>NC_141935.1:6250000-7500000 GCF_057802395.1 Ceratotherium simum simum
AATTCAATATCCATTCACAATTTAAAAAAAAGAAAAAGAAAGAAAGAAAAAGTATAGCTTTCTATGGGTTAAAGAACTCCTTAACCTAAGGCAAGTAAGCTAAAAAACAACCTAGAGGAAAAAAGAATATTTAATGATCACATATTGAAAGTCTATCCTTAAGATTAGGTACAAACAAGGGTGCCTATTAAAACCACTTTTACTCAGCATTTTCCTGGAAATCCAAAGGAGTGCAGAAAGGCTGCAAAAATGAATAGAAGAATAAGCATTGGAAATCAAGAAATAAAATTTCCATTATCCACATTTCATAAGATTCTCTACAAAGAAAATTCAAAATAATTTTATTTTTTCCCTATATATCTTTTCCTTAAGGGAGTTCATCCACTTATATGATTTCCAAAATTAAATCTTTCCCTCATTATCCACCATGAGCTCCAGCCTTGTATCTCTAACTGCATAGTCAGTCTACCCTCTCATGTTTCTAATACTGGTCTCAAAATTAAGATATCTAGAAATAGTTACTGATTTTCCCTCACCTAAAGTCTGTTTCTCCCCCATTCTTCCCAGCACGATCTAGTTAGAACACAAGCCAAAACCCTATGTGTCATTCTTCCATCGTTGGCATCCAATCCATTGAGTCCTGTAGGTTACACTCCCTGAATATCTCAGGCTTGTCCAATCACACAACCCTAGTCCTTTCCATGATGTTGTTTCATTTAGGCTATTTCAAAACCCTCCCCTTCCCTTTTTACCTGGTTGTTCACAAGGTGTATTTCTAAGCTTACTGATGCTCTTCGTATCCCTCAGCACATTTGCAATAGAGATTGACCATTTGTGTGTTCAAGGTAGGCAGCCACGTCTTCATACCTCCAATGTCACTAATTAAATGTCACCTCCTAAACTCACTAGTTTCCTCTTTCCAATACACTGATGTCAACATTCTTTTACAATATCATTATTTTTAAAAGATTCTGGTGGATTATTTTTTGTCAACCTCTGTAGATCAAAAGCCAAATGGTCATGTAGCTTTGGTTATGTTAAATCTGTTTTCCAATGAGAAATCTTCTTATCAATACACTTCTCTTTGAAGCATGGTAATTGGTACTAAAACATAGGAGGAGGTAATGGTAGCGTTCCACAGCTATGACTAATATAAAAATGTGGTTTTACAACTTCTTGTGTTCTCTGTCAACCTCTTGTGGGACTAGCAATTCTAGTAAAGCCTCTCCAAGGTCAAATATCTGATCTGAAATCAGCTGGAAAAAAGGTGATGCCTCCACATCATTGAGCCCTTCATAAATTGTCTACCCTTAGTGGCAAAACCATGATGAAAAAGGCAAAACGTTATAGTAGTTCAGTTTTCCGACTGTTTCTTTAGTCCAAATTTAATCAAAATAAAACCAAACCCCTATCTCTTTCTCCACTCTACATTCCAAAAATTATTTAAAAAAAAAAAAAGAACTTTACTAGCAAAGAACTTTTTTTTTTTTTTTTTGCTGAGGAAGATTAGCCCTGAGCTAACATCTGTGCCAATCTCCCTCTACTTTTTATATGTAGGATGCTGCCAAAGCATGGCCGATGAGTGGTGTAGGTCTGTGCTCAGCATCTCAATCCATGAACTTGGGGCGGCCAAAGTAGAACTCACCAAACTTAACCACTATGCCATGAGGCTGGCCCCAAAGAAGTGCTTTATTGAAAAGCCTTGAATGAACTTAAAGAATAAACTATGCTCTCAAATTAGTCAGTTGAATCTGAAAGATGTGTGCTATTTGTCTCCTAGTCAGATAAAATTACTCAGAAAATCAGTGGGAGATGAATCTGTGTTATATGAGTAAATTACTTGCTAAATTTAGGTTACCACTCTATCCCCACCCCCCAAACAAAGTGTTATGTCATCTGTGTATATTCAATTCCTTTTCTTTGTCAACTAATTTTCTTTCGACTGCTGGGTCCTCTGAAAATTTCCCACTTCATTTTAATAGATGAAAGAAGACATAAAAATCAAATTGGTAGATTTTCAGCCACAGGTAGGAGTAAAGAATGTAAAAATCAATTTGTAAATGAATTTGTGAATTTTCTATGAATTTTATTTTCCATGCGTTGAGAATGATATTTCATAAGTAACACGATTCGAATTAAAGTTCATGAATGAAAGAAAGAATCATACCTTAACAGTACAGTGTTGACTGAATGAAATACTTTCCACTTCACAACTAAAACTTGCCTGGAAGAATGATTCATTATACTAGAACAGTAGGAGTTAGTTCGGGGAATTAAAAAAAAAAAAAAATCAGTGGCAATAAAAACTAAAAGTATAGGCAAAAGAAAATACTTTTTAACAATATCATTGACAGTATTGTGTAAATATATATATATTTTTATAGTAGCTAGTCAAAGCTACCATTATAAAAACAATATGGTTTAAACTACCCCCACACACACGTGTGCAAACACACACACACATCTTGGAGTAATGATTTGGCTAAAAAATGAAGGTCTTGTCTCATTTTAGTCACCATTGATTTTTTTCTGAAATACCAGACATTCCAAAGCCTCACTTTTTCCTACCAAAAAAAGAGAGTGGAAAAATATTTCCAAGTGATATAAATATTGGAAATTATCTTAGCTGCTTCTAAATAACATATGTATGTGCAAGGCTTGACTTTCACCAAATGGTGAAGTGTGAGTTTTTCATGCTGAATAATTTCTTCATTCCCCGTGTAACACCCACATAGACATCATTTTATACTTCATTCTTACAACCTACTTAAGAACATAATGCCTTGAATTCCTATATTTTCAAAAGATGAAACGCCAAAACTTTGAAAATTCTTCATTTTTAGATGGAAATATTTTCTCTTTGATTTTTGTCTTATTGTGGAAATTGTCAGAAACCACTTAACATAAGGCCATGTTCAAAACCAGCACAATTTGGAGAGTCTTTAATTTTTTTTTGTTCTTCCTTGCTTTTTTTTTTTTTTGGGCGGGGGTGGGGACCAGCCCTGTGCTAACATATGCCAATCCTCCTCTTTTTGCAGAGGAAGATTGGCCCTGGGCTAACATCCGTGCCCATCCTCCTCCACTTTATATGGGACGCTGCAACAGCATGACTTGCCAAGCAGTGCGTCCGTGTGGACCCGGGATCCGAACTGGCGAACCCGGGGCCGCCACAGCGGAGCGTGCGCACTTAACCACTTGCGCCACTGGGCCGGCCCCTTCCTCGCTATTTTTTACTTTGCAAAAAATCAAACACAAAGGGTTTAAAAATTTAAAAAACCTGTATTCCCTTCATTTACATTCAACATTAACATTTTTCCACATTTGCTTAATCTTTTCTCTTTACACACACAGATACACACACACACACACATTTTTACTTCAGCGTGCCTTTCCTAAGAATGACATTCTGCTACATACCCACGATAACATTTTCACCCCTAAGAGGGTTAAATAATTTCATAAGTCTAATTAATATTTCAAATGTTGCCAATTGAGTCCAAAATATCTCCTATAACTGTATTTTAAAATTCAGTATTAAATCAATGGTTTATTTTGCATTGCATTTGCCTTATTATTTTTAAAATTTTTTTATTGAACTAATTTTGGATTTATAGAAGAGTGGTATAGACAATACAGAGCATTCCCATATACCCTTCACATCATGCATCGTCCTGGAATGTTAACTTCTTATAAAGCCATAGTCGAGTTAATCAAAACTAAAAAATTAACATTGGTGTCAATTATTTTTAATTGAAATATATTCTTGTGTTTCGCTTCTCCTAATAAAATACCAATAACTTGTTTTTCCTTTTTGTAGCTTTTAAAATTTAATACATGAGTCTATTAAATAGCCAAATGAGCTTTCCTGTTTGTTCTCTTTGACACTTGATTAAATTGCTGCTGAACATTAGGTATTTCAAGCCATTTTCTTGCAGACCACTTATAATTCAATTAACTCAAAGCATCTTTTCTGTTTTTCTCCATTATTTTTCTTGTAGTTGTATAGTTCTCAAAAACTCAATTTCATGGTTCTGAAAACTAGAGTAGTATATTTCTTCTTCTGTCTTTGGAAAGTGCCAGGTATATTCTATCATATCCTAGACCTATGATTTTCAGTCTGTAAAGCAGTTTCTTGTTATCAATGTTTCATAAAGAAGATTAGGTATATCCTCTTTCACTTTCATTTTCTCAGTCAAACGTTTTTATTGAGTCCTACTGTGAGCAATTTGTTGTTCCAGGCATTAGTGGTATAAGGATGAAAAAGACAGACTAGCTGTCTGTTCCAATGGCAGATTCTCATTTTCTTTCCCTCTCCCCCTTTAATAACCAGGGAGCCAGTGTGCTTTCCCGTTCTGCCCAAGAATACCATTCCAACTGTGCCTAGTCTTTCTACACAGAGCTTCAGTTGAAACTTTATGGCCCTCCTCCCCCGCCCTCTCCACCCTTATGTATATCAAAACTCATGATTCCAATTAGGTTCTAGTCTTACCAGATTTTGCTTGATGAATTTAATCAATCTGATGGACCTATTTTAGGTGGTTAATGTTTTCATGATTTAATATAATATCCCAACCCCTGGAGTAATTACTTTTGTTTTGAAATCTTAAAATACAATTTTTAACCCCAAAAGGAGGAGATCCTCATACTAGGATGGCCAGCAAGCAGAGATGGGCAAGTATTATCATGGGATGGTTATCAAATCTAACATGGCCTCAAATCATACTGTGTAAGAACATATTGTGCACACACTAGTGTGTGTGTGTGCGTGAGTGATTGTGAATTAGGCTTTACTAAAGAATTGGAACGTTATTGGAGAAGTAATGAGAGGCTAACTAAAGTTTTAGGTAAAGGTATAAAATTTTAACTTTAGATAACAAAGTAACTCCAAATGCTAAGCGCAGTGGAGAGGACAAAAAGGACCTCATGGGAGTGATTAATTAGGGAGCTAGTAAAGTTGTTAAGGTGAGAGATGCCGAGAGATTGAATCAGAGTGGTGATAGTAGAAGTGGAGAATGAGAACTGATTCATGAATCATTTCAGATATATTCTGTAGACTTAGTAATCAGTTGACTGTGGGAACCAAAGAAGAGTGAGAAATCATTTCATTTTATCTTGGCAACTCTGATCTCTTTTTTGTATATTCTCACATTTAATATGAATTCTATTATAGCAGTGAGCTAATTGATTATAGTTGCCTACATGTTAATTTAACTCTAGAATGAGTTTCTTAAGTGCTTTGTATCTCCAGTGGTAAGCACAGTGCTTGACACATAGTATCCATTTCTATAGTATACAGAGTATATTATGAGATTTGAAAACTTAAAAGATCCAGTAAGAATGTTAAAAAGTAATACTATAATTCAGTAAAATAGAAATATGAAAAAATGTATGAAATAGCTTTCAAATATACAAGTAATGTTCCATCATGATGGGGTAAAAAAGAATTCTGGAGCAGAGGGAGTGACTCAGAAAAAGAGCACCAGAAATCTATATACGGTTCCCTGTAATTTTTTCTGCATCATTCATTTTTTCCAGCACAATGTCATTTAAACTGTATGTTCTTAGAATACCACTCTGGAGATAATGCTGGAAATTGCTTAACAAGGAGCGTAGCTATGAGTGTGTTTCTTATATAAAGTAGTAGAAGGATGCATACGCAGAAATCCAGAAAGGATGGAGACATTAGCTAACATCTGTTTACACATTTACATGACGGTTTCAGGAGGAAATATTATGAGTTGCACACAACATTTAAATTAAAGGACATCCATTACAATTTTAGTTATTATAAGAATAAATGTACAAAGAAGCAAAATGTCTAGACATATGAGAATAGATATATGAGATACATGAGATGTGGGGTGTATATTATCCAACTATAAGTCATTACCAGAAATTATGTTAAAATGAAGGGCAATACAACTGAAATAAACAAGATATGAAATTCCTTAAAGTAGGGTAACAATTTTATTAATACTAATCAAGTACATTAAATTCTATTTCATTTTATATAGAAACATATAATACTAGCTAGAAGATGAGTCTGTTGATGATGGCTTTTTTAATTTATTTATAGATTTTACTTTTCTCATTTTTTTCCCACAAGGTCCAAATTATCTAGTGTAATTAATGCCATGAAAAAACTTGTGAGTGGTTATATGTGAGCAGGGAACATGTTCTTCATTTAATTACAACTAGAGGTTATGTTCCTGTAGACTATAATAATTTGTTTATGTGAACTGAAATATCATTATTGTGTTGGTAAAAGATAATGTGTATGAATTTATGAATCTCTGCAAATAGCGTATTGTTACATTTTATAACCCATGGCCAAATCTCATTTAATATTTTAATATAGCAATAACTTTTATTGGTACCAAGTTTTCATTTAAACCATCAAGCTATTCTGTATAATAAATTCCTGGGACTAAACCTGATGAATCAGCGAATAGCTACTTTCTTCTTGAGAATGTTAACCCAGCTTCTAATAAGGGATAAAATATAAGACAATTTAAAAATGGTAGCAATTTTTAAACATCACCAAGATGAATGTAGTTAACTGAGATAAGTTATTTCCAACAAATTTTGGAAGTTAATGTGTTTGAAAATAAGAAAAACAAATTTGTAATATGTTGAAATTGTAGAGATTAGTAATTTTGATGAAATCACTTTCTCCTTGTTTATACAATATTCCTTGTTTTTCAGCTTGCTAAGATTCAGTTTTGTCTGGAACTAAAAATAAATAAAAATAAATAAAAGCTCAATTATTGTAAAAGGGGTTTTTGTAAACTTGTGTGATAATAGCCTTAAGATGATTATCTAGCGTAATTTGTAGGTTAAATGGTATGTGTACTTTTCTGTTTTTGAATATACAATGCCAACTTGCTCTCCAGAAATGTATAACTTACCTTTGCAGAGTGGGCAATATTGCTTTTAACTTTTGCTCCTTGGTTGAATGAAAAATAATGTAAGAACTATATTATCATTATTATTATTATTGTAGTGCTTGCTATGTGCAAGGACTACTGCTTTATAGCACTTTTTGTAGATTAACTCAATTAATTTTCATCACAACCTTATAAGGTAGTATATTAGTTATCTGTTGCTGGGTAACAACCCCCAAACTTTGTGGTATAAACAACAAACATTCATTATTTCATCGTTTCTGTGGGTCAGGAGTTTGGGAGAAGCCATAATCAGGATATTTATGATATGGCAGTGAAGGTGTCATTTGGGACTGCAGTTATCTGAAGGCTTGACTTGGGCTGGAAGATCTGGTTGCAAAGTGATTCCCTCTTCACTCACATGGTTGGCATGTTAGTGCTGGCTGTTGGCAGGAGGCCTCAGTTCCTCACCTCATGGACTTTTCCTCATGGCTGCTTGAGTGTCCTCATGATGTGGCAGCTGGCTTCTCCCAGACCAACTGATTCAAAAGAGAGCAAGGCAGAAGCCACAATGTCGTTTATGACATAGCCTTGGCTGTCACATTGTCATTTCTGCAATATTCTGTTGGTTACATAGATTAGTCCTATTGTGTGTAGGAGGGAACCACACAGGATATGAGAATCATTAGTGGCTGTCGGAGAGGCTGGTTACCACAGGTAGATTCTATTATTATTCCCATTTTACAGATGAAGAAACTGAGACACAAAGATATTAAGTAAAATGCTGATGGTGCCATACTCAGTGGTGAGCCAGGACTCAAATCCACGTTCTCTGTCTCCAGAATCTGTGTGATTAAGAGATGTATGGTATTGCCACTAACAGTTCATTTTAATTTTCAGTTTTTGATTACTAACAGAGTTGCACATTTTCCTATATCTACACTCCATTTAATTTCTGTGTGCATTTGTATATAAAATGAATCCTGTACCCCTATTTTCTACAGAGGTGACTATTTTCCTTGTAGTGAATTATAGAGATCTTTCAAAATCCCAAAATTATTAACATTTTGACTTTTTAAAAATTGCATTTTTTTTTCATTTTGCAAGTTGTCTTTGGGTTATGTTTATGGTATTTTTAACTAACAAGTTTTATCTCTTTTTTGAACATTTATCAATGCTTTCTTTATGATTTTTGCCTCTAGATTATCCATGGATTCATCTCTAATAGTTCACAAATCAGTTTATTTTTCCAAAAGTTACTTTCTTTAAGACAGAATTTTTAGCAACCCCTAGAATTATCCCCTAAGGTCAAAAAGAGTGTGTGGGCGGCCGGCCCAGTGGCACAGTGGTTAAGTTCGCGTGCTCCACTTCAGCAGCCCGGGGTTTGCAGGTTTGGATCCCGGGCGTGCAACAACGCACCACTTGTCAAGCCATGCTGTGGCGGTGTCCCATATAAAGTAGAGGAAGATGGGCACAGATGTTAGCCCAGGGCCAATCATCCTCAGCAAAAAGAGAGGATTGGCATCGGATGTTAGTTCAAGGCTGATCCTCCTTGCCAAAAAAAAAAAAAAGAGTGTGTGGATGGTGAATGACTGAAATGCCAAAATGATTTTACTTCTTGGAATCTGTTGATGTGACTATCATCTTGAAGAGTTGTGGGGGCTGTTTGATGGAAGGTTGGTCGTGTTGAGGAAGGACAATCCATAGTGGGCAAGGACTCAGCAAAGCAAAACATTTGGCTCAATTGTCCCATTAAATCAACCTCACTTTGCTTTCAGAAACTCCTTTTAAATTGCATGTGTCTCCTGGTAAAACTGAAATTTCGGTCTTTTTTTTATATGTTACTTTATTCAGATTGTTAGATGAATATACAGTTGATAGTAGCAACCATCTATCTATCTATCTATCTATCTATCTATCTATCTATCTATCTATCATCTGCCATCTATCTGTCTATCATCTATCTATCTATCTATCATCTATCTATGTATCTATGTATCTATGTATCTATGTATCTATGTATCTATGTATCTATCTATCTATCTATCTATCTATCTATCTATCTATCAATTCAGTAAGGATGGACATTTTGGAGGGAGAGGGAAAGATTTGGTTATTGTGGGGGACTGCCAGAAGACAAGCACTGGCCAATAAGTGTGTCCTAAATGCCTAATACAAGAGAAGAATTGAGACCTTACTTTGCAATTTTGTCCAGAGTAAATGGCACTGCCATTTTATGTGATTAAGTACTTATGGCACTACCAAGAACAGCTATCACAGATTATACATGACAACTATAAATATGGTTATAGGTTGTCGTTTGCCTGGGAGAATCAGGCAAATCATAGCATTGGTAAGGGAAAGGTGTGGACTCATATAAATGCATATTTTCACTTACTGTCTATTTCTATAAAAAAAAACTTTGCTTGCTGTGGGACTTTATAGTTTACTGCATGCTGTCCTGTGTTACTTCAATCTGAAGTTTATATTTTTATGAGATAGAACTATTTGTCTAACATGACACTAAGCATAGTTGCCCAAAGATTTACATACTTAAAGACATGAGAGTCAAACTTATGACTTACGACTCTGAATCCAATGATCCTTTAAATCAAATACAGGACAACATTTGCAGCATTTTCCTACTTTGCATTTCTGTAAGTGCTGGGATTATGTTATATTGTAATCTTCATACAATGCTCGATTCAGAAGATCCATTCAGTTTAACTGACAGGAATTTCCTGAGTGAAAAAGACAAATAATGGAGGATATGCCTGGACCTTGACATCATCCCAAATGATTCCAGTCTAATTTACACTATTCAAACTTCACAATACCCAAACTCAATCTTCTGTCTTTCTGTTTTGCCTATTCAACCGTCCGGTACTATCAAAACATTCTCATTCTTCCTCATCAAGTCTTTTAATGCAGTGCTAATCAAGTGTAGTCCAAAGGCCAGTTTTAGTCTACGGACTTTTACTAGACTACAACGTAAATATAGCAATTGAGAGTAAGCATTTAGAAACTCTGATAGCAATTTGACATTGCCATGACATCCAAGTGCATAATCAGTGTGTTGTCTCTTTGGAAAGTGTGTAGATTAATTGGGGTCATATCAAAATCATTGGTGAGCCACAAATGGCATGAGTTCTATACCAGTCCTGCATAATAGAACTGCATATTTTTCTTCAATGGGTTGGAAATTAAAAAGAAAAGAGAAGAAACACAGGTCCTTCCTCATGAATAGCTGAGAAGCATTACTCTAGTGCCTCATCAGTCCAGATTCTCCCATGCCTCACTTTCCTTTGTTTGATTCCATCCTCTTTAATCAACTTGAACTCTATGGGCAGCCGTTTCAGTCAACCTCATACCTGTATACTAATTTCCTCTGTTTTTATTTTTTTTATAGCTTCTGATTGAAAATAAACAAACATACAAACAAACAAAGTCCTGTACAGATGGACCCTCTTTTCCTGCTCCTGACTGAGCACTGCTGGAAAAGAAATTACACAGTAGTTCAGGTTCATTCACCATAAACTCAAGTTCAGGCAGCTCAGAGGCCTAGAACAGTGTGGAATTTTTTCTTAACAAAACACTCTTACTCTTGCAGTTACAGTTTCTAACTTTATCTCATTTCCTAATTCTTAGATCTGGGAAACCAGTCCTTGAACATTTCCTCAAATTTTTGCTGCCATATTTTCTAAATGTAACTTCATCTTCACTTACCACGTCTTGCTTTTCTGCTATTGTGATAGGATTTCCTGTTCACCTCTATGCTGGACCCCATTGCCTCATACCCTGTCAGCAACCTTGCAATATGTTTCTCTCTTTAACCTTCAAATCTTTCTTTGTTATTTATTTCCATAGAAATTTAAATATTCTCCTACCTCTCTGATTTTATTTTTAAGAAAATACCTCTGCACACTTTCTTTACCTTTCAACTCACTTATTCTTAATTATCCTTAGAATCTTAGTTTAAATATCACTTTCTTGGGAATACCTTCCTTGATTCCCCCAGAGCAAGAAAGATGTCCTTTTGTATCCTCTTATAGCACCCGCATTTCTTTCCTTTATAACATTTATCACAGTGTTTATTTGCTACTAATAAATCTCCTAGAGATCTTTCAAAATCCCTTTGAATCAGTGACTCAAAACATTTCAGTCCAGCTACAATTTTGTTTTTTTGTGATTGAAAAGTAACGAAATTGATTTCAAGGGCAAACTTGGCAAACATTTCTCCCAAGCTCCCTCAATAAATGTATGGGTGTATGGGAAGCATGGTGGTTGTATTTTTTCAGTCATCAGTTCAACTTTGTGGCTGTTTGAGCCATTTGTCCATCTGGTAGCAACCTTTAAAGTGGCTTCAGAAGAGGGAAAAACCACTTGAATATGTCCCTTATTTTAATCAATTTTAGAGTTGTATAGCTTTTGTAGAATTCTTTATAGCCAGTTTGAATTTTAATTAGTAATGGATTTAGGCAAGTTACTTTACCTCTCTGAACATCTGATTCCTTATCTGAAAACTGTTTAACACAATATACATTGTAGAGCTTTTGTGAGGTTTAATAATACACACACAGCCATATATATAGACACTACATACATATGTATCATTTAACACGGAAGCTGAAATATTATTTAGTATTATTATTGTATTACTATTATGATGATTCAATTACCATATCATTAATTATCATGATATCAATAACTGTCATGAATTGAGAATACTTTTGGTTAGAACCTAAAGAAATTAGAATTCTGAGGATGATAATTTTTTTAAAAATATCAAGACAGCTATGGTTTTCTGATGTGTTTAAAAGAAAGGGAGGTTAATAAGATTAAAACTGTTTTGCTCTAGAATGCAGGAATCTTGATTACCCATTTTGAGCATTTAATTAGTATGATACATTAAAAAAATTATAGCATTAAAATAATATAAAGATTCAAGCAATTAGAAAAACATAAAAATGCTTTTTATACTTAGTATTATTCAAGTGAGATAAATCTGTTTTACGGAATATCTCCAATCTCAAACTGTGTTGAATTCTGTATATTTAATAAGCATTCTTATATTTAAATCTTGTGAAACTAAATGACTTTTAAAGGTTTACTTAAACCTTTTCTTAGCCATTTAGTGGTTGAATGGCTCACAGTCCTAGAACCGGCAAAAGTCTCTGATGTGTGCGCATCAACGCGCGCACACACACACACGCACACGCACACAGTCACACACATACATTCACTGATTGGTTATTTTATTGATTAAAGCAACAGGACCAAAATAAAACTTGATTGTTAGATATTGTCTATTCTCCTTTAAGAAAAGGAAGCAATTTTCATAGCAACTAACCCACTCATGCTTATAAACACAATCTAATAAGCAAAGTGTATGTAAGAGATTTTATAACGCAATTTGTTCAGTTGGTCTATGGAATAAACATTTTCCCCATAAAATGAAAACAAATAACATTCAATTTTTAAAATTTACCCTGGTTTGTGTTTCTGCTTAAAAGCTCTTTTCCAAAGGATATTTGATTTCTGTAAATCAAAACCCAGGACTAAACTGGTTTCGCGCACTTTCCACTGTTGTTTACGGCTTTCCAAAGAGCTGTTACCTAGCAACTGCCTAGAAGAAGCTTCTAGTGCTTTAAATCATACAAGAGCTCAGAAAATACTGTGAGGCAGACTTTTAAAAAAATATTCTGACTTGTTAAAATGTAATTAACAATTTTATTTTCTATAAAGTAAAAGGGAGTTGGAAATAGATTAGATTCTTATCCATCCATAAACTTGTATCTTTAATTATAATTGTTTATCTTAAAAGCTTTTAAATTAAAAATAATAAAATAACAATAAAAAATAAACCAAGAATCTTGCCTAATCCTACGATTTTAAAGTCATATCCCTTGAAAACTCTTTCCTACCCCTTGAGGTAGTTACTCTTAACAGTTTGATTCCTTATAGACAATTGTTTGTGCTTATTCAGACATCCTTGTGCACAAATGAGCATATATGCAGAAGTCAGCATTTTTATAAAACTAGGATCATGTTTTAATTGCCTTATAATAATGGAGTTATGTTATATGGTTTTGCTGCTTAATTTCTTTTTTTTTCTGGTAAGGAAGATTGGCCCTGAGCTAACACCTGTTGCCAATCTCCCTCCTTTTGCTTGAGGAAGATTGTCCCTGAGCTAACATCTGTGCCAGTCTTCCTCCATTTTGTATGTGGGTCACCGCCACAGCATGGCTGATGAGTGGTATAGGTCCATACCTGGGATCTGAACCCACGAACCTCGGGCCACCTAAGTGGAGTGCGCGTACTTAACCACTGTGCCATCAGGCTGGCCTGCTACTTAATTTTTAAATTATATAATTGGCATTATTTCTAGAGAGTTTATTGAAATCTATTTTTAATAATGCATGATTGTAATAATATATAATACTTGTTTAGAATTCTGATCAGCATTTTATACTCATTGTCTACTTTTCTCCTCAAAAAGCCCTATAAGGTAAATACTATTATTAATCCCATTTTGAAGATAAGGCAATTTAGGCTTAGAAGGATCAAGAACTCGCCTGGGGCCTGGCACACTCAGTGGTGACACCACTTGATCTCATGTGCTTACACTTTATCAGTAAGAAACAGAGGAGAAATATCGAAATCAAAACAAACAGAAACTTTAAAAGGACGAGATGAAAATACAATATGAAATGTATCTAATTTTGAAAGAAGAAATGCTTTCTTCAACAAGGGAGGAAAATTAGAAACCATAAAGAAAAAATGGACAGATTTGATCATTGCTAAGGAGTTGTCTTTACCTGCAGAATCAAAGTTGGGATTTTTGCCGTGTATGTGGTTTCACCAGCAAGAAGGAAAGTGTTTATGGAAAGTGGTTTCGTCTACAAAAAATAATCGAGAAGTTGGACAAAACATAGTCATGTGACCATATTTAACTAAAAGGGAAGCTGGGAAATATAATTTCTCCCTGGGCAGCCGTGCAGCCAGCTAAAACTTGGAGATGGGTGAGAAGAAATGAGAGCCTCTATTACTAAAAGGAAAAAGTAGAGAATGAATATGGAGTGATAGCAGTTTCAGCCACAGTTCAAATCTTTGTCCACCCAACTATTCATGTACAGTATTTTCCCTGTATACTAAGATGCTTATCCATTATTATGAAAACCACTCCAGAGTTACATCAATTGCTGCATCCAACTCGAAGTCCAGGATATCTGGGTAATGCAGTCAGTTCTAGATGTGGCTCCTAATGGCCTGGCAACACACACACTAAGAAATTAGTGAGCGACCTCCGCCCTCATCCCACATGCATACACAATAGTGGAGCAAGATAACTGTAATAAAATACTGGTTTTTGAAAAAGGGAAGAATAGGAGACACACAGCAGTGATTGATCCATAGCAATGATGAAATCCTGTGGGACATGCATTGCAGACACCTTGCAGTAAATTCCTTGATGAGACACCCTTTCTGCTCTTAGAGAGTAACTCCTTTGTCTATTCATAAGCATGACTCCTTGTTCACTAGTTTCTGTGGCCACATACAAAGTTGAAATTGAAGTAGATTTCTTCTGTTCCTTTCCCTGGGTCAGTAATTGTTCTCAAAGTTCTTCTTTAAGAACTTTCTTAAACCTGCCTTATTCACTGGCTTTTGTTGCCCTGTCCATATCTCCCTCTTGATTGTAATGGCAGCTGCCTTGGCATCATCTGAAACAATAGGCTAGTGGTAAGGCAGCCCTTTAATCTGATCCTTGCCACAGGTCTGGTTTTTGGTCTGGCTGAGAAGTCTTAACCGAAGGCCTCTGGTAAAGTCTCTGAAAGAGAGTATCATCTCCTGCTCTTTAGGGTACAGTTCACTTTTTTGGTTCTACAAAATTCCAGATTCCTGGACTCTTGATTTAGATTTCTGGCTTCAAACAAACAATGCCTTACTTAAGAGAGCTCTATTCCCTTCTCTCTCTATTTACAAATTGATCATTTCTTACCGCAGATCACCTCTCTGTGTAGACTTGACTAAAATCAGCAAGGTGCTGTGAACACACATTATTAGTATTCTCCTCCTTTCCAAACACCTCTTCTAGACATGTCTCCATAGACATGTAGTTTCTGCACACAGAGGGGAAAATGGACAATAGGGGAAAATAGCAATTTCTGTGACAGATATAATTCTACATTATGCATTTCTATAGGACTTAAGGTTTATGTAACTTTGTCTTATGTTTTTAATTAGAAAATTATTTGATAAAAATTGACAGTTTGTGACTTGAAATGTCCCAAAAGGGAAATGTAAGTAGCTGATAAACCTGAAAAAATACTTCATCTCCTGGCTCACTGTCACTCTCTCCAACGCTGCTTGGTCATAATAGTTAATGATATTGATAGCCATGAAAATGCTATCAATGCCCTAGACTTGTGCTGCTGTAATTTCCCTTCTTTCAGTGTTCTTGCCCTCCATCCTACCTCAGCACCCATTTACAGAGGCACAGTCCCTGGATTATGTCATTACCTGTAAATGTGACCACTCAATCCCTATTCCTAGTGCCCCCCTCTCTGACCACCACTTCTTATCTTTCCAGTTCATATCCTCTAATACAGAATTCCAACTCTCTTTTGACTACACTGGGACCTACAATTCATTGATGCTACCAAATTTTCACTATTATTTGTACCTGCAGGTCCTGTCTTCCCTTCTTAACCTGTTTGAATTCCATGGCACACCACTCTATTCCATAATCTCAATTCATCCTCAGTCCATTGACCCTCTCTCCGTTAATTAGACTTGTTTGTCAAAAGTCAACTCCAATGAAATCTAACTCTCTCTCGTGGTGTTCACTTCCATGCATTTGAATGTGGTCAGAGGAAACAAAATAAACAAAAGAGAATCTGCAAACTATTCCCACTTTAAGTTTATGATCACTGATTTCTAGGGGTCCATAAGCTGTCAAACAATCATTCTCTGTTTCTCTATTCTTTTTCCTCTCCCATTCTCTTAAACAACTATGCCATATTTTCTCCTCTCACCTCCACCCTCTTCTCTAATCATCATTTCCACCTATTTCACTAAGAAAATAAAACCAAAGGAAGCAAAACAAAATTTTCATAAACTTCCACCTATGTATCTACCCACCAACCTGCTTGTACACCCATATGTTCTACATTCTTCTTACAGAGGAGCAGTTTTAGCAGTTATGTGACTGAGAGGGGACATAAAAAGAATTGTATATTATGTCAGTAAGATTATCCAAATTCTGACAGTCCATGAGTGACATTTTACAGAATTTCAAATATAACCTATAAGCTTTAGGATTTATGAAAAGTCATTAATCCATTTGGCACATCAAACAGCCCTGTCCAATTATCAGTGATGCTGGAAATGTTTTAGATTTACATTGTCTAATACTATAGTCATATCCACAAGTGTTATTGAGCACTTTATTGTTATGGTAATATGGCTAGTGTGATGGAGGAACTGAACTTGTATTTAGTTTTAATTTATTTAAATGTAAATAGCCACACGTGGCAGTGGCAACTGTATTAGGAGGGTAGTAGGTGGAACGCTGAAGAGCTGGAAGACGTGAAGAGCAAGTAGGAAGCTGTTGCATTAGTCTAGGTGAGAGATTATCAGAGTTTGAATAAAGGTCCCCTATCCCTTAGCTGTAAACCCAAAAACCCGAAAATTCTAAAAAAAGAAAATATTTTAGTATTTCTGTTGGTTGTAAAATCTGGCCTGACCTGAAATTATTTGGTGGCAATCTCTGCACTGAACTTTATTTTTTCCACTTAGTATAAATATTCACACATTTAACTAAGTGTGTTTAGTTTAACTAATTAAACAGAAATAATAAGTGTTTTTAAACATAGGTTGCTTCCTAGATGTATTTCCTAGGGTCTGATAGATGACTCATTTTGTATTTCTAAAATCTGAAAAAAAATTTTCTTTTTTAATTCTAAAAGCTGATAACTGGCCCTTAAGAATTATGGATAAGGATCTGAAGCCTGTAGTAAGTAGTTAGCATGGGAATGGGGGAGCGGGGAGTAAGAGAGAGCGAGAAAGGACTTTAATAATCAATAAACCTTGGCAGTCATATGACATTGGGAAATGAGGAGCACAGTAGCGTGAAAGAATATTCTCAGTTTTTAAATTCAGGTTAGGGGAGAGAGATTAGTATTTAACAAGCGTCCCAGGAGGAAGGATGGATTTGGACCTGAGAGGAGAGGTCTAGAGATAGATTCAATTCTGTTTTGCAGACTGGGTTTCAGCTTTCTGTAATTTACGCAAATAAAGGTCATTATCTAATTGAATATTCTATCATATTCTTTTTCCTGTGTTAACCATCCATATTGATTAAATTGATGTTTTTTTAATGAAAAGAGTACTGACTTTTCTTTTTATCTAATAAGGAATCCCATGCTAATTATATATTAATTCATTTATCTAAGACAGTGGTTTTCAACCTATCTGATCCAATATCTTCCTTTTACAATAAATACTTTGTAACGCTTCCGTTACTATCCTGGAATGAAATTCCTAGTAAATATAACTGTCTATATAAATATATTTTAAATAATTAATATAATATTCTAATTATAATATGCAAGAGAAACAGAAGGGAAATAATTAATAATGAAGAGGCATATATTTCAATATGTAAATGCACAGGTATGAATACCTCAGAAAAGACAGTGGAAAAGAGATGCTTGCACCAATAAGTATGTGCCAGCTACTGACACTGGCGATACTAGTGATCAAACATCCTCAATTTGTTTTAATGACTCATATACAATGCTAAACAGAATAAAGTGAATTTCCTCTTAATTTACACAGTAGCTGTGTTCCTAGATAATTCAGTATATGCTAAAACAGTGCAAAACATACTTTGCATTTGTGTGTAAATTGCCTCCAGTAATGTATATTTTGCTTGCTGGACTAATAGACACTGGAAAACTTTTACTTAACTGTAGAAAAAAAGCATATGCAGAAATAAAAATGACTACCTAAAATTTATTAATCTTTCCATTCTTTCCATTGATTGGTATTGTTTTAGAAAAATTCGCCAGTGCAACACAATCCTGTCTCAACCATCTCCGTTCAAACCCCAATGCACACATTCATTGAGCAAAAGGGAAAGAATGGAACCCAATTTTTTTTCATTTTTAACCACTGAAAGAAAATAAGATGGAATATTTTCAAACTATCCCATAAGTACTGTATTTTCTTATGATCCTTTATTAGAAGAATTTTGGTTTTTACTTTATAGCAAGGGAAAGTTAATAATTGCATGTGGTATTGCATATATGGTAATCATACTTTCCAAATTTTCTGGTACAGTTTGAATTTTAAAATATTCTGTTTCATGTCATAATAAATATACACATGTTTCTTAGGTCATATGTTCCAATTTTGGGTTTGAAATTTATGGACCCCATCTGTATTGCTATCGCATGATTCTAAAGTAATAACTCTGCATTTAGTGGTTTTACTGCTTTATTGTCACAGATTGGGCATACATGCTCAAAAATTATTTTGAGAAATATTGAAATAGTGGTGTAAAGTCACCGTCCTTTTGCAAATATTTCATATACTTTTCCACATTCAAAATTGGATTCAGAATCTACCTGGCTTTCTGCAAAATATTAAGTATTGTGGTTATGTATTTTTAAACTTTTCTTAAAGATAACATATTGACAAGTAAAAATGAGACAGAGAGAGAAAAAGACATTATTAGCAGATCCTTGATTTTTTAAGAGTAAATCCTGAGACATAACCATAGCATACAATTTCTTCCATAAAATGTGAAAAAAATAAATAAATAAGGAAATGAAATAAAAAGAAAAACAAATGGGCTCTTTCATATGCTAACTCGTATTATAAAAACAGGAGTAAGGTTAATGTTTGCCTGTGTGGAGCATTGAGGAACCATTTCCGGAGTATTTTTTTCTTATTTCTTTACAAATTGTATTGTTTATGTGTTCATTTTATAGATCTGCTCTCTTACTAATTCAACTTTCTATTTTTTTAGTTTACCTAAAACTGCTATTTTCCGCCTAAGAATATTTATTTTTTTAGGACTTTAAACATTGTCTTTGTTTCCAGTGCCAGAAATAATTGTTTACTTCGAAGGGAAGGTTTTATTCCAAAATAAACAGTACTTTAATTACTTTTCTAAAATGTGGCTTCTGTGGAAAACTGAATGTCTGGCATTGGGTTCTCATTTCTGCGTGAAAATAATATACTGGATTGAGTAGCATCACACTCTAATGTGACCTGCACCCTCTCCTGTGCCATCAGCTCTAGCACTCTTTATTGTTTTTATGTCATTGAATTTCAGTTGCCATTTATTATCTTTCCTGGTGGGACTCTATCATCCTTTGAATTTATGACCTTGAGTCTTGATGTTAAAGTACAATTTAAATATAAATTTATCTTAGCATTAATTTTTATTGATTGATATTATAGTTATCTTGATTGTACAAAATCTATTACTTATATATTATGCCAATATTATCTACTACGTCTTTTAGTAATTACTTTCTAAGTCTTTATGCTGTGTGACTATGAATTTGATAAATTAATACTGTTTTAAATCAATACTATTGTATTTCATACCGTAAAATTATCAGAACTAAAGGAGACTTTATACAGTCTCTGATTTATTTTCCAGACTGCACCTCAAACCTATCTACCTCTCACCTCCTTGTACAGATGAGGCATAGGAAAATTAAACATTTTGCCAAAAGCTGCCGATTTTGTTAAAGACAGAACTGCGGCGAGAACCCTCTTCCCTCTCGATCACGCATAGCCTAGGACTCTGTCTCATGAAACATTTTTCCTGGGGATCAGATTGCACATGTAAAAACATCTGTAACACAAGTGTGTTTATGTTGAAACTTTTGTAACTTTATTCATTGTTGGATTTTTCATATTATTTTAAAATATTACTATCCCAAGGTAAATTATTCTAATTTACCTATTTTATTTCAAACAGATCATGTTGTTTGTGAAGAAGAGTTTAAATACGCCATGTTAGCTTTAAACTGTATATGCCCAGCAACATCTACACTTATTACACTACTGGTTCATACCTCTAGAGGGCAGTAAGTATATTTTTTCTTTCAGATAATGCATTTTAAATTATAAAAAAATAATATAAGTGCAGTTATGTGATTTAGAAATACGGTACGCCACAGTAAACCGCTAGATATGTACCTTATACTTGTATTTGTGTGAGGTATCACAAAATACAGACATGTTAAGGGGTCCAAGACATTCAGAAAATTGACAGGGATTTGCTTTCTTTTCTATCTTGAGATCATTTGTTTCATACTAAATTCTAAGTATCTACATCGTTTGTTAGGCCCAAGATTAGGGCATTGTTTCTGTTTTCTGTATTAATACTTAGCAAATAAAACTTTAAGAAACAGGATGATGAAGGTCACTAGTATAAGACCTTAAAGCCATTTTTTTCTATTTCCTGAAGTAAGTTTTTATCTTAAAGCTATGTGTACAACATTGACCTCAAAATTAAAAGTCTACAATTCTTATAGAATGATAACAAAATAGTTGATAAAATTAGGTAATGTAGTATAAAAGAAATCACTTTTTTTAATATGCATTTAAAGACAGATGAGGAAAGTCATACTATCAGAACATTTTGTTCTTATTTATTTTAATAGTTTCATAAAATGGAGGTTGTTTTTGACTTAGATGATCAAGAAAAATGTAATCAGTGAACGTAGTCACCTCTCTTATTGAAAGAGACAAATGTTGCATTTCACACCTTTTCATACTCCTTGCTTGGTATTTTAGACAAAATCTTGATTTTTCTAAGTAAATTCCATTGTGGCGCTTGTGGTTATGATTTGTTTAAATTTTGTAAATTATTTGTTAGTTATCTAAGTGAACTGCCAAGTCAAATCAAGAAAAAGGAAAATTCTTTCTTAGGATTAATACTATATGGAGTAAGTTACTAATTGAAAAATAGTAAACGCCTCGCGATATTTTTAAGTAGATTTTACTCTCTTACCTCTGTTTACGTCTCTGCTCTGTTGGGACAAGTAAGAGTTTCCCAGAAGCAATTTTCTCAAAGTTCTGAATAGAAATATGTTTATTCTATATGTTTACAAGCCTTTAATCTGTGCTATGGAAAGGATGTAACAGAATCATGAGTGAAATTGTTTCTCTTTGAAGAAAGTACTGAGCATTTTGATGAAATTAAATAAAACACTGAAAACTCTTTTGACACTAATTAATTGAACATTCATAGAACTCCTCACATGGGTTCATTATTTTGCCGTCCGTCTTTGTCATAGAATAATACAACTTTATAGCTGAATATCTAGTGCAGCTTCATTGTACAAATGATAAAATGAGGCCCGTGAACCCTAAGACACATCAGTACTCATAAATGGGTTAAATTACGTTGTCCAACTCCTAGTAAATATTATTTATTGACAGACAATATTGCCTGGTGAACAAATTGCACTTGACATAAGTTTGGAAAGAATTTCAGTGACCCTCAACAAAGAAACTTTCCCAATATACACTCTAATGAATTTTGCCTTATTAAAAAGAAAGTGCTGTTGTTGAAGGCATTGTTACCACATAATTAAGCATTTCTCATAAATAAGATTAACCAGCAAAATTATTTCACAACTAAGTGTCACAATAAATGCTATAGTCCACCAGAATAACTTTCTTTCTTTCTTTCTTTTTTTGTGAGGAGGACTAGCCCTGAGCTAACATCCGATGCCAATCCTTCCCTTTTTTCTTGAGGAAGATTGGCCCTGGGCTAACATCTGTGCCCACCTTCCTCTACTTTATATGGGAGGCCGCCACAGCATGGCTTAACAAGCGGTGCGTTGGTGTGCACCAGGGATCCGAACGGGGAACCCCAGGCCGCCGCAGCGGAGTGTGCGCACTTAACCGCTTGCGCCACTGGGCCGGCCGCCAGAATAACTTTCTTTGCAGCAGCTTTATTGAGATGTAATTTACATTCCATACAATTCGCCCATTTAAAATATACAATTCAATGTTTTTTAGTATATTCATAGAATTGTGCAACCATCACCACAAACTGATGAATATTTTCATCACCCCATAAAGAAACCCTCTATCTTTTAGCAGTCACCTACATTTCACCCCAACCCTTTCAGTCCTAGGCAGCCACTAATCTACTCTCTCTCTACAGAATTTCCTATTCTGGATGTTGTATATTGCATATAAATCAAATCATGCAATATGTGCTTTTTTTTTTTTTTTTGGACTGGGTCTTTCACTTGGCATGATGTTTTCAAGTTTCATCCGTATTATAATATGCATCAGTACTTTCCTTTTTATGGCTGAATAATATCCCATTGTATGGATATGTCACATTTTATTTTCCTATTTATCAGCTGATGGATATTTGGGTTGTTTCCAGCATTGTGAATAACGCTGCTCTTAACATTTGTGTGAAGATTTTTGTGTGGACATATGTTTTCACTTCTTTTGGATATATATCTACGAATGGAATTGCTGGATCATAGGGTAACGCTGTTTAGCCTTTTTTAGGAACTGGCGGAATGTTTTCCAAAGAAACATAACATTTTGTATTCCCACCAGCAATGTATCAGGGTTCCAATCTCTTCACATTCTCAGCAACACTTGTTGTTATCTGCCTTTTTGATCATAACCATCCTAGTGGATGCAAAGTGGTGTCTCATTGTGGTTTTCATTTGCATTTCACTGATGACTAATTAACATTCAGCATTATTTCATGTGTTTTTTAGCCATTTATATATCTTCTTTGAAGAAAAACATCTTAAGACTCCTTGCCAATTTTTAATTGGGCTATTTGTCTTTGCTTATTGAGTTGTAAGAGTTTTTATATATTCTAAATACAAGTACCTTAATCAGATATATAGCATCATTTGAATATAAATAATCATCCAAACAGGAGATCACTTAATTTAACATATCCAATATATTTTGTTAAGAATATTCTTTGGCTCAGGTAATTTGTATCAAATCTTCTGTATCATACATTAATTGAAGATATAGTCAAGATTCACTTATTAACAGAACATGTTTGAAATTTTGCACTGGAGCATTAGCAGAAATTAGAGAGCTCAAATATATTGATTTAATAATAAGAGAACAAACTTGAGAGCTGAATTACGTAGTATAATGGGAAAAATGTTGAACAGTCTGAGAAATGCTTTATTCAAGGATTATCAAACTACTAATTAAAAACAATACAATAATACTCAATTTTATGTAATACTCAATTTTACTCAATACTCAATACTACAATAATACTCAAATTTCTCTATTGAAAATGGAGAGAGAATAATATTATTAAAACTTCATTCTAGGTTCCAGCCCAATGGCATAGTGGTTAAGTTTGTGTGCTCCACTTCAGCAGCCCGGGGTTCACAGGTTCGGATCCCTGGCGCGGATCTACACACCGCTTATCAAGCCATGCTATGGCAGGCATCCCACATAAAATAGAAGAAGATGAGCACAGATGTTAGCCCAGGGCCAATCTTCCTCAGCAAAAAGAGAACGATTGGTTAAAGGTGTTAGCTCAGGGCTAATCTTCCTTACCAAAACAAAAAACAAAAAACTCCATTCTATAATAAATGATGATTTTGACTAAAAATAGTTGATATTCACAGGCTATCATGTACTGTATTAGTTGATACAAAGTGATAAAAGAAGCTAAGACTTTAGGATCCAACAAGCATAGAAACAAATGTAACACAGAACCTAAAATGATCTAATTTTAAAATATATCTTTTTAAATGAAGTGCTATGTAGATGGTTGGTATTTAAAGAAAATAATAAATGTGAGTTCTGAAACAAATGAGTTAGGCTGAGGAATCGAGAATTGGAGATCATAAGGTCAGCTCTTTTAGTGACAGACCTGCCTTCCTTCACAATAAACATGAAGTTCCTAATTCAGCCAGAGAATTAGACAGACTAACCCACTCAAACACCTTCGTCCTTTTCTTAGTGCTCCTTGTGTTCTAGCCAGTGGAGATGGGGACAAGATGGAAACCACATATTAAGGATGAATTGCCTACTTCTGCACTTTTATATAAGAGGAATCTTAATTTTTAAAAAAATTCTGTCTTGTATTTTACAGTCTCTACAGCAACTTAGCCAGTACCCTGACTAATAAAGTTCCCAAGCCTGATCGGCATTGTACGATCTTACATTTTCTTTTCCTGTATGTTAACATAATCATTCTGGTTCTAGTTGATCTATGAGTCATAAAGTAACTTTTAGATGACTTCAAGTAACTGTGCCCCTTTTATTCATTGAGCGTTTACTCTGTATTTCAGCAGTCTACAGTTTCCCCCTTGCTCACTTTATTTGTAATTTGAGTGTTCAGTGCTCTTGGCAGTGGTATTTCCTACTGTTAATTAAATTAGCATTTCGATTAGTTTGGCAGGCTTGTTAGAACATAAATTTATTCTTTGGGCAAAAATTACTGTAGGCTGTTGAACATGGACTGTGGTGGTTTTAGCAAAGAAACGCCGAATTGTCAGACCAGTTGCTAGACATTCCACTGACCCATCTTGATGACATTTCATTCTTATCAACATTTAATTTTCATTTTCTGTTTCTTTTAATTTACTTTTATGAAAATATCTATTTCATTAGTTCCATCCAAGAGGCAATGTTTTTGATCTCACTGGTAATCAATGGGAAAGAAAAAGAGAATTGATTAAAAATGTTACAAAGTTAGAATTTACTAAACTTAGCCACTGGTTAGATATGAATGTAGAAAAGAGATAAAAGAGAAAATCTCCTCGCACTTTGAGTCTGGACAGTAGAGACCTAAAAAATATGTAGTTTGGCAGAAGGAAAAAAGAGTTTGATATTGGATACATTTGCTTCCTAATGCAGATATAACTGATGGTGGGAATTGCCGCTCCTCTTGGTTCCTAAGGAGGGATCAGTGCTGTTCAGGGCCATAGAGGGGAAAGTAGAAATAGTGGGGACTGGGGAGAAATGACAACTTAAGACTTTTCCTTGGGAAATTATTACTTTTAGGAAACAGATGGAAGAAAAGGAAAGCAAATATAGTATAGCATAATGGAATAGAAAGGAGTCAAGATTTCTAAGAACTGAACACTTAACAATATAGATGGTTTAAGATTGATGGAGACTAAGCAAGCAGAATTAATGGGATTAGTAGGTTACCAGTCGCTGGGGAGTTCTGAGAAAACATTTTAACAATGGAGGCTTTCTCATTTTGATAAAGGGTGAACAAATAAGGAGATGCTAAGAAAGTGAAGCCTGGCGGGAGACTATGCTTCATTAGGTTTGTGCATGAAGATAAGAAAGAAAAATAATGAAAGCTCTATTGCATAGAAATGTTGAGGAAAGCGTTTTCTATATATGTTTGTGTGTATGTCTGTATGTATTTATCTATTTGTTTTTTGTTTGCTTTTAAAGTTTAATTCACAGGGTAAGTATCAGTGAGGAGGAAGAGATTGAAAATGCAAGGAGAGAGTGGGGGATGGGATCCACAGACTGTCTGGAATATCTTTACCAGCTAAGGAGGAAAATGTTTATTCCTCAGAATGGAATGGGTAAGGAAAGGGGTAATTTACAGTCATTTTATTCATTCATAATAAGGAATATTGCACTAGTTAAAAATATGTTCTGCCCACATGACGTAGTATCTGACTAAAAGTACGGGTGATATTTATTTTACACATCAAAAGTCTGAGGATCAGCATTCAGAGCAGGTTGTCTGACTCAACAATGCCATCAGAGCACCTAGTTCTTTCCATTTTTTTATTCTAACATTTAGCCCATAGACCTTAATCCTCAAGATTCTCTCCTTGTAATCACAAAATACCTGCTTTGCTTCAGGCTATTCTGCTTCTAGGTGGGAAGAATGCAGAATGACAATGGGGCAAAGTATTGACAACTGAGACTTAAACTTTCCATGAAGTCCCACCCATTGCTTTCTAACTTCTAAGGATACAGGTATATTTTGCGTATTAGAAGATGCACTTGATTCTAGTTATATCTATTAGCAATGTAAATGATTTTAAATTGAAAAATATATGTATATATACACACATTTATATTCATACACATATATGTACTCATAATCTAAAATGATATGTTTACTCTTTTTAAATAATTAGGTTATATGTAATAGAAATGAGAAAGTCAATCAAAGGATCTTATCAGGAGTTATATTGAATCATACAAATAACCATGATAGCCTAAGTTTTATATGTGAAATACAATGAAGGTCATTGCTGTTCATTAAAGAGAAGGCTCAAATCTGGTGATGAAAATTTGGTGCTATTAAAATAAGGAAATAGTATTAAGTAAATCTGAAGTATAGTTGTTAATTATGATTACTTTTTGATAATTAGTCCTTTAACCTGAGTTTTTAATATGTTATTTGTCAAAGAACCAAACTGAGCATGTTATTACTATAAGATGCATGATTCAGAAACTTCTCTCATTGAAGTAGGACCTTTTTGGAACTGCCTGTCCTAATCACAACTAAAATTCCCTCTGCTTGCTAGTGTTTGTGCTGTAAATGGACCTCCTAAATCCCGGGAGAAAATGCGGCAAAATGGAAAGAACACTAGTTTTGGTAGATAGAGATGGTTGGCTCACTAACTGGTGAAGCCAACTAATGTTGAGCCAATTATATACGCCATTTAATTCTCAATCATTTTATATGGAAAATCTAAGATGAAATTTTCTCATCCATTCCTTTATCCATTTATCACACAATTATCTATTAAATGCTTACTGTGTGACTTCAGGCATTGTGGTTTCAACAAGGAAACCAACAGAAAAAATCTTTCCTATCAGGGAGCTTTTATTCTAATTGGGGAGATAGACAATAAACAAAAATAAATGAGTAAAATATATAACGTCTCAGAAGGCAGTAGTGCAATGGAGAAAAATAAAGCAGGAACGACAATGGGGAGTTCAAGGATGTGAGGACAATGGAGAGTTCAAGGTCCAACTTAAATGATACAGTCATGCAAGACCTCATCAAGGAGTCAATGTTTGAGCAATGAGCTTATCATGTTAAGGTAGTGAGCCATGCAGATATCTGAGATAGGAATTTTCCAGGCAGAAGGAAAAGCAAAGACTCTGAGATACAAGCACATCTGATATTTGAGAGACAGCAAGTAGGCCCATGGAGCTAGAACAGAGAGAAGGGAAAGGTAGTAAAGGCTGAGATCCAAGAGGAAACAAGGGTCCGGATCATGTAGGGTCTTCTGGGCCATTAGAAGGATGTTGGGTGTTCCTCTAAGATGAGAAATCATTGGAAGATTCTGAGCAGAGGAGGGATAAGATTTGAATAATAACAGAGAAACGCATTGGCTTCTTGGTTGAGCAAAAGCAATTATATTATGGGAATAATCCAAGCCAAAATAATTTAAACCATGTCTTGGACAAGAGTACGAGTGTGCAAGTAATGAGAAGTGCTCAGATTCTAGATATATTTTGAAGGTACTGTTGTCAAGATTTGTTGACTGATTGGATGTGGGGTGTAACAGAAAGAGAAGAGCCTAGAATGATTGCAAGTTTTGGACTGAGCAACCAGAAGAATATAATTATGGTTTACCATGATAATGAAAATCACAGAAGATCAGGATTTTTATTTTGGACATGATTAAGTTGAAGATACTTCTTAGACTCCCAAAATTTTGTTCAATGTGCAGTCTGGAGGTGAGGGAGGATTCTACACTGAACTCTGATTTTAGCTGTCATCAGCATATAGACATCATTTACAGCCATGCAGCTAAATAAAGTCACTTCACAGGATTATTTTAAGGATTACGTACAGCCATGTCAGACCATGGTAGGTAGTAGTCTTTAGTTCTCTCATTGGCTCTATTAGTCTATGTCAAGTGAGTTAGATTCTATATGCATCGAAATCATTCTTTTAATTTGGTGTTAGAGACAGTTTGAGGGTGGCAGGAGAGATGCTTTAAAGACAAAGCAGGACACACAGCACCATATATTTTGTTTGTGATGGAGTGGAAAAAGACTTAGGCCTTGCACACGTGTATTTTATATCCAAGTCAGAATATTTCAGGGCCTCTATCAAAATATGGCAATTCTAATGACTGTAAAAGAATAAATGTTTGTAACTTTATTTGGATATTTTTTGGGGACAAAGGATGACATGAATGAGGAAATATGTAGTAGAATGCTTCCAAGCAATAGAGTGAAGTCGTATATATGTTCACCATGGTCAATCTTTTGAATCACTGTCTTAAGTATTACAGAAATTAGGATTAAATATATTTTGAAAAGGATGACTGAAATACATACAACATCAGGCATTTTACTTTCAAACAATATATCACATTATTCAGTCATAGAAGATTTTTATAGAAGAAAGCCAAATAGAGTTATAGGAGGTATAAAAGTTTTTTGTCTCCTTAAAGTATTCAAGTTTTTAGTGACCATTTGAATTCAAGTTTGTTTGGAAGAAATGCATCATAAGAATAATTTAAATAGGAGAAAATGATTAAATGCAATAAAAATTATTTTAAAATAAAGCAGAAGACAAAGATGAAAAAAGATATCAGAGAAAATGATGGTTAAGTTACATAAACATAAGCAAATAACAGTTGTTAGCAGATTCAATTAATGATAACACATTAATACAATATGCTGAAATAATTTTACTTTTATTTATGTGACCACAAAAAAGGAGGCTTCAAATAGAAATCAATTGGTATATGATATAAACATATATTTGAAGTATTTTGAATGGATAAAAAGTTAAGAATTCCAATGCTACATTCCATAAACACATATTACAAGTAAAGGAGAAGCAAAACTGCTTTTATGTTGTAACAGAGTCAGAAGTTGCAATTTTGTAACTATGTTCCTCAAGGGCGGTTATTACATAAGAAGCCCTTCATTAACTTACTGAGCAAGTATGTCACTTTCATCAATGGGATCTGGAAACTGCAGGTCTGGATATTGCTGCAATGCTCTTTGTGAAATGAAAATTAACTTATAAACACAAACTATTAAGTTTTATCCGTTGTTTTCAAAGTAATTGGTATCTTTTAAAATAGAAGACCTTCATTCATGATTGTTTTCTTAGCTTGCAAAATTTTATCACATCTCTAACCAAACGCAAAGTGTTTATAAAATTATAGAGAGATGGCCTTGTTCAACTGTCTTTCATGAACATTTAATTGTGTACATTTAAACTTAGATGAAATTCAAGCTTTCTCAAATAACTATTTCACCCAAGATTGCTTAATAGTTTTGTGAAATCTGCAACCACAGGAAACACATTAAGTCAAAATGTAGTATAATTAATTTGTGTGTGGTGTATATAAATAGTGGCTCTGTTATTTCATACAATTGCCAAATTTGTGTTCCAAGGCACAATTAATAATGCTTTGGGTGGATGTTAATACTTTCCCTGAAAAATGAAAGTATGTACCCAAGATTGGGAGATTCTGGATTACACGTTACATTTTTAATGGCTTGTTTTTTTACCTTTTTATTGTAACTAATTTTGGGCTTACAGAAAAGTTGCAAAAATAGTACAGAGCATTCCCAAATACCTTTCCCATTATAAACTTTCCCTAATGTTTACATCTTACGTAATCATAGTGCAGTCATCAAAATGAGGAATTAACATTGATACAATACTATTAACTAACTTGTCAGCCTTATTTTAATTTCACCAATTTTTCCATTAATACCCCTTTTCTGTTCCAGGATCCTCTCCAAGATCCTGCATTGTCTTTAGTTGTTATTTCTCCTAAGCCTCCTCCAGTTGGTGGAGGTTCTAATAGGTGAGATTGGAATCAGTATAAACTCATGACTTTTACTACATATATACAAAAATATAGATACAGAAATATAGATGTGCATTTGGATGTGTCTGTTAGTAATATAAACATATAATTCCTAGTCCCGTCTACTGAGAGAGCCTGGAAGCAATGATACCTCAGTAGCAATGAGCACACTTGGTTACTAAGCATCATTCTCCAATAAAGGAATCAGGGCTCCTTGGAGTATTTGTTGACTCCAGGACTGGGGCAGGAAAAATACAAGAGGAGCCTGGAAAAATCTTGTGTTCCAGAAAGGGAGGAATTGCTTGGAAGAGTGTGGGAGCTTGTCATAATGAACAAGAACCAACCTAAAGGAGTTCCTACTGAGCTAACTTGGAACAATCTGAGAAACAAAATAAATAATGATACAATTAACTTTTAACCCATATCAAATAAATATCCATGAGACCATACTGATGTAAATAAACACTGGAATAAATAAATAGTGATAAAGGGATAGCTCTTTCTTACCAAAGAATGCCAATTAATAAATGTAAAAGGAAAGAGAAAAAGAGAAAATCATCATTAGTCAAATGATTATTGTAGAAAAGATCCTCCAATGGGTACTAATATTAGTGAGTGAAAGTTTGAGGACAGCTAGGATAATTGTGTTGTCTCAATATGTCTCTCCATGATATTTAATAACTATGAAAGGAAAAATTGACTTTACAGGGGAGACACCATCTTAACCAAGAGATCAAAGTAAACACCACCAATAAAAACAGATGTCAACAGCATGTAATCCCTATGATGCCCTAAGAAGTACATAACATAATTTCTTTGGTATTCCTGCTAACATTTTCTGATCATGAGAAAACATCAGACACACCCATACTGACAGCATCCTACAAAATAACTGACCAGTAGTCTTCAAAATGTCAAGGTGGTGATAGACAAGGAAAGACTGAAGAATTATATATTTATTTTTAAACTTATTTGTCAGCTTTATTTGAGAGTGATGTAAATATTTTAGATAGTATTTTGACTGGAGGAATTCTCCCAGCAAAATCTTTAAGAAAAAATATATCTGATGAAAACAAAGCGCAAATGTCAGGCAAAGCATTATTTTGTTATACCCTATTGCTTTGAACCCAAATCCCAAGTGGAACTACAGAGGCCTGGGCTAGAATGTGCAGAAAGCCCCAGTGTTTCTCTGACCACCGAGTCAATGACTTCAGATGAACATTAGCTGTGAGACGTCCCTTGTCTATATACTCCAACGTCCACAGACTCCCAATTTTAAGTGATGAGAGGAAAGGAAAATCCAATGTCTTTTCCCATCACCAGGAGAAGGACTGTCCTTGTCTCAAAGGACAAGGGAGGGACACAGGAAGAAGGTAGAGACAGAAAGGGAGGGAGAGTTTCTGCCTGCATTACTGAGCTGGGCACAGAGGGCCCAGGGACTCAGCTGCCATGAGAAAGGAGGAAAGTTTCTCAAAAGTGATAGAAATTATAATTACCACCCTGACCGAAATAAAGGAAAAGGGAAAAAAAAAGTTGGAGGGAGCGGGGAGCATGCTCAGGTAAGCTATCTTTAGCTCTGTTGGAAGTTTCACCCTCCGAAACTGTGACAGAGTTTGTAATCCGGCTAATCTAATTCAGTCACCCTCCTCCTGTAGCTGGACGAAGTCGAGTGCCCATGAGGATGAGAGGCACCTGATTCCCCTTTAGAGTGAAACACAAACAGTTTTTAAGTTTTAATAAGTTTTATTGCTCTGTTTCAACTAATTGTCACTTGGAGTATAAAACTGGGACTTTATTTGAAAGAACTTTCTTAAATCTGAGCCTCGATTTCCATTGATAGATTGATGTGCGTACTTTCCAGTGGTTCGAGTCAGATTTGAGAGTATTAACAGGCTTTTTTACCAAACCTGCCATCTTCCCATCACCAATGCCCCACACCGTTAGTAACCTCGTGACTTTCTGACAGCAACAAGATGGGAAAATGTCTTGTATCAAAAGGGCAACTGGAGGGGCCGGCCCAGTGGTGTAGTGGTTAAGTTCGCGCACTCTGCTTCAGCGGCCCGGGGTTTGTGGATTCAGGTCCCAGGCGCTGCCCAATGCACCGCTTACCAAGCCATGCTGTGGTGGCGTCCTATGTATAAAGTAGAGGAAGACGGGCATGGATGTTAGCCCAGGGCCAATCTTCCTCACCAAAAAAGGTGCAACTGGCTGCATAACGGCTCCATGCTTCCTTCTGGTCTCGCACACTTCTCAGGTGGACGGTGTCACTGTCTACTATTCAGGTGCTGACCACAGATGATGTCATCTTCTGGCTGGCTTCCTGGTAAACCTTAAGCTCAATGCCTAACACTTGTTCTGAGGGCATATGTCTGTCTGTCCCACTTATCCTACCAGCTTTCTGGTGAATGGTCCCACCAAGCTCCAACTCCCATTCAGACACCCCTGACTGTCCAGACATCACTCTAGTGTTTCCTGAGGCTCTGCCAGGTGACTTCATGGGCTTATACAATAGATCATTAACAGGCCCATGAGAAATAGATAGATAGCTTCCATGCTGAACACATTTCCCTATAATGTGTGTATGTGTGTGTGTTTGTGGTTCACCTGGCTTGTGGCAACCTACCAATACTTTTAACCTGCTTCATGCCTCAGGATAGGCTGCTCTTCAGCTGACTATAGCCTGGGAAGGAATGTGGAATATTCTGCTGCTCAGACTTCCAGACTGCATGGAAAAGACCTTTTCCTATTTCTTTCTGATATCCTTCCCTTCTTTCCCACCATGGGATGTGAATTAACTTCACTGCATGAAGAAAGTACTCAACAGTTCTCACTTGCTCTTCTTCTAAAACTCTCCCACGTCACACTACTCTGCTCTAAGCTCCATGGATCCTCTTGACTGTTGTAGTTTCCCAGGGCTTCCATAACAAAGAGACTGGGTGGCTTAAATAGCAGAAATTTATTTTCTCACAGTTTTAGAAGCTGGAAGCATAAAATCAAGGTGTTGCCAGGTTTGGTTTCTCCTGAGGCGTCTCTCCTGGCTTGCAGGTGGCTGACACCAGCCAGATTGGATTAAGGGCCACCCTAGTGGCCTCGTTTTAACTGAATCACCTTTTTAAGCGCCCTATCCTCAAATATATTCACGTTCCGAGGTACTGGGGATTAGGACTTCAACATATGACTTTTGGCAGGATATACTTCACCCACAACAGCTGTGGAAGTGGGCGACACTGTAGGTTTTACTAGAACACATCTAGAATTTGTTACTGTTTCCACTATGCAAATAGTTCTGCTGGTTCCACGGGAGCCTGCTTTTTTGATCATGGAAATTAAGGAAAATGGTAATGTCTATATATTCCTGGTGATTCTTTCTGTATTTCTCCCACAACAAAAAAATAAAAAAAAAAAAAGAAAAGAAATGACTTCAAGAGTGGAAGTCTCAATTCAGGTAATCTCAAGAAAGGAAAATGATGTACCTCTAAAAGTTACTCTTATTTTTCTTTTAGAGAAGTCCATGTGCACTGGAAATCTCCACAGAAATACATTTTATTAAGTGTATCCAAAATCTCTTTGATTACTTGAGAAATGTTTTCCTAAGCACTCCTATTAAAAGATCAACTAGAATAGTATTCTGTTAAACATATTTTGAGAAATATGCATACTGCCCTAGTCTGGCAGTCCTCTGCTTGGAAAGCCTTTTTTTTTGTTTTTAAACAGTTTTATTTATTTATTTATTTATTTTTTGTGAGGAAGATCAGCCCTGAGCTAACATCCATGCTAATCCTCCTCTTTTTGCTGAGGAAGACCGGCTCTGAGCTAACATCTACTGCAAATCCTCCTCCTTTTCTTTTTTCCCCCAACACCCCAGTAGATAGTTGTATGTCATAGCTGCACATCCTTCTGGTTTCTGTATGTGGGACGCGGCCTCAGCATGGCCGGAGAAGCGGTGCGTCAGTGCACGCCAGGGATCCGAACCCGGGCCACCAGTAGCGGAGGGCACGCACTTAACCGCTAAGCCATGGGGCTGGCCCCAGGAAAGCCTTTAATAGCTGGTCATTCATTATCAGATTAGATTCAAATACATCCATTTCATTTCTTTAAGACCCTCTATGTTCTCGTCCTAATTTATTCTTATATCCTTGTAGCCCATGATTCTCTTACATGTATTGTGTTCTCCACATAACAGGATCCTAAATATACTTTGTGGTTTCTGCCTTTTACATCTTTTTTTAATGCTGTTCCCTCTGCCTTGAGTTAATTTCTTCTGCCTTCCTGGAGGATTTTGCTAATTCAAAAATCCTATCTCCTCATGAATATTTTTAAACTCTCCAATTTAATGTGATTTTTCCCTTCTACAAACTCACATAGAATTTCATTATATTCTGCCAGAGCCTGTGTTATGGTCCTTTTATGTATTTATTTTTTTCCACGTAGTAGGCTGTAATTTCATTCAAGGTAGAGAACATGTCTTACTCATTCTTATACCTTCTGTAATATTTTTCACTGCATGGCCACTCAACACACATTAGTTAAATAAATAAAGTAACGGATGTAGTAAAGATGATTCATTGAGGCCCCTGGTTCTAAGTAGTTTATGAACCATATGCCGTCATCTGATCTCCCTCATGAGACTCCACTGAAATGATGACAAAGAAACAAAAGATGATAAGCTTTCATCAATGAAATAGAAGTGGAAGGGGTGAGAGATTGCAATGAATTGCTGGGACATGGAAAGTGGATAAAAGAATGTTTTCTGATGAAACCTCCATCCTAGAATATGTTTAGAGGGTGATGCAGCAGGAAAAAATTCCAGCCCCATTGAGGCTCTGAAGTGCAAGGTTCCTAGAAAAAGAGGACAAATTTTAATTAAATTTCTGTATACAGACAAAGTTACCAATCTTCCATCACCACAGTACCATTTCCCTGCAATTAAGTTTGGTCAGACGCAAACCACTGGGAGAAATAAGATATTTCCTAAATGAATTAGAAGAAAATGTCTGAATTATATGCTAGTACATAATTTGGGTTTGGGATCCAACCTTCTGTAATCTGGCATTTGGAGGTCCCAGACTAAAGTGACTGATCCTTTTTTGCTCACCATAATGTGTAACCTGCCACTTAACAAATCCTATTCACAAACAAAAGAATCCATTTAATGCCCCTATATCTCATATTCAGAATTTTGAAATATGGCTCTTGTCATTCACTGTCAGTTTGCAGGATGAAATGAAGGAAATAAATCCAGCCAGATGGACAAAACTATCTCTATTCACTCTGGAATAGTTTTGGGTCTGTACGGAATGTTGCTTTTGTACTCACTAGTAAAAAAATTTTTTTTTAAAAAGTCAATAGAGGGGCCAGCCCAGTGGCGTAGTGGTTGGGTTCACGCACTCTGCTCTGCTGACTCCGGGTTCATGGGTTCGAATCCCAGACACGGACCTACACATTGCTCCTCAAGCCATGCTGTGGCTGCATCCCATATACAAAGCAGAGGAAGTTGGGCACAGATGTTAGCTCAGGGACAATCTTCCTCAACAAAAAGAGGAGGATTGGCAATGGATGTTAGCTCAGGCCCATCTTCCTCACCAAAAAAAAGAGTCAAAAGACTATAACATTTGATAGGAGAAAGAAACATATATTTTGGAAGCAAGGAGAGTCTCAGTAAATGATTAAAAAAATGCATTAAAAAGAAATTTAAAAGTATTTTTGAAAAGTAGAGAAGTATAAATGATAGTTCAGAAAAATAATGAAGGATTGTAGAAAGGTAATGATGGTTGTTCAAAGGAATAAAATGCCAAGGAAATTTTTTTTGTTCATAGAGGTTTAAATTTTACAAATATTTATCTTAAATTTCTGTTGATTATGGTTCTGATTTTCTCTTCAATAATAAGGAAAAAAGCTATAATAAATAAATAAATTTGGAATAGCTTAAAATAATTGTCATTATTATTCTCAAGAAGATTCAAAAAGAACAGGAGAGGCCGGCCCCGTGGCTTAGCGGTTAAGCGTGCGCTCCGCTACTGGCGGCCTGGGTTTGGATCCCAGGCACGCACCAACGCACTGCTTCTCCAGCCATGCTGAGGCCGCGTCCCACATACATCAGCTAGAAGGATGTGCAACTATGACATATAACTATCTACTGGGGCTTTGGGGAAAAAAAAAAAAAGGAGGAGTATTGGCAATAGATGTTAGCTCAGAGCTGGTCTTCCTCAGCAAAAAGAGGAGGATTAGCATGGATGTTAGCTCAGGGCTGATCTTTCTTACAAAAAAAAATAAATAAATAAAACTGTTTAAAAAAAAAAGAACAGGAGTTATGATGGAAAAATAGAAAGTAAAGAAGACCTTTTGAAATTAACAGAGTTATTGCTGAAATTAAAACTCAATAAGTTTCAACAAACTCATACAATTAAGTAGCAAAAAAACAATCTGATTAAAATATGGGCAGAGGATCTGAATAGTATTTTTCCAAAAAAGACATACAAATGGCCAACAGTACATAAAAAGATGCTCAACATCACTATTATCAGGGAAATACAATTTATAACCACAATAAGATATTACCTCACACCTGTTAGAATGGCTAATATCAAAAAGACCAGAAATAACCAGTGTGGGCGAGATGTGGAGAAAAGGGAACCCTTGTACACTGTTGTGGGAATGTAAATTGGTGCAGCCACTATAGAAAAAAGTATGGAAGTTCCTCAAAAAAATAAAAATAGAGGTACCATATGATCCAGCAATTATGCTATCCAAAGAAAATGAAAAGACTAATTGAAAAGATATATGCACCGCCCCCTCACCCCCATGTTCATTGCAGCATTATTTACAATAGCCAAGATATGGAAACCACCTAAATATCCATCGATGGATACATGGATAAAGAAGAAGTGATTTATATATACAATGGAATACTATTCAGCCATAAAAAAAGAATGAAATCTTACCACTTCTGACAACATGCTAAGTGATATGTCAGGCAAAGAAAGTCAAATATACAAATATCATATAATCTCACCTATATGTAGAATCTAAAAAAAACCAAAAAACCAAGCTAGTAGATACAGAGAACAGATTGGTGGTTGCCATGGCGGCAGCTGAGGGGAGAGCGCAGAATGGGTGAAGGGGGTCAAAAGGTACAAACTTCAGTTATAAAATAGATAAGTCATGGGGATGTAATGTACAGCACGGTGACTATAGTTAATAACGCTGTATTGCAAATTTGAAAGTTGCTAAGAGAGTACATCTTAAAAGTCCTCATCAAAAGAAAAATAATTTTAACTATGTATGGGGGTGGATATTAACTGGAGTTATTGTGGTGATCATTTTGCAATATATACAAATATCAAATCATTATGTTGTATACTTGAAACTAATATAATGTTATATGTCAATTATACTTCAAAAAAATTCAACAAAAACTTTGAAAGATAATATCAAAGAGATAGAATATATAAGAGAAATGATCTGCAGCACAGGAGATCAATCCAAGAGAGAGAAGATCTGATTTAATGAGAGTTCCAGAGAGGCTAGAGAAAATGGAATGGAAGAAATTATAGCAGAGTAAGGAAAATTCAAATCTTTAAATTGACAGGGTCTCTTGTAAATAATAATGAATGAAAAAGAACCACACCTAGAGACATAACATTGCCGAATTACAAGGCACTAATGGTGAAGAAAAAATTCTTAAAACTTGTAGAAAGTAGGAAAAATATCAGTATTGACTAGAGTTCTTAACTTCAGACGAAAGTATCCATTTAACTAGTTTAATTGTAAAGAGATTTATGAAGAAATATGGATAACTCACAGAAGAAGAAAGTTAGCCTCTATGTAGGCTAAACTTGCATGAATGACTCCCACTGCCACACCACACAATTAACCTGATAAGGAAATTTGACCTCTAAATATCCTAGAACCATACAACCTCTATAGCCACCCGCTGCAACAAAATGGATACCCTTGCTCGCCTGTTTTTTCATTAATCTCCCTTCCCGATAAACTCCTGCATTTGTGTCTGATTGAGCGTCGTAGCTAAAACCAAAGATTCCCAAAAGTTATGGTTACGATGTGAAAAGTCAGATATTGAGTCTCAACAAGAGACCAGACTAGATTAAAAGCAACACATACAATGGGATGTGGCAAAGGGGGTGTCTGTTTTCCCTCTCAACTGGGAAAAAAAAAAAAGGGCAATCATAAACTCTAAGAAAATAAAAAAAGAAACTACGATAACGCAAATTAAAATATACCATAATACTGAAAAATAGGTGGTCAGTAAGTGAAGAGAAAATTTTTGAATAATCTCTCAAATAGCTCAGGGAACTACAGAGAAGGTTATATAATTATAGCACTCCACTTAATTCCTAAGTGAACTATGGTGCAGTAATCATAATAATGTAGTCACTGTACACGGTTTCTCTATTTTTTCCAGTTTTATTGATATATAATTGACATTTAACATTGTGTATGTTTAAAGTGTACAACACGTTCTCTACATTTTTTTTGTGTGTGTGTGAGGAAGATCAGCCCTCAGCTAACATCTGCCAATCCTGCTCTTGTTGCTGAGGAAGACTGGCTCTGGGCTAACATCCGTGCCCATCTTCCTCTACTTTACGTGGGATGCCACCACAGCATGGCTTGACATGCGGTGCGTCGGTGCGCGCCCGGGATCTGAACCCCGGGCCACCAGCAGCAGAGCGTGCGCACTTAACCGCCACGCCAACGGGCGGCCCCTCATGTTCTCTACTTTTAGTCTGAAGCCATTGACCTCAGCCAGTGAACAAAATACCAATATTTACAATGTCAACAATGTAAAAATGTACAGCAAATAACACTGGAGTAAAAGTATGGAGAAGGCGTGGAAGGGAAGAAAGTAACTAATATCCTCAGCTCCAAAATGCAAAATCAAGAGACTATGTTAGTTGCAGTTAGTGGAACAGAGTTTTAAGTATGTTATTTAGAGTTAAAAAGTAACTAGTTGATCTGAGGTTGCAACCTAACAACCGATGGACCAAATTCTGTGGGCAGATAGGTTTTACTTGGCCAACAGCCTGCTGTAAATATTTTTTCTTTTGAATTGTTTTCTTTGAATTGGCCTTTCAGTGGACATGCAACAACCAACTCCCCACAAGCCTGAACACTCCCCGTTGTCTTAGATTTGGTCTGATTCATGTATTTACTTTACTAAACTTCCTCTGTCGACACTGGAGTTACAGAATAACTCCAAAAGAGAAATTCCAAGGAGAAATTGAAAATAGCAATATGATTATATGAACAGACCTGTAAGAAATATGTTGTGAGATAATTCTTTTCTCTCATACCTCAGAGAAGGCAGTCAATAGATAATGCCTACAATGACATAGTAACAAGTTTGATGACGTTATTATTAAGAGAGACTCCTCAAAACGCTTTGAATTAAGCTCAGGATTTGGAAACCTTTCTTTTGGGTCAAAATTTAAGTTATGGATGAAGTAACATGCTAAAAATAGCACCGAATAGAGTTAGAATATTGTTACGGTTTGGCCATTCATAAATAATCCCATAAATAATCCCATAAATAATAATCACAGCCATCCATCCAGTGTAAGGCACTGTGTTAGGAGTTTGGCAAATGCAGACATGAATACATTCTGATCACAAAAGACTAGTACTCAATACAGGGCAGGACACAATGTAAGCAAGGGTTATATATGGATTTGGAATGTATTATAAATTTCCCCTAGTAGATTTATTTTATTAACAAAGTATTTTGAAGCTGTGGTATTACATACCTTGAGAATAAATCAAATGGCAACATGGAGAGCCAGTAAAGAAAGTTTCTAGTTACAAATAATTTTAAAAGGGCAAAAAATACTGAAATGATAAAATGTAAATAACAACAATAGGAGCTTCTGAAACTCCTATATCCCTAAATATTAATATATATGGGATATAACTTTCCCGGAAAATTCACTATGATATTCTAAACTAAAAGGATAGAGAGAGCACTGCAGTGAAAATGCACCAGGGCACGGAGCCCTGGAACAGAAGCCAAATGTGTGGTATTCACTTAGCAAGTAGGCTGTGTTCTGAGAGAGAGAGAAAAGTACACTTTAGCTATAAATTTTTATTAGTGCTGAAGGAGAACAGTTTAAAATCAGTGGGATATGACATTTAATAATGGAGTTAAAGAGCTGAGAATGCAGTTTCATTATGACAGATGAATTTGTTTTTTCACCTGACAGTTTAAAAAGTAGGTAAAAGTCTTTACAGAATTTTAAGATTTTTTTCTGTGATAATTAGGCAGCTTCTTGAATTGAGTTCTTCAGAAAACCACATTGGAGTTTTAGGACGAACCAACTTTAAGGGTAATGAAGTTTGGCCACTTTCATGTGCAATCAGCCTTTCAGATTTAACGTTTGAGCTCTATTTATTTCTTCTTGAACTAGATCCCTTTTGAAAGAGTGTTCATTGTTCATGTTCACTATTAATAATGCTTGAAAGCTATGCAGTATTTCTCAGTTCTCTCCACTTCAACAGCAATTTTTCTTATCCTGAGAATGGCAAACAGCTTTCCAGTTCCATCTAGTGGTAGAAAATTGAGTATCATTCTCTATATTGTTTTATTCAGGACTCAAATTTCTATTTTGATGTCTGATAACATAAAAGCTGAGGAAGTTCTTCTAGTCAAGAGCAGGAATGCATGAGCCTCTTCCTAGTAGGCTGAGGCATCTTAATCTTGTGTTTTGTTACTTCTTCTATCTAGAGTTCTTGAATACTTTTCTTTCTAGATACGAAAAGATAACACATCATGCTTGTGTGTCAGTTCTATCTGCAGACTAGCAAGAATAAGTGTTCATCCAAAGATTTGTTAGCTGTTTCTTTTGTAACCTCACCTGTTTTGGAAGCTTCTGGGTACTCTAATATGCCTTCTCCACCTCATAAATTAGAATTATGTTTTTAGTGACACAGGCTACAATATGCCAGTCATTTGTTTGACCTACAGTGTTAACTGCAGACTCCTAATGTTGGTAGTAAAGGCAAGATTGTAATACCCTTTAAATATTTTAATTTTTAAATAAAATAAAATCTCGAGACCATTGTAAATTAATGCAATTCGTGTGTGTTTGCAGAAAAGCACCCTGTAAAGATATGAACAACCACTTGGAACCAAGCTGACATTAAATTGGTGAAATCCTAGAGTATTAAGATAAAATTGTTAATTTTCATTAGATTTAAACCTTTGGGTCACTTGTTTTAGACTTTTTAAATCTACTTTCAGTCAATGTAAAGAGGTAGATATATTTCTTATCTTCTTTAAAATGGAGCATCAATAAGGAAATTTTATTTTAATAAACTCTTCAAACATAAATCTAAATGACATCCTTTTTTCTAAGGCAAAAATGTCCACCTAGTTACATGTAAAGTCTCTTATCACACAACAAAGAATGGATTTCATATGAAAGATACCTTGTAACAAGGTGCTCTTTATTCCCATTGATGTGAAAATAATTTAGTTTGATCATAAAAATAAGTATATAAAAGCAGCTAATTTGACAATCTATGTCAATTTTGGTGAATCTGAAACTGATCATTTATTGTATATTTAACTACATTATTTAGAATTGAAGAGAACAAATTGTACCAGCACAACTAAATCCAAACATTAGACTGCAGAGGCGTTTAAAACAACAAAAATAATATTGTGAAAGAGGGAGATTCCCACTAATTATTGCATTTTACAGCCTTGAAGGCAGTGCTTCCATAATCCCATGGTCACTCTTCTCTAGTTTACCTTTAGTTTGATGACATCCTTCTGTGCATACAGAAAACATGAAAGTAAAAATCAAATTTTACTTTCTAAAACTTATTCATATGAGTTTTTCAAAAACATATATCTTCATAAAAAACAGGAAGTTGTCAGTAGAATAAGGTTTTATGCTGGTTTTTTTTTTTTTTCCTGATGGAAACTACATTACTGACTACTGAGTAGTTCAGCACATTCTTGAAATATAATGAGTTCAACTTACTGTATCTGGAACAGGAAATTCCAGTTAAATCCTTTTTCTCCCCCTTTGGGAAAATTTGATATGGGGACACTCTCAAAAACAAAACTATATGAGATTCTTTTGCTGCATTTGGAGGCCTGAATTAAAATACATTTCTACAGAGAAAAGACCCAAGTACTTATTAGCAAACAGTCTTTGTTCCACTTGGTTGATCATGTTGAAGCACAGGAGACTGGTATGTGCATTAATTTGCTCTCGGGCAATAAATACCCATTGGCCTTGAAGGTGTAATCATGGATTAATGAGGAATGCGCAACTTGCATTTGAAAGAAAAATAAAATCAGTTGTCAAAATTGATTTTGGCACCATCTAGAAGTTAACTGGAACAAATGAAATTTCCAAGTTGGGAACAATAAACAGAATAGAACAAACATAGCTTTTTTTTTTTTTTTCTAAACAAATACTTACTGTATTGAGAGGAACTTTTCATGTTGTCCCAGGATTGGTGACTATAACCCAAAATGGAGAAGACAGAAGAGTCAAGCCTCCCATTTTCTGATCTCCTCACCTTTCTGTAGAAAGAGAAGATCAGAGAGGGGGCCACCCAGAGGAGCACGCTGCATTTGCACCTACCCCCAGCCACGTGAGGTGAAGTGCAAAAGGATTACCCATCACTCGTGGAGAATAGGGGTGTTGGCAGGAACTGCAAACTGGCATCTCATTCCCCAGTTAGACTTCTGGTTATGTAGTTTTCTGTGATTATTTGAACATGGGGAAAAAGGAATTAGAGAGAGATGGCAGAGCTGGAGAACAGCCTTCTCTCCCTTGCGTGGGTTTCTTATAGCACAATTGATGATAGCTTAAAAAGATTTGAGATGTCTTTCTGGTACCCCCATCTAAGGATGTTGGCGGAGATACCCAAGAGGCTAGAGGCTGCAAGATGTACCACTGGGAAATAAGAAGGGGCGAGTGGAAGAGAGTTTCTTGCACAATTTTGACATCAGTAGAAGCCTACCCCTCACTCCCCACAAAGCATTTTCACATGCCTTTACAGGACACCTTCATAGAGGACACTGATGACCAGTTAGAATTCAAAGAGCACAACCTCCCAGGGGGAACAAGCCTGAGCTGGTAAGATGGAAGTGTCAAATTGGATGGGACTGGGCTTTTAAATAACTGAATATGATTTGAAAGAAATGGGATCTGCCCAAGTCATTGTTAAGGGACAAGAATGGGCGATTTGACATAGCATGGCTGAAGGCTACAAGGTCTTAAAGACTTTGACATAGAATTTGTAATTTATTTACTTCACTAGACATTTTTTTCCTTTCTCCCAAACAATTCTCTATCACTTTTCTTTACACTTTCCTTTTTTTCCAAATATTTTTCTCACTAAGACATTTGTTTCGGGTTCAAAATGCAGAGAATAGCAGACACAAGTTTTCTTTTCCTTCTAGGCTGCCCCATCGAAGTTTTTCTAGGCTGTCATGACTATGGTATTGGGTGCATGAATTCTATAGCATGCCTCTTCATTCAGGAGAAATAGAGATCTCAAAGAGATGCTTTCAGGTATTAAGTATGTACTTTCTTCTGTACTCCATTTATTTTCTTAGTAGAATATTTCAGTTTCATATTCCTATTCTTGTTTTCTTTCTTTTTCACTAATACTTTTACAAACAGCTGGAGCCAGCAATTATTTTGAACATAGAGGTGGAAATAAACCTGTCTGGGAAGGATTTATTACTATTCAATTTTCAGTCAATATGGTGGAGCAGCCTCAAAAGGGTATGAAATAGACTTCAGACTACACTATTTTACAGGTTGGAGTGTAATTCGAAGTTAACAATAAGTAAATGCACAAGCCAGTTATTCTTCCTAAATGTTCATTTGATTAGTGTAAACACATCTTAAATCTTCATTAAATGGCTTTTCATAGTTTTCACTAAGCCTTCCGTTCTGTGCTTTTTATCCCTAATGTCTTTTATATTTTTCCTGCTCCTGAGGTTAAATTCACGCCCATTAATGATTACTGAACTCAGTGATTTTTTTTTTATAATTCTAATGGCAAATTCATCATAGAGAAAGTAATTGGTTAGATCTAAAAAATGATTCTGGTGAAGGATAAAGGAATTATCGAATTCGAAAAGCAGAACATTTAGTAATTGAACGTGAAGAACATTGTTAGGTTATTCTTTGTTCACTTAACAAAACATTTGTTAAGCACTTACTCTGTGTCAGAACGGATGTCAGGTCGCAGAGATATAGCAGTAAACAAGGCATGATCTCTTTCTTCACGTAGCTTATTTCACGGGGAAGCAAGACATTAAGGATTAATTAATATAAGTTAGTGTTATGTTATTATGAAAGAAGGACGACACTGCAAATTGAGTAAGTAATGACTAAGCTGTGGTCAGAGAATGAGTAGGGCATAGGAGGAAGGAACAGCATCTTGAAAAGGCCTAGATATGCGGGAGAGTTTCTGTTCCGGGGAAACTAAAGAGCACTCGTGGCCGGAGCACACAAGAGAAGACAGAAGTAAGAGATGGTATCTGAAAGACAGGCATAGCATCTGTCAGGAGAGCTTAGTAATGATAATAAGAAAGTTCATATTTTCAAGTGGAATGAGGAAGCCCTGTAGACATTTTCAACAGCAGAATGACATGAAGGGATTTGAGATTTTGAAATTCACTCTTATTACAGCACCAGAAATAGGTTTGTCAGGGCCAATCTGGAGGCAAGAAGGCAAAAAAGACGAGTTAGGACTGTTTTAAAAGTATAAGAATTGATGATGGAGAAAGGAATACGTGGTGAGTTCACGAGCCACTTAGGTGTTAGAATTAGAGAATTCTCTTGTATACAAAGTTTGGAAATATATTAGCTATTTATTTATGTGACTATTTTCCTCTCATTCAAAAATAATCTTGAATTAATTCTGTCTAGATACGTAAAGTAAGATAAGACAAAGAAAATTTGGGTAGAATGATAAGTTGAAGACAATTTTTTTTTAAAGGTCTACAGGCCATAAAATGCCTTGTATTATTTTTTTTATTGAGATATAATTGACATATAACATTATATTAGTTTTAGGTGTACAACATAACGATTCGATATGTGTACATATTGAGAAATGATCACCACAATAGGTCTAGTTAACATCCATCACCACACATAGGTACAATTTCTTTTTTTGTGAAGAGAACTTTTTTTTTTAAGTAATTTTTTGTTTATTGCAGTAACATTGGTTTATAACATTGTAGAAATTTCAGGTGTACATCATTATACTTCTATTTCTGCATAGATTACATCATGTTCACCACCCAAATACTAATTACAACCCATCACCACACACATGTACCGAATTATCCCTTTCACCCTCCTCCCTCCCTTAGCAACTTTTAAAGATATAATACAGTATTATTAACTATAGTCACCATGTTGTACATTACATCCCTGGGACTTATTTATTTTATAACTGAAAATTTGTACCTTTTGACCACCTTCACCCATTTTACCCACCCTCCACCCCCACCTCTGGCAACTACCAATCTGTTTTCTGTGTCTGTGAGTTGGGTTTTGTTTTGTTGTAGATTCCACATACAAGTGAGATCATATGGTACTTGTCTTTCTCTGTCTGACTTATTTCACTTAGCATAATGCTCTCAAGGTCCATCCATGTTGTCACAAATGGCAGGATTTCCTTCTTTTTTATGGCTGAATAATATTCCATTATCTATATATACCACATTTTCTTTATCCACTCATCCATTGATGGACACTTAAGTTCTTTCCAAGTCTTGGATATTGTAAATAATGCTGCAGTGAACATGGAGGTGCAGATATCTTTTCAAGTTAATGTTTCATTTTCTTTGAACAAATACCCAGAAGTAGAATTGCTGGATCATACATGGTAGTTCTGTTTTTAATTTCTTGAGGAACTTCCATGCTGTTTTCCATAGTGACTGCAACAATTTACATTCCTACCAACAATGGACAAGGATTGCCTTTTCTCCACATCTTCACCAACACTTGTTATTTCTTGTCTTTTTGATAATAGCCATTCTAACAGGTGTGAGGTAATATCTCATTGTAGTTTTGATTTGCATTTCCTGATGATTATTGATGTTGAGTACCTTTTCATGTGCCTGTTGACCATCTATATGGAAAAATATCACTTCAGATCCTCTGTCCATTTTTTAATCAGATTGTTTGTTTTTCTATTGAGTACGATGAGTTCTTTGTATATTTTGTATATTAACCCTTTACCAGATATATGATTTTCAAATATTTTCTCCCGTTCTATAGGATGCCTTTTTGTTTTGTTGATTTCTTTTGCTGTGCAGAAGCTTTTTAGTTTGATGTAGTCCCACTTGTTTATTTTTGCTTTTTTGCCTTTGCTTTCTGTGTCAAATCCAAAAAATCATTGCCAAGACCAATGTCAAGGAGCTTACCGCCTATGTTTTCTTCCAGGAGTTTTATGGGGTTTCAGGTCTTATGTTCAAGTCTTTAATCCATTTTGAGTTGATTTTTGTGTGTGATGTAGGATAGTGGTGCAGTTTCATTCTTTTGCATGTGGCAATCCAGGTTTCCCTACACCATTTATTGAAGAGACTATCCTTCCCTCATTGCTTATTCTTGGCTCCTTTGTCATAAATTAATTGACCATATATGCATGGATTAATTTCTGGGTGCTCTATTCTGTTCCATTGATCTAATATGTCTGTTTTTATGCTAATACTATAATGTTTTCATTATTATAACTTATTAACAAAGGTAACAAGAAAATTCGGCTCTTAAATTCCTAGTAGCCTAAAGAAAAGACACATTCACGCTGAATATTGAAGTTACTCAGAACTGAAGCTTCTGCATAAAGTACAGTGTTTGTAACCAGACTGTCTAGGTTGAATTCTTTGATCTACTAGTGCTGGCAAGATACTTGAAACCGTTGATCCTCAGTTTCTTTATCTGCGCAATGAACGTAATAATTGCATATATCTTACATATTGCCAGGGGGATTAAATTCTGTCATTTAACAAATATTTCTTGAGCATTTACTATGTCCTAGAAAATGTTGTAGTTACTGAAGATCCCACAGAGAATAAGGTAGACAATGGGGCTCAGAGGTTTTTGTGCTTACGTTCTGCCGAGGATTGACAATGGGTGAGAGACTGTGGTGGAAATAGACAAGTAATAGATTTACAAATGAAAGTATAATATGTCGATATCACAAAGATATCAATTTCTTCTAAATTTATTAATTCAAGGCCATCTCAATAATGATGTAAACAGCATTATTTTTGAAGTAAACAAGCTGATTTTAAGTTCTTGTGGAAAAATGAAGAAACCAGAATAGCAAGGAAAATTTTGAAGGAGAATAATAATGGGAGGGGATTATTCTTACATATTTTAAAACATTCTATAGCTACAATATTTGAAATAGTGTGATATTAGTGAATGAATAGAGGCAAATCGATTTAACAGACCAAAAAGTCCAAATAGAGGCACATATAATTAGGAATTTGGTGTTTGATAGAGAAATTATTTTAGATCAGTGGGTGAAAAGATGGATTATTCAATAAATTGAATAACTGGGCAGCTATTTAGAAAAAAATGAAATTTTACACCTTTATCATCAGAAGAGGGAAAAAGTGATTACTTTCTGCCTAACTTAACTGTTAGTCACAAAATTGGTAAGCAAGGAGGGCCTTCTATAATGTAGCTTATAATGCTGGCTTGAAAGGTAGCAGTAAAAAATAAATGAATAAAAAGCTTAAGCCTTCACTACCAGTCCTGTTTTTTTCTCTTTTGTGATGCATTTTATTTTTTCTTTATTAGAACTATTTCAGACATTCAAAAGTTATAAGAATATTATCATGAACATCCAGCTACCTAGAATTCCAGATTTAAAAAATAAACACTCTAAATGTTTGGGAAGCCCATATATAGTATCTCAGATTGATGTCTCTTCCTTCCCAGCTCCCAGTTAACTACAGTGCTGAATCTGGAGCCACTTCTTTTATTTAACATTTTATATTTGAGATTTCTCCATGATGTTTTATAAACACTAGTACTTGCATTTTCACTGTTATCTGTATGGACATTTATGATTTATTTATTTATTTACTTTCCATATTTCTGATGAACATGAGTACTTAAGGTTTTTATTTTTATTTTTCCCTTCGATCAGCAAATCCTTTCAGGTCCACCTTCAGAACACACCCAGAGTCTAACCTGGTCCAAACCATCACCATCTAGCTGGATCATTGCAGTTGCCTCCTCACTGGTCATTGCCCCTTCTTCAATCTATTCTCAGCACAAGGACCTGAGAGATTTTTGTAAAATATAAGTCAAAATCTTTTGCATCCATCTTCGAAATCTTCCAATGGCTGCCAAATCATCCCAAATAAAGGTCAAAGTCATTGTAAAATTTTATAAATCCCTACATGACCGTCTTCCTGCCCAGTTACCTCTCTGGTCTCTTCTCCCTGCCTCCCTCAACTCCAGCAGAATGGGCCTCCTGGCATTTCCTTAGCCAGACCAGACCTTCCTCTGCCTCAGGAAACTTCTTGTGCTACTTCTGCCTGGAACACTCTTCTCCCAGGTGCCCATATGGTTACCTCTCTCACCCTCTTCGAGATTTTATACTCAAATGTCATCTTCTCAATCATACTATTTATATTCCAATCCACCCCTAAAAATTATTTCCCTCTCTGCTGTATTTTTCTCCCCAACACTTATCACTTCTAACACATAACATAATTTGCTTATTTCTATTGTTTGTCAGTCATCCTCCACTAGAGCCTCAAAACAAAAAAACATTTGCCTTTATTGCTAACTTCCATAACCTTTGAATCTAGAACTTTTCCTGGCACATCCCAGCTGTTCAATAAATATTTTGCATGGGAATGAATAAGTGGGAACGGGACGTACCCATTAGAATTAGATGGAATTACTAATTCCCAACATTTCTTAAGCAATTGCCATAAGCTGAAAGGAGAAAAATTTGTATCTTTACAATTAGCTGAACTTCGAGATTCTCGGTTACGTATTAGAGCTTTTTGAAGAAATCGTAAAGAAAAGATGTTCCCTGAGGTGAAAGGTGACAATATATAAAACAGCATGAGAACAAGCAAATGATTTAAGGAAATTCATCCAAATTGTCCTTGTCTGACCCTGTCCTTTTTTGTTCCCTTCCAAGTTACCACATTATATTCCTCTTTTAGCCCCTAGAATTAGATTTATGATTCTCTAGGATAGCTTTTAGTAATTGTGTGACAATTATCTGACCCCATGCTGCCTTTTGGATCTTAAACAAACCCTGATGAATTACCGGCACCTTCTATTACATTTCTAGCCCTTTAAATGGATTCTATCTTTGCCAAGTACCATCTCGCCAAGTAGCAAATATGGTACATAACAAAGATAATTTTATTTGTGTTTGCCAAAGGAAACGTTTTCTCCATCAGGAACAACCATTCTTAGGAGGTAGTAATTAGGCGTAACATATGCAGTCAGTAGTCCAAAGTGTTTTGTTTTATGTTCCTATTTCCAAAATTATATTAACAGTATAGAAGAAAAGGTAAAGGTTTTAAGAGCATTATTGTTTAATAAATTGGCTAGGCTTGTTGAAAGTGGCTCCAAAATTTAGCAATGACAAAAATTTAACAGCAAAATAATAATGGAAGCTAACATTTACTGAGTGATTCCTGTGATCCCAATCTCTGCTAAGTGATTTATTTGTATTACCTCATTTTACCCAACCCAATGAGATCGATGCTGCTTTTCACGGAAGAAGTAAAGAATCACTGAGAAGTTAAATAACTCACCCAAGATTGCAGAGTTGGGATTCAGATCAGGTAATTAGACTCCAAGACCCAGACTCTTGACTCTTAAGCATACTTAAGAAAGAATGAAGTACAAGTGAAACATACTTGGAAAATGTATGATTATTTTAAACCTTATTGACACTTTGAAAATGTTAATAAATGTATTATCTTCCTAATAATGCTTTAGACAAAACTCAGTTTAAAATGGCTTCTTAAACTCTAAAGATGGTAGATATGAGTTGTTATCTGCTTTTATTTCTTCAGAATCTACAGAGATTATGATGAAGTATTTTGATTTTTGTAAATTTGTCACTTTTCTTCCTGCCTGTGTACTTCCAAGAAGTACAATTTCTTGTACTTGCAAGGTCCATAAGCTTTATTCAGCAAAAGTAAATGGAATTTATTGTACAAAATGGGCAAAAAGAGCTATTGTATATTCACAAAGTTTTCATAAGTTGAATTTTTTTGTATATTTCCAAGGCCACTGAGCAGAACATTCCAGAAAAAAGAAGCTGTACTTTCTGTGATAAACATCTTTTTTTCTTTTTTTTTTTTTAGTGAGGAAGACTGGCTCTGAACTAACATCTGTTGGCAATTCTCCTCTTTTTGCTGAGGAAGATTAGCCCTGAGCTAACATCTGTGCCCATCTTCCTCCATTTTATCTGTGGGACCTCGCCACACATGGCTTGATGAGCAGTGTGCATGTCCCCACCCGGGATTAGACCTTGAGAATCCCAGGCCACCGAAGCAGAGCACATGAGCTTAACCAGGACACCACCAGGCCGGCCCCTAAACATCTTCTTTTTAAAAATACTTCTTGGAATCTCTTTTGGAGACCCTTACTTATTAAGAAGAAGTATCGTTTCTTACCTGCTACACAATTGAAAGAAAGCCATTGTTATAATATGGACAGAAATTATGAGCATACTTTCTATGAAATCAGATTGATAAATTGACATATATACATTTATAATTTTAAATACAAAGCAAAATCAATTACCTACAAGGCCAAGCAGGTATTGCAAATGAGATGAAGTGGGCCATATTGTTGAGACCATAAAATAAGTATTATACATAGGGTGTGCATGACAGGATCTGCATAAACAGAGACTAAAAACTAAATGCTATATCTCATTAGTTCATGGTCAGGATAAATGCCTTCATTGACTGGGTTGTGAACAACTCCTACTTGCTAGGAATCTGCCGTCTCTCAAACTTATATGTTGTGTTTCAAAAATTTGGTGGTAACTTTTTCAAAGTTTGAAAATAATATCATTTAGAGCACCACAAAATACTTCTTTGAACTGTGCTTGCCAATTCCTACAGCTGGGACACTCCAGATTATGTTTGACAACAGTTGGTTTTTAACCACATTCACTGTGTTTTTCTCTTTGTGTGTGTGTATGTGTGTGTGCTTTTGTTGCAGAGAAGGCCAGCAGTCGCCAGAACAATGGCAGAAGACGTACGGTAGATGCTCTGGGAACGAAGTGTACCACATTGTTTTGGAAGAAAGTACATTTTTTGCTGAATATGAAGGAAAGAGTTTTACATATGCCTCTTTCCATGCACACAAAAAGTATGTTTCCGCTTCCAGAGTGGAATTAACATATACCACACCTTTTAAATACAGTTTCTAAAATACAACCCATATTGGTGCTCATGAGTTGCAAGTATTCTGAAATTTTTGCCATAATTACTGAGATATTTGAACTCTGGTCTTCCGTATGGTCTCTAAAGTCAGCTGTAAAGTATAATTTAATAGGAATACTGACTTTAGTAACTTTTAAATTATCTTTAAAAATGTTTTAATCCATTAAGAATTCACAAATACTTGAAAATGAATCTTCTTTATAGATCTAAATTTTAAAGTGTTGATTAAAAATTTAAACAAAGTAATAATAACATTTATAAAAACTAGGCATTTTTAAAAACTTGATTTGACCAAAGAAATAAGTTAAAAAATGAATGATAATACCTTCCAATTCAAACATGGAATATTCTTTTTGAGAAAAATTACTTACTTAAGAAATAATAATGTATTTATCTAATGGAAGTAATGTATTATCAGTATTATAAATATATTAGTATAACTCATTTTTAGTATTTGTAATAAATCTAGTATATTTCACTAATCTGATATCTAATATATTTCACTTTAATTCTCAATATGATTCTATCTATACATATACTTTTGATGTTTAAAAAATATTTTTAAGCTTGATTTATTTGTAACACTATAAGACATATTTAAATAAAGATATTCAGGACAATTTGTGTTTGGAGCATAACCTGAAAAAGTGTATAAGAAATTTTTAAGTAGCTTCTGTTTCATTCAGTGGTTGTTATTTCTCCTTATTAGGGTGCATACCTATTCAAGACTACTTAAAAAATATTTTTTCTAAAATTTAGAGTAAATCAAATATGGTAAAAACAGAACAAAAAGAAATTTAGGGACCCTGATGCTTTCTCATGAGGCTTTGGGTAAGTTTCTTCCTCTCCTTTAGGTCAACAGCTTTCAAACTTTTGTAGTAAGAAATGTTGTTTTACATCTTTTGACCACAGTACAATATACACTTTGTGGTAAGACCCAGTACACACACAAAAAAAATTTACAAAAAATTATTACCCTTACCATATGATATGCACTCTGATGTTTCTATTGTCTTATATTCTTATTCATTAAAAAAATATATATATGTCACCATATTTATATGTAATCAACTAAACTGATTTCCCAACACACTAAAGACATAGTTTCTTTTCCTGTAAAAATGAGAGTCTTGAACTTTTAGGATCCTTTCAAGCTTTAAAATGCTCTGGTTTGAAGTTTTAATTTTCTTCTGCCTTATAATCGTTTACTAATTTCCTTACATATGTAAACTTAAAAAAAAAATCTAAGACTTTTGCTGAGTTACAGTTCTTAAACTCTTTTATTTTCTTTTTTAAATTAAGGTTTGGTGTCTGCTTGATTGGTGTTAGGAGGGAGGAAAATAAAAACATTTTGCTGAATCCAGGTCCTCGATACATTATGAATGCAACAGATATATGTTTTTATATTAATATTACCAAAGAAGAGAATTCAGCATTTAAAAACCAAGACCAGCAGAAAAAAAGCAATGTCTCAAGGTCATTTTATCATGGACCTTCTAGATTACCTGTACATAGCATTATTGCCAGCATGGGTAAGTATAAACAAATTTGAAAATACCATTAATTTCTTTCTTTAAAAAAAGAATAATAATTATACTTCAATTTTTGTTAAAATTTCTAAGTCCAATTTAAAACATACTTGTGTATATTACAAACTTGGTGTAACTAAGTTTACAGAACAAAATTTCTAAGCTGTTAAGTTGGTAAGAAATTAAACTAATTCAAAACTGCCAACAATAATTTCATATTTCTGATTAGAATAGAAGCACCTGGCACTTCTATATTTTTCTTTTTAGGTTCTCTATCCAGTTATCAACAGAGGCTATTTCAAATATTCTCCATTTTTCTTAAAACTGTCCTTCCATCCTCCATCTCATTCTCACCATTGAACTTGGTTTCTATCAGGCAGAAGTAAAAGAAAAAAAATAGATCCAGACAAATAAGAATGTCCTTAAAATTTTGCCACCAAACCACCTACAAACGTACGAACATTTAGTTTCTATCACAAGGAAAATGTGTCCTTTCTTTTAACTTTTAATATTTTAATATTAATGTCTTCAGTTATACAGAGGACCCATCTCTTTCTTCCTCCTCAAGGGCTTCGTTCTTTATTTTAATTCATCCTCATTACCAAATTTCATTTTTTTCTGGCCCATTCCTCCCTCCCTTCCTCTGTCTCTCTGTCTGCCTGTTCATATCTCTCCACACACAGACACACACACGCACGCACACACACCCCTCTGGACCTCATGCCATGACATCTTCATAGATAAATTCCTCAAAGAAGTTGTCTTCAGTTACTGGTTTGAAATCTTGTTGTCCTCTCATGTCTCTATCCAGTTCAATCTGAAATCTGCATTCATTATATTCTTGAAACTGGGCTGGCAAGACCACACTCTCCTCTTTGTCACTAAATCCAGTGGGCGTCTTCACAGCATATGGCATAATTGACCATGTTCTTCTTGAAACGTTCCACTGCTTTTTCTCTGCATCATTTACATTCATTTTCCCTGAATAGTTGCGTCTCCTCCCATGGATTCAGTTGTCCTTCATAAACTGATAATTCCCTTACCAAATCATTAACTTAAACTTCTCTTCAACTGTCCACTGGTTATTTCTATCTGGATGTCTTACAGGAAAACCAACACAGTGTATTCAAATGGAACTAATCTTTCCGCCCTCATTTAAAACCATTCGCTTCTCCATTTTTTGCTAAAAAACAGATAACACCATTATCCTCTAATTTGTAATATCAAAATTCAGACTTTTCAATGTCTCTCTCTTCTCATACCTCATAATTCACCAAATTCTATTAAATCCGATCATTAAGTAGCCCCGAAAGTCATTCAATTCTATGTCCACTGTCAGCGTTGCCCCAGTGTGAGCCTCCATCACCCTTTCCCTCAAGCACAAGATTACTCTCCTCATCTTCTATCCATACCTCCGGTTTGCTGTCCCACATTCTTCTCCACCCTACAACAAGAGTAATAATTTTTAGATAATTTTAATAATGTTATTCTTCTGCATAAATTATTGTAATTGCTTCCTACTGGGAAAAAGTTTAAATTCTATAATATAACATGGCTTATAATTGGATGACTGAAATTTCTTGTTTGCATGAGACCATCCCAGTTTTCCCAGGACAGTTTCAGTTTACGTACACTGTCCTGGTATAATTATTAAGAGCATCCCCTTTGACTCTCAGGAGTAGCCTAGTTTAGAAGATAAATTTCACAATGACTTTACTTAAAGTTTTTTTTTAATGATTTCCTCCCTTCTTTCTAGTCCCACATCTTACCATTCTTTCAGTCGTTCTCCTAAATTACAATTATACTAAATTCCTTTGAATCTTTGCTAATGGACCTTAACACATTAAGTTATCTCCCACAGGAACTACTCCCCTGTCACCAACTTTGCCTATGTAACTACTTCTAGTCCTTTGTAACTCAGTCTCAATATCACTCCCTCCAAGACATATTCCATGGCCCTGCCTGGACTTTGTTAGGTCATCCTGTTTGTCATTGACATAACATATTATTTTTCTTCTATAGTAGCACTACTCATTTTTTTTCATGAATTCAACTACTACTTATTGAGTACCTAATATGTGCCAGGAACTCTTATAAGTACCTGTGATAAATTAATGAACAGACGAAGATCTCTAGCTCTCGGAGCTTACATTCTATCATGGGGACGACTGGCAATAAACAATATATATGAAAAATAAGTAAATTATTTATTTTGTTATAAGGTGGTAAGTAATAAGAAAAAGAGAAGAAAACAGAGCTAGAAGAAGGGTCTATGAATTCTGAAAGGACTGGATTTTTGAATGTGGTGGTTAGTAAGCCTCACTGAAAAGGTGACATTTGAGAAAATACTTGAAGAAAATGAGGGAATTAGCCCTGTGGATGTCTGGAGGAAGAGATCCTGCAGAGATAATAGCTAGTACAAAAGCCCTAAAGTGGGACCTGAGTGGTGTGCTGCAGGAACAGTAAAGAGGCTCTTGCGACTCAAACACAGTGAACGATGGTAAGAGTAGAGAAGATGAGGCACAAGAGGTAAAAAGAGGCCAGATCATGTTGAGCTTTTTAAGTAAATGTCAGGATTTTGGCTCCTACTCTTAGTGAAATGGGAGTCATTGCAAGGTTTTAAGCAGAGCAATGGCATGATCTCCCTTATGCTGACCTGTGTTTTAATACAATCACTTTGGCTGCTGTTGAGAATAGATGGTTTGGGCCAAAGATCAGAGTATTTTTGAGTGGAAGTGGTAAGAAGGAGAAAATTCTGGCTATACTTTGAAGATAGAGTAACCAGGATTCGCTGAAGAATTGGTAGTGAGCTACGAGAAAAACAGAAGTGTGGAGAACTCCAAGGTGTTTGGTTTAAGCACCGAGAAAAGGGAATGGCTGTCTATTGAGATAGGGAAGGCTGGGGGGAGTACAGGTTTGGTGGGGGTCAAGGGAGATGAAGAGTTCAGTTGGGGCACACTGAATTTCAAATGTCTGTTATACATTGAGTGGAACATGTCAAATAGGAAGTTAGATATAAGAGTCTAGAGATCAGGAGAGAGATGTATGCTGAAAAAGTAAATGTTTGCCTCGTGAGCTTATGTATTATATTTAAAGCCGTGAGACTGAATGGGATCATCAAGGAGATGAGTATGGACAGAAAAAGGATATAGACAAAGTACTGAATTCTTCAGCACATCAACATTAAATATCAGGGAGATAAGAAGAAACCAGCAAAAGAGACCAAGAAGGAGCTACTGGCAAGGTAGTAGGAACCCCAGATGAGTGTGGTGTCCTGGAATACAAATGAATCAAGTGTATCAAGAGAACAGAAGGATCAGCCGTGTCTAATGCTGCTAATAAGTCAAATAACGTGAGAACTGAGAACTGAATTTTGAGGAACAGTGATCATGATTTATCTAGATGAGAGCTCTTTCAATGGAGTGTTAGTGGAGAATGCCAGATGGGATGGGTTATGACTGAATGGTGGAAGACAAAGTAGAGACACTAGGTCTAGACAACTCTCAAAAGTTTTGCTGGCAAAAGGGTGCAAAGAGATGCCTTGAGAGCTGATGGAGGATGTATAAGGAAGTGCAAAGGGGAAGACAATCAGGAGTATATGTAAGAGAGTAAGTATAATGATACACTATGAAACTTAGGTAAGAAAAGACATCTGTTGTTTGAAGGAGACTGAAAAGGTGGTGGATTAACAGATTATAATTCCAATGGGAATCAAAAAGGAGGGAGCTGGAAAAAGAAGAGGTGAAGGTAAGTATCAGAGAATGAGATGCCAGAAATAGAGCTCATGTGTAGTAAATAGTAGTTATAAAATCTAGGATATGACCACAAGAGTGCATGGCTAAAGAATGGTGGAAGAAAAAGTCATTAGTGGAAGAAAGGACAAGGAACTGACTCTCTTGTCAAGAGAGTGTAATGAAGCAAACATGTGTCAAGGGAGCCAAGAATATATGCCAGAAAACAATCATAATGCTTAAACATGGAGGGTAAGATGGGTAGGATGGGTAAGAAGAGAAGACAGAACATCAAGGGAGTGAAGGAGACAATGAAAAGTGAGTATCATAAATAGAGTTGAGGTTCCAGTAGAGTGAAACCTTAGCTGGAGTTGCGAAATAAATGAGAGTGATTGGAAAAGATGGAAATAGTGGCAGTCAGAGGGTGAATGCCTGACATGAACAAATGCAGCATTGCTGTTAATGGTTATAATGAGGTCTAAAAAGTGACTGTGGAAGTGAAAGGATGAGAAAAGGTGAAAAACAATTTCTTCAGTGAATTCAAGGAAGTGAGAGATTAGGATGTGGGAAAGTTTATTAACCTGTATTTTGAAAACACTGGATGAGGCAGGAATAGTGTTATGAATTGAATTGTGTTCACCAAAATTCATATGCTGAAGCCCGAACCCCCAGTATCTCATAATGTGACTTTATTTGGAGATAGAGTCTTTACAGAGGTAATAAAGTTAAAATAAAGTTATTGGGGGGTTGAGGGGACTAATCCAGTATGACTGGTGTCCATATAAGAAGAGGAGATTAGGACACAGAGACACATAGAAGGAGGACAGTGAGAAGAGACAGAGGGACAAGATGGCCATCTACCAGCCGGGGAGTGAAGTTTGGAACAGATCTTTCCCTCCCAGTGCTCAGAGGAAACCAACCCTGCCAACACCTTGATTTTGGGCTTTATCCACCTCCAAAACACGAGATACTTCTTTAAAGTCTTGCATGGGAAAATGTCAGGGAAGAGCCACTTCTTGCTGGGGGGGAAGTAAAGGATCAAAGAAGAGCTTGTTTCTGTAATTGTAACTGCTTTTTAAATTGCGTCTTCCCTGCTAAATTCTGACTTTCTCAAGATCATATCCCCCATGCCCAGCTTGGTGGCAGATATCAATGTTGGCAGAATAATTGGGAAATGACCAAATTTCCCTGAGTTGGGCAGGAAAATGATAAAGAGGTAGTTGGAGGTGATGTGGAGTCAAATATATTTAGGAGGGGGTGGAATTAAAAGATCGCGATTCCTTAGGAAGTAGGAGGGAATTTAATCCCGAAAACAAGAGTAGGGATTAGCTTTACATAAGTGGAGGTATGTCTGTTTCCTTCTAAACAGAAATAAGGGAAGAAAAGTTCGGTGAAACTCGTATTTGTTTGTTTGAAGACAGGGAGTTGAAGGATTTCTTCTATGATAACTCCTCTTTTCTCTCTGAATCAGACAATGTGCTCATCTGCAGAGGATAAATGTCATAAATATGAATTTTAATTCATAACATTAGGATGCAAATCACATGGGTTTTCTTTATTTTATAACTCAAATTTATAAAATTTAATTTTTAACTAAATCCATTCACCTGCTTAATGGAAAATTCAATCTCATTTTCTCTTGGATCCCCATCCCCCTTGCCCCAAAACATAGATTGAATTACAGATTAATCCTCATTTATGCTGCTAAAAAATTGGCTGAGTGTATCATTTCTGATGGCAACCACCGTTACTGCTGCTCAGGTATCAGAATGGCTGAGTGCTGGAAGCCATATCTTTTGTCTCTGGCTGAGCAGTTCTGGACGTACTCATATATGTCCCTCACAAAAGTCTTCCCCACCTACTACAGACAGCCTAGGCTACCCATCCCTCTTGTCTAAGTATTGCATGCATGAAGAGGTACAAGCCTCTGAAACTTGACCCCCAAAATTTATTCCAATCTTGAGGAATACCCAGATATTCTCACCAGTCTTGTCTCTACCAACTCTCACACTCAGTCATTCCCTTTTCATCCCTTCTTCTACGAAGACTTGTAATTGCTCTCAGAGGTTTTTAGAAATCAGTTGCTGACCTCCCTTCCCATGGTACAAGGAAAGAGATGCTAAAGGGGCCAGCCCCGTGGCGTAGAGGTTAAATGGGCGCGCTCTGCTGCTGGCGGCCCGGGTTTGGATCCCGGGCGTGCACCAACACACCGCTTGTTAAGCCATGCTGTGGTGGCGTCCCATATAAAGTGGAGGAAGATCGGCATGGATATTAGCTCAGGGCCAGTCTTCCCTCAGCAAAAAAAGGAGGATTGGCATGGATGTTAGCCTAGAGCTGATCTTCCTCATGCGCACACACACACACACACTAAATGAATGAATCAATCAATCAATATTAAAAAAAGAGAGCGAGAGATGCTAAAACCCATTAGTTTTTTCCCCCCTTTTTAAAAACTCATGCTGTTATAGTGGAGAAGAGGGTGGCAGGGTGAGACAGAGGTTTGAGGGAAGGGGAGAGTGTTTTAATAGTTGCTTCAAAGAAATGGAACAAAGTAGGACTAAGGGCTTTTAGAAGGATGACCAGATATCACTGAGTACGTAAATGAAGTGAGAGATCATTAAAATGATGGCACTCAACATTATATTGTGTTACTTTCTGCAGAAGGGGAGAGACATAAACTTTCCATAAATTGGTGTTTAAATTAATTTTTAAATTCCAATAAAAATATTCCAAAAGAATTTGTTTCTTCTGTTGGCTCTTCCTTGAGTACCCAAGTATTCAAAAGCCTTGAGCTCTTTAGGTTTGCTGTTCTTACTGCTTCCGGTATTGCCATGGCTTGTGCGCTCATTATTGTCTCTCAGGTCAAAAATCAATGTCATGACCTCAGAGTAGCCTTCCTTTCCACCTAGTGAAAAGTTCATTCCTCCTCTTGCTCCCCAACCCCACTATTCTTTATAACATCAATGTGTTTTATATTCTGCACGATATTTATCATTATCTAAAATGACATTTTTCATTTATTTGTCTACTTGGTTATTTTACAAATAAATCCATATATGTAGACAGACCTTGTCTGTCTTGTTCCCTGCATATGCCAAGTGCCTAGAGTAGTGCTTGTCACATAGTAGGTACTCAATAAATATGTGTTGGATAAATATAAAATATTAATGATTCTAATATAAAAAGGTGGTTACAAATCAATAAGAGAAAGATAACTCAACAGAAAGGAGGGAAAGGATGTAAGGAGAAATCCACAAAACTGAAATGGCCAAAAATTCTTTTTGTTAATTTTAAATAAATGTAAATTGAAACAAAGTATTTTTTTCACTTAATCTTTGAGTATATCAGGATTTCACAGATCTTATGTTTTGTGCTATAGAGCTAGACTCAGCAAATACACTTTTTGCACAAATAAAGAATTTTGTACCCATGTGGATAAAAATGCCCACATGAAAAAGGAATAAATAACCTTTGAGTTTAAATGGTAAACAATAGTATATTTCCTGGTTATACTGATTGTACTTTATTTCACTTTGATCATTAAATGATCAATATGTCATATAGGTGGCGAATGCTTTAATGGATTTTCATGTTTCGTTGTTTTAGGTACTGTGGCTATAGACTTGCAAGACACAAGCTGTAGATCAGCAAGCGGCCCTACCCTGTCTCTTCCTACAGAGGGAAGCAAAGAAATCAGAAGACCTAGCATTGCTCCTGTTTTAGAGGTTGCAGATACATCATCAATTCAAACATGTGATCTTCTAAGTGATCAATCGGAAGATGAAACTACACCAGATGAAGAAATTTCCTCAAACTTAGAGTATGTTTAGGTGCTCTTAAGGCTTAAGATTTCCTGAGATTTGTGCTTGCCCTGAGGAGCTAATGTCCGTACCTTCTGGACATCCTAGAATCAATCCCACATACTTCTACCAAAACACACTTCCTATTAGCCAGTATCTCTCTCCACTATAAAGTATTCCAAGCCCTCAAATTTCTGGTTTCAACATATATTTCCAGGGCCAGTTTCCTCTAAATTATCATTTATCCTTAAAGAAAAAAATACATAAATTAGTATTTCCATGATATAAGCTGCATTTTCATAATTGCATGTTTTTGTTAAATTATGTTGTACCTCTGCCTTTATTTTCTCCCATGTCTATATTGAAGTTCAATCGATTATTCAATGACATGTAATGCATCTTCCTCCAGTAAGCTTCCCTTGCTTATCTCAGAATTCAGCAGTCCTTCATGCAGTATACATCAATAATATTTTGAAGGAATGAATAAATGAAGTACTAATTCTCTTTACTAAGCCTTCATAATAAATAGTACCAATGTACATGCTGTTAATTACATTTTAGCCTCAGTAGAGAGTCTTGTCTTATTCACATATCATATTGCCATTTCTTGAGAAAGCATGGTGGTTAACAGCCTTGACTATGGAGTTTGAAAGAATTTGTTTCCCATGGCAGTTCTACCTCATACTGGTTGTGTGCAAGTGACTTTGCTTAAACAATTTGACCCCAATATCTTTACCTGTAAACTCAGTCTAGTTACTGCCTCATAGTGTTCATATGAAGATGAACTGAGATAATGGAGAAAATATGCTTAGGACAATGCTTTGTACAGAGTAAGCATTCAGTGTTAATTACTATTAGGTGTGGTCCTAGTGGTAGTGGCAGTGGTTAACACCATTCAAACACTTCTCTCAATGCCTTTCATACAAGAGATGTTCAATTAATGTTGAACTAAACTAAAATGAACTGAAATATCATTGAAACTTAGAAAAATCCTTTTTTTAATCCTTCACACTTTTTTTTTTTTTGGCTGAGGAAGATTCGCCCTGAGCTAACATCTGTGCCAATCTTCCTCTATTTTGTATGTGGGTCACCGCCACAGCATGGCCACTGATAGACGAGTGGTATAGGTCTGCGCCTGGGATCCAAATCCACAAACCCCGGCTGCCAAAGCAGAGTGCATTGAACTTTACCACACCACAGGGCTGGCCCCTCTTCACACTTTTTAAAAATTTGTTACAAGAAACTTTGATGTGCCCACAGAATGCAATCCACTCTCCAAGAAATCAATAGTACTCAAATACATTTATGAAATAGTTGGTGGGAACAAGGGGAGGTTAGACCACCAGTATATTTCTGGAAATGGTGTTGTGTGGTGGGAGTGAATTCTTTCATTACATGCACTCCTGAAAAAATTGAGAGGTGGAATTTTTTTATTTCTAGAAAAATGAAACAGACGTTGAAGTAATAGTGGAGATTATCAACTTCTAGATTTGTGAAATGTGCTCCATTTTATCCTTCTAGCTAATGATGTCAAACTAGGTTTGAAATTTCTTGATTTAGAGGATAAATTTTTATCAAAAAAGAGCTTTTATGTTGGATAAAGGAATTTTGCCTCTGCTAAATTTTCTTTTATTTCTTAATTTTCATTTATGCTGCTACTTTTTGAAAGTTTTATTTTTAAAATGTGTGCAGGTGGCTGTTTTTATAAAGTCGGCATCCATGACTAATGAATATTGATAGAGTGAATCGTAGTGATGCATTTTGCTTTAAATATGTTTTATAAATTAACATTACTATTTAAAAAAAATCTATATAAATCTTTTATACTTTTAAACTGAGGATTGGCAAACTTTTTCTGGAAAGACAGAGCTAGTAAATATTTTAGACTTTATAGACCATATGGTCTTTACTGCAACTACTCAACTCTGTTTTTGAACCATGAAAACACCCATAGACAATACATAAAATGAATGAGTATGGCTGTGTTCTAAACAAACTTTCCTTATAGATACTGAAATTTGAATTTCATGACATGAAACATTATTATTCTTTTGATTTTTTCCCAACCATTTAAAAATATAAGAACCACTTTCAATTTACAAAACCAGATAATGGGCCAGATTTGGTCCATGGGCCTTATTTTGCCTATCCCTGTTCTGAACTATTTCTTTATCAAATGTAATTGCAACATAAAGAGTTACTGTATGTAACTTTGTCAAAATGAAGGAACATGGCTATAACATAATTGTCCAACTTTGCATGCATTATTCAAGGTAATTCAGTATTTCATATTGTTTTACAGATATGCTAAAGGCTACCCACCTTACTCTCCGTATATAGGAAGTTCACCCACTTTTTGTCATCTCCTTCATGAAAAAGTGCCATTTTGCTGCTTAAGACTAGACAAGGTAAGTACTTGTTGCTGTTATTTTCTCCAAAACTAAAATGATGGCATTTTAAATATTTTAATAATATTTATATATTTAAATAATTTTGTACAGTCTTTCAACTAAAGTGTGTTTAAAAAGTATTATCTTTTCAAATGTAAATGTAATACATAAAATGGTGAATTTTACTTTCTTATCTGCATTAAAAATTACCCAAATGCTTTACCCCTCCACTAAAATACCCAGTGAGTCAATTAGGCATATTTTCAAAGGGGAAAACAAAGGTGCCAGAATCTCAAACCTATGAACTCTCAACGTCCAGTCTCCCAAAATGACTTTGACCAAACGTGGACTGTTTATTTTAGCAGGTGTTTTTGTGTCAAATCTCAATGTGGAATTGCTTGACATGATGAAAGTAGCTAGTCCGTGCATCAACCACAAAGATTCATTATTGACTAGGCTGAAAGCTAATACCAGTGTCTTGCTTGATATTTCCTTTCTTAAATATTTTACTATAGTTCTTGGTTCCTGCCTGAATGTTCTAGAGAATCCATCCAAAACAGAAGAATTCTAAGAATGCAAGAATTTTTATCTTTCGCAATATGGCCATTGGGCGTGACTTGTGTAAGAGTTTATTCTCCTGATGAACAAGAAAGCAGATAAAAAAAGATTCTCAAATCCCTTACCTCCCAGAAATTAAAATATGCCACTAATTCTGAGCAGGAATTTCTTCTTTTACTCTAAATTTTGGAGTTAGCCGGAGTTAAAATGCCACTTCTCTGCTTATAAGCTTTGCAATTTGGGCAAATAACTTCACCATTAAATTTCAGTTTCCACATCTGTAAAATAGTTGTAATTTTAATATGAACCTCATAGGGCACTTGTGAGGATAATTTAAATTAGTGCATGCAAAAAGCTTAACACACTGCCAGGTACTTAATAAATGAGTAGGCACTTAATATGTTTTATTAACATTCTTGCTTCCATTATTTTTTCATATGATAAACATTATGAATCTTGGCTGTTGCAGTCACTTTTGAGGAAAATTAACAGAACATTAGGAAATTTCTACCTTCATCTTCCTGAAGTTGTTTTATGAATCTTTGCTGTTGCTCCCAAATATTCATCTAGGCCCATTAAGATGGACAGTTCCTTCTCTCAATGCTTTACTGCTTTTTTCAGTTGTTGTTTTACTTTGTGTTCTGCAGCATTTGATAGTGCTGGCTAGCTGTGTATTTTTGGCAACATTAATGAATCTTAAGCTTCAGGGTCTTTCACCCGTATCGGCCCCGTACAAGAAACTGTGACAAATTTTTTTATTTATAATATTTATATTATTTTCCATAAAGAGGATTCCCCAAATAATATAAGCTTTAGGCTCACAATACCTGGATTCACTTCTGGTGACATTTTACTTTATCATACAGTTAAAGAGAAAAAATATATTGGGAGACCAAAGAGTGGAAATGGTTTGTCTCCAAGCAGGGAACCTGATACAACTGAAAAGCTAAGATTTCAGGATTAGTGGAGGAGGAACAGAGGGCCTTTTAAAGCCTTTTGGCTTTAAAAGATGACTGTGAACTGGCTGTTGACCATATTAAGAAGGCAAAGTTTCTGAGTGTTGCTAACTGGCTGGTGACATCTGGGATCATCCATTATTTAGGTAGCATTGGCTGGCTGGAGGTGGTGATCTGCTATGCAAACGAGTGCCCACTTTGCCATTAGGGGACAGGATTATGCGGCCAATCCTACTGCATCTGTGAAGTGTGTGAGTTGGGAATATGTTGCCCAGTCCATTCTGCATCAGTAGCAGTAGGCTGGTTCCTCGTCAAAGTTTATCAACACTAAATTTTTTGTTCTCTGCTTGTTTTTTTTTTTTCCTTACTAATTGAGCTACTTCTAAATATCCTAAATTAGTTCTTTTTTTTCTCATCTTATCTCATAAATATTGAAGTTCTTGATTCTTGAAGTTCTCGACATCAACCTGTCATTCTTCTTCTCCCATGACCTCTTTGTGAGTGACCTTATTCCCTCATGTGGCTTCAGATCCTGCTTATACTAGTAATTTTCCAATCAGACTTCCAATGAAGACTTATTGCCCTTCTTCTTCAACATTTCCCTTTTTCTCCATTCGATCTTATACCTTAAACCTTCCTTCTGGATTCATTTTCCTATTTCCTAGTTTCCAGCTTTTAAAAATTCTCTTAATGAGATCCTATTACTGGTAAATTCTTTTAATTTCAGTTTCCCTAGAAATGTCCTTATTTTGTCCTTCTTCTTGAAAGGTAGTTTTTCTGGGTGTCCAATTCCAGACTATGAGTTTTCTTTTTGTTTTAGCGTGTTAAGATTTATTTACTGCCTTCTGGGCTCCACCTTGCTGTTGAGAAGTCAGCCATCATTCTAATCTGTGTTCCTTGTGGGTAGTCTGTCTTTTCTCTCTGGCTGCTTTTAAGATCTTCTCATTGTCTTGGTGGTTCTGCACTTTTATTACATGTCTGAACTGGATTTCTTTTCATTTATTTGGACTAAGATTCATTGGGTTTCCAGAAACTAAGGATTTGGGTATTTCATTAATTTTAGAAAATCCTCAGACAATAGTTACTTGAATAGGGCTTCTTTCTGATTCTCTCATATCTTTTTCATTTGTTCTGTTTAAATATATGTAAGACGGTCTCACACTATTTTCCAAGTGCCTTAATTTTTCCATATTATTTTTTATCTCTTTTCTTCTTGACTTCTGAGTAATTACTTCAACTCTATCCTGTAGTTGATCCCTTCAGGTACATCAAATGTGCAATTTTAACCATCTTTAGAGTTTCTGTTTTTAATTGTTATACTTTGCAGTTCTAGAAGAGAATATATGTAATTTTTAAATAGTTACCTGAATATTTTAAATAGCCTCTTCTTCCCTGTTCATACTTTAAATGTTCTCTTTTATTTTTTTAAACATAGTAAACATGCTCATTTTGTATTCTGAATCTAATAACAGCAAAATCTGTAGTCTTTGTGAGGCTAATTCTATTGTTTTTTGTTTCTACTAACTCATGGTGCCTTGTTCCCAACAGCGTTTTGTAATTTTTTGTTAAAGAATAAAGGCAGAGAATATTCCAGAGTTGATGATGAATCTACAGAGAACCAACTAATCTCAACCCAAATAAAAAGAAACCCACATAGAGACCCATAAAGATGAAAAAGCAGAACACTAAAGCAATTCTTCATGCACGTAATTTAGTTTAAAAGAATCTTGGTTTAATAATGCCAAGTCCAGGGCCGGCCCCGTGGCTTAGAGGTTAAGTGCGCACGCTCCACTGCTAGCGGACCAGGTTCTGATCCCGGGCGTGCACCAACACACTGCTTCTCCGGCCATGCTGAGGCCGCGTCCCACATACAGCAACTAGAAGGATGTGCAGCTATGACATACAACTATCTACTGGGGCTTTGGGGGAAAAAAATAAATAAATAAAAATTATTAAAAAAAAAAAAAAATAATAATAATGCCAAGTCCAGCAAATTCTAGCCCCACGGGAAATAGCAAAATACCCTCAGGACAACAATGAGTTTTGGTAATGGGTTATTATTATTTTTGTTGTTGTTATTATTTGTATTACTATTTTACTTTTGAGTGGTTCTATCATTATCTTGCCAGGTCAGGTACACATTTAGACAATTAAGGTTTTTATGTTTTTGTTTTTTAACAACAACAAAAAAAATCCTTTTTGGTGTCTGTCCCTTTAGATATTCAGTCCTTGGAATATGCCAATGTTATTTATTTATAATATAGGTATATTTCTGGAAATGAAAGTCAGAGGTAGATCATTTTTTTCCAGCTTTGTTGAGGTATAATTGACAAATAAAAATTGTATATATTTAAGGCATATAATATGAGATTTTGATATACATATACATTGTGATCATTTTTAGCTGTAGATACCGAGCTGTCATCTTGCAACGAGTTTTGGTTCACAGTAGAACACATGTACACATGTATTGCTAACTTTTTCTTCCCCCACATCAAGCTACATACCTGCAATTCTTCTTGTCCATGCACACCTTCCTTTCCTAAAGCAGCCTGGAGAACTAGGCATAGACAAGTGTCACAATTTTCAAATTTCTTAAAAAATAAAGGATTTCCTAAGTTAGATTAACATATCCTAAATTTTAGTGGAGTATAAAAATGGTGTTTCTTTGTATAATTTTTCTTCTCTAGAGTTGCCAGCATAACTACTATGAGGATGCAAAAGCCTATGGATTCAAAAATAAACTAATTATAGTTGCAGCTGAAACAGCTGGAAATGGATTGTATAATTTTATTGTTCCTCTCAGGGCATATTATAGACCAAAGAAAGAACTTAATCCCGTAGTACTGCTATTGGATAACCCGTAAGTATATTTTGAAATATACAAAAATCAAAAAGTTTTTAATATTATATCAAAAATAACATTTTAATTTGCTTAGAATATTTTAAATCAGATACATTATGGCACATGACTCATTGGAAGGTATCTTCTGTGCTCTGGTACAAAACAATCATTGAGTATGGTTATGTTTCACAATTACTACTTAAAACATCACTGGAATACTCAGAGCTTTTTATTTAAAACTATTTTGCAAGTGGTCATTACTTAATACCAGTGGGAAACATGCCACTGAAATAATTATAGTTATTTTCCCTAAATTAGCCAACTAGCCTGGAAAATCTCTGCCAAAACTGGATAATTTTGTTATCTTTCTAAAGAACCATTAATTATCAGAGAAGCATATTAATCATCCATTTTTATGTTATACCATGCCACATCGTCATAAGTTGTGATTCTTCCACTGTTAAAACACACATTCTATAACATAACATGAATAATTAATGCTTTAACATGTTCATTTATTTTGAAAGTGTTGGATATACTCTTGTAAAATAAGACTACTTAAGCATTTCAATATCCTTGTGCAACTATAAATATAAGTCACTGAAAGCTATGGTCAAATACATTGTATCCTAAAATTATGGTATTCTTCTCTGTGACTCGAAATTAGTAGCAGATGGTCTTTAGATCAATACCGTATTTTAGGATCCTCCAACTCTCTTATTAAATTCCAAAGTGATGCAAATTTCTGGATAAACTGAATGGGCCCAAAATCTGTTGCCGTGTCTCTGCCTTTAAAATTTATCAAAAGAAGTTTCTCAAAACAGAGATAGCTCCCAAATATATTATAACTTCATGGCATTGTTTATTCTGAATATACCAATATGAACATAGTCATTGAGGCTTCTGTTTTAGCATCATTATCACAATGATAATCAACTCTGAAAATTGAGCTCACCTCTAGAGGTTTCAGTTGTAGAATTTTCAGGTATGATGACTTAATGACTTTTTTGATACCACTTTGGCATCCAAGGAGAGGTGAGGTAGATTTAGGGCAGGTCTAGGGGAACAGAGATTTGGACCCAATGTCAGAAGAAATAAAAGCTTAATAAAACAAATCTTAGGAGAATGAAAGTTGGGTTGCGGGATGGCTATGGTGATAGAGTGGTTGTAAAGAACGTCCAAGGCCTTTGAATATATCCCTAATTCTCAAACTTCTCTGGTAGGAAGCTCTAAGAGACTGGCTGAGCTGGCCACAAGAGATGCTCAGTTAACTATATGAATTCAAACCTGTCAGGTTTTGGCCCTTTTTGCTTATGGTATATCCACTCCCTTAGGGATAGAATATAAGGCAGGAGCATTTACAAGCTGATTGCCTTAGAGCATCCTCATCCTCATATGGCTTGGATCAGTGTGGATCAACTCAGACCCCAGAATACAGAGGGGAAGATAGGAAGGGGCTTGAAAAGAAAGAAGTGGAACTGTACTTATATCATCCCTGTGGTAAAACAAAGGATAAAAACTGTCCTTTCCTCTGCTTTTCATTATCTCAAGGTAAAATTTCTTGTCCTGATGTGTAAATCTCCTGATTAGGTTCCTGGACCCAATTTCAACGAGTATGTGTTGGGGTTTCCCCACACCTCCAACAAGCAATGCTCGGGACACCAGCTGGGTATCCTACAATTCAACTCAACTCTGACACTACCCAGAGATAGTATCAGATTCCACAGATTAAGGGTTCAGTCCTACAGGACTACCGCCCCCCCACTTCAGAAGCCATTCACAAGCCCAGGTATCACCTGTGCTTCTGACCAACCAGCTGTAGATTAGAGGTTCCAATGACACCCTCCTTGGACTTCACATGCCAGCTCCAAGTCTGGGTTGTTACCTGTACTTCAGAATGACTGGCTATAAATCAAGTTCGATTAATTTGCTAGAGCAGCTCACAGAACTCAGAGAAACATTTTACTTACTGGATTATCAGTTTATTATAAAATGATACAACTCAGGAACAGCCAGATGGAAGAGATGCGTAGGGCAAGGAATGGGGAATGCCCTCTCCCAGGGCACCACTAATCTCCAAATCTCCTCATGTTCACCATCCTGGAAGATCTCCAAACCCCGTCCTTTGGGGTTTTTGTAGAGGCTTCATTACATAGGCTTGGTGGATTAAATCATTGGCCGTTGGGGATTGAACTCAATCTCCAGCCCTTTCCACTCCCCGGAACTCAGGGGATGAGACTGAAAGTTCCAACCTTCTGTTCATGGTTGGTTTTCCTGGCAACCAGCCCCCATTCTTGGGTGCTTTCCAAAAGTCACCTCATTAACATAAACCCAGTTGTGGTGGAAAGGGGCTTGTTAGGAATAACAAGACACCCATTTCCCCTTTATGGCCCTGAAGTGATTTCAGGAATTGAGGACGAGAGACCAAATATTATGACAGAAGATACTCCCTCCCTTTGTCCTTCTTTATCACTCAGAAAATTTCAAGGGTTTTGGGAGCTGTGAGCCAGGAACCCTCAATGATGTTGAGGAAATATATATGAGAAATATCACACCTTCCAAAAGAATCAGTCTCCAAATTTTGGAGTGGAGTTTACTCCATGGAATGGAGATGGGATCCTCTCTTTTTCAGTATCCAGTCTTGCTAAGTAATCCCATCTCAGAATCACTAATCCTCCTTTCTTGTGTTTATTATCCCACTGAGCTAGTGGCTGGAGCTAGAGTTCCTTAACGTGTGTACCTTGTATAGACTGGAATAGCTATCACTGAGTCAGTCCCTTTCTGTTTGGTTTTTAATAAACGGGTTGCCAAAATGCCCAGTTACTGAATGATTGATTGATTTGTATATTAGAATTGTAAAATCAAGTGGTTGTTTGTACAGTCTTCATTCCTAAATCTGATCAATCACAGAAAAATCTGGAAACTCTGTTTCTCTTAATTACTGGCAAACTGGTCAGTAATTCTGTATAAATATAGATGTACCTTTCATCAGAGAATATCTTATCTGAATGGGACCATAGAGATAATTAAATAAAATTAATATTCTTTACCTCTACCCACTGTTCATAATAGTAATAATTGTTGAGCACTTACTACATGTCAGTCATTACACTAGACACTTTACCTTTATTTTCTGTTTTATTCCCATAAGAAATATATCCACATTGCACAGTGATGATTTATCCTTGGAGAGACGTACCAAGCAACTGAAGATCTCAAAGCTTACAAGTTAACAATGATAACATTTAAACAAACCAGTTTGCGTGACTTGTTTACACCACTGTCTCTTATTTTATAGACAAAGAAAAACAGACCAAACAAGTTAAATGACTTTTTCCAAGGTCAATTCTAGGATTAGAACTTTCTCTGCAATTTGTAGTTCTTTGTTGTTTCAACTACATGATCTTACCTAACTTACAGGATTTTGATATATACAAAAAATACATTGTCAATTCTTTCTAGAAGCAAGAATATATTTTAACTTTGGATTAGTTTGTATTAAAATTTTCCTTTGTTTTTGTAATGACTTACATTTTGGAATTCAATTATTCACATGATGTTGTTTATTAGATGATTTTTGTGGGGTTTGACTTTCTTTCAAAGAGTTAGGATCAAAGTGCACACTGTGAAATTTATTAGCTTCCCGTGTACTTCCCGAAAGTGGTGTCTAATGTTTTTATTTGTTGTCCTCTGTTTCTTTGGTCAAGAATGAGTAAACAAAAACTAAACACCAATAAACAATGTTCCAGGAAGTTTTAAGTGACTTTTTTCTTTTAACAATGAGATGCCTGTTGCTCTGCAGAGGCTAGTATTTTGCAATCTATACAAAGAAATATGATGCTTTCTTCCTTAAAATATTTTCATGTTATAAGAATTTATACACTAGTGATTGTACACACTTCTACAATTATTAGTTAGCTTCCTGTGGCTTGACTTTATTTTAAATTCACATTAACGTTGCTGAAAATAATATTCAATAAATGGCTATTTAGGAAATTAAGTTGAAAGACCAATTAATTCAATATAACAGAAATAAATAATAACAGATGTCATAATTATAGGATTTTAAATTGTAAATTAAATTTATAATAGTCACACACACAATATGTCAAAATAAGTATTCACAATGTTTCCAAATAGAACGCCTTCTAGATCTCATATGGTAATTAAATAAAACCCAGTCACCTTGGAGAACATCTTGCACTTGATACTGGTTCATTAGAGCTGTCTCAGTTCTGATTGGCTGGCCATCTGTTCTGTTTGGTCTGGTATTGTGCCATACTGATTTTAAATATTTTGATTACCTCCTCAACATTAAAAGTCATCTAGTCATCTGATAATACCACTTCATATGAGAGATGAAAAAGACAGTCAAAAGCTTTGGAATATATTAACGCTACATAGAGTTGAAGTGCAAGATTCAGGCTTATTTTCCTAATTTTTACATCTTGTTTACACTATCCCTTTATTAAATCAATCTTCTTTTCACAAAGAGTGCCAAGTAAACTTCAGTTCAGCTTATTACAAAAGTAATGATAAAATGTCTGATATATCAGGGTTCTTATGAAGACATCCAAACTTTGGGCTCATACAAATCTGAAATATGGTCTAAGCTTACTCTCTTGATAGACCTGGTGCATGTTATTGAATTTCTCGAAGGCTCAATATTCTCATTTGTAAAATGAGTAGAACATTTATCTTAATTTGAGAGGAAACCCAATTAACAAAAAAGGGGAGTTTATTTCAAGTAGTTGAAACAAAACTTCTTATATATTTTTAAGGAAGAAATAAACTACTTAAAAGTGGAATTATGAAATGCTAACAAAATAAATTGTCTCACTACATTCATATTTTGAATTTGAAATAAAGAAATTAAGTTCATTATGGTTATTAATTAAATGGGAGATAATGTCTTCAACTTTGCAAATCCATGCAAATTTACCAACCTTTTCAATTCCTAGCAATCACTAGCTAATTAATATTTGCATATAATGGTAATTTTTATAATGAAAGATTTTGTGAGATATGATGTTTAGACTCATAAGTAGTCATCTTTCTTAATAGAATTACAGTTAAGACACTGATTAGTGATATGCTCATTTTTTTTCCTATTTATTAGTGTCAATTACTTTTTGTGTTTGTTAAAATTTTATTTCTTTTATTACTAGTTAGTTTCACCATATTTTGTTTTGGTCTATGCATGTTCATTTTGTCCTAGATCTATTTTCTTGTCATGTTCATCTTTCTTTTATTGATTTTAAATTTCTTTCTATATTAAGCACATTGATCTACAAACTTTGTATAAGTAATATTTTAAACATATGTTTTTTATATGTTAAAATATTTATGATGAGCTTTACAATTGAATCTTTCAGTCATTGTGATGAGCTTTACAATTGAATCTATCAATCACTGTCACTACTTTTCCTTAATGTAATTGCTAAATAGATAGACCTTCTCTATTTAGCAGTCAGATAAAAAAAAATTGCATACATTTTATTATATTGTATTAGTGGTTTTATTTTTCTACATTCCACTCTTCATCTGTACTTTGGGGGTGTAACATAAGAAAGGGACATCTATTTTTATGAATGTTTTATTTTTTCCTTAATGTTTTGCAATAATAATGCTTCTCAATGTAAAGGTTATACTTGCCAATTAACTGTCTCTCAATAATCAGAAAGATTAGTCTATTAAGAGCCTATGATATCATTTATGTTATTCTTTAATTACTAAGCAGTTTATTGTCATAAACACTGTTGCCAATTTATTTAAATGGGGCAACATGATATATGTAAATGTACAATTAATATATTCTTTATATTTCAGGTTTCCTTTTAAGCCATCCTTATCAAGAGAAGTAGTGGGTGATCTATTTGTTATACAAGTTAAATTTTGCAAAGAGTATGGCATTACATATACATACAAAAATAATGTAGGTGCTCCCTACATTAGGTACTCTTCATCAGGATTATATATTTACCAAGTTTTAGGAGACTTGGTTTACCTTGTAACACAGCTGAAGTCATGTAAAGATGAACCCTACTACCACACTACAGATGTTAATTTCTAAGGATGTGGAAGATTGCTTGAGCACTGTAAATACACGTTTGTGGCAGAATTGCATGTGACTAGAATTCATGAGTTTCCTAAAACAAGGCAATAATTTTGATGTCCAAGTACTTTTAATGATTCCTACTGGACGAAGCAACAAAATACAAAGGCCACAGCTTCAGTTTTAATTCTAACAGAAGGATTGACATAAGGTAAGGACTTACTTTGTCCCCAGTGACCCCAGTGTACTCATATTGCACAGAAGATTTTCAGTTTCTTGATTAAGTTGAATTATTCAATAACATGAAATACTGTTACAAGACTTTGGAAGAAAGATATGTCACAGTGGACAGATGCTCAGAGAAGAGAGCATCAAGAAATTAAAATAATCTGAATTTAAAAGAATGAGTCATTAAAAAGGAGAATATTTCAGCCTGAGTATATATCTATAATTAATAAAGAAGAATTATGAATCCAACTCTGCCACATAAGTTGTAGCTACTCCCTTTATCTGACTGGAACTATATAGGAGCAAAGACAGAGAAAACAAAAAGTAACCAAAAAAAAGCATAAGCCAACGGATTTTTCAAACCACCATAAAATCTCAGTGCTGCCACAGTCTTGTGTATGTGCATCCTCACGTGTGTTTCTACAATCACCAGGTAGAGTAAGAGAGACATGAAGGCTCTTGAATCAGCAGTTAGAGTGGTTCTTCTAATTTTAAGAAGCAGAGCAGTGCCCAGAAAGAGAACTAGAAGGCACCATTCAAAGGCAGCTATCGGGAGTGTATATTGTTATATTTGTTGAAAACAACATACATCGCGAGCTTTAAAAATATTTACAGTCTGTGATTCACTAATAATATTCCTTCTATGAATGTTTTGGGGTCAATGATAAAAACTAATGGTAGGAAAAAAGCCAAAGATGTCCATACCAATATCATTTATAGTAGTCAGAATTGGAAATAACTTGTAACTTCAATAACTAATAGCATAAAAGTGAAAGTAACTTATAAACTGAATAATTGAGGATATTTTAAATGAATTGTGGTACACTTATAATATGTGATAATATGGGGCCATTTCAAATGGCTACGAAGAAATTTAGTGATGGGAGGAATTTAACGAACATTACAACCGTGGTATTCTTTGGAAGATTTCTTTTTACGCTTCACTGTATTGAGCATTCTTTTCTTTTTTTTTTTTTTTTTTGTGGGAAGATCAGCCCTGAGCTAACATCCATGCCAATCCTCCTCTTTTTGAGGAGGAAGACTGGCCCTGAGCTAACATCCATGCCGATCTTCCTTCATTTTACGTGAGATGCCGCCACAGCATGGCCTGACAAGCGGTGCGTCGGTGCGCACCTGGGATCGGAACCCTGGCCGCCAGCAGCGAAGCTCACGCACTAATCCGCTGCACCACAGGGCCGGCCCCAGAGCATTCTTTTTCTTAAGAGTGTAAAAGGATAAGGGGATGATCAATAGGAAGAAAATAAGTCAGGAAGGAAGAGACTTCGTCTAGCTACAATAAGCACCTGGGATATGATAGCTGCTATGCTTCCCTTTGCGTAGAATTGTCCTCCTTCTCTTTTACTAGGCAAACTCCTATTCATCCTTCAACATCCAAATTAAATATCACCTCTGTGACATAATCCCCATTCTGCTTCCTAAGTGCAACCTATTGTTTATTTTTTCATATTAAAACATATAATTGTGTGCTTTTGTACATATGTTCCAAAAACTCTATTTGAATACAAGGAAACATGATGTTATTTTTTGCATATGGCTGAGTATATTAAAATGTCTATTATATAAAATGTTTTGGATATATATATATGCTGAGTGAATAGATGCATGAAAGAATTAATAACTTTATCAAATGAATACAATAGATTAAGTGATTGCTAAGGAAGCATCTAAGTTTATGATTCTTTCCCTAAATATGCATATAGTAAAGATTTCAGTTATAATAAATATTTGCTCAACAATAAGTATTGAGTAAATCAATAATTTAAAAGGTGAATTACTTTAATTTTAATTTTCTATAATGCATATAGAGCATGGGTACGTATACATATTTATTTATTGATATGTTGCTCTATTAAAGGGCATGTTGTAATTCTATATATCCCTTAGAGGAAATTGCTCTTAATAGGCATGCTAATTTAGTTCCCTATGCTTTGGGTCATCTAAGAAAAAATTATTAGTTTCTCATTTTACAAGGTTTCTTCTGCATGAATAATTTTTAAGCTCATTGATAAGACTTTTTAGTCATAATTGAGAGTATCAATCAGTATTTTTGTAGAATGATGCCATAATGTTTCTGATTTAGAAAACAGAACTACAACTTGCTTTTAGCATCGTATTATTCATAACAAGTACAAATGACATTTTCTGATTAATGTTAAGAACAAAGGTACTTAAAATTAATCTTGTCACTAGTGTTTAGTTTTGGAAATGCAAACTAAGTCAACTTACTTCCTTTCCCTAGAAGTGCTGCCACTGTTGTGACATTGTGTTTCATTTTGTAACCCATCTGCTACTTAGGCCAGATATGCATTTTCTGGATGCAATCTGTTGGTTTCCAATGGTTTACTACATGGTGGGCTCTATTGACAAGTAGGTGACAAAGTCTTTGGCACACTAACTAGTGTGGTGTCCTGTGGTTTGTCATGTGCTGTGCCCCCGTGTTGCATGATGAGTGTAATTTAGCATTTCAGAATTGCAAATATGATGTATTTTGCATGTAGAGCTTATGTTCTTGTGTCATACATCTGTATTCAAACTTCCTAAGCAGTAATCTGTTGTTGAATTAAAACAAATCTTGCTGCATGCCAATTTTGCCAATTTTGTTCAGTTTCTAAAGCTATTTCAGTTTCGTGTCGTCTACAGCAATAACGTTATAGTATTACTATTGACATAGTGGTAGAGAAAACCTAAAGGTTTAACATTTTGCTGTATTGATATTATCGTAACTTCTGGAAACCTTCAAAATAATTTAGAAATGCTCGTTTTAAGTCAGATTTATAAACTGGAGCATTTCCTTAAGAGTTTCTTTTAGTAAAATGTATCAGTCTATAATTTCTAAAAATTTGTTAATTAAAAGGTCGAATGTGTGCAATGCATTAGTATTAAAATATGAATTCTTTTATATGCATGAACATGACATTATAAAAGATATAAAAACTAAAAGATCATAAAACTAATATGCTTATAAAATGTGTTAATTTTCCACTTAAAAAAAATGTCAGCCAGAGCCTTCAAAATAAAATGCTAAAAGTTATCACTTGAGAACTTGCATGCTAACATTTCATCCTGTAGATGTTGAACAAACTAAGTTTTGTAGCTTTGAAATTGTCTACGGCTGTGGATATGTGAAAGGCCAAACAGACTAATATATATTTAGCCTCCATTCTACATCAATATAATTTACATTATCAGTTGTTATGATACTAATTAAATGAAGTTAGATGTACTAAACTACAGTTTAAATCCATGAAAGTGAAATCCACCCACTAGTAATGTTACCTTGAAATGATAGTATTCTATTAAAATTCATTTGAAAAATAGTATATTGAAAAGATAAAGAATAAACCTCCCATCTGTCTTTGCTGATGTGAACTGTGAAATGGATTCTTCCTCGGTAAAAGTATTTATGATGAGGAAAAGAAGAACTGAGAGAATCAAGTTTGTAGGATTAGAGATGAAACAGTTTTGGCTACAAGTTGATAATTATCGAAGCTGGATGATTGGTCCGTGAAGATTCATTGAACTATTCTCCTCTCTTGCTTATGTTTGAAATTTTTCTTAAAAGTAACAACAACAACAAAAACCTCTGAGTGAATTAAAACACACTCACAAACACTCCCTTCTACTCGTACATTCACATTCTAGTTCTCCTTGAAAAGGAAGTCTTAAAGAAGGATAGGACGCACGCATTGCCTTTAGATTATCTGTACCTTTTTTCCATCCATATTGATTTTTTTCTTGAGTAGCCATCTGGTGGCTGAACTGTGTAAAGCAACGCTGAAGAAAAAAATAGAGAGTGGCTTTGTAGACAGGATAGTGGGGAGAAATTATGTTGGACATGGAGTTATAAGAATAAATTGGTACCCTCATAAAAAAGGAAAAAAAAAGAATAAAATGCAATATTAAATGAATATAAAAATGATAATTTAAAGTTAAAACATGAAGAACAAAAAGTTTCCACTTAGTTCAGAAATGCCATTCCAATTTTATGTATTTTCTATAGCTTTAAACTCATATGCAATCATAATTGCTAAAATAATTTGCCAAGGTTATGTGTAAACTACAACAGACAGTATTTTGAGTATGGAATTAACTGGTACATATAGCTATAGGTAGCTATTAGCTATTTAGCACAAGTGCTCTCACAGTGCAATTTTTGTCAAGTTTCAACTTCATTGAGTTATTGCTGAGGAAATAGTCATCTTTCCTATCATAACTTCTATCTGTACCCTTTTCCAGTCAAGCTTAACTCTTATCACCTTATCTTTCTCTTTTTCTTTATAAATAATTATAATAGAGAGATTTTTTTTAATGAGGAATAAAAGATTGTAAGAGCTGAAATATAAGATAGTGATTTAGAATTATAATAAGGTGAGTTGAAGACATATGAGTTAAGCATCATTTTTATGGTCCATAAGGGACCATATCACATTCATTTTCCACCTACTTCTTTCTTTTTTCTAAAAAATATATTTTAATAGATGTAAGAACAATGATGATGAATTTCCTAGATAAAAGGAACACCGAAGTATTCTTAGGAATTTAAACTTGATCATCATGTTGATTGGATGTTATGGTCCTGGCCCCTCTCACCATAGGAAATTTATTTGGAATAACATTCTGTTTCCACAGTTTTAGCCCTAAAATATCTTCCACAGAACATTGTTCCTGATTCAGGTGAAATATTTTTTTCTGGGCTACTCCTGGGGATCTTGGACTCAAAGCTTTGGTAATACTCTCTCGCCTTATAACAGAGTAAGAAATCCTGCCTCCTGCCTTCCCATAAAAGGAAAATAATTCTCTCTAATGTAACAGGGCTAATAAACCAATCATGCACTTGGAAGAGATCCTCAGGGAAGTGACTCTTCAATTTAAGAATCTAAAAGGAACTATTGTTCTTTAAGTTTTACACTTCCTATTTTAAATCAGAAGTTGTGGAAATCAGACATTCTTATCTGACTGCAATCTAACTGTGTACCTAGAACATTCTTATACTCATTCAAGTTTAGTCTCTCTGATCTAATTCAATCCTATTTTTCTAGTTTGTATGAAGCAGAGGTAAGGAGATAATGGTCTCCTCATTTCAGCTTTAATGGTAATGTTTTCTTTTAATTCAGTGGAAGAATGCTAGTTAAAGTTTTTATCAGTGGTAGGGGAAAAGATGGACTCTGTTATACCTCATAGGAACTCGTATCCTAGTGCAGCAGTAATTTCATGAAACCGAAGAAATCAGGTTATTCAGTCACTTGCTCAAAAACTTAAGGCTGGCTACAACTTTGTAGGCTTGAATACAAGTGACATTTATATATTTTACATACTCTTGGCTGTGTGGAGCCAATCTATAATGCATAGCTTTACACAAAGAAATAATAGACGTTTAAAAATAAACATTTCACAGTTCTGTATTTCTTTATTAGGCTTGACTATTTAAATTAATAGAAGTATTTATTTCTATTCTTACCAAAGCACCTTAAGGATAAAAAATACAAATATCCTGTCTTTGAAATAGTGTGCTAACTGTAAAAACCAAGTTTTAACATGCTCTATTTAATTGCAAATGGGTGTTTTCCGTGTTTTATTTATATAATGAATGAATATTATTAAATAAAGATTCTTAACGCATATGCTTTGAAATGGTTGAGATCTGATGAAACATAAAGAGCCCAAAAATACAAATTATTTCATATCAGTAGAGAATATTGCGTTATAATGCCCATTAACGTCTACCACTGCACACTTTGGGAAAGCCACCTTACGAGGGCAACCTATACAGACACAGGGAGTAAGCAAGTTTTAGCACTGATCCTAGTACTGTGATCTATTGAAAGTCCATTTTTCTCTGTTGATATTTATCAAAGCCTAGATGACCTACTCAGGTGTGGAGTGACTTTTGCTGCCAACATGGTGGTTGTGGACAAAGAGAGCACCATGAGTGCCGAGGAGGACTACATGGCGGATGCCAAAACGATTGTGAACGTGCAGACCCTTTTCAGGTAAATTCTGGATAACTCTGCCCTGTCATTACTCACTGCTCACTGTCTGTGAAATATTTGCCTCTGATTCTGTGTATAAGGAATGAACATGAGACACTCACACTGAAGTTATGTTCATGTATTAGATCATAAAACAAATACTTATTTACCACCTAAGGTATGACTGGCACTGTGTGAAGTTTAATTTTTAACACCGGGTCAGGGCTGGCCCCATGGCTTAGCGGTTAAGTGCGCGCGCTCCGCTGCTGGCGGCCTGGGTTCGGATCCCGGGCGCGCACCGAGGCACTGCTTCTCCAGCCATGTTGAGGCCGCATCCCACATACAGCAACTAGAAGGATGTGCAGCTATGACATACAACTATCTACTGGGGCTTTGGGGGAAAAAATAAATAAAAATAAAATTATAAAAAAAAAAAAAACAAAAAAACACCGGGTCAGTAATTCTTTTAAAAATAAGTAGAATAATAAATCTATTTTCTTGTCTAGTTTAACAATAACAAGTTCTAAAAAACTATATGTTGTAGCCTTCACGATCTGTGACAGATCATGCAGGTTTTAATTTTAGTTTTATGCCTAGCAGTGGCCAAAGGTATGCATTTACATACTGGATAACTAGTAATGAAAGATGGCAAGGCTGCAAGCAGGTAATTTACCCGTGTTAGGAGCCACACCATAACCTTATCTTCACTAGTTTCCTGTCTTTCATTAATTAAACTCAGCCAGATAGGAATTCGCACTGTGGTCATCTTTGGGTGAGAAAGAGCAATCCTGACTGGAGAAAAGTCCATGACATAAGAAAAGCCAAAATCACCTATAAATCAAGACATCTACATCACTTGGAATAATTCTTCCTAAAATCATTTTAAAATGTACATATCTAAAATATCATTATTTCAGTTTGATGAGTTTTGCAGAAGTCTAAAGGAAACATCTGAGGTACCAAATTACAAAAGTAAACACAACAGTGGGAACTTGATGCTCTTCTGTCCTCGCTCCACCTTCGTATTGTAGCAAGGTGGATATTGAGGGTAATGATCTGTTTATAGTTTGGCTTCAGAATTCAGAAGAGAGAGCCTAGGTATAAGTCTCACTTAAGTTGATTATTTATTATATGATTTTAGGGAAATTAATTTCTTTCTCTAAACCTCAATGTCTTAATCACAAGGTTGTTTGAGATTTAAAAATATATAATGCCTTAGCACATGGCTGGTAGTTTTCAATTGGTTGAAAAATGTTAACTACTATATTTATTAGCAGTGTAATTATCACTTTCATGTGGCCGAGTGGAAAAGCCACAGACCCTGGAATGACATGGCAACAAACTTCATCTGGCACAACCTCTATCCCAGAGGTTCCAGCAGAGACTTACTAACTCTGGACCTTAAGTGTGTTTCTTAATCTCGTTGAAATTCGGTTTTCCTCATCTGTAAAATGCATATGGGAAATAATTAGCCCTTTCTGTAGTGTTAATGTAAAGGCTGGAAATCAAGTATATAAAGAATCTCTCACAGCACCTGGAAAATCTACCCTGAACCTCTTGTGCCAGAAGGCGATATACACCCTCTGAAGTTACTATAATGCACCAGTTCATTTAGAATATAGCTAACTAGTCAATGAGCTATATTAAATAGTACGTTTAAAGATAGCATAGCATATGTTTAAAATATGACAGATATAAGCAATTTTTTTTCTGTAGAGAATGAAAAAAATTACAGGGTAGGAAGTTAATTCAGAGGGATGAGATTTATAGCCAATGAATCAAGTCATACTTTTCAATTCCATGCTTGGCAAAAGCTAATTATAGTTTTAACAGGGGAGGATCCAGGGTCTTTTTGATTAAACATTCCATTTTAATTTTCAACTTACTGTGAGTTTATTTCTATTATGGTGAAATTTCTATTGATTTAACTTTTATTGCATATTCTCTGAATGAATTATTTTGATTCCAAGTTAATAATAAATCCTCATCTTACTCAGAGGTGCAAAGGCTCTAATTAATTATTTAAAACAAGCTAACTGACCAGAATAACTAAGGGCAGTCATACACATGGTAATTGACATGTGCAAAGGCTGCGTTCCCTGAGTACTTGGCTGAGGAGGCAATCATATGTTGGAAGAATGAATGGTTGAATGAATGAGCAACTTTGCATCCCTGAAGTATTAAGGTTACTTATCTTCAGCAGAATATTTTAGAAATTATGCAATTTTTTATGGTGCATAAACACATCTAGACTGAACAGTTTTAAGCAGAACTTTCAAAGAACTATTAGATACCCAGATTATAAAGTAATTACTTCTGTTTTTTCCTTTCCTTTGCCTATAAAGGCATTATCATTATTTTGCTAAGTACATAATATTTTTCAGGAAAAAAAATTCTATGAAACTTTTTTTGGAGTAATTCATAAACTGTTAATCTATGCATGCTACATTAGGCTAGTCTTACTTAATAAAAAAATAAGACACCAACAGGTCCCTATGATACACAAAATATCGTTTATGTAGATAAATGACCCAAATCATGCAGATTGGTAGTTTCATTTTATAGGTGCAGTCAGGTACTGCCCTTGAGGTTGCTCTCCTGCATTCCTTGAAAATTTTAGTTCCTGATTGACTGTGACTCTCGCCAACCCTGCTTCTACTGTAATTCTTGATGATTTCAGCGATCCTACATAGATGATCTTTTCAGTATCTTATCTTAGCCACCTATCCTCATGGTCATAGTCTTTACCTTGAAGTACCAAAAGTTTTACCTTCCTCAGTCTCCATTTCATTCAACTATCTGAGAACTACTGTTTATTTTCTACTTTGTTTCTTCTAATACCCCCAACTCCTAACAGTAATTTGTCCCCACTGGAACCTACCATCCACTGATTCTACACCTTTTCACTTTCCTTGCTCACTTGGGGCTTTTCTTCCCTCTTTACCCAGATTACATTGCAAGGTCAATCATTATAATCACTCCTGTGCTGAAACCCTAAACACATAATCACTGATTATCTACTATAGGCTGACACTGATCTCAACTCTGTTTCCTTTTCTCTCTTCCTCCTACTCCCAGATCTCTGTCATCTCAGGTTCTCTACCCACCATCTTGCATGAAATTCCCTAGAGGCAGATGACAACATTCCAGAGGTAGGATCCAGCTACTCTTACAAGCAAGCATCAGGCAACTAGAAATCCAGGCACAGTGGGTGGATACCAGGCTATTTAGGATGAGAGCCTAGGGCCCCATCTCCAAGGGAAGTAGAGTCCTACACATTGAGTCTGCATGAGCTATTAGTGTTAAAAATGATTAAAGAAGACAATTAAGGTGATTCAAACAACTTGACTTAACACTTCATGAAGCGGGCAGTCTCTGTTCCCAAGGCTCCAGAGAACTGCAAAATGGGGTGGGAGACAGGAAACTTTTATAGGATAAAAAATAAGGAACAAAGAAGAGAAAATGAATAAGAAACAAGGAATTAAGCACATATGGAGCCCAGGGTTGGCTTGGTGTCTGGGGATTGGCTGACTGGGTACGTACGCTGTGTTTCTGGTCAAGCAGAGCATTTACAGGGACAGGAAAATTATCTCAGTGTCAGTTTGCTGACATGGCATCTAGGGCTCCATCTCGGGCCTAGAAATTTATGTCAACAATAGTATCTCTAAAATAGCTCAGCCAATCCTTATATTTCCATGAACATCATTAATTTCCTCAAACAAGAGCCATTTTCTAATTGGTTAATTAGTAAGGCCTGTGGTGTTGATAGAACTATGGGTAACAGAAGCAGTTTTAATTCTGGGATGTGTGCTAGAAAACCAAGCTGAGCCACCCTGGGTGGTGAAATAGAATGCTCGCTGTACCAGGAGTTTATCTTAAACCAACGCTTGAACGTCTTGTACTGTTTATGCTGAAGTATTTTAAAGTAAATGAAAGGTATCCTAAGAGTCATTCACCTGGTATTGATGGAGTTTGGGATTTCCACCAGAAGAGTTCCAAAGTCTGATGTCAGCTTTACTTCAGTCTAGGCAGTCTGAATGTGCCCATACTCTTGCCTCATACTGCCAGGCAAGGTTGTTGGAATGAGTAAGTGAGCTGTGCCTGGCGTAGAATAGGCAGATGGTAATTGGTGGCTGCTGCTTGTTAAAAGAACACGTCCTCAAGTTCGTGTTTCTAAAATACCGTGGTCCCAAAAATGTGTAAGCAGACATCATGATTGTTTTATTAATTGGAATACTTGGGCAAGAAGTTAGATGCAGTGTTTTATTTGGTTTGTTTATTTCTAGAAAAAAATCAAATCTGTGATCTACTCAGTATCTTTATATATGAGGCAAATAAAGATACTGCATGATGTCACTTTATATGGTGATGCTACATTTTATTTTAGCATTTGTAAGTGACTGTGTAACTATTTGGGCTTGTGCCATTTTAACTTGATTATTTTGACATTCCATTTTGATGCGGGGCATTTTGACTTACATTTTCAGCATTTAAAACTACTAAGGAATATGTTAGAAAATCTTCCATCTGTGCTTATGTTAGAGCCCAGGAGACAAGAATGAGATGGAATTTAAGAAGGAAATGAAAGTTAGAGTGCTCTGGTTCACAAGTTATTGATGTAACTGTTATGACCTATTTTGCCAGTCTGGAGTAAGGTTAAATTATTATTCAGAGGCTCAAATTGATCACCTGGTCCCCTACCTGCCCAGCTTACTAGGACATACACTTTTCACTTGACAGGACTCTTTTCTCCCTAAATTGCCCAAGGACCCTTGAGAGTTACTCAGTCCAAAAAGACCAAGGCAAACAGGAGCATCTCATTAATTCACTGGCAGTGTGTATGTGTGTGGGAGTTGGGGGAGGAGTTAGGGGAGATGTGAAGCATGGAGAGAATTCCTTTTCATCTGGAGTTGCATCTATAACTTCAACATAGTTTTATGATTGAAAACTGGGCTATGCAGTTCAACGTGTCTTCATCCAGTGGGGCAATTATGCATTTGCTAGTTTTGTCCCTGCATGTTCCTTCCGGAGAACCTACCAAGAAAGTGTTTCATCTTTAACATCCAAAGTCTAGAGCATGGCATCCAAAGTTTTAACACTCAGTTGATGAGCACTCCTGAAGTTTGTGCTAGGATGGGCCAGGAGGAGCCTCTAGCCTCAGTCATGTTCTGTGCCAGATGAGCTGTCTAGCCAGAACAACCGAAATGGCCCCTTTATTGATCACTCACCCAGATTCGTTCCTTCCCTCAAGGTGAGTTTCCCTTTGTGGGCTCTTAGTAGGAAACTTCCTCTGGGAAAACCTCTAACCCAGAGGTTCCAGATTCACTAGGTTAGAGAATATCTCCAGTACTTTACTCAGAAGACACTCCTTGAATCCTAAACAGTTGGTCCACCACCTCTCTCCGAGACCATTTCAGAATACCAAAGACACTAGGAGAAAAAGTCTTTGTCAAATTAGATCCTGTTAAACCTTTCTTTCCCACATGCTTAAGGACCTTCCTTTACACATCTAAGAGAAAACGCACAAGTGAGTTTTCCTAGCACAAATATCCCTAAAAAGTGAAAGTCTGATTTCCAAATTGAAAGAAATGCAGGTCCTCACTTTTAAATTTAAATTTCTCTTGTTGAAGTTTTACCTAACAAGGCACTGAGTACATTGGGAAAATATTGCACGTTTTCACATTTTTATAAATAAGTATTAATATCTAAACTAAATTTAAAGAGGCAGATAAAAGTGTGTTTTGAATTAAAAACAACCACTTCAAAATGGCCACATTCGGTCGATCTATCAAAACGACCTACTTTGGGAATGTTTGGCATGTCAGTGGCATCTCATTATTCTCATCTTACTGAGAAAGCAAGCAACATTGAGAGCAATGTACTGCCTCATCCCAGTCCTTATAGGGAAAAAATGGCAGCTTCAGGCCTAAGTCTATGTCAGCAGACAGAGAGGATGAGAAACTTCCTCTAGTTGTTGAGAAGCTAACGTTTCTCTGGGGAGCACACAGAATAATATTTAGTGCAGAATGGGCACAAAATTAAATACCTATTAGTTTAATTTGCATTGTAAAAGTCCACTAGTGATTTAGTTTAGAAGTCCCTTGGGGTTGATTTTGTTTCAATATTGTTAAAAGATAAAGTGAGGCGTATTAAAAATATTAAGAGTTAATTTGAACAACAACTGATTTGAATCAGGCAACATCCAATCTAGCAGATAAAAGGGAGCTCCAAGGAGCTGTACAAAATGAAGGACTTTTATAGGCAGAGGGGAGTGGGAACGAGGAAGTTATACTGGCCAAAAGTGGGTTGGTTATTGCAAAGTTACTTTCCTTTAAGGGATGGCAGGGGTCTACTAGGCAGATGACTTAACTAGTGCTGACCTGGTGATTCCTGATTGACTAGTTTACGATTCCATTTCTGAGAAAGCCAAAACTGTAATTAAATCTCAGTTTGGTGACATGGGGCTTAGCATAAGTCACTCCATTTGGGTCCTATTGTCTTGTTTTTAACAATATGAAGATATTTTTGTTTTTGCTTTTGTTTTCTAAAATTTAGCTGGCCAGACTTGTAAGATAATGAATACTCTGTTGATGGAAACATTCAAATAAGTTATGGATCCGTCATCTGTTTGGAACAGAGGAATTCCTGTGTTATCTGGGTGGCAGGTCAGGATGACCTCTACAACCACCTGCCATTGTGATTTGTTAATGTGGTATTACTGAGCATCCAGTAAGTGTGGGGATGATACAGGATGCTTGGCTGCAGTGATGATTAAGGCAGACATAGCTCCTGGCCTCAGGATGCTAATAGTCTAGCATGGAAAGTATTAAGCAAGTCAATTAAAGATTTAAATAAAAAACTGTAACTGTGGCAACTATTGAAAAAAATAGAATGTTATATAGACCCAGATAACAGGAATGTGTGATTTAGTCCAATGGGTCAAGGAATGCCTCCCTGAGAAAATGATACTCAGTCTTTTCTTTGAAAGATAAAGAGACTAAGTGGCCTAAGAGAGGAGTCAAACCTCCCACATGGGGGCAGCACGTACGAAGGCTCTGAGGTGCTAAGACTAGCATATTCAGGGACTTGGAGCAGAGCAAGGGGAAGATTGCTCTGACATGAGACTGAAATGGAAATCAGAAGCCAGAATATCCATGGTTTTGTAGAGCACGTTAATAAGTTGAGCTTTGTTTTAAGAATAATAGGAAATCATTGAAGGATAGAGAATTTTAAAATATTATTTCAGCTACAACGTGGAGAATGGTTTGGAGGAAAGCAAGAGTGAGTGAAAATTAACGAGGCAGAAGACTGTTGAATTGCCAGGACTATAAGAGCATAAATGTCAAGTTAAAAAATAAAAATAGAAAAGGAATATTGTCTTTAGCTTGGCACAAGTAGTTGCAGTCTTATTGAGGAAATAGCAGGCATGTGCACGTGGAAAATGACATAATTCAAAATACTGATATTGAATATGTATAAATGCAAGAGTGGTTCCTTTATATGATGCAAAAATATTTTTAATGTTTTGATTGGCTTACATGGATAAAATTTTTAAATACAAGAGATAGCTGATATTTATTATATTCTCATTTATTACTACCTCAGACTTAGATCTAATGTATTTTAAAAGTATTTGTGAAAAATTAAAATATATCCATATTTGTTTTACTGTTTGTAGTCAGTTGTATTCTAAAACCCGTGCTTCGTCTATGTCTATATACCTTTATGTTAGTATATACCCTTCGGTATTCAAAAACACCATTCCTAGCCCCCATATCAGATCAAAATTTATAGTGTAATACACTAGCTCAGTAATATTTTTATTATATTGTAAACATTTGCCAGATTTATTTGTTCTTATGTTTGTTTTGCTTCAATATACAAATGCAGCTAGTCTCAGAGTCCTCCCAGTAGTCTGTGAAATAGTGTATAAGGGATGTTTTTCATCTTTGTATTGGCTAACATAACTAGGCATGTCAAAAATATTTATTGAATTAATTAATTCAGACAGATTACTATTCCATAGACATTTTACACAATTATACTTACGTCGAGTCAGAACATAAAATAATTGTAGAAAAGTTTTAAGTAGAACAAACTATATTATTTTTCAATTACAATTTTGCTTTATTATGATCCTAGTACCTAGGGAAAAGAGACTTCTTATGTCATTTCATTTCTAAAATGTTATATATTCAAAATGTAGGTCATATTAAGGCCCAGAAATAGATTTACAGTATTAGTATTTTAAAGATACATAATTAGATCTATGAGATAACCAAATTCGTAAATATAAAATTTTATAATTGAATACAAGTAATACTTTATAGATCTGAAGGGCACTGCAGTAAAACATTTCATTCTTTAAGTATTATTTAGTTCTAGATTTTCACTAGGTGGCAGACTTAGATAATGTAGTCAGTTTCTCAGTTTAAAATAACATATATGGTGTAAGTTTATTTATATAAAAAAGAAATAGCAATTACATAAATTTTGTTGTCCTATCGAATTTCAACTCTACAAGTCACTTAAATACAATGACCAGGTCACTCAATCATATTTATCACTCACTCTCACTAAGACTTCAAATATATCTAGCTACATATGTGTATATTTCTATTTAATATAATGTGTTAGAAAAGGATTATAAACAAAAGAATTCAAGTAATCACAAATTTGTCTAAAGTTAGAAAAATAATATATATGAAAGAGCAAAGGCCATATTTCTCAGAGAAAATAAACATTTCCAAAAGGAGAAATAAATTTTCATTTTCTTGCAGCTAGATTTTCCTCATAAATTCCTTCTCTGGCCTTATCTCTTAATACCACCTAGATGTTTCTCACAAGCCATCCATTGTTAATATGTCTTAATGCTACTTAATCTGTGAACATTGAGTCAGACACATTTATCACCCTTAGAAAAATATGTACAGCTTTATAATTCATGAATTTTTGTAGTTTCTTCTATTAAAGTTGTAGAGTCTAATTCAAAGGCAGGAATTTCACTTCATACTTCTTATCTCCTGGAGACCAGAGCTTTCCAATTGCAAACACTGATAGTTATTTGTTAAATTAGATATTAAATATTGTCCTCAGTAAATAAAAATAACAATAATGAAGTTATGATCTAACACCTACTATTTAGGGGTAAATAGAGAAATAGAGATTATGAAAGATTAAAATAGAGTTGACTTTTAAGATCTGAAACTCCAACATGTTGCTAGATATTCTTAATAATTTATTATTTTTATCTGGGTCATTTGAGTTTTCTTTCCAATGATATATCTACCTATTTATTAGAATGGGGGGGAGGACTTGTTCTAGAACATGACTGCTTGAGTGTGACTCAGGCTGTGATACCTACTAGAATGTTACCTTAAACATTTTATTCGGTCTCTATGTGCCTCAGTTTCCTCATCTATAAACTAATAATTGTAAGTAGATCATAGAATAGTTTTCTAGAATTTGAAGAAAGGATAAGTGACTCTCTTGATTTCCAACACAAGTTGGAAACTATTGAAATCCAAAGAAGTCAGGCAGGTGGAGATCCAGACATCAGGCAGGACCATGTAGCTTTGGTGTCTGGCAATAGTGGCCTTCTTGAATCTTCCCCCGAGATCCATGACCAAGAGACCATGCTGAGCAACCACAGGACTTGCCCTGTAGGGCTGAGCTCACCTCATGGCCTGGCAGAGACCAGCACAAGCCCAAAGATGCTGCAAAGATAGAGTCAGGGTTGATCAGCATGCCCCCAACTCCTCCCAGGGAAGGAGGGGGTGCAGATGGAAACACAATACAAGGAGGTCCCTCCTGATGTTGTGCAGTCTACATGAGTTAATACTTGGAAAGCTCTAAGAATAATGCTCTATAATTTTAGATCTTATCATTTTTTTGGATCTTTTTTACCTTTCCAAAAGATAAAAAAGGAAAAAAGCAAAGAGGAAAACCTTAGGTTAATTAATTTTCCTTTCTGAAGCTCAGATCATGAAGATGGGATTTATTCTCTAAATAAGTCTATAGGACTTCATGTTCATTGAGTCATTTTGGAACTATTATTTATTCATTTTAGTTTCCATTGTCACAGATTATTGAATATTGCCTGTGACAAACAGTATTATGGTAAATATCTTTAGTGACATTGTTGTTTTAAAATATCTTAAATAACTACTTTTGAAACTCCCAGATGGTATGAAATTTGGCAGTTGGTGGCATTTCCTAGGCTTACCAGATGGAGTTTGCCGGCCCAAAAGTCACTTGATATTTTTTCCATCATGCCGCTCTTCTAATGTTTCAAAAGTTTCTGAAAAAATGAACTTTAATTTATCAAATTTGCTATCATCGGCAACTTTAGAGAGAGAAGAATAGAACTTCTAAATGAAAGTCATGAGGAATGCAGATTATACTGTTTCTCCATAAACTAATCTAGTTAAATTGCAGTACTCTCTTCATAAAGATTTTATCTACTAAATGAAAAAATGCACAAACGAATTGAGAAATAGTTTATTTTAACAAAGAATTATTAATTACTGGAATATAACGTGCCCTACTAGGAACTGAGAGGGAGACTTTGCCTTTCTAGCTGTCACGATTTAGTAGGAGAGCTAAGGCATGGACAAAACCAACCAAAGTTTAGTGCAAGTGTAGGGGAGGAATACCTCTACCCTCTAGATCCTCCAGCTGCTCCTTGAGACAGAATAACAGAAGAAAATCAAACAAAGTTTAATAGTATGTATACATGGGAGAAACTCAGGAACCTCAGTAATTTGCCAAAGTGGTCAAAGCTACCACCTTAAATACCATCTTTAGCTAAAGACAAAGGAGGATGTTTGGGGTAGTAGTTTGGGACTTCAAAGCGGAGAAAGGCAATTCACATGGAGATGGAAAAGCAAATGTCTGGTAAACAGATGTTTGCCATGCCTTGCAAAGACAATGGGACATAGAGAGGACTTTGATCAAATGGGCCTTGCTAGGTTCCTCCCTGTCTACGACACCTAGTTCATGTTATACTATGCTTATCTATGGTGACAGCTCCCTGCCAAAACGGGCCTTCTATCTTAAATTCTTTCAGGTAGTTAGAGGGAAGGTCAAAGTTTCTTCCTGAGTCTATTGTTCTTAAAAATAATCAGGCCAGGGGCCTGCCTGGTGGTGTAGCAGTTAGTGTGCACGCCCCGCTTTGGCAGCCCGGGGTTCGCAGGTTCGGATCCCAGGTGTGCACCGACACACCACTTGTCAGGCCATTCTGTGGTTACGTCCCGTATAAAGTAGAAGAAGATGGGCATGGATGTTAGCCCAGGGCCAGTCTTCCTCAGCAAAAAGGGGAGGATTGGCGTTGGATGTCAGCTCAGGGCTGATCTTCCTCACCAAAATAAATAAATAAAAAAATCAAGCCCAAGAGACACATTTTGGGCTGGCAAATTTTGATCCCCCACACAAGACACAGTGGAATAAGCAGCATCAATTAAACACCAGGGAGCCCGCCGAGAGACAATGAGTCTGACTTTAAGCGATTTTAAAACTTCTTCTCAATTAGATTTGAGAGGAACTTTAAATAACGTTTGGGATTTCAAAATATAGAGATTGAAGAGGAAAGTAAGGAGGAAAGAAAGGGCATTTCAAGCAGAAATAACAACATGAGAAAAAAGAAAAAAGCTAAGAAGATAGTAATACCACCACAGCTAAGAAACAGTGCCCACTGTGTGTCAGACCCTGTGCTGTCTTTCACAAACCACGTCTTTAAGCTTCAGAACACCCCTCCTTTACAGAATCTGACATTTAGAGTTTTCTTAACCAACTGCAAGTAACAGAACTATTGTAAACAGTGATCAACTGCACAAAGAAAATTATATTTTTCTTTTTCTTTTTTGTTTTTTTGAGGAAGATTGGCCCTGAGCTAGCATCTGTTCCCAGTCTTCCTCTTTTTGCTGAGGAAGATTGGCCCTGAGCTAACATCTGTGCCCATCTTCCTCTATTTTTTGTATGTGGGATACCGCCACAGCATGGCTTGATGAGCGGTGCGTAGGTCTACTCTCAGATTCGAACCTGCAAACCCCAGGCCGCTGAAGCAGAGCGCACAAACTTAACCACTATGCCATTGGGCCAGCCCCTAAAATTATACTTTTAACATTAGAAATCAGCAAAAGAAATTATGTTCTGATTATTTTGCTGATATTATTTCAATCAACTTATTACAGTTTACCTTGATCAAGAAGTACAGGGCCAGCCCAGTGGCACAAGCGGTTAAGTGAGCACGCTCCGTTGCGATGGCCCGGGGTTCGCCAGTTTGGATCCCGGGTGTGCACCCATGCATTGCTTGGCAAGCCATGCTGTGGCGGCGTCCCATATAAAGTAGAGAAAGATGGGCACGGATGTTAGCCCAGGGCCAGTCTTCCTCTGCAAAAAAAAAGAGGAGGATTGGCAGATGTTAGCATAGGGCCGATCTCCTCACACAAAAAAAAGTAGTACGGTAATATTAGCTCTCAAAATGGAGATCAAGCCATATAGTACTGGCTGTATTTCTCCCTATAAAGAGTGGATTTCATGACACACCTGATGATATCATAGTTTTCCAAGGCTTTGATTGGGTAAGGCCCAATTATTAGTTCATTAAGGTAGCGAAGAGAGCATACAGTTTTTATAGATGACTCTGAAAGAAAGTGTTTTTAAGAATTTTTTTTAGTGTCTTAACTGGGATGGTGACTAAAGCTCAGTGGAGACAGACCCGAGGGGCAGGGCATCAGGGAAGGCCCGGCCACAGGCTGGAGACCAGACCCCTTCAGGCTGCTAAGCCGGCAGGCGGACCCACTCTCCCAGGAGGAGGGAGAGGTCCTTGCAAACCATCAGTCAGCATTAGGGTGTGAGAGCTGAGAAAAGTTATAAACTCTTATGCGGTGCTGGAGTTCAGGGTCAGCGCTCTCATCTTAAAGGAAGTGCTTTCCTCTCTAAGGCACCAAATCAAGCTCTCAGGGACACAGACGTGGCAGCGCCCTCACTGCTGGAACTAACATAAAATGGGAGTAAGATCAGCTGCAGAGGCTGATTTGTTTTTGAGCCACTAACGGGATGTTTATAGCCCGCATACTTTCAGTCGGTTCTAGTGCCTGAGTTCAGGGTATGTGGGCTCAGCTTAACGGTAGAAATTTTAAGTGGCCAGAACTGAGTTTAAAGACGTATTGTGTGGAGAACAAAGCTGATTATCACATGAAGTGGCTCCACAGAGAATCTCAAAATATTTGAACCAGAAGAGCTGCTGATGATGCACAGTATCAACTGAAGATCAGATCATCAACAACAGTAACAATAAAAAGGTGTTTGCCGTGGTATTATCTTGCCCCTTTTTTCTGGGGGAAAAAAATCACGTGTGCATGTGTATATGTGTGCACGTGTGTGTGTGTGTGTGTGTGTGTGTGTTTTGGGGGAGGGAGGTGAATGAGAAGAAGGCTAATGCAAAGCTATGAACATGTGAAAATTCTCAGGATTCTTTTAGAACAACACTATCCATTGAGCCTTGGCCTCAATTCATTACAGTGAAATGTTATTTCAGTTAAAATAATTTCCTCTTCTCAGAAGTTCATTGTAGCAAGATTTGACATTTAAAATTGCATATTCTGAGAATAGGGAGCTGTAGGAGATCAAAGAGCTGACATTATGGACAATAAGCTCATCACGTGAAATTTTTGCCAATCACCATATTCATCTTATAAATTTCCATTTCAATATTATCCGCAAAGTAACCTTGTAACTTCTTAAGTCAGCTTTATGGGTTTCTATTCTATGCTGTTTCATAATTGTAGAGAGAAAATGTCTAATAAAAGGCAAATTACTGAATTTATTTTCCTTACAGTGCTAAAGTGTTGGCTAAAATATTCTTTGGAAATTAGTGTTTCATTTTTCTTCCGTTGTACAGAACAGTTTATGTGGCACTCCCTGCTGTTGTAATTGCATGTAGTTTTTTGCCTAAGGCTAGGAATCACTCACTCATAAATATGTTGTTATAAAAAAATACGATATTGGATTGTTAGTGTAATGCAAATGTTTTTTTGAAATGTAGGTTGTTTTCCAGTCTCAGTATTATCACAGAGCTTACTCACCCAGCCAACATGAGATTCATGCAATTCAGAGCCAAAGATTGTTACTCTCTTGCTCTTTCAAAACTGGAAAAGGTAAGACTCCCCATTATTAAGTTGCATTGGACTATTTTGCTTGAAAGAATAAATCTGGAAATTTTTAGAAATTTCTAGAAAGAAATGCCATGAGATAGTAAAAATAAAAATGCTGTTTTGAATTACTATTTGGGGGCTAAAATCTTAATTTATAATTTTTTTAAAAATGTGAATTGATGGATTTGAACCATATATATCACAAGCGAACATAATGGAGATACCTTGTTGTATCATCATCAATCATAAATTGAAAACATAACTTATGAAGGAACGAAATGCATCAGGAATGTATATGTTCACTTACAATGTCAATTATATTGATAATATCATGAGTGCTATGTCAAGAAATCTGTATTTATATAGGGCTTTGCAGTTTTCAGAAATCCCTAAGGTCTTAGAAAAGTTGTAGACTTTGTTGAAAGTCTACAAGATTGTCACCAAGACAATCTGAGACAAAGTTGAGTTTATTGCTTACCTCAGTAAGGGAGACTGTCATCTAAGAAGAGCTTTCCCAATGCCTGAGGAGGGGAAAAGCAAGGTCAAAGTTTATTGAGAATTGGAAATTTCATTTAATGAGGGTCTTTCAAAGCAGGACTTAATTAGGATTGGGAAGGGATCTGGATAATGCTAATGGAGACAGTGGAATTGCAAAGTCATGTAATGTGGATAGAAAGGTGTGGTTTCCATTTGTAATGTCCAGGCTGAGTGTGGGGGTAAATGTTTTTTGCATTCAGCATTCGCCTGATACTAGTATATCAGGAGAATTTGATGTAAGAAAAGAAAATAAGATTCAATCTTGTACATGTGAAAATGTTTTAAATCTATGCCATCTTCATTGTTTATAACAATGTAAGACATGGAGATAAATGATGCCTTACATTACTTTGGTTAGTTCTTTTTTTCACTTAATTTTATTTTGATTACCTATTATGCCAGACACTGTCCGTATTCCTGGTAGACATATTGTTGAGTAACGTCATTTCTATACTCTTGTCTGTTCATTTCCGAATTCAAACTGGTCACATACATTATGTTGGTAGAGCCTTACCACTGCTCATTTATAGTCAAGTTGTTGTTAGGCCCTGTTTCCATATGAGGAAACTGAGTTTAAGACAGGTTAAATAACTTTTTCAAGATCACATAGCTATCAAGTCAGTACAGTAGCAGAAACGTAAAGCCGTTAATGTTCAGGACAGAAAACTTCCATTATGCCAAAGCTACTTTGACTACATAGAAAGGGTCGCAAGCATGGCTAAGCTGACTCAGCATCCACAAGCAAACCCAACAATCAGGAAGCCAGCTGGAATCCGTGCTGGCATGGTGTAGTGTGGTCTCCTTCATGACAAGTGAGGGAGGATCACCTAGTGATGGAGAAGACACGCTCTGGAGTCAGATGGGTCCAGATGAGAATGGAACCTGGATAAATTACTTACATGTTCATAGCCTTGGGATTCTTCTCTGGAAAATAGTGGTAATAGCTAAACGATGGGGTCATTGTAAAGATTATACCACATAATCTATCCAAAATATTTAGCCCAGTTTTGGCATATAATCAGTACTCAAATAAATGGTACTAAAAGCATAACTATAAATTGTTATTGTTGACATTGTCACTAATAAATATTCCATTCTGTGTATTCAGTTTTATGCCAAGTCAGTTGATGTAGCACGGTCATAATTTTGAGAGTTATTTTCAATATTGGTGAATGTGTGTGTCTATATTATTGTGTGTCTATTGTGTTAGGATAAGAACAGAATGAGGTTTTGATCTTTGTTGGGGAATTAATTAAAAATAAAATCCTTTCACCAACATAGAAATCCTTTCCACAGATGTGGAAAAGTTTCATCTGAATAGGCATTAAACCAGACTGTGATATGCATCTCAGGCAATCCAATAAAGAGATTGCAAAGACAGAAGGACATCTCATCCTTTTATATAGCTAGACAGATATAATCATTTACATACATATTAATTGCCTTGATCCAAAGGAAAAATAAAACTTGTCGTATCTTTGCAACCAGCAAGAAGTTACAACTTAGAACCAGGCATCTAGGACAAACTCCCAAAGAAATAGACAGGAAGCTTTATGTTCACATTTCAAAAAGATAGTTTCAAGGCCCCCAGGAAAGACATTCCTAGGATACAAAACTGGCTAGAGGTTACTCACATTCTCAAAAGTTTTGCATCCATCCCAAGGAGACAGAGAATGGATTTACAATTGCAACTTGTTTAAAGGAAATGCTCTAGAAAAAAGAGAGAGGAGGGAGTTTTCTTTCTCTTTTGGCACCAGGGAAATTCACTTATTTTTTTAAATTTGTATTTATTCTTACATCTTCTAGATGTTTCCCAAGAACGGTAAAGGAATTCAATACATTTCCTAATTATTCAGGAATAGAGGAGTTAGGGAAAGTGGAATTGAGGCCAATGATTTGAATGTTATAAAACCATGGAAAATTCTTTTTAATTCATTTATTACCATTTTATCCATTGAAATAAGGATTTTGTCACACAGAAATCTTTTAGACTTTTGTGCTGTAATGGGTTGAATTGTGTCCCTCCCCTCAAAATAAATGTATGTTGAAATCTTAACCTTCAGTACCTCAGAATGTGATCTTATCTGAAGATAGGGTTTTTATAGAGGTAATCAAGTTAAAGAGGGCTATTGGAATGGGCCCTAATCTCATATAACTGATGTAGGGGCAGAAAAATTTTCCTTTTTTCCCTCTAGGTTCTTTGACTGGCCTAATAATTAAATTGACATAAGGCAGATTAAGAGGAGAAAAGTAAATTTAATTTTTCAGTACGGGAGCCCCATAAAATATGAGACCCAAAGGGCAGCCAAGCAACTGAAGCTTATATAACATCTTGAGCTAAGGAAAGGAAGGCTTAGGGATCAGGGGATGGAAAGTGGAGGAAGGCCATTCACCAGAAGACTGAGGAGATATTTGGAAAACAAAGGTTGACCTGTTATGCGGATAAGTTTCTCAGGAAAAAGGTATCTTCTGGTAATAGCTCTCTTTCTGGTAGAACCCCTTTTCCAATGTATATTTAGGCAGTTGAGGGGCAGGGAAAGAGCTTTTCCTGAATCTGCTGGGTTTAAATTGCCTTCAGCTCAAAATAATCCTCATGCCAAAGTAGCATATTTTGGGGAGACTTGCTTTGAACACCTTCACTGGCATCCTTAGAAAAAGGGTAAACTTGGACACAGACAGACACGCCTGTGAAGAGAAACAGGGAGAAGACAGCCATCCATAAGCCAAGGAGAGAGGCCTGGAACAGACCTTTCACTTACAGTCCAGAAGGAACCAACCCGTCAACACCTTGATTTTAGACTTCCAGCATCAGGAACTGCGAGACAATAAATTTCTGTTGTTTAAGCCACCCAGTTTGTGATACTTTGTTAGGCAGCCCTAGCAAACTAATGCATGTGCCATCAATGACATGGTAACTGTTCATTTCTAACCAGTATTTTTATCACTGATATAAATACAGCTAACTGACTGTTTAAAGTAATTCTCTTTCTATATTCGTATTCTGGGTACAAGGAGGTACTTTTAGGATTAGGAAACTGATCTTTCTTTCCAATATTTAAATAAATTCCCAATAACATTTTCTAGAGTTATTGTTGGCTGAGGAATAGGTGTATTTTTATTGTTCCGAACATAATTATGAATATCATTTTATTCTATAATTAGATGTGCCTGCACCTTCGCAGATGGGGCCTTCACCTTTAGAAACACAATCAAGGTTATGAATTAGAAATAAATACCAGCATGGCTGCTTAACACACTTTTTGCCACCAAGTGGTTCTCATTCAAGTTTAAGAAGTGATAAGATTTGCAAAGATGTGTGTGGAAGGTTAGACTGCATTGACCTTGGTTGCTTTACTTGTGTGTTGATTACATTTTCACATTTCTTGGCCGACCTCGGGTTTTAATAGGTACATGGTTGCCATTGGTAACAGAAGTGGTACTCTGCAAGGATGCTCTGGAAGAGGCTACTCACTGAAGAATATCCACAATAATAACTTCCATTAGGAAAAAGAAAGAACTGAAAACACAGAAGGATCATTGGTTCATGACAATGATGTGAACAATGATTGTGAGGACCCCCCCCCCTGCTCTTGTGAAAAGGAAGTTTCTTGATCATTCCTTGATTACTTTTTTAGATTTGTTATCTGGAGGAATTCCCTTGTCTGTAGTTTTTTGTGGCCCTTGTCTCTCACCTCAAGCCTCCTCCTGAGCTGCTATTATCCATGTCACTTTGGGAGAACATACTTCTTGCAGCCTATGCAACTTTTGTATCCTGCTTCTTCAAATTTACTAATGCAAATTTGAAAAAGATCTAAATATTTTCAAGCTTATAAAAACACTTTTTTTTAGACTTTTAAAGTCTAAAGATTTTTCAGACTAGACTGCTAATTTCTCTCAAAAACTTGATAAACTCTTGATATATTCATTTCCATTCATTTTTATGGCCAGAATATACCCAAAGTTACTTCTTAAACATAATTAAGTTCTTTATTTCTTTGCCTCCTCAACCCATACATCTCTCTCTTTTCTACTTGGAAGCTATCTTGAGGTTATTGAGACAGCAGAGTTGAGTTGGACTTTGTTTAATGCCTTTTTTCACTTTTATCTTCTATTCTGTTGGCATCCAGAAGCATATACTTTTTAAACATTAGAGGATCTTAATCCTGAGCTCCTTATTTATTTTAGTCTCTACTTGAAACTAATTCCTCCCTAAGCTGCTGTCTTGTAATGTCCAACTAAATGCAGCAAGTAATGGTATACACACACCAATATTAAACAGAGGCAAGTTTTTATGGGCCAGGTCTGGGAGTGGCACACAAAGTCCACTCATATGCCGTTGGCTGGAACTCAATCATATGGCCACACTAACTTCAAGGGAGACTGGGAAATGTAGTCCAATGGTGGCCTAAGAAGAAGTGGGCAATGAATTTTGGTGGGCAGTCCGCATTCTCTGTCACATGGAATATATCACACCTATTTTCTTCAAATTTATAAAATCTATCAAAACATTTCCTGAACATCATCCTTTTCCTTGCATATTCCTTTCCATCTTGTCTTTCTTTCGTTGTTATCCACATTTGTTGCTGAGTTGTTTTGTGTTGTTTTACATTATCTTTCTTGTCCTCGATATTCCCATTACTGCCACAGTTTTCCCAATAATCCTTCCCATATTTGGTCTTTGGTCATGTTGGGTCGTTGACATTCCCCCTAATAAAGTAGGTGTAGCAGGCTTAAGAAACGCAGTATAAGAGCTAAGCAGAGATGGAAAATGTGACAGATAATAAAGAAATTGAAGACAATAATAGAAAAAAGAGAAATTTTCATCATCTCATTTCCCTCTAAAGACTTATTTCATTTCTCTTGTTTTGATGCATTTCGTAAAAAAGCCTTTCATTCATGTTTATGGCACAATTTGCTTCAAGACCACTTCTTTTAAAATTGCTTTTGAACTGTCACCATTCCCCAATGGTGATCATAATTACACTTTAGCAATCTTACGGTAATTACACACTGATAAGCAAAGTCATGAAAATGTGAGATGAATAGTGTGGTATAATAAAAATATATATTTGGTCTTTGTCCCTAGTTCTTGACACGGAGCTTCAAAAACCCTTGGAATTTCCTGAGTGATAGGAGTGTCTTTGTTACTCATACCTTTTGATCATACTTGATGTTGTGCTAACTAGGCAACTCATGGAGGGGCCCCTAGATAGCTTTGGGATGAGGGTTGGTTGCCAGAAAAAGCAAACACATGATTAGAAGATTGACACGTTCAGCCCCTCCTCACCTCCTCATCTCCAGGGGGGAGAGAGGGGCTGAAGATTGAGTTTAATCATGTAGCTAATGATTTAATTAATCATGCCTACATAATGAAACTTTGATAAGAACTCTGAAACATGAGCTTGGACAGCTTCCTGGTTGGTGAGCATATTGATATACCAGGAAGGTGCTGCACGCTGACTCCATGGAGACAGAAGCTCCTGTGCTCAGAACCCTTCCAGACATGCCTTATGTGCCTGTTCATCCACTGTTCATTCATTCATTTGCATTCTCTATAATAAAATGATAATCATTAAGTATAGCACGTCATGACTTCTGTAAGTATTCTAGCAAATTATCAAACTTGAGGGGGTTGTGGAAAGCCCCAAATTTGTAGCTGGCTGAACAAAAGTGTAGTTGGCTTGGAGACATCCAGGATTTACGACTGGTGTCTGAAATGGGCGCAGTCTTGTGGAACTGAATCCCTTAACCTGTGGGTTCTGAGCCAACTCTGGGTAGTTAGTGTTAGAATTAAATTGAATCGTGGGACACCCAGTTGATGTCAGAGAATTTATGTCAGAATGCAAATAGTCATGTCTGTAAATCATATATCAATTTTTAGTAATGGTAAAGCAAGGTGATAAAAAGTGGACATAGTTTCTGGGCGAAATAGGCAAGAATGTCAAAGTTATTTTTTAATATATTCACTGTGTAGAAGCAAGACGGCAAAATTTTACATATTCTCAATTTAAATTCAAGCCAGTAAATATTTACTGCACACCTACTATGAGCAAATGCTGTGCTAAATGCTAGGAATTACACATTTGAATAAAACACACAGAATTTATAATTTGATGGGAGACGCAGATATATAGGAACAAATGAAAACACATTGTCTTACTCTTTTTTTTTTTTTTTCCTGTGTAAGCAAGTTGGACCACTTGTTGTTCGTAATCTAAGTACTAGAATGGCTGAGTGGGAGTTTGGTGCTATCTGCCCACATTGGATGTGATTCATTAGGAGAATTTCTTATCCTGTGTTTAAGAAAATATTTACCTTTCCCCATATTGGCCCAGAAAGAATTTGAGGAGAATACTAACTAGTTTCTATTTTTTTTTCAGTGTGCAAAAGCATTGGCTGATCTACTCTAGAGGAGTGATAAAATGTGATTTATATGGATAACTATTTTAATGTGCAAATTTATCTATTAAGAATGCACACAGTATTGCACAGTATTATGACTTCACACAACAGGTCCAAAGTTGCCATAGACTGAATGTTTGTGTCCCCCCAAAATTCATACGTTGAAACCTAACCTCTGTTGTGATGGTAATAGGAGGTAGGGACTTTGGGAGGTGATTAGGTCATGAGGGTGGATCCCTCATGAGTGTGATTATTGCTTTTATAAAAGAAATCCCAGAGGGCTTCCTCACCCCTTCCGCCATGTGAGGACAGGGAGAAGATAGCTATCTATGAACCAGGAAGTGGGCTCTCACCAGACACCTTGATCTTGGACTTGCCAGCCTCCAGCACTGTGAGAAATAAAGTTCTGTTGTTTATAAGCCACCCAGTCTATAACAGCAGCCCAAATAGACTGAGACGAAAGTCTTGACATTTGGCCAATAAGACCATGCAGTGCACAGTCCAGGATATACATTCATATATACTACGATGTAAGTGGCTTCCCTTTGAACAGTATCCAAAACAACCATATATGTGTCTATTTTGAATATGAAAACACATATCAAACTCTTAAAACTATTCAAAGTGAAATATCAAATGCAGGAAAGTAATGGATTTATATAACTAAGTTGGAAAAGTTCAATTATTAAAATTTTATAATTTTATAGAGTTAAATATTTTATGAAAATAAATAACTATAATATAGTGGTTAACTATTTATTATTTGCAAGGAGACCAGCAATTACTTGTCTTTTAATAAACTTACATAAATTGATATAGATAAAGATTTAGATGTAGATATAGATATAAATATATAGATATTTATGTGAGAGAAAAAGAGTTTGCAGAATCTATTTTTTGATGAGCTAAAAACATGCGTATGAGTCACAAAAAAATGCCATCTAGGATGACAAAGGTAACTTTTGGGTTTTCTTTCTGTTTGAAAAGTTAAAATGAATATTACACTAGACGAGGACTTTAAGCCAATGTTATTTTTTCCTTATTACTTCTCCCTCCACATCAATAAGCGTTTCCTTCATCATTTGATTGTTTTACTAGTTTGCAAGGCACAACTCACTTTTGAATCCAGAGTCACAGAAGATGGTACACTTAACCAGCCCTCCACTTCATGACGCAGAGAACTAAAATAGGAAGGCTTGACAGGCACCGACCACAGGAAACCATCTGCAGTTATCCTTAGAACAAATATACACACAAGGGAGTAAGATTGGTATCCAGAAGACTAAAAAGAAGAGGTGCTTCTGTGCAAATTGTTATTTTATTTATTTTGTTTTCTGAAGAATACTTAACATGAGATTTACCGTCTTAACACATGTTTAAGTGTATAATATATTATTATTGACTATAGGTACAATGTTGAACAGCAGATCTTAGAGCTTATTCATTTGCTTGATTGAAACTTGATGCCCGTTCATTAATAGCATCCCATTTCCCCCTCTCCCTGCCCCCTTGGCAACAACCATTCCACGCTTTGATTCTATGAATTTGACTGTTTTAGATAACTGCCGGGTGTGAGATGATGTCTCATTGTGCTTTTGATTAGAATTTCCCTGATGATTAGTGTTGTTGTACATTTTTTCATATACCTGTTGACCATTTGTATGTCTTTGTTGGAGAAATGTCTTCTCAAGTTATTTTTAATGAAGAGCTAGACCGTGGTGCACCCTGGATACTGAGTCTTTGGAATCTCTTGTGTAGTGAATGAGGAGCAATGGCAAGTTTTTAAGTGAGGACATGGGATGTGGCGTCAGCAGACTGTGCTTTCATCAAGTTGATGTGACATTGCTGTGTTTATCTGGGAGAGAACACAGTGACGTTGCGGGAAAGAGAGAAAGAGCAAGTTATTTCAATAAATCAGTCATGAGATAATAAAAGCCTGATCTAGGACTGGCAGGATAGATGTGTGTCGTTACGACTAACGAGGGAACTCTGGGAAAAACTGACTTTACTGAGGTAGATAGAACATTTATTTATTTTAAGATAAATTAAAGCTGTAGTATGTAATAAATAAGTGGTGCTATGTAAAAGAAGCTCAGAAAAGGAACGGGAGACATACATATAGACTTAAAAGTTGTGCACATAAATGTATAAATGTAAAGTGTTATGAAAAGATAAGTTCTCGAAAGAAGAGAGCCATAAAGGAGATGAGTTTAGAGAAGGAGTTAATCTTGAGGTTCATAAAGGAGAGTCCAGGAAGAAGATAAATCAGAAAAAATGAGTGAGGAGTCCAAGAGATAGGCTGGAAGCCAAGCTAGTGACGTCAGAAGACAGAGGGATTCCCACAATTAGAAGACATTGTGTCAGTCTACAGTCACTGTGTTTGTCTTCATCAAGTCAGCGCCGAATTTTTGAGGAGACGAAAGTCTGGCTGTGAACAGAGCAGGAGGGACCAGACATAAGAAAAATGACATAATTCTAAAGAATATTGGAGAGACCACAGCTTAAAAGATGTAAGAAGACGTGTGTTGGTGAGGGGTATGGAAACAGGCATTCTCAGATATTCCTGGCAGATGTTTATCTGCAGATACACGTGTATGAAATATTGTATATACAAGACTCTTTCTTCTTGAAAATTGATCTTCTAATCCTTCAACATCATTCTTTTCTTCACTTCTGAACCCACATATTTTTCAAAAGCTTCCAATTTTCCAAATTTCTCAATTTTCAGGAGCAGGAGGGCCTTCAGGGAAGAACAGGGTACAGGAAGCCACTTTCTTGTGTGTCTTGTTTGTAAAGCACATATTCCTAAGTTATAGATGGCGTGGTCAAGGTCCTGGTTTGCCCAGACTCTCCTGGTGTATGGCTATTGTCACAGTATAATTACTAAGAGCTCCTCTCATAGACATCCTGATTTGGAGGATAAACTATATGATCACCCTATTTATAAGGCAAGGACTACTTGTATTTTAGTGTAGGAGAATAATAACTTTGCCTACATGACCTTGCATTCCTCTCTAAGATAAGGAAGAGGGTCCCTCACACCCTAAACTCCCGTAGGATGAACTTGCCTTGGGTTGACTCAAGGGCATTTTGGAACTCGGGCCTGAATTGGTCTTGAGTCCTTATAAACAAGACGGATCCCTGAGTGCCCCATCAAATGCGCCCCCTCTAAGCACCATTTATCTAACTGGAACAGAGAGAGTGTGTGTGTGTGTGTGTGTGTGTGTGTGTGGTGCTGCACGCGCGCGCGTGCTCGAAGGCGGGCACGAGTGTGGGAAGAACCTAATGGGTAAAGGGTAAGAAGAAAAGTGGAAATACAGAGAGAGATGCTCTTTATTACTGAAATTGCCTCCTCCTTCTGTTCGCTATACAGAGGGATGACAAGGGAAAGAAAGAGAGAGAAAGATTTAAAGCCACCCAGGACTCCAGGGGCCTCTCTCTTCCCCACTTCCCAGGCACACAATGCAGTGAGAGGCTCTGATAGGAAACCTGTTCTGGGAAGAGGCAGCCTGTCTCAGAGCTGCTGTTCTGAGCCGCTGTGATGTGGTAGTTTCCATAGAGACGAGTCTGTTTTCTAGCAAAGAGCCATAAGAAGGATACACAAAACCCTAGCAACCGGTTGAAGCATTTTTTTTTTTAATTTTATATGAGGATTTTCTGTACTTGAATTCAAAAGACCCCTCCCTGGGGGGCAGAAAAGGATGGGTTAGTTTGCCAAGGGCCTGAGAATTTGGAAACGAGATTTGAAAGCTGTTGGTGGACTAGGGTAGGGAGAGGGAGGAAGAGAGGAAAAAAGAAAAAAACTGTCAAACACTGTACAAAAGGTCAAGTAGGATGAATGCTGAGCAAAGCCACTAGATTTGGGGATTAAAATGTGGTTGAATCCAGGCAGAAGAACGAAGGCATGTAGAAGAATTGTCATCGAGAAAGTCGGGGATGGCAATCATTAATTTATGCTGATAAAATTCTTGATATTGTTTCACCTCCCACACTGTTCTGCTAAATCCAATAATTTTATCATCTCATTTCATATGGCATTGGATGGACACAGTTTAGAGAAAATAAAATTTCTGCCAGAAATTAATTCCTTCTTCTAACAAGGACACATGTTCATATTAGCAAACCAAATGGAGGAGATAGGTAAGACCAAGTGTATTAAAGTCTCTGGGATCTTTTAATAATGATTTGGATGTCTCAGACTCCTTTTAGGTATGTTTAGATAAATTGTTGCTAGGAAAAAACAAAATCATCATTGAAACTTCAACTGAATGCAGAATTCTACTAGGAAGGAAATAGGATATGTTTTTAAAAAAGGAATTACGGTAGTTACCCCTTATCCAAGGTTTTGCTTCCCGCGGTTTCAGTTCCCCAAAGTCAACCACAAATGGTTAATCTGAAAATATTAAATGAAAAATTCCAGAAAGAAACAATTCATGTTTTAAATTGTGCACTATCCTGAGTAGCAAGATGAAATCGCACACTCCTGCTGTGTTCCTGCCTGGAACGTGAATCATTCCTTTGTCCAGAGGATCCACGCTGTAGACGCTGCCCGCCTGTTGTCACTTAGTAACCGTCCCGGTTATCAGATTGACTTTCCGGTATCACAGTGCTTGTGTTCAAGTAACCCTTATTTTACTTAATAATGGCCCCAAAGTGCAAGAGTAGTGATGCTGGCAATCGGGATACACCAAAGAGAAGTTATTAATCTCTTACTGTGCCTAATTTATAAATTAAACTTTATCATAGGTCTGTACGTATAGGAAAAAACATTGGATATACAAGATTTGGTATTATCTGAGGTTTCAGACATCCACAGGGGGTCTTGGAAAGTATCCCCCACGGAGAAGGGGGGACGACTATATAGTATATTTTTGTACTAGAAGCAATCATAGAAATATTTATCATTGTATTTTGTAAAACACAACAGTCAAAGGAAATACTAAGCTAAGAGAACTTTGCCTAATGCGGACATTGCCACCCTTTACATCTTCAAACCTCCATTAAAGACCCCAAGTGAGAAGAGAGAAGCATTGAGTGAACCTCAGGTTTTTTTGTTTCTTGCTTCCTCATATGAATGTTATAAACTTTTTTCAATCACTTTCCTTTTGATGTGGGCCACTACCATAAGCAGAACAGATTTAGTCATTTGTCCAACAAAATTTCGTTGACCATCTGTGTGCCAGGCATTGTGTTCAGCATTGTTTATGAAACAGAAAGCGAAAGCCTGGTCTCTCCCTCCTGGAACACGTGGTCTAGCTCAGACAGTTGAGGAATAAAAAGAGAAACCAGGAATTAGAGATTTCAAAAGAGCTATGAAAGTCATAACAGGGTTATATTCCAAAGTAACTAGGGAAGGCTACTTTAAGTAAGGTCATAAAGCGAAGTCTCTTTGGGGAGGTCACATTTGAGCTGCAATGATCACACTAGACACACCAGCCCTGTAAAAACTTGGGAAGCAGCTTTACAGGAAGAAAGCAAGCAATATGAAGTCCTCGAGGTGATGCATAATTTGGCATGTTCAAAGAATTAATAATAATAATTTAAGTGCTTACTATATACAGTACTTTTAGATGTTTTATCTTGTTTAGTTATTATAATGACAGTGGGATGTAGTCACCAATATGAATCCCATTTCACAGGTGATGGACCTGGGAAACAGAGAGTTTAAGTAACTTGTACAAGGTCATGCAACTAGATGTGGCAGTACTTAACTAGAACCTCATATGTGTTTCTAGAATCAAGCTTCAAACCACTGTATGCTATACATTTGTCAGTTCCGTATTTTTAGCAACTGGACATTTCTGCTAACCTTGAAACTCGAGTCCAAATTAACTTCAGATCTGCTCTTCTTCTACATTTTCTTTTTTACAGAAGGGCACCATTACCCACCCATTTGTCCAGAAACTTGGGTATCATCCTCATCTTCTCTCTACTTTACTGCCAAGTTCAGTCAAAAATCCTCTCAAATTTAATATCTGATATCTAAATAAATTTGAAAAAGATCTGTCTCTGCAAATATTATGGTATTGACATTTTTCACTATCATCAAACGGTACCTTCATTTTTCATTAGAATTGCTGCCTTAACACCCTAGTTTATCTTGCTCAATCTCCCCATGCCACCTCCCCATCCCCAAACCATTTTCCACATTGTCATCAGAGTGAGTATTCTAAAACTCACTCATTGCATCACTCCTCTTCTTAAAAATATTTTAGTTTTCCCTCATTGCACTTAAGATGCAGTCCAAAATGCTTAACATGGTTTCAAACCAGTATGCATATGTTCTGTTTTTCCTGGGACAGTCTCAATTCACACCGTTGTTTTTCAGTGGAATTCTTGATAGCATCCTCTTTGCTCTCATGCATCCTGGTACTTTAACATCTAGTTCATGGTTACCGGTCCAGTCTCATTTCTGCCCTCTTCCTCCAGCCCATACACTCACACTCCATACTCTATTCTTGCAGAATTGCTTATAGTTCTTCAAGTCTTTCAAGCTTCTTCCTCTTCCAGCTTCTAGCATATGCTAGACCTTCTGCTTATAGCTTTGTACTTATCACCCACCCTCCCCAAATTTACTGGCTAATTTCTACTCATATTTTGGGTCTCAATTTAGACATTACTTCTAATTCAGCCTCTCCACTTTTCCACCAAAAGAGTGAGCCAGAGGCGCTTCCTACATGCTGCTACAGCATCTCTCTCTGTGTCATTACGTATACTTACCTTGGTGTTTTTGCCTATTTCGTTACTGGTACCACTCACAGTTTTGTGAGTTCTTGCAGGCAAGGGAAGTATCCATCTTTCTTTACTAGTGCCTCGCCATATTCAACACATACTAATTCTATATTAACAGAATTTATTAGTTCTATTTAGGAATTCTGTGTCCCTACCACCGAGGATAATGCCCTACACAGAATAGACTCTCAATGCATATTAAGTGACTAATTTAATAAATGAGTTAGTGTTTGATTGGAACCTTTAATAATGAATGGAATAAGTTTACTATTTTGCTTATAAAATGATACTTATCAATAGGATTCAGACGTGTGGAGATAGGACAGTTTATTTCCTTCAGTGTAAACCCTGAAGGTAAAAGAAGAGTAAATAAATATTTAATGAACAGATGAATAGATTAACCTGTTTTAAGTATTGGGTATTTTAATTGATTAAGGAAACTTGGTTATGAAAATTAAAGGGACATATTAAAAATATAATTGTAAGTGAAGTGACGACATTCATAGCTAAGAACCATATAATGAGAATGTCTTTCTTCACACATGCCAGAAAAGTTTAACTAAGCAGAAAGGCCATAAAATATAAAATGCTCACAAATTTTTCTGTTTCAAATTTCTGAACAGAAAGAGCGAGAGAGAGGTTCTAACTTGGCCTTTATGTTTCGACTGCCCTTTGCTGCTGGAAGGGTGTTTAGCATCAGCATGTTGGACACGCTTCTCTATCAGGTATGCTGTATTTCTGTTTTTCTCTCTAAAATGTTTATTTTATATTTCATTTAGATTTTATTAAATGAATAATACATCTAATATTTCTCATGGAACTGTTAACTTAAAATTGGCTCTGGAAGTAATTCAATATTTTATTTCATGTATTTAATGACATAAATGTGCTCATGAAACATTTTGTAAGAAAAACATTTTTTAGCATAATCTATGAAATAGTTTTTAGGCATTCTCTTTGGCACTAGTGTCCTACAATGCTTAATGTGACATTTTAATACATTTTGTGTATAACTCTAGGCATATTACTAAACTGAAAAAAAACCTAAGGTGGGGCCAGCTTGGTCGTATAGTGGTTACGTTCACACATTCCGCTTCAGCGGCCAGGGGTTCGCAGGTTCAGATCCCGGGACCTACACGCTGCCTGTCAAGCCACGCTGTGGCAGGCATCCCACATTATAAAATAGAGGGAGATGGACACAGATATTAGTCCAGGGCCAATCTTCCTCCGCAGAAAGAGGAGGATTGGCAACAGATGTTAGCTCAGGGCTATTCTTCCTCACCAAAAAAAAAAAACAATAAAAAACAAACAAACAAAAAAAACTAAGGGGAAAAAATTACTAGGCTAAAAAAAAAGACAGTCTTCTTCATAGTCTTTTGTTTTTTAAATAAGATACCAAGTTAATGTCAATAAACAGATAAAGCAAGGACATTTTAAACATCTACTAATTATTGCCTACTTTAGAAAAACAAAGAAAACATTTTACAACAACTAAGAACCATTTAGTTTGTTCCAGCATGCCAAAGTTAACATTGTCATTTTATCATAACTGCATAAGTTCATCATGTTATTTTACACAAATACATTTTAATCTTTTTTTAAAACTTTGCCAGAAACTGAACAGCAGGAATATTTCATATTTCCTGATTCAAGTGAATTTCTAAATATTTTTATTTAAGAGAAAAAAGATATGCATAGGGCTTTAAATTATTTGATAACTTTAATCTCAAGTTAAGCATTCAAATATTTTGTTGTGCCTGTTCTCTTTTTGATTACAACTTTTATGTACCCCTTTCTATAATGCTTGACTGAATAAAGCAATCCAAAGTTAGTTAAAGCTTTTCTGCTGGGCTTGGGGCTAATTATGCCCGTGAGTATGCCTCTAGCAGTGTCACGAACCATCTGCCTCTGCCAGATGAGTGCGGGAACAAACACAACAGAAGAGAATAAACATTCCTGTTTGCCCTAAAGTTTCCAGACACATTATCTGGGCACTCCAGGAGGCAGGGCTTTCATCCCAAACACACGTGCTTCTAATCTCTTAAAGAGAGGATTGGAGGGGAGGGCTTGTTTGAAGAGAAATGCAGAAACTGAAGGATTTATATCAATAGCATGTCATTATGCACCAGTGGTTTTTTTAACAACAGGATCTTTCGTTTGAATAAAATTTCATGAGAAAGTCTAATATATAAGCTAAATAGAAGGAAAACTGTTAGGCAGAAGGGGAAAGCAGTAGTTATTTCTTTCTCTTCATTTTTGCCCCGTGTTTTCTCTTATAAATAGAGATACAGGAAGTTGTGTTTTTTCTGAAGCTACTGCAGCAAGAATGAACTAGAACAATAATTTCCAAAGTAGTAACTGCCTATTTACCTTTTCCTGACTTTAAATGAGATATTTTAATCCTCTGTTTTTTAGATAGGTAGAGACTATTCATTTATGTGTTAAAAAAAGATATTAGAAATTATATGTATAATTCCTAAAGTTATATAATAAACATTCTTGTATTCTTAAAATATGCTAAATACCATCTAATTGTTTTGGTTAATGATTTAAGCCCATCTTCTTAAGGATAAAAGTTTATATTATATATTCAAGAACTATTATTAATGACTACAGTTGTGTAGTGATTTACTATTAATATACTTCTATCCTAGACATCGTTGCGTTTGCTGCTCCAAAGAAAACTGTGATAGACAGTATTATCAATCAGTGGGGTAAATGATCCCACACTTGTGTAATGTTGGAGTTTCTTATGGCCCTTTTTTTTTTTTTTTAACTTATTGGAAGGTTATTTTCTTTTGTTATATCTTCTCAGTAGTACCGTTTTTCCTTCCCACTCAAAACACAGGTCACTTATATTTTTAATAGTTTTTACTAAATCTCATCTTTGAGATGGAAAACTAATTATTAAAAAAATAAGTATTATATACAATGAAATTAAATAGACACTAAGTGAAACTGAAAAATATTCTTCTACAATTGAATGGCGTGAGATTTAATGCACAGATTTGGTGCTATCAAGTAGGGCTGTCTACATCTTTTTGGCTCATTCCTACGTCTTGTTTATGCCCTGATGAAGTTACACAACAAAGGGCCATGTGTTAGTGACTAAGATAGTAAACAAATTAGCTGTATTACCACATCTGGCTTTAAAATAATTTAAAATCATCATTTGCCAAATCTTCAGTTTACTTTCTCTTCCATGAGTACTTTGTGTTTTTGGTTTTGGAAAATAATAGTTTAAAGTGCCTGAGAATTTGTTTAAAAATTCCTCTTCTTTAGCACACAATGAGTTAACGCATGAGGTTGAACTATGCTCTCTAACGATGCCAGTCACAACTCCTCCTGGTGGTTCCCAATGTTTTCATGTCCTAACTACTAGGAGACTCACATACTTTGAAAATTAGAATGCCATTTCTTTGCCCTGAAAAAAGTAATGGACATGTTTCCTTATGTTCTCCTTTAGATAGAAGGGTGTACTTTTCTGAAACTAGCTGTTGGTAAAATAAACTAGTAATCAACAAAGTAGTCTAGTAGATTTATTTAAAGGAATTACGACTTTTTAAAAGTCTTTGCTATGCAAAATAACTAGATGGTTATTTAAACTTTTAGCTTTTTAACACTTGAGGTCAAACTCAAGGCAGTCATTTCATACAATTTATTAAATCATTGTTACATGTCATGGTGAAGTTTGCTTGTATTGGTTGAGCTGTTCCTTTCACTCAGAGCTAAGAATAAATTGAAGAAATTGGAGGTATCATTAAGTTAATACTCTAACTATTGAGTAGTACTCTAGCAACAAATCAAAATATATCTGATATGTTAGCACAAAAAAAGTCTGATAGTATTTAATACTAAACTATTAATTCATTAATATTTAGATTTACTTAAATATTAGAAATTTATTCTACTATCATAGAGCTTAATCCTAAAAAAGTGTTGAACTATTTCATTGCAAATTTTTGTTCTTTTGAGTTTCTTTAATATTCTCTTTTATTTCCACTCATAGCTTTTTGTTATTAAAAAAAATCTGACAGTGCTTTATTATGTCTAATAGCATGCATAAAATTTAAGCATGTCAGGATATTGTAGAGAATAATCATTTCCCAAATTTCCTTATGGATAACTTAAGTGTACATGTACTGGCAAAATAAATTTTTATTTCCTTTTTTATGGAAACCTAATGATGTGTTATGAGAAGTAACCTTTTACAACTGGTAAGATGTTCATACTTGGCTATTCTATACATTCCATACACATAATAAATGCATATTTTGTTTCTGTTGCAGTCATTTGTGAAAGATTATATGATTTCTATCGCCAGACTTCTGTTGGGATTGGACACTACGCCAGGATCGGGGTTTCTTTGTTCTGTAAGTCAATAATCTCTAGAACAGAAGATTGTTCTCATAGATTCTGAAATCCATCTATAATACACTTTGGGCTAACTCTTCTATGTCGTTTTTTTGTCTAATATGTGCTCAGAGAATAGCATCATAGTTTTTTTAATCCCTAAAACAATTTTCAGGAAAAACATATTATTTTAAATTAATAATCATGATAAATAGCCATTCTGTAAAAAAGTGACAAGAGGTATTTTTTTCTAGCTGTCAATTTGAGACTGAGGGTTTCTGACACAGGGCGCTGTACTATCAAGGTGTGGGAAGAGAGGGAGAATCCCCCTCTGCCCTTTCCCTTAAGGTTCTTATGGCTGGCCAAATAATTAACAAGACAGGTTAGCAGGAGAAAATGATACCAAATTTAATAACATGTATACATGGGAGAAAGCAGGGACCCTGCGTTTCTCAACACAATAGCAGAAATTCTTGTCTTAAATACCATGTTCAACCAATGACAAAGGAGGATATTGGGGGTGGGGGGAGTCAGTTACAGGAGATTACCACTAGAGCATTGTAAACAAGGGTAAGGTTATTATGCAGATTTAAGGCCTCACCTTCCACATTGATAAGTTTCTAGAAATGAGGTCATCCCGCCTCTTCCCAATACAGAGAGGGAGATACCTTTACAAATGGAGATTTCCCTTATAAATGTAAATGTTTGTCTGGCAACTCCTCGCAGGGCCATCCAGAGAATGTGGCCAAAGAGACAGAATTTCTGATAAGATAGGCTTGTTGGTGCCTTTCCTGTTGTAACATCTATTTTATATTATATTACAGCCATAGATAGAAGATCTGTTCCAGGAAGGAGTTACTATGTCAAATTCTTTAGGCAGTTAGTGGGGGAGGTCAAATGTCCATCAGAGAAAACAATCAAGGTAAAGAGATATATTTCAGGGTTGCCAAATCTTGATCTCCCACAAAGGAAAACAGTGATCGTGCAGTTTAACCCCTTTGTTTAATAAATGAGTATACTAAGTCCAAATGTATTTAATGAAGCAACTTGCTAATGTGGGAGATCAAGATTTGGCCACCCTGAAATATATCTCTTTACCTTGATTGTTTCCCCTGAGGGACATTTAACCTCCCCCACTAACTGCCTAAAGAATTTGACATGGTGGCTTCTTCCTGGAACAGATCTTCTATCATGATGGCTGTAATGATAATGTAAAATAGATGTTACAATGGGAGGGGCACCAAGCCTCTTTTATCAAAAAAACTCTCTCTCTCCCTGACCACATTATCTATAGATGACCCTGAAAAGAATTGTCCTCCTGCCCTCTGAAGTCCCAGACCACTACCCACCCCCAACACCTTCCTCGCCTTTAGCTACAATACTTAAGCAAGCAACTTAGACAGAGGGACAAGTTGCTCATTTCTGAGTTTCTCCCATGTATACATGTTATTAAACTTGGTGTTATTTTCTCCTGCTAACCCGTCTTGTTGATTATTTGGCCAGCCGTAAGAACCTTAAGGAAAAGGGCAGAGGGGGATTCTCCCTCTCTCCCAACACTAACAATCCAGATTTATGATTAGCAAAGAGGGACTAGTACTTATGCCTCCTGTCTGTGAGCCCTGTGCTCCTTCTGCTACACATCTTTCTCAATATGAGTGTTATTAGTACTTTGGATGGGCAGTTTTTTTTTGTGCTGTGGTGGTATTTGCATTTTAAGATTTTTAGCATCAGCAGACTCTGTCCACTAAATCTCAGTAGCAGCGTCTAGTTATTGCAGCATTTAAAAGTCTCCACATGTTTTCCAACATCTCCCAGTCAATTACCAGTGACTGTTGCCTACTGATATTGAGCTAATACAATGTCATGCTGTCACAAATTGAGCAGTTGGTTTCTTCAGTTTGAGTGAACCCCAGGGATGCAATAAATCAGTTTAATACATGGATAAGCATTTATGAAATGACACTTTGAGATTTCAAAATATCAACAAATTCTACCTTTAAGATGTGAAAAATAACCACTAGACTTTTATTTCTTAAAAATTTAATATGTAAGTAATTCATCTTGTTACAGATGAAAATCACTGAGGATGACTTATGGATCAGAACTTACGCCAGACTGTATCAGAAGTTGTGTTCTTCTACCGGAGACGTGCCCATTGGAATCTACAGGACTGAATCTCAGAAACTTACTACATCTGAGGTTTGGAAATATCAGAATATTCCAGTTTTAATGTTTAATCTGATTAAATACAGCCATGCCTAATCTTTGAAATTGATTTCTGAAAAATGTCATAGAAAGTGAAAAAGAATGCTGTCTGAGCACAGTGTCACTTTTCAGATGCAAAAATCTTATCAATTATTTGCTTTAGTAAACTGTGTCAGAATTTCACAAAATATTGTAGACGAAGGGACTATTCTAGTTTGTGGATTTTGGACTCTGAATGCCTTTTGTAGATCTAGGATTTTTCATTTCTAGAAGATTATCAGGAACAAGTTAATTCTAAGTAACCTTCTGACACATAAGAAAAGTTCTTGGGCAAGCAGTCTAGATTTCTAACGTATTCCTCAACTCCGTATATTAGCATTTGGAAAAAAGCAAACAAAGATAAGTTAGTAAGTGCTGAAATTCACATTTCTCAAACTCTAGAATGAAGACTACTCTGAAGCCAAGAAAATACTCCAATAGCCAGGCCAGACCTTCCCTGAGAAAAGCTCAGTAATTTTAAAAGCAAACTAGATTCTGTTAATACGGAACTGGTTTCTGATGACTGCATGCAGCTTCAAATGTATCAACATTTTGATTTGGTCACATTATGTGGTTCTAAAGAGTTTATATATCCTTAGTAACACATCATATTTTAAATTAGACTATTTTATGAAATAAAAATTTTGGATAAACGCACTATCCCAGCAATATCTATAAAATTATTTAATATAAGTTATGGTTTATATTCTTGAAATATTTTTCTTCTTCAGATACCTCAAAGTTATTCGAAATTTTGGTTAGCCAGTTCTTTTTTCGGTCTTATACAAAATTACCTCAACTATGAGGCTCAGATCAGTTACATGCATTTTGGTAGTCCATGTAATCGTTAAACCACTTTGTGATAAAATCAGTGAATCCAAGTATAGAAAAGAGCTTTATAGGAAGCAAAAGAGTCATGGAGTAGATTTTTGTTTTCTTGTTAAAATTTATAGTTTGACATTTAAATTAGTGAGATTGAGGCCAACAGAAAATAGTTCCGTTTCTTTGAGGTGCTTTTTGGCGGTTTCATTGTAGCTTCAGGAATGCTAAAAGGAGCGTTATTGCTATATCTGCTGCTGAATCAGAGTTCATCATTGGCTGTAGTCCCTGTGGTTCACACCACAAAGAGCAAGACCAAATCAGAGAAAATCAGGAATGACTGAAAGGAGAAACATACCAGATAGTTAAATATGTAAGATAGTTTGTCCAGATACACCTAAAATTTTAAGAATACTGGATTCAAAAAATTGTTATTTGATTAAAGATTAGGAGAAGACAAGTGCTTTCATGCCTAAGCAATTAACCATTTGATATTTGAACTCAGTAAGTACAAAGAAGATTTCCATACAACAGAGTATTAGCATATTCTTATATATAAGCTTCGTGTATTTGAACATTGTAAATTCTGCCGTTGGTCAAGTCCATATCCATATCAGTCATTTTGTATTGTTAAGGGACTTTGTTGTATGCTGTTTATAGTGTAGGTAGGGAAAGGGTAATTGAGCATTGTCATCAAGGAGCATTTAACATTACATTTTGGTCAATTCCTCCCGTCGCAAATAAAGATCACCTCAGTAAAATGTTTGTAAATCCCCAAACCTCTAGCTCATATGAAAAACACACATCCTTAGGAAGATAAAGGGAATTTGGGTTAAATAAAGATGATACCTCATGTCTTCCTGTATTGAATTATATTCATCTTTTGGCACACATATTATTATTTAAATTTTCTGTTCTGCCTATTGTAGAAAAAATGAGACAATTTAAATAATGAAAGATAAAAATAGAACTATCAAACACTTTTACAACAAAATATATTAAATAGGGGCAGAGGAATTAATATCACTCTGCATCTAAAATGAACTGACTGCTACTGATAAAATGAACTGAGCTAGAATTCTTTGATTTTCCTGACCAATAAAGCAAAAAAATAGAGCTGTTGAGTTAGATAATAACTGTAGTCTGATACATAAAAGGACACAAGTTCATCTTGAGAAAGAGTTGTTTTTCCTGGTCACTATTAAAAGAATGAGTATATTGTGTGTTTCTTATAAGAGATTTTAAGATAACATGATGAACAGTATCTACCTTCAAGCTTTGTTTTGCAAATTACCGTTAAAGTGAATATCCCTTAAGACAATCTTCTATTTAATAAAAAAGAGGAAGACATCAATTAAATATTAATTCACTAAAGATGTTGGGTTTTGTGCAAAAAGGAAAACATTCTTTTTTTCCTGATCATATAAAAACACAGAATAAGAGCTCAGTCAATCTAATGAAGTGAAAAATTGATTCATACATTTTACCATCTCTCTCAAATATCATATGGTTCAAAAAAATTCAAGTGTTAGAATTCAAATAATTGATCATTGCCCAAAATGCCAATATTCTCTTACTGTAAAGAAAGACACCAGATTTCAGAAGGTAGAAATTTCATCCAATAATTAGAATTGAAGAGTCTGACATATTCCTGCTTAGATAGCTGTCAGATCCCCAATCTCCCTGACAGTTCACACAGTTGTGCTGCTGTCCCTCACCCCACACTGGCAAAGACTGACGGTTGATTCTATGGCGAGGGTACACAGATGTTCTGTGGACTAGGGGACACTGGGTGCCATTGAGGGCAATAGTACCATGCTGAATTCAGAGAGCTAAGTGAAAAGGTACATTCTGTATACTTTACTCTTCAGCAGCAGATTGAAGAGTCTTCCTTAGGGAATCTGACCAAGTCAAGTGGAAAGGCTTAAACATACAGGCATGGGAGATTCTCCAGATCAACGATCCAGCCAGATGACTATGAAACTCACAATAAAAAGAATCTCACCTAGAACTTTCAATCAACTTATTAGTCATCTACTCTTAAATATGAGAAGACAACTAAAAATTCCTTATTTCAGGAAATAGCATGAAATATAGATACCAAAATAAACAAACAGGAAGAAAAAATAAGTTATAGGAAAAACAGGACATGAAGGGAAAAGAAAATTTCAAGACGTAAAATAAAGACTTCCACTCCTAAGTATTTATCCAAGAGAAATAAAAATATATCCACACAGAGACTTGCACATGAATGTTCTTAGCAGCATTATTCATATTAACCAAAAATTGGAAACAATCGAAATGTTCAACTAGTGAACAGATAGACAAAATGTGGTATATCCATACAACAGAATTCTATTTAGCAATAAAAAGAAACAAACTACTTATATGTCCTGCAACTTGGATGAACCTCAAAAGCATTATGTTAAATGAAATAAGACAGACACAAGAGACCACATATTGTATGATGTCAAGTGTATAAAATGTTATAAAAGGTAGCTATACAGACAGAAAGTAGATTAGTGATTACCTAAAGCAACGGGAGGTGGAAGGAATTGGGATTAACAATTAATGAACATGATGGGACTTATTGGGGTGATGGAAATAGTCTAAAACTGACTTATGGTGATTGCTGTACAACTTGGTAAATTTACTAAAATGTCCCTGAATTTTACACTTGAAGTGTATGAATTATGTGATATGTGAAATGTGTTAGTAAAGTTATATACCGAAAAGCTATGATTAATATTAAAATGATGTTACAAGGGTGAAAGGTGAGCAGGAAGCTATAGTTTTAAAAGAACATTCAGAAAAAAAAGAACTCTTGGGAATTGAAAATATGATAGCAGAAGTGAAAATGTTTGTGCCATAAAGTTGAGGAAATCACTGAGAAACGAGAGCAAAAATTCAAACATGGAAAATAGTAAAGATAAGATAAAACTAGAGAACTTATCCAAGACACCTAAGATCTGAATTATAAGAATTCCATAAAGAGGAAGTGCAGCAAAATTGAAGAAATAGCAGTGTAATAATCCTAGAACAGACGCGTATTAGTTTCCAAATGTGAAGGGTCACCAAGTGCACCCCACAGTGAATTAAGGTAGACTCACACAGCATCACAGAGTTTCAGAACACTGAAGGAGAGGAGAACATAGAGGAGGAGACCAAGGGGTAGGTCACATTCACACTATTACTTGGGATTTCTCAACAGCAACACTACAAGCCAAAAGACAATAGAAGAATGCCGTCAAGATTTTGAGGGAATATTATTTCCAAAGTAGAATTCTGTATTCAACCAAAACTACCAAATTTGTGTAAGAGGAGAATAAATCATATTTCTGCATTTTCTCCAAAAGTATTCTTCCCATGCCTGCTTTCTAAACAAACTATTCCCACCAAAAAGAAGGAGTAAACTGAGAAAGGAATCATGGTATGCAGGAAACCAGATATTTTATGGAAACCAGGCAACAAGTATGAGGCCAAGGAGATTTCCAGGATGGTGATGAAAGGACCATCAGGCATAAGGGCAACCTGGAGCAGGTCAGAAGGCTTCAGAGAGGTTTCTTCAGGAAGATGGCGTCTGTAGAACACCTGATACCTCTCCACGTAGCAGAAAAAGATTAGACAATTGTCAAAGAGTCCAGGATGAACTATTAAGTACATATCTAATTAAGTAATCAAGAAAATATGACAGTTATTAACTCTAGGAATACAATTCCAGCACCAACAACAAAAAATTTATGCAGGAAATAAATAGTAACCATGTTTCCTATATAGCTTATCTGTAAATTGTACTTAGTCATAATACGCCCTCAATTTTGATCTAACCAATATTACTCTTGAAGCATGTTGAATTAATGGGAGATGGCAAAGGTGGGAGAATAGGTAGAAAAGATTAATTCCTTTTCTTCCAGAGTGAGAAGTCAATAGAGAAAAGCAGAAACGGAAAAAATTAAAAAACAACAATCAAGTGTGTTTTGTGGAAACAGAGAGATAAAGACCAATAGTTATTCAGTTTACAGAGGTAAAAGTAGATGGTTCCTATCTGAGGAAAATAAGAGATTGTGGTGGGAGCTGCTATTTTTCAAAATAAACCATAATGTTTTCTAAATATTTAAACCATATATTTATATCTAATAAAAACAATAACTTATATGTCTATAAAGTAGTCATATTAGACCCATTTATTGATTATTTCTTCAGTTTATACTTTCAAGTATTAAATTCTATCCTATTTTATGCAGAATTTTTAATTAAAAGCCAACATTTCATTCAAGAATGTAATAGGGATAAACGAATATAAAGACTCTTGCTTCCCTGTTATTTCACGGAGTTAAAAAAAAAATCATTTTAAAGGAAGATGTAGGTTTTCATGCCACATCATTTTCTAGTCTGTCTTCAGTATCGTCCCATGTTCTATGCAGAGAAAAAAAAAGTTATTATAACTTATATCACTGCTTTGGCTGTGGGAGTAGGGGAAACACTGAATACTTTAACAGACATCTTTGAAAAGACAAATGATGATACAGAATATTCAAAATTAAAATTATAAAATTTATAAAAGACCTGTAATACAATCTCAGTCTTTTTGGTGGACTGTATATCAGTGGAAGGAGGATTTATACAAACACAGAGTAAAGTGGGGGTGCACTCAGAGACTGGAAAATCAGTCCGTGGAAAGCAGGGTACAGCTGAGTCTGTTCCTGTTTCCTAGTCCTATATCACCACGCCAGACGAACATCTACCACCTTCCATATGTGTCTATTTAAGGAAATTTTGATAAACATCAGAATCTCCTGGGTCAAAAAACAAATAGAGAATGGACAAGGACTCATGTTCCTCTTGGTGACAAAGAAGAATGATATTTCTGTCCACAATCCTTTATCCACAATTCTGAAATCTAAAAGCTCACTAAACTCATTTGGTGACAAAACCTCACTTGAATTGTTGTGAGATTATTTATAATGTTTATTATTCTACTTAAAGTGAATATTCATACTTTTCATTGCAGAATTATTAATTTTTATTATAAAATGCTACCCAAGACCCACTAGGGGTATTATCTACCATACAGTATATGATATGGTACGATCTTTTAAAAATATTAAAAATTCTGAATTAATAAACGTATTTGTTCCTATGTATTTTTTGGTAGAATATGTAGACCTGTATTTGCCTCCAGTTTTCCAGTGTACTGAAAATCACATTTGCTTGAAGTATACTGTAACTAGTGAAATTTTACTAGAAATTAGAAAGAGATCATTTTAAAGCATATTGAAGTACCAACCAACATCTTTACAAAGTACACAATAAATTTGTGGAATATGTTACTCTGATTGTTGGTTACTTTCATAGTCAATAAATCCTATAGCTTTAAAAAAATGTGCATAATGGAATAATCGTTGACTGTCCCATCTACCAATCGCTAACTCTTTACTACTAAATTGGAACACAATATTTTAAATATGTTATTAAAATAAAAGTGTACCTTTTACAAAATCACATTAATAATATTATTTTCATAAGGATTAAGATAGAATAGTTTTGAAATTCTAGCTGCCCATTCTCTGCTGAGAACTTATTCACTCAAACAATGTTTATTTCATTAGGCCATGCATTAAGAATCCTGAGATAAACAGTGTCAAGAAGCCTATAATCAAATGTTTTTTATGTAATTTTTATATTTGTAACAATAGTTAAAATGCTAGATAATGAATTAGACTTGAGTTATATTACGCCAAAGAATATAATTGAAAATTTCACTTCTACCTATCGAAAAATGAGTAGAATATTATTCCTTAGAAGTGAAGAATAAGATAGCATGATTTTTATAACCTCTAAAATTTAGAGGTTGTATGGTGACTGGACAGATCAATTTTTAAACTCTATAACCAATGTGAAAGCTCAGAATATTTCTATAAACCTACTTAAATGTATACATAGTGGGAAAATAATCTTACTGTAAGATATAAATTTTAAAATATAGTACAGATATTAATATCAATAATGATTATTGAATATCAATAATTATGTCAAATATTCTCTCACGAATATAGTAGTCTCATAAGTTCTGGCAATTGTTTTATTTCCTTCTGCTAGGACCATTTTTTCTTTCTTTCAAAACTTAGAAAGATAATTTTAGCAAAAACTAACAAAACAAAAACAATCTATCAAGAACAACATTCTGGATTCCCGTAAACTTTAAAAATAATAGCTTATTCTTTACCTAATTTTATTCAAAAGCCGTATGATAAATAATCAAACACATAATTAGAGTATAAGTGTTCTGTGGGTTTCTGTTCTATTTTGTCCTTGCTGCTGATTGTTTCATGTATGTATTGTTTACTCATTGTTTAAACCGTATTTTGTATGTTTCTTTTTCCCTCCATTTGTGTCAGTCTCGAGAAATAGCGTCGCAAGTAAGTATTTTGCTTGTCTCCCTTTCCTCATATGGTTTCATATAGGAATTCAGAGCTGTTAAAGGCAAACGTTTTAAAGACTGAATTCAATACTTCAGATTTTAAAATAAAACAAATTAAGTAAAATGCTTTTAGAGGCTCTATTTTTAAGTTAGTGTATTCATATTTTCCTAATAAGATTGCAAATTAATGTTACCTGTTTGTCTTCAAATCATGTTTAGGTATTAATGCAATCATATGTTCGACTGTATGGGGTCGTTTCCAGCTAGTCACTTACCAGCTATGGATAGTCTGTCCTTGAGCAATCAGCTGGGACTGAAAGGGAGTGGACGTAATGTGATATAAAACATTCCTTTAGTAGCTTTCTTGTTGACTGGTCCCCCTACAAAGACTCATGGAAACAATAAGACTTGTGATGGATTTCTTTAGCACACTTTTTAATGTTGAATGTATTCTTTAATAGCTTTAACTTATTGTCTTGAAAAGGCCATAATTTTAACATTTAATAATATTAAACTGAGACAATAATTTACTACGTTAAAAATAAAATTCTTAATAACACATGTATGTATACATACACTTCTTATAGTCGTAAAACCTTGATGTTATCTTCATGTGACTTGCATTTTTAATTGTATTTCCCATTTTCTTCGTATAAACTATTCTAAATAATTGTCTTTATAGTCTTAGTTCTTAACACAAACTCCAGAGCATTAATGTAATTAATGAAACCATTACAAATAGAAACATATTCAACTTTAAAAATTGCATTTTGAATGTCAAAGCAAAGGTAGAAGGCCGACCACTAAGTATAACCTTGTGTGTCAAAGTCACCAACTAAAAGTAAGTCTATTTTTGAGCTTGTAGAATTTTGGAGAACAGTTCTGTATTATCATAACATCCAAATTTTTGACACATAATGACTATTGTTTCTTGTACATCATAGATTTGAATTCATATAATAAAAGCAAATTCTGTTTATTAAATTATTTTAAACATCTTAAATTATTTATTTAAGATTTTATAAGCTTTAACTCTATTGTATTTTTAAATATTCTTATTTTCTCTTCCCATATATTGAATCCTTTGGACTTTACTAAATATTTGCCAAGGAAGCTCCACTTTGGGCTCAATGAATACAATCTTAGAGCAGAGCTTTCTGACCTTTTTCACATATGGTACACATAGAAAATGGTAATGTTTGCTTGGCATGAAGCTGCTCGGGGGTTTCAGCTACCAAGGCTGCTTGCAGGTTGAACAAATTAAAATCTTCACTCATTGCAGAACATAGCCCTGGCACATACTGGTTTTGTGGAGCTCATGTTAGAGTTCTTATATTTGCTTTATTAGAATATGTTTTATAACATTTTGAGGTCAAATGAGATCAAACATATATTTCTAAAATTTTTAATTTATACTATTATTTGGCCTGACCTGATGCACAAATAAAATTTCAAGTGCATTGAATTGGCATACATTATTTCAGGAAGCATTTTAATAGCATGTCACAAGCAAAGTTGCTTCACCTTATCTTTCCTAAGGGAATTCTCAGGCATGAGTCCAGACCTGGTCCACAGTGGTAGAAACATTAGTTCGAGTTCAGTCCATGTCCCAGAAAGAAGAAAGTTTGTATTTGGTTAAAAACTTTATAGTTTCATGTTTGAAAGTGGAGTGAATCTTTTAGATGTGGGTTTTGGCTATGTTGTAGTTCTGTATGTTGGTTCATATGTTCTGCACTTTTTGTTCAGATGCCAAACATCAGTATCACCTCTCTTCTCTAACTTAACCATTTCAGATGCAGGAAGGCAAAAGTTTGGCTCATTTCTGAATCTTGGTAGCCAATTGCAAGTTAACTCACAACTTTTTGCCACTAATTGCTTTCTTTCTCATAGTTATTATTCTAGGTCTCAAAATCTTCCAATCAATTCCCCATGTAAGTAGAGTGTCTTCCCTCCAATTTACTGGGAAGTTTGAGTCTTCCAATATAGGCGTCCTTGTTACAATCCTTTTTATGAAGAAAAGAGCTCTAATTGTACTTTGGATATTAAGATATTTATCCTTGTAATTCCAGTTATTTCTTCCACAATTTCTATCCTTTCCAACTCTAGTTTTTTGTTTTTGTTCCCCCCCCATCAACTCTCCCTTTAGCTTCAGATATGTACAGGTTTCCCCAATTCTCAAGAAATTTTTTCCCCTTTTGTTCTATTTTTTTTCTTATTTCACTCTTGCTGATGAACTCTGAGAAAAGTTCAGATATGCTGTCCATTCTCTTTCTTATCCTCATCTTCCATAGTTTCTCCCCACTGCTTTATTAATCCTATTCGTACATGACTAAAGATCTCTTTTAGCCAAAATCATTGGCATTTTAAATTAGCTTTAATTTGCTTTAATATCATATAAAATTTAACAAGGTTCATTATCTCCTACATCTTAAAATTCTCTTATTCTTGGTTTTCATGTTATGAGTTACTCCTGTTTTATCTGTTTTCACTTGTTTGTTTCTTAAACTTTTTTCCTCTTTCTGCTCCTCAATTTCTGCCTATAACAGCTCATTTTAGGTGATGCTACTGTGGTCTTCCATCTGAAGGCTTATTTCTAACCCATTGTCCCTGAGATTGGCTCTAGAACTCAAGACTCCAAGGAGATGCATCAGTCCACCTTTGTCTCCTTTCCTAGGACTGGGCTTCATCTTTAGCTTCCAGAAAGTACTCCATATTCCACCTGAGGGTAGGCTAAGCTTCATTGCAACTAGTCTCTCTCAGAGCCTTTATCTTGATCCCTGCACAATGCTAAGCACTTTATTATTTTTTATTAATTAATTTATTTATTCATTCATTTATTTATTTTGCTGAGGAAGACTCACCCTGAGCTAACACGTGTTGTCAGTCTTCCTCTATTTTGTATGTGGATCACCGCCACAGCATGGCCACTGGCAGACGAGTGGTGTAGGTCCGCACCTGGGAACCCAACGCAGAACATGCCAAAGCAGAACACACTGAACTTAACCATTAGGCCACTGGGGCTGGCCCTAGCACTTTATTATTTTATTTAATCCTCACAACAGGCCAATTTGGCAGATAATATTATTCCCATTTTTAAATGAGCAGAGATTCGGTTAACTTGACCAAGATCTAAAACTTAGGCCACAGCCAACTTGATTTTAGAATTTATCACTGACACCAGAGCCTCTTTTTTTAATCACTAGGTTTCACTGCAGCAGCCTCTACCAATCTCTGGCCACCTCTCTCTTTTCCACCATCTTCTTTGAGATCTCCGAATGCTTTGTTTGAGAATCAACATGGGAATTGACACTTGAAAAATAAGCAAGTGTTTACTAAAGCTGTGTTTATAGTCTTTTGTTCTTTTGCTACACGTGATTTGGGAACACTCACTGGCTCTTGTGGTTCAATGGTTCCCTCTATGTTGATGGATGACAAATTTGTGTTTTCTGCCCTCACTGTTCTAATTCCTAGACATGAAGAACAAATTCATTATCTGCCAGATCCTCTTCATTATGGCATATTATCTCCAAAATGGCAGATCCTGCCATTTTATCATCTACTAGAATTACAAATATTTATTGAGCACCACTGGGGACCAAATGCACTTATCTAAGCTTGGAATGCATCATTAAACGTAAGAGAAAGATTACTCAGAAAGCTGACATAAAAATTTTATGCCTATTCTTGGATTTAATTACCTCTTAGATTTGATACTTCCAAATTTTCTTCCCTTCAATATCTTTCGTAGTACAGACAGATTAATGATCATTTTCCTTACTTTACCCACATGATGAAAAATCTATAATGGATGCTTGATGCCTACTATATCGAGTCAAATTTCTTGTTGCTGAATTTTAAGATACTCTATATTCTAGCCATTCTGTATTGATACTCCTTCAGTCCTATTCTTGGTACAAATCATTTATCCAAGTATTTTGCCTGGCCAAATGAACACCGGACTTGTATCAGATGATCTGGGTTTAAATGTTGGCTTCTCCTTTTACTGTCTATATGTGAATTTGGCCGATTCCCAACATAGAGCAGAAGAAATATTTTGTAGGGAGCATATTATTATCATTTCACAAGTTAGAAAAAGGAAGGAAGGTGTTAAGTGAATTTTCAGAGTAAGTGGCAAATAATTCTGTGACCAAGTACCTAGAGTAACATAGATGTTATTGCATCATTTTTCACTGGTGCATCCTTTTTGAGTGGATGACATTGCCTCAGAAAATGTTTGTCAATACACTTAAATTTATAAATAAGGTAATACTAAGTATTCTTGTTACTTGGATAAATACCTTGTAATATTAGTCAAACATAGATATATTCACTAACTTCAAGTTCATTCTAATTCGAACACACACACTCCATGAGTCTGAGCTCATTTGTAATTTTCTTTTACTTTCTCGCTTATAAAAATTTTACTCTTGAATTTTTATACTTTATTTTACAATTTTTATTTATAATATTTTCTAGCTTTACTGATTCTTGCTCATTTCCAACCCCAGGAAAGCATTTCTTACTTGCATTATTTACTTTTTTAACTTAGTAAGAGTCTTACTGGCACACTTATTAGCGAGAAGCTATTTAAATGCATCCAATCTATTTGATTTAAGTTAAATATGTAGCCGTGGCATTGTGTCCATTTAACATCTTAAACCCTGTGGAGATCATCCTTTCACTTTGCACTGCCAAAGGAAGTAATTAAGCCTTTAGTCACACCTCCTTGTTGAATGGCTGCTGGAGTCTACAAAATCAGAACCTAGTGGAAAATTATCAGATTGATCTAAGTCACCTAGGTCTTCATAAGGGAGTGGTGATCTGTAAACAATAGTGTACTTGGATCAATAGAACTGTTTTATGTAGATTCTTTACATAAGAATATGAATATTCCTGCCTACCAAGTCTGTATCTATTCTTTCATTAAGACATTGCATATATCAGAGAAATTTTCTTTCCCCAGGCTCATTTATCCATAACTGGCATATGCTTTAGGCAGCGGTTCTCAAATGGTGGAAAAGAGAATGGGATTGTGTATGTGTGTGGGTGTGCGTGGTTGTGTGTGTGTTTAAAATGTTTTTGATGTAGTGGAATTGGTGCTGTACTCAGAATCATTGTAATAGTTTTTCAAAACTTTACGTGCTTCATTCCTTTCTTCTGGACTGTAGTGTGCTGGAGGTGACAGAATGGTAGCCTCCTGAGCTACCCTACAGCGTGTAGGGTCTACATACACACACATATACACATGTTCAGCACCATTGCTTTAGGCTATATAGTCCTGTAACTCTGGAAAATGATAAGTGAAAACTGTACTGTGAAAATGACAGAGCTGGCAGTGAAACTGATTCTAATTATACAAACCATTTGAATGCCTTTAAGGGTATGTTAAACCTGTCTACTTATACAATACTCTTCTATTTGTTGATTTTGTTTGTTTGTAAGTCAATTTGGGAGTTTAAAGCTATTCAGGTGTATAAGAATATACTCTACACACATATGTAAGCGTGTATAACTCATAAAAACCTAAACATATATACCCAAAAAGGTCGTTTTATGTAGAAATCAAATATGCTCTTACATTTGGTTATTTCTGGACATAAAACAAATCATTTGGTTAAGGAAAACCACTTCTTAGTTTCCTTATAAACCAAAAGCTAATGATGATGAAATCAGTCTTGATTTGGGCCAGACTTTGACCTATGGGACACATATCAACATGCGACACTACAGTCAACATTAAATAACTATTAGAAGAGTGAAGAAATGTCTTGAGACCTACAAAAAAAGTCATTAGAAAATGTGCAGTAATGATAATTCTGAGGCTGATCATATTATCTCTCCACCTTTAAAAGAACTTATGAATTGTTTTGAGGAGAAAAGAAGTACTATACCTTCAGAGAAGATGAAAACATTCCACTACTGCCCGGTGAAAGAATGTGGAGATTGTCTGACTCCATAAGAAAAACAATGAAAAAAGTTTTAGTGTTAGTGGCATCAGTAGAGCCATATGATGTAGCAACATGACGTAAAAGCAACTTCATTAAACACTTAAAAATATTTCTGAACACCACACCTCAAAAGAGTTATGAATGCTTTAGAGAAATATTAACCCTTAAATATTGCAAATTGCTATTTAGAAAATTCACTTCTCAAGGTCACCAGTAACCTCTATACCATACTTGTACGAATGGAAGATGCATAACCTATATTAAAAAAACTCACATCAGAGGCAATGCTATGGTGCTAAGTAAACTAATGCCCTCTTATTACTTCTCCTCCTCCTCCAGGTCTCTACTACAATAGATATTATTTATGACATGGATATTAGAAGAGAAAAAAAGTTATAGTAAGAACTATTTGATAATATTCATCACCCATTCCTTTCCATGAAAAATATTTCTTCCTTGGCCTCCATGATAGTCAAGTTTTCTATATATTCTCATACTCTTAATTTCTTATTTCTTTTCTACTTCATACTCCTCAACTGAGGATATTGAGAGATAAAACTTGAAATAAGGGGGTTATCTCTAAGCCACACCCATCTTTTCATTGTTGTACCCCAGGTGCCTTGGACAGGGTCTTGCACAAATATTCAATATATATTTATTGAACTCAGTCACAGGTATCTTTCTCAACACATAATACACAGGCCTGTAGCCTGTGATTGGTAGGGAGATGAAGGTCCCCTTGCATGCCTTGTTCAAAAGCCCAGTGTCATGTATTTTGGAGAAATGAAATGTTTGCTTGGTCACTATGTAAATGTAAATATTGTGTTTATATTATGTCTGGAACTCAGAAGGAAATAAGGAATGTTTTGATGAGCCTTGTATTGTGGTTTTAATATGTGTAACAACATGAGTGGTCTTGATTTATATTTTGTGTATCTATGAGACAAGAGATTACTACATTTCTTTACCCCACAAAAGGCAATGTTGGATAAGGAATTGTTGCTGCCATTGTCTTGACCAGACAACCAGATGCTAGAATGGCACAAGAGTCTCTAAAAATGTGCAAATGGGACCTATTATCATCCAGGGCACCCAGTGCTAAGAGGACTCTCTGAAGTTTGGCCAATTGTACTGGGCCTTGGGCTCTATTCTTTATCAGGGATGTCCTCTTAAGAGACCCAACACAGCATTCTCCAGCAAGATCCATCACATTGAATGGTTTTGAGGTCATCCATACGTGCCTCACTCAGTTGATCCCAAGGGGCTCCCTGAGTGACCAAGGGATCTGGGATAAGGGTGACCATCTCTAGCACCATGATATCTGACAAGAGACTGAGGACAGAGAAGGCTTTCCCCTCCTGTAAGCAGGATATGCTAGAGAACTCAAGTTTGGCTGTTTCCTGTAGGTACCATTTTCATTTTAGCAGGGAGGCCTTGATAGCCATGCCAACCTTGCAGGGTGCTATTTCCATGATCCAAGCCATAATGAGCAGCTGAGTGTAGAGCGTCATGGGCTCAGGGCCTGTGAGAGGCTCTGATTGCAGTAGAGCCTAGTATGCAGCTAGAAACTGCTGCTCTAATGGTGTACGGCATGTGACCAAGGAGGATGGTTTCTTACGCTGGAAGCCCATGGGTAATTTGGCCATTTTGAGTGGTTCAGAGTCTCCAGAGGGTACTAGTGAAGGATTCTATGGTGAAGGAATCTAGGGGTGGGGAGCAGAGGAGGGAAAGGGAAAACTAATGAAATTACCTGTTGTATTGCACTTTGGAGAGAATCTAGAAACTTTTGTTGAAACAGACCTCATTCAGTGTGGGCCAATTTGCAACAGCATAACAGCTTTAAAAAAATTGTAAATGAAGAATATACTGCCTCTAGAACCTAAAAAGACATAAGACATGTTAGCTTTGTCTTAATATTGTCCGTCAGTAATTGTTTCTTGACAGTGTCAGAGATGGGGCAACTTTTGACTGACCAAATAGCGCCCAGAAATTTTACTAAGTTGATAGACCTTGTACTTTGTGTGGGACAATGGCCCTTCCCTTTTTGTGAGCTCCTTTGTGAATGCTTGTATTTCCTGAATGAGTGTGTCAAAAAATCTCCTTGGAAGAGAAATCATCACACCTGTGTTCCTGCAGTAAAGATCTTGCCTGCAAAGATTGTGTGTGATTGCAGGGCTGTTGAGGTACTTTATGTGTAGCCAGGTAAAAGAGTATTGTGTCCCTCCAGAGGTGAAGGGAAACTAGCTGAGAGGCTGTCAAAATATGGGTTTCCATTCTATAGAGCATTCAGGGCAAGACTGATACCCTGTGCATTATACAGGTCCATTGTGCGGCCATATGTTCAGCACTACGCTGAACATATTAGTCAAATCTATGACTGCAAAATATTTACCAACTGCTGATTGAATGGAGGCAGTAATTTCAATAACATTGGGTGTGGGACCTTAATATGTAGGACCAGGACATTGAGGTAGACATACTCTACTGTGGGGCTCTATTCATTCTTTCCAGATCTAAAAATGGGTCAAATTGAGATGTTAAATGGAGAAACTGTGGTGGTTATCATCTCTTTTCTAAATAGTTCTTATATAATGGATTTCAATCTTTGAAAGCCCTGTTCAGTCCTTGCAGGCCATATTAACTAATTATATTGGGCAGACAGAAGGTTCATACAGTCCCATTTTGTCAAACCGATTGTAAGTGCCAAAGATTTTATTATTTCATTTCATTTTAACTTGTTACTCATTGAATCAGAGTGTTCATGTCTACTAGGGGATATTTTAGGGCAGTAGGTGTTCTGACCATGGAGAATTTAAGCAAGGCAATAGTTCTGATGGTTAAGATGAAGCTTACTTATTTGTCCTCTATTTTATATTTGATGATTCCCTTGAGTGTAGGGATTGCCTTAATTTTAGCACACTCTCCATATTTAGGGTACTTTGTTTAAATTTAGTGGGATCTCCAGTCATAACTATAATTTGAACCCCAATTCAAAAAAAAAAAAGAGGCCCTGAAAGTTTGCCAGTTGGTTACACCTCAGATGTTCAAGTTCATTTGGAACCTGCGTTGCAAAGGCACAAATCCAATCAGCTCCCTTTTGTCTTTTTGTCTTACATAAATTCTTTTAGCAAATTAGGAATTTTCAAGTAGGACAAATTGTGGACTTCTCTTTCAGGAGTTTGCTTCCTCCCATGTATCCAGTAATCTTGTTTCCTCCTCGTGTATCCCCAGCTTTTTGTTGCTGTTGTCTTCGGGTGTTAGACACTTTGGGGGATCTTTTCTACCCTGCCCATATTTGTAAGTCTCCTCCTCCAGAGGGTCTCAAATCAGTATCATCAGAGTTATGGGCCTCCCTGATGGCAACGGTTGCTTTATTGGATTTTAACTCAGTTTTGAATTAACCCTTTGGCTATGCCCACGGGTACTTTTTCTTATAACTGTGGGGATCGGGGTCTTTGTTGTTACAGAGGCATAGGCAGCAGCAGAAGCAGAAGCAATTTGTAGGGTCCTAGTGGGCTATCTGTTTTCAGGGGTGTGGACCTCTGCATGGCAACTCCTCTTCCTCCACACAAGCAGCTGCACAATGGACCTGTATAATGCACAGGGTATCAGTCTTGCCCTGAATGCTCTATAGAATGGAAACCCATACCTGGTTGAAACACACAACCCATGGTCACAGGGTAAGCATCGCTCCTCTGAACTTAGTGTCAGTCATGCTTCTCATTGGAATCTAGACACACAATTCAATATGAAACCCACAGATAGTCCTGAGACATATGACAAAGGGCCACTTTCCCAGGAGCCCCAATCCCTTACTCCTGTCCTTAAATGCCAATTATTGAAACTTCCAAATTAGATTGATTAAATCTAAACAGAAGCTTGAAAGAACTCAACAAATGCAGCATAAAACTACACAGGTCAAAGCACAATCTCGACAGTAGACAGCAACACAACTCACAAAGCATGCTTACCAGCAGGAGCACAACCAGTTAACAAGCCAAAGCAAAAGAAGAAAGACCCTCAGTGGCGGTGGCCATTGCCTCGATTCTCTGCTTGCTGTGCCAATTGTTGAGACCAAACTTCATAGGATGGACACCTCCACCCAAAATCTGGTCAGGATGTTGAGACTGATGATTCCACACCTGCACCAAGAGCATAGGGTAAAGAGCTGTAACGCACTGTGTTAATCTGAGTTCTGCAGAGAAACAGAATCAACAGGATGTATATATGTGGTGTATGTGTATGTATATTTATTATAAGGAATTGGCTCATGCAATTATAGAGACTGAGAAGTCCCGAGACCTTCAGTTGGTAAGCTGGACACCGAGGAGAGCTGATGGCATAGTTCTAGTCTGAGTCTGAAGGCCTGAGAATCGGGAGAGCCAGTGGTGGAATTTTCCGTCCAAGGGCAAGAGAAGACCAAGGTTCTAGCTGAAGCAGTCAGGCAGGGGAAGTTCCCTCTAACTTAGCCTTTTCTTCTCTTCAGACCTTCAATTGATTGAATGAGGCCCACGTACATCAGGGAGGAGAATCTGCTTTACTCAGCCTACCAATTCAGACGTTAATCTCATCCAAAAGCACTCTCACAGACACACCCAGAATAATGTTTGGCCCAACGTCCGGCCACCTGGTGGCCCAGTCAGGTTGACACGTAAAATTAACCATCACAAGTCCACTCGTCAATTTGGCACCCTTACACATCTCTTTAAGCCATATTTAATTTCCAAATAAAGACAATTGAACAAGGTCCTGATTCTACCTAACACGATACAGCTATCTTGCATACAAATGGAAACACACTAACTCCTTCACAAAAGAGGAGCTAAAGTCCTTGAGTGGTGTTTACTCATCTCCCTGATATCCTGTAACTTAAATACAATGTCAATTTTTTCTAAACAAAATAAACAATGTAAATGTAAATTAACATTAAAATGTAAAATTAGCAATACTTAAATACTATGATATAAAATCTATACATCTTATGTTACATGATCAAGGATAAGAGGAGGAAGAAAACAAAAATATTTGCTTAATACACACACACAGGCAAATATATTCATAACAAAATAAGGAAGAAATATGCATGGCAATTACAGCCCTCATTTCTGTAACTGTTCATGTGGTCATAGCTGGTATTTATAACTACTTTCTTCCACTACCCTTTGTATTTTGTAGTTTCTTTGCCTTCAGCAAGCACCTCCCCTGGGTAAGTGACTGGAACCTTCATTCCTGACTGATGGTCTAGGCCATGAGTAGTTCTGTCCAGAATGGGTTGCTGCAGCCATCCATTGACCTAAATCACAGAGTATAATACTAAGAAAGGCCTTAAGGGGTCTCCTGTATTCTCAAAGGAGGAAAGTCATTCACAGAGGATGGAAGGGCTTTGCTCCAAAATCCTAAGGGCCTGAGCTGCAATTCACCTATAAGGGCCTGCCAAAGGCTCCAAACAGCATCCGTCTCTGCCACTGACACTTCAAGCACCAGTGGATTTGCTAAAACACATAGCCCAAGTGGCAAAGCTGTTTGCACAGCAGCCTGAAGGTCTTGCAGAACCTTCTCTTCTGTGGGGTCCACTAAAAAATTGGCAGTTTGGGGGGTCATTCAGTAAATGGACCAGAGTAACACACCCAATGAGGAACATGTTGCCCATAAATCCAAAGAGGCCCACTAATGTTGTGCCTCTTTTTTGGTTGTAGGAGGAGTCAGATGAAACAACTCATCCTTCATCTTAGAAGGAATATCTTGACATGGCCCACACCACTGGACCCTAGAATTTTCACTGAAGTAGAAGGCCCCTGTGTTTTTGCCAGATTTATTTTCCACCCTCTGACATGCAAATGTCCTACCAATAAGTTTAGGGTAGTTGCTACTTCTTGCTCACTAGGCCAATCAGCATGTCATCAGTGTCATGGACTGGTGTGATATCTTGTGTAAGGGAAGTGTATCAAGATCCTTGCAAACTAAATTATGACGTAGGGCCAGAGAGTTGATATTCCAGTGAGGTAGGACAGTGAAGATGTATTGCTGGATTGCCAACTGAGACAAAATGATTCGGGAGTTCCTTATTGACAGGGATGGAGAAGAAGACGTTTACCAGATCAATAGCTGCATACTAGGTACCAGGAGATGCGTTAATTTGTTCAAGCAGTGAAACCACCTCAAGTGCAGCAGCTGCGGTTGGAGTCACCACCTGGTTAAGCTTAGGATAATCCACTGTCATTCTCTGAGACCCAGCTGTCTTCTACACAGGCCAAATAGACGAGTTGAATGGGGATGTGGTGGGAATCACCACACCCGCGTCCTTCGAGTCTTGATGATGGCACTAATTTTGCCATCCCTTCCTAGGAAGTCAGTATTTCTTTTGGTTTACTATTTTCTTAGCTAGAGACAGTTCTAGTGGCTTCTACTTGGCCTTTCCCACCACACAAGTTGAGTATGGTCAGAGATCCAATGTGATGATTTTGCCAGCTGCTGAGTATATCTATTCCAATTATGCATTCTGGAACTGGCGAAATAACCACAGGTTGGGTTTGGGAACCTACTGGGTCCACTGTGAGACAGACCTGAGCTATTGATCACCTGACCTCCATAAGCCCCTACTCTAACTGGTGGACCAAAGTGATGTTTTGGGTCTTTTGGAATTAGTATCAGTTCAGACCCAGTGTCCAGTAGTCTCCAAAAGTTCTGATTATTTTCTTTTTCCCAGTGCACAGTTACCCTGGTAAAAGGTCATATGTCCCTTCGGGGAAGGCTGGGAAAAAGACTATTGGTATAAATCTTTGGCAGTATACTGGGGTCCTTCCTCAAAAGGAACCAGCCACTCTTTCACTCAAGGGGTCCCGCGTCTGTAAACTGGCTCAAATCTGGGAATTTCCTGAGGGGCTGGTTACTTTCTATATTTATGATTCAGGTTAGATTTTTGTTCACTTGACCTAAAAGTTTTCTGCTTATGCAGATCAAGTAAGAATTTAATAGGCTTCCTATGTATTTCACATTTAGGAACACCATGATCGATTAGCCAATGCCATGGGTCTGTGTGAGTCAGACTATTCTTTTTTTTATTATTATTGAGGTCATATTGGCCTATAACATTGTGTAAATTTCAGGTGTACATGATTATATTTCAGTTTCTGTGTAGATTGCGTCGTGTTCACCACCAATAGTCTGGTTTTTATCTGTCACCATATATATGTGCCCCTTTACCTCTTTTCGCCCTCCCCCGACCTCTTCTCCTCTGGTAACAACCAATCTTTTCTCCTTATTTATGTGTTTGTTTATCTTCCACATATGAGGGAAATCATACGGTGTTTGTGTTTTTCTGTCAGACTTAATTCACTTAGCGTGATACCTTCAAGGTCCATCCATGTTGTCACAAATGGCACAATTTTGTCTTTTTAATGGCTGAGTAATATTCCATTGTATATATATACCACATCCTCTTTATCCATGCATTCTTTGATGGGCACTTGGGTACTTCCACATCTTGGCTATTGTGAATAATGCTGCGATGAACAAAGGGATGCATAAATTTCTTTGAAATGTTGATTTCATGTTCTTTGGATAAATACCCAGTAGTGGGATAGCTGGATCATATAGTTTTTCTATTTTTAATTTTTGAGAAATCTCCCTACTCTTTTCCATAGTGGCTGCACCAGTTTGCATTCCCACCAGCAGTGTATGAGGGTTCTCTTTTCTCCATATCCTCTCCAACAATTGTTATTTCTTGTCTTGTTGATTATAGCCATTCTGATGGGTGTGAGGTAATATCTTATTGTAGTTTTGATTTACATTTCCCTGATAATTAGTGATATTGAACATCTTTTCAAGTCAGACTATTCTGATTGCTGCTTTGACTCTGCTGTTCATCGCAGTAATGACGCCCACCTTGCCTTTGGCGTTGAGTGCCACCACTTGACTAGACCCTTTGGGATCTAATTACTCCCATTGCATTTAGGTTTCCCAAGTGAGTGACTGCAGTTGCTATAAACACGGGCACTCTAAGACCAGTCCAAACTGAGCTCGTCTTATCAACAGAGGAACTGAGAGTTGTTTTTCAGAAAATTTGCAGAGTCACATAGACAAAGCATGTGCAGAGGAGAAAATCTTGACCTGAAATGACCCCGGAACCAAAGATTCTCCCCCCAGAGAACCAAAGGACCAGGATACAACTGGAACTCAAAAGTCGAACTCTTATCAGAAGCAAGGGGTCCGTTGTGTAGGAAGATCTGGTGTTAAAACCCCTTCCACACCTTACCATAAATGTTGAAAACCTTACCATAAATACTGAAAGCCCTCCAATCGACACCTGCCCCACCAGTGTTTCCATGTACCAGCCTGTTTTCCATAACCTCTTAAATTTTGCCCCAAATCCTGAATCAGGGAGACAGATCTGAGAGTTTATGCCTCCTGTCTCCTTGCAGATCAATCTCACAATAAAGCTCTTTTCTTTTCTCAAAAGCTGATGCTATAATAATTGGCTCTTTATGTGCATCAGGGAAGATAACCCCAATTTTGTGCAGTAACATTGCTACTCTAAGTTGTGGCCTAGAGAGAAGGGCCGTGAGCTCTTCAAGGATACTGGGGTTCCCCTCACAAATTTATTTCTCATAATTGTGATGAAAGGTATGCCTTTGGGACCCTCTCAGTGTGGGTCAGTAGGTCTTACATGACAAATCTACTCTTACAATCCAATCTCCCTGAGCCTTTGAATCCCTTGCTTTAGATTAAACCATGTTAGGTCCAGCATTTTCAGCTTACTTACTGCGGCCCACTTTTTTGTCCATTTTTCAGTGAACCAACCAATCTGTTTGAGTCCTTTCTAACTCCCCAGCCTGCAACTTTAAATGCAGAACCTCTGCTTAGTGAGCCCATATCACTAAATTCTGTGTGATCCAAATTTGTGTTTCTTCCACCATTATCCCTCTCCCTTATCCATTCCCACATACATTCCCCATATTTTAGTCTGTATAAATTAGAAAACTGAAGTAGTTCTTTTGGAGTAAGTTCTTAAACATGTGATGAAAAATAAAATAAGTAACATATATGCCATCTATCTATCATCTACATATTTATAAGTCACTTTAATAGGACTCAGATGAGCTATTTAAATTCTAGGAGAAGACAGCCACCATGTTGTTAGCAATTACATGATGATAGTACTCAAGGTTCTAAAGAAGGAAGAAAAAAGTAAGATTTTCCGGGCTTAAGGCACTAGGAAAGGCATTAGACAATTGAAACCCCTGTACACTAGTTGTTTCTGAATAACAGTTTTGACGGCTCAGGGGAAAAAATAACCACCAAAGTGAGAAATAATAGCAAGACAATAAATTAGCTAGGTTTCCACAGATGCCAAAGAAAGCAAAGATTTAATTAAACACACACACACTCGCACATACACAGAAAACCACATCACCAAAGATGTGTGAATATACAACTTAATGTGTAAATTTAGAACAAATAATAAAAAAGGAGACTTACCTCATAAAAATAAAAGTGACTAGGCTTGAATTTCCTTCAGGGATAATAACAGAAAGATAGATGCTAGATATGAGAGAGAGAGAGAAGGAAAAAGAAGAGAGGATAGGGAGATGTGCTCTGTTCGACAGTAGTAGAAAACTAATGGCATGTTTGTGGATTACTTACATTGTTTCTAAATAGAGAAGCTGGAATTATTTTCACTTGGATATAAAATTAAATTTTTACTTTTGAAGTTATCAAATTGGAATGGTGAGTTAATGGAGGTTCCACCTACTATGGGTAAACCTTATATTCATAGAATAATAGATGAAATTGAAATGTACCTAAGAGAACATGTAGATGAATATTTTATTTTTAGATATGGAAAATGAGATCAAGAGATTGAAATAGTTTTTATTATTCGACCCAATGATTAGCTTGAAAAAAGCTGTTATTTGAACCTGAATTCTTGAGTAATTATTTGGCTTTAGGATTTATGTTAGAGATTTACCACTAGATTCTCATAAGTTTTGTTTGTTTTTGTCATAAAAACCGGGATATGTATTATCACTATTTTTCAAGAAGCTCACTTGGTTTGCTCAAGTCATGAAGTATTGGCCTGATGTGATTGAAAATACAACCTAGTATTTGATTCCAAATCCAGCAGTTTTTAGACTATAATGTTACTTATTCTCTGATTATTCCTGTGATTCTGAAAATACATCTAAATACAATGTAACTAGTTCTTTTCTGTCTCTTCTTAGATCAGAGATGAAAGGAACATATTAAGCTGAGCTTTTATGGAAAATAGGGAAACATCTTTCTGTGGATTTGTTTTTAATAAGAAGAAATTTCCATAGGACCCAGGGTCACTAGCCATGGTGCTTATGGATTTAAATTTACATGATCTCTCAAATATTTTAATAATTTAACCTTTCTTTAATGGAGAACATTAGATACAAATTCTTTTATAAAAAGTTAAGCTAACACATCCTCAGTGATTTCATTTTCCTCTGTTTTCTTCTTTAGCAATATTTCAGAATGTCTTCAATCGCAAATCAAATAGCACAGTTTAAGTCTGTTATAAAGGCTATAAAACTCTTCTTAAGGGAGTCAGGAATCCAGATTACCAACAGTCGCTTTCAAACTACTGAGTGAATGGATTTGTTTTAAAATACCACTTTGTTCCACAGATTGCTCAGTAACCTGTGACATGAACAACTGTTCAATAAAAAACTGAGAGGAAGTTGAATTGAGAGGGGGGGGGTGTGTGTGTGTGTGTGTGTGTGTGGAGTGTAGAAAAGAATGTTTGATATATTTTGTGAATCTGACACTTTCTACCTCCCTGAAAACAATGAATGTAATTAAGCTATTTTAAGCATAAGAAACACTTTCTCATTTATAAAGTTTTCAGTTGTTTTTCTTGTGAAGAAATGTTTTTAGCCTTTTTTCAACCATATTAGGTTTGATAAATATTTGGAAAATAATGTAACTTTCAAAAAATGATAATGTTTTAAATTTATATGAAAGTTGCTGGAAGTACCCGTATAAATTTTTCATTTCCTTTTTGAACTATATGTTCCTAGAAGCATTTCATATAAAATATGTGCCTTTGTTGGTTTGGGCTGCTATAACAAAATACCACAGGCTGGGTAGTGTATAAACAAGAGAACTATTGCTCACGGTTCTGGGGGCTGGAAGTCTGAGATCAGGGTGGCAGCATGGTCAGGTGAGGGCCCTCTTCTGGTCACAGACTTCTTGTTGTATCCTCTCTTGGTGGAAGGGGCTAGAGAGCTCTGTGGGATCTCTTTTATAAGGGCACTAATCCCTTTCATGAAGGCTCTACTCTCGTGAACAAATCGCCTCTCAAAGATCCCCCACCTACTAATACCTTAGTCTCTGGGGTTAGGATTTCAACATATGAATTTTGAGAGGACACAGACATTCAGATCAGACCATAGCAATATGCAAATATCTTTTTTCATTCTCACAAACATTAGTATTAAATCTTGATTTTTCAAGTTAATAATTATATTAGGCTTCTGACAATAAAAGTACAAAAAATTCAAACTGCAAGCCAAGTGTCTAAATATGAATGAACTAACGTACTCATTTTTGCTACAAAGTACATATAAACAAACTACTGAAAAAAGATTGATATTCTTTACTGATGCTAGATAGTACTCAAGTGTTTATGTATTTTACTTCCATAGAAGAGGATTTTCGGTATATTATCAAGTAGGTGAGACTAGAGTAAGTTAACACTTATAAAGTTATCCATTATTGCAAACCCATGGCATTAAAAATTTTAATACTTCCAATTTAAATTCTGATAGCTAAATAACGTTTGTAAAAATTTTTTTATGAACTGTTCTCTTATCATGAAGACATGAAGGTTAAATAAATTATTTTTGATTTCACCCTGATACAGTACTGTTTTGAAACAAATGTGGATGAATATTTACATTATTTATTGAATTTAAGTGTGAGGTAATTTCATAGCTTGCCACTAGGAGTTGTATGTAAGGCATTAACGGAGCTTCCATAATTTATATTCACTTCTAAAGGATTTTATTGGACGTACCTCCTGACCTTACTTAAATTGGTAATTTCAGTTCTATTTGAAAGCCGGCAACACATGCATGTTAGAGCTGAAGCTCAAACTTCCATCCATAGATGGGAAACACAATTAGCAGATTCATGAATGCTGCTCTTGTGTACACTAAAGTCCAGGAGGCTATTAATTTGCATGTGCATGCTTTTAGAAAGTAAGACTTTCTGCTTTGATCATGTGGCATTTCATACGACTTCCTGGTATGAAAAGCAACAATTTTAAAACAGGAAGCTTTTATTTATTAAGGGCCTATAATCAAAGGAGAGGTTCTTACTTTAAAATCAGATTTAGTAATAAGAGAGTAAATCAAAGTAGACTTTATGAGTTTGTTCATTGTTTTTCCCACCTATGGAAAATAGCCTGACTTAGGTTTTATTTGTGATTCTAGAATACATTTATGAAATATTAATATTTGCAACATATTTTTTCACTTAGAATATTGAGAACAGTTCCTAAAATATGTTTTAATAATTTAATCAGAAAACATTTTATTTGATGAATAATTAATGCATGAATTAAAAAGTGCTTTTTGTTCTGGGTCATATGAGGGAGTAAAAAAATTTGCTTTTATAAAGTTCATTCTAATGCCATCTTTAGAAAGAGCAATAGTTTAAAAGCATTTATAAATATTAATTCAAAAAACAAAACAATTTTTATAATCATTATTGAAATTTTACGTGAAATACTTGTAGTAGATTTAGAAAAGTCCACTGCATGGACTTTATTTGAATAAAATTATAAGATGTCTAGCTGTTTGTGTTTGTCGTTTCAAACAACTCTGTGCTGGTAGTCATTTGATAAGATAACTGACGCATAAAAAAGTAAATCTTTTGACTTATATTGGAGGATGCAAACATATTTTATCTTGTTCATATATAAGTTCAAAAGAATGTATTTTCAAATAATATTTTTAGTAACAGAAAATTAGTATCGATTATCATTTTGCTCTTTCTGTGAAAACTCATGAGATATATAATTATATGAAGATATTAACAAAAAATATTAGTATAACTCCAGGCTAAAGTTATTCCTAAAATATCTAATTGTCAATATCCATTTCCTTTAAAGTCTCAAATATCTATCAGTGTGGAAGAATGGGAAGACACTAAAGACTCCAAAGAACAAGGTCATCATCGGAGCAACCACCGCAACTCGACCTCCAGTGACCAGTCTGACCATCCCTTGCTGCGGAGAAAGAGCATGCAGTGGGCCCGAAGGCTGAGCAGAAAAGGTCCCAAACACTCCGGTAAAACAGCTGAGAAAATCACCCAGCAGCGACTGAACTTCTACAGGAGGTCAGAAAGACAAGAGCTTGCTGAGCTTGTGAAAAATAGAATGAAACACTTGGGTCTTTCTACAGTGGGCTATGGTAGGCTCTTTAAAAGTATTGTATGATATGGACTTGTGATTTCTTGCCATTAGTCGTTCTATAGTTGGCTCTAATTTAGTAAGTTAAGAATCGCATTTTTGTTTCACAGGTCAATTTGAAGGGACTAGTCACACATATTTAATCTCCTACAGAAAATGATGATGATGATAAAAATAAAGTGCTAAAAATTTTAAGTATTTGATTAGTTCTCTAGGCACTATGCTAAACCCAATACATGAATTATCTTCATTTTAATTTTCACAAAAAGTCTTCCATTTTAGAGATAAGGAAACTAAGTCAAATAACTTGCTAATTAGCTATTAATAGCATGGCTGAGATTTATATCCAGTTCAGTCTGACTCCAAAGTCTCTCCTACACACACAAACACACACCCCACATCTTATTCTGGGTCCTGGGATAAAATGAATTTGAGGCATTGGCAAGTTACTAAATGTACCAGCCATAGATGAACCAAAATGTTCCTATAAAATTTATTTAGTTTCTTGTGGTCCAAAAAACAAAAAGTCTTCAAAATCTTTAATTTGAAGCTCAAATAGTGCTTGATCTCATATAGTGCAGATTTGTCTCAATAATTGTTAGGTTACTATGTTGATGTGTGATTGCAATATAGATCATATAGCACAATTTAAATAATACAGAAATAATTTTAAAATATATCATCTAACAGTGTATGAATTTTATTTAAAAAGAAATTTAGTCAACTTAGGGGAAAACCGAATGATAAATAAGATGTTTTGTTTTGTTATATATATAACTTGAGTAAGCCAGCGCTAAGATAGTGTCAGTATCATGCAGGTTAAGGATAAAACGGAATGAATTCCATATTGGCCACCACCTCATCTTTATTATTAAAGTCTCAACTCAAAACAATGGAAATAGGGAGAAATTTTAATTATTGAATTAGGTAAGGTTTAAAAGAAGTTACCTGTGTTTCTTTGAGCAAGAAAAGAAACCATGTTTAGTGAATACCTCCTCTATGCCAGGATATTATGCTAGATGCTGTACGTATATTTTCCTATTACTCTTTATAACTCTGATTAGATAGGTGTCAGAATTTGAAGCTCAGAAGTTAAAGACCTTGCTCACGGACATATAGATGAAATGTGTTTGAGTCAGGATTCCATATGTAATTGAAATTCATAATTATAGTTCACTAACATAAATGTAGTGCAGACTTATCCATGACCAATAATTTTACTATAACCACATGAGATCTTACACTAAGAAGCAAATTAAAGGGAAAAAAGATGATTTTCATTGAAAAAATTATATTAATAGCTCTTTGACAATTTAATGACATTAAGTATGATTGTATTTCTTGTAGAAATATAGTCCTATATTTATGTGTATTTTTGTTAGTTTATTAATTAATTATTCAGCAATTTTTACTTTTTTGGAAAAGTTTTGGTAAATAATTGTTCACCCAAATTCCAGCAGTGCTTTGTGAGCATTAGAACCACAGGCTGGTCCGTAAGCAGTGTGGCAGATAACAATTTGACTCTAAGAGATATAAAAATGCAGGAACTGACTACATGGGAGAATCGTCAGGGAACATATTATGTTTTTGCCAAAGAAGCTTCTATCAGGTACCTTGCATTTAGTTATTCTCTATGGTTCCTTTTTTTTATATAAATTTGTTGTTTTAATTCCCACACTAGCTCTTATAGATCAAAAGGGATATTCTCCACCTTTTTTTCCTCTCTTTTCTTCTTTCTTTTCTTCTTTTTCCTCTCTTTTCTTCTCTCTCTGACCGTTCTGTCCATCTATCTATCCATGGATCAATTAATCCATTCTAAAGCCGTGTACTGGACACCTTCAATAACATAAAGATTAGGGAAACCGGATTTGGAATCTAACACATCATGGGCTTCTGGACTTCTCCACATATTCCTAACTCACAATAATCCACCCATTCAACAGATATTATTGGGCTGCCCTCTCAGTGCCAGGAACTGTTCCAGGCACTGGGAATAGAACAATGACCTACTCAGACAAAGACCTACTCAGACAAGACTCATTTATGAACTTATGTTCTAGTGTCAGCCAGTAAATTTATTGAAGTAGTTAAACTCTCCAAACCATCTATCATTATGAAATGGAAATAATAATACCTATCTTGTAGGTTGTTGTGGAGGACAATGGAATAATGAATAGTAATGTGCTTATTAGCCCAGAACTGGCATTCAGTTAATATCACAGATCTACTGTATATCTAAGTACTGTATGTATATGTGTGCTTTATACATATAAAGAGTAAATTTTTTTGCCCACTACAAAAAAAAAAACCCACAAATCTTGCACACTTGGGGGCAATATGATTTCCATTGAGGATGCATACTCTAAAACACTTATTATTTTGCGTGTTTCCCTTCCTTCCTTGAGGGAAAGGGAATGTCTCACTCGTCTTTTCATCTTTGTATCCTCAACAAATCACACATTTCCTGACATGTAGGAACCCAGTACCTGCACATTGAATGCATGAACAGATGGAGTGCTTACAGGTGAAAAAGCAGGTCTCAAATATAAATGATTTCCATGGGTCACCTAGCCTATATACACTGGAGTCAGTACTTTTACTCATGACTTTTGACTCTATATCTTTTTATGTTTCCACTCTACCATATGTTCTTCCTATATTTTTGTCAATATTTTGTAGTGCTTTACAGATGAAAAATGTTTTTAAATACTTCATACACAATGCGTGCTACTGATTTAACCACGAGTCATAATCCAATTTTTTCTAAGTAGATCTGGCCTGCTCTGAGAGAATGAACAGATTTCTTTTGACTTATTGGGTATGGGACATAAAGGAGAGGGAAAGGGAAGAGTCAAAAGATGACTTTGAGGACTCTAGTTTGAACAACTAAGTGTATGGTGGTGACAGTCACTAAGTTTAGAAGAAGAAGACAAATACGGTGTAGTGAAGATAAATTTAATTTGAGTGCCTGGAAAACTTCCAATAGGTGATGTTGCATAAGAAGCTGAATTTCTGCTGTCTGGTGCTCAAGAAAAAGAGTGAGATGTTTATAGAGACTTGAGAGTCATCAGCATATAGATTTTAATTAAAGGCACTAGATTAGATGAAATAACCCCAGGTAAAGGACTACGAGAAACTCTAGAAAATACTCGCATTTCTGGAATGTTAAGAGAAGAAATATTTTTAAAAAACAAGAGACTGAAGTGTCTAGAACTGAGTTTTACCCAAAAGATGTGCCATAGCACAACAGTCTGCTATCATTTGGTTGCATGTTTTATCATGCCATTAACCTTTTACCTTCAGAAGGCCAGGTGGCGCCTGGAGTGGTCAGAGGCATCCCTCAGACTTGTTCTTCCAGCCATAAACAGTTTTGTCTGTTACCCCAATGTGAGTACAAATATTATGTCCTGTGTGTTCTATGATGTGAAAAAATGTTGGAAAGTGTTGGACTAGAGAAATAGGAGGCCATGATTAATAGTGCCAAATGGTATTGCAAGTATAGTGATAGGTCATTGATGACCTCAGTGAGGACAGCACCGGTAAAATGGTATATGTGTAAGCCAGATTTGAGTAGTTTGAGGAATGATGTTAGGTAAGGATTTGGATATAGTAGATTTAAATATATTAGGGACCCCGAGGTATTGGAAATTTAATCTTTTATCTTATTGCACCGCCATCTGTTGCTTCCATTGCCAAAGTCATGTCGTGGTACAAGACGGATGTTGGAACTCTAATTATTTTGTCCACATTTCATCCAGCGGAAACAAGGGAGATACCAGAGAAGAAAGGGTTGTCTGTGCAGTTAAAAGATACCACCAAGTAGTTGCACACGCCATTTCCACTAAGGCCCACTGTCAAGGAAGTATGTTTTATTTTTGGTGGCCACATCTAATATTAAAGAAGACAAGAAGAGTGGCTATCGAGAGACAACTATCAGTCTCTGCCACTGTAGATATTTTTTTTGGTAAGTTTCATTGTGAAGGAAAGGTGAGGAATAGGGAGAGCCCTGTTTGGGAAAGTGGAGAGGGAAGAGAGACTACTTGTTATGAAGACAGAGAGATAGGAGGATGTTTATTAAGACTGAGCCATTAGTGAAGAAGTTGAAAATACAGGAAAACGATCACGGTTGGAACCCTTTGCTTAGATATTTGGAAATGAGGAAAAGGTCCATGTTTTTAAATGCAGTAAATGTGTAGGTATTTTGACAAGAAGTTGAGTAACATTTCATATGATGGTAAGAATTATTTGTTGAGAATGATGGCAAGAGTGGAAAGGTGAGTGTTTTGAAAATAATTCAGAATGTCTGCAGTCTCAGAGTAAAGGGTGTCCTTCTGTGCGAGACTAATCTCTCTAATTTTTTTTTATAATTCTAAAACAGAAAATTTCAAACATGAATAAATGTAGAAAGAATATTATAATGAATCCACATGTACTCACTATCCTGCTTCAACAGCTATTAACTCATGGCCTGTCTTGTTTCATGTAGATTCCCACCAATTTCCCTCACTTCTCATATTATTTTTAGGTAAATTTCAGACATCAAGTATGTCAGTATACACTTCTATAATTTATGGACTAGTTTTAATAATACAGCCACCTATCATTTTCACGCTTAAAAATAATTTTTTAATATCTTCAACTATTTGCTTTGTGTTCAAATTTCCAATTATCTCACAAATGTCATAATTTTTTACAATTTATTTAAATAAGAATCAATTAAGGTCCACAGATTGAGATAAGTGACAAGTTTAAATCATTTTTGAGTTTCCCCATTTCATATTTTTTCTAATGCAATCTATTTCTTGAAGAAACTCACTCTTTGTTCTGTGGTTTCCTATGCTCTGAGGTTGCTGTCTAAATTTGCCCATTCTATTCCCCCTCTTTTCCTTTTTTTTAACCAGTTTTTTGTTATTATTATGAACTCATGAATTTAAATGTATCTGATATGTTTTAATCCATTGCAATTATTATATTATTGATCAGGTTGTCCTAAGTTTTACCAGTGGAAGTCTCTTCAAATTGCCTCGTGAATCCCTTTTGTCATGATGTCAATCATCTATGATAGACTTTCCTTGCTCTCTGTAGGACTAAATGCTCCCCACCTGGAATAAATCATCTCTTCCAGGATCCTCAGTTTCTTTTAGTGGGAAATGATACTTCAAGATAGTAATCAAGTTTTTGAGATGCTCATTTTTACAGGGTTTGTCATTGTTTCTAAGTCTTTTCAGCAAACAGAGCTATGAGATAGATAGTGATAGATAGACAGATAGATAGATAGATAGATAGATAGATAGATAGATAGATAGATAGATACAAAATATCTCATGTGTTCATACAGATACTTACAATTAAAATCCAGAACTATAGGGTTTTTATTTAACTTTTTCTGTCTTATATCTGTACTTTCTTTCTCCCACGCTGAGATTAATGGTTATCAACAACGACAGAAATGATAGAATTATAAAATCATATTGTATTTTTTCACAATATACATAAAACTCAGAATAATAATATGATGCTAATATCAACAATATAATTGCTAAAAACATGTATTTTTCTTTTGTTTATGCATTTTTTTCTTTATGGTATAGCCCAATAGGGATGTATAGCAAAATGATTCTGTTTAAGTTTTGGAATAGTAATTCTTGGTGTGGTTACACCACCAATTGGATATAAATTTGGACTTATTTCTTTTTTCGATGATTAGGGATTGCTTTTTCTAAAATTTATTTATTTTTTTTAGTTATGTAAACTATTTATAAAGTTCCAAAATCAAATGTTTAATGTAAGGTATAGTCAAAGAAATTTAACATCTATCCCTGTCACCACCACATAATCTCTTTCCTTCATGAGTAAACATTTTTTTACTTTATGATTTATCCTTCCATTTTTTAAATATAAATTTTAAAATATAGATGGTAGCATGATATTATTTTTTTCCACGTTGCTTCTTTCACTTAAGAGTATATCCTAGAGATCACAGGCTTAGTTGGGTATAGAAATAGTCCTTGTTTCTTTTTTACAGCTGCCTAATACTCCATTGCATAGATGTACCATAGTCTATTAAACTAGTCCCTTATGTCCCTTGTGATTACAAAGATTCTTGCAATTAATAGGCTTATGTATACATCTTTTCATATTTTTCCCAATGTATCCTTCAGATGTATTTCTGAAAATGAGATTACTGGATTAAAGATTATATATATTATATATATATTTGGTCTTGGCCAAATTTTCCTCCTTAAAATTTTGTGTTTTACCAACAGAATATGAGTCTGTTTTCCCAAAACCTTGCCAACAGACTGTGTTAAGAGACTTTTGGATATTTTGCCAATCTAATAGGTTTAAAAAGATGGCTTCACAGTGTAACTTCTTAGTATAATGAGGTTTGGCATATTTTTCATGTGGTTAAGAGCCATTTTCTGTGAATTATTTATTTCTCTAGCCAATTTTTATAATTTATTCTTATTCTCTAATATTTTTAGAAGCTGCTTATGTATTAAGTATATTAATTCTATGTATATTAATTACAGATATTTATTTCTCAGCTTAGGTGTTTTCTTTTACTTTTGCTATTCAATATTCTTAATATAATTACTTTTTAGTCATTTCCATTATTGCTTATTGATTTTGAATAATAGAGAAGTTTTCCTCTCTCCCAATTTAGAGAGGAAATCTCTCACATTTTCTTTTAGTACTTATTTGGTTTCACATTTTGCCTTTAAATATTTGATCTATTTGAAATGTATTCTGTTATATAGGATGAGCAAGGGAACACATTTTTATCTTTTCCAATATATTTTTTCCATGTTTAGTTACACAACATACTTATTAAAATACACCCTTCTAATGATTTTAGATCCCGCTTTTTTCAGATCCCAAATTTGTACATTTTGTCTATTTATAGACTTTCTATTGTGTTACAAGAATCTGTCTGCCTATTCAGACAAAAGCACCCATTGTTTTAATTAGCACCTTTATAGTATATTTTAATATCTAGTAGACCTAGAGGCCCTGAACTTTTCTTTTTCAGTATTTTTCTAGCTATATTTGAATGTTTCCTCTTCTGAATTAATTTTATAATTAAGTTGTTTGATCCAGGTAAAAAGAAAAGATTGTTTTTCTTTACTTTTAATCTTACTTCTTCATGGCTCTTTGAAAACCATTTCTACCATCTAATCTCACTTTTTCCTAATCCTTCATGTTTCTCTCTTTTCTTTCTCCGAGCTCCTCTTTTAAGGAACCAGTTCTCCTTCCCTTATCCTAACGCAAACACACACAGATGCACACACACACCCCTTAGTCTTCACCTTCCCTCTTTTCTTTCTTTTATCAAACTAATTACACGCCACCTCTTCACTTTATCATCTCACATTTACACTTAACACGTTTCTCCTTCTCCTACCCCCTCTTCAGAGAACGTTCTCAAATACAAATCATCCTTATTTTCCTTGATCTGTCTACAACACTATCCTTTCCTGGGTCCTCTTTCTCTGTTCTTCTTCTGAATTTAAGTTTTCAACTAAGTATTTGCCTCAAACATAGTTGAAAACCACCTCAAAATTATCAAACTTGCTGAACAATGATGCTTCAGAAATGATATATTGGAAAATTTATTTTTATACAGTCTAAAGAAATAAAAAACTATCTCAAATAATAGGTAAATCATAAAGAAACATTGAAAAATACTTAAAATTTTAAAAGTCTCTAAATTGTTAATATCTGATAATTAACTATGTTTCCTGAAGGTGTGAATTACCTGTCACTTGTCCACGTCTATATTTCCAGTTCCTGGTATAGAGTAACTAGTAGGTAGATAAAGCCTAGTGTGCAGTAGAAAGCAAAATTTTCTGAATTGTGGTATGAAATATAGAAGGTTAAAAAAAGCTAAATACACAGATAATTTAAAATAACATAATGAAACAATGATGGCCAAAGTAATAATAATTACTATAATATTTTAAAGAGAGACATGTGGCTAAATATAATTATTATAAATTCTGCTTAGGACTTGGATGGCTTATCTTTTCAAAGACACTCTTAGAAATATACTTTCTTCTGTGATCTTCAAACTAAGGTTTAAAGTATAACCAGCTAAATTTATGTTAAATAAAGATTTGATCCATGCTTCATAAATTAAAGAAGCTGTGGTATTTTTCAAACAAAAATTGACAATAAAGCAAATTTAAAATATCTGTGTTTAATAATTCTGTCTATGGAATAAAATTTTAACTACAGATTTGTTTTTTCATAACTGCCTAGACAAACATGACCTCTTTTGCATAATTTAATCATAAATAGAATAAAATGGCACAGGACTACCACTGAGCTCTGTGAGGTTTTGTATAACTTTTCTTTGAAACAATTGGCAGTAACTTTTAGTGAGTCACTAATGACTTAGGGCAGTCAACACACTATCATAATACATAAGACATAAGACATAAAATATAAGACATGCTAGGCCAAATATTTCCAAATTATTTTTGGTTGACCAGAAATTGATGGATGTAAAATTATGATTCATAGAAGGTGCTCTCATGAACCATGGCTTACATGGGATGCCATTCTTATGTGGCCTAATAATTTCATGATTGATGTCAGAGTTTAAAATTTGAGAAAAATGTTAGTCTTTCTTTAATAATGAAAGATATGTCAGGCCTAAAAAAAACCTCAAAGGTACCAAGTTGATAACCCTGCTTCAGTAAATTTTGAAACTTTGCTGCTTGAGACTAGAAAATACTGCTTGATGATCACGAAGGAATTGGCAGTGATTGAGGGAAACTATGAAGACAAGTATCAAAAAGAAATCGTTAAAGAAAATTATAAGACCAACAGCAAGTTTTTTATACCTGTGTTATGCTTATGTAATAGTACATGAAAACTCGCAACTGTGGATTAGTGGAGACACATTTTGTTTACTTTTTGAGAGATGAAAGCGAAGCTTGGAGACGTTAAATCACGTTACCCAAGGTGATTAAGTCAGAAAAAGTACTCACTTTTTCCCCGCAAATTTATTAGCACCATTAAATTTCTTTTTAAAGATGCAACTTATGTTTTTTATTGTATTTAATTCCAAAAGAAAAGTAAGTCTTCAAAAACCAAAGGATAAAATGTTTAACATTTCCTGATACAGGGCCTGTCTCTACAGGCTAGCTTAAAATAATATAAACGCTCATGCATCTATTATCTGAGATAAACATATATCTATCCATCAAAAGATATTGATTAGATTACAGGTATATAATCCCTCACTTGCAATTCCAAAATCTAAAATTTTTGAAAACTGAGTTTTTAAGTAAATTTGACACTAAAACTTATGTAAATGCAGAAACTGACCTAAACTGCTTGAAACTATTTCTAACCTTTATTTATCCTATTTGTTGTGAATATTCATATGTTTTGCTACAGAAATATGAATTTGTCTGCTGCTACACATCCTGCTGAGGATATCACATAATGTACATTATATGCCCAATATTGCTTTCTAAAGCTAAAAAATTTAGTTCTGGAACACATCTGGCCCCATGGGTTTGGGAGATGGAATTTGAGGACCTGTATGTTTTGGAAAAATAGCCAAAGTGGCAATCTACAAATTCTGCGGGCTTTTCATTGAAATTTTTTGGGAAATTTCTTCAATATAATCTTAAAAACTTAGTCACGTCAAAGTTCACAGCATTACATACTACTAACAAGCTATGTGTTTTGGGGCAAGTCATTGTCTCTCTGAACTTCATGTTCTTTGACCATTAAATAAGTATAATTAAAGTCCTCCCTAAGGGATGTGATATGAAATAACAGAATTTTTGTGAAAAAAAGATTTTTTAATTATAAACTACACTGCAAATATGAATAATTATTGTTCTTATGTTAATAATTGGCATTATTCTTCAACAATCTATTTAGAATGGCTCTCACAGTGACTAAAAATTATTCTTTCTGTTGACACATTCTTAATGTTTAGCCCATAGAATGACATACATTTTTAATAGTGTAAATTGGCAAGCAAGTCTTCATGATGTGATGGCTGCTATGGGTGCCAACCAATTTTGACATGGATTTTTGTAAGTTTCATACTGTTAGTAAAATATGAAACACCAAGGAGGAAAAAAAGGAATCCTTTTAAGTGACTAAGAGCTAACTATCAGTGAGATGCTGGCTTTCATTACATCCATCAGAAAGCCTTAGTTTCTTTGTAAATTTACAATTTGCCTGAGATAATGGATAGATCAACCAAGAACTGTTTTTATAGCTAACATACTGATTTAATTCTTAGTCATTCCCTTTCTTATGGGAAAGAAATAAGCAAAATTAACAAGAAAGGGTTGTTATTCCTTTCTTATCCCAAACCTATGATAGATATGGTGGTGGTGGTGGTGGTGGTGTTGGTGGCAGTAGCAGCAGTAGTAGTATTAATAGCAATAGTAATAGCAGTAATAGTAGTAGTAGTAGTAGCAGTATAGTAGTAATAGTAGTAGTAATAGTAACACCATCAGCTTCTATTTCAGACTCTTTTATAAATCATTGATCATTTTCATTTAAGTTTTTAATTAAAAATTCCCCCAAATCTTAATCAATGTCAGGTATCTTTTTCTATCACAAAATGATTCACAAATGTATTCTAAAACAAATTACCATAAACGGAAAAGGCACCATAGCTAGATATTTCTTCTAGAATGTTTTGCAACTTGTAGTACTTAGGAGGAATAATATAAGTATTTGAGATCACTGTAGTGACTTGATCAACAATGTGTTATTTCGAAAGAAATTGACACTGAATTTTTATTGCTTTTTTGAAATATATTATTTACCTTTTCTCAATATAAATGAATACAATAATATTGATATACAATCAATATACTCCTAGTATAGATTCCTAGAAAATGGATAATTTTATATTATTCTATATTTGCAGAACCGATCCTTTCTCACAAGGAGGCAGTCAGAAACAGGATACACACATGGATTTGTTTCATGTTGATCTCATTCTGTATATAGAATGTTAATAGAAAAAAAAACTCAATGCTTTTCTTAATAAATAAAGTAATTAAGCTTTCAAAGGGGGTAATTGCTGAGCTGATAATGATTTATAGTAAATGAAAATATCTGGGCAATAAATTTTCCATATCTCCCTAAATTAAAACTGTAAAGTGTTGTTTCATGGAGTTGTATCAGATCCTTCCCAGGACACTAATTTTTCAATGATATCAATATTTCTACGTAATTTAATGCCATAGTTAACTTAATTGCACTTAAATATACATATATTTTATCTTTACAGTTGGAAATTCAAATGCTGTATTTTGGCGTATGTGTAAGAAAAATGTGGCCAATTTGAATAAAATAAAAATATTTTTTGTCATTGAGAAAAAAAGTTAATTGGTTGAGTGAACTTTTTACTTTCAACATTTTATTATGGCTTGAGTAGAAATAGTCAATGAGATAGCAAAAAAAGAGCTTTCTAAATGGATTAAAACAAGAAGAAACTTCCAATTCTGACAACTGTTTATGCTCTTAGTTTAAATAACTAGAAAAAATAGAAATCAGTAGTGTGTAGACAATGGATATAAGAAAACATATAACTTTGTTCCCTGAGAAAAGGGAAACAAATGAGTTAAGCCTTTTACAGGCTAGAAGTCAAGCATGTGGACCCAAAATGAGAAAATACGACCTGTACCAGTAGAAAAATCAATCAATAGAAATAGATCCAGAAAACACAAATATTAAAGTAGTTATTACCATATAGTCTATTTGCTCAAGATGGGTAGAGGAAAACAAGAGCTTAATAAGGAAAGAAACTGAAGATATAAAAAAAAACATACTGAATCTCTCGCAGGTTAGAATTCACAATGCAGTATTCAAAATGAAAAGTATATTGGATAGGATTAACATCAAAATAACTATTGCAGAAGAAGATATTAATAAACCTAAAGCCAATGCCATAGACTATCCAAAATGCAGAATAGAGAGAAAAAAAATAAAAAAAACAAAGAGTGTTAGTTACTGGAAGGACAATTTAAAGTAATCGTAATTGGAGTCTTGGAAGGAGAGAAGAGAATGGATATTTGAAGAAATAACGACCAATTTTTTTCCAGATTTGATGGGAACTCTATTCAAGATCTAAGAAGCTTGGTGAAACTCAAGCAATATAATTATAACAAATAAAATAATGCCAAGACACAATATGCAAGATTGCTAAAAGCCAATGATAAAACACCTCAAAAGGAGCCAGAGAAAAAGGAGACTTCATGAATGAGGAAAAATATAAGGATGACAGCACACTTCTTATCAAAAACTTTGCAAACCAATACGTAATGGAGAAACATCTTTAGGGCTCTGAAAAAAATAATAATTTATCTAAAACTCTATACACAGTAAAAATATATTTCTAAAATGAAAGCAAATAAAGAAAGTTTTAGACAAACAAAAGCTGAGAGACTTTGTTAACAACAGCTCTGAACTATGAAAAAATGTTAAAAGAATTTCTTAAGACAGAAGGAAAATGATGCCATGTAGAATTTTAGATCTAAACAACAACAACAAAAAGGTAATATGGGTAAATATAAAAGATATGTTTCTATTTTTTTAATTTTGTTCAAAGATAATTTACTGATTATAACAAACATTGTGAGGTTTATAGCATATGTAGAAGCAAAAATGTATGGCAATAACTCAATAGGAAAAGAGAAATGGAAATAAAATAGTGAGGCTGTTACACTACATGTGAAGTGGTATATTATTTAAGAGTAGCTACTAATAAGTTAAAGCTGTATGTTGTAAGCCCTAGGGCAGGGAAAAGCAAACTTCAGCAAACCAAACTACAGCATTTTTGTAAAAATTGCAACCATCCTTGCTTATTTATGAATTGTCTATGGCTGCTTCACTTTACAGTGTACACACAAGTTTAAGTACAATGGAGATCATATGGCCTCAAAAGACTGAAATACTTAGTGTCTGGCCCTTTATGGAAAAAACATTTGCCAACCCATGACCTAGAGAAACTACGAAACAACTAAATCAAAAAGATATAACTAAAGATCAATAGTGCAAATAAAATGGAATGATTATAGCAAGAAATTTTTAAAACTTCAATGAGTCCAAAGAAGGCAGAGAAAGAAGAAAAGAGGAGCAAAGAACCCATGGGAGAAGCGAAACACAACTAACAAGATGGTAGGTTTAAACCCAACTATATTGATATTTATTTTAAATATAAATGGATTAAACTTCAGTTAAAAGGCAAAAGTCATCAGATGGGATTAAAAGAAGCAAGCGCCAACTCTATATTGTCTGGAAAAAACCCACTTAAAATTTAAAGAAACAAATCGGTTAAAAGTAAAAGCATAAAATTATATTTAATGCAATCACAAATCCAAAGAAAACTGGAGTGGCTATATTAATATCAAAGTAGATCCATGCAATAACATGGATGCCTGTCAAAAACTATGCAAAGAGGAAAAAAGCCACACAGAAACACACTGTATGACTCTTATAAAAGTGATTGTTCCTAGAAATCAGTGTTTCCTAAGGATTGGGGGTGACAGGAGAGAAGTGACTGCAAAAGGGCAGGAGGGAACTTTTTGGCATTATAGAAGTATTCTATATCATGGTTATTGTAGAGGTTGCATTACTGTATGCATTCATCAAAACTCTTTGAATGTGCATTTGGAATTAGTGAATTTCTTATTTTGTTTTACAAGTCTATGAGATAAACAGAACAACGATGATTATTTTAAGAGAACTTAAGTGATATGCTTAAAATAATAAAGGGAGTTTACAGTTAACTTATAGCAATAGGTAAACTTGTAACTAAAGATGCCTGACTCCTAGTCTGAAGATTGTATTACATAGTGTACTGCCTCTCAAGAAAATTGTTAAAATGCCTATCTTGTTTATTGCTGCATCCCCAGATTTAAAATTGTTTATGACTCTAATCATGCCCAGTTAACATTAGTAAATAGAAGAACAAAATAATGAATATCATATGATAAATTATGATTATCAACTAATCATAAAAATGCCTCCTTGGGGGCCGGCCCCGTGGTGTAGTGGTTAAGTGCACGCGCTCTGCTGCTGGTGGCCCAGGTTCAGATCCTGGATGCATACCGACACACCGCTTGTCAGGCCATGCTGTGGCGGCGTCCCATATAAAGTAGAGGAAGATGGGGACAGATGTTAACTCAGGGCCAATCTTCCTCAGCCAAAAGAGGAGGATCGGCATGGATGTTAGCTCAGGGCTGATCTTCCTCACCAAAAAAAAAAAAAAAAAAATGCCTCCTGTAAGTCATATGGAAGTACTACAGGACAGCAGCAAAATTGGAAAACATGCTATATACTTATGTTCAAATTCTTCAAATAATATGTTCAATATATTTTTTTCCAACCTCAGGCACTATTTCAGGTAAAGTACTTATAAATTTAAAGCAGTGGGTTCAATTGTTAAAATGAAAATAATAATAATAAATTTGGTCTTTCCAAAATATTTTAGACTTTCTGTAGTATATTGATTTTACTTTTTCAGATTATCAACTAGAGTCATAGTTTTAAATTTAGAAGTATTTCACCTGAAAACATATTGAACCCATTACTTGAAAATGTAATCAGTGTTCTATTTAAAAATAACCGTACCTACATTGCTTACTTTGCAGGCAATCTGTATAGTTTTGGCTCACATCATTTAATATAAAATAGCTGTCATTATAGTATTTTGAAAGAAACTAGCGTTTTTCGAGGAGCTTCCATTCCCCAGGGACACGCAATAGTTCTGTACGTCAATCCTTGGTAAGGGGCGGGGAAGCAGTGGAGGAAAGCATTTTAACAAAACAAAACTAAACTAAACTTCACACCATGGAAGAGAAAATATGTTTTTAGACACATAGTTCACTTTTTTTAAAAAATTCTCTATCACATTAAAAAAAAGCAAGTGGTTTTGGTCCTTTCGTATTTATAAAAGGTAGTAATACAGATTTTAAAAGATTGAATATTGAATAATCCATTTTAAAGGGAAAATTGAGTCTAAAGTAACTAGTTTTGTGTATGAAGCTAGTAAAGGATGGAGGGGCTCACGGCAGAGTTGAAACTGAGCAATTTCTGAAGCTTCGCTTTATATCGTGCTTCTTGTTCTGCTAATTGTTTCATCTAATCTTGATTTCTGAATGTTTATATGAAGGGAGGTTAAGAGAGTACACTTCTTGATTTTTATCTTGTGTATCATAAAAATAGTTCTAAATTATTGGAAGGTAATGAAAATCATTTTAAATAGAGGTGATTACATAGAATTATTCTTTTATCCTTATCTGCAACCACCATTTTTTTCTCCTAAAATAGACTGGTAAGTTCAGTAAAATGGACCAAATAGTTGTACTCATAAACATAGTCTGGTACTAAACTGGAATACATGAGCAGATTAGATCAGTACTATGAACTTGGCAGTTTTACAAGTAGATAATACATAATGTGTATAGAGGTTCAGGTGAGGGAAAATGTAATCATCAGTGGGTTATCTGGCTGATTATTTGGATTATCGGACTATGTAGGAGAAATAAACACTGTGCAACTGAGAGTATTTTCTCTGATAAAATATTCTTGTAGTGATTGAAGAAAAGTGTGCCCTCACTCTGCTACAGCACCGATTTCTTCCTTTTTACTATCTTTTTTTCATCAGCATTCAAATATATTGTGGTGTCTCCCATCTTAAAACACTCTATCTCTCCTTCCCTCCCTCCCTCTCCCTCCCACCCTGTCTTTCTCTCTATCCTCCTCTCTTTCTCTCTCTCTCTCCCTCTTTCAAGCGCTCTATCTATCTTTCCCTCCCTTCTTCCAAATTTCCTCCATTTCCGTTGCTACCAAACCACCATCATCTCTCACCTGGGCTTCTGTACTGTTCATCTACTATTCCTGAGTCCAATTTGAGCCCCCAAAGTTCATTTCCCATGGAGCGGCCAAGGTGATATATTTAACAGGAAATAAGATCATGCCACCAAATCTCCCACCCTTACAACCTTTCAGTGGCTTCCCCTTGCTTTTATAATAGAATTCAAACTTCTGATCAAGGTCTATAAAGCCCTGCAGGATCTGTCCTAGCTTGCCTTTTCAACAGTTAATTTCCTCCTTGCTCACTTTAGCCCATCCCCAAGGGTCTGCTTTCTGCAACTAAAATTCAACCATCTCAGCCTTTCTCATTTGCTGTTCTCTTGGAATACTTTTCTTCCTTATCTTTGCATGCCAACACCTTCATATCACAATACGTACACAATTATTATATACAACTTATAGACTGACTTGTCCTGCTACAATAACGATAGGATATCTTTATATAGCACTTGATATGAATCAGGTAATGATTCTAGGAACTATATATTTATATGAATATATTAATTTTAAATTGTATTTGTTATTGATTTATAATTTATTCTAACAATAATCTATTAGATAGCACTATTGTTACCCCCATTTTACAGGTGAGGAAACTGAGCACAGAGAGATGAAATGAAATTAAGTAATTTGCCTAAGGTCTCAGCGTGAGTAATTGGGAAAGCCAGGATTTCAATTCAGGTACTCTGGTTTCAGAGCCTTTGTTCTTAACTGAGCTTCTCAATGATACTCTTTGTATTATTTGAAATGTTTCTCTGATTACACAACACATAATGGATATGTGTTTTTGAAACTATTATTTAATGAAACTATACAAATATATGTAAGATTTAAACTTCTTTCTTATCAAATTTTATTCTCTTCTTTCAGAACTGCTCTTAAAATATTTCAACAGGAAAATTTTAAAAACCAAAACAAACCAAAAAAATGACGTTTATGTGTGTGGAATGGGAGTCACTTGATTATTTTGTAAAAACAATAGGAGTATAATTCTATTTCCTTTCTAATATGATCTATTTTACATGAAACATTCTAGGCAGAATATTTGCTACATGAAGATTTTGATTGAATAATTGTATATGCCAATTAATATAGCAAAATAAGTTTCTTGGTAAATACTGCTAGTAATTGTTGAATTTGACTCTATAGAATTTCTTTTAACATTTTCAATATTCTAGTACATTTATTTCAATTTTTCATGAGAATAGTTTCATTAAGATAATTATGTCAATGATGCAACAATTTCAGTACAACAATTTAAACTTTTTATTATGCCAAGATCAAAGATTACTTATCAGAAACACAGTGAATATCCTCAAAACAGATTTCCTTAGTAAATATTTTTGGTGGATAGGAAATAGAATCTCGATTCTGGTTCATGAGCCAAATTTTTCAAAGAAAATTTATTTTATTCACTACACATGTTATTATATTTTTGTTAAAGAGTCTTATTTAATCCACTTGTGTCTTTGCCACCACCAATGACGATGATTATGGTAGGATATTAAAGATCCAGGAAACTTACCACATATTCCCCTCCAGAATACAGAAACAACTAAAAACTAAACATAGGGAATGACCCATAGAGACAACAATACCAGACTTACGGCTGATAAAACTAGATTGTTGAACGTTGTTTTGATATGTGACGATAATGGGCTTTTCAAACCTCACTTCCTAATTCTTAAACACAAAGTCACAAAGAGAAAGAGGGTGAACCACAGAACTTCCCAACAAAGCTGCATGGCAGAGAGCAAGCAGACCAGAATTAACTCTACAGCAAGGCAGACATGAAAGAGAAAGAGAGAATGGCTTTGAACTCGGCAACTTCTTTTCGCTTCTTTTAACCTAACACTCAGGAGAAGTCAGTGAGGGGTGGGTGAGGAAAGAAACCAGGAGTGATGAACTCTGTGATGTTACCCATGTCTCAAGAGAAACTATATGGGATCATTGAGTTGAGCACATTAGCAAAACATTTGCTGCCATTCCTGGAGTCCATGAAAACATTAAAATCTTCAGAATGATAAATAAAACAGGCTACCCAAGCAGAAAATAATATTGACATAATAGTTATATCTACTGCTATAAAGTGCTCAGTTATCTAGACAGTGTTTACATTTGTAACAGGCAAACTAAGTCACCAATAGATTTTGACTTGATCCCAGAACCAAAAACGAGTACAGCATCATGTTAATAATCAAGGAGAAAGGTTGAGTATTGCTATTGGCTGAGAAGTTATTTGTTAAAATTGTTTTCCTTCTAATGCCACTGTTCAACAATGTTTACTGTTTATATAAGAAACTTCTAAATGCCACTGTTTATATAAGAAATTGACTTCTACCTAGCCAAAGGAGATGGAGATTTTCTAGTAGACCTATTACAGTTTAGAGTATTATGCTTTAGTCTCCAGAATGTGCTATCAATCTCTGTTCCTTTGTCCAGCCATTGTGGAAATTCACACAAGGGGAAAATTTCTCAGGAAGCATAAATAAATAAAAATTTCTTTTTATAAAGAAAGATGATCCTGGTAATCTACTGCCAATACAATGTGCTTTGAGTTGGAATTGTACCTTGTCTGGAGTGAGCTCATCATTATATACTCATTGGGATTCCAATCTCTAGCCAGTTGAATTAGTCAGCTACCCCTAGGTATAATTGACCGATTTAGCAAATAAAAATATAGGATTCCCAGTTCAATTTGAATTGCAGAAAAACAACAAATCATTTTTTAGTATAAGTATGTCGCATGGCAATATACGGGGCATATTTATGTTAAAAAATTATCTGAAATTAAGATTTTCACTGGAGGGCCGGCCCAGTGGCACAAGCTGTCAAGTGCGCACACTCTGCTGTGGCGGCCCCGGGTTCGCCAGTTTGGATCCCAGGCACGCACCGATGCATCGCTTGGCAAGCCATGCTGTGGCGGCGTCCCATATAAAGTAGAAGAAGATGGGCATGGATGTTAGCACAGGGCCAGTCTACCTCAACAAAAAGAGGAGGATTGGCAGATGTTAGCTCAGGGCTGATCTTCCTCACACACAAAAAAAATAATAATAAAATAAAAGATTTTCACTGAGAATTCTCTATTTTGCCTGGCAACTGTATCCTTATAGCAGGATGCAATTCCTGGTATCTACCCCAGAGATATATGCAACCAAATATATTGCTTTATTTGAATATTAATTTGATGATTTTATGATTATAATAGTTTTACTGGCAAAGTTTTTGTGGGTTCAATACTGCAGTTTATCTGACTTTGTGCTAAGGATTTTCATTTATAGACTTTAAAAATAGGGCACATATCTGCATATCAACTTGCAATATCATAACTGAAAATATTAAGTCGTTCCCATTCAAGTGACAGGTTTCTAGTTAGATGAACACAATGGTAGACATTATTTTATGAAAAGAATATGTATTTTCCAGTGCAGTAAATTATTCATCTATGTTATCCTGAAAAAGACCTTTACTTTAATTTTATGCAGTTATTTGAATATCGATGTATCTCTTTTGGTATGAAATGTATTCTTAGATTTTTGGGTCAAACTGCAAAATTTGGTACTTCTCTCAGGATCCAAACTTGTCTGCAACTGAGGTGGCCAGAAGGATGCTATGGCTCCAGAGCAGGATTTTAAACAGTTCCCTCACAGCCTGAAGACTTTACTCTTGGGAGGGTTAATGTTTATTGAAGTGTGCGTCCACATGGCTTTACATTTATGTCTTATCATAGCCTTGGCAGCTAAAATTGGAGATCCTAAAGCTGTTTTCTTTTTCGGTGTCTTATGTAATGTCAAGTTAGCTCTTCAAACTTGAAGCCTGATGATGTCTTCAGAGTGAATTCATAAAATTAAAAGGGCACAGCTTTTTATTTTAAAAATATATATTATTTTAGAGGAAAAAGAAATGATTCAGTAGTATACTTCTCTTAAAACTGACAGTTAAATTCTCTTCCATGTGATTCTTTACATTCTGCAAAAACATTAGGATGGCTTATATTAGATACATCATGTAATGAAGTCAAACATATTTAGGGCCTTCACCTTTTTAGATATATTTCTGTGGTGTTTTCTAAACACAATGTCATTAGATGATTTTTCACAGCATATCCCATATGAATATTCCTGTCTGGCGTAACCATCTATAACCACAATTATTTTTTATAATTGAAAAGGCATAATAAATCAAGTGAACGTCTTGTCTAGCTATTTCTTTAATAGAAATACTTTTTCAGTGTAATAAAGGGTAAAGGGGCCGGCCTGGTGGCGCAGCGGTTAAGTGTGCGCACTCCCCTTTGGCGGCCTGGGGTTCGCAAGGTTCGGATCATGGGCAAGCACCAACACACTGCTTGTCAAGCCATGCAGTGGTGGCGTCCCATATAAAGTAGAGGGAGATGGGCACAGATGTTAGCCCAGGGCCAATCTTCCTCAGCAAAAAGAGGAGGATTGGCATCAGATGTTAGCTCAGGGCTGATCTTCCTCACACACACACACAAAAAGGGTAGAATATAACTGTGGCTGTTCTGAACAGAAGTAGATACTTTATTTTTACCATTTATTGTAACAAAAAATGAGTACCTGTCAGATATTTCCAATGACAGCAATTTGAAAATAGTCAAAGTTATGTACACAATTGTATTGTGGGCAAAACTATAGTAAGTTCTTGTTGACAGTTATATGGTTTGAAGTTAAGACGCTCTACAATAATTCCTGTAATTTTCTGTAAGCAGTATAACAAACTTGGCTTTTATTTATGTTCTAGATGAAATGAATGACCATCAAAGTACCCTCTCCTACATCCTGATTAATCCATCTCCAGATACCAGACTGGAGCTGAACGATGTTGTGTAAGTTGACCCATGTCTCACAAGAGGCATTTATTTTTAGAAAACCACGAATTTATTTATTTTTATATTTTTATTTCCACCATTATAGCTCCTTATTTTTCTTACAATGTAAATGCTTAGAAAGTCCAATTCTAATGTTTGTGTTCAATAAATAAATGCATTTTATATGTATTCCTGTGTGTAATACTATAAAAAAGCATTGTAGGATCGCAGAGGTATAAAACAAGGAAATAGCAGCATAAATTCTGTATTCTGTGAGCTAATATGTATTTGGGGAAATGAAAGCAAATATGTGAAATAAGAAGAAGACAGCCCAAAGGAAAACCTGGAATATACCATACTCTCTAGTTCTAAATACCTTAGTGTTCCTAAAAGCCAAAATGAAACAGGTCAAAACACTTACTAGGAAAAGGTAGTAATTTGCTTTGTCAAAAACTATGTACTGTGCATGTACAGTTGTACCAATGTTGCCTTGAAACTATGATACAGAGAAGAATAAGGACATTTCTTCTGATTTCAAAGTGCTTACATTCTAATTAACAAAACTACAATTTAAGCATAAAAATTTAATAGCAATATAATATGACTTTGTCACTAATGAAGTAAACGTCAGTTGAGTGAGACAGTGTTTTTCCAAATTCAAGGAGGAAGGCCTTATTGTGAGTTACAGTGATTACAAAGGATATAAGGTTTGAACTAGACTCTGGAGGGTAGATAGGATTTGTGTAGGTGGAGAGCAAAGGATGTTCCAGAACAGGGAAATGGCTTGAGAAAGTGCACCACGTGGGGATGCATAATGTGCTCCATTTGGCAACACTACATAGTCCGGTTTGACCAGAATAAAAGGTTTGTACTATTAGCATTTCTGCTATTAATTAGTTAAACATAATATTGGAAACATATTAAACCTGACTTTGGAAGGACCTTAGATGACAAAATAGGGAATTTAAACTCAACCTTACAGGCAATGGATAGCACTTAGATACATGAGCAAGAAAGTAGCAATATTTTACAAAAGACATTTTGGCAATTGGTATATTCCTAGAAGAGAAATTCTTAATAAGAATCTGCCCTGAAGTCCATGGTCCTGAGGCTGAGCCAGATCAAGAGCTGCTTGCCCCAGTAGCCAACTCCAGATCATATTAGTGACATAAAATAAATGCGAAAGATCTACAAGTCTTTGTGGGTGTTAGGTCCACAGGATGTGCTTGTATCTATAGTCAGGAATATTTGTAATTAGGTCAGAGCCTAGGAGGAGTGAGAACATTCTGTGATGCAGAGTATAAAATGTTTCCATGCAAGTGGTTTAGAACTAAAGCTAGTAATATGCCAAGAATTAGATAGAAGCCTACTTTTATATGTTGCCAGTTTTGTGGGCGATTTTGGCTGGATGGAAAGAGTACAATTTATTTTTTTTTAAGAGCTCTGCAAGAAGCAATAGAGTTGATTGGCAGGATGGATTAGGGTTGAAGTAAGCCTTTAAAGAGAGAAACCAGCTAAAAAGCGGTTATGCAGGTGTGAGGGAGATAAGAATCTGTCATGGCATCAGGATAATGGATTGTAAAGGCAAGCTCCTATGTAGATAAATTTTTGAAGGCAGAGTGAGACTTGTTCATTGGTGTGGGAAATGGAAAAGAAGGAGTCTAACATGGCTTTAAGATTTCAAATCTATGTGATTGCAAAAAAAAAAATGCTGGTTCACTGAAACAAGTCAGAATAGGGAGGCAATTTTTTAAGCAGGAAAAAGTTGTTGGCTGGGGAGGAAAGAGAGATGATGGGCTGGAGTTTAGTTACATTGTTCAATGTGCTCAGTGGAAATGACTAGAAAACATATAGAGTTCTTGAGCTTTAAAGAGGAGCTAGTTCTATATAGAAAACATTTATTTTTCATCTTCTAGATGAATAAAGCTAAAAAGAGAATGACTTTTCCAAAGACGAGATACATAAATTAGAAAAAGTAGAAGAATGAATATTGGATTGTTGACTAGCATTCAGTTTTAGTGCAGAGACATGAATGTGTTTCACAAACTTCTTCGGAAAATACATCAGCAGGGGTGACTTTAACCCAAAATCAGCTTGAAAAGATTTTTACAACGCACCTAAGATACAGCTAGCAAGTATAATAATGCTTTATTTTGCCATCTGATGATACTGGTTAGAATATAGGAGCTTTGGGGGATCAGAAAGGTAATTTCAGCTGTTAGAGTTCTTAAGGCAGCTGTCAAAAATTACATCCAGGGGTGATGCTGAATTTACAGAGGACTTCAAGTTAGATGAAAATATCTTATTTATGATGCACCTGGCTTTCAACTGCCCATTCTGGAGACTTCACTTATTATATTACTATAATAAAACAAAACTGCTCTTTTTTTCTTGTGTCCATATTTATATATGTCTTCTTTCCTTTAAACTCATAAAATCAGGCAATTTTTATTAATTCTCCAATCTGCCCCGTAAGTCCAACCTTCTCAGGCCTCTTTTTCAAGTTAATTTTAACTGTGTTAACTATATAGAGTTTTTTAAAAGCTATGCTTACCTTATTCGTATTCTATAATAAATTCTAAGTTTCTTGAGCCTAATATAATTATTTACCATGATTATTTTTGATAGAATGGGAAGATATTGTTAACCTTTTGAGTCTATGAACATGTCCTTCCATCAAATAGATACTTATAATTTGAAATAATTCCCCGAACTTTTAAACTTACAAATAAAATATGTATGTTGGAAGGTATACAGGTAAAATAAACATGACATTTTCTGCCTTTTGGATACTAGTATTTTTTATTACTTTTAGGCTAAAACATCTGTTTGACTGCTATAAAAGACCTTTTTTGCAATGATCTGTATTGGTGGCATTGGAATAATTAAATTTTAGTATAACTGGAGCAATGACAAATATCATGAAAAAAATGCCTACTGTGACCAGTAGTACATAAAAACACATTTAAGAAATTTATTTTATAGACTCATAGGTTTAGTAGTGATAATAATAGGGAAAGAAACTTTTGCAGCTACACCAATGTTTTTAGGGGATAATGGATTATACTCACACCTTCTATATTTTTCTAAAAAATCACTTTCAGAAGTTCATTTTAAATGAAGGAGCAGCATTAATTTGATTCAAAGAACAATAAATCACTAGATGATATGGCGTTAAAAAGCTTAATGGGCACTATTAGTTTTCTTCATCGATCTACAATGCTATTGATATTTAAATAATTATAAAGCAGAGTGCATAGATAACAAAATCCAGTTAATAGATCCAAGGACACTAATCTCAACTTTTATTTGATGGAAGAAAATAAACTGCAGAGTTTTAAATTACCTTTTCTCATTTTCATTAAGGGACCTATTTTATGAATAGTTTTCCTTTAGTTTTCAAGAGGAAAAGCACAATCTTCATTAGAGTTCTTACTTTTAAATTAGTTTCTCTGTTCATTTTTTCCCCTACTAAAATTATTATAAAACTATGAAATACTAATTTCATTTGAACCTGAAACAAGACTTGCTTGGAATGCTGCATTACGTATAGTTACTTTCCTTCCTCCCCCACAAACCCTCAGTGGCTTCCCACTGCTTTTGGAACAGAAATTGAAACTACTTATCCTGAAGCTTCAAGTCCTTCATTAGCTGTTTTCTACTTTTCTTCCTGAGTTTACCTACCGCTATTTTCTGGTCTAACCAGTCTTCTAAAGTCAAACGTTTTCTAAACACATCAGGAACATCCCTCCCCTGTACGCCCTACTGTCCAAGTCTGGGATTGCCTCTCTGCTCCTCTCCACTCCAGCCTGGGAGCAGCTAGAGCCGACCTCTCCAATAAAGTGTTCCCTAATTCTCTCTGTTCTTTTTCTCTTTCCATGATGTTTGGAATTTCTGCTTCTTTTTAGATCTGCTTCATAAATTAAACTCGAATAATGTTCTGCAGGACAGGGGCCAGGGTTTGTGACTTTTTATATTTCCAGATCCTAGCTCAGTATTCTAGAGGCACTCAAGAAGTGGAAGCTCATATCATTTGACAGTCTGAAGTAAAACATCTCTCTTAAAACAAATTCTAACATTATTGAAATGTGTGAGTTTGGCAGAAGAACATTTTCCTGTTTACTAGTAGAATGAATTAAGAATTATTTTTTGTTCTTTTGCATAATTGCTTACTATAGCATAATCTAAATGTTAGACTAATAAATTTCCAGATAAAATATTATCTACACATAATGTTCTCCATAACATTTACTAAATCATTAATTTTATAGAATCATAGACTATTTCAATTAAAAAGACTATAGAAATTATTTATATCAAATTTATTTATGAATGATAAAAATAAGACTAAGAGGAGTTAAGTAATAAAAGAATCATGCCTAGGAATTGCATCTCCTTGATAGAAAAATAGCCAAAGTAGGGGATAATACATCAACAAAATACTAAAATGAAACATAAACCTTTGATAAGAAGAAAGTGGTGAAATGGGTCATAACTGAAAGATAATGATACTTAAGTCAGCAGCATTCATCATCATAATCTTCTTAGGTATAGAAATAATACAAGCCCTGCAAAATTCTATGGGCCAACTAAACAGTGAGTTTTCCTACCAATGCTATATATAGAGACACAGTTTAGATAACATAAAAACTGAGCAGATAAATTTGAAGTAGCATTCTGAAGTGTTAGTGTGGATTAGTTTTGCCTTTATATATTATTACAGTTATTTTCTTTGTTTTCTTTTATTAGATACTTAATCCGACCAGATCCACTGGCATACCTTCCAAACAGTGAACCCAGTCGGAAAAACAGCATCTGTAACACCACCACTCAAGACTCTCGGGAAGAAACTCAGCTTTGATAAAAAGAAAATAAGAGACTCTTTTTTTTTTTCCTACAAGGATCTTGCTTGGAACAACTCTAAATCTTAGAGAAAAAAAAAATGTTGCTGGCATGTAATAAACTAGATTGGAGTATATTCAATTCTCTCATATTTTAAAAAATCTATTCTCTTAGAAGTGTAGATTATTTTGAAATTTAAAGTACTGCTTATTGGTACTCCTATTGATATATAAAGACATCAATGGAATGATTTTGAAAACCCAAATCAAAACACAAAAATTTAAATCTGATATTTAATTGTTTGACAATAATCCAAACTGTATGAAGCCAATTTTAAAATGTGTTAAAGTTTTATGAAATTAAACTGAAAATCCAACTGTATTTGGTGCATCATAATGGACGTAGATGATTGTTGCCCCTCTTAAATACTAAATGTCATATTCAATTCTTTAAAGTGGCTGTTTTATAAAATGGAGCTCATCATAAATGTCTAGTCTTCTCTGCACAGAGATTAACAAACAAACTTGTGTGGCTGACTTTTGTGTAAGAATCATAGTTTGCTTTAGAATATAAATCCTTAAGTCATTTTAACCTTTTTTGTTACCTTCTCTTATGAAACTCTATCATATTCGTTTTAGAGTTTCAGATGTTCATAGCATGTTTGATTACACTGAAGAAACCAAAACAAACAAAAAGAAATATCAAGGACCTGAACTTTTGCTAATTTTATGTCTGACATACCTTGTATGCCAAGAAAAGTGTATTAAAAAGCAAATATTTATTGTTCTCCTAAAAGAACGCCTAACAGAGACAGTACTTAAAACACATTCATTGACTTAAATTTAATCCAAGTATTGGATCATTAGCTGAAATATGCAGTAATGATTTTTCAATAGACTCTTGAGCTTTAATATTTTTCATGTATCTATACAGTATATTTCATTAGAAAGATACTTTAAAATTCAAAGAAGCAAAATTATACTTTTTATGAAATACAAAGACATTTCAAAATATGAAAAGTCCCCCTTTATGCCTTTAGTATTGAAATAATCATCCACAAAAAAATGGTATTTTAAAAAGTTTGATTTAATTTTGAAAAATCATCTATAAGAACTATGTTTTAACATTGTGAGGAAAAAAAGCATATAATAAAGACAAGTTGCTTTTACTGTTTAAATTTGACATAAATCATGCAGAATTTGACAGTTTCAAATTAAATATAAATTGACCCTTGGTGACACCAATGGTTTTATCTGTATTGATTTATTCCACTTCAGAAACAGACTGTAAAGCACAAGAGAATGGTTTGCCAGGTAGTTGGAATGTGTTAAGGTATTCCCATGAGGGAGACATTGGTAAACTTAAAAAGATATTTTTCTTCTAATTTTGTATTTGTTTTTATTTCTGAACTTGACATTGAATTTTAATTCAACAGAAAATAAGACATATAAGACTACAAAGAGACATTTTATCTTTTCTTTTCATAAGGAAGCAGATAAATTGAAAGGAAAATAGAAGGACTAAAGAAACATGGATAAAGAAAGCCTAACGTTCCCCCAAATAATTCTGTGGAAATAAAAATATAAACCATAAAATGTGAAATTATAGATTATAGCCATTGTATAATTTGGCTTAGAGAATATGAAATGCCTATTTGTTGTTGTTGTTTTTTAGTATTTTACATTACTCTCATTTCGGAACGACAAGAACACCAAGAATTTCCCCTAAAACAGTGAGAGCCTATTTTTAATTTTCTTTAACCAGACAGGGAAGCAGAATTTATAACATGTTACTTAAAATTGGAAGCATATCTTAAAACAAAGATTGTATGCATATATACATGTATATGTTATAAACACAGGTGAAATATATTTGACAAACACATACATGTAAATTATTCAAACTAAAGGCAGAATTGAACTGATATATGTAATGGAGAACAGTAATGAATTTAATGAACATGTTTCATATTTGCACATCAATAGTCAAGTATGTTTGTTTGAGTTGCCATTTCTTTACTCCATTACAGTTATTTTCAGGAATAAATGTAAGATATTACAAATCTTCTGTTTCCCCACAAGATGTCCCCACAAGTTTAGTATTTTTGCATTATGACAGGTGGCAAGACTAGGCTTTTAAGCTAGGACATGAGGATATTTCCTGTAAAACTGAAAATTTTGTTTCATAAATTTTACAATAATTATTTTTGATTATGAACATTAGTCCAAATTTAATATTTGACACAATTCATATCAGCTTGCTATAATAATGATAGTTTATTAGTCTTTCTGTTACTTAAAGAATAAAAACATGCTTATGAAAGCCTTTTAACAAACTGTTGCCTTTTTAAAATACTTACACTTGCACATGAAAATAAAACATCAAGTCAATACTAGTCCTTGTAACCCTACGGGAATTGGTTCTGTTTATTGTCTATGTACCATTTTGCTACTGGTTACATTGAATTGCTTTAAAATAAATAATAAAATTATTTCTGATGATGAAAACTCTTCGTGTTTTTTTGCCAAAACTTTAATTGTTTAGGCAAATTATGTTTTGAAGCTACAAAATGCATTTGTCACTTTCATATTTCAGAGGCAACATAAACATGAAGGTGATCTCATTGGAAAAGATAGCCATGAATAAACTGTTGTTGAATTCCTTCTTCATACAATAGGTTCTGAATTACTCTGTGGCAGGAAAGGAGAAGGGAGGAGGGAAGGACAGGGAGCCTGGAGATAGAGAAGAGGAAGTGAAGAAATGGAAAGAAGAAAAAAAAAGAAAGTGATGGAAAAAACTAACGTAGGTGCCAGAAGAAAAATATTTTTTTTTTACAAAACAGAGAATAGTGTCCCAATACACTAATTTAATGGACAGATAAGTACTGGTTAGAGAAAAGAAAAATAATTTTAAATGCAAAGGTAGACTTTTGGTTCCAGGAAAATGGAGTAGACACATCCCTCCCTACTCTTCCTGCTAAGTACAGCTAGAACCCCTAGATATTAGGTATCAAACAAGCACAAGTGACTGAAAAGAGGAGAGAAGAAGCAAGACGGACTAGGACACCGGGACTTGAAGAACAGCATGGTGGGGAGTTCCTTCCATTTTCTTTTTGCCTCCTGTGTATCGTGGATGGATAGTGGGAAATACCAATGAGCACAGACAAGAAGTCCCAAGAAAAGCCTGCTCTCTTCTTCCAAATGACTGACTCCTGCAGCAAGTGCAGCTTCCCCAGCACCAGCCTCCTGGTGCCCCTGGAGTGTGGGCGGTTTCTCCAGAGAATGGCTCCTAGAATTTAGGGAAGTCAACACACCCACCGGCCAGCAGCTTCCCTCAGCACCGCCTTGGACAGTTTTGTGGCCAAGCGCCTCCAGTGAGTCACTGCCCCATGAACCACTTTCCCTCTATTTCCAGCAAGTCCCACCAGCGCAGCACCACAATGACTTGACTGCAATTCTGAGCCACAGCTGTGCCATCTCCAACAGAGTCTGGATTTCAGTCCTGGAGTCTCTTCACGGGGCACTTTATCTCAGCCCTGAAGATAATGCCGGCTCCTTATATCTGCTATTTCTGTATTATTTTCAACTTCTCTTTACTTATGACTACCCTGTTGGTCATTATGCCAAAGCTCTGCTACAGTTAATGATTCTCTCTATTAAGTTTTCTCTGTCCAAATCACTTGTGGTTTCTCTTTCCAGATTGGACTCTGGCTGAGACATGATGCACATATAGCAGTTCTCCATCTGATTAAGTCTGAGATAATGGTGATATCAGATTCCAAAGACTGCAATCTGAAGGACAGATTTTGGGAAAATACAACAAATTGAACAGCACCTGCTGGGAAACTTCAAAGACAGACAATGTTCATCCCGTGGAGCGTTAGACCACGTTTATTTCATTTTGATCTTCTCTGCTCTTTTTATAGGACTTCTCTCCGGTCTATTTTTTTTTTGTAATTTTATTTATTTATTTTTTCCCCCAAAGCCCCAGTAGATAGTTGTATGTCATAGCTGCACATCCTTCTAGTTGCTGTATGTGGGACACGGACTCAGCATGACTGGAGAAGCAGAGCGTCGGTGCATGCCCGGGATCCGAACCTGGGCCGCCAGCCTCAGAGCGCGCACACTTAACCGCTAAGCCACCCGGCAAGCCCCTCTCCGGTCTATTTTATTTGCAGGGTCAGGTCAGCTTTAATTATGGTAGATCAATCTAAGATCGTAGCAAATGTTTCTAAAAAAACAGTTATTTGGCTTATAATTAAAGTCTATGTACCATCTTAGTATTCAGCAGAATTATATTTTATTACTTATATCTAAAAATGTTTCAGTAGAAACAAAGCAATGATCTGTCTTCGTAAATATAACAGCAGAAATCTTTAACAAATGGCACTATAATTTAATCACACTCCAAAGAAATATATAGTTCTACACAAAATTTATATTTTCCCTTTTCTCCCATATACAAATATGTTTCATTTCAAGTATCAGCAGGCTAGATATGTTTGCATTTGAACATTAAATACAAGTCCAAGAGGAAACATTCCACAATTTATAGAATGAGATTCTTTTATCTGTATGTTACTGATATTCATATACAATAAGAAAGCTTGAGTCGGTCGTTGAAATTCAAAGACTTTTCTTCTTCTCTGAAAACTCTCAACTTGCGAGAGACAGGGACTACGTGATGCTCATTACTAGACCTGAGGTAGATACAGATGTTGAGGTTTGTAAATACATTGCACAGCCATATAGGCACAAATACATTGTATAATGCTAAAGTAATAATTTTAGAGTTGTCAGTACTTTTTAATATAGATATTGTCATATTTCAAATATTATATCAATTTGCATCAAATGTAATGGATTCCAAATTTTAATAGAGACCACAGAATGAGACCCCCAAAAGATCTGTCAGTCTATCATTGTCTTAGTCCATTTGGGCTGCTGTAACAAAAGTACCATAGACTGAGTGGCTTAAACAACAGACATTCATTTTTCACCGTTCTGGAGGCTGGGAAGTCCAAGATCAAGAGGCCAGCAGATTCAGTGTTTGGTGAGATCCACTGCCTGGTTCTTAGATGGATGTCTTGTTTTATCCACACCTGGCAGAAAGTGGAGAGAAACAAACTCTCTTGGGACTCTTACAAGGGCATAATTCCATTCATGAGATTACCACCCTCATGATCTCATCTAATCCTAATTTCCTCTCAAAGACCCAACCTCCTAATATCATCATACTGGGGGGCTAGGGCTTCAACATATGAATTTGGGGAGGATACAACCATTCAGTCCATATAATTCTGCCCCTGGCTCCCCCAAATTCATGTCCTCTCATGCAAAATACATTCATTCCATCCCAACAGCTCCAAAAGTCTTAACTCCTATCAGCATCAACTCTAACGTCTAAAGTCCGAAATCTCATCTAAATATCATCTACATTAGATATGGGCGAGACTCAGGTACAAGTAATTTATGTTGAGGTAGAATTCCTCTCCAGCTGTGAACCTGTGAAAGCAGACAGGTTATGTGCTTCCAAAACACAATGGTAGCACAGGCATAGGATAGACATTCCCATTCCAAAAGGGAGATATAGGAAAGAAGAAAGGAGTGAGAGGTCCCAAGTAAGTCCAAAATGTAACGGGACAAATTCCATTAGAGCCGGAGGCTTAAGAATAACCCTCTTTGACTCAACAATCTGCCTTAGAATGTCACTGCACAGCTCAGTGGACCGCCCCACAGCAGCGCTCTGCCTGGGCCCTGCCCGTGGTGGCTCTGTGCCTGGGCGCTGCCCCTGCAGCAGCTCTCTGCCAGGCTACCCTCCATGCTGTGGTCCTCCTGGGATGGGATGTTACATTCATGGCTCAAGGCACATTCATTCTCTGAAACCTAGGTGAAGGCAGGCATGCCCCCCAGACCCGTGCACTCTGCAGGCTGGCAAAGATAGTCTGTGCAGATGCTGCCAAAGTTTGCAGCCTGTGCCTTCTGGAGTGGCAGCCACCGTGGCCATGTTGCAATGAGACCCTCTGGAGCCACACCGGGGATGGCCTAGGAGTGCTGCATCAGAGTGCAAGGGGTGGAGCCCACGGAGTTGAGGCAAGATTGGGCAGTGCATGCTAAAGTCCTGCTGGCACAGGGGCTCCTCCTTCAAAACCGCTCTGGCCCCTGGGTCCTTGCACTCTGCGCCTGTGATGAGGGTGGCAGCTCTAATGATCTTTGTCTTCTGGATCATTCTTCCACTGTCTTGAAGAATAGCGTTTGGCTTCCATTGATCCATACTAATCCTCTTATCAAATGGTCTCTTGGCCACACGTTTAGTGTTCCCATTTTTTTGCAACATGGATAGGCTGAGAATTTTCCAAATCTGTCAGTTTAGCTTCCTTTTTCCTTAACAATTACATCTTTAAGTCACTTCTCTGTCCTGGCATTTTGCTACAAATAGTCAGGAGGAGCTCAGCTACACCCTGAAAAGTGTGCTTAGAGGTCTCCTCAGCTATATATCCAATTTTCATCCCTTACAAGTTCTACCTTCCATAAAACACTAGAACACAAACACAATTCAGCCAAGTTCTTTGCCACTATTAACAAGGGTATAACTTGCTATGTAACTTATAAGTTATGTAACATAACTCCTTCATCCTCTACCCATATCCAGTTCCAAATCCACTACCTTGTGTTTACGTATTTGTTACAACAGTACCCCACTTCTCAGTGCCAATTGCTGTTTTACTTCACTCAGGTTGCTATAACAAAAACACCATAGACTGGGTGGCTTAAACAACAAACATTTATTTTCTCACATGTCTGGAGGCTGGGAAGTCCAAGACCAAGGTGCTGGCAGATTTGGTGTCTGGTGAGAACCCACTTCCTGGTTTGTAGATGGCCGTCTTCTCATCATACATTCACATGGCAGAGAGTGGAGAGAAGCAAGTTCCCTCAAACTCTCATGAGGGCATTCATCACATTCCTGAGGGCTCCACTTTCTTGACTTCATCTGATCCTAATTATCTCCCAAAGGCCCACTTCCTAATACCATTACATTGGAGGGTAGGATTTCAACATATGAATTTGAGGGAGACACAAACATTCAATCTATAACATTCATATGATCTCACAAGGAAACTGGCACTTTGTGGCATATATTTGGCAGGACAGATTTGGCTCTACAGCACTAATAAATAAACACCATAATCTCAGTGTCCTAATATAAAAATAAAAGTAGTTTTATCTGGGATCATGTCCAATGCAGACAATGATCTAATTTTAGGATAAAAGAGTTTACAAATACATATTCATTGGAATAGTACAAGTGTCAAAATCATTGGAGTAATATAAATATAATGAAAATATTTTTACCTTAACTAAGGATTCAAACTTGGACAAAAAATATTGAGAAAACAACAACTACTTGAAAAGTATTTCAATTTTAGATGTTCGAGCCAACTAAGCTACAAATGACTTGATTTTGAAAAATATCTTATGATAACTTTTTAACGAAAACTAATTGATTTTTAATGTTTTTGGCAAAAAAAGCATGCTGTGAAATGACTATGAAATGACTGACATTTCTACCGTAAAACATGTTGCTGAAAATAATTAAGTAGCAGTTCTTGATTTATTATCGCTAACTACAGGAGCAAAGTTCTTTATTTTATTCATTTATTTTTTATTTATTGATGAGGAAGTTTGGCCATGAGCTAATATCCGTGCCCGTCTTCTTCCATTTTGTATATGGGATGCCGCCACAGTGTGGCTTGATGAGTGGTGCGTATGTCTGCGCCCAGCATCCGAACCTGCGAACTCCCGGCTGCTGAGGCAGAGCGCGCGAACTTAACCACTATGCAACCAGGCCGGCCCCAAAGTTTTTATTTGGAAGTAGTCAATGTCTCCCAAGTTAGTGTCAGCAATCCTCATTTCTCACTTTAGTGAAGTTAAGATTTATTCTTGCACAAGGAAACGAGTTGCGTTCGAATTCGAGGCAGCAGGAAGAGGAATCAGTTACCTCCAAGTCACTGTTACAAACTCAAAAGCCTAAATTAGCAGAAGAGAAGATGGTTCTTTGATCACTTGGCCATATAAATATTTCAGGGCACATAGTTTTAGAACAAGGAATCTATCTGTTGAAAAATTTCTACCTATTTATCAATATGGTTGTGATATTTATTAGATAATACTAAAAATTAAAATCAGTTAATAAAATTATTTTACTTAAGTCATTTTGGGGTCATACTATCATTTTTTTCTTGAGTTTGCTGAAATATTAATATCTACATACTGTAAATAACAAACTATCGAAAGTGTATTACTAAGAATTTGCAAGAGCAAAAAATTAGTATTTCACAATATTTCCCATAAGTTTTGTAAAGTTTTTTTTACCCGTTATTAAAAGATATTGACAAGATCTCCCTGCCTCATAATTATTTGGACTTTCAGAGCAATTTTTTGATATTAAAAGAATTAAACTTCCCTGATATCTTTCAATATTCCTCAACACACTCCTTTTGTTTACCTCTTTATATAAAATATTCACCAAAGTAATTACCAAATTCGTATAACCTTGAAGTGACTTAGTAAAGTAATTTAACATCCTTTTGTATCATAGATAGAAGACAATTTTCATCTGAGTCTGAAATCAATTGTTTCTTTGTAACTCTTCCAATATTATCACAGAATAAACTACAGGGTATAGATGATGATCAAGGGTAAGTAATTTGTTTTGTGTATACAATATTGACCAGTTCTCTAGACTTATCTGTGTCGTAATTGTCACATCTTGCATCCTGCAATGGTTCACTGCACCTACTTTCACAGAGGCAGCTGCTTGGCCCTGGGACATGCAGAAGCTAAATGGTGGGGCATTTTTCCCCCATGTAAAGGTGGTTGGTCACCTAGCATCAACTCCCCATGGCAGAGATGGTGCTCTGAGAGCCAACAAAGATGAAGTTGTGTCTGTGCCCATTCCTTACTGAGCTGATGCAAGAGGAGGATTGCTTAAAGTCACAGAAGTCTCTGTTGAAAAGAGTAAGAGTTGAGCATGCTCTTGGAGCCAGTACTCGTTCCAGCTGGTTATGTCAGAGGCTCTGGAGAGCACGAAACCACTGGTGTTGGTACCCGGCTGATGAAATTGCAAATGACTTTTATAGAAGAAGATCGCTGTAGATTTGGACACCTCAAAATATTATGTTGCAATTGTACATTGTCATTAACTAAAAAATGGTTGACATGAGGACCTTAAAAGTTCAGATGTAGATCTCTGTTGAAAATTATTAAAAATATATTCAGCTGATGATACCCATTTTTTATCACCCCAATCAGATTGCCATCTGCTCACAGGATATAAACACAAAGCTATTGTTTTATAGTAGCACAAGAAAGAGATCCTGAAATGTCTAAAGACAAACTTGAAGACCATCTTTGATTTTCCTCTTCTCCTTCATTACTACTTCGACCCACCAGTTAATTCCCAAGTCCTGTTATTTCTACCTCCTAAATGACTCCAATCCTATATTCTCACCACTGCTTTCCTAGACCAGTACAGACACTAGCCTACTCCTGGGCTACTCTAATAAACCTGCCAAACCCAACGTTGCCCTCCTCCATTCTTTGCTCCAAATTATGGTCAGAAACATTCTTCAAAAATTTAAGTTGATTCTTACTTAAAATCATCCAAAGGCTTCTTTCTCAATACTCTAGAATAGAGACCAAAATAATTAGCAGTTCTAATAGGTATGATCTGACTCTGCTTTTACATCTCTGTCTCACCTCTTGTTCGCTATGTTTCACTCACTTTGAACTGTTTTCAGTTTTTCAAATATGCCACATGCTCTTTTTCTAATGAAGATATACACACGACATTTCTTCTGCCTCAAATTATATTCCTCCTACCTTTGACCATCTAACTTCTACTCATTCCATTGAAGGGGAGCAGAATTTGCTATCCCAAAATGTGTCTCTTTGGATTGAATACTTTTAAGAACAAAAGACTCAGGAAGAAACTTTCCCCCCTAAGTGCCTAAAAGAATTTAAGATAGAAGGTCTGTTCCAGGAAGGAGCTAATTCCACACATAACTATAGCATAATATGAACTAGGTGTGCTAGACAGGGAGGAACCTAGCAAGGCCCACTTGATCAAAGTCCTCTCCATATCTCATTTTCTTTGCAAGGCATGGCAAACAGTTGTTTACCAAACATTTGCTTTTCCATCTCCATGAGAATTGCCTTCCTTCCCTTTGAAGTTCCAAATCACTACCCCCAATATCTTCTTTTGTCTTTAGCTGAAGATAATATTTAAGATTGTGGCTTTGGCCATTTTGGCGAGTTACTCAGTTTTCCTGGGTTTCTCCCATATGTACATGTTATTAAACTTCTCTGATTTTCTCCTGTTATTCTGTCTCATGTCAATTTTATTCTTAGACCAGCCGGAAGAACCTAGAGGGTCAAAGAATATTTCTTCCTCCTCTACATACCCAAATTTAAATACATTGGGTCTCAGCGTCAAAATCTCTTACTCAAAATCCTTTTCTTATCCTCCAATCTACACTGCATCCCCCATTATACTTATTCACAGCACCATTTATATGGTCACCATTTGTTACACAGTTACATTGTTATCATTTGCTTAATGTCTATTTTCCATTACATTCACAGCAATTATTGTATATTTCAATGATCACTGTATCCACTGCCTAAGATATTGTCTAAAATGAGTGTGTGTACATATCTGTGAATACACGTAAATGTACGTATTTTTGAAACCAGTAAAGAATTTTTTCTATTATATCTATCCTCAGTAGTTTTGGTATATGTAAGAAATTTGTAAACTGTATGTATTATACCAATGGAAGAAAAGAATAACATTGAATTTATCATAGTATGATTTTATAATCTGAAGTATGGTCAAGAATTTAGTTAAACCTGAGAAGGGAGTGCTCTGCAGCTTTCAACAGGAGGGTGAAAACTTGGGATTTCCTACAATAAAAATGATCAATAGAAGCTTTCCCACAAGTGTAGCTATAGTACAATATTTTTACAGAATATAAAATTGGAAATGCAAAATTTAATCCAATCAGTAAAGAGAAATCATCTAACATCAATAAATCTGTATCCATAATCAGGGGATATTAAAAAAAAATAGAACACTTTATCACTAAGACTTATCTCAACAGTGTTTTTGCCTGAATAAGGCAAATGCACACACTATATCTAAATAATTTGTGTTATTATTAATTATACATACGCTTATAGAAATTTAGGGCTATACATCAAAACATAAAAAATACAATCATTATAATCCACAATACCAGCATCCAAACATATTTTCTATTAATATATTTATGCTTTTGCTTGTAGGACTATCTCAATGTAGTATGTATATTGAATATTAGATGCATCTGCAGCGTTGCATCTTGATTTTTAAACTTAGTATTATACTGTGGGGCTTTCCAAAGCTTTGATGCATTATTCAAACATTCTTTTTAAAACTACATAATATCCCATCATTTACATACACCAGAATGTAACTATTTTCATATGGTCAATTATTCGGCCCCAAACCCACCTTCTTTATATTCTGCTTCATGAATCCTGACTATATAATGAATATTTAGGCCCTTTTCCCTATATGGCACTATAATGAATATTGTAATTAATACTTTTGGATATATATGTTTGTATCTCTGATTATGGCTAACAATCCATTTCTAGACATGTATTAGAACACTTATCCATACCCCTGATGTTTCCCAAGACGTAAAGACAGTCATCAGGGCAACATTCTTGGCCTCTCAGAAGGATAAACTTGGGAGCAGGAACTGAGAACATTCAGAGCTCATCCCCTGTCCATCCACTCCTCATTTGGGGATCTGCAGGCCTAAAGAGAGCATGTGCCCTGCTGGGCTTTTGTGCCTTAAGTTTATCAATAAAGGCCCTACCCTGCCAGGAAGGCCTGTGGTTCTTCAGGGCAGCCTGTGATCAAATGGGCAAATCTTTGATTTGGGGCTTCAGTGTTGAAACACCATGCCGTCACATAACTAAGACATGTTCTCTTGAAGCTCTGTCAGTGGCTCGGTTCTCAGGCAGAGAAAAACGTTGCTATTTATAGGAATTCTGTGTGACAGTTTCTGAACATTGTAAGAGTTTTAGAATATATTGTCAAGCCAGGTAATGCCGACATAAAATTGCAATAACAGCTCTCTGACTAAGGCTAAATATTATTATTATTTTAATAAGACATTTTGATTGGTGGAATTATATGTAATTTGTTTAGTATTTTTAAACTATCACTTAGAGTGCTATAGCTTATTACCACAAATATTGGGAAAAGAGCCAAACCTACTTAATAATCACTGTTAGTAGTGCATTTTAGATATGACTGAGAAGAGAAGATTGATTTAAACTTTTATTCTTGTTTTTCTAGCCAAAGTTTAAAAAAAAAAAAAGGGCAGAAAGAAATGGTTGTGTGGACCTGAAGCAAAATTTATTTATTTTTTTTTTTTTAAAGATTTTTTTTATTTATTTTATTTTTTGCCCCCAAAGCCCCAGTAGATAGTTGTATGTCATAGCTGCACACCCTTCTAGTTGCTGTATGTGGGACTCGGCCCCAGGATGGACAGAGAAGTGGTGCCTCAATGCGCACCCGGGATCCGAACCCGGGCTGCTAGCATCGCAGCGCGCGCACTTAACCACCAAGCCACAGGGCCGGCCCTCAAAATTTATTGAATAAGAAATAATTTCTGTAAATCTATGTCACTGACTATATGAAGGCCAATTGAAATAACTATCACTGTCATTTTGGCTTCTGTAGATGACAGTTTGCTTGACTTGATGTGTGCACAGTCTCCATGAGTTAGAGACTGAATTTTGCTCTATTTTCACGCTTCCCTCTCTCCATACACTGTCTTGTGAATGTACAGTTCCTTCTACTAGAGGCAGGGAGCAATTTCCTGCCCCTTGACTTTATGTCTAGCCTCATGACTTACTCTGGCCAACGGCATGTAAACAGACACGGTCCAAGCAGAAGCTTGAGATGTGTGGGCTGGGTTGGACTTGCTCTCTTGCTCTTCTATCATTGCAGTAAGAAGAATGTGTCCCAACAAAGCAGCTAGTCCAAGGAGGATGAGAGGGACAAAGGCACTCTTGAACCCACCTGCTGCGTGGAGTCAAATCCTCCAGCCGTGATCCACCCAGATCAGCTGACCCCCAGAGGGCCCACAGAAATAAGCAAAAATAGATGCTTTTTATTTCAAGCCAGCGTATTTTGAGGCAATTTGAACACAGCATCATTGGGATGTGTAAATTGTCGAGGTCTGCAGTGTGCACTTTTGCATTCATTCTGTCTGTTAACGCTCCTAACAATCACGTAAGGTCGATTTTATCATCTGCATTTCAGACAAGGAAACAGCCCTAGAGAAGTTAAGCAACTTTCCCAAAGCAGCATACCTAGAAAACAAAAAAGTAAAAATCTGTTTCTAACGTAGGAAGATGAATTCTTCCATTAATAAAAGTATGTAATTACTAACAGAATTGTTCTCAGTCATTGAAGAACCAGCTTCAATGGAGCCTCATTTCTGTACAGGTGCCATGAATGTATTTTGCTTTGATGGATTAAAATTGATTTTGTTTAATGGGACTAAGTTGGCATTATGGCAAAGTAATTAAGAGTGTGGGGTCTGAAATCAGACAGCCTGGGTGAGTCTCCAAGCCCCCAATTTACTATTTATATGACCACTGGCCAAGTTACTTGATTCAGTGCGCCAGTTCCTTCGTAATGACATGGCCATAAAGCTATGTACTTCAGAAGGTTGTTGTGAGATTTACTAGAGTTAATATATTTAATAAGCACTCAACAAATATTAATTATTACTGTGTAGAAATGACCAGTTCTCATATACCAAAGTTATATACATGGGCGGCTATGGTGTTCTATGTAAGTTCTTATACACAGAAGATCAATTTCTTTTTTTTTTTTAATTTTTTGTTTATTGCAGTAACATTGGTTTATAACATTGTAAAAATTTCAGGTGTACATCATTATACTTCTATATCTGCATAGATTACATCATGTTCACCACCCAAATACTAATTACAACCCATCACCACACACATGTACTGAATTATCCCTTTCACCCTCCTCCCTCCCCCCTTCCCCTCTGGTAACCACCAATCCAATCTCTGTCTCTATGTGTTTGTTTATTGTTGTTATTATCTACTACTTAGTGAAGGAAATCATACGGTATTTGACCTTCTCCCTCTGACTTACTTCACTTTGCATTATACCCTCAATGTCCATCCATGTTGTCACAAATGCCTGGATTTCATCGTTTCTTATGGCTGAGTAGTATTCCATTGTGTATATATACCACATCTTCTTTATCCATTCATCCCTTGATGGGCACTTAGGTTGCTTCCAAGTCTTGGCTATTGTGAATAACGCTGCAATGAACACAAGGGTGAATGTACCTTTGCAAATTGGTGTTTTCAAGTTCTTTGGATAAATACCCAACAGTGGAATAGCTGGATCATATGGTAGTTCTATCTTTGATTTTTTGAGGAATCTCCATACTGTTTTCCATAGTGGTTGCACCAGTTTGCACTCCCACCAGCAGTGTATGAGAGTTCCCTTCTCTCCACATCCTCTCCAACACATGTTATTTCCTGTCTTGTTAATTATAGCCATTCTGACGGGTGTGAGGTGATATCTCATTGTAGTTTTGATTTGCATTTCCCTGATAGTTAGTGATTTTGAACATCTTTTCATGTGTCTGTTGGCCATCTGTATATCTTCTTTGGAGAAATGTCTGTTCAGGTCTTTTGCCCATTTTTTAATTGGGTTGGTAGTTTTTTTGTTGTTGAGATGCATGAGTTCTTTATATATTTTGGAGATTAAGCCCTTATCAGATGTATGGTTTACAAATATCTTCTCCCAATTGTTAGGTTGTCTTTTCGTTTTGTTGATGGTTCCCTTTGCTGTACAGAAGATTTTTAGTTTGATGTAGTCCCATTTGTTTATTTTTACTATTGTTTCTCTTGCCCGGTCAGACATGGTGCTTGAAAAGATGTTGCTAAGACCGATGTCGAAGAGCGTACTGCCTATGTTTTCTTCTAGAAGTTTCATAGTTTCAGGTCTTACATTCAAGTCTTTAATCCATTTGGACTTAATTTTTGTATATGGTGTAAGATAAGGGTCCACTTTCATTTTTTTGCAGGTGGCTATCCTGTTTTCCCAACACCATTTGTTGAAGAGACGTTCTTTTCCCCATTGTATGTTCTTGGCTCCTTTGTCAAAGATTAGCTGTCCATAGATGTGTGGGTTTATTTCTGGGCCTTCAATTCTATTCCATTGATCTGTGTGTCTGTTTTTGTGCCAGTACCATGCTGTTTTGGTTACTAGAGCTTTGTAGTATATTTTGAAATCAGAGAGTGTGATACCTCCAGCTTTGTTCTTTTTTCTCAGGATTCCTTTAGCTATTCAGGGTTTTTTATTGTTCTATATAAATTTTAGGATTCTTTGTTCTATTTCTGTGAAAAATGTTGGAACTGTGATAGGGATTGCATTGAATCTATAGATTGCTTTAGGAAGTATGGACATCTTAACTATGTTAATTCTTCCAATCCAAGAGCACGGAATATCTTTCCATTTCTTTGTGTCTTCTTCAATTTCTTTCAGAAATGTTTTATAGTCTTCGATGTAGAGATCTTTCACCTCTTTGGTTAAGTTTATTCCTAAGTATTTTATTCTTTTTGTTGCAATTGTAAATGGGATGGTATTCTTAATTTCTCTTTCTGTTACTTCGTTGTTAGTGTATAGAAATGCAACTGATTTTTGTATGTTGATTTTGTATCCTGCAACTTTACCATATTCGTTTATTACTTCTAACAGTTTTCTGGTGGATTCTTTAGGGTTTTCTGTATATAAAATCATGTCATCTGCAAATAGTGACAGTTTCACTTCTTCCTTTCCAATTTGGATCCCTTTTATTTCTTTTTCTTGCCTGATTGCTCTGGCTAGGACTTCCAGTACTATGTTAAATAGGAGTGGTGACAGTGGGCATCCTTGTCTGGTTCCTGTTCTTAGAGGGATAGCTTTCAGTTTTTCACCATTGAGGATGATATTAGCTGTGGGTTTCTCATATATGGTCTTTATTATGTTGAGGTACTTTCCTTCTATCCCCATTTATTCAGAGTTTTAATCATAAATGGATGCTGCATCTTGTCAAATGCTTTCTCTGCATCCATTGAGATGATCATGTGACTTTTATTCTTCATTTTATTAATGTGGTGTATTATGTTGATTGATTTGTGAATATTAAACCATCCCTGTATCCCTGGAATAAATCCCACTTGATCATGTTGTATAATATTTTTAACGTATTGTTGTATGCGATTTGCTAGTATTTTGTTGAGGATTTTTGCATTGATGTTCATCAGTGATATTGGCCTGTAATTTTCTTTTTCTGTGCTGTCCTTGTCTGGTTTTGGTATCAGGGTAATGTCAGCTTTGTAGAATGAGTTAGGGAGCTTCCCCCCCTCCTCAATTTTTTGGAAGAGTTTGAGAAGGATAGGTATTAAGTCTTCTTTGAATGTTTGGTAGAATTCACCAGGGAAGCCGTCTGGTCCTGGACTTTTATTTTGGGGGAGGTTTGTGATTACTGTTTCGATCTCCTTACTGGTGATTGGTCTATTCAAATTCTCTACTTCTTCTTGATCCAGTTTTGGAAGGTTGTATGATTCTAAGAATTTATCCATTTCTTCCAGATTGTTGAATTTGTTGGCATATAGCTTTTCATAGTATTCTCTTATAATCTTTTGTATTTCTGAGGTGTCTGCTGTAACCTGTCCTCTTTCATTTCTGATTTTACTTATTTGTGCCTTCTCTCTTTTTTTATTGGTGAGTCTAGCTAAAGGTTTGTCAATTTTGTTGATCTTTTCAAAGAACCAGCTCTTGGTTTTATTAATTTTTTCTATTGTTTTTTTGGTCTCTATTTCATTTATTTCTGCTCTAATTTTTATTATTTCCCTTCTTCTACTGATTTTGGGCTTTGTTTGTTCTTCTTTTTCCAGTTCCTTTAGGTGCGTTGTTAGATTGTTTATTTGAGATTTTTCTTGTTTGTTGAGATAGGCCTGTATCGCTATAAACTTCCCTCTTAGAATCGCTTTTGCTGTATCACATAAGTTCTGGCATGTCGTATTTTCATTTTCATTTGTCTCCAGGTATTTTTTGATTTCTTTTTTGATTTCTTCATTAACCCAGTCGTTGTTCAGTAGCATTTTGCTTAATCTCCACGTATTTGTGGCTTTTCTGATTTTCTTCCTATAGTTGATTTCTAGTTTCATACCGTTGTGGTCAGAAAAGATGCTTGGTATTATTTCAATCTTCTTAAGTTTATGTAGACTTGTTTTGTGGCCTAATATGTGATCAATCCTGGAGAATGTTCCATGTGCATTTGAAAAGAACGTGTATTCTTTGGTTTTTGGCTGGAATACTCTGTATATATTTACTAGGTCCATCTGTTCTAGTGTGTCGTTTAAGGCCAATGTTTCCTTATTGATCTTCTGTTTGGATGATCTATCCATCGGTGTAAGTGGAGTGTTAAAGTTCCCTAATATTATTGTGTTACTGTCTATTTCTATTTTTTATGTCTGTTAATAATTGCTTTATATATTTAGGTGCACCTACGTTGGGTGCATAGATATTTACAAGTGTTATGTCGTCTTGTTGGATTGTTCCCTTGATCATTATGTATTGCCCTTCTTTGTCTCTTTTTACAGTTTTTATTTTAAAGTCTATTTTGTCTGATATGAGTACTGCTCCCCCAGCTTTCTTTTCAATGCCATTTGCGTGGAGTATCTTTTTCCATCCCTTCACTTTCAGTTTGTGAGTGTCTTTAGGTCTTAAGTGTGTCTCTTGTATGCAGCATATATATGGGTCTAGTTTTTTTATCCAATCAGCCACCCTATGCCTTTTAATTGGAGCATTTAGTCCATTGACATTTAAAGTAGCTATTGATAAGTATGTACTTACTGCCATTTTTTAACTTTTTTTTTTTTCTCAGTGTTTTAGTAGTCCATCTCTGTTCTTTTCTTCTTCTATACAGAATTGATGGTCACTTTACTTTGACCTCTGTCTCAAAGCTGTACTCTTTAACTCCCTTCCTCCCTCATGTTTTTGATATCATATCTAACCTCTTTTTTGTGCATTTGTATCCATTACCCTCTTATCATGGAAATAGATAATTTTTCCTATTTGTGGTCTTCTCTTTTCCCCTTAAATCAGTCCCTTTAACATTTCTTGTAGCACTAGTTTCTTGTTGACAAACTCCTTTAATTTTTCCTTGTCTGGGAAATTTTTGATCTCTCCTTGCATTTTGAATGATAACCTTGCTGGGTAAGTTTTTTCCTTTTAACACTTTAAATATATCATGCCGTTCTCTTCTAGCCTGTAAGGTTTCTGCTGAAAAGTCAGCTGATAGCCTTATGGGGTTTCCTTTGTATATAACTTGCCTTTCTCTTGTGGCTTTTAGGATTCTCTCTTTATCTTTAATTCTGGACATTTTGATTATGATGTGTCTTGGTGTGGGCCTCTTTGGGTTTATCTTGTTTGGGGCTCTCTGTGCTTCCTGTACCTGGATGTCTGTTTCCTTCCTTAGGTTAGGGAAGTTTTCATCTATTATTTCTTGAAATAGATTCTCTGCCCCCTTGTCTCGCTCTTCTCCTTCCGGGACACCTATAACATGGATGTTAGTGCGCTTGATGTTGTCCCAGAGGTCCCTTAGACTGTCCTCACTCTTTTTAATTCTTTTCTCTTTTACCTGTTCACCTTGGGTAATTTCTTCTAGTCTTTCGTCCAGCTCACAGATCCGTTGTTCTGTATCCTCTACTCTGCTTTTGAGTCCCTCTAATGAATTTTTCATTTCCAGTATTGTATTCTTCATTTCTGATTGGTTCTTTTTTATATCTTCCATTTCTTTGTTGACATTCTCACTGAGTTCATCTATTCTTCTCCCCAGATCAGTGAGCATCCTTAACACTCTTTGTTTGAACTCTCTGTCGGGTAGGTTGCTCATTTCTGTTTCACTTAGTTCCTTTTCTGGGGTTTTGTCCTGTTCCCTTACTTGGAATGTATTCTTTTGCCTCCTCATTTTGCCTCTTTCCCTGTGCTTGTGTCTACGTATTAGGTAGGTCAGCTACGTTTCCTGCTCTTGGATAGGTGACCTTATGTAAGTGATGCCTTAGGAGGCTTCCAGTGTGTTTCCCTCAGTTCTCAATGTTCCAGGGGTGGCCCCTATGTGGGCTACGTGTGTCCTTCTGTTGTGGCCTGTTTGCTCTCCCTGTAGGCGCCCAGTGAGGCCGAGTTATGCTCCTGGCCAGCTGTTGTAATGCTCAGCTGCTTGTAGTTGTTGTGGGACCTTCAGTCTCTTTATCAGGTCTGGGGAGCCCCAGCACAGTTGGCTGTAAGTTCTAATACCACATTTGTGTTGCAGTATTTCTTTTAAGTGAGTAGGCCCCCAGTGTGGCAGGTTGTTAGGCTCAGGGCCTTACAATTGTTGTAAGCCTCTAGCCTATTAGGTCTCTTGTCAGCTCTCTGAGGATTGCAGCTGCGTGGGGCTGGCCTCAGGCACAGGAGCACCCAATTGTTTCAGGCTTTGGAAGGTGGGGCAAACACCCTATGTGGGTCTTTGAGAAATGCAAGTCTTCTGCAGCTGACAAGCCCTGCCACCCACAGGTCCACACACACATTCAACACAGTTCTGCCCTGTGTGTGCGCCCTGCCCTCCCCAAGCAGACACAGTCTCTCCACGGCAGGAGCCCCACACACTCCACCACCGCCCACACTCTCCACCCACTCCTTGTGCACTCCCTGCCCCGCTCAAGTTGGCTCAGTTGCCAGGCTGCAGAGAATCCAGTCACCAATCTATGCAGGCCCACAAGTTGCCTGAGGCTTGTTGTTGGGTGGGGCCAGTCTCTAGGGTGGGCTGCCTGCCCTGGCTGAGCTGGATTAAATCGGTGCTCTAGCGGGTGGAGCAGACCCTGGGCTAGCAGGCCTCGGGGAGAACTCCAATGGCCTCTGTGTCAGCAAGCTCACACCAGGCCACAACAATGGCCTCCACCAATGTCCCAGTCCCTGGAGAGGTCTCACCCCTCACTGAGATGCACTCAGGGCCTATTAGGTGAGTCTCTTTTCACCAGAGCACTGTGCACCTTTCTTTCTGGTGATTTTAGGTTGGGTGAGTTTGCGTGCGGGCCCTTTAAGAACCGGTTTTAGTTTCTTTGTGAACCAGCTTTTCTTGGGGTGCTCCCCAATGTTTTAGTAGCAGGCACAGTCAGATATTATGCCGCTGGTCTCGATTGTGCTGGATCCACAAAATGCCCACAGCGAGGGCGCTCCCGGCTCAGGGCCCGGCGCCGCCAGTGAGGCTGTGGACCTGTGGGCTGCTCCCAGGGGCCGTGAAGCTGGCGGCTTGTGAAGGCGGCGTTTTTTCTCTCCAGAAAGGAGTCTCTGCCTCTTCTACCTCAATTAGGATTGTCCGTTGTTGCAGGAGATCCTCTTATCCAGTTTTCAGTTCTGTCTCAGGGGTAATTTTTCCATGAGTAGTTGTAAATTGGCTGTGTCCACGGGAGGAGGTGAGTTCCGAGTCTGCTTACGCCACCATCTTGAGTTCACCCCCCCAGAAGATCAATTTCAACATCTGTTATTTAACAAACATGTGAGAAAACTGATCAGTTAATTAGCATTAGTGACCAAATATGCGTGATGTGCAAGCATTCTGCGAACTCTGAGATGGTCCAAGAATGTTCCTAAAATCTATGTCTACAAATTATAACAACGTTCAAGTAGGCAGAATATTATGAATGAAGGCATACATGGAGCAGAAAACATTAGATCCTGTGTAGCAAAGAAGACAGTCCTGATTTTCTGTAGAAAAAGCAAACACACATGAATAGAAATAAGAGAGAGGAGAGTAAAGCCAGGACGAGATTAAGTAAATGGAGATTTGTAATATGATAACAAGAAATTTTCTAATTTTTTTGGAGGTGGGAGAAAGTTAAAAATGAACAGCAGATTGGCAATACCAAATTCCTGCTTGAGGAGAAAATTGATCCAGCAGCAGTGGTTAAGATGTTTCAGTTTGAGTAAAAATTGGAAGCATGGAGACAAGTTATAAGGTGTGAAAATATGCAAGACACTTCAGAAAGATAGTATTTATTGGCAAGGGTAAGCTTTTATAGCACCAAATACTTTTTTTTTTTTTTGCAGTATGTATCTCAAGTGTTATTGCACATTTGTTGGATTTGATTAATATCTGTAAGCCCTTGCTAGTTTAAACTCCCTGAGAGCAGAGATTATGTCTGTTTGCTCAACATTCCGTCCTCAGCACCTGTAACAGAGATTGGCCACAGTTGTTGCTTAGTAAATATGTGTTAAATCAGTGACAAGGAGAATGATGAATGAGAGAGTGAGGGAATCTGGATAAATGAAATTTAGTAATTTTGAGATAAAATATTATTTAATCAAAACTTATCATTTTACATTTGTAAGTTTAAGTGTTTTGACCAAGATTACATAAAGCAAATGAAATTAATTTTTTTGACTAATTTTTGATTGCTGTACAAAGTTTCACTGAGCTTCAAATATCAGGAATATTCAAATCCTATTATGGGAAAATACTTTTCATTCTGCTATGTTCTGAAATATGATCCCATAGTCTGTATGTGATATTTTAGCTGGCATTTCTAGATATTTTGTTGTGCGAGATTTTCAGGTTTATTGGACCATAATCAATACTTTTGGAAAATAATTCATGTATTGGAATTGTCGAAGCAAATGATCTATAATCAATCTATAAATCAAAATTGGGATAAGTTTATTATGAGCCAAATTTGAGGATCATATAGCCAGTGGCCTTCCTTCACCAAGGAAGGAAGGGCACCAAAGAAGTGGGGTGTACAGAGCAGTTATATACCGTCAAAGAGCATGTATCACATATGATTGCAGTGTCCCTTTTACAATAGTCACAAGATTGCCCTGTCGGCACAGCAATTGAATGACACAGCAGGTAGCAGGTCTGTTGTCTTGAGTTGGGTGGTCAGAGGATGAGCACAGCAATCAAATCCTAGCCTAGGGAGAAATGCTTATCCTTAAGGAAATGCCAATGTGGGGGAACTTGCATGCTTACCTTAAAGGCATTTGTTCTTGTCTTTGGGACATGGTAAATGCTTAAAGCAGATATACAATGCATGTTCAAAGGCCATGCCATGCCGTTTTGGAAAGACAAGGTCAGATCGAATTAGTTTTACACCAAATGGCTTCCTCATATACTCCAATATGTCCTATTGCTTGCCATTTATTTATCAGAATGATGCACTTGTGGGTTTAAATTTTACCTGTTTCCCCCAAGAGATTGTGAGAGCCACAAGGTCAAGAACCTTACCTGTTTAAGCTCTGAGCCTCACAAAATGCCTGCTACATAACCGGCACTGATTACACATTTGAAGTAATGAATCTCGATAATGTTAATGTGGTATGAGATGTAAATCTGCTCTGAGTTCCAGAGAATAGTGATTCTTTTCACTCAGCTTTATCCACCCAGGGAATGGCTATGTCTCTTGATTGCTGTGTCTTTATAACAAGTTTGAAATCAGGAATTGTGAACCCTCCAACTTTATTCTTTTCAAGATTTTTTGGCTATTCTGATCCTTTGCATTTCCATATAAATTTTAGGATTAGCTTAAAATGTCAGCTGGGATTTTAATAGGGATTGCTTTGAATTATTGAGAGAGTATTGTCGTCTTAACAATATTAAGTTTTCTGATCCAGGGACCTGGGATACCTTTCCACTTACTTAGGTCTTTAATTTCTTTCAGCAATGTTTTGCAGTTTTCAGTGTACAAGTCTTGCATTTCTTTTGTTTAATTTATTCCCAAGTATTTAAATCCACCCATTTTTGCAACTAAACTTTATTGGAACACAGTCATGCTTATTTGCTCACATATTTTCTATGACTGCTCTTGCTGGCAGAGTAATTGCAACAGAAAAAGCTTGCCTACCACTCGTCCAGAAGAGGTCTCCTGAATGTATTCTCTGCTAACAAGTACAGCAGAAATGATTTTCCATAAACACTTGGAGAAATTTAAGTTTTCTCTCTAGATTTACAACTGAATAATCTTCAGAGTGCATAGAGTATCTCATTTTTTATTCTTGGACCATTAGCCTCTGCAATTTCTACTACAGTTTATTCTCTGCTTCAACAAACCCTTAAATTGCTATCCTCTAAATGACACACTGAGGGTCTCTAGGACCTTCAGCTATTACATTTAGATTCTAGACAAATTGCGGTATTACAATCCTGAATTTTTTTTTCTGAGCCTCATAGAACAGTAACAGTTAGTAACCATCCCCTTTTGACACAGACCACAGGATGCGGTGTGAAGGATGTCAAATCATCTGGGAAAAATACTTTGTTAAGAATTCCTCTCAATTTCTGTGTGTCTTGGAGAAGGTCCTTAATTGTTTGCTCCTCTGCTGGCTGGGCAAACCTTTCAACACATGGAGATCCAGATGGTGAGGAAGGAGAAGGACCTGATCGAATAAGTGAAAATATTCTTTCAGCCTGTTATTCAGCTTGTTATCTTCCCAAGGGCTTGTTCTGTTTGTGCCTGTTCCATTAATTGACACTGTGGGTCTGGGAGAGGGAAATATGTTCTCTGTTAAATAACAAGAAAGAAAGAAATCACAATAATGGATACAAATAGGAGTACATTGTCTTTTATTTTTGAAATATTATTTTACCAACATTGCATGTAATTTTCAAAAAAGTAGTCTTAATAGATCTGCTTTGAGGGGTAGTCAGTCAGCAATGGGTGTGAGAGAAAAAAAGACACAAAAATGCAGACATGGAACAGATCTTGACATACAGAGTAAGTTGGAGGAAGACACTAAGTGATGAGAATTGTTACATTTAAGGGCTCGGCTTGTTAAGAAACACCAAGTACAAACAATTTGAAATATATTTGGCTTATTTTCGGAATTGCTTTGCGATAGCACCATCTTGTGGCCCAATTTAAAGTAGTTTTCCACTCCAAACAGATCAAGGCTAGGTTTATCAGCATATAAAGCTTCCTACAACTACTGTAATCTACTATATTAGGCTTACACAACGCTGTCTTTTTTATTGATTTTATTGTAATTTTAAGAACTGGTTTTGTGTTATTTAAAATTCAAAAATTTAGCAGTATATAAATTATTGAGAAAGATCTTATTACTCTCTGCAAGGCTAATTTAATACTTTAAACAGTATTTAAGGGGCTGGCCCTGTGGCATAGTGGTTGAGTTCATGCACTCTGCTTCAGCAGCCTGGGGTCTGAGGGTGGGATCCCGGGCGTGGACCTACACAACACTCATCGAGCCATGCTGTGGCGGCGTCCCACATACAAAATAGAGGAAGATTGGCACAGATGTTAGCTCAGGGCCAGTCTTCCTCACCAAAAAAAATAAAGTTTTTAATATTTTTAAAAACCAAGGTTATATTTGAGATAAGAAAAAGCTATTTATCATGCATTATATACGCAAACTCATTTAAAATCAGAAATATTTCCACCTATGAACTTACCTTTTTTGTGTGTGTGTGTGAGGAAGATGGGGCCTAGGCTAAGATCTGTGTCCATCTCCGTTTATTTTATATGGGATGCCACCACAGCATGGCTTGACCAGTGGTGCATCGGTGCGTGCCCTGGGACCCGAACCTGTGAACCCCAGGCCACCGAAGTGGAGCGTGCGCACTTAACCACTATGCCACTGGGCCGGTCCCTGAAGTTACTTTTTAAACATTCTAGAAAAAGTTAAAGAAAGTATATTATCATTAAACTTTTAAAATATTTTAGAATCTAAGGGCTTGATAAGATAAAAATAAGAACCTTTATTTTATAAGAAACATGAGTGTAAAAAGTGTAATAGGAAAAACGCCATCAAAATTTGTGTTATTCATATTAAGTGTTAATAGTGCACATGCACCAAATATCTCCAAATTTAGACTTCCTGTGGTCCACTCCTTATGCTGGAATGAGGGGCCATTTCAATCTATTTCTTTTTTCTCAGGCACCATCTCATAGTGCCTAATTTCTACAAACCTTTCCCAACATGGTAAATCAAATATCAATTTTTCTCCATAATGCAAAGTGTCGGATTATTGATCATGGGTCTGGTTGTAAGGAATTTGGCCCCATTTCAATCTTCTTCCCTAGGATGTATTTCCTGTGACTGTTTAATTTAGACTGTGAGCTTATTACATTATTCAGTCATATTCAGCATCTCTGCCTATAGATGCAAAGTATGGTGAGAAGGAATAGAACCCAGAGTCTTAATCTGGAAGACAATTTAGATTTCACAAGTGCAACCACTTCGGTTTGCCAGGGAGGAAATCCAGACCCTGAAAGTGAAGAACTTTTTCCAAAGTACTTTTTCTTGTAGGTAGCATAGAGGTGAGTTTAGCTTTTTAAATCCCAATCTGACAATCTCTGACATTTAACTGAAGTGTTCATTCACATTGAAAGTGATTGTTAATATGCCTCAATTAATCTAAGATCTAGATGTTTTCTATTTTTCCATTTGTTTTTTGCTTTTTTCCTCTTCATTGCCTGCTTTCTCAGAGTTTGAGTCTTTTTTATGATTCTTTTTTATGTCCTCTATTGACTGATTGTTAATGCCTCTTTTTAACTAATTCAGTGATTTCCTAGGCTTTGCAATACTCATTTTTAAGTAATCTGAGTCTACATTCACAGAGTAGCATACCACCTCTCAAGCAATATGAGACACTTATAATAGTGTAATCTCAATTTCTCCTTCCCATCCTTTGCATCATTTTGTCATGCATTTCACTATTACATCTGCTACAATTGCACAGTATGTTGTAACTAGTTTTCATTTAAACAGTTATCTTTTAGCATAAAGATAAAAAAAGTTATATTTTACCTTAAATTATTTAATTTCTGAAAATTCATTTTTTTTTGTAAACCCAAGTTTCTGACCTACATCTCACTCTTTGTTACAGAAGACTTTCTTTAATACTTCTTATATAGAAGGTCTGCTAGCAAGAAATTCCTTTAGTTATTGTTTTACTGAAAAAATATTAATTTTCCTTCTCTTTTGTAGGATATTTTCTCTGAGAGTAGAATTCTGGGTTGATAGTTTATTTTTTTCTTTGGCATTTAAGGATGTCACTCCATTTCTTCCTGCTTGCATGGATTGTGACAAGAAATCTGCGAAAATTCTTATCCTTTTCCTACTGAGTTAATGTGTCTTTTTTCTTTGCCTTCAAGATGTTCTTTTTTCCTTTTTTGTTTGTTTGTGTGTTTTACCAGTTTGAATATGACATACTAAAGTTTTTAAAATTATTATTCATACTGCTTGGAGTTCTCTGAGCTTCTTGGATTTGCAGTTTCATGTCTATCTCCCCACCATTATTTTTTCAAATATTTTTTCTACCCCCTTCTCTCTGTCTTCTCCAACTGGAATTTCAAGTTTACATATATTAGACCAGTTGATATTGTCCCACAGCTCTTGGATGCTCTGGTCATTTTGTTTTACCCACCCACTCTTTCTTTCCATTTCATTTTTTTAAATAATTTTTAATGATCTATCTTGCAGGTTGCCAATTTCCATTTGATTCTTAGAGTTTCCATCTCTCTGATGAAAATATGTATTTTATCTTGGATGTTCTTTACATTTCCCTTTCATACCTTTCACATGCTAATCATTTTTCTGTGCCTCTTATATGTGTGTGTGTGTATATATGTATATGACATGTTGTATAAGACAGTTGATACTAAGTAAATATCTTTGTTTCCTGCAAGTGAATCCTCTTTTCCTTCTGACAGGACTTTTGTGTGGGGATTTGTGTCAGTCTCCTCAGGAGTTGGACTGAGTTTAATGCTTTTTGCTGCTGTGGTTATTCTCACTGCACAAGAGATTTCAAATTACTCTGGTCATACCTTGTGTTTATGGTGAGTGAATTGCCAGTGTTTTTATCCCTGAATGTCTTTTCCCTGCTTGTCTTTTCCTCTGCTTTGTGCTGATCCTCAAGAAAATCTGCCTGTCGCAGCTCTCTCAGGTGCATTCCACTTCTATCTTTATTTCATGCTTGTTAGCATGGTGGGTGGAGTGAGGTAGGGGGTATTCTCTGCTGTTCTGATTAAGCCTCACTCTTAGGCAGGCACTACAAACCTGGACATTGGGATAAGATTTTCACAAGTTTTCCAGCTGTTATGTACTGTAGATATAATGTTGAGCTAATATGCATTCTTGCCCCATCCCCAGGGGGAGAGATGTTTTTTCCCACTTCTCATATGCCAGGTGTTGTAGGTTTCTACCTTGCCCTCAGGATAAAAGTCTTGTGGTCCTTCCCCAGGCAGATGAAAGCTTTCCACAGAGGATAGAGAGGAGATGGATCCATATAGAGTTTGAGTGGTGACTGCTCTCGCATCTCCTAGGCAGCAACATAGGTAAACCTTTATCAGGATCCCCCAAGCTTCACTGTAGAAGCCTGGTGATGTTCTTGGAGGAAAAGCCTACAAAAGACTGTGAATCCACCTTTGTCTGCAGCCACCAAGGCGTCACACTGTCACCATAGCCCATATTTAGTCCTTAGCAATCAATTAAAGTTTTCTAGCTCGATCTGCTTATCAACTTCCATGTGACATTCAGTGACATCTGTTGCAGGTAAGTAAATGTTTGGGGCCTGTTTCTGCCTGCAGGTGCTGTCTCTCTCCAAAGAGTTGGGGTTAATTGCTATTATCATTAAACTAGTGAATTTTTAAAAATCTGCTCCTTTCATAATTAAATGTTTTCCTTACATATGTAGTCATCAGAATCACTGGTCTCAGAGCTATTTGGTGTCTTCAGCAGCATGTCTGGCAACAGACAGTGCCTGGTGGGAGGCTCATAAATGTCTTTTAAAGGGTGGGTAGTGAGCAGCTGGATCAGATGGACATCTAATCCCAAAGGCCAACGACTGATGCTGTAGAACTCTTCTGACTTCTGCCAGAGGCTGCCCTCGGCGTGGTCTCTGTAGCCACGTTTGCAACATCAGAGGAGCAGGTTCTCACAAGGCCCCCGGGGAGCCGACTGGACTTCAGTCTTTGCATCTCGGCCAGTGCCTGCTGCGGCTCTCCTACTTGTTCAGAAATGCACCTTTTATGTCTTCGCTGGGATATAGACCCCAAGTGTGCATCCACAAGTAGGCCATGATGCTTTCAGAATCCAAATAGTCATACTTCTGCCAGAAATGCGCACAGCTGTCACGTCAACAGTTTGTTTGGATTGATGGTAAGAGCAGCCTCAGACACCACTTCAACAAATCTAGCAAAGATTACTATTTAAAGGATGTACAGGGAGGTCGGTGCTGTTGGCACTTATGGCTGAGCGATTAGCAATGCTGGTCAGGTCACTCAGGATTGCAAGCTTTTGATCTCAAAATTCTTACCAGAGATTTTAGTTTCAGAGGATGCCATCTGGGTGGAGGGCCATTTCAGAATTCCTTCAGTCCTGGTATTTTATTACCAAGGCTTGAGCAATTCAACACACAGCTATACTAAGTCAGGTGAGTCTCATTAATCTCAGAGTTATTCATTGTTCACTATGATCACTGGGTACAGGATATCACACACTGAGACTTATATACATTAAAAAGAACACGTGATTCAGTCATTGGATTCATAATCCGTGTCATTTTTTTTAAGTTGATTATTAGGCTTTAAGGTCAAAAGTTCTCTATTATACGCCCTTTCTACTGCCCTGCCCACATTCTCACTGCCAATACTCATATACTCACACACACACATACACACACACGTACATACTCACTTCATCCAAAGAGAAAAAGAGTTTGGGCTTTGTCTAATATGACTGGGTAATGTCCTCCTTAGTGAGAAGATTTAAAATAGTTGTTGAAAATGGAAAAGCTTCATAAAATATGCTAATTATTTTTGTGAAAAACCCCAAAGTTGTGTAATGTTAGCAGGTAGATTTCATGCCAATACATTCTGATATCATAGCCAGATGTTAGTTTTGATTTTTAGGCAGTGACAGGCCACTTGCATTTCAGATCCTGCTGACTCAAACACATCCTTGAATCTTGCTAAACATATTTCATGGGGTACAAAGCAGCAGACAATTTAAACAACACAGGCAAACACACTCTTAGAACTTGCCACTGAATGCTTCCATGAGAACTTGCTTTGTGTTTAGACTTAAGGTAATAGGAGGGTTGACAATTTGGTCTTCTTTACTTCTAGGCCATTAGTTCAGGTAAGGAATTTCCCAGGGTTCAGCTGTCTGCCCAGATTCTGCAGTTGGCACTTACTGTTCTGCCCTCTTCCATGAATTTTTTCAAGCAACCCATTCTCCTCATTATGCTACCAGTCACAAACATACATTCGCTTACCTGTTGCACAATAGGGCCAATAAAGAAAAAAAGACTGAAACACCAGGCTTGTGGCAAGGAAAGAGTTTTTTTATTACCGAAAGGCAGCCAGAGAAGGAGATAGGAGTTAGAACTCAGATCCATCTCCTTGAAGGGAAAAAGGTAGAGGTTTTTTATCTGGGGTTTTAGGTAAGGGAGGGAGAGTGTGTACTGGGGTTTTAGGTAGGGGACGGGGAGCATGTGGCCTTGCTAGTTGGTGCCTTCCCACCAGCCTGTGTTTGGCCCTGAAGACTGAATCTTGACATCTGGACCTTGAATTTCTGGGAAAGATAGCTCACTCGTATCCTAAGGAGGGACAGACAGACCTGGTTAGTTTTGAACAACAGTGATCATGTTGAATGTGCACAGCTGCAGTTAGCAAAGCTTATCTCAAAGTTTTTGTTCTGGGGAAGATTTTTTTTCTTTTTTTTTGGTGAGGGAGATTGGCCATGAGTTAACATCCATTGCCAGTCTTCCTCTTTTTGCTGAGGAAGATTGGCCCTGAGCTAATATCTGTGCCTGTCTTCCTCCATTTTCTACATGGGATGCCACCACAACATGGTTTGATGAGCGGTGCCTATGTCTGCACCCAGGATCCAAACCTGCCAACCCTGGGCCGCCAAAGTGGAGCACGAATCTAACCACTACGCTACTGGGCGAGCCCTCTAGGGATGAATTTTTAACTCCTTAGTTCCCGGTTTCGATCTGAGCTAGAAAAATATTTGCAAAATGCAAATCATATATCATTCCCTAGGACAATAGATCCCTGTCACCTTTAGACAAAGCTACAAACCACAAAGAGCTTTGCAAGGTCCCAATGATTTTGCCCTCACCTCACTTTGAAGACTTTCCTTACGCCACCCTCCCTGTCACTCCTTGTGCTGAATTTATGCAAATTCAAATTTCTCATGTGTTTTTTTCTCCCCTCCAAGCCTTCCAACCTGCAGCTCCTCTTCATTCCTCTCTCCATCGGGCTCTTATTTATCCTTCAAACCTCATCTTAATTAATCTCAGCTCAAGCCCCTTCTCAGCTCTCCACCATGAATTAGGTCTATTATTAGACACTCCCATGCACCTTGTCTGCGCCACTTACCACAGATTGAATTATTCAATTAATTTTCTGAGGTAATTTGTTTGATCTGTGTTTCCCACTGAACTATAAGCTCCGAGAGGGCAAGTACCATGTTGATTGTTTATTTTGTTGTCTCTGGCATTGAATACAGTGATCAGAAGATATAAAATATTTGGGGGCCGATTAGCTCACAAGAATTCTGCTTTGGGGATGTGATACTAAAGTCCCAATTAATGACAAAATGTTACTTTTCTTGCTTCATTCTCTGTACATAAATTTCCCTTAGGGAACTCTGGAGGAGCTTGCGGGGAGACCACTTACTTGTTCCCCAGGCAAATAGTATCATAATTTAATGTTAATTGTACACTATTCATTACCATCACTTAAAATTCATGCTAAATTTTTCTTCTCTTTCTTTGTAACTTTTTTGCTCATAGTTTAAGATCCATTTCACTAACACCAACCAATCAATGCTTTACAAAGAGATCAAGATAACTTAGAGATTTCCCTTCAAGTTTACTCATAAAACAGATTCAAAGAAATTTGAATACAAAATATGCACATTAGAAATAAAATAATTTTCCTTTTTCGACATGTATTATGCTTGAATCCACATCTCATTAGTTCCTATTTTAATATTTTATTTTTTGTATTTCACGTGTGTTTTATAAGTTGTATTAGAGATAGAAAAAAATGCTTTTTAGATTGGATACCAATGAGGAACTTGAGCATGCTGTTCAAAATTGCAGTTTGATTTCAATCTATATCCAAACCTGGTTTGAAACACAGACATGTACACACACAGATTTTGTGTATATGGTGTTGAGAACTTTTTCTTAGTTTACTTTTACTACCTTAGTAGCTAATTGAGATAAATCATAACATATTTACAATAATATGACAGAAATATTTTCAATCCCACGTATAGAACAAAAAAAGGAATTTCCAAGTTATTACCTCACCCTAGCTTTAAGGATATATTTTATTTATAATTAGAAAGTGCAAAACATTTCTTCTGACCTTAAAAAACAAACGCTGCAATATATCAGTGCATATTTTAAAACAGTAAAATAAATTTATAGTTAAGTTATACTAGGGCCGGCTCCGTGGCTTGGCAGTTAAGTGCGCGCGCTCTGATGCTGGCGGCCCGGGTTCGGATCCCGGGCGCGCCCCAGTCACCACTTCTCTGTCCGGCGTGAGGCCGAGTCCCACGTACAGCAACTAGAAGGATGTGAACCTATGACATAACAGCTGTCTGCTGGGGCTTTGGGGGGAAAAAATGAATAAATAAAATCTTTAAAAAAAAAAAAAAAAAGTTATACTATTATTTTCCAGTACATTTTGGCATAATCATAAACGTTTCTGTAATGGGCATTTTTCTTTTTTTGTACTTTGAATCTGAACCCCATATTTAGAGGATCTCACAACTTATATATCTGGGTAGAAGGACGAGCCCACTAATGCTGAGGACACCAATTACTTGCTTTCCTAGCATCCCTTTAGCTTGGGTATGTCATCTAGGCTAGGCCAATCAGGTGAACCTGCCCACGATGTTGAAGCTGGATCTAGAGAGAGAAAGCAGTAGGGGGTTATGGGAAAATCTCTCCAGCATTACCAGGTTTCCAGCTGCAGCACAGGCAGTGTTAGGTGGTGTCCCGTGAAGAGCAAGTGACAGCAACAGTGGTCCAGTTCCTGGCATGACAGGATCCACTCCTCAGGACTTTGTGGATGACTCTCCTTAGTTTGCAGTATTCCTGGTGATTCTGTGAGCTACTGACATCTATTAATTATTCAATATCTGTTTAAGTATTTTCTGCTTAAATGGGCTGGCTTAGTTTCCGCTACTTCCAATCAATATTCCTGATGGAATCAGTGTGTACACTTTGCAAAGTGCATATTTATATATTCATTTTGGTTATGAATAAATGTAGCTCAAAAATTCTTATATCTTCTTAACTTTTGTATAGCAAAATGCCACTTACATTATTCTAGCTTTTGAAGTTATAAAACGGTCCTGTGCAAATTCTTTTCTAGTAAAATTGATTATATGTAAGTGAGAATTTGTAACAAAGTTACCACTATTAGGAATATAATAAATTTCCTTCAGTCATTGGGGCTTCTTTTTTTGTTGCTTAAAATAGTGAACTTGTTTGTGTAGTCATAGGCTATACCTCTTGAACTGTTAAAATAATATTATGGATGACATTCTAGATAATTGTGATATTCCTAAGGGAGTCGAATTACTTTATACAGTGAATATCATATCACCAATGTTTGGCACATCTTATATCAAGAAAAAAAAAAGAAAGTGATGTAGGTAAAATTCTAATAATGTTAGCTTCCTGATAGAACAATATTCTATTGCTGCATTTCAACTTTCTTTTATCCCTCCAGAAGCTAATCCTATATTCTCTTATCTTTCATAATGTATAATAAATTAAGAAATAAAAAACATAATCAGAGCTCAGTAGGAAAAGGCTATATGCTAGCTCCCAGAAAATCTATATTCCTTAGAAGGCTTTAAACATAGGAATAAGAATTTAGACAATAGGGCTGAAGAAAAATGCAGAGATAATAAAAATTGACCCTTCTTTGCCAGAGACTGCTCTTAATACTTTATTTGAATTAACTCACTTAATCCTTATAACAACACAATAAATTCCTCATTATTTTCGTTCTCATTGTATAGACAAGGAGACCAAGTCTTAGCGATTTAGGTAAATTGTACAAGGTCACAGGATACTATTAGGTGAAAACAAGAGTACAGATTTAGGCATTGTGCCACAAGGGGTCATATTTGGAAACGTCACACTATTGTACACTATTTCCCCACCTCTTTGATTTGCGTGGCCCTCTGACTACTTTGACAGATTAAATACAAACATAGGCCTTGTTTGGCCTGGAAGTTTCTGTTTCATTCCTCTAAGAAGCCAGCTTTAATAGATCCCTGGAGAGACCCAAATGAATAGGAATCGTACTTCCAGCAGGCAGTCCCAGCTGAGCTCCCAAATGACAGCCAGTATCAACTGCCCACCACATTAGTGAGGATGAAATGGACTTGCGGCCAAGAGCCCCAGGCCCTAACGTTTGCTTTGCCACCAGCTTCTGCTGTGATGGAGAAAGTCACGTATTCCCTCTGGGCCTCACATGGTCCCTGGGTGCCAGCTTCCACATTCCAAGAACCCCAGGTCTGTGTCTGTGAAACACAAGTGAATCTCCTCACAACAGTATTTAGAAAACTGTTTGGAAAAGTAAAATAAAATATGTATTATTTAGCATAAGAATACCGTTGTAAACTTTAAATTGAGTCTCCTTTTATTTAACTCTGGAGTTTGTCTTTCAAGGTGATAGTTACAATGCTACATCTTGGGTGCTTAGTGAAGAGGAAGAAGCCATCTTTCATGCTTCACCGCCTGTTGTTTGCGTTATCTCGGCTGAGGCCTCTGATACCATGTAGCAAATTTTGATCTAATGCCATAATTGGATGATGTTTTGGGTATATGAGGTATGGTGTGAGTGTTTTTTGCATGTGAATTGTTGTGGCCAGATTATCTCCCATCCCACAAGCTCTTTTACCTTGTGATCTTGCCATGGCTCCATAGAAAGGTGAAGTCCTTCTTTCTATCTCTTTGACTCTGGCCTATGACTGCTTTGATGAACAGAATAAGGTAAAAGAAAGTTCTGGGTATAGTCCTCTACTGGACTGGCAATCTCTGCTTGCTTTCTCTTGGTACCCGTCTGCCATGCGGTGAGGAAGCCTTGGAGAGGACCACATGGAGAAGAAGTGAGGCCTCTGACTGATGTTCCTAGTTTACCGTGTGACTGAAGGGGACATGTTGCATATTCCAGGTGAGCCATTTGCTCCATTCCAACTGAGGCTCCAACACTGGGGAACAAGAATAGACCATCCCTGCTGTGCCCTATTTGAATTGCTGAACCCCCAAACCATGGGATTGTTTACTGCCACTAACTTTCAGAATATTATGCAGCAATAAATAACCAGAACATTCCTACTATAGACCAGGACTTTTCTCAGTGCTGGATATACAACGGTGAATAAAATAGAGAATATTCTGCTTATATTTGAGTTGAGAGAAATAGAAAAAAAATATGATAGTAAGCAGAAAAGATTTAATTTCATATAGTGATAAGTTCTATAAAGTAATACATACATACACACATAAACAAAGATACTGTGTATCACAAAGTAAGACATTGAGTGCCACCAGGGGAGAGAGGTAACTTAAGGTAGGAAGATTATGACAAAATTTTCTGAAGAGATAAGTAAACTAAGATAAGAATGGTGGAAGTAGCCAGCCATGGAATGTCTTGAAGGTTCTTGACAGAAGAAAGAGTAACTACAAGGAACCTCAGGTGAGAATTACCTTGACACGCTCAAGGAGAAGAATGGAAGCCCAAGTGGCCAAATAGTGGGAAAGGCAAGGGGGCATTTGAGATGGGCACAGAGAGGTGGCCAGGGGCCTTGTGAGCTATGAGAAGAGTTTAGTTTCATTGTATGAAAAATAGGAAACCACTGCAGGGCTCAAAGGAAAGGGATAGCATGATCTGATTTAATTTTTATACCCTTTATACTTTGGAATAATTTTAGATTTACAGAAAAGTTGTAAAGATAATACAGAAAGTTCCTGTGTACACCTCACCCAGCTTCTCTCATTGTTAACATTTTACAATACCATGGTCCATTTGCAAGAACTTACAAAATCTGTAAAGCATTGGTACATTACTAGTAACTAAACTCCAGACTGTATTTGGATTTTACCAAATTTCCCATTGCGTTTAGTTGTCACGCTCTTTAGTCTCCTCTGGTCTAGTTGTTATGGACCTGTGGTCTCCTCTGGTCTGTTAGTTTCTCCGCCTCTTTGTTATTCATGACTTTGACAATCTAGAGGAGTGATTCATTGATTTCATTATGGCTACTACATGGAGAATGGATTGCAGGGAGAGAAGAGTGAAAGTGGGAAGAACAGAACAAAGAGGACTGTGTCCTGTTGTACTAAGTCTTCAAAACCTGGTGTGTATTTTACACTAACAACACAGCTCAATTCAAGTGTTCAATAGCCACGTTGGACAACACAGCTCTAGGCTACGGGAATTGAAATGCACTCAAAACACAGCTTTCCCAAACAAACAAAACACAATAATAAAAACCAAACCCTTATTAGAGTGTGATATTCTAAAAATTCTAAAAATCTAGCAGGGTCAGGGCACAATAATTTTTTAAATCAATGTTCTTTTGAAGACTCTAGTAGTTCATAGGCACAAGACAATAAGCCTTTCCCTAGGAATAAGTTAACTTGACAGGAAGAAGCTAGTTTATGCCAGCATTCTTGAGCAAGATGCTGATGTCAGAGTCCATGCTGCTATTGTAGGGAAGAAGCAAGGTGGAACATCCGAGCAGAGAAGCAGGCTTCAGTGTCTAGAGTTCCTTCTTGGTTGGAGGGACAAACTTCAAGGCAGGATCCAAAGACATGTAGGGAGATGAATGGTCCAGGATTTAGACTGCATATGAGAGAAGAGTGCCTTCATATCCAGTACAACTGAGAAGATCCCATATCCCCTGTTCTGAGCAGTCTTCCTTCGTGGGCTTAGCAGATATAGACTGGAGCATTTGAATTCTTCTAGTAAGGCAGGACTTTGCATGTATCTGTCATGGTTGAATATATTTAAGCCCTAAAGATGGTCTTATGTATTAATACTCACAGGGAACCGTAACAAGTCATGTTACAGTAGAAAGCAGTGGAGTAGTAAAGTGACTCCAATGGAATGAGGTGACAATGAGTGATCCACCAAGAGAAGAAAATCTAAAGTGGCAGTTCCAACACCTTCTTCTCAGGACCTGTTTTACACTAGCAAAAATTATTGAGGAACCTCCCCAAAGTTTTTGTGCTTGCAGATTATCTTGATTAGAGATAATCTAATCGAGATTAGAAACTAAAGCTGAGACGTTTAAAAATATTAACTAATTTACTGCTTAAAATTAACAATAGTACACCCATTGCATTTTAACATAAATAACAACATATTTTTTATGGAAGATAACTATTTTTCAAAAATATAGTGAGAAGAGTGGCATTGTTTTACATTTTTGCAAATCTCTTGACCACTGGCTTAATAGAAGACAGCTAGATTCTCATATTTGCTTCTTCCTTTACTCCATTGCAATAAAGGCATCATGCAGCTTCTAGAAAACTACACTGAATAGATTTAAGAGAATAAGAGTGAAAAAGACTAATCTTGTCTTAGTGTTATTTTGAAAATATTTTTGGCCTCATGGACCCTCTGCAAGGGACCTCCAGGGGTCCCGGAACCACACTTAGAGAAATGCAGGGCTAAAGGAATCAGAGGGTAAGGATGGATGGTTGTAGCTGCTGCTGCTTCTGGGTAGGACATTGCCAAAGGTAATATGGTGTCCCTCCCTCTTTTGGCTAGGGCTTGCCCTGTTCAAGACACCAATATCCTTAAACACTGAAAGAAGAGAAAACATATCATATTTCAAGCGTGCCAAGCTTGGTATTTGATGCTTTCGCTCTATCTTCTTATTTCCTCTAAACACTCTGAATTGTTCTTTCTCCTAACAGAAATTGTTAATATCCATTTTTACAAAGGAGGATAACGAAGTTGAAGATGGTAAGTAACTTTACTTAGTATGTGCAACTAAATAATACCAGTGATGGTCTCACAAGACTATGTTCTTTCCATAATATTCGTGCTCTCCCTTTAAGCAATAATTATACAATACAGCAATAATTATGAATTATGCAGAAATGAAGATTATCTCTGAACATAGTATAAATAAAAAAATGAAAGGACTTGAAAAAAGTCTTTTGTGAAGAAGCTACAAATGAACAGAAGTCATAGGTCAAATGTAAGGAAAACAGATTTTTGTTTAATCTGCATAATTACAACTGAATAAAATTAAAGCTTATATGGAGAGCATCTTCTGGAACAACTGGTTCAATTAAGCCATAGACAGATGACAGAGATAAGACACACTCTATGGAATAAATAGCCTTTGTTTTAGAGGAATTGAGGGAAAGAGGAAACTTAGAAGTAGTCAGCCTAAGACATGGCTGTCGAAGACATGAATTTGTATAGACATTTTGGTGATTGGAGTCATTACAAGGACCTTCAGACTCAGCTCTTTGGCTGATCAGCTACGCAATTTATATGAATTCTATTTCAGTAAACCTATAGATGTATATAAATAGTTTCTATGACGACTTTTTTTTATGTGAAATATAAGATTTCAAGTGTGTGGCTTATCTCATTGCATTATTCTTGGCTGCCAGATTCACTTTATTTCTTCATAAAATGGTGACACCTTGGGTTATTGGGTTAGTTTCTTCTTTGTAAATAACTCCAGAACTTTTCTCTGATAGGCAATTCAGATTATTACTTATGAAGGCCATCAAGCTACGGATGCATTTAGCTGCATCAAAAATAAAATAGCCATTGCCTTACGATTCATGATATGTCCAGAAAGCTTAAATATTTTAGTGTGTATAATATATTGTGTCACTGTAAGTCACTTTCACAACTGACTGTGCAAAAAGCTATTAGCTGGTTGCCATTTTCTCAAATTTGAATTCACCTGCATGTTATTTGCCAAACAGTTTCTGAGACTAAATCACATAAGGGATTGCTATAAAGTGTGTAAGAATGGGAATACATCTAATGTTATCTACAACTAAAATGAAACAAGTCTATAATCCTGGGGCTTTTCTTATCATCTTATAACCACACATGGCATAAAGATAAAACTGTGTCACACTTATCTATCATCATAATGAAATTCATTTAATTCTCCATCTTTAAGATCAAATGATGGGGTAATAGAAGGCAGAGGAAAGCTATCGCAGTGTTGCTGTGGGAGTGAGATAGAAATTCAGCCTTTAGGACAATGATATCTGCTAGGAGTGGCTTCAGCCCCTTTACAGAGTTAAAGAGTGTACTCTTTACAGTTCAAGGGAATAATCAGTTTAATTACGATGTCTATTAGTTTCCTACTGGTGCTGTAACAAATTACCACAAGCTTATTGACTTAAAACACGACAAATTTATTATCTTACAGTTCTAGAAGTCAGAAGTCCAAAATGAATCTTAAAATCCAGGTGTGTGTTCCTTCTCAAGGCTCCAGGGGAGAATCCAGATCCTTGCCTTTTTTAGTTGCTAGATGCTGCCTGCATTTCTTGGCTTATGGCGTTTTCCTCCATTATCAAGCGCATCACTTCATCCTCTGCTTCTATCCTCACAGCTCCTCTGACTTCCCTCTTATAAGGACCCTTACGATTACATAGAACCCATCCAGATAATTCAGGGTAATCTCACTAGCTTAAATTTAATCAAATGTGCAAAGGCCTTTTAGCCATGTAAGGCAGCAAAATCACTGATTGGGAATTAGGATGTGGACTTCTTTGGAGGCCATTATTCCATCTACCACACCAAGGGTGTGATAGTTAGTTATGCAGGATGCTGGCTGGTGAATAAGTAATCTTTCTACAATATTTTGAGAGAAATTCAAAGTGCTGTGGTGGTTAGAGCTAGAAGTTACTAACTGATCTGTGAAATTGTGGCATTTTCAAGGAGTGGGATTTAGGCTACATTTTGAATTATAAATAGGAGGCTGCCAGAATGAGAAGGAGCATAAGATTGTTCCAAGCAGCCTGAAAGGACCTGTGAACATAAAAACCTATGGATGTTTGAGAAGTAATAAGAGGCTCAGTGTGGTTATTTTTGTATCCCTCCCTCCTTTATTTGATTTTGAATCAATACACCTTATTGATTCTCTCACAGATATTTTCATGTGCCTCCCAAAACATTTTTTGAATGCTTACTTCCTACCGGGTACTTTGCCATGTAAAGAGCACAGAATTTGCCCTCAAGTAGTTTACAGTCAAGTGACATGACAAGTCTGGTGGATAATTCAGTTGCTTTAGTGGATCGTGATCAATAAGCGTGGAGTGTTACAGGAGCACGTTGGAGGAGCAGTCAGCCTAATCTGTGGGGCTCAGGAAGGTTTTCTGGAGGAGGCCACAGGGAAGGGAAGAGGTGAAGGATGAATGGTAGGTAGCCAGGTAAGTTGCACGTGGTGTGAGGGGAAGGAAAGAGAAACACATGAATTCAATCACCTAAACTCATGTCTGTGTGGCTTTCGACCCCACCTGGACCTATAATCCACTGCTCCTCCTCCATTTTCACCCTCCCTCAGATCATTCGTATAATCACTGACCATCTAACCCACCTTAACATCAATGGTTCACCATTATAACCACTCTTTTGCACCCACTCACGACTCCTTTGTTTCTCCTCTGCATTTTTGCCAAATCCGCCACACGCTCATTTATTCCAGCTCTGTGATATTTCTGTACCTGCAGCTATGTTGCTGAATGAGACAGGAGAAAAACACACACAAATACTGACTGATCTCACTTTAAATTCATAACTTTGAATCTTTTTTTTAATAGTGCATATTTTATTTTATTTAATTTTTTGTTTATTGCAGTAACATTGGTTTATAACATTGCATAAATTTCAGGTGTACATCATTATACTTCTATTTCTGCATAGATTACATCATGTTCACCACCCAAATACTAATTACAATCCATCACCACACACATGTGCCAAATTATCCCTTTCCCACTCCTCCCTCCCCTCTTCCCCTCTGGTAACCACCAATCCAATCTCTGTCTCTATGTGTTTGTTTCATAACCTTGAATCTTAAGCGGGCCCATAATGCCACCTTGCAATAGTCCAGTTCCTCTCCTGGGCAACTATTTCACATCCCCAGCTCTCTCCTCAAAGCTCCACCAACTCCCCTCTGGTCAGCTGATGATTCTGCCTTCTATCCCAATGTGAAAATCACAACAATTGGAAAAGAACTTCCACAGTCTTCCCCCACCATAACCATCCACCTACCATTCCTGTGCCCAAAGTTTCAGGAATCATAATCTTGTCTTTGCCTTCTTTTACCACAGGTAAACTGCACTTGCAAGTCCAATCTTTCCACTTGCACACCAGTTCCCAAGTTTTTCTCCCTCTCCTCAAGGACATTACTTCAGTAATTCCGCTAACTTTCTCCTGCACTGAGAAATTTTCTTTCTACTGAAACATTCCCCTTAGCGTGCAAATATGTTGTTATTTCTCTTTTCTTAAAAATAAAAGCTCTCTCTTGATTTAATATTGCCCTCCAGCTATTAACTCATTTCCCTGCTTTCCTTTATGGTAATAGTCAAAAGAATACACATACTCCTTTCTCTCCTCCAAATCTCTCTTAAACTTACTCCAAATAGGATTTTATTCTCTGCACTCTAGCAAAACATACGCTTATGCAAAAATATTACTAATAATAGCTCCACTAATATAATACTACTATGTTCCAAACATTTTATAAGACTATTTGGTAGTTTGTCTAATCCTCATGACAAACCGCAAGGTAGCTAGTAAGAAGTGGAGGTGGGATTAAAATCTGGGTAGATGCCTCTGAGGTCCATACTCCTAGCCACTACACTATATTACCTTTATAGCTCACAAATAATCTCCTTCTTCTAAACATAATGATCAATCATTGGTCCTCATCTTCTTTGACCTATCAGCAGCATTTAAAAAACTGATTATTTCTTCCTTTTCAAAAATCTGTCTTCCATCAGCTTCTGGGACTCCACATTCCTCCAATTTTCCTCTTACCTCATTGGTTATAGCTCTCAAGAGAAACAGAGCAGATCAACAGATAAAAAATATCTGGTTCCTTGCCCTTAAGGGTGTGATAGTTAGTTATGCAGGAGGTTGGCTGGTGAGCAAGTAATCTTTCTACAATGTTTTAAGAGAGAGAAATTCAAACTGTCCTGTGAAATTGTGGACATTGTCAAGGAGTGATATTTAGGCTAAATTTTGAAATATAAATAGGAGGCCGCCAGTTTGAGAAGGTGCATGAGATTGTTCCAAGCAGCCTGAAAGGACATGTGAACAGAGAAACCTGTGGATGTTTAAGTAATAAGAGCTCAATGTGGTCACCTTTACATCCCTCCCTCCTTTATTGATTTTGAATGAATACACCTGAAAATTAGGCTAAATTGCCAACAGAAACAGCAGTTCGTGGTAGTGGTAATTTTCAACCACTTTTCAGACACATGCACGTTAGACTCATCTAGAGAATTTTAATAAATATTGCTGCCCAGCCTGCACTCACAGTGATTCTGGTTTAATTTTTCTGGGGTGGGACCTGGGCATTGGCTCTCCAGGTGAGTCCGATAGGTTGCTAGAGTTGAAAACCATGGCGCAAGAATATAAGCAACGTTGTGGAGGATGAGCTAGAAACCAAATCTGGAGATCAGGTCAAGGTCCAATTTAAAGGCCTTTTAGCCCGTGCTGAAGAGTTTGGACTTTATCCTCTAAACAAAGTGAGGCCAAGGAGAGTTTTTTGCAAGATCATGATGTGATCAAATCAGTGTTCTCGGAACAAAAATAGCTTTAGAGAATAGTCTGAGGTTGGGGTAAGGAATATTGTTGCTATAACATAGGCATAAGTTGATGATGGCTGAGCCTCTTGTCTTAATTCTCCCAAAAGCTACTATGTATAGCATCTGGCTCATTTTCCAAGACGATAAATAAGGGAGGTATTTAGGAAAGTAAATGTGAAGGATTTACTGAATAAATGGACTGCTGAGGGAGAGGGTTCAAGATTTCTATTTTGTTTTAATATAAAGTGTTTAATATAATGTGTTTTATTCTGTTTTAAATTTAAATTTGTAAATTCTTGAATAAGTCTGGAAACAAGTGGGGGAAGCTAAGACAAACACATAAGTGGTTTGAAGTGATCAACTTGCCTCTAAGAGTTGCAGGATTGCCTTTGTATTGAACGTATGCCTGTCCTATAGTTTCTTGCAGTCACACGCAATTACAGCTTGAGAAGTTGATTACATCCTACTATGGCTTAACAATAGCGTCTGAGGCTTTTGTTAAAAAAAGGAGAAGAGAACGTTTTAGGAGGTTCTTGGCGTAGCCCAGCAAGAACTGAGGTCAAAGGGAAAGAGAGAGGACAGAGAGAGATGGGCAGCGTTTCATTTCAACAGCCATTATGGCCCATTCCACACTGGCCTTCTTGGCGTTCCTCAAGGCGACCACAAATTCTCCTCTCTGTGCCTTTGCACTCTCTGTTTTGTGTGCTCAGAACATTTTCCATCCACAGTTTGGCATGACTTTCTCCCTCTCTTTATTCCAGATTTCTGCTCAATTATCACCCATCAGAGAAATATATTATATATCAAACTCCACACCCCACCCCGTCAGTCACTTTATCCCTTTTCTCAGCTGTTTTTTTCTCAACACTCATTACTACCTCTACTGAATGAACTATTCCTAGAAAGAAGAACCTTGTAGGCAAGGAATGAATTATTCATGGAAGGAGTGAGGAGAGGAAGGCAGAAAAGCATTTTAGCAGGAAAGTTTGTCTCCTGAAAAATGATTCTTTCTGTTTTGAAATCCAAAAGGCCATGCTGAATTGTGGATGTTATCCGCTTAGCTCTCAATAGGATAAAAATAGAAAATAAGCAAGAGTAACCTGAAATTATACGAGGATCTTGATTCTGTAATAAAGGGAATAAAAGTAAAATTTTTGCAAGTTAAATTTTCGAGAGTTCTCACTTCCTCGACCCATAGACAGTTCTGATAACATCACAAGCACATTCTCAGTGTTTATTCAGTGGACATTTAATTCGTGAGAGGCGCTACCATTCAGGTCACTGAGACAGAGGTTTTAAGAGAGACGATAGAAAATGCAAAGTTCTTTGAAACCTGGAATCATATCTATAATGTTTAGTATAGCATTCTGGGGAACTAGAATGATGGGAATTCAATAAATAATTGTTTAATTCACTTACTAAAGTATTTTCTGAGAACCATCTATATGCTGGGCATAGCACTAGGCCCGGGTCATGGAGGTGTGAACTAAACAGACAGGATTACTGCCCTCATCAAGCTCACAGTTTACTAGAGGCAGACAAATATTTAAACAAATTATTACAAAATTAATGTGTAAAACATAGTTATATAGTTTATATATTAAAAGTAATAGAAGAAGAAAAAACAAGTCTAAACTTTCTAGATGTAAGTGAGTATATGTATTCAAAAATTCTTATATGTTTAGTCTCTGAAGATAATAATCAAATTATCCCAACCTTTCCACTCTGAATTTGAAGCAGAAATAGACCCAGGACCAGAGAGATAAAAATGTAAGATTCATTTCTGGTAGGTTTGCACTGGGGAACATTGATTGGGATTGGACTTGAAGTCAGAATCAGGGCTTCTCTGCCTTCCCCAGTCCAGACCTTGGGAACTAACCAAGGGGAGAATGAGGTTTACACTGACTCTGATGGTGCCAAGAAGTATAGCTTGGAAATGCAAAACCCCATCAAGGGATGAAGCCTCCCCTAGCGATGGAACACAAGGAGTCAAAGCTGATGTAGTGGGAGGGCCATTCCTTAAAAAGAAAGATCCCAGACTGCGTGATCCATGTGTTCTCTGAGCTTTTGCGAATCTCCCCAGTCAGACAAGTGGACAAGTCACTCCTGCATGGTGAGGAGCCTGTGAGAGAGAGAATGAAGGGTTGAATCTACTTGTCTAATACTTCCAGGAAGGCAGAACTCTCTATTTTCTAGCCTTCCAGTAAAGAATGAGATGAAAACGATGATATTCCCTACATTATGAATCATTTAATTGCCATTTTAGGTTTAAATTATCTACAAGATTTTAAATTATCAACTTATCTTTTGCCCTTCCTTGCCATAGATAATCCTCCTATCAATGAATAAAGACACTTTGTTTGATGGATTACCTTATACCCCATACATATTATAGTCTTTTCAGTAAATATCTATTAATTGAGCTGATATTTTTACCAGGGGAAATTTTTTGCATTGCTTTATAAGCATCAACTTATAAATTTTATTTCCTACCTGCTTATACTTCATTACAATATAATGTATTTTACATTAGTTACATCTACAAAACTCATTTTCTCTATCAAATGATGCAGGCAAGCTTGAATTGCCACAATTTACTCTGATAAGGTTCCCAGTCATACTATTTATCAAAACCAATAAATATCATCACACAATTGTATGGGGTTCACATGTAGGCTCAATCTAATTTTAGCTTTGGAACTGGCCAGTCAAAGCTGTCAAGACAGTGTCCCCTCAACTTGTGCATCTTCTCTCTTTTACATGTATATTTTCTGCATTTTCACTACCATAGTTTTCCCTACTTCTCACCAATTCTGTGTCTTAAGATTATTTCATAGCATTTCCAGTTCTGATGAAATTCCAGGTCTACATCTCCAGAAAAGATATTGCATCCTAAATCTTTATCCTTTCTTCAAAACATCACACTCTTTGCCCTATTCCTTTAGCCTCTATTATTCAGAATTTAACGTGATAATTTTTTTTTCTAGGGTAATAAAATTTATCTGGTAAGAGAAAATAAATATATATTTGATTAGATCTTGTCAATACATTAAGTCATGGGACTGCCTATTAGAATTTTAGGTATAAAGACAATGCTATGAGGGAGATATACTGGAGTCAGGGGTCCTTTTAATGCCCCTTAAAACATAACATGTAGGTAACTGGCTCTGTCACCATCCTGACACCAACCCTTGTCTATAGTAGAAGTTGTCTTTCTCCTTTAGGTATAGTGGTCCCAGTTCTCCAGAAGTATCTAATATCTCTGTAGCATCAGAGTTGTCTTTGCTTAAATTGCCTATTGAGTCCAGATTGAACCAGACTTCATGAGGCAATCTAGCATACTGATTAAGAACTAAAACTCTCAAATCCTATACATCTCAATTTGAATCCTGGTACCACCATTCACTAGTTAATAACTCAAGCAAGTTTATCAAACTTTCTGCAGTTCAATTTCCTTGTCTGTGAAATAGAAATAGTAACAATATCTACATGCTTACACCATACAGTATCTGATATAGATGATACACACAATACATGTTAGTTAACTAATTTCTACTCATCCTTCTGTGAGAGCTTAAATTCCACATCTCCTGGGAGGTTTTTTCTGATCTCCAGACAAGCTTAGATCCTTATTTTATAGACTCTCATAGCACACTCGACTTCTCTTCTGACAGCTCATCACATCACATTGAACAAGCAACATTCATGATATATAATTTTTTTTAAAAGTTGTTTATTTCCCTCTCTGTGTTTTTATACCTGCACCATGGGATTAATTTTCCCTTTCACATTTGCATGAATTTCAGGACAAGTCCCAGGACTTTCCTGGTCACCTTTAAATAGTAAAATCTGTTTGGTTACTTCTGGTCATAAGACTTAATTTAGTAATTAATGTATCTACCCCAGTGTAAGAGTAATTAAAAAAATCAAATTTCATTTAGAGTAAAGACTTTCTCTTGCCCTGTTTGAGGCCCTGGAGAAGGAGGGACCATAGTCAATTTCTCCTCTCTTTCCCACCTAGTGTTTCTGCCCTGTTTCTCCTAACTTATCACCCACAGGATCTTTTCACCATCCAGGGACTGAGCTGTAGAGTAGGAGTGGGGATAAAAGGACTGGAAAAGTGCTAATGGATTGGTCCTTTTGTGTTCATCTAGCATCCATCTTTTCTGGACAGAGCAGATATTTAATTTTATTTTCTTTTCTTCCTCCATGGAAGTCATTCATGGCAGTCTCCCACCTTACTTTGGCGTGGCTTCATTTGTGTTGGGGCACTGACTGAAAATGAGATATAGATAGTTCTATTGAGCATCCTGCTATACTTATAACTATTTATTTATTTATTATTCACTTTTCCCATTAATGTTTTTATGCAGTGGGAACAGATATATCTATCTTCTCACTGTATATGCCATCCTAGTGCCTCGTATATGTTGGGTACTCAAAACATGGATGTGTGCATGAACTGAAACAAGGTTGTAGATGCAGACAGGTGTTTATGGTGCCATCTTTGCAACTCTGAGTGTGTATTTATGTGTACCATCTGATTCTGTATTGAAATCTAATACACGTCCAATTTTTTTTTTTGAGGAAGATTGGCCCTGTGCTAACATCTGTTGCCAATCTTTGTCTTTTGTTTTTCTTTTTTCTCCCCAAAGCCCCAGTGCATAGTTGTATATCGTAGTTGTAGAGTTGTAGCTCTTCTATGTGGGATGCTGCCTCAGCATGACTTAATGAGCAGTGAGTAGGTCTGCGCCCAGGATCCCGAACTGGTGAACCCCAGGGCCACTGAAGCAGAACGCTGGAACTTACTGGTTTGCCACCGGGCCAGCCCAATACACGTCCAATTTTATCAGTCTAGTTTTATAATTCTTTATCAAATCTAGGTTCATAATGAAACCGGGGGCTGTGGAAGTATTAGCTTCAGCAAAGTCCAGATTTGACATTAGTAAGGAGCATTTTGTTTTCGAAAATTAAGAGAGGAATCACATGTTGGCAAAATAAATGCTTCCTCTGATTCTGTCTTAGTACAAATTCACATATATATTTTTATGCATATGAACTGGTACTTAGTTTGAAAGAGCATTTATAGAATACAGAAGTATTCTCCAAGTCGCTCTCTTGCTCCAGGAGGAAATTCCATCTTTTCAATTCATGCCCAGCTTTTCATGACTCTGTTTTTAGGCAGATAGGTTAAGAGTCTGTTGGAAAGGGCTCCCCCAAGCACCCAAGATGTAGCATTATAACTATCACTTTGAAAGACAAACTCCAGAAGTAAACAAAAGGAGACTCAATTTAACATTTACAGTGATATTCTGATGCTAAATAATACCTATTTTATTTTACTTTTCTAAATTGTTTCTAAATACTGTTGTGAGGAGATTCATTTATGTCTCACAGCCACAGACCTGGGGTTCTTGGAATGTCAAAGCTGGCACTCGGTGACCATGTGAGGCCCAGAGGGAATATTAACTTTCCCCATCACAGCAGAAGGTGGCGGCAAAGCAAACACTGGGGCCTGGGGCCCCTGACTCCAAGTCCATTCATCCTTTGTTCTTTCAACTATATTTGTTCATTCATTTTATTTTAGAATATTCCAGCAGCATGTATCTGTTCCTTTCTGGAATTTCTTATTATCCATCACATAATACGATTTTATATACCTACCCCACAATTAAAAAGATGTTAACATTTTGCCATATTTAATAAACCAGATAGAGCTAAAAGTCATTCCCCCATCCTTCCCATTTCTCCACTGACTCCTTCCTCCTCAGAGGGATTTGGTTTATTTCATTTCCGTGCATACAGTATATAACTACGTGTGCTTCAAACCTTTACATAAATCTCTTACTCAGTATATCTGTTTTCAACTTGCTCCTTTCCTTCTGGGTTTGAATTTTGAGATTTATCTATGGTACCGTATGTAGATTTCACTCACTCATATTAAGTACAATATTCCTTTGTATGAATTAGGAATAGTTTATTTTTCCTAATAATGGGGCACAGTTTCATTGTTTCCAGTTTTTTTACTAGAAACAGTGTTATGACAAACATTCTTGTGCAGAAAAATAAAATTTTTGGAGGGTAAACGTATAAAAGTCATTATTGTGTGTTAGGGTGTACACATTTTCTAAATTAATGGATTTTCTTAAATTAGCTTCTACAATGGTTAAACCAAATCACACTTCTAGCAGCAATCTGTAAGAGTTCTTATTTTTTTATATCCTCGACAATATTTAATATTTGTAGATTAATCATATTTTGTCAATCTGGCTGAAAAATTAGTAACAATACTGTTATTGTTTATTGAAACAATAAAATGTTTCAATTTGCATTTCTGACTACTAATAAGGCTGGAAATCTTTCCATGTATTACTTGCATTTCAGGTATATTCTTATACTTTGGCAATATTTTCTATTGGTTATTATTATTTTTATATTTTCTTACTGTAGGAGGCATTTATACACTCTGGAAACTAATTCTTTGCTGATAATATGCATTGCAAATATCCTCTTCCAATCTACTCCTAGTTTTGTGTTGTCTTTGTACTTAAAGAATTTTTAAATATATGTTAATGTGGACAATTTTTCATTCTTTTTATTTATAGTTCATGTTTTTTGATACTCGTTTAAGAAGTCTTGTTTGATTCTGATATCTTAAAGATAGTCTCCATGCTTACTCTGATGGTCCGAGTTTTCACATTTGAACTTTATCCATCTGCATGTTATTTTTCTGTATGATTTGAAATATGGATACAATTTAGTTTTTTCCACATGGATAGTTGTAATATATGTATATATAATATATGCATTTAAATATATATATATATATTTGACTAGTCCATCTTTTCCTTACTTATTTATAATACCCTTCTGTCATATATTAACTTATCATACATATTTTTTTATCAGCTCTCTATTATTTTGTCTATTCCTACCAAATTTAGAAAGCTATTTGGTAGGATGAATTGCCCCCACACTCATTCTTCATGATTTCTTGGGACATTTTTGGCCTCTTATTTTTGCATATGAAATTTTGTATCAACTTTTCAAGTTCTCTGAAAAAGTCTTATGACATTTGTTACTGGAAAAACGTTGAATTTATTATTTTTCCTACAAACTGGGACAAAATAAACAATCTAGGTCTGTATATATTACAGTCACATTACAGTTGTTTTTTCTTTGAGACAGCACTCAAGTCACCTTGATTTCAGTTGTGTTTCCCCAAGACTCTTCAGTCATTAGTGTAGAGTCTGTCCATAGGTTTGGTTCCTCTAATGACTAGTCACATCCAATGTGCATGGCATTGTACCAGCTTACCTCTCAAGGAAATTCTCATTTTCAAATTTGTGTCAAGAACATCACTGAATCTTTAGGTTTTATACACATTGGCTTATTGGCCTCAGAATGATCTTTCTGCTACATCTGATACCTTTAATGATCACCTATGATTATCATAATCCTCATGTCTATGCAGTTATCCCTTCTCCTTTGATACTCTGCGTGCACAGGCTCTTAGGCTAAAAAGAAAGCTTTCCAAGTTCAGGCCCATTTTTCAATGTGCAATTACTGAATAACCTTACAATAATTTCCACGCTAGTCTTCAAGGACATGAGAAACTTTTATGACTGATTTGGAGTAATCTTAAGTAGAACTCTGAGTTTCTTCTCACATGAAATCATAAGATTCAAAGTTAATATTGAACATGTATGTATCAGTTACTTACTGATGCCTAAAAATCACTGTAACAATGAATTCACGGTTAATATTAAACACATTTGTATTAGTTACCCATTGATGCTCAACACATTAAAACATATAGTCACTTAAAGCAGCAGTAAACATTTATTATCTTACGTTGTTTCTATAGATTAGGATGAGATTCTAAGAGTAGTATAGCCGGTGGTTCTGACGCAGAGTGACTCATGAGGTGGCAGTCAAGATGTCTGCCACAGCTTCAATTAACCCAAGGCTTGCCTGGGGCTGCAGGTACCAATCCAACATGGCTCACTCCCATGACTGTGGCAAGAAGCCTTAGTTTCTTCCCAGCTATTCATGGGAAGCCTCGGTTCCTCACCACTTGTGTCCCTCCATAAGTTTTCTTGAGTGTCTTCATGACATGGCAAAATGCTTCCCCCAGAGCAGTGATTTAAGACCATGCAAAGACAGAAACACGATCTTCTATGACCTATCCTCAGAAATGACACATCATTTCTGCAATATCCTATTGCTTACACAGGTCAGATCTAAGCAATATGGGAAGGGATTACAGGAGGCGTGAATGCCAAGACACAGGAATTATTAGGGGCCATTTTGAAGCCTGGCTACCACAACATATGTAGTAGCTTGGAATCCTTTCATAATTTCCATTAAAATATTGGAAAAAAATTAAAAGTAATTTAATTATGCCTCAATTCTTTGGGGAAAAGTAAGATCAATTTATACTGGCTTTTATGATATAATTGAAACCCACCAATACAAAGTTCTAGTTTTTTCAGTTTACATCGGGTGTCTTTATTGTAATGTTAGCACGGTCTCATATTTCTTAAACAGTACTTAGAATAAACATTCTAAAAATAGTTCTTTATTACACTGAGCTCCAATTTAGACAAATTACTTTCTTTCTCCATCCACAATTAGGTTTTCTTTTCCAAGTGAAACATCAGATTATCATCTTTTAATTTATATAATACAGTAAGCTTATTCTCTAAAATATTATCATTAAATGTTATCGTTTAAACTTGTACTTCCAATACTTTGAATGCATTATCCTTCTGTCACAGAACTAATCTTAATTCATGTGATTTTTTATTTTCTATACAGCTGCACAGCCTTATAACAGGACTCATTAAAGAATAATAATAACTATTTAGGTTATGTGAATATGAACCTCCAATCTTATAGCACCCCCAATATTTAAAACAAAATGATGTGAACGAATATATATTTAAGTTCTGAAATATTATTAGGACAAATATTTACTAAAAATCTTAGTGAAATATGTGCATTTTAATATCATCCTTTTCTGTTGGTCAGTTTTTCCATAAAAGGACTGCATCAGTAACTTATGCTCTAGGAGAAATTTAGTTATGCTCTAGGAGAAATTTAGTTCTTAAAAATAGAATTTTTAAAAAATATATATCAATTAGAAATGCTCTATATCTTGATAGGGATGTGGGTTATATACACATATATGTATGTATTTGTCAAAATTCATGAAACTGGACACACATAATCTGTGCATTCACTGTATGTAAATTATACTTCAATTTAAAAATATACATGTATCACTATTCTTTCTTTTTTTTTTTTTTTTTTTTTTTTTAAGATTTTTTATTTGTTCATTTTTTTCCCCCCAAAGCCCCAGTAGACAGTTGCATGTCATAGGCTCACATCCTTCTAGTTGCTGTACGTGGGACTCGGCCTCGCGTTGGACGGAGAAGTGGTGCCTCGGGGCGCGCCCGGGATCCGAACCCGGGCCGCCAGCATCAGAGCGCGCGCACTCAACCGCCAAGCCACGGAGCCGGCCCTCACTATTCTTTCTAATGATTTACTTCTTTTAAGCCTTTTGTTGTTTGTTCCTTTCCTTGAGCAAACTTTCATGAGAATTCAGACTGCCTTTTGCCTCTAAAGGCTTAAGCTTCTGTGAAAAAATAGCACTCAAATTACTTAAATGTATATTAATTTGCCTTTGTAGCTCTACTAATGGCTTTACTATATGCACATAAATATTTGTATTTTATTTCTATTTCAGTGAATGAAAATGCAATTTAAATTAGAAAAAGATGATTATTTAAGCCTGATGAAAAGTGCACAGAAGATTTTAAAAAATTGTTTGCATGATTTAAGATAGTCAGACAAATGGATTGCCAAACGCTGGTGCCAGAGGAGCCAAGCGTAACACCACCATCCTGGAAAACCGCGTTTGTGAGTATTCAGCTCACAGGTGAAGTAGCAGGCAAAAGAAGAGTCTGTACCGGGGGAGACGCTGGCAGATGGCAGATTTGCGGATTCCTCTCTCTCATAACGAAGCAGGATGCTCAGCTAGAGATCCAAGCCAGATATTAATGCATTTTTCATGTACTAAAGCCAATAAGATTTTATTGCTGCAATGGGTAATATTTCTAGCAGACAATTTATTCAAATATTAAATCAGATTACTAAAGGTAAAGAAACAGTGCCAGAAAAACAAAATTAAAATAAATCCACAGTACAACATTTAAAAAAAGTTCATGTCAAGGATGGTTAAAGGACAAAGGCTTTTTAATTGCACCCTAGGGGGAGTCTTTGTAGTAAATACGTTATATACACATACACACACGCATACACATACGATTACACATAGGAAGTCTCTCTCCTTCAGGTATTCAGGCATATTTTATACACTGTATGTAATGTATATTGTGCTGGTTATTAAGCTATTGTCTCTTAGGTCTAACTCCATCCTTGTATACTCAGCTTTGTGACACTGGGGCTTTGTTGTTGTTTGTTTGTTTGTTGTCGGCGCTCTATCAGACAGTGCTCCACTGTTATTCATAGGGTTTTCATGGCCAATTTTTTCGGAAGTGGGTGGCCGGGTCCTTCTTCCTAGTCTGTCTCAGTCTGAAGCTCCGCTGACACCTGTCCACCGTGGGTGACCCTGCTGACATTTGAAATCCCAGTGACAAAACTTTCAGCATCACAGTCACACGCAGCTGCCACAGGGTGACAACCACAGACACTCTGGGGCTGGAATTCTGCAAACCGCATTTCTGCTTTGCCAGCTGTCTCCCTGTTAAACTCCACCAATCGAAGCTGCTAGAAGCAGACTCAGAGGTTTGGGATTCATTTCTTCCACTTCATTTCCTGTCGGCTTCGTGTTCCTGTGGGAATCATCCCAGCGACCTTTTCTTGCACCAGCAACAACAGTACCTTATCATGCAGCATTTGAGTCCAGCTGGCAATTTTTCTAACACAGGACCAGTCTCAATGCTCTCCTTCAGATGCCCCCACTCAGAGGTCTGAGTCCCAGTCCACGGGGTGCCTTCTCCAAACTCAGAAATGCCGGCACCAGCCAAGAAGCAGCATGCGCTTCTCTGAGGTCTGATCTCAGCACCTCAGGGCCTTTTCCCCAAGTTTCTGAGTTGAGTAACTCTAGCCTTTTCCATTTGTTCATCCAGGTCCAGGTGTGGTAGCTGCTCCCTGCAATTGCTCCTTCTATGACGACTTCTCTTTATGCCTTTTCTGTTGTCAAGTTCATAACTTTACACCAAGTGAATATATTTTTTAAAATTTTAGTTTCTCTCCCCTGATAGACTCTGAGACAGATGTGACACAGAAAGCTCAGAAATTTCACAGCATATTTACTTCCACAGGAAAATGCAGTTCTATTATTATATAGAAAATGAAACTTTTCTTAAAGCTCAACTGTTAGCTGAGATGATCTAGCTACTTCATAAATAATGAGAAAAAGGAAATTATCAATGAAACAAAAGTTTCTAGGTGAGGGAGGTCTGCATGAGTCCCCAAGTACTCCTGGGAAACAAACACATACAAAATCAAGTTCAGACTTCCTGCTGGCTCTGCCAAACCTCTCACCTCCAACTAAGGCCTCAGCTTACACCTCCACTGGCTTTTTTTTTTTTTTTTTTGTGAGGAAGACCAGCCCTGAGCTAACATCCAACGCCAATCCTCCTCTTTTTGCTGAGGAAGACTGGCCCTGAGCTAACATCCGTGCCCATCTTCCTTTGCTTTATATGGGACCCCGCCACAGTACGGCTTGATAAGCGGTGTGTTGGTTCACGCCTGGGATCTGAACCTGCGCTCCCGGGATCCGAACCTGCGAACCCCAGGCCCCCGAAGCAGAGAGAGCGCACTTAAATGCTGCACCACCGGGTCGGCCCCTCCGTTGGCTTTTTCATGTTGGATTTTATCTGAACGTTTGAGGCTGATTAATCTCGCATTACTTACCTCCTTCTCTTCTTTGTTGTTAGCCCATTATGTTATCCCCTTCAGGTCACCTATTGTTTTTCCTTAACTCTCATCCTCAAAATACCCTGAGATTCTTTTCCCAGGGTCGTCCAACCTTCCATTTCACTCTGCTCTTCACACCTTCCTTTTTTTTTTTTTTTTTTTTGCAAGGATGGATTTGCTCTGAGCTAACATCTATTGCCAATCTTCCTCTTTTTTTTTTCATCTCCCTAAAGCCCCAGTGCATGGTTGTATATCTTAGATGTAAGTCCTTCTAGTTCTTCTGTGTGAGCCACTGCCACAGCATGGCAACTGACAGACGGGTGGTGTGGTTCTGCGACCGGGAAACAAACCCAGTCTGCGAAAGCAGTGAGAGCACGGAATCTTAACCAGTAGACCATCAGGGCTGGCTCTTGCTCGTCACACTTTTGATTGCGAGCTCTGCAAAGTTCACTATATGATAAGCAAAATATATCTTTAACCTGTTTACAGAATGTTCAATATATCTTCTGCCTTTAAAAAAAATTAGTTCCATCCCTAACGATGCCACTTGATATCAGATCTCCAAATTGGAGGGTGCTCAGTGTCTAACACCTCAGTCTAGACACTTACCTGTGCCCCCAGTTCTGGATTAGGTAACTTCCCATGTGCTCCTCTATACTGTTCTGTAACTTTGGATCCCGCATATCTTCAAGTTTGGGGCAGTTTTATATTCTCCTTGTTTCTGAAAGTCACTTCCACACAATTCCAGACATTTAAAATCATGCATTGCAGGTAAATGCAGTCTGGTTTGCATGACCATCCGCTGACCTTTTGTTGACTCCTCACATTCAGTGAACATGATTTCTTGCTGCATTATTACTTCCACCATTATTACTGCTCCAATTCATTCACCAGTGTTTACCGAATCAATGTGTTCTCCCTAAAATGCATAGCTCTTTCTGTCACTTGGATGCTTACAATCCTTTAGAGATCTTTAGTGTAAACTCCAGACTCCTTTACTTTTAGTTATCTCTCCAGCCTCACATCTCACAAAACTTACCTTCACATTTGCTGTGGAACTCTAGTTCCAAGACTACTTCAACTTTTGAAATCCAAAGAATATTTTTGATTTACATTTCTTACATTAAAAGTGTATTTTCTTGACTTTGAGCCACAAGAAATGTTCCTCTCACTTTAATAAATGCCCTCCCTCCATTATTTTACTGTTTGAGTTTTATTTAACTGTCAAGATTGACCCTCAGTAACACTTTCTTGTGTCCCCAATTCTGGATTAGGCAATTTTCCATGTGGTCCTATATATTGTTATGCGTGACTATTGTATGACTTATCATTCTGGATTTTTTTGTGTGTGTGTGAGGAAGATCAGCCCTGAGCTAACATCCATGCTAATCCTCCTCTTTTTGCTGAGGAAGACCAGCTCTGTGCTAACATCCATTGCCAATCCTCCTCCTTTTTTTTTTTCCCCAAAGCCCCAGTAGATAGTTGTATGTCATAGTTGCACATCCTTCTAGTTGCTGCATGTGGGATGCGGCCTCAGCACGGCTGGAGAAGTGGTGCATCGGTCTGCGCCTGGGATCCGAACCCGGGCCGCCAGTAGCGGAGCGTGCGCACTTAACCGCTAAGCCACAGGGCCGGCCCTATCATTCTGTTTTAATTGTCTTACCACAAAACTATAATTCCTTCATGGGTAAGGGTCTTATTTAAATGTATATCTCCAGTGTCCAGGGGCGAATAAAAAGAATTGATATATACTAATAAAAATGCAAAAAAATGGAGAATGAGCAAATTAAGCATATAAATCAGGCTAAGTCAAACACATATCCAAGAAGCAGGGTAAACACCTTTGTAGGAATTCTCAAACGGCTGAGAAGACTACACACATTTTCATTTATAAAAATTCAAATTCAATCACTGGCATTAGGTAACCAATAACCAAGTAAGACTATGAATGAAAGTACAGATGGTTATTAAACACAGGAAGAGATGTTCAGCCACATTTATTTATTTAAGCCACATTGAAACATTACTTTTTACTTATCATATTGGCAAAGTTCAAAAAGTTAGATTAAATGTTGTGGAGCAAGAGTATAGGGAACCAGTACACTCACACATTTCTGCTGGGAGTATTAATTGGATCAAACTTTATGGTAAAATTTTTGCAATATCTATAAAAGTTACAAATGCACATTCTCTTTTTGTTAAGTTATTCAACTTCTAGAAACCTAATCTATAGATATAGTGTTTCAGGTTCAAAATGACTAGTTTACTAATACATAAGGCTACAGACAACATTGTTTCTTAAACAAAAGGTATAGAATAAAATGAATTATGGTACACCATAGACTACTAGGCAGTTATGAAATATGGCTAAGAGGCTCCTTATGAACTGATAGAAAATAATCTAGATGATATTTAATGCAGTAAAAGGGAGGTGCAGAACAATGTGTAAAATATACCGTCCTGTATATAGTTTGGGAATTAATAGGTTGATTATAGTAATGGAACCAATTCCTTACACTTTCCTATATTTATGTAATACGAACATTTTAACAATATTAAGTTATCCAGTCCATGATCATGGGATGCCTTTCCATTTATTTGTATCTTCTTTGATTTCTTTTAACAATATTTTGTAGTTTTCAGTGCACAAGTTTTTCATCTCCTTGGTTAAGTTTGTTCCTAAGTATTTTATTCTTTTTGATGCTTTAGTAAATGGGATTGTTTTCTTACATTCCTTTTTGGGTTGGTCATTGCTAGTGTATAGAAAGGTAACTAATTTCTGAGTGCTGATTTTGTATCCTGCAGAAATTTGATTATTAGATCTAACATTATTTTTTCTTGGAATCTTTAGTGTTTTTTTTTTTTTTTTACATATGATTATCATATCATCTGTGAACAGAGATAATTTTAATTCTTTTCAAATCTGTATGCCTTTTATTTCTCTTTTCTTGTCTGATTGCTCTGGCTAGAACTGCCAGGACTACACTGAATAGCAGTGGTGACAGTGGGCATCCTTGCCTTATTCCTGACCTTAGAGGAAGAGCTTTCAGTCTCTCGTCATTGAGTATGATACTAGGTGTAGGCTTTTCATTAATGGCTTTTATTATGTTGAGAGTGTTTCCTTCTGTTACTAGTTTATTGAGTGTTTTTATCATGAAAGAATGTCGAATTTTGTCAAAAGCTTTTTCTGCATGGAGATGATAATGTGGTTCTTGTCCTTCATTTTGTTAATGTGGTGTATTACATTGATTGATTTTCATATGTTAAACCATCCCTACATTCTAGGTGTAAATCCCACTTGTTCATGATGTATGATCCTTTTAATGTGCTGTTCAATTTATTTGTTAGTATTTTGTTTATGATTTTTTTTTGCCAAAATTCACCGGGGATATTGGTCTGTAGTTTTCTTCTCTTGTTGTGTCTTTGGGTTTTGTGTCAGGGTAATGTTGACCTCATAGAATGAGTTTGGGTGTATTCCCTCCTCTTTGATTCTTTTGGAGAATTTGAGAAGGATTGGTGTTAATTCTTTTTTAAGTGTTTGATAGCGTTCGCCATTGAAACTTCCTGGTCTTTTCTTTGTTGGGAGAAAGCATTTTGGATTAATGCTTTTGATCAATGCTTCAATCTCACTAGTTACAGGTCTGTTTAGATTTTTAATTTCTTCATGATTCTTTCTTGGTAGGTTGTATATTTCTAGGAATTTATTCATTTCTTCTAGGTTATCCAGTTTGTTGATGTATAATTGTTCTTAGTAGTCTCTAGTATGTCTTTTTGTTTCTGTGACATCAGTTGTAATGTCTCCTCTTTCATTTCTAATTTTAGATATTTGAGACTTCGCTCTTTTTTTCTTACTCTAGCTAAAGGTTTGTCAATTTTGTTGAACTTTTCAACAAACCAATTCTTGGTCTCATTGATTTTTTTCTTACTCTAGCTAAAGGTTTGTCAATTTTGTTGAACTTTTCAACAAACCAATTCTTGGTTTCATTGATTCTTTTCTGTTTTTCTGTTCTCTATTTTATTTATCTCTGCTTTAATCTTTATTATTTCCTTCCTTCTTCTGACTTTGGGTTTAGTTTGTTCTTTCTCTAGTTCCTTGACATGTAAAGTTAAGTCATTGATTTGAGATCTTTCATCTCTTTTAATGTAAATGTTTACTGCTATAAACTTCTCTCTTAGTACTGTTTTTGTTGCATCCCATAAGTTTGGTATGTTGTATTTTCATTTTCATATGTCTCCAGATATTTTCTAAATTCCTTTGTGATTTCTTCTTTGACCCATTTGTTGTTTATGAGTATGTTAATTTTCATATTTTTGTAGATTTTCCTACTGCTATTGATTTCTTGTTTCATTCCACTGTGGCGATAGAAAATACTTTGTATAATTTCAACCTTATTAAATATGTTAAGACTAGTTTTGTGGCCTAACATGTAGCCTATCTTAGAGAATGTTCCACGTGCACTTGAGAAGAATGTATATTCTGCAGTTGTTGGGTGGAGTGTTCTATATATGTCTGTTAGGTCCAATTGGCTTGTGTGTGTAATCTCCTTTTTGAAGGTTTGCTGGTTTCTACTCAGAAGCTCCCCTGATGTCTGTCTGAGATATTGCAACCTCTCTGATGCTGAAGTAAATTGTGGTCCTGGGTCTCCACCTAGTTTCTGTCTGTGGTACTGCAGACTCTGGTGCATGGTTTATGTCTTTGTTCTCAGATACCCTCAACCTAGCATCCTGTTCCTGTACTTGGATACAGGCAAGACAGACACCAGTCCCTCGGCAGCCCCCCAAAAAGTCAGTTGGATGGATATTCCACTTCTTTCTCTTTTCCAACGGGGAAGATGGGAGTTGGAGGTATCCTCTCTGTGAGATAATAGAAGAATATATATTGGTCTCTGCCCCAGTTCCACAGGGCTCTTGAAACTCTTATAATTTCCTAAGTGATAAGAGCACTAGAGGCATCATTTGTTCTAACATTTGGTCTTTGACTCCAGTGCCTGGCAGCGCTTCTGAAAATCTTGTAATTTCCTGGGTGATAGGAGTGTCTTTTGTTCTATTGAGGTGACTTTGGGTGGACTCCTGGATGGCGGCTGGTAACCAGGAAGACAAAGCCATGATTAAAAGCTTAGTATTTTGGAAATGGAGTTAATAATTGATCATGCCTGCTTGAAGAAACCTCCATAAAATCTGAATAGTATGGGGTCCAGAGAGCTTCTAGGTTGGTGAACATATCCACACTGGGAGGGTAAAACACCCCAACTCCACAGTGACAGAATCCCCTGAGCTCAGGATGCTCCCAGATCTTGCCCTATGTATCTCTTCATCTGCCTGTTCATTTGTATCCTTCATCATATCCTTTAATAAACTGGTCAATGTTAATAATTTTTCCCTGAGTTCTGTCAGCCACTCTAGCAATTAATCAAACCCCAGGAAGGGGTCATGGGAACCTCTGATTTGTAGCCAAATTGGACAGAAATTGTGGGTAACCAAGGAACCTCCTATTTGCGCTTGGCATCTGAAGTGGCGTGGGGGCAGTCTTGTGGGACAGAACCCTTAGCCTGTGGGATCTGATGCTATCTCTGGGTAGACAGTGTCAGAATTGAGTTAAACTGTAACACACCTAGCTGGTGTCACAAAGAATTGCTTGGTGTGGGGGGAAAACCTCCACACATTTGGCGACCAGAAGTGTCAGAAGTGAAGTGTTCTGTGAAGAGTGTTGTGTGAAGAGACTCAGAGACTCACAAGAGGAGAGAACTAGGTGTTTTCCTATCCAGAAGGTAGAAGACTGAGGTTTTTCCTTTTCACTCCCAAACGCTCTGGGCAGTGCAGGTGAAGGTGGTAAGGGGAGGGTCTCTGAACGAGACAGAGTAAAGAATATCTTAAATTCCAACCCAGCTTCAATGTGATTGGCTTTCTGCTCACCTGGCTACAGGAATCTTTTAACTGGTTTCTGGATTTCTCACCGAGGTATTTTAGCAGTTTGTTGTCAGACCTGCATCTCTGTGGGTGAAGGAGTGTCTAGGTTTTCCTGTTCTGCCATCTTTCCGACATCACTCTGCTCCACATTTTTGAATTGGTATTTTAAAAGCTACCTCATAGAGTCGTGCGGGTTGAGTGAGAACAGGTCTGTAATATCTCTGTAAATCTATGAGCAAGATTGAAGCTGGGCTGGAAATGCGGCAGAGCCCCTGTGTGCTGGCCGGTTAGTTCTTGTTCCCTCTGTACATATAGTTTTTTTTTTTTTTTTTTTTGAGTATGTGTATTTCTTGGGGGTAAAGAATTTTAAAACCTGGAAATAGGTTGGGCATGGGCATGGAATAGAATATTATTTAGCTACATGTATCTCGTTTTTTGTTATTGACAAAAAGAAGAATTTCAATTTGGGAGAAATAATATCAATTCCAGGTGTTGGGAGTTTTGGGTTCTAATATCTGTGCTGAGTTTATGACTGTAAGACTTTGGGTAAGTTAATTCATCCTTCTAGGTAGCACTTTCCACAATTATTTAAAGGAGATAAGAGAATACGATATCATAATTTTCCTCCTCTCAGGGGAGATGTAGGGGTAAAATTAAGCTAATATATAATACTGACTTTAATTAAAATTACTATAGAAACACAGTATTACTTTATGAATCAACAGTTTGCAAGGGAAGAGACCATGCTGATAAATCTGAAAGAAATGTTATCCCATTCCTTTTGTTTCTCAGTAAGGGGAGGTGGGTGTTTCACTGAAAAATGACCATCTGCCTACCATAAAAATATTGGATCATTCTTTGAGAGGAATAGACTAGTAAAACTTTAGAATTGTGATATACGTTCAGTTTTTAATATTTCAGTTATCAAGGGCCTCTGCCTGGTTCAGAAACAGTAAGATATTGCTGAAGGTTTTATAGCTGGCTCATTTCTAAATACTCAGAACTCTTTGCAGGTAACAAAACCACATGCCAGGTCCATCGTAAACTCCACCTGCCTCTCATATATTTTCAGTAGCTAAGCTTACAGAGCTTTCAGAGAATTTTTATCCTTAATATTCAAGGCTATCACTAATGCCTTTTCTGTGATGCCCTCAGATCTCTTTTTTGATAATGTCAGTTGTTATTTTTACGGTTGATCTTTTTAAAAAAAATTTCATCTCTATCTCGAAGACCAATATATCTTCAACCGCCTTCTCTGACAAAATTTGTGCTAGTCACTCTCTTGCTCTGGTTTAACTGTTGACCCACTGCTCTCCACATATCACATACACGCATGCACAGTTGGTTGTCAAGTCTTATGCTAAGTTTGCAAGTCCCTTTAAATCTGTTCTCTCATTTCCATTTTTTGAGTCTGGCAATAATTTAAGGTCTCATGTCTCTTGTAATGGAATGTTGTAGTGGCCTCCTGACTGCTCTCCTTGCCTTCTTTGACTTCTCTTTTCAAGACAGTTAAATCTTTCTAAAACACAACTAAAATCATTGTACCGTCTTGTCCGCACCCTTATATGAATCTCCACTAAATACCAAATCAGATCCACTCAAGGAGAGGTACTTGGTGAAATGTATAAAATATGGGCTCTGAATTGGACGTGAATTGACTCTCTATTCTGAGTTGGGCAAGTTTTTGAAACTCTGAAAGCCCCACTTCCTTTATTTGTACTAAAACCTACAGGATGGCTATGAAGATAACGTGAGTTAAGATACTTAAGATACCCAGAACACTTCCTGATGCATTGCTAGCTCTCAAATTCATATATTCTTCCTTCTGCTCTCTAAAATCCACATACTTGTCTGTTTTTTTAATCTTTCAGTGCTCTTTAATTCACGGTCTTCTTTCTTGTTTCCTACAAAGATTCCAGAAGCTTTTCCTATCTTTTTTTGTTTGTTTCCACAAATAGAATAATCACTAGTTATTATGTTCCTTCCTGTTTTCTCACCTGTAAAAATCTTACCTTTCTTTCAAGGGTCATCTCACATTCTGACTCTTGCATGCATTACTTTTCAATTTCTTCCCACTGGAATGTTGATTATTTCCTTTGGAACTCCGCAGCACTCTGTTCTTTGCTTATTATGATATTTGGCACATTCTACCTTGTATTATGTTATTTAAATTTTTGTTGCCAAACTCCATTCCAGATGGCTAGCTGATTCAGGGACTACATATCTTAAAGCATCTAGCAATTTCACATGCTGGAAAGTTAATAAATATTAACGTGACAGATTATATTTTACAAAGATGGCCGCAGTGATAACTCCCATCCCACATGCTCCTGTGCAATGTGACACTGGCTATTCCTCATCAAGAAGTATAATGCCTTTCCCCCCCCTTGTATCTAGGCAGAAATTGTGCCTATTTTGGTCAATAGAATAGGACAGAATAATGCTCTGCCTCTTAACAGCTTTAACTTTTTGTCTCTTAGAATGTTTGCTCTTGAGAAACCCCTCCCCCATCTGAATCTTCTTTTTCTCTTTGTGTTTCAGTTTGTATAATTTTTGCAGATTTATCTTGGTGTGTCTTAAATATACCTTCAAGGTCACTGATTCTTTTCTTGGCTGTGTTGGGTCAAGGATGAGCTTGTCAAGGGCATTTTTCTTATCCAGTATAAGATTTTTAAAAATTTTGACTATTTCCATTTGATTCTTTCTTATAATTTTCATCTCTGCTAAAATTCCTCATCTGATCATGCATACTGTCCACTATAGCCTTTAACATAACAAACATGGTTATGTTAAATTCACTATTTGATATTGCAGTATCTGAATCATATACGGATGTTGTCCTATAGATTGCTTTGTCTCCTTATGATTTTTGTTGTTGTTGTTGAAATGTGAACGTTTTGTCTAGGATAGTGGAGGCTGAGATAATAGTTTTATACTTGGAGTGGACTTGCCTTGTCTTCTACTAGGCCTGTTGAAGCAGTTGAAGTCTTTGCTTTGTAGAAGAGATGGGGAAGAAGGATCTAGGATCCCTCACACCGCAGCTGCTGTTCCTCTCTGCCAGGCCTGCACCATGAGGCCTGGGTCCCTGTTCTACAGAAACTATGAGCTGATTAATGTTTGTTTTAAGCCCTAAGTAATTTGTTCCACAGCAATGGATCTCAATAAATGCTATCTACTAACTGCCATCATGTTTTAGTGAGGAAACTTAGACTCCTATATTTAGAAGACTTGCCTAAGGAAATACTTTTAATAACAAAGCTCTAATTATGAGTCAACTTGCAGACTCTGTAATCACTGTTTTTTTCCTACCATTTTATACTACCTTCAGCTTGTTCATCTGTCTCTTAATGAATGTAAATTTTACTGATTAATGTATTTCTACCATCAATTTAGGATTACATGCTTTCAACCAGCATCAAACCAGTCATGTTTAGAAATAACCTTCCTCTTCTAAGGACAATAGTTATAAGATGGTATATCTACTTAGGATTCAATGGAGGTTCATTGTGTGCATAGAAAAATATGAGTCTATATGAAAGGGAAGATATTAATGACTCTTTAATAGGATGGCCTTTGAATAATAAATGTGGAATTTCTGTGAATTTGCCAATTATGAGTAAGATAGTCGCTTTAAGTGAAATGTAACCAGGAGAATTAAACGAGCTTAAATCAAAGGTTTATTTAGGTAGGTGAGTGTCATAACTGAGAGGGAAAACTTAGAGTGACTTAAAAATTATAAAATATTGCATTTCTTAAGTATCTGTTTAACTATAATGTTTGTCATGAGGAGGTGAAGTGTGGAGGTGTTTTTAGTTAGGGTGGATGAACTGCTATAAAAGCAAACCTAAAATCTCAGTGGTTTACCATAATTGAGGTTTTTTTCTCATTCACATTACAGGTGGATATATGATTGCATCACTGGAGTGAGGATGTTCAAAGCAGGGCTGCTCCATGCAGGTGTCAGAGACCCACGTTTCTTGTACCTATGACCCTACTATGTTTGAAGGGCTGAGTTCTCTTACTCTGGCTATCAGGCAAGTGAGATTCAGACTGTGGTGAAGGTACACCAGCTCTCAACTACCTTGGCTACAGGTGACACAGGCCAATTCTATTCTCATTCCATTGGTGAGAACAACCATGTGTGATTTTATAAGGAGCCTGGTCAATAAGATTTATTCAGTGTGTCAAGATAAAATGAATGTTGGCAAATAACCAGGCAGTTTCTGCCACAGGGTGCATATTTTTATAATTGTATTATCTTCGATATTCTCCTACATCAAAAAGAAGTCAGGAATGAATACTTATGGAACTGAATGGGAGGAAATGGTAAGCAGAACAGATTTGCTGAATCACATCTGTAATACTGATATTATTTCTTCCTTAAATGTTTGATATGATTTGGTATAATTTACCAGTGAAACCACCTGGGCCTCGAGTTTTTTTTTTTTTAAGGTTTTTATATACAAACAATTTTTAAAAAGCAGATATGGAACCATTCAATTATCTTTTATCTTTTTGGATATAACATTTTGTAAATGTCAATTAATTCAGCTGGTGTTCAGATCTGTACACTTCTGCTATCTCATTGCTGCGATTTGTTATGGCAGGCAGTTGAATTACCGAAGAATCCTCTTGATCCTGTCAGGCCTAGTTTTCATTCTTGGTTAGGGCAGATCTATTTTAGTTTTGTCCTCAGTAATAAGAAATGGACTTTACTCCTAAACTTTGGTCTTTCAGGTTGACAAGAATCTCCCAACTCTGGCTGGACTGGAACTCTAACCTCTCCCTGTATTAAGTAATCTCTGGACATCTGTTGGGCTTTGCAACTGGCAGTGGGCACTCTCAGGTGCCTTCATGGAGTCTTGGCTAGCACATTACAGCCCTGCTGTTACCTAAGGAAACATGATGAATCCCCATGCAAATAGCTGATGCCCTTCCTCTGTGCAGCTCTGTCTCCTGTCGACGCTGAGGATCCTGCCTCCTTTCCAGACTTGACCTTTGTACTCTCAATGTAGTGGAACTGTCGTGTTTTGTTTGGACTCAACCTCCCTTCACGTGCAGCGAAAAGTGCCCCCAGGCAAGAATCCAGTCCAAACATGGGTCTAAAATTATGCATTTTCCTTCTTTCAAGGATTGTATTCCTGCATTGGAATTTTTGTTGCCTCAAAATTTTCCAGTTTCATAGTAGTTTACTGCTGTAAGGCATGTCCTGTACCAGTTTCTCCATAAGAATAAGGAATTCCAGCTGAATCAACTCTGGTGATCAGTGGTTAATAGATGCCAAAGTTTATTTCCCCTTATATTCATGTTATGTGATATTTTTTAGCATCATATAGTTCAAGTAATATTATTGTATGGATACAATGCAGTGTCATGGCTGCTGATTTCATATCTAATCACAAGCCTTATGATTAATATATTGATGATAATCACCCCATCTCACTTTTAGAATAATAAAAATCTACAGTCAATCCTAATGCATCTTTCAGATGCTACTCATTCAGTAGACAATCACAGCAATTGCTTTAGTTAGTTATTAGAAAAGAAAAACAGTAAAATGAGGACTACAACTTACAACTTAGTTAGGCCTTTCTTTTTCTGAAAACAACTATGTGTCCCTCTGATGAAAAATACTGATTTTCACATAATACCTTCCATAGGCCTGATCCTATGAGAAATAAAGGACAACCAGGGAGCAGAGCCTTCTCGAATTCACACATGATCTCCTACTCTGCTGACATGAAAAAGCTGTCAAAAATAATAAAATATGGGGGGCCGGCCGGTGGCACAAGTGGTTAGGTGCGCGTGCTCTGCTGCAGCAGCCGGGGTTCGCCGGTTTGGATCCGGGTGCACACAGACGCACTGCTGGTTACGCCATGCTGTGGTGGTCTCCCAATAAAGTAGAGGAAGATGGGCATGGATGTTAGCCCAGGGCCAGTCTTCCTCAGCAAAAAGAGGAGGATTGGCATTGTATGTTAGCTCAGGGCTGGTCTCCTCATGAAAAAAAATATATCTAGATATGATTTTGGTTTTCACCATATACTTCCAAAATTCCAGTATTAATAATGAATAAATTAAACTTAATAGGATATAATGTAGCAAATATTAAATTATTGTAGCCTAATGGAAGTCAGAGGTCTTAGAAAATATAAATGCCAGTTTAAATGAAAAAGTATGTGATGTATTTCTACTAGTTGTCTATGGATGTATATACAATCGATTAAGAGAAATTGCTTTCTAAATTTTGTACTGAGTAGAGATCAGAATAACATGCCTAAAAATCAATAGAGTATTGATTTTAGTTAACTACTAAATTAATGGAATTTTCCTTTTTTTAACAGAACCATTTAAAAGCATTTTTACTTTGGTGGGAAAATTATTTATGCTTATTTAATTAGTCTAAATTTACATGGCATATCTTATTGATTTCTATATTCTTAATTTTAAGACTACATATGAATTTCACTGATTTGTTATGTGACTTCAGACTCCACAAAAAAATTGTGTCAGATAGGTTAAAGTGGAAAATATGGTTGATAATACACATGCAATCTATATTCTTAGGTAACTTAGAAACATACCTCAATTTGCCTTTAAATTCTTTAAGGAATATTTTTTAAAATTCCTCTATATTACTATTATGTATCATGACTTATTGCACATCACAATGTGAACTTCTTTCATATGTATTCCATGTAATATACTTCATAGTAGATATCAAGAAGAAAGAATAAAAAAACTCTAGTTTTTTCTGATGCTGACATTTTGAAAATGTCATAGTTTCTAAGGAAATAATGAAAACCCATATTACATGGCAGAACACCATGACCTTTTGCTCAGAGATTGATATGAATTCTTGGGCAATCTCTGTGAAGAAACTCAGAAGTAAAATTCAGTTACTAATAAGTAATTGAAGATTTCAAAGGTCACAGCTCTAGCAACAATTTGGTCTACAAGCTGGGGCATGGAATAAATTTATTTTTCAATTATCAATCTTCCTTCCTAATGTTATTTTAGAAGCAACAGACTTGTGTAGAGTGTATTTTCTTTAGGTGCCTTTGGATATTGATTTTTAAATTATTTTTTTCTTTTTTAAAAACAGCTTTATTCAGGTGTACTTGACATTTAAAACATACACTTTGATAAGATTTGACATGTGTACACCTGTGAAACCATCACCACGATCAAGATAAATGTAATCATCACACCCAAAAGTTTCCTGGTGATCTTTGTATCCATTCCTCCTTACCCCTATGTGGCTTTACAAATACATGAGACAAATTCTTTTTTTAAAAAAAATCACTTTATTGAGGTATAATTGATATACAAAAGTTATAGATATTTAATACATACAACTTACTGAGTTTGGAGATCAGTACATCTGTATGGCTGTATAAGCCATGAAACCATCCCCATAATCAAAGCCATAAATTTATCCATCATCTCCAAATGTTTCCTCCCATTCCTCCTCCTGCATTTTTTTATATTGGTTTTTCTTTTGTGGTAAGAGCACTTAACATAAGATCTACCCTGTTAGCAAGTTGTTAAGTACATGACACAGTGTTGTTAAGTATAGGCCCTATGTTGTACAGCAGATCTCTAGATTTCTTCATTTACATTACCAAAACTTTGTATCCTTTGACCAATATCTCTCCATTTCCCCCTCTCTTCAGCCCCTGGTAACCTCTATTCTACTTCTTGGTTCTATGGGTTTGACCATTTTAGATTCCTCCTAAAAGTGGCATCATATAGTATCTGTTCTTCTGTGTCTGGCATATTTCACTTAGCCTTATGTTTTCCAGGTCCACCCACACTGTCACAAATGGCAGGAATTCCTTTTTCTGAAGGCTGAATAATATTCCACTATATGTGTATACCACATTTTCTTTATACATTACTTCATTGATGAGCATTTAGGTTGTTTCCATACTTGGCTATTGTGAATAATGCTACAATGAACTTGGGAATATAGGTATCTCTTCGAAACTCTGACTTCAGTTCCTTTGGATATATACCCAGAAGTGGGATTGCTGGATCAAATGGTAATTCTATTTTTAAGTTTTGAGGAACATCCATACTGTTTCCATAATAGCTGCACCAATTTAAGTTTCCACCAACAGTGTGCAAGGGTTTCCTTTATTTCCACATGCTCAACAACACTTATTATCTTTTTTTCTTTGATAATAACCATCCTAACGAGCATGAGGTGATATCTCATTGTGATTTTGATTTGCATTTTCCTGATGATTAGGGATATTAAGCACCTTTTCATATACCCATTGGCCATTTGTATGTCTTTCTTTGGAAAAATGTCTATTCAGATCCTTTGCCCATTTTTAAACGAGGTGGGTTTTTTGTTTGTTTTTGTTATTGAGTGTTAGGCGCCCTTATATATTTTTTATATTAACCCCTTATCAGATACATGGTATGAAAACATTTTCTCCAATCCTTAGGTTGCCTTTTCATTGTGTTGATTGTTTCCTTCACTGTGCAAAAGCTTTTTAGTTTGATTTAATACCACTTGTCTGTTTATCCCTGTGACTTTTTTCTTCACGTTTTATGATTTCAGATCTTAATGTTTAAGTCTTTAATCCATTTTGAATTGATTTTTGTCTATGGTGTAAGATAAGGGTCTAATTTCATTCTTTTGATTGTGGATATCTAGTTTTACCACCACCTTTTGTTGAAGAGAGCTTCCTTTGCCTATTCTGTGTTCTTGACACTCTTGTTGAAAATCAGCAGACCATATATGAGTGGATTTATTTCCAGGTGCTCTATTTTGTTCCACTGGTCCATATGTCTGTTTTATGCCAATATCATACTGTCTTAACTACCAGGGATTTGTAATTTATTTTGAAATCCGGAAGTATGATATCTGTGGGTTTGTTCTTCTTGATCAAAATAGTTTTGGCTATTTGGGGTCTTTTGTGGTTCAAAAGAAATTGTAGGAGTTTTTTTTTCTATTTCTATAAAAAATGCCATTGAGATTTTAATAGGGATTTCATTGAATTTTTAGCTTTGAGTAGTATGAACTTTAATAACTTAAATGAATTTTAATAACATTAATTCTTCTGATCCATGAATATAAGATGTCCTTCCATTTTTGTGTCTTCTTTCATTTATTTCATCAATGTTTTAAACTTTTCAGTGTAAGTCTTTCACCTCCTTGGTAAAGTTTATTCCTAAGAGTTTTATTCTTTTGATGCAATTGTAAATGGGATTGTTTTCTTGATTTCCTTTTCAAATAAGTCATTGTTAGAGTATAAAAATTGCAACTGATTTTTGTGTGTTGATTTTGTATCCTGCAACATAACTTAATTCGTTTATTGGTTCTAACAGTTTTTTGTGTGTGTATGTGTGTGGAGTCTTTAGGGTTTTCTATATGTAAGATCATGTCATGTACAAGCAGATAATTTTATTTCTTCCTTCCCAATTTTGAGGACTTTTCTTTTCTTGTCTTGTCTAATTGCTCTGGCTAGGACTTCCGGTACTATCTTGAATAGTAGAGGCAAGAGTGGGCCTCCTTGACTTGTTCTGGATATTAGAGGGAAAGCTTTTAGCTTTTCACCATTGAGTAGGATGTTAGTTGTGGGCTTCTCATAAATGGCCTGTATTATATTGAGGTAGGTTCTTTCTATACTTAATTAGTTGATATTTTTTATGATAAAATGGTTTTGAATTTTGTCAAATGCTTTTTCTGATCTATTGAGATGATCATGTGATTTTTTTCTTTCATTGTGTTAATGTGGTATATCATGCTAATTGATTTGCATCAATGTTGAACCATCCTTGCTTTCCAGGGATAAATCCTACTTGGTTGTGGTGTCTGATCTTTTAAATGTACTGTTGATTCAGTTTGCTAGCATTTTGTTGAGTGTTTTTGCATCTATGGTCATCATAGATACTAGCTTGTAGTTTTCTTTTCTTGTGGTGTCTTTTTCTGACTTAGTATGAGGATGATGCTGGCCTCACAGAATGAGTTTGGAAGTGCTCCCTCTCGTTCTATTTTTTGGAAAAGTTTAGGAAGGATTAGTATTAATTCTTCTTTAAATGTTTGAGAGAATTCACCTGTGAAGCCATCTAGTCCGGTGCTTTTTTTGAGGGGAGGGTTTTTTCATTAGCACTTCAATCTTCTTATTTGTTATTGGTTTGTTCAGGCATACTATTTCTTCCTGATTCAGTCTTGGTAGGTTGCATGTTTCTAGGAATTTATCCATTTCTTCTAGTGTGTCTACTTTGTTGGTGTATAATTGTTTATGACAATCCTTTATGATTCTTTTTGTTTCAGGGGTATCAGTTGTAATGTCTCCTTTTTTATTTCTGATTTTATTTATTTGAGCCTGCTCTCTTTTTCTCTTATTCTAGCTAAGAGTTTTTTGTTTTTATTTATTTTTTCAAAAAAACCCGACTCTTGGTTTCATCTATTTTTTCTGTTGTTTTTCTAGTTTGTATTTCACTTATTTCTGCTTGAATCTTCATTATTTCCTCCCTTCTGCTAATTTTGGGCTTAGTTTGTTCTTCTTTTTCTAGTTCTTTGAAGTGTAAAATTAGGTTTGTGTATTTGAGATCTTGCTTCTCTTTTACTGTAGGCATTTATTGCTATAAAATTCCATCTCAGTACTACTTTTGCTACAACCATAAATTTTGATATGTTGCATTTTTATTTCATTTGTCTTGAGATATTTTCTAATTTCCTTTTTGAATTTTCTTTTAACCCAATGGTTGTTTAAGCATGTTTTGTTTAGTATTCATATATTTGTGGATTTTCTCATTTTCTTTCTATTATTGATTTCTAGTTTCATTGTCTTGTGATGAGAGAAGAGACATGGGATGATTTCAATCTTCTTAAATTTGGTAAGACTTATTTTGTCACCTAGCACATGACGTATGCAAGAGAATGTCCCATGCACACTTAAGAATATTTATTCTGCTGATTGTGAGTAGAATGTTCTGCATATGTCTGTTAGGTTTATTTGATCCATAGTGTTGCACAGTTTTCTGTTTCCTTATTGATTTTCTGTCTGGATGATCTATTCATTATGAGAATGGGGTCCTGAAGACTCCTACTATTATTGCATTGATGTCTATTTCTTCCTTCAGATCTGTCAATGTTTGCTTTACCTATTTAGGTGCTTTGGTGTTGACTGCATATATATTTATAATTGTTATATATTCCTGATGAGTTGATCCTTTTTTCATTATAAAATATTTTTTAACCCTAGTAACATTTTTTGTTTTGAAGTCTATTTTGTCTGGTATTAGTATAGCCACTTCAGTTTTCTCTTGACTGCAATACTCTGGCATTTAGCCTCAGCAATATGTAGCTGGGACAAGATAAGAAACTCTCAAGTCATGCTTCTCTGAAAGAATATTCTCTAACTGGGAGCTGGGAGAAAAGGAACCTTGTGCTTCTGGCTGCTGCAGTCTGGAGTAGAGTCTCTGTCTCCCTGTGATGGAAGATGCAGAGGGAGGGAATGGTTTGGATTCAAACAACAGGTTCTCCTCTTTCTCAACAAATTTTTGTAGATTTTCTTGAATCTGCTCTTTTCGTTTGCTTGTTGCTCTTAGGACCATTTGCAGAGGCTTTAAATGGTTGTGTGTATGTGTTTTAATAATTTTCACCAATATCCCTGGAGAACAGGTCACTGGAACTTCTCATGTGATCACGCCCAAAGTTAGTCTCTGGCAGTTCTAATTTTTACATAAGGTTTTGCTTTTCAAAAAATTTGAAGTAAGGATGACAACATGTTTACATTGATTAAAACTTGGTTTTTACATGGGTTTCAGTTATTTCTCTGTTGTTTGTGCATTGTATTATTTTATAGTTTTAAAAAAGAAAGGGAAAAAGTATGGAAAGAGAATGTATCACTGGAAGTATCATGGCACCGGCTAAACTGTTTTGGATTTTTATTCAACATATAATATAGATAGAGTATCATGTGATAGTATTGCTCATATTGATTAATTGAAAATAAATTTTATTTATAGATAATTTATCACTACCCGCTTGAGCCCTCCGTCACTCATTCTTGGTTCTCACACTCATGAAATATTTTACTCTCAGGACCCAGTCTACTTCTCCAGCCCTATCTCCCACCACTCTCTCTGTACTGCTTCTAGTCGTAACAGAATATTTGGTATTCCATGTACATGTGCTACATTTCCATTTCTATCTATTGTCTACGTTTTCTCCCAAATTGAAATTAGCATTCTCTATACTCCATCTAGAGAAGTAGTAGTCATTTTCTAGAATGAGTTCAAATGTTACTTTCTTTGTGAATAAAATTAATAGCTAGAAATTACTGAACTTATATGTGCCAGGCAGCGTGCGTTCAATCCCAAATTTGATGCATTATCTCTGTAAAAAGGGCATTATTGCCTTCATAAATGCATTAAGTACATATGAATGAGTAAATTAAACCCAAAGTCACAATGTCATAGCCAGTTTGCAGGTATTTCTGGCACTCTAGACTATTCTCATTTCTCTAGAACTTTCGGATTCATACCAATCAACATTTCCCGCCATAACAGCCTCATCTCACTTTCCACAAACAGTATACTTTATTGCTCCTTCATCCCTGCTGAGAATGTTCTTTATAATGCTGCATCATAGTTCATGATGCTGAATTCATAGTTCTGATCACTTTGATAATTGCTTGTAAGAGTGTGTGACTCTTGTAATAAATTATGAAATCATTGAGACCATTCATTTTTTATTTTTCTTATCCTCAGAACCAAGAATCCCAAGAAGCCATAGTGAAATTCTCAAGAAATATTTGTGGAATCCTCAAATTTTATGATTCTTGTTGTAATAGAAAAATAATTTATGAAAGTTTGGGATTTATTATTATAGTATAATAGCATTTATCTTTTTATTCCATTAAATTTAAAAATGACTCCACAGAGACTCATAAAATATTATCAGAAAGGGATATATGACATCTAGCGGAAATCATGCATCGCATTTTAGCTGCAGCCTTAAAAATGAGGCTTGAAATTTTCTGGAAAGAAATCAAATTTACAGGGGTACATATGAATAATACAAAACAGATAGTTAATATAATTTGTTTGGAATTCTATTGCAGTGTAAACGTAAATTACTTGATTTCTCATGTATTAACTATGACAGATATGAAATTTATTTCAAACCCTTGAGATGGTTCAATTTTTCAGTCTTTTATTTCTCGCCTACTCTTCAATAAAATATTATTTTAAAAAGTCATACTGGCAAAACATAGGGTAATGGATATCATAAACCATTTATCTGAAAGGACACTTTCCGAATAATTATCCTTATTCCGTCTGAAATGGCTCTTGCAGCAATTGATCCAGGATTAATCGATTATAATGCCCAGGCAAACTGATGTTCATTCATTTTGGTGAAAGGCAAAATGCGAACCTGTGTCAAGTTACTGAATAATTTTTCTTTCATAAATCTCTGATTTTTAAACTTGAGTATGCATATCTACTTTCATTTAGGATTCATAAATATTAATAAACCTCGGTATCTAAGGTATGCACAACAGGATTTTTACCACATATGATGGAGTCAGAGAGAAATTCATTGTTTCTTTTCCAGTTAAATCCCCTGCTTTCTGAATTTCTTTCTTTTTCTCTTCTTTTGTTCGTATTTTTTTTTACACCAGATTGAAATTGCTGCCATTGTTCAAGCAACATCATAATCCTCAGAGAAAGAAAAACCAAGGCTGTATGCTTTCTTTAAAAAAGCAGTCTTAAATAGAGCAGTGCCGACAGTAAGTTTCACTCTATGTAAGGCTGATGATAGTATTTGATATTGTGTGTGATATGTACATGGAGGCACAAGTGTGTGTGTGTTGAAGTAGTAGTGTTAAATAAGATGGCAAAGAATTACCCTATTATCATTTAAACATATTCTACATTATATGGATATATGAGAAATTAAAAAATCAGGGGAGTTATGTGAATTTAAAAGGCAACAATTTAGAACAATATGGTTATATTTGCTTGTTTTCATCAGTTTCCCTCTACAGTTTTTCATACAGATCTCAAATACCATTTGAAAAGGATATAATTCCAAATACTATAAACATAAGACTTTACTCTTTTGTGTAATACATCTGCTGTGCTCGTCTATTGTTTTAAAAGCAAAAAACATGTGCATTCATTCTACGTCTTTAAAATTAGATAAGAATAAATAAAGATTGAAGTAAGATTACCATCACCTTGGTGATGGAATGGAAATTCTCTTGTTTTCAGTACATAAAGCAATAGGACCTATTAGTAAGAAGAATCGTAACTCATAAATACAGCACCCTCACATCAGTGGAATAACTAGTGCAAATTGACCCTGATGCAAAATCCAACACAGGTCTCTTTGGGTGCTACTTCCATTCTCCGTCCCATAGGTGGTGTGATTTTACGCAAAGATGAAGTCGTGGGGTTTGGTGGAGTGGACAATGGAATAGGAATTAGTGGAAGGGACTTTTTTCTAGATATTTAGAGTGCAATTGAGTAGTCGCAGCCTACCTACTTCTTTTTGGCTATTTCCTTGGCCAACCAATGCCACTTACACAAACACCATGTGGGAAGCTCTCATAGATCCTACGTGAAGAGCATCAATGGCATCAATTTTAGTTTTACTACTTTTTCTCATATATTATCTCATTTGATGTTCATAGAACTGCATGGCAGGTTTTATTCTATTTTATATATAAGAAAATAGACTCTCAGAAGTTAAGTGTCCTATAGAAGAGTCTAATAGCTCATTGCTTTTGCCAGGACTTAAAGCTAAATCATATTATCCCCAGTCTAATTTTCTTTTCACTGGATTGCATCTATTGTGGCAAATTTAGTAAGCACATCAAAGGTGGCAGGTAATTTAAACACATTATCTTCATCCTCAAAACCACCCTGAAGTTTAATTTTAGAATGTCTATTTTTCAAATGCAAAATTGTAGCTGAGATAAATTAAATGATTCACTCATGCAATTAGTGGTGGTTGGAAATTATGCATGTGTCTGTTGGGTTGCAGAGTCTATATGGTACTGTTTTGCTGTAGCAAGTGTTCACTGGAGAATTAGAATTTTATGAAATTGGACATTGTATAGCCCTGTAAGCAAGTCTAGAATTCTTTAATTGAACCTGGGTTGTGAATAGCAATTCACACACTTGGGGGGGAGGTGATGATAGAAATTTATAGTAACATATAATATTGGTGTAATAATTACTCATTTGACATTAACGAGTTGAAACTTTGTTTATTACTTCATATGCACCATAAAATTTCATTAAAACATTAAGTAATCAATATTTAATATGTAACAAAATGTATTACTCTAAGCATAACTCAAGAAATTTTTTTCAGTAAAATGAATATTTAAAAATATGTAGCCATGAATGCATTTTTGGGTTATCAAGTTAATTACATTAACTTTAAACTACACAACTAATTGATTAATAGATTATATCTAAAGAGGGAAAAAAAAAGGAAAAAAGGAAGACAAACAAACCAGAAAAGAAAGAAAGTATAACTAAGGCTAAAATCCTTTTTGGCCACTAGTCAAGGCTATTGTTCTCTACCAAGACTGAGGATCTGAGTTTGAGTTTTTTCCCTCCAAATTTCTTAAATTATTCCATTTGATCTTTCATACATACATATGTGTGTATGTGTGTGTTATTCTCTAAATGTGTATCATACAGAGAATATGAGTGTGTGTGTATGTGTGTGTGTCTAAAACGTCCTCCATTCTCCAACGGAGGATCTCTTTACAGCACACAGAGAAAGACAGAAAAATAACTCATTATATTGTTAACCGGCTGGTGGAATTTTTTATTGTTGAATCTGTTAATATCTCCTTTACCAGGTATTCATTTTCTGTTCCCCCAAACCTTCACTGAGTCAATTCTTAACCAACTATTTATCTTCAAATTCCAAAATCCACTGACAAGGTCAAGTGTCTTTGTCATATGCCTTCATACTGTCATGTGCCCTGCCTTCGTATATTCATCACAATTATAATTTTCTACTTATTTTTTGATAATTTGATTAATGCCTGGATCTCTTACTAATATAAGGTTCAGTGAAGGTAGGGGCAATATCAACTTTCGCCCATCCTTTATCTCCCAGTGCTCAAAGTACTGTCTGGAACATTGTATATGTTAATAAATACTTGTTAAGTGAAAAAATTAGGACTATTTCCTAGTTGTATTGTTTTTGTCTTCTTTCTTAAACTTTAAAATAAAGCTTTTTATAGAGTTCAATGTATTATTTTCAACTTAAATTGCATATATAAAGATTGTAATATTTTAAACAATACTTATAATACAGAGCTCTTTATTTGCCCATTACTCATTTTAGATAATATTTATGCCATATTTTAAATTTTATTCTGGCTTTACTTTTTCAAAAAAGACATTTTAGTTCTGTAGCCTATACTGTTAGGCTGAAGATGACAGTTAATTTTATGAGGCTAACTTGAAACCTTTATAATTTAACAAGTTTTGTTTTTTGTGTCAGCTATGAGAAAATTTTTAGAAAAATTTAATGGTTAAGTATTATAACATACATACCAACAAAGGGTCCAAAATTATCAATTTTCTATTTGCTTTAAACTGATTGAAATTTTATTTTATGTTGCATTTAGTAATGTTAGTGTGATAACAACAATGTTGTTAGATACCAATCTATTTTGAGTGTTAAAGATTTGCTAGTTAGTTTAATAAGCACATATTGATCCAGATTTGGATTTCTATGTGGTCACTTTATTATTTTTTTCTATTTTTTGTTTATTTTTTTGCTGTGTGCCATTGGGAAGATTATTTCATCTCTTGATGTCTCTGGTTCTTCATCTCTCATATGAAATTAATAATAATCATCAGTTGGTGTGTAGAATAAATAAAATTGGACATTAATTAAAATAACATATATGTATTTGTATATTTGTGTGTCTGCGTGTGGTCCTGACAAATAATATACCCTCACAAATGGTGGAAATAGTAGACACTAGTATACTAGTACTGCTTCAAGTAAGAAATTAACATTGATAAAAACAAAGTGAAAAATATAAGGTAAATGTCAGATCAGTAATGGATACAATTTGTAGGATTTACTGTTCTCTCACCCAACACTCTCTCTCTCTCAAGGTGAGGAACCAAGGGGTTTATGAAGAAGAATAATGCTCTCAGCGTAGAAGTTATAGCATTCTGGTTACCTTCATAAACTGTCCTGTAAAAGTTTGCCTTGTCACTATTGGAAATGAGTTTGCAAGTGAGCTATATTCTCCATTCAGTAGATTTAAAAACATATGGGCCTCTTCCACCCTTCCTAGCTTGGATGCTTAGGGTTCAAGATGCAGATTAGGTCTTCTTATGTAGATGCTCTTGTTTGCAATTAATGAGCCAGAAAAGAGACAGAGGCCATCTTCCTTTTCCTTTTGGTCCTTTCTGCTAGTAAGCAAACTTGGGGAAGTTTGAGTTCTTTCTGCTGTAGTGTTCCATTATCCATTCTCTGGCCTCCAAAGAGGCCAAAGGTAGTTTGGGTGGCTATGCAGCATCAGTGACACATTTATTTGTGTTCCCTAATTCTTAGAGGGCAGATGAGTGTTGTGCTCATGAACTCTTGCCTTCAGAGCAACCTCAGAGATGACTCTGATGGGTTAGTTCTGATGGGTTAGCTCATGGGATTCATTCCAAGATACCTTTAGCATTTCCAACAATTTTGTGAGATGAAGACCTTCCTTAGCTTTTAACTTTCTTCACTCTTACCTCTTCTCTTATGCATTAGTGAGTTCAAGGGCAGTGGCCTAGAAAAGGTAAATATTATTCCCCACCCCACAAAATTAGACAAAATTCAATCGAAATAACTTATAGATGCATTGCAATATTGTTATCTTCATCTATTATTCTTATCTAATAGCAATTAGGAATTCAGGGCAAAATTTAAATACTTAAAAAAGAGTCTGAAATAATTTTCATTGAATGTTTTGAAAAAAAATCTGTCTTTAGTCTAGAAGATATTTCATAGTATTTATAGCCTACTTTGCTGGTCCTCAACCACAATACTGTGAGATGTTTTGCAGGTTATTTATAACTAATAGTAAGGAACTAGTTATTTTGAATGCTTTCCTTTACAAAATTAGAGATTATTCAGGTCATTCCTATATCAACGTCACTCTTGCTCATTTTATCCAACATCCTTTTTTAGATGGTGGTGAAAGTTTAAGGCACATAGCTTGCACAGTGCTAACTGTACACTATAGATTACCTAATTTGTCAATGACAGAGCTCTCTAGGTACATTACAATGATAATTACACATTAGTTTAGCATTTTATTATCTGTCATTGCTATGGCTGTGCATTGGAATTGCGAAGCATATTAATTTGTATATTCGAGAAATATTTATTGACTTTCTACTATTCAGGTTGATGATGGTCCAGTGATGAACAAAACAGACAGAACTGTCCTCATAGAAATTCGATTCTAGGAAGGATGACAGACATACAATTAGTAATTTGTTCACAATTGTTGTACAAGAGAAATACAGGTTACTGTGAGATTATAAAATAGAGGAATTGCTGAGCCTCAGGGATTAGGAAGAACTTCCTGATCATGGGATTTTTAAGCTGAGGTTTTAAGGAATGAGTAGAAAGTGATGCTGGGTGAATGAGAGTAGAGTCTTGTCCAAGCAAAGAGAATAATACTGTATTCTTCATGAAAATTTGTATTGGAAATAAGTGTGGTAATTCTAACAACAACAGAGAGGGCTTTTATACCTGTTGTTACAGAGATCATAAGGAAGGATTTAAGAGGGTTGAGTGGAAAAGCAAAGGGAAGCTATTAGAAGTTTCAAGGAGGGGAGTGACGTGATTTGGATTTTAGAACGATACCTATGGATGGAATATTGATTAGAGGAAATCTCTGGGAAGATTGGTGGTGAGGCTATTTTGTTAATCCAAGCAAAAGGTGATGCTAACCTGGATTGAGGTATTGATAACAACATGTCAACTGAAAGATGATGCAGAATTGTATAAATGTTATTCAAAGTTCAATTACTCCCTAAATTGTATCAAAGGAAAAGTATCAGCTTTAATCTCTACTGTAACCAAATCACACTTTTTCTAGAATATTGTCATGTGGCATTAAATAAAAAAAAATGAGAAGCTGATTTATTTCTGTTGTGATATGGTCCAACTTCAACACTGAGTTAAGAATTCCCAAACTTATTTCACTTGAGAATAAAAATGGTGTTAATAAAAAAATAAAGGCAGATGGCATAGTCACTAATCTTCTCCAACTTTGCAATAATATGATTCCTGTTTGTGCAGTGTGTATGGAGAAAAGAACCCCCCTGGTTTTTCTGATTTATTGAAACTCTTGAAATCCAACAAGCTGGATTAAGACTGTTGAAAGCCTCAGGTGTCCGGGGAGTGTGTGTATTGTAGCGTGGAGACTTTTCTTGTCAAATGTCTCAACTACAGTGAAAGGTAACACTAGCGTGACAAAAACGGTACTTGTTGCTGTTTATAATGCCCCTGGGACTCGATGTCTAAGGCAAATACATCACACAATTCCCTCTGCACGTAATTTGTTTCTAACATCAATGCTTTCAGGAAACCAGGCAGTTTTTCAATGTATTTTTTCCGAACATTCTAATTAACCACATAATTAACGAAAAGTATTGAGAAGATGTTTCAGCACTTTGAACTTACAGAAATCAATATGACATGCTTTCTTATAGAATGTTTTCTTTTTATTTAATAGGAGTAAATAATTTATGTATTGTCATATTAAAATTGTTGTTGATATCTTTGCCAGTGACATATTTACTGTTATTTATTCTGAGTCCCAATATTTATTGTATATTGAAAGAAGACAGCTAAAGCATCTATGTATGTTGATTACATTCTTCCTTATGTAGAATATTTGAAATAGGCTCCTAAAAGAGTATCTAGTGGCATATGATCTGAAATATATGGTCACCATAACGGCAAGGGACAATTAAAAAATGAAATATGAGAAGTTGAAAGCAAAGAGTGGGGCTTTTAAGCTTAAGAAAGTTTTAGTCTGTCAATATTTAAAAAGAAAGTATTTACTTTTAGAGAGAATAATTTGTAAGAGTGAACTCTAGAGCTATAATATTTCTTTACTTTTGGATTTTTAAAGGTCTAGATGTTCATTAATACATGGACACTAAGCACGTGCTGCTTAGACAGTGGGGCTGTGTCAGTTAAGACAGGCTGATAAATAGTAGCTTAAGAAACAACAAGTTGATTATTCCCAGTATGAAGAAGCCTAGATTCAGCAGTCCAGGGTTTCTGTAGCCACTTAGGAATGTTACTGAGTACACAAAGATCCTAACTTTCTCTTCTTATTGTTATCATGTAGCTTTAAGACGAATGTTTTCAGGGTGAGAGTCTAAGCATTACCTTAAGACTCTAGAAGGAGTAGAGGAGAAAGGAAAAGACCAAAAACCAAAACCAAATCAAAACGGGCCTTACAAACTCTTTTTATTTTATTTTTTTTTAATTTTTTTGTTGTTGTTGTTGAGGAAGATTAGCCCTGAGCTAACATCTGATGCCAATCCTCCTCTTTTGGCTGAGGAAGACTGGCCCTGGGCTGACATCTGTGCCCATCTTCCTCTACTTTATACGCGGGATGCTGCCACAGCATGGCTTAATAAACGGTGTGTAGGTCCGCACCTGGGATCCGAACCAGTGAACCCTGGGCTGACAGGCTCTTTTTAAATGCCATCTTAAAAGCCCCCATGGCTTCTGCCTTTTTTTAAAGGGCCATACCCAACCAAAAGGTAGGCAGGACATGTATTTTATATTTTTCCTATTCTAATCTAAGGGAAGCCTTGGAAAATGAGGTCTGAGTGTAGCTTTGAGTGGTCAGTCCACAGAATTTGCCATGGTGCCTTTGAGCAAAAAAGGAGGAAGGTAGTACGTACTGAAAAGTAGATATTATTTATACAGCATCTAAAACATGACAATGTGAAGGGAAGAGAGAGAAGAAAAGGAAAACAGGAGAGAGGATACATCAACAAAATTCTAGAAGCTAAAAAATATAAAGATGGATTGTCAATGACTGCATCAGTACATGAAAATCTGAACCCTAGGCTTGTAGAGAGAAAAGTCGATAAGAAATAAGTAAATTGTGGCTGCAGAATCCTAGAAGGCCTCGGGAGCTGTAGTCACAGTTACTTCAGAAGATGAGAGTGAGAGATGGTGAACTGGGAAGGTGTTTGAACAAAGTTAAAATTTGCTGGTCTTTCAGAAATTTTCAGCCATGCCTAGTAGTAGACTGGAGGTTCTGTCTAAGGAGATTGACCTAGACTACCTCTGGACTCAGAAAAACAAGGAATAAATGAACGTTAGTATATTGGGTAAAAAGATATCTTAAAATTCAGATATGGTTACTTCCGGTTGAGATGTGATTAAGTATAAAAGAATTAATCAGGAAAACTCCAGTCAGTCAACAGTTTCTACACAAAAATACACTCATATTCCCTGGATGCAATTTGTAAATAAAAAAATTATATATATTTATTTGGAAATGACTTAATATGTAATGGAAAAACTATATATATATATATATTTTATATATATAGTATAAATATACTATATATATATAGTTGAATAATTTTCAAATAAATCTGTTTCTTAATTTTATAAAGCTCTTAGTTTCATCAATGAGTCAAATACTTTTAGGGAGAGTTACCTGAACTGGATGGGTCCATTTGAAAATAATAAATATCTCGTACCCAATATGAAGATCAGGAAAACTGAAGCCCTAACAAAATGGCCTTGGGCAGTGTCCAGTTTTCTTTGAACGTTCTATCCGTTACGTACTGAACTTATATTACTCTTGCTATTTTTCTTCATGGCTCAAGGCAACCAAGGTACTATAGCTAAAGATATAATTCTTCCCTGGTTAATTTGCCCTGATGAGGTCTTCTGAAATCTGCCCACCTGTCATTACCCAGGTGTCCCCTTTGTCGATGACTATATTTTATAGACCTCTGATTTCCACACAAGGAGAACAACTTATAGATTCAATCCTACTGAAATTCTCCTTGCTTTATGCTCCCCAGTGCTTTAGCTATCAAGTGTCTTTGATAGTTAATACACAAAAGAAGGTACACATAAAAGGTGGAACTTGAACAGAGAAGTAGAGAACTTTTTATAGATGATACATCAGTTCTGATGCAAAGATCTAGAGCACCATTAGATATGAAATATTGTGGATGAGCATGGAATATAAACTACCTTGAAACTCTTATTTGGAAGCTCTTATTTGGAAATATCACGCAAATTCAGTATTTAATAAATTGTCTATTTTATTTTATTATAATTATGAAATGGAAAAGTAATGAATTTATTGTCTCCAGTTCCATAAACGTACCCAACTCCCCTCCTGCTTATTCTAGCATGCCGTACAAACATTATCACTGTATTATGCCATTGTCTTAAGTCAGTTTGAGCTGTACAACCGAGTACCATGGATTGGGTGGCTTAAACAGCATACATTTATTTCTCACGGTTCTAGAGGGCGAGAAGTCCAAGATCAAGGCACCCAAAGGGATAAATATGACAAAAGATGTGCAAGACTTGTACACTTAAAACTATAAAACATTGCTGAGAGAGATAAAAAAGATATAAATAAATGGAGAGATACACTGGGTTCATAGATTATAAGATTCAATATTTTCAAAATGCCAATGCGTCCCCACACAGCATGTGTTGTTTGCTTGTTTGTAAAAAGTGGCAAATAGATTCTAAAATTTATGGGGAGATGTAAATTTGGAGGAGTTATACTACCTGAATTCAAGAATTACTATAAAGCTATAGTAATCAAGACAGTGTGGTGTTGGTCTTAAGACAGATAGATAGATCCATGGAACAGGATAGAGTACAGAAACCAACTCACATATACATGGTCAATTGATTTACGAGAAAGGTCAAAGGCAATTTATTGGAGAAAGGATGGTCTCTTCAACAAATGCAGCTGGAACAATTTTTCATCCGTATGCAAAATAATGAACTTTGTTTCATACCGTGCACCATATGCAAAAATTAAGTCAAAATGCATTATAGACCTAAATGTAAAATCTAAGGCTGTAAAATCTAGAAGAAAACAGGAGAAAAATTTTGTGGCTTTGAATTAGCAACTGATTTCTTAGACAGATAACAAAATAAAATAATATGATCCATAATATAACACATTTACAAATTTGACTTTTTCAAAGTCAGTGTTAAGAGGATGGAAAAGGAAGCCACAGACTGGGAAAACTATTTGCTAATGACACATCTGATGAAAGGCATGAATTCGGAATATTATATAAATCCAGTTTTAAAAATAGGCAGAATATTTGAAAAGACACATTTAAGGAAGATATATTGATGGCAAATAAGAATGTGGAAAAAATATTTAGCCTCAGTATTTATGAGGGAAATGCAAATTAAAATCACCAGATACCACTATAAACCTATTGGAAAGGCTAAAATTAAAAATACTGGCATATCATATGTTGATAAGGGTATGAATTAACTGGAACCCCTGTACACTATTGGTGGGAATGTAAAATGGTATAACCACTTTAGAAAACAGCCTGGTGGTTCTAAAACAGTTAAACATGCAGTTACTGTATGATTCAGCTCTTCTATAACTACATTTTTACCCAAAAGAAATGAAAACCAGACTTACACACAGATGTTCATAAAAGCTTTAGTTCATGATAGCCCCAAACTGGAAATGACCTAAGTCCATCAACAAGTGAATGGATAAACAAACTGTGGTACATTCATACAATGCAATGGTACTCAGCAGTGTAAAGGAAAGAATTATTGAGATACACAACAGCACGGATGAATCTCAAAATAATTTGTCAAAAAAAAGAAGCTAGATTTTAAGAAAATGAAGAAAACATATTGTATGATTCATTTATACAAAATCCTAGATAATGCAAATTTACCATTAGTGACAGAAAACAGTTCAGTGGTTGCCTGGGAATGGAAGGGAATTACAAGGGGTGGAAGGATGGGTTTATAAAGAGGCAGAGGGTAATGTAGAGGGGTGACACATATGGGTATTATCTTGATTGTGGTGTCAAAACGCATTAAATCGTATACTTTAAACATATGCAATTTATTGTATGTCAGCTATACCTCAATAAAGGTCTTACATTTAAAAAAAAATAGCCCCCTGTTGCTGGTGGCTACCATATTGAAGAGCACAGTTCTAGAAGTTGGACCTTCCTTTCAAATCCCACTCTCATCATCCTAGTACAGAATTTGTTAAATCTTTTATGCAAGCAGGATTTTATGAGGTCAGCTTTGTTGTTTTCTCTGCCTCCAGAAATGCCTTCTTATACCACTAAACTTCCAGAAATAGTGCTTCTAGTATGTCATTCCAATTGCCACAACCTTCTGCAGCTCCTTTTGTTTAGAGTTTCTTCTCACACAACTGAGAGTATTAGAGCTGCAAAATTTCTTAATAATATTGTAATATCCTCATTTTCTAGGTGAGGAAACTGATGCACAGAAAGACTGTGACTTACCTTATGTTACCTGAAAATCAATGATAAATTCATTCCTGGAATCCAAGTGTCTGGGCTCTTTGTTCAAGTTTTATTTTTGATTGTGCTTTTTTACTAAACCACACAATTTCCACTATATCCTCTCTTGCACACCCTCTAACTCCCCTTGCAAATCTGGCTCTTTCCTCCCTACCCAACCTTATTTGTCGTTGCTGTCAAACATTCAACTCTGTCATGTGTGTTGTAAATATCGTTGTCATCCCTGGGTCTGACATGATTGTCCCGATCATATATTATGGGCACCCATTGCCTTTGTGTGTGGTGTCCCTTCTCCAAACTTTATTGTCTTTTCTCCACATCTGCTCAGTTTTTGCATTCTGCAGTTGTCTCTTACGGTAGGCCAAAGTCAAATATCACTAGTTTCCCGTAATAATTTGTTTATCCCTTCTTCCATCATACTAGAATTATAGTCAGGTACTTGGCTGCCCAGCTGTACTTGATTATCCAACCTCCTCTAGTTAAGGAGGAAAATGAAATGAAATCAATTTATCATTGATTTTCAGGTAACATAAGGTAAGTCACAGTCTTTCTGTGGATTATCCAACCTCCTCTAGTAGTTAAGTGTGGCTATGTGACTAAGTCCTCATCCATGGAATTGGTGGAGATGTGCCACTTCCTTGATGGAGCCTTCAGACGGTAATATATGTCTCATAAACACTTTTCCCTTCTCTCTAGCTGGAATCTGCATATATCAGCCTAGCTTTGGCCTTGACAATGATGACAATACTCTATGGAATGGCAAAGTTACAATCTGTTACTTCTCTTCCTAAAAAAACACATGAAACACAACAGTCAACCTGCTTAAAATACTCTGAGTGTAACGAATTATTTTTTTTTCTATAAGGCACTGCATTTTTGGCTATTTGCCCTTACGCTATCTTACTCCATCTAATTAATACAAGACCTGAAGAACTTCACCATGTGGACTTGGCTCTGTTCTCTTCCTGAACCAATTACTAAAAATCCTGACAGTATATTAATGGCCCAATTTAATCCAGCGAAGGAAACTAGAAATCAGTCTTGCTGCCCTAAACTTGAGGAGGGTCCTTGACAAACATAAGCCAATAAACTTATGTGCCTACTAAGATTTCACCTTGTAGAATTGTAATGGGTTTAAGAGATTTGCTTGGGAGTTCCTGAAATTCTTCCTTCTAGCCGTGTGATACTAGGCCAGTTACTTAACCTCCTTACGCTATTGTCCTGTAAAACAAATAACACCTGCAAAGACAAGTTGTGAGGATTTAATGGTATTTGTTAGGAGGATATCAAACTGGCTTTTCCTGTTGTCTCAGAGTTTTATCTGATGCCCTCTTGTTGATGACAACGAGCGTTAAATACCCACACATTCAAAAGAGAGATGCTGGACACATCCTGGCGGAATTCTTTAAAAAGTGGCCAAAAATGTCTTCTGGACTCACCAGCCCACCCTCTCCTTCCATTCTCTGTGTAGGAGAAACCTGGAGGGCCATGAAGGAGCTTGATCAAAGTCAGGATTTCTTTGCAAACAGCCCTTTGAGTAGTAGGGAATACTGTGGTGTTTTCCTTCCCCAAGCCATTGGAGGGGGAGAAGCATGGTAATTCCCACAGGCCAAACCCAAGACCTCTAGAAGGTCAGCACCATCATGGGATCACCTGAGAATGAGAGATCTTTGGAAGTGTTGATATGTCTTTCTTAGAGTGTGAAAGGTACGAGTCTGGTGCTCAACTTGCATAAAAGACTGACGATCAAGAAGATAACGGAGTTCCCCTGGTGTAGACAGGATTGACGACTGCTCCTCCATTGATGTCAGTGCCAGGAGAGAGAGCCCTGGTCAGGGGGTGCTGTGAACTCCAGCCGGGTTAGATTCAACTTGGAATGGCTCCACCCAAGGGCTTACTTGAAGGTTATGTGTATGTACAAGATGCTTGTTTTCTGAACACGATGCTTCACTACTTTTTTTTCTTTTCTTTGATGGCCTTTATAGACAAACACTTTTTCCCTTTTATAACAATGGAATATAATATAAAAGAATAACTTCCAGGTTAATGCACAAGAGTTTAGGTTAGTATTTAACTTCTAAATTAAAATTACTACATTGAATTAGACTGACATTTGATTTTAAAACAAAACAAGGGGCCAGCCCAATGGCATAGTGGTTAAGTGCGCGTACTCCACTTCTGTGGCCTGGGGTTTACAGGTTCAGATCCCCGGTGCAGACCAACGCACCACTAGTCAAGCCACGCTGTGGCGGCATCCCATATAAAGCGGAGGAAGATGGGCACGGATGTTAGCCCAGGGCCAATCTTCTTAGCAAAAAAAAAGGAGGATTGGCAATGGATGTTAGCTCAGAGCTAATCTTCCTCACAAATAAAACAAAAAACAAAAAATGAAACTTTACCAAACCTTTAGGGTTGAAATGATGCTGATTCCTACCATAAAAAGGGAATTCAGGGGCCAGTCGGGTGGCTTAGCGGTTAAGTGCACGCGCTCTGCTACTGGCAGCCCAGGTTCAGATCCCGGGTGCGCACCGACACACCACTTCTCCGGCCATGCTGAGGCCACGTCCCACATACAGCAACTAGAAGGATGTGCAGCTATGACATACAACTATCCACTGGGGCTTTGGGGGATAAAAGAAGGAGTATTGGCAATAGATGTTAGCTCAGAGCCAGTCTTCTTCAGCAAAAAGAGGAGGATTAGCATGGATGTTAGCTCAGGGCTGATCTTCCTCACAAAAAAAAAAAAAGGGAATTCACATTTGATTCCTAATGACCATCACGTAGTAGTAGAAATCTTATACCAAAATCAGACTTTGTAAGTTTCAGTGATTATGTATTTTATCTTTTCTTTAAAAATTAATCCATCACTCTTTCTTTTTCCATGCTTATGTTTTTCATAATGACAAAAATAAGCTATTTTTTAGAATATAAAGAGTTGTTACTTCAAAAAGAAAATAACACTTAAAGTTAGGGATCATTTTGTGATATGCCTTTTATATCATTCACAGTAGAATCATGTAGGATAATTCAATATGAAGTTATTGATTCAATGGTCTGTGGAATTTCATCTGCCTTTTACCTCATATTGATGTTAATATCTTGCCATGATTAACACAAGAAACCATGCACATGATTTTAAGTCTCACATTTTAGTTCTGAGTCAAGTGATGAAACATTATGAATCCAATCTTATCACTAGCATAATAGTAAATATTGGGTATGAAATGAAAATTTTAATCTCATTAATTTTAGAGAATTTCATAATGTGCACTATAAAAAATATTTCTTTAATTAATCAAACTGTATTTCAGACAATGTGGAAACACTTTTCAGTCCAACTGCATAAAGATTACAGAGGAGAAAATGCCAGATAAAGTTCATGTTGTTCATTCACACAAATTTTAAAAAAATAAAATATCATTATTTTAAAGTGAAAGAGAAGAGAAACTAACATTTGAAGGGTTTCTGGTAGTTTTCAGAAACACTTTTTTCAAGAGATAATAATATTACAAGCAAATTTTTATTATCTACATCTTTTAGATAAGAAATCTAAGTCTTGTAGTTAAATTATTTGCCCAAATGAAACTGGTAATAAGCGATTTAACAAGATTAAACAGTTTTTTCCTCAGGTTCCAAATAGCGTGTATGGTTTTTCCACCATTATCAGGTATTCTTGAAGTTAAAGAGATATAAATGAAAATAAAGTTATAGTCATAAATTAAACATTAACCAATATCCCTACTGCCAAAAGAAATTGAACTTGAGAAATTCTTCAGTAGGACAGTGTAGACTGGTGTTGATGAACAAGGCTGAAATGATACTGATGTGACAAAGGGTCTGTGGAGCACAAAGTGAAGAGCAAAGAATTTCACAGAAAAGGAGATTTGAAACCCAATTGTCAGCAGTTCATAGCAGAACTATATTTTGATGGTGAATGGTTTAGCGTTATCACCTCCTCTCCCATCCCCACAATAGCTCTGAACATATATTACTAACATCCAGAACCATGTGCTAAATTAACTTTTACTCACCAGTTTCCTATATATTTCATGACATATTGCCCAACAGAAGCAGGTGAATTATCATGTGCTGCTTTTATTTTTAATGCATGGAGACCATCATCTCACTGCTTGGCAGCAGAATGCAATTTGACACGAAGCACAGGGAATAATTGGCCTTTTGAATGTCTATTATCATCTCATATACAGTTTGCTATCTACCATCTCGCAGTGCTTTGTGTGGCATTACAGCCTTCTAGGTAACTCTTGCCCTTTCGTTTGTATTTCAGATTATTATTTTTTCCACACACGTATTGTGTTACATACCATTTCCCTGTGCAGAATCTCATTATTTTCTCTTACCTATTTCTCAGTTCTCTCTACCTTCTCTGCAGGGTAGTTTGAACATGAGCAGTAGAGCCTGTAACACATACCAGAGGCAGTCTGGCACACAGTAGGTGTTCAATAAATATTGGCTTTCTCCATTTTTTGTGACACTGAAGGACAGAGTCTGTGCTTGTTTCATATTTGTATTCTTTATAACTAAGATGTTATTTAGCATAAGTTCAGTAAAATCACCTGAATTAAACCTCGCATGAAAATAATCAGGGTCTGAAATAGTTGCAGGAAGAAATAATCCAAAAAAAGCATAGGAAGAACAACACACAGAATAGGCGTAAATAGCAGCAAGAAATGTTAAGTATTTTAGAACAAAGACTATTGAAAAAAGCTAATTTTACTTTTTTAGCTTGGCTAGTTAGGATACTAGAAAGTAGATTTTCATTGAAAATAGGCTTTTCATTAAAATGTGATATTTCTTTATTTATCTATTTATTTATTGAATTATAAAGATTTAATATCAAAAAAGAATAAAAGTCAGAAATAAAAATTGTGCTGCTTGAATCAAAACACTGAACGTTTATGCTCTAATTTCAAGTAATAAATTAAACAGAGCTAAAATTAAACAACCAATGTAAAAAATTTAACATTAGAGGATCAAATAGTTCTATACTGGTATGCTTAAATAAATTATCCAATACCATTGTCTTTTTCTTTCTGTGGAAGAAAATAGAAGACATCATAGCAGGAGATAATAAGATTTTTAATTTTCCTATTGGTATGTGTTTCTGCTAAAGATGGTGAATCAATTTCACATCAGGTTTAAAACTGACTTTTGACTTTCTGTCTGCAGGATGCTAGCAATTTGTTACATGATATAGAGAATGTAATAAAAACGGTGTCTTCAGGGAAAGGAATTCTAACAGAGTAACCAGGAAAAGCCTGCAGTCTAACTGACATTCACAACATTTCTGAAATTGAACTGTTCATTTGCAATCTTAGATGTGCAGCTTTGACTAAGAGAATAGAAAAACACTGAGAAAATGCTCAGCTATAAAAAATGTCTGAATTGAATAAAGGTACCAATTGAGAGAAAAAGAAATGACCCTTATTTTGCTTTTGCTATAATGATACTTCTCTGCACAAAAAAGCAACTATTCAATCTGGTTAACACAGATATCATATCATTTATTTGGCTACGAATAAAATTGAAAACTTGTATGTCATTATCTATGCAAAAGATAGTATGGAAGCAATCCTAATTTTTTAAAGAAAACATGATATAAAATTAACGACATTTTGGCATGGGAGTCTGTATTATTCAGCTATCTCTATACCCCAAATACTTCTAATAACGGCCTTTATTTTAAAGGTAATAAAATATTTACAATTACATCAATATGAACATGATATTTTGGGAATTATGGGAAATTTCTATTTGATAGTGGGAAGATCATGTTGATATAAAATATGTAAGAATGTTTACCAATTTCTGTTATGATTATCATATTCATTATATATTTGAAGCATCTAGATATGGATAGGGACATGGGCTTAGATGTCAGTATAGATGTAGATAAAAAGACTGACTGCTGCTTCACAACCCCAGGAGCTTCCAAGGGAAGTTGAAATCGGCTTCTGTGGACGCAGGGTGGGGAGAGACTGAAGGAAGAGGCAGCCCACTCCAGTTTGCTAGGTGGCAGGTTTAATGAGCAAGAGAGCTTACTTACAAGAATTGTCTTGTGTGCCTGCAAGACAGTGGATTTCCGCACCCACCCTCCAGAATCTTAGTTTATATAGCGACCTTAACTGGGTTCAGTCATGTACACAGTCCAGATAGTCTCATCGTCACATTACTATCTCAAAGCTGTATCCTTGGGGCAGCTTCTGGGAGCAGGGAAGGCAAACAGAATGCACATTCCATGGACGGGGTCCAGCTTGTGGGTCAAACCAGTCATGTCTTCTTGATGACCTCCTCCAACACTGATTTATTCACTCACAGATTATATTGACGCTTCTGACTTTTTAAAACAACAATAAAAGCCCTACCACCAAGGGCAGGGTTGGAATGCAGAGTAATTGAGGGAGAGACAGTGGAAAGATACGTCATAGTGTCAACTAAAGGATAGTTATCTTGTGACTTTACTGTTTGATGACTAATAACAACGTTCTCCATATAATACTTTCTGGATAATTGTAGCATAGTAATTTACCCGGTTTAGAACTTAGTAATCTATTAACATTCTTCTCTGATTTTTCCCTCATGACTTCCTTAGGAACTGAAACTACATTGAGAGTGATATTTCTCTGGTAGCTAATAATTCTAGGTAATGAATCTGAACAGGAAATCATTATTGAAACTATGGCAAAGAAAAGATGAGGACATTAATGTACAACTATAAAGTATGATTTCAGAATCTCTTTCCCTATCAGAAGAGAAAAAACAAAAGGAATTTTTCTGATAAGTACAATCATAAGAAACGTATGATTTTCTTTCATAAATATCTCCTTATGCTTTATATATAGTATCATTATAACATTACTTGAAAGACCAATCTGGTAATACTACAAACCAATAGTTTATGGGTATAAAATATTGAAAACAATATGGTTAAATATGACTTCCAATATATTGAAAATAATAAAATTAAATATGACTTCCAATACTAGTGTCATAAATTACTATTGCCTTTTTCTCTGTAAGAAATAAGATGTATGATTTGTTACATAGAATGAGATACAGATACAGAGGTTAATTACTATGCAATTTTAAACTCAAATGTATGCAATGAATATATATCATACATGTATATATATACACATATGTTTGTATATGAACATATGCGTGTATATATACACGTAAAAGTACATATAAACTCGTGCGTATTTATATATATTTATACGTGCATATGTGTGTGTCTCTCTTTATCCATGTATACCTAAATACTTGTTATACAGAATTTTTATGTTTCCTCAATCACAATTTCTAATGGCCATACTGACCATTATTAAATTTCAATTGCATTTAGAATTATTGTCATTCAGTTTCTCTCTCATGAAATACTAATTTATCCAAAGATTTTGACTAAAGGATCTGAGGAAGCAAAAGAAATGTAATAGGGCGACAACAATGGTCTCTGGGCTAGGAGTAGGTTTGGGAAGACATGCTTTCTAAGATGTAATGTGATGAAGATGTGATGACATCACAACATTGGAGGATTCAGAGAAAATTAGTCTTACTTGTAAAATGAGAATGATTAATAACTGCTATAATTTACAAAATTTTAAAATTAATATCCAAACAAATTGAAATATTTAAGCCCTCTTCAAACATAATGTATTAAGAGAATATGCAACCTATATCCCCAAATGGCCTATCCCTGATGCTTATAATTACAATGGTAGTGATTTAGTTCCCACTACCAAGTTAATAAAAGAAAAACAACAACAAAAAACCTTAGTGCCAGGCATCGTATTAGTTTCTAGGGGTCCAAGAATAGACGAGGTTCCCTGCTCTCAAGGAGCCGGTATTTAATGAGGGAGATGGAAACACAACCCAATAATGACAACAGCATGTGATACACGCTATGAGAGAATTTTGCAAATAATGCTACATTGTCATAGCTTGGGGACATTTTCTTGAGGTCATAGGAAAAATATCTCAGCGGAGGTGCTACTTGAAATGAATCTTGAGACCCATATTGTTAGCCAGGGACAAAACTGAATATGTCTAATTTTCAGAAAATTAATTCATTCAGAATGATTAGAACCTATAGTGAGGGTATAGATAAAGTAGAAGAAGAATTTTGGGAAGTAAGTGCTATATTTCTATCCAGAACATGAAGGATGTTTTGTAATATAGAGGAGTTTGGAGTTTTGTTCTGAAGATCATGGGAACCAGTAAAGAATTTTAAATAAGAGCATTACAGAATCACAGTTGTATTTTTGAAAATTCATTTATAATGCATTGTGAAAAATGGAGAATTTTTATATATTAGAAATCATTATTACATGAAGAAAATAATAAAGTACTAACCTAATACAGTAGTAGCAGAGATGGCAAGGAGGGGAAAATAAATTATATTTTGGTATAGAAAAGCTATAACATGGGCAAGAAAGAAAAGCTATCCTGTATACCCCTTAGGCTTCTAGCTTAAGGTACTAGGTAATTGCTGGTACCTTTCATGGACAGAGAATACGGGACAAGTTTATTGTGGGGGAAAATAAGCTTATTTTTATACATGGTGCATATAGGACATTCAAGTATAAATAGAAGTTGACTATATGAGACAAATGAAGAAAATAGAAGCCCGAGCACAGTATATTGAATGATTTGAAGTAAATTAGCATATTACAAGTGGAAACTGTTGGATGTGGATAAATTTTCCAAAGAAAGAAGTTAGAGTGAGGAAAGATAACTAAGAATAAAATTCTGGATTTCAGTAGCCTTTAAGTACCAGATCAATGAATGAACAAAAGAGTTACTACAGAGTGTAGAAAAAACCCTGAAGAAGATGGTTTTTCTTGGCTATAAAGGAGAAATTGAGGTTTATTTATTAAAAACATGTTTACTGAGTATCAATCATGCACATCAATTCTGGCAGTTACTCAGTCAGATCCCAGAGATAATACACAGAACAAGAATGCCTGAGCATCTGTCCACAAAGAGCTTAAGGCTAGAGGGAAATGAAGTTAATTACATAAGTAATTAAAATCCGAGATAAGTTGCAAAATAGCAGAGATACACACTTCTATAGGGGAACACTGGAGAAGACGCGAATCTGCCTTTGGGGAGTCATAGAAGCGTCAGAGAGGAAGCAACGTATAAACAGAAGCCATAAATGAAGCAGAAGTCAGGTGTGGGGTATGACAGGTTGCTATGAAGAGGGAGGCAGAAGGAAAGACGTCTCTGAAGGCTCGGAGGTGAGGGAGTACACAGATAATGGAAAACAACTAAAAGAATTTAAATATTATTAGAAAGTAGAGTGCTAATGTAGAATAAGCGCCATCAGTAGAGGTAAGAAAAGAGGCTGGGAAATTAAGAAACAAATTTATTGCCCACATCTCGTTCTTCAAACTGTCTTCCGTTTACTTCCCCAATGGATAATTATGGAGAAAGTACTGTGACACAAGCTGAGGATTCAATTTGGTCCAAAGGAGAACATTTAGTCTCTTTCAATTTAGGTGAAAGTGACGAGGAGGAGGTCTCCAACCAGGAGGGTTAAAATACTGGTTCTGCTACTTACTAACTACATGATAATGGAAAATATTACCTAACTTCTCTAAACTTCGTTTTTGTTATTTAAAAAAATGGTGGCAATTTTAGTATTTATCTCAGAGTATTGTTGTAATTACTGAATAACTTAATTATTGATAATGACTGTATTTAGCACAATTCTTTGTATATGTTAACTCAGGGTATTATTATGTTTTTATTATTTATGAGACTGGAGGGAAAGGTGGAGACACAGACATTTCTCTATGGGTGTAAAAAGTTGAGGGAGTTTATGAATTATGAATCATCATTTGAGAGTTACCAGGGAGTCCACCAGAGACGGGGATTTGAGGAGAGGGATAGTTTGAAAGAGCAGTTGAGAAGAGAGACTAATCAGCAGAGTCAAATGCCCTCTTGCAAAACTAAAACATTAAGTTGTTGAACTACATTTAGATGTGCAGTGTGGTTTAATTTTCCCTGGCAATGCTGGGCATTTTAGGCGTAGATTAAGAAACACGATTTCTTTGTTTGTTGGTTTGCTTGTTTTGTTTAGGTTTTTTTTTTTTTTTTTTTTTTTTTGGTGATCAAGGAATAGCTTAGGAAGCAATCACCCTTAATTACAAACTAGAAGGTTACTCATGATCTTATTAGGTAATTTTCAATTTAGAATGTTGTTGAGGGTGTTGTTGCAGAATAATGTGTGAATAGAATATTTTGTAAGTATTCTGAGGGAGATTTATGGCATTGATGATTCCCAGGACAAGCCACTAATGGGCCACTGCAAGTTCAGTGGTATCCCAGAAATATCATGGTAGCTCTGATCCCCTTAGTAGGAATTGGGGATGGATGTACCAAGGAAGGGATGAAAGGTACTAAGAGGAGGGAAGAGGAGGCCAGAGGTAGATGTAAATGGTACATTCTCTTCCTTCTCGTCTCCTCTTCTCCTTCCTCCTCCTCCTAACGCCCTACTCCTCCTCTCTTGTCTCCTCCTCCCTTCTCGATTTTTCTATTTCCTTCTTGTTTTTTGTTCTCAACTTAGATTTACATCTTTGGTTAACACAGAACTTTAAACAGAATATTTTCAAGAAATGTATTGATTTGAGTTCAACGTGAGCGGCTCAAGGAAGCAGTCACTTTGTCTACTTAAACTTAAATTCATTCATTCACTTAACAATACTTATTAAGTTTTTTACAATGCAATTGGCACTCTTTTGTGTACTGCTTATATATAAATATACCAGAAGCTTTTATCCCAATATTTAGCAAACTGGTTATCTTTCATCTATATATTTATGACATGTTAATCAGAACATTAAATCAGAAAATACTGGTTTTAATATAATTTATAGTGTGCCACACTCTGTTATGCATTTCAATAACATCTTAGCATTAAAATTATTCTCCAGAAGTATCCAGCTCCAATTTTATATAGTTCAATAGGAAACTAAATGAAATATACAATAATTTACCTAAACAGCAATTCCTAAAGATTGCATCTACTACTAAAATTTTATATTGGACTATGAAATGATTTAGAAAACACTTCAATGAGCCATCATTTCTTTCCAAAGAAACTTGATACCCAAATGTATCAATTCTGAATCTATTATAGATAACATGATTTTCCTTTCCAGAAGTCATTAACAAAAGTTTAAAATACCATAGACACATAGATCTTCCAAGTATATGTGCTCCAAATCCTCTCTAAAATAAGCACAACATTAATTAAAAAAATGCAACTCCATAAATCATTCTGATGCAATATTTCTCCTCTCTTCCCTTCTGAATGGTCATCTTATAAAATAACTCATCTTTTAGTACTGTAATCCTCAAATACTACTCAAAATTTTAAAGCCTATAGGATTAAAATAGTCAGAAGGTATGAAAATATTTGCGAGAACCAATTGCAGGGTGCTAAAGAAATATCATTCATACCCTATGCCCCATTGTGAATTATGTGTAAGCACAGTTGATTGTGCACAGTAAGTGTTCAACAATTACTTGCAGAGTGAGTGAACAGACACCAGGTCTATTTCATCATTTTCTGCCAAATGCTTTATAAATGTTAATTTTAAAACTTTTAAATCTTAGTTTTGATAAACTGATTTACACTATTTTATTTTCATAATAATTCGTAAACATTTAATGATAGAGCTAAGATAATAAAACACATTGGCTAGTTCAAATGTAGCGATTACATTGTGAAATTAGTTATTTAAAAAAATTTGTCTCCATATCCTTTCTGCTGTCCCCACTCTTTCTCCCATCCATTTTCTGGCCTATGTCCTTCCTTTTTGTCTCCCTATCTGCCTATTATTTAGAGATGAGCAAAACTCTGTTCTTTGCAACACCCTCAACTCTCTCTGCACTATCAAAGTTACCCTAACCCAGGTTACAGTTTCTCTCAATCAGTTGTCAAGCTGGAAAGTCATTCAATAAACAGATCCTATTAGAGAATACAGTTGATTATGTTTGAATACATTATCTATTTAGGGGAATTTGCATTTTAACAGAAAGATCAGGATGCCTTAACCAGAAATATTAAATTTTTACTTCTTTAAGCGACATTTGGAGAAACAGTGAAGGCATTTAGGAAGTGAAGGAAGGTACGCGTTTCTACCACGTGTAAAAGTTTATTTCGGTATGTAGAACTGGCTGTGTGTTGATCTATTATAATAATACCAAAAAGGTAAATCTTCAAAATTTTCTCTAAGAAAAATCAGAATTTTATGTAGTCATTCCAAAACGAATGATTAGGATCATGGGAGAATAAAAATACAAGACTGGGTATTTTAGAATAGAATTCTGATGGGAAAAATGTGCATTTAAAAAATTGTATATGCAGGGGCTGGCCCCGTGGCTTAGCCGTTAAGTGCATGCGCTCCGCTACTGGTGGCCCAGGTTCGGATCCCAGCCATGCTTATCGGCCATGCTGAGGCGGCGTCCCACGTACAGCAACTAGAAGGATGTGCAACTATGACATACAACTATCTACTGGGGCTTTGGAGAGAAAAAGGGAAAAAAAAAATTGTATATACAGAGGCGAGATTGCTGTCAGGAACTTACGCCAACAGAGACTAATTTGTATATTCCGTATTAAGAAAAGAAATAATAACGGCTGAACTTCATCAATAAACAAAACATTTACTTGTATTCTTGTCTTATTCCCTTTACTTCTGTTCCACTAGAAATGATGACAGTACTTTTGATTTATAACGTTTTTAATTGGTCTCCTTGGTGACATGCTCCATATGTTTATTATTCATTTAGTGAAACTTCTCTCTGAATTTAATGCAATACTTGAATGCTAATTTTTCTGCTTTCTTAATCTTTAATATGTGTTTTCTCCTTTTCGAAGACATAGTATAAAGAATCTCTTTTATCATCTGCAGAAACTCCTGTCTCTACTTTTCACACTTTTTTGCAGAATTGTTTGGAAAAATTCCTCAAATAACAAATAAATGTAAGGTCAATACCCTTAACCTGGGAAAAATAAGTAAATCATTGGGTTGTTCTCATGCATTTGAAACCATTGTAAGAGTGTGTTTTCCAAGCAAAAAGTCTAAACAATTCCTTAAGTGTACACTCCACACAATTCAATTTAGTTTTGTGTCAAAACTAGCACAACTTAGTGTCAACTTAGTTTTGTGTCAAATAGCAGACTCATTTGTTCTATTTTTTTGTGTGTGTGTGTAAGGAGATCAGCCCTGTGCTAACATCTGCCAATCCTCCTCTTTTTTTGCTGAGGAAGACTGGCCCTGGGCTAACATCCGTGCCCATCTTCCTCTACTTTATATGGGACGCCGTCACAGCATGGCTCGCCAAGCGGTGCATTGGTGCGTGCCCGAGATCCGAACCGGTGAACCCTGGGCCGCCGCAGCGGAGCGTGTGCATTTAACCACTTGGGCCACCGGGCCAGCCCCACATTTGTTCTATTTTTATTGTCTTGCAGTTTTTTTGAGTCAAATTAAGTAAAACACATCTTTAGAAATATTGTACCTTTATAATAGTTCTAATTTTCAATGTCTTACTTCTGATTATCTGGACGTACTACAGACTATAGATAAAGTATTAATTTGTATTATGTGTAGCTAAAAAGCAGTAAGGCTTTAGACAATATAAGTATAAGCAAAGAACCAGTACTGATACCATTGTGATAGGGTAGATAAATGCCTGAGCCTCTGTCACTTAAAATGAGGGGTAGGCTTTTTAGTTTTACACACTTGGTTGATATAATACAGATACTTCAAGATGGTACTTGATGTCTTGGTTGAAAGGCATACAGGATGGTGTATATATGAACATGTTTAAAATTAAAATTGTGTTTGTACCAGCCCAAATATCTTCCGACCAAGACAACAGCTGCTGTCCTTAACTGCTAAAGGTCTGCTGGTGGGTTTTCCAGTCCTCTGTAAAACTCAAACATGGTAAATTTCTCAGCTATTGATACTTGGGGACCATTATTGTTACATAGGCATTGGCCCAATGCTGAAGAGATGTGACACTTTTTTTTATTGATGTCATAATAGTTTATAACATTTTGAAATTTCAGTTGTACATTATTGTTTGTCAGTCACCATATAAATGCGCCCCTTTATGCATTGTGCCCACCCTCCAACCCCCTTCTCCTCTGGTAACCACCAAACTGTTCTCTCTGTCCGTGTGTTACTTTATCTTCCACATATGAGTGAAGTGATACGGTGTTTGTCTTCCTCTGTCTGGCTTATTTCGCTTAACGTAATATCCTCCAGGTCCATCCATGTTGTTGCAAATGGGATGATTTTGTCTTTTTTTATGGCTGAGTAATATTCCACTGTATATATATACCACATCTTCTTTATCCAGTCATCAGTTGAGGGACACTTGGGTTGCTTCCACATCTTGGCTATAGTGAATAATGCTGCAATGAACACAGAGGTGTGTAAGCCTCTTTGGATTGTTGATTTCAGGTTCTTGGGATAGATTCCCAGTAGTGGGATTGCTGGATCAGAGGGCATCTCTATTTTTAATTTTTTGAGGAATCTCTATACTGTTTTCCATAGAGGCTGCACCAGTTTGCATTCCCACCAGCAGTGAATGAGGGTTCCCTTTTCTCCACAACCTCTCCAACATTTGTTATTTTTTGTCTTGGTGATTATAGCCATTCTAATGGGTATAAGGTGATTTTTTAGTATAGTTGTTTGTTTTTAATAAACATGGGTTTTTTTAAAGGAATATTTCCTTTTTTTTTTTTTTTTTGAGAAAGATTGGCCCTGAGCTAACATCTGTTGCCAGTCTTCCTCTATTTGTCTTTTTTTTCCCTCCCCAAAGCCCAAGTACATTGTTGTATATCCTAGCTGCAGGTCCTTCTAGTTCCTCTATGTGGGAGGCTCAGCATGGCTTGACGAGCGGTGAGTAGGTCTGTGCCCAGGATCCAAACCAGTGAACCCTGGGCTGCCGAAACAGAACGTGCAAACTTAACCACTACGCCACTGGGCTAGCTCCTCTTAGTGTAGTTTTTATTTGCATTTCCCTGATGATTAGTGATGTTGAACATCTTTTCATGTGCCTATTGGCCATCTGTATATCTTCCTTGGAAACGTGTCTGTTCATATCCTCTGCCCATTTTTTGGTTGGGTTGTTTCTTTTATTTGTTGATCAATTGTGTGAGTTATTCCTATATTATGGAGATTAACCCCTTGTCAGATATATGATTTGCAAATATTTTCTCCCAGCTGGTGGGTTGTCTTTTAATTTTGATCCTGGTTTCCTTTGCCTTGCAGAAGCTCTTTAGTCTGATGAAGTCCCACTTGTTTACTTTTTCTTTTGTTTCCCTTGTCCAAGTAGACATGGAATTCAAAAATATCCCTCTAAGACTAACATCAAAGAGTGTTCTGCTTATATTTCCTTCTTTGAATTTTATAGTTTCAGGTCATACCTTCAAGTCTTTGATCCATTTTGAGTTAATTTTTGTGTATGGCAAAAGATGATGGTCTACTTTCATTCTTTTGTATGTGGCTGTCTCATTTTCCCAGTACCATTTACTCAAAAGACTTTCCTTTCTCCATTGTATGTTCTTAGCTCCTTTGTCGAAAATTAGCTGTCCATAGATGTGGTTTTATTTCTGGGCTTTCAATTCTGTTCCATTGGTCTGTGTGTCTGTTTTTGTACCAGTACCATGCTGTTTTGATTATTATAGCTTTGTAGTATATTTTGAAGTCAGGGATTGTGATGCCTCCAGCTTTGTTCTTTTTTCTCAGGATTGCTTTACCTATTCAGGGTCTTTTGTTGCCCTATATGAAATTTAGTATTCTGTGTTCTCTTTCTGTGAAGAATGTCATTGGGATTCTGATTGGGATTGCATCCTGTAGATTGCTTTAGGTAGTATGGACATTTTAACTATGTTTATTCTTCCAATCCATGTGCATGAGATATCTTTCCATTTCTTTATGTCATCATCAATTTCTTCCAATAATGTCTTATAGTTTTCATTGTATAGGTCTTTCACCTCCTTGGTTAAATTTATTCCTAGATATTTTATTCTTTTTGTTGCCATTGTAAATGGGATTGTCATCTTGAGTTCTCTTTCTGTTAGTTTGCTGTTAGAGGATAGAAATACAACGGATTTTTGTAAGTTGGTTTTGTACCCTGCAACTTTGCTGTAGTTGTTGATTATTTCTAATAGTTTTCCGATGGATTCTTTAGGGTTTTCTATATATAAAATCATGTCATCTGTAAACAGCGAGAGTTTCACTTCTTCATTGCCTATTTGAATTCCCTTTATTCCTTTTCCTTGCCTAAGTGCTCTGGCCAAAACCTCCAGTACTATGTTGAATAAGAGTGGTGAGAGTGGGCACCTTTGTCTTGTTCCTGTTCTCAGAGGAATGGCTTTCAGTTTTTCCCTGTTGAGTATGATGTTGGCTGTGGGATCGTCATATACGGCCTTTATTATGTTGAGGTACTTTCCTTCAATACCCATTTTGTTGGGAGTTTTTATTATAAATGGATGTTGGATCTTGTCAAATGCATTCTCTGCATCTACTGAGATGATTGTGTGGTTTTTATTCCTCATTTTGTTAATGTGGTGTATCACATTGATTTATTTGCGAATGTTGAACCATCCCTGTGTCCCTGGTATACATACCACTTGATCATGGTATATGATCTTTTTAATGTATTGCTGTATTCAGTTTCCAATATTTTGTTGAGGATTTTTGCATCTATGTTCATCAGCAATATTGGCCTGTAATTTTCCTTCTTTGTATTGATCTTGTCTGGCTTTGGTATCAGGGTAATGTTGGCTTCATAGAATGTGTTAGGAAGTGTTCCATCTTCCTGTATTTTTCAGAATGGTTTGAGAAGAATAGATATTAAATCTTCTTTGAATTCTTAGTAAAATTCTCCAGAGATGCCATCTGGTCTTGGACTTTTATTTTTTGGGAGGTTTTTGATTACTATTCCAATCTCTTTACTTGTAATTTGTCTATTCAGATTCTCTATTTTTTCTTGATTCAGTTTTGGGAGGTTGTATGAGTCTAAAAATTTGTCCATTTCTTCTACTTTGTTGAATTTGTTGGCATATAGTTTTTGATAGTATTCTCTTATAATCCTGTGTATTTCTGTGGTATCTGTTGTAATTTCTCCTCCTTCATTTCTAATTTTATTTATTTGAGGCTTCTTTCTTTTTTTCTTAGTGATTCTGGCTAACAGTTTGTCAATTTTGTTTATTTTTCAAAGGGCCAGTTCTTTGTTTCATTGATCCTTTCTACTGTTTTTTTTTTTTTAGTTTCAATTTCATTCATTTCTGCTCTGATTTTTATTCTTTCCATCCTTCTGCTGACTTTGGCCTTTATTTGTTCTTCTCTTTCTAATTCTGTTAGGCATGGTTTAAAATTACTTATTTGAGATTTTTCCTGTTTGTTAAGATGGGTGTGTATTTCTATGAGTTTCCCTGTCAGAACTGGTTTTGCTGCATCCCATATGAGTTGGTACGGTGTATTTTCGTTGTCATTTGTCTCCAGATATGTTTTTATTTCTCTTTTAATTTCTTCAATGACCCATTGGTTGTTCAGTAGCATGTTGTTTAGTCTCCACATATTTGTCACTCTCCCAGTTTTTTCTTGTAATTGATTTCTTGTTTCATAGCATTATGGTCAGAAAAGATGCTTGTTATGATATCCATCTTAAATTTATAGAGGCTTGCATTGTTTCCCAACATATGGTCTATCCTTGAGAATATTCTATGTGTGCTGGAGAAGAATGTATACCCTACTGTGTTTGGATGGAGTGCTCTATATACATCTATTAAGTCCATCTGGTCTAGTTTTTCATTTAAGTCCACTATTTCCTTATTGACTTTGGCCTTGATGATCTATCCATTGATATCAGTGGGGTGTTAAGGTCCCCTACTATTATTGTGTTGTTGTTAATATCTCCTTTTAGGTTTGTTAATAGTTGCTTTATGTACTTTGGTGCTCCTGTGTTAGGTGTATATGTATTTATAAGTGATAGGTCTTCTTGGTGGAGTGTACCTTTTATCATTGTATATTGCCCCTCTTTGTTTCTCTTTACCTGTTTTGTCTTTAAGTCTACTTTGTCTGACATAAGTATGACAACACCTGCTTTCTTTTGTTTGCCATTAGCTTGGAGTATTGTCTTCCATCTCTTCACTCGGAGCCTGTGTTTGTCTTTAGAGCTGAGATGTATTTCCTGGAGGCAGTATATTGTTGGGTCTTGTTTTTTAATCCATCCCCCTACTCCGTGTCTTTTGATTGGGGAATTCAATCCATTTACATTTAGGGTGATTATTGATATGTGAGGGCTTAAGGCTGCTATTTTATTGCTCATTTTCCGGTTCTGCATTTCCTTTGTTTCTCATCCTGTGTGTTTCAGACTGCCAATTCAGTTTGGTAGTTCTCTATGATGCTTTTCTTAGTTTTCTCTTTATTTATCATATGTGTCTCTGTTCTCATTATTGGTTTAGTGGTTACCATGAGGTTTGTATAAAAAGTCTCGTAGATGAGACAGTCCATTTTCTGATAGCCTCTTATTTCCTTAGACTAAGTTGATTCCATCCCTTTCCTCTTCCTTTTCTAAGTTATTATTGTCACAACTTATTCCGTCTTGTGTTGTGAGTTTCTGGTTAAAGTAACAAGGTTATATTTATTTTTGGTGTTTTCCTCCCCTTTGTTTTTGATGTTATAATTAAGTGTTTGCTAACCTGTTCTGATAGAGACCTGCAATTTTTCTGATTTTATCTACCTATTTTTCTCCTTGCTCAAGGCTTTGTATCGCCTTTCTATTTTTTTTTTTTTTAATCAGGTCTAGGGCCTTCTTGAGCATTTCTTGTAGTGGGAGTCTTGTGGTGATGAACTCTCTTAGCTTTTGTTTATCTGGGAAAGTTTTTATTTCTCCACCATATCTGAAGGATATTTTCATTAGATAGTGTATTCTTAGCTGAAAGTTGTTGTCTTTCAGAATTTTGAATATATCATTCCACTCTCCTAACCTGTGAAGTTTCTGCTGAGAAATCTGCTGAGAGCCTGATAGGAGTTCCTTTGTATGTTATTTTTTTCTGTCTTGCTGCCCTTAATATTTTTTCTTTGTCATTGACTTTTCCCATCTTTACTACTATGTGCCTTGGAGAGGGTCTTTTTATGTTGATATAGTTAGGAGATCTATTGACTTCATTCACTTGTATTTCCAGCTCTGTCACCAGATTTGGTAAGTCCTCAGCTATTATTTCTTTGAACAGCCTCTCTGCTCCCTTTCCCTCTCTTCTCCCTCTGGAATACCTATAATCTTATGTTGCATTTCCTAATTGAGTTGGATATTTCTCAGAGAATTTCTTCATTTGTTTTTAGTCTTAGTTCTCTGTCCTCCTCCATCTGGAACATTTCTGCATTCCTATCCTCTAGATTTCTAATTCTATCCTCCATATTTTCAGCTCTGTTCTTTAACAATTCCAGATTTTTCTTTATCTCTTCCATTGTGTTTTTCATCTCCACCATTTCTGAATGGTTTTTCTTTATAGTTTCAATATCTTTTGTGAAGAACTTCCTGATTTTATTGAACTGTTTACCTGTTCAAAGAAATAATTTTCTTGTAACTCATTGAACTTTTTTATGATAGCTATTTTGAATTCTCTGTCATTTAGAATATAAATTTCTGTGCCTTCAGGATTGATTTCTGGGTGCTCATCATTTTCCTTCTGGTCTGGAGATTTAATATATTTTTTCATACTTTTTGATGGCATAGATTTGTTTCTCCACATAGTTATAACATCTGGTAGCAGCTTTCACCTGCCACCACTGGAATAGGGGTCAAGAGCTATGTATTCTGAGCCTGTCACAATCCGTTGTGCTTTCCTGGGGCAATGGGCTGGGGGAGGGGTGCTTTCTTTTGCCTGCCCGATCCTGGGGGTTTCTCGTTCTTCCCACACTATCTGCTCTCGTGGGGTGATAGCTTGATGAAGACACCCTCACAACAATTCAGTCACCTCTGTATGGGAGTTTCCCACAGCTGTGAGGGAACTTGGAGAGCAACAGTTTCCCCATGGAGGGCCACCTTTTCCCTCCCTCTCTGAGAGCCAAGTGGCCCCCAAGTCATTTCCATTGGGGAGGTAGAGGAGCTCTCCTTACCTCCTTTCACTTCCTTCAGGGGATCCATCACTTCCATCTTCAGAGTTTGGCTGTGTGTCTCTCAGACGTCTTTTGTGTTGTGTGACTGTCCTCTGTTGGTATATGAATGTCTTTTTCATTGTTTCTTGTGGGGGAGAGTCTAAGGGGAGATGTCACTCCTCTCGAGATGTATTACATTTTTTGAGTTAAAATGCTGAGCAGGATTGGATTTGCCTTGCAAAAGGGCTTTAATGCCCACTCTCCTCACTTGCTAATCTCCCTCCCATCTTCATAGTGTCCAGATCTCAGGCAATCCCTATGCATTCGCAGTCAGCATCTAGCCAGGGACACTGGAGGAAGGCAAGGTTATTTCTTAAAGACATAATGCTTAGTATAAAAGATTATATTTTAAGCCAGGGCAAAAGCAATAGATTGGCATGCTTGGTTAAAAAGAAGCAAATGTGTTTACTGATCACTCTGAAAAGGGAAAAAACTATAGAGGGCATGCTATGTAGGATCCAGGCCAGACCAGAATAGTCATTTCAGGCACATGGGTTAAGAGTTTCCCCATATCTTTAGTGAGGAGGAAAGGGAGATTTGTAATTCCCTGTGTGTTTGGGTTCTCATTTCAGAGCACGAGTTCAGTTATCAAGAAGACATTTTATCATTTTTATAAAATTTCACAGGTAAGACATTTTTACATGTGGATATTTTGAATGGTGAATCCAAAGTGTCTATTTGCTGTCAAGTCATCTGGAATACAAAGTACACAAATCCAGGGAAGTTGTCTCTGTTCAGAGTCTAGAAGAAGTCAACTACATTACATTTGAACTTTGTTCATGATCTAAGTGGAAAAATGGACAATGATCAGGTGGAACTTTCAAATTTTAAAGCTGTTCAGTAATAAAATGAACTTTTTAATAAGTTAGTGAGCTCCCCACTACTAGAATTATTCAAGCAGACTATTAACCATATTTCCAGGATATTACATAGGAGCTTTCTGCATGCATGGAAAGGATTCTTTCCCATTATAAGAAGCTAGGTTTCTATTATCTAAATTTCTACATGAATTGATTGGCTTTTACATCATTATATTGTGGTTTGTCTTTTCCTTGAAGACTTTCTTTTGTTCTTTAACTTGAATACTTATGACTTAAAGTGTTGGGGTGAGAAAATGGGGAGAGGAAATATAATTTGCCTCAAAGTGACACTCCCTACTAATGAGAGAGAAAATTAACAGGGCGATTTGACTTTCAAAAATTATCAGAATTCTTTGGTAATATTGAGAGTATATAGAAGGGTGTAGGTAGATGGTCCAAGACACTATAATAAATTTGTGAAATGGAAGATGGATTGAGAGATAGAAAGAAAGATATGAATAGGAGAAAACCTGTCCATAACAGAACTGAACATGTTTTTGAGGCTTATGGAACTAGATTGAGGCGTTTATTGTACCTAAAATAGAGTGACAAAATGATGACTATAATTTGTAGAGCATCAGAAATATGACACAGTTTATGATTCTGATAAATGAGTTTTTTTAATTTTAACTAATGAAATTGGCAAACAGTTAGCCTTGATGATTAAGCAGCTACTAACTATGGAGGATTGGAATTGGCCACTTCAAAATGTGTCTCTGCCTGAATGACAATTTGACCCCCACCCCCACTAACTAACCAAAGGAGTTTGGGATGGGAGGCCTGCCACCAGAACAGGCCATTACCATAGACATCTCTGGGTATCCAGGTGGGTCCATGCTAAGCCCATTCTTGGTTCTGGTTGCCCTTCATAAGAGACATTTACATTTGTAAAGAAAATCTCCCTTTGTAAAAGTATCTTCTTCCAGGACCGGCCCGGTGGCGCAAGTGGTTAAGTGCATACGCTCTGCTGCGGTGGCTTGGAGTTCGCTGGTTCAGATCCCGGGCACACACTGACACACCACTTGGCAAGCCATGCTGTGGCAGCGTCCCATATAAAGTGGAGGAAGATAGGCACGGATGTTAGCCCAGGGCCAATCTTCCTCAGCAAAAAAGTGGAGGATTGGCAGATGTTAGCACAGGGCTGATCTTCCTCACACACAAAAAAAGTAAATTAAAAGTATCTTCTTCCCTGTACCAGGAAGAAGGGGGGAATGGCCTTACCTAGAAACTTATCAGAGTGGAAGGCAAGGACTTAAATCTACATGATAAACTTACTCATTATTAACTGTGCTGTTTAGGCACTATGCTATCTGACTCCCACTAGGTTCCTATAGGTAACATCCACCCGGACCTGGGGTCACCATGGTAATGGATGTTTGAGCTAATTTTTTCAGGAACTGAACTCCTTGTCCACTTCAAGCAGGATTGAGACCACCAATCTATCAACTGGACCCATGCAGACATGTGTCCAATAAGCAAATTTTTGACAGCAAGAGGTTGGAACTCCACCCTCAGAGCATGCTAATGCAGCCATTCTGTGAACATACTTCCTACGAAGAGGCATAAAGCCCGACTATACTTGCGCAGATCATCAGTTACCTCATCTCTCCTCACCTCCAATCATTTCAGACTACATTGCCCCCTTCCCCATAAATATCCGAGTCCCTATTTTCAGGGAAGCAGATTTGAGATTCATTCTCCTGTTTCCACACTTGGCTGCCTTGTGATTAATAAACCCTCTCTCTGCAACATCGTTGTCTCAGTGATTGGCTTTCTGAGCAGTGGGCAAAAATAGACCTGGTGTGGTAACACTAATGTTTTCATTAGTATTTTGTTGGTGGACTTTATGATGTTTTGCTATTAAAAAATTTTATGTGCCATATTTCTGATTAAGCATTTTAGGAATGCCCTCTCCTACCTGCTAAATTTGAATGATGATATGACTTGAATAAAGGTTAATATTTATAGTTATTTAGGTTTTCACTATGTGACTTCCTTTGGTCTAACAAATGATTTTTTATGACTTTATGAAGAGATAGAAAATAGCTTTCCCATGTGTTCTGAACTCATTAATATGCCCCACAAACTGCCTCATTGAAATGATAAGGTGTTTATTAAAGAAGAAAATTATGTGCCATATACACAGATATTCTTCATTCTGTAAGAAAGATGACTTTGTTGATATCTACCATGCCATGGTGAAGCAAATTAAAATTAAAAGTGATTCCCTGGATTTACAGTTAACTCTCATATTTTATGAGATTTTTAAGAGCTAATTTTAGTGTAAATTATCCCAGAAATACTGCATAAAAATGTTTAGAAGCCTAACAACTACATACAGTAAAATTCTAACATTAAATTATTAAACAATTTATACATTTAATGTTAGCTCTAGGCCCAACTCCAAAATTATGGCTCCACAGAATTTCCTAAGATGTTCTAAAACAAAATCTAAGTTGTAATATAGTCTTCTACTTCATATTAAAAATATGTAAACCATAGTGAATAATCTTGAATAAGATGTGTCTAACAAAAGAAATATCCAGAAGAAAATTCTTACTGGGTCGTACTGATCAAAATGGTCAACTAACCCATAAATATAATTATATAGCATTCTGATAAATTATTGTACCATATTGGTTCAAATTCAGATGAATGTAAAAATATTATGTAACAGCAACAAATACAAAATGTTGAATGATCAATTGAACGGAGACTTTGCCATGTTGGTTCAACCACACTCATCTGTCAATAAAAATTTCAAAATCAAAGATTGCATTTTATGAATACTCCATCTCTCAAGCTTATCATTTCTTTAGATCCTTTCACATAAATTAATAATTACTTTAATATGTTGGGTTTTTCCTATATATCCTTTTACACTGGTTTTAGTGTCTATTAAAATACGAAGTAAATCAAAAGAACTTATTGATATTAGCATATAACAAAGGTATGTACTATATACATAAGAAATAATAATGCAATTATATTTTCATACTTTTCCTTTAATTATTCTGTTGTATATCACATCATATAGATAATTAATATATTACTACTATATATACTCAATATATTAAATGCGTATCATATATATTAAATATATATGACACATACTATATATATTTAAATATTTAAATATATACCATATATATTTAATATATTTACTTAAAAATTATTAGATGTTTAATATTCTAGGCAGAAGATAGATATGTAGCAGTAACCCAGATAGATAATTCATTTACTTTACCTCAGAGAACTTGAGACTAGATCAAGATCTTTGTTATCAAGTGAGTTGAGCATAAGTTCAGACAGAATTTTCTGAATTTGAGTTAAGCTGGCCTTTAGTAGTGTCATCTATTGTGTAATATATTTTATTGATTTATGGACAGAATCACATACCTCATAGTCCCTTCATTTATTCAAAACAACATATTTTTGTGGATTTAAATGTTTTCTAGCAAATGAATGCAAGTAGTAAATTGAATTAAGTGAAACATGCTATTTTTCCACCCAATTATAGTTCTTAAAGATCTAAAAGAGAAACATCTGTTTGAACCAGTTATAGAGCTGGTGGCTGACTGAGAACAGCAGGAGAGCTTGCAGTTAATCCTCTGTATCCCTACAAGGAGCCCGCTCACCAATGCTGCTGACTAAAAAGGGCTTCCTGAAGGATGAGACACTAGGCAGTCTCCACATAAGAAAGCAGTAAAAGTCACAGCATGGAGAAATGAGTATTGGCACTTGAACAAAAGGAGGAGGAGTTCTTAACAGTTGCATTGGTAGATCAGAGGTTTGCATCAGCCCCTCTTGCAAAAAAATGGAATAAAATCTGCATACAGTAAAGTATTGGTCTTAAATATAGCAAATAAATTAGCAAATTCACTGTATCTTAATAAGGCGTTAACTTGAGTACACAGCATGTTGAATAAACCTTCTGTTTAATTTGCATACCTGTAGCAGAGAAGGGGGCCAAACAATTATCCATGGTGGAAACAGATCTAGGCAAACAAGAAGTGGAGCAGAGCATTTTTTTAATAGTAGAAATCATCTGTTTACTCAAAATTTTGGCTTCACCTTACTATTAAATATTAGTGATGAGTAGAAACATTTATGATTTCTGGACTATAAACATAAATTACAAAAATGAAGCTAAAAGAAATCCAAATACATCCCTTTCTTCTGTCATTTTTCGTTCTATATTGTGCACTTTCAGCACTGAGAATCTGCACTTATCTTTCTTCCTTCTTTCTTTCGTTCCTTCTTTCGTTCCTCCCTTCCTTTCTGTTTTTTTTTTTTCTTTCTTTTGAATTCACTGGAGAAGGAATTTTTACATCCTCTTCAAAACATAGTTCCTTTTAGCTTTCTCTTTTATAGGCTAAATCATCAACATTCCTTTCAATTTTCTCCATTATTTATATTTACCGATACAGTACCACATTTTATGGATTTTCATTTACAGATTTTTGTGTTCAATCTTAATATTTGACCTCTAGAAATCAGCATGAACTGATTCTACTGAAATTATTAAACTTACTACATTAATATTTTCAGGGATTTTTAACCAAAGAAATTATCACATTAATAGAACCACAGGTACACATTACCATATGGACAATGAATGGAGGCATTAATTGAAATACATTTTATTTTTGATTAAGAAACCATCAAATCTTTAAAGAGTGGCAAATGGACATTTTGAAATTCCCTTATCATGTATCTTTATAAATGTCTCCAAATCCAATTTGAACTTCTGGTTATTATCTAGAAATCAGAGTATACTTATACAATATTAAATTTGTATGTCTCCAGGAAATCATTTCAACTACCTCAAAGACTATATGACTTAATAGAAATTCTTATTTTGGTTTGCTACTCCAACCCATTTACCAAGTGACTCAAAACCTGCAGTTTTGAGTCAGGCCCCGAAGCAGAGAAAGCTCTGCAACAGGTCCAGGCTGCTGTGTGTATGTAACAATCAGCCCTGACCGCCATATGGCCCAGCACATCTGATGGTGCGTGATGTGTTGGTGGCAGATAAGGATGCTGACTGGAGCCTTGGGCAGACCATCATAAGTGAATTGCTGCCTTGACTGTTAACAATTTTGGAAAAAAGCCCTGTGAATAACTGCTCTCCTCTTGAGAAACAGCTCTTGGCCTGCTACTGGGCTTTAGCTGAGGCTGAAGACTTGACTATGGACCACCACCAAGTTACCATGCAACGTGAACTGCCCATCTTGAGTTGGATGTTGTCTGACCCATCAAGCCATAAAGTTGGGCATGCACAGCAGCACTCCATTATCAAATGGAAGTAGTATATGTGATGGAGCTTGACAGGCCCTGAAGACACAAGTAAGTTGCACAAGGAAAGGACCCAAGTGCCCCTGGTCCCTACTCCTGCTATAATAACTCCTCTCTCCCAGCCCACATCTACGGTCTCATGAGAAGTTCCCTATAATCAATTGAATGAGGAAAAGAAAACTCAGGTCTGGTTAATCTATGGTCCTGTACAATACTGAGGTACCTCTCAATAGAGGTCAGCTGCAGCACTACAGCTCCACCGTGGGATAGCCCAGAAGGACAGTGGTGAAGGGGAATCTTCCCAATGGGCAGAACTTGAAAAGTGCACTTGGTTGTTCATTTTGCTTGGAAGGAGAAATATCCAGAGGTGCAGGGTTATGGCCAATTGTTTGGTTGGGTGGTCAAGGTCTTGGAAGGAAAGAGATTAAAAAACTGGTGACAAGGGGCTGGCCCAGTGGCACAAGCAGTTAAGTGCGCACGCTCCGCTGTGGCGGCCAGGGTTTTGCCAGTTCAGATCCCGGGCACGCACCAATGCACCACTTGTCAGGAAATGCTATGGCCACGTCCCATATAAAGTAGAGGAAGATGGGCATGGATGTTAGCCCAGGGGCAGTCTTCCTCAGCAAAAAGAGGAGGATTGGCAGATGTTAGCTCAGGGCCGGTCTTCCTCACAAAAATAGAAAGAAAAAACTGGTGACAAGAATTACATGTAGATACCTCTCCAAATAGACACATGATGTAAACATAGTTGTGTCTCAAATGGTGATGCCAACAGAAAAGGATTTTAATAATCAGTTGGGTAGGACGACCTGTTCTGTGGACACCAGTCAATCTCTTTCCCTAGCCACTCCTGTCATTGATAAATGGGCTTAGAAAAAAGTGGCCATGGTGATAGGGATGGAGGTTTGCATAAGCTCAGCAGTATGGACTTCCACTCACCAAGGTCTACTGGCTACAGGCACTGCTGAATGCCTAGACTGCAAACGAGACTACCTTCTGTGTACTACAGAATGCCTTACCCAACATCATCCTATTCCCCACAGCATCATTGTTGACCAAGGAATTTATTTCACAGCAAATGAAATATGGCAATAGGTCCATTCCTATGGAATTAACTAGTCTAGCCATGATTTTCCTTATAGAACAGCTGATAGAATGGTGGAACGGCCTTATGAAGACTCATTTATGGTGCCAGCTGGATGGCAATACCTTTCAGGGCTGAGTAATATCTCCAGGATGTTCTGTATGCTCAGCATTCATGTATAGTGCTATGTCTCCCACAGTCAGAGTTCATGGGTTAGCAAATCAAGGGAGGGAAATGGGAGAGGCTCCTTCACTACTACTGCAGGTGATCCATTAGCAAAATGTTTGCTTCTCATCCCCATGACTTCAAGTCCTATGAGTCTAGAGATCTTAGTTCCAAAGAGAGTAATGCTTCTGCCAGGAAACACGGCAATGACTGCATTGAACTAGAGGTTGAAACTTTGACGTAGCCAGATGAGGCTCCTGAATTAACAGGCAAAGAATGGGGTTTCTGCACTAGTTGGAGTGATTCTTCCATCAAGGTGAAATTGGGTTGCTACTAAACAATGCAGATAAAGGAGAATATGTATGGAATGCATGAGATCCTCCAGGGTGCCTCTTAGTACTCTCATGTCCTGTGATAAAAGTCATTGGAAAACTATCATAACCCAATTCAGGCTGGACTACTATTGGCCCAGATCCTTCAGGAATGAAGGCTTGGGTAACTCCACAGGCAAGAAACATGACCAATAGAAGTGCTTGCTGAGGGCCTAGGGTATGTGAAATGCTAATGGAAGAAGCTTGCTATACACACCAGGTATGACCACGTGACCAGATGGAGAAACACGATAGTTAAGAGTATTTCTTTCTTATTTTGATATGAATATGTTTGTGTGTATATGTATGTGTGTGTGTGATATATCTCACACACACATCACACAATTTTTTAATCCTCTTTTTCATCCTCTAATCATGTAAAATAAGATCTGTTAATAGTAGTTAATTTGTATCTCTGTATTTAAGCTGCATGTTCTCGATGAGGGAGTATCAATCAACTAGTAGAAAAATGAATATCACCCAAAGACAAAAAAGAGAGATTTTTGTATTCTTTCTGTGGAAAGGGTTAATCTGTTTTCAATTGTATCTGGGATAGTCATACCATGTTAGGTGGAAGCATGACTTTGAAGTTTTCAATATTTGGAGATAATATAGTCTAAGGAGACATGTATGGGTGCCAAGTTAACAAGGCATGAACTGTGGTGGCTTTGTGATGTTTCCACTTGGCTAGGCCTAACTACATTTTCCAGAATTTTCTTTTCTGTATGTTTCTGGTTAGGGTGGAGTACAACAGAATTTCTTATGGGAAACTGGAGGGAGGGAATGAAGCAGCAGTCATTTTGTAGCTCACGCATGTTGTCATTTATCTGTTGGCTTATCTCATTGGTGAGAGGCAGTGACCAGGTCTGCAATTGCCTCACCTTCCACTGGATCTTCTTTCAGCTTCTTCTACTCTTGGACCAGTGTGAGCATTTAGTTCCAGGGTGAAAGCCTTGACTTCTGCAGGATAACCACACAGCCAAGGTCAGAGGCGATAAGAATTGACATAGGTTTCAGTCAGTTCTCATGGCCTCCAGCTTGTGTTTATGGGCTCCTGACTGTTCTTGCTCTGCTTTACATACATCTTCTCCCCCTCATTGCTTACTTCGTGAATACTAAGCTCCAGCATCAGGCACAAATCCTAGGGATTTGACTTTATGCAATTGTCTAGCTAAGACTGTTGCTTTGTGTCTGATATTGGAGGTTAGAGTCCACAACACAGGTAGTTGGGGAGGGAAGATGGATAGATGTATATAATTTCTACGTGATCTGCTTCTCTGGTGGAACCTACACTGAAATATTTCCTTTTTATTTTGGAAATGAATAGTAATATAGTAGCCTCCTCTTATCCACAGAGGATACTTGTTCTAAGACCCCCAGTAGATGCCTGAAACCACAGATAGTACTGAAACCTATATATACTATGTGTTTTCCCATACATACAGACCTGTGATGAAGTTTAATTTATAAATTAGGCACATTAAGAGATTAACAACTGCTAATAATAAAAGAGAACAATTATAACAATGTACTGTAATAAAATTTACCATAGATCTTAGCAAAGTCAGCATATGATTTTCTTTCTTTCCATATTAAGTTGAGGACTTTCACCTTTTCACCTAAAGGAAGCACTTTATGGCTTCTCTTCGGCACATCCAAATTGCCACCATCACTACTCTTGCGCTTTGGGACCATTATTAAGTAAAATAAGGATTACTTGAACACCAGCGCTGTGATACTGTGAAAGTCGATCTGATAACAGAGGCGTCTACTAAGCGACTAACAGGCAGGGAGCATATACAGCATGATACACTGGACAAAAGGATGATTCATGTCCTGGACAGAAAAGAGTGGGACAGTGCAAGATTTCATGCTACTCAGAACGGCAGCAATTTAAAACTTATGAATTGTTTACTTCTGGAACTTTCCATTTAATATTTTTGGACCTTGGTTGACCATGGATAATTGAAACCACGGAAAGAGAAACCACAGATAAGGGGGGGGGACTACTGTACATTCTTTCTTAGAAGTATAGAGGAAAGAAATATGGCGTCACTAATTTACCCTTTATTTTCCTCAAGATCCAGAATTAAGTCATGCCTTTTTCTCTGAAAGGCAGGGGTTGCATAATACCCTAAATATTGCTTATCTTTCTCTGCTAGCAATAATTAATAGAAAAAAAGAGGGAAAATAAGACTCAGGAGAAAAACAAATGGCTCAGAAAATCCAAAAAAAAATCATTAGCTCCTGAAAAAGTCGGTGATGACTAGACTATGTCAGTTTTTCTCTTTAAAAATAGTAATAACTTCCCACCACAGAGAGGCGCTCTTACATTTGATTCTCCAATATCTGCTGCCGAGAGGTTGTGCAAAAATTTTTCAAACATAATATTAAACATAGGACATTTTCATTTAAAAATTATTATATGCCATAGCATGAAAACAAATAATTCTGTAGTCTTTAAAAAACAATAGTTTGCCTGTGATAAAGTCATCCTCCCCCTACCCTTGAGCCAACATGTCAAAGGAACAATAATCCCCTAATATGTTAAGTCCTTGATGTATTATGTTTTAAAACAATACTTCATGTGCACACCATTAGAGAGGTTTTGGCATTATCGCAGTACATGGTTCACGTACAGAAACCATTTATTTATACTTACCCTTTTATTTTTCTTCCTAAGCTGCTTACAACATTTTTGCTTTGTAGTAATTTTTACTTATGTTAAATAATATCACCTTTTGCAAGCCTCTGGTGATTTTGCCTGAAAGGCTGGCTGTTTGTAAGAAACGTTCTTTTCCTTTTGTTTGGCTGAGTTTTCTATAGCAGAGGGAATATGGCATTGCGGGCAGGCATTGGGCTTCAGAGATAACCACAGGCTTTAAAGCCTAGCTCTGTTCCTCGCCTGCTGTGCAACCAGCAGCATGACTTAATGTCTCTGTGCCTTATTTCTTCTCATTGGTAAAACTGAGATGATAACAAAATATCTACTTCCAAGATTTGTTGTGCAGATTAAATAAGCTAATTCATGTAAAGTCCTTCATACAGTACCTGGCATACGGTAAATGCTCGATGACGTTACCCATTATAATATTGTCTTCTGTTCTTGCTAATAAACTATGAAAACATATGGACCTAAAGGAGAAGACTTATACTTAACCAAAAAAAGGAGTCAAGGTCTCAGTCAATAAGTAAAATAATGTATTTTTTAAACATGGGCCTCTATAGAAATATTGCTGAAATAATAAAAGACCAATAGATGCACATAACTGTCTTATAACTAGCAGTTAGAGATTTAATGCTACAAAACTTTGAAATGAAGTTGTAAAGTACAATACATTTCCCTCAGTAGTTTCTCCAGATTCCCCTTGAATTTGTGCAGGGCCAATAGATATCCAAGCAGTATTTGATAAAACACTACTTTTCAAAAAGTGGGAACAGCATGTAATTACCTCTGCATGACATTTCTTTGGTAATAGCAGATAAATTGATAAAAATATCTCAACTACTAGGTAAGCAGAGTATTGATTGCAATTTACTAGGCTATAAGAAAAAGTGATTTTTTTCTCTCAAGTTTTAATATAAGTACTTACTTGTTTTATTTTATGACAAATACAAACATAGCAGCAGCTCAAAGTCTTCACGGAAAAATCGCAGGATTACTAATCCTCAAGATTGACTCTCTATATTTTGTGCAGGTATTTGCCTGCTTATTATTTTCCTGTTGAGCAATTCCTAAAAATTACATTTCCTATAACTGGGAGTTTTATGAGTTCATTCTATCAATATATTTCTTAAGTGCAGAATCTTCAGAACTTCCTGAACATATTCTTTTTAGAGCAGAAAGCAGAAAGGTCGCAGATCCTTCTTTTTTCTCCCATATTTGTTAACCTCACACACACACATTTATTTTACATCTTATGAGTTCATGGAAAAGTTCATTCCAGTTCTATTCCCAATTCTTATTTCTGCTTTTGTTGGCATGCAGTCTCCTTTAAGGGAACTTGATTAACCCTTTATTCTGAAGGGAAGCTATGCACTGTGTGAATTTTAATTGGGGATGCACTGTTTGGATACTATATTAAATTTTCTCTAGTTCTTTACATTTCTCATTTCTTCTTTGAAATGATCTCAAAGGAAACGTGTGTATCTATAGTTCATTTATTACTAATAGTTATCCTAAGAATAACAGCATGCAGTCCATTTAGCTCTAATTATAACTTATTTCACCTAACCAAGAATACAGTTTTCTCACTGATTATAGGGTTTTGGATTCATCATTGATTAATATTGGATATCAAGGCGTGAGAGTACAGTGAGAGTCAGTTTATAGAGGGGAGTGGGGGGTTTGTACTTAGATGAGGAAACTTGATCAGTGGTGACACTGGTTTATGACAATGTCAGGATGACGTTGAACAGCTCTGCCATGTTACCTCTGGCACACAGTTCTTCACCTACTGCTAAGTAGTGTGAACACCTGAACAACGTAGCTGGTCAACAGTAACTCCTCACAAGCATGCATTCCTCCTCTAAAATCTAGGGGTGACTCTTGTTCTATTGCAGAATCAGGTCACCCTAGGAAGTTCTATGTATGCAAACAAAAGTGTCACGGAGGACAGTAAAAACTAGTGTTAATTTATCAAGGACCATACATCAAGTATAATATTTCATAAGTCATTTATTTTATTCTAAAATTAGTTGACAATAATTTTCCATAAATTTATTGGCACATTTGATAATTTCCTGGAGAAATATACGTGATGAGTGAACATAATGATGTCAAACAGTGGAAGTTTGGAGCTGCTGCAAGCAGAAAAGGTAATTAACAATGCATAAAAATTATAATGTTATTCGAATTCCTGTCCAATCTGCAATCTTTTCTCCAATCATACTGTTTCTGGAATATATTTTTTAAAGCCAAAAGCAGTAAGAATGGTCACTTTAGAGATTGTTAGAAAAGAACTATAGCCCAGAGAAAACCTGTATGTAATAGATAGCTGGTGGAAGGCATATTGAATGACATTATTTAGCCATCAGTTGATATATTATTTAAAATCTGAAATTTTGAAGAACTGCAGATAAAGTGTACTAAACTTACGAGGCAGGATGGTGTCTTCACTTTCCCTGACTTACTTGATCTTTCTTTCCTTTTCTCACTCTTACTGTAAAAGAATCTCCCTTAGCATATTAACTCATTAAAGTTATGATATGAAAGACCGTGAACAGTAAAAAATAAAAGTTTGTTTTAAGGATGTTCCACTCTGAATAATCTGAGTGAAGCAGTTATTCCTATGGAGGTTTACAAAGTATTGTCTATTATCTTCATCCCAGAATAAAGCCAGGGATGAAATTCTCCCAGGCTCTAACTCGGCAGTATACTGCTAAAATGAAGTCATGCCTTTCATGCAGAAGATGAAAATACTGATTGTGACATGGAGAGGAGGAGAAGACATCCATGTGAGGCTGACTCTTTATGGACTAAAATGCTAGTCAAAAAAATTACTTACTCGGCGTACGTCTGTAATGATATGGTATTCTTTTAACTGAGTGAAACATTAAGACAGTAGCTTTCTTCAAAGAACTGTGCTTGTAGGAAAACTCCCTTCAGAACTTGGGATAGTGACTGGGATGGGGTACCTAAATACAGTTACTACTTTCTAGACATGACCACTCATAACTTCAGGCAGTACTTTCTCACCACGGCTTATGTTTCCCACTAGACACAGATCTCCCCTGCCTCTGCCCTTAGCCCAAGAAGTGATGGTTCAGTAGACTTTAGTGTGGCCAGAACCTCTGCCCCACATATCTTGTCATTTAAGGCAATCTCTTCTTCCTAGCCATTAGTGTAATAGGATGGGATCACAAAGTACTTGACACTTCCCCTCTCTTAATTGTGATATGTGTGAATTTCTGGACATTTCAATTAAAAGTCTTTAGGATGTTGAAAGGTAAGGTAGAGGGACTTTTTGTAACAAAAGTCTCTGTATCCGTGGCTCCCCATATCCATGGCTTCCACCTATACTGAACATGTACAGACTTTTTTCCTTGTCATTATTCCCTAATCAATACAGTATAACAACTATTTACATAGCATTTACATTGTATTAGGTATTGTAAGTAATCTAGAGATGATTTAAAGTATATGAGAGAATGTGCACAGGTTATATGGAAATACCATGCAATTTTATATCAGGGACCTGAACATCTACGGGGGTCCTGGAACCAATCCCCTACAGATACGAGGAATGACTGTGCTAGCATGTGGAACTTAAACATTTAACTTTGACCCCTGAGCTACCCGAGTTACTTTTCTGTGACAGAATTTGGAATCGAAATCATTATATTGAAAGAATGGGATTCATTGAGTGCAAATATGAAGGAACCTTATTTTTCTCCATCACTGTCCACTCCCCTCATGCCATGAGACTCATTTTGCCTTTGCTTCCCTCGGGTGAAAAGTAGACCATATCCCAGTGCCTGCGTGGTCACTTTCAGATAACAAAAATCCTCAAGTAACTTCCAGTTTCCACATGTTCTCAGTTCAGTGATTATTTTGTTCAGTCCAGTGCATTAATTTAAACAGTATGAACTTCATTTCAAGTTGAAACTCATCTCACCGTCAAAGAAGTTTTCAATCCACACTAGGGGTTGGAGCATGGAGTGAAAGTTCTTACTTGATTAGTAATGTTGTGCCTGCCTGGTAGATGTTTAAAATGGACACTTTCTCATGATTTGTGGGTTCTTCACAGCCCACTGCCCTGTCACTGGGAGCCTCTCTCCTGTGGTTCCCTTAAGGGAGACCAAAAGCAACTCTATTCTGGCTGGATACTCTTGGCTATTGCCTACATCTTGTCCCATGCAAACAGCCTACCCATTCTGTTGCCAGGAAAACCTATAGAAATTTAGGTCTTATACTGTCAGGAATTTATTTAAAAATAATTCAACATCACATGTGTGGTATTTACACAATGTGTATTTGTATTATATCCTGTAGGGACTTGGTTAACGGTTGAAATACTTTAATGAGGAAAACTTACTCCAGGGGTAGTAAGTTAGCATTTAAAAATTAAGAACTTTTTCCATTTCTACTGAAAGAAAGAAGGAATCCACAGAAGAATTTTAAAGTCAAAGCTATGTTTCAATTAAAAACTGTTGAACTATCATTATCTTAACCTGCACTAGAGGATTTGTTAATCAGCATAAGGGAATTTAGAAATATATTTATATATATTCGCTAAATAAGTGTGGCCAAGATATGGTTATTGACTAGTAAACTTGGACAGGCGCTTGGTCCATGAACAAGCTCTAGGGAGCTCACAGCCTAACATCTTCCCGAGTAGGGGTCTGGTCCATGCCTTTATTCAGTGCAATGTGTCCCCATGTTATGGAGGAATCTGTAGTCTTACAAGATGAGAATGTTCTAGATGTAGAAATGAATACTGCTGAACTTAGCAAATGTGGAACTGAATACTGCTACCATAATAGGTCCCATGACTGTTTGGGGTCTGTTAGTAAATGAAGTTTTCTATGAATGTGGTAGAATTTAGTCTAAGCCTTGCTTTCACCTGGTTGTGGGACTTTGAGAGAGAGTGCTTAGAATGCTCACGCCCCTCTAATCACTTGAAGCTCTGGTCTTACAAGTGACAGTGTGAAGAAATTGACTATTGTCAGTTCTCAACAGAAGGCCAGTTTCAGCTCAGACACCTCTATCCTTGACTTGATGTGATAACATCTAGTGATACAGTCTTTTGTTCTGTAGGAGGAGATGAGTCAGACAACAATGTACCTCAAGCTCAAGGGGACCCATATCAAGCATCTGAGTGGTCTTTTTAAATCCTCTATCTTTTCACATTGTATGAAGAGGGAAGTGCCTCCCACTCTTTTCCTTTTGGGACTGTGTTTGGGACTCACAGCACATCAAGAACTTTCTCTAAAAGTCTTCTCTTAATCTCTAAATCCTTACACCTTTATTGTCTTTATGAGGTTGAGAAGTTTAAGATTAAAAAAAAAAGCTTGCTTTCTACCCCATTTCAAATAGTGGACTCACAATTCAATATGGAATATGAGAAGAGTTGGCATTTTCTGTGTTCGAGCCTCAGCCTAAAACTGAGATGGAAATAGTTCAATTTTTTTTTTTTGGTGAGAAAGATTGGCCCTGATCTAACATCTGTTGCCAATCTTCCTCTTTTTGCTTGAGGAAGATTGTTGCAGAGCTAACATCTGTGCCAATCTTCCTCTATTTTTGTACGTGGGACCCCACCACGGCATGGGTTGATGAGCAATGCGTAAGTCGCGAACCCTGGGCCTCCAATGGAGCATGTGAACTGAACCACTACACCGCTGGGCCAGTCTCGGAAATCGTTCAATTTTGATATCATATTATGCATAGTAAAATATAATTGGTAGAGAATAATATATTCAGGTAAGCTATTGTTTTGGTATTTTATCAGATAATCTGTAGTGAATCAAGTGTTTTCAGGTGACTGCTGGACCATTTACTATATTAAAACAATAATTTAACCTAGTAAACCAACTGATTATGCTGAAGTATAACTTTTTAAAAAATATATGTTACTCATACAAAGATAAAGTGAATATATCAAAAAATTATTTCATTATTGAGGGGACCAGAGAGATAGTAAAGCTAATTCAAAGAACATTTGAAGAACTGTTACAGACGCTTAAAAATATTAGAATAAGAAGTATTAAAAATACCAGGTTAGACATGACACGGATTAATATCTCATAGGGCAGTGAAATCAGAAACTTTGGGTTTATCTTTTTGTTTACTGTTGAGAAACCTATAAGCTAAGATGTGACTTTACAGTGTCTAGACACTAATCCAATAGTAAAGAGCAAAGTCTAACTCAGGCATATTCTCTTAGAGATTTAAATAATCTTTGGGTGGTTCTTTTAAACAATGTCCCTGCATAACATTGAAAGGATACATCATATTCCCTTATTTCCAAATTTTGGATCATTTTCCCCAATAAATGACAACATATTTCTCCTGATATGATTACGTAAAGCATTTTAACCATTTTACATAGTTAAATGAGAAAATGATGATGGATACTAAACATAACATGGTACAAAAAAATATATGTTTCATATCCCTCAATTTCTTTGGATCTCAATTTCACATACTAACAATAGGAAATTTATAATAACTGGTTTCTAAGGTAATATCTGACACCAAGAACAATTAACGTATTTTTCTAATGGCTTGAACGCTTATCAACTTTCAAAATTGTGGCCTCTCTTTCTTTTCAAACAATCCCTCTTAGTTTCATTGGCAGCTCTCTATTCTTTCCATTCTAAGTATCTGCTTATGTTCGTCTTTGTATTCTTCTTTGTACTATTTATAGTCTTTTTCTCATATTTTTCTTTGCTGAGAATTTACCTCTTTGCTAAAAACTTACCTCTTCTACCTAGCTGTTAAATGTCAGAGCAATTAAGACCTGGTCCCAGACCCCATTTTTTTTTTCACTCTACATTCTCTCTCCTGGTAATCTGATCCATGCCTATTGCCTTAAATGTCACTCTAGAAAATAGTCTCTGAATTTATAGCTCTAGTGAGACCCAGACATCACCATCAATTACTTAATCGGGATCTCCATATGGATAAATGAACGTCAAGTCAACCAATCCCAGCCCAAACTCACCATCTCTCTTTTACTGTTTCTCGCTCGCTATTCCCTTTTTAATGAGCAACCCCATGATGAATTCAGTTTTCTAAGGCAGTATCCTAGGAGCTGTCCTTAGTGGTTCCACTCTCTCTGTCCCATATGCAGCTGACCACTGAGATTTTTCAAGTTCACTTCCTAAATATCTCTCAAAGTCATTCATATTTTTCTACATCAATACCACTATCACTCTAAGCCAAACACCACCATCTCTTGCCTGGACTAATACAGATTCCTCCTAATTAGTATCATTAATATGTACTTTCTGTTCTCCAGTCAGCTCTCCGCACTATGAAAAGAATAGCCATTTTAGAAACCACATCTGTTCAGGTTGCCCTTTAAAACTCTTCAATGGATTTCTGTTTCTCTTGGGAGAAAGAGAAAAAATCCTTCGTTTGGCATGTAAGTCCTGCACGGTCCTTCACTCAGCTGTCTGAGCGTGTTTAGCATAATCATTATAAACAAGAGTGGTGGAGCCACACTGCCTGGATTCAAATGTAAGCTCTTTCACACTTCAGTTGAGTGAACTAGTCAAGATGTTTTCTTCTCTGAGCCTCGCTTCTCGGATGAGTTGTTAGTAGTATCTACTTCATATAATTGTTTTAGAGATTGAATAAGCTAATATATATAAAGAACTTTGAGTAGTGGCTTTCACTCATTTAGACATCAATTTGCCATAGTATTAGTATTACTTTTTCATTCTCATTTCATGATTATCTCCCTCTTAATCTCTGTAGTTTAGCTATAATATTGTTTGTTTTAGTGGCTGAAAAACCCATACTCAGCTGCACCCCAGCATTTGCATATGCTACTTCCTCCATCTGGAATGTTCTCTTCCCCACCTTCACCTCTGGGGGCCTCAACATTTATTGTGATTTTCCTTAAGCCTGGCCCCACTTCTCTAAGTAGTACTTCATTAAATTATCTTCATTTGAATCAAGTGAGTTGAATTCTAGTTCTTGCCTGGACCCTGACTGATAGAAGCTCTACACATTGTAGACACTCAGGAGCTTCGGCTCATGGAGACTCATCTCAATACATGTTTCTGTGATCCTCATGGGAAAGGAAGAGGGTACAGTAATTAATTCACTAGCTCTTACAGCTCCTTCCTGGAATTGACAGGCTTCTGCTCACATTTAACTGGCCAAGGTAAGCCGTATGTCCACATCTCTCTTCAAAGGGAGCAAAAAAGTACAGTGTTACCATTCTCTTGGAAAAGAAGGTGAGCGAGAACACTTATGACTTTGTTATGGCTACCAAACCAAACATAAGTAAAGGCATTAAAACATGACAGTGCACAGACTGTTGGAGATTGATGGTCTAGAGTGAGCTGAGCTTCGCAACTATTCTAGGATTAGATGGAAACATCTGTGGGGTCAGGTCAGTGAGGACTATGCAAGTCATACGAAATGTGTGTAATATCCTTTTCTTAGAATGGTAAAGGAGGCGTTGGAAAAGAAATCCGGGAAAGAGAAGACAGGATCATGTCTATATTTTGGAATATTATAATTCAGTCATTCTATTTTGAGCATAGATTCTTTGATGAAGGGAGATTATACAAAATATTGACATAAAATTTGGAAATGTAACACACTGGGCTCATTATTTTAGCATCTGGGATGTAGATTTGACTAAGATAATAAATTGTATAATTTTCTATATTAGTCAGAGGTTTCTATAACATGAATCAAGGAAATTAATTAGACTGATCAAACCATTGGTTTATTCAATTAGCATTGACATAATCACAGTCTCAGAGGAAAAAAACAAGATTGTTTGCAATAGAAAATATTTTGTAAAATATCCCTTAATCAGAATAATTGTTTGGAAATAGTCTATCAAAAGTGTGTATGTAAAGCAGTATTACACATCAGATTTGAAATTTTCCAACTAAATAATACTAAAAATTTTATATAAACCCATGGAAATAAAATTAGAGTGGCCAAAACATTACAGAAGCACTCTGAGATAAGGACAATAAATATATTATACACAAATAAAATGGCATAAAATCCCTCTATGCTTTGAATGTAATTCAATTTAATTATTGACTCTCATATACATAGCTAGAGTATCATCAATCACCATAGATAATATTTTTCCTAAGTCACCAAAACTAATTATAGTCAGTAATCTCTACTCACTGAGACTAATCACTACACTACATTAAAAATCAATCTGTTATGTAGTGTTATGAAGGTCTGTTGAGTGTAGTGATTTTTTATGAACTTCAAAATTTTATGATAATTACCTGAATACTTTACATCAATGTATCAAATTGTTGTCCAACTCCTGTCTTGTAAGCAATAAAAACACTGGTGATTTGTATTTCATTTTTGTGTTAAGTGAACAATTCTATGTTGAAAAAGTGTTTCATGAAAATTGGCATTTTTCGGATAATTTTTGAATTAGAATATTGACGAAGGGGAGTAAACTGAAATACAATAGGAAAATGCTGGATAAAGGCAGAAGTAGAGCTAAGGTTACTCATCTCTATACCAAGGGCTCCTCCTCCACTTTTTCCTAAAATGCATTCCACTGATTCTAAGATTGTGTCTAGGCCATGCTAAACAACATGTTAGGTTTCTCTTAACTGACTCTTCCTCAAGTACTTGTATGAATCAGTTCAAATCTGATATTTCATGTTCACAGAAATTAGGAAATAAAAAGACTGTAGATTATTTAACCCATGACCAACACAGAAACTGAAAAGGAAGTTAAGCAGCAAGTTTGCACCATTGGGAGCATCATCAGAACACTGTGCTTCCCAACAGTTTTACAGAAATCTTGTCCCCAAATCACAAATAAATCACAAGTAAACATTGAATGTTTACAATTATATTTATATCTGTAACAAATTTTCTCCCCTTAAAAGAATAGTGTATCTTTTCAACAAATGATGCTGGAACAACTGGACATCCACATGCAAAAAAGTGAAACTAGTCATAGAACTAACACCCTTCACAAAAATTAACCCAAAGTGGATCATAGCCCTAACCATGAAATGCAAAACTATAAAATTTCTGGAATATAGGAGAAACCCTAGATGACCTCGGGTATGACGATGACCAAAGGCACAATTCACAAAAAAAATAATTAAGAGGCTGGACTTCTTTAAAATAAAATTTTTCTGCAAAATTTTAGTTTCTTCCAAAACTAAACATACCCTTACCATAAAATCCAGCAATTGCACTCCTTGGTATTTACCCAAAGGAGCTGAAAATGTATGTTTACACAAAAACCCACACACAGATATTTACAGTAGCTTTATTCATAATTGCTAAAACTTGGAAGCAACCAAGACTTCCTTCCATAGGTAAATGGAAAACTAAACTGTGGTACATCCAGACAATGGAATATTATTCAACAATAAAAAGAAATGAGTTATCAAGCCATGAAAAAATATAGAACCTTAAATGCACGTTACTAAGTGAAAGAAGTTAATCTGAAAAAGCTACATACTGTATTATTCCAACAATATGGTACTCTGGAAAAGGCAAAACTATAGAGACAGTAAAAAGATTAATGGTTGCCAGGGATTGGAGAGGGGGAGGGATGAATATGCAGAGCACAGAGGATTTTTAGGGCAGTGAAAATACTCTATATAATACTATAATGATGGATATGTGTCATTATACATTTATCCAAACTCATAGAATGTACAACACCAAGAGTGAATGGTAGTGTATAGTATGGACTTTGGGTGATTGTGATGTGTCAATGTGTACATTCATCAATTCTAACAAATGTAGCACTCTGGTGGGGAATGTTGATAATGGGGGAGGCTATGCAGGTGTGGGGAAAGGGGTACATGGGAAATCTCTGTACCTTCCTCTTAATTTTGCTGTGGACCTAAAACTGCTTTAAACAAATAAAGTCTTTAAAAAAAGAATAGTTTAGTAAACACTCATCTATTCCTCCTTCAACTAGAGTTATCATTTGTTAACATTTGCCATGTTGGCTTTTTCTCTTTCTCTTTATTTCTCCTATTTCCTCTCTCTCTCTCTCCATTCTCTCTCTCTTTATCCACACACCCCCACACACAAACACACTATTTTTTTTAACTTAACCATTTCAACCTAGTTATTGCATCATATCTCCTAAAAAAAAGGTATTCTCCTGCATTACTAGTATACCTTTATCAGGTTTAAGAATTCTAACCTTACTATCATAATATAATCTAACATACAATCCATATTCATATTTCTCTCGTTGACCCGATAATGACTTTACATTTTTTAAATCTAGGAGCCAGTTGAAAATCACATATTTATTTTCAAGTCTTCTTGAGCCTCCTTTAGTCATTCTACAGCTTTTATTGCTTTGGTCTTATATTAAGAGTACTGGATAGTTGGCTTGTAGAATAAACTTTAATTTGAATCTGATTCTTTCCTCCTAATTAGAATCATTTTTCCCCGAGAATATTACATAGGTTATATGTGTACTTCTCAGTACAACATCAATTTGTCATTATTAGCAATGCTAAGTAAGCTTTTTATAACTTTTTAAGGATGGCATGCACCAGATTTGTAAACGTCCTTTTATTCCCTTTGCAATTAATAAGTAATGAATCTGTGGAATGACACTTTGATGCTTGAATATCTTGTTGCCTAACTAACCCAAGGGCTTTAGCATCGAGTGATGATTTTTGCCTACAATAATTTAAAAATTTGTAGTTACAAACTGGTAAAACACATTATTTATATATATATATGTATGTGTCTTATTTTTCAAAGAAATTTATCATTCACTATCTTAATTTTTAATCTTTATGGATCTCAGAAATTTGTTTATGCCAATTGTGCATATTTAAAGAGCATTTGGTATAAATGTACATAGTTAGGAAATGATGAAATGGAGGTTAGAAACCAGGTCTAGTTTTTCCTATACAGTTTTCTCTTTGAAATACAGAGTTGGCTTTGGCTTGTCTCCAGCAATGTTCAGGCCAAGAAAGATTTCAGAGAGTGACTTAAACACCAACAGTGATCATCTGAATTGAAGAGATCTGAGTGTCTTATTTCACTTCCTTTGGAACTAAGGCCTTAGTGCCTTTCACTTAATTCTTAAGTTCTTCATTAACTTCCTTTTTATTCAGAGCTCATTACAGTAAGAAACTCATCACATAGCATGATGACAAAGGTAGACTGAAACTTCTCCACGTGATATCACTGAAGGATAGATTTTGCTTAAAATATAAGTAAAAAAATATTACAAACAACAGTAAAAAATTAGTGGTTTCTATTTAGCTTGCAGCAAATATAAAGTTTTCAATAGTACATGAGTCATTTGGAGGGTAGAATCCTTTCTAAATGGATTGTATCTAGAATCTTGATTCTGTCCTGAGAGATAGTAGAAAGGTTGTCAGATACCTGAATTCAAATCCTGATTCTTTCCCTTATTGCCCATGTCAACTTGGTCAAGTTAATGTCCTTTTTTGTGCCACAGTTTCATGACTTGTAAAATGTGAATAATAATACCTTCCAAAGTTATTGTGAGATTAATGATTTAATATTTGTGAACATTTTTAAAAAGTCTTACACACAGTAAGTATCCAAGGAAAGTTCATAAGTATGGATGAGAGACAATATAGTGGTTCAGAGTGGACTCTGCAGCTAGAGAAACTGGGACGTGAATCATGGCCTCACCTCTGCTTAGCATAGTATACGTGAAAACATGCTAATATTAGATTACTGATGTTCAATTGCTCTTTTAAATTATATCTCTTTGCAGCCCTCCTTACCTAAGTTTGACCCAGGATACTTATTGAGCCAAAGCAGGAGGAGTAGATTTTGGCCTTTTGTGAGTAAGGAAATATGTGAAAGTTGGGGTTTGTGAAGAGAGAGAAGGATCCTTTATAAATTTGTTTTGCCTCCCAGGAGGCAGGGATATCCTTGCTATTCTTAGCATAGTAACGTCTAGTCTGGTGGTCTGGGTTATTTGTCCTCATTTCTACTATAGGAATGATGGGCAGAAATCAACTTGAACTGTTAGGAGGCTATATCTTATCTTTGTTTCTCACACTTATTGTGAGTGTGTGTGTCTATCTGTATATCTAGCTACAGAAATGTTAATGTGTTTTATTGGGAGTACCATCCCAGATCCCACTGAGCATATAATGAAATATGTAGTATATGCACATGATCGCCTTTCTAAAACCCCCCAAATTCTGAACTCTGAAACACATCTAGCCCTAAGAATTCCTAATGAAGGCTTGTGGACCAGTGTTAAGGCTCCAGCTTTTTCTTAATCCCTCTCATATCTGAGCCTGGGATGTGGCTTTACAAACATTCAACTATGAAGGAGACCTAAGATAGACGTTTCTCACTAACTCTGTAAGGAGAAGGCCTCATGAGTTGACCTGGTGAAAGCATACTATTAGACACATTGCTGGTTGGCTGACAGAGGTCTTGAATTTAGCCACCAAGAGACCTCTGTGGTCTGGACTACTTACAGAGGTTCATGCATGGCCTGACGTGTGAAACATTAGCGAGTCATAGGTGCTAGCTGGTGAGTGTGCCTGAGTGGGTCACTACAGAAGGAGGGGAAGTGGACCTATAACATGCTGGGTCAGGGACCTAAGGGGGGTCACAGCCAAACTTCAAGCCACAGAGCCAGTTGAGCATTGCCAGAGCTCAAAGGACAGACCTGTGCTCATTAATTACAAATGCTACTATAAGATACCAGCGGAGCACTCAGGGACCTGGAGGCCTAGGGACATAACCGTGGAGATGGGAAGAACCCAACAGCTCTATGCGGATATCTCAGCAACCCCTTCCTGCCACTAAGATGACTTTGAACATCAAGGGTATCTTAAAACTCAGTGAACCACAAGTTCTAATTTAAAGAGATTTTAGTGAGATGGAATAGAAAAAGCCTCAATTTCAATCATTTCAATTTTGAAGGGTTTATATGGTTGTACTAGATAACGTATATTCATCCTGTTATATACATATATATTAAAACACAAGTATGTAAGTATCCTTCCTATTTGGTTTTATATTTAACCATTATAAGACAATTTTTAAAATTAAAATAACTACCAGATATATAGAAAAATACCTAAAATAAAAACATGTCTTTTATTCTTATAAGATAGTAATGAGATAAGAATTTTAGTTTAAGATCATCTATACTTTTAAAAGCCATTATATTTTTCCAAAGAACTTAATATATTTCTATGAGAATTTTATTAAAAATGCCACAGACAAGAATATGAGTTTTACTAAGTATTAATTCCATCATTTTACTAAAATCAGTAAAAACAATTTTGTGGTTGGATAGTACTACGTTTCAGCTCCCTCTCTTTAGAAATAGAATGAGAAAAAAGCAATAATAATAAGAGATGATAGCTTCAAATGTTAAAAAAAGTCACTTCCAATTGCATAACCATTATCAGCGAAAGAAAATGTAGGACTGAAGTGGGAGGCATGGTGTCGAGCCCTCTGAAAAGCACCATTATTTTAGACATGGATCAATGTAAAAGAAAAAAAATACTCAAATCATCTGAAAATGCTGTGGTATTAAAAAGCTTTGGAGGAAAATGAAGCTGCAGTTTGAACAAAATTATACACTTACCAAAAAAGGAGGAATGAGTTATCGTCTGAGTCACCATAAAGACACGAGAAAAACTATACAAAATCCTTTTGTAACTAGTCACTTGAAAATTAGCAAATAATAGGTCTTCAATCTACTTGTGATTAATAAACTTTACTGAATTAAGGCAGGAAAATATTTAAACATAGAAAAAGAAAAATGACTTCAATATTTTTAAAATATACCTAGTTTATATTGTAAAAAAACACCACCACCAATAGAACACTCCTAAAAGAAACTTTGGGGAGAAAGACTTGGTTTACTGGGTTGAATAGTGTGCCTCCCCAAATTCCTGTCCACCCAGGACCTGTGAATGGGAACTTATTTGGAAACAGGGTCTTTGCAGATGTAATTAGTTAAGATGACGTCACATGAATTAGTGTGGACCCTAAATCCAATGACTGGTGTCTTTATAAGAAGAGGGAAATTTGAACACAGAGACATAGACACAAAAAAGAGGGAAATAGGCCAAGAGGCAAAGAATGGAGTTGTCACTGAACAAAGTGGGCTGGCCTCCTGGTGAGTTAAATAAGGCTCTACACCAGGGGAAGTTGTCTCACAAAGTAAAGTGTATTTGCAGCAAATAGGAGATCCTGAGGAATCGTTTCCAAAGTCCTGAGTCCTTGAACAAAGGGAAGCAGGGACCTTTTATTTCGGATGGGTAAAGAATATTCAAAAGGGAGTGGCAGGTATTCACTTGAGCAGGCTCAGTTGGAAAACATGCTCTCATACGCTGCAGGTTACAATAATGAGGGCTAAGAGATCTTAGCATTAAAAATAAGACACAGGTCCTGGCCGTAGCTCTTGTGGTGAGGCTTGGTCAATTTCAGAGTGGTTAGTGTTTGCATCTCCTTAACATAACAAAAGGGAGAAAAACAACATGGAAAAATAGTTAAACGCTTCCAAACCCACCTTTGAGTTTCTCCGGGGCAGCTAGCCATGACAGAGTGACACAGCTAGGAATGCCAAGAATTGCCAGCAACCACCAGAAGCTAGGAGAGAGGTGTAGACTTTCCTCAGAGCTTTCAGAAGCAGTACGGCCCTGCTGACATCTTGATTTCAGACTTCTAGGCTCCAGAACTGTGAGAGAATAAAATTTCTGCTATTTTAGGCCACCCAGTTTGTGGCACTTTGTTACAGCAGCCCTAGGAAATTAATAGACTTGGTAAAAATCCAACAAAATAATTTTTATTTTGATATAAACCATGAAACTAAAACCTAACGAATGCATTTCCCATCTTACCTCCATCCCGATTTTTTTTTAAAGCTGTGTGGGAGATCAAAATTTGGCCACCCTGAAATATATCTCTTTACCTTGATTGTTTTCTCTGAAGGACATTTGACCTCCCCCGATAACTGCTTAAAGAATTTGACATGGTGGCTCCTTCCTGGAACAGATCTTCTATCATGATGGCTATAAAGATAATGTAAAATAGATGTTACAATGGGAGGGGCACCAAGCCCCTTTTATCAAAAACTCTGTCTCTCCCTGACCACGTTATCTATAGATGACCCCGAAAAGAATTGTCCTCCTGCCCTCTGAAGTCCCAGGCCACTACCCACCCCCAACACGCTCCTCGCCTTTAGCTGCAATACTTAAGCAAGCAGCTTAGACAGAGGGATGAGTTGCTCGTTTCTGAGTTTCTCCCATGTATACATGTTATTAAACTTGGTATTATTTTCTCCTGCTAACCTGTCTTGTTAATTATTTGGCCAGCCATACGAACCTTAAAGAAAAGGGCAGAGGGAGATTCTCTCTCTGTGCCCGACAGCTGCCAAGTACTTTTTTCTCTACTATACCTTCAAAATAAGAGTTTTGATTTTGATGACATGTCAGATAAAATCTTTATTCATTATTTTAGCACAGATTCATTTATTTATTACATCACAATTCATTTACTGAGCATCTAATGTAAACTACATTCTAAATCTCATTTTTGATTTCTCTGATAGTCCAAATCTTCTCATTTGTGATAAACTTCAAAAGTTACATGGCTAGATGGATAGTGTATTAACTGTCCAAATTGTTTTCTTGAATTAATTTTTTTTTTAATTCCATTCCTCCATTTTAGAAGAGAGTGGGAAGGCTTTTTCAAGAAATTGTCATTTAATAGATAAGAAAGATTCCAAGTGTTCTTCTGGATCATCTGCTTGTTCAGTTTCTAGTTGCACCAAGCCACCATATGCAGAATTAGTTACAGTCTTGGATGATTGATGTTGCCATTGTAAAATTTCTACTCCTTAGGTCTCTGGACCTGCGGTTATTTCTACTTATAGACTAGATTTGAATGTCATATATGTTGATAAAGAAACAACTCAGAACTTATAGGAACATATAATGTCACAATTGAGGTGTAACTGTGTGTTTCTTCCCATAAAAGTCATGTTCTTGTAGCAGCCTCTTTGTTCTCGTATGTGTTGGGACACCTACCTTCAACAATAATTGTACCTGGATCTACTTATAAATGCTAAAATTTAAAACATTCTGCTCCTTTTCTCCATGTTTTATTTGTAGCCAGTGTGCCATTCTGACTCCAGATCTGAAGAGGGGAACTAATTAAGATTTACTTGTTATCCATTATATATTAGGGCTATGCCCAAGATTTTATGTTCCTCAATCTTCACATCACACTTGTGAATTAAGTATTATTTGTTCCATTTTGCTGATGAGTTTAGTATTAAATTTATACTATAAAATTTAAAATTATGTAACACTTCAGATTTATATAAAATGGAATGCCTATTTCATGAGACCCTGGCTCCTCTAAATCATTCCCCCAACCTGAGATATTGTTAATCCATCTTTTCCAGTTTGCCATTTATTTTATATGTACTATTATTGCTATCATCAATGTCATGGCCACTTCCTGAATACCTATTAAGTGTCATTCATGGAAAAACAGGGATTCCCATTACAGGGCCTTCATTCAAATCACAGTTTAAATACTAGGCAAATAACAAACCAAATAATAAAGGCATACCAATCCCTGTATTAGTTTCCTATGGCTGCTGTAATAAATTACCACAAACTTGGTGGTTTAAACAACACAGATTATTTTCTTACTGTTCTGAAGGTCAGGAGTCTGAAATTAGTTTCACCAGGCCAAGTTCAAGGTTTGGCAGGGCAGTACTCCCGCTGCAGGCTCTAGGGAAGAATCCATTTCCTTGCATTTTCTAGCTTCCAAAGCTGCGTGTCTTGGCTGGTGGGCCCCTTCCTCCCTTTTCAAAGCCAGCAGTATAGGGTCTTGCTTTAGCCCTCACACTGGCTGTTTCTTTTAAGTCAAATCTCCTGTGCATCCCTTTTATAAAGTTACTTGTGATCTCACTGAGGGCCCACCCACATAATCCAGTTTAATCTCCCCATCTTCGGATCCTTACTTTAATCATAATTGTGAAACATTTCTGCCATATAAGATAACATTCACAGATTGGATGATTAGGACCTGGCTATCTTTGGGGGCCATTATTCAACCTACCATAGTGCCCAAAGCCACAATCTAAACTTATCTCTTATTTAATATATTTTTTTTAGCTTTATGTGCTAGTCTCCAGTACCATCTAGATAATCAAATTAGTCATTTTGATTCCATATACTACTATGGGTTAGCAAATCAATATGTCACCTTTCCCAAGAAATATATACATTTTATTACTTGACTAGTGTAGGGGAGCAGAATTTGCTACCCCAAAATGTGTCTCTTTGGCTTAATTATTTTTAAGAAAAAAAGACTCATGAAGAAACTTTGACCTTCCCCCTAAATGCCTAAAAAAACTCAAGGTAGAAGGCCTGTTCCAGGAAGGAGCTATCACCATAGATAACTATAGTATAATATGAACTAGATGTGGTAGACAGGGAGGAACCTAGCAAGCCCCATGTGATCAAAGTCCTCTCCACCTCCCATTGTCTCTGCAAGGCATGGCAAACATTTGTTTACCAAACGTTTGTTTTTCCATCTCCATATGAATTGCCTGCCTCCCCTTTGAAGTCCCAAACCATTACCCCCAACATCTTTCTTTGTTTTTAGCAGAAGATTTAAGTATTTAAGGTGGTGGCTTCATCCATTTTGGTGTTACTCAGTTTTCCTGGGTTTCTCCCATGAATACGTGTTATTTAACTTGTTTAATTTTCTCCTGTTATTATATCTTATGTCAATTTAGTTCTTAGCCCAGCCTGAAGAACCTAAAAGGGTAGAGGTATATGCCTTTCTCCCCAAAACTAGAGAACTTGATTCTCTACACCATTGGTATGACTCTAAAAGCAATAATTTCAGGAACGAAGTCCAGGTAATAGAGTCCCTGCTGTTATTTTCAAGGTGTATTTTTCTTGGGCTGCATGATTCTTTTTAAATAAATACATTTTCCTTTAGTATGAGGTAACAAATAAAGTGAATTCCTAATATTCACTTAATAGGCATAACCTTAGAATCACTGAATGACACTGTTGTTTCAAAGAGTTTGCAGTAGGGAATCAATTGTTGTGATCATTGATAACAGGAATTAAAATATTTCAGGGTTTGCAAACCCATCAAACAAAGCATTACATTTGAGAAGATAAGATTATGAAATCTAAATATCTAAAAGCCATAAAAATGGATAGAATCACAAAAAAAGAGTACATGTAGAAAATTTAAACATAAAATATGTTTTTTAAATATAATAGAAATATGAGTAATTTTAATAACAATGCCTTTGAAACGTAGGGTGAAAATCAAGCTAAATGGCTGATATGACCTCATGTTAAAGGACTTAAAATTTTGGCTCTTCTCTTTAATTCTGACTAATTCTGTTGGTCACATCTAAGTAGCATTCATACTAGACTGCAACAGGAACTGTTTGAAGATGACCACAATGGATGTTCCAAGGTCTGATGAAGTAGGGAAACCCTTTAAAACTTTTTAAGGTGCAGTGAGTTGTAGCAGCTCTTTATTTAAAGACAAATTGAAAATTTAAAGATATCCTAGGCTGCTTACCCAGTTTGAGAAACTAACTTGGGTTGGCAATTGCACCAAATCAGAGTTTCATGTTATTGAACACCACTTTACCCAGTGGACCTTCACTATTGGTCCTCTTTCCATTTATAGTCCAAAAACTTCTGAAAATTTTGTGCTTCAAGTAATTTTGACAAGATTTCTAATACTTGAAATAACACAGGAGGCTCATGCAACAGAAGAACGTTTGTTTATTGTGGGCATTCTTAGTAAGCTTAAATATTATAAGTTCACATTAGGTGATAGTTTCCTAAATGATCCTACATTGGTCTGCGTTCTTAAAAAGCAACACCATCCTTCTTACAAAATTATTATCTTAGAAATTTTTTGGCTATCGTGAACACTACTCTAAAAGTAATAATTCTGTAAGTATTGATTGCTGTGAAAATTTAGCAAATGATCTGAAAATGATCGTCTACTAATCACAAACTGTAACATGAAAATGTAAAATGGTATGGAAAGCTACAGAACAAACTATTAACATGGATTACTTTGTTGCAGGAGGTGGGGAAGTGGTGGTATTCATTTATACATATGTCTACATATATATATTCTACATTTTTGGATTTATTATAACTAACATGTGGTTCTTTTGTCATTTAAAACATAGATTTAAGAAATTGAAAGAGTTATTTTTTCAAAGAAAAGTTATTTTTTAAATCCTTCGATTGCTTCTGTATGATCTCCTTTGATTTTTGACCCCTTCCGCCAAAGTTTTTGAAACATTTTAAAAGGAAATTTAATAAATGAATTTTCAGGGGGTAAACCTTTCTGAAACTAACCGGACTCAAATTGTCCAGTCATGTGGGAACGAAAGACTGATCATTTGGGACATAGCTAAAACTGGCTTTTCATTAGTGGGGAGAGGAATGGCCTGAAATCCAGAAACATCCACCACAAAGATCAAGAAATAATCTCTCCGTGAAGAAGAACTGTAGGGAGAAAATAGAAATTTTAGGAAGAGAAAACTGTTGACTTCTTTGTTATTTCTACTGCTGGTTACATAGTTTGAGAACAAAGTGTGTTCTCATTGTCAATCGAAATAAAAAAATGGCAGCCTAGAAATGGTTATGCTAGTAAAAGTAGAAACAGCAAACAAAAATTGAGTGATCCTTTCCGTGCCTTATCTTGCTTTTTTCGTAACAATCAGATAGGTAGATACAATAGGACAAGTGACATGGCCAAGATCAAATAGCTATCAAAGGGCACTGCTAAGGCTTGAAACTTGCATCTGTGCAGTGTCCTATGTTTTTTTTTAATGATAAAAAATATACATCAGAGTTCCTAGATAATCTGTCATCTATGATTCCCAGACCCCATGGGAATTTAGCCCAGATGGAAAGGTTATAAACTGAAGACTGAGCTGAGGAGGACTACAGCATTCATGTTTCTATCTGATCCTTGACATAAACATGTTTTCTATTGGGCTTAACAATGTGTCCACTGTAATAGTTTCGATTCTTTTGTCTTGGGCATGGCTTAAACTGTACTGAACCCCTTCCTCCTTGGTGATTCATATAAGACAGCACAGCTACCCTGACCAGACCAGGACGTATTATGGCCAATGTCCCCTCTGGCAAGAACTGCTCAACCTACAGCCCTTGGCTGAGAGAAGTAGGGCTAGGCCAGGTCTTGTGCAGAGCTGGTGACTCTCTGAAGTACCACTGGCTCCTGACCCAGGGCCTGGACTCCCAGCACTGACCAGCAAACCATGACAGGGCCTGTCACTAAAGGCACTGCCCAGTAGAGGTGATAGATATTGACCAATCAGAGCAGCAACCTCCTGCTGTTGGACTAGCAACTCCAGAGAGGACTGGCCAGACAGGAGCAAGTTGAGAGTGGAGCAATTCTGTGTAAAGAAGCTAAGACCCACAAAAGAGAGACCGTGTGGGCCCCAGAGCTGCCCTGGGCCCTGAATAGATTCCCAGTCCCGGAACCATCCTACCAGCGTTCCACTACAAACCCACCTTTTCTCTGTATGGCCTAAGAAAATCTCCATTCTCTGCATTTGTAGCTTTCATAAATAAGTAAATATATATATATAATACACAATTTATTTTAAGAGTATAACTTAGTAGTACACTATAAGTGAAACAATTCAATTGTCTATTTTCTTTAGTAGATAAAAGATGCCTTAGATTGGTCTTTAAAGAACATGACAAAAAAGAATTAAAGCCCCTCCCTTAATTCTTATTATAGGTTTATCTCCATCTACTACAGAGAGATAGAGTTCAATAATAACGTGTTAAATTCTAAGATTGTCCATTTTAAGCAATCTGCACACAAATGGCTCACAGCTGTCACTTGGTAACTGGCAATGGATTCTTAAAGAAGCTAATGCTCATGTTACTGTACACAGATTATTGCTAACATTAAATGTAGACTCTTATTTGCATGTACTCAATGTTAAAAATGTCTAAGAAACATATCTTTTCTACTTCTAAAGTGAAACTAGGTAACCATATTGGGTCACCATTATTAAACACAAACTCCAAAATGTATAGGAAACTTTTTTTTTTTATATCACCTCTTCCTTACTGGCAATTAACACCCAAATTAGACCAGGTTATCACATTTAGGAAGGTACTACCATGAGAAAGATTTATGTTTATCTGTTTGTTTTTATTTTTCTTTGCTTTGTTTTGTTTGGTTTTTAGCCTCTGGCTACAATGTATTTGAAGTGACTTTAGAAGTGTGGGCCAATTACATATTGAAAATAAATAAACATAAGAAAGAGAATAACCAGAAGTTTATAGTCACTGATTACAAATTACTGTTTTTGTTTAACTGCTTAAATTGACTAAATTTAACAAGAGCTATTGCACAAATAATCTATGGCTGAACTAGAAGAAACAGATGGCTAGCTAGTTACACATATTTATCGTTCCCCAAGTGTGTATCTGGTACCTCACAAATTGAGATATTATAGAGTGGTTAAGCACATAGATGCTAGATTTAAACTTTGTGGGTTCACCTTTCCACCTCTGTCCCTTTCTATCTGTGTGATCTGTGGTAAATTGCTCAAACTCTCAGTACCTTGGTTTTTGCCTGTAAAATTCAGATGGTAAGAACATTATCTACTTCATACTTTGAGTTCATAACATATTTAGACCAGTGCTTACACACAATGAACACTCTTATTAAAGTATATCAGCTTCTTTAGATTGAACATTTGACACAGAGTTCCATTTGTTATGCACAATAAAAGACTTTGATGTCACTTCTTTCTCCTTCTATTCTTAAATCTACAGTAGTTTCAAATCTCCTTCAAAAAATAAAATATTCATGTATTTTAAGTATATTTACAAATGAATAAAGTAAACAGGAAAGAGAAAGAAGTAGCCTATCTAGCAGCCTTTACTTGGTAGTGTTACATGATCCAATGAATTGATTACAAATTGATTCATTCAACAATTAATAAGGCCTAGAATAGCAATAGACTCTGGTGATGGAAAGAAAAATACAATTAAATGTAGGTTCTTATCTGCTTGTACTCAATGTTAAAAGGTAGTCTTTGCCCTTGAGAAAATTACAGTGGCGAGCTATACAATAAATCCATGATTATCGTGTGATAAATGGTATCATAATGGTACACAAAGAATGCTCTAGGAGCAGAAACTTCCTAATCCAGTTTTGCAGGCATGGGGAATGGAGGAGGAAAAGGAGATGACGAGTGGGTTGAGTTCTAAAGGATAGTAACCAGGTATTGAATGGGGCAAATATACCAAGGCCATATATGCAGACCAGAAGATGAGAAAGAGATAACGGCTGATTCAACATGAGCAGAGAGCTAGATGATTGGAGAGAGATGAGGCTGAACATGTAAGGTGGCCATAGAGCACCTGATATTAAGCTTATAGTTTATCCTAAGGTTATGGGGAGAGGTATTAGTCAGAATTCTCCAGAGAAACAGATATCTATCTATCTATCTATCTACCTATCTATCTAAAATATAAAAATACATATATAAACATATGTACTTATATGTGTGTGTGTATATATATATATATGTGTGTATGTGTGTGTGTATCTGTGTATAGCCAACCCAGATGCTCTAGTGGTTAAGACCTGATGCTCTCACCAACATGGCCCAGATTCATGTCCTGGTCAGGGAACCTCACCACCCATCTGGCTGTGTGTGGCTGGGATTCTGAAAGCTCTGCCACCAGGATTTCAAATACCAGCAGGGTCACCCAACGTGGACAGGTTTCAGCAGAGTTTCCAGACTAAACAGACTAGGGAGAAGGACCTGGCCACCCACTTCTGAAAAATTGGCCATGAAAACTCTATGACTAGCAGATATAGCCCGGGAAGGGGAGAGGATGGTGTAAAAAGACCAGGCAGGATTTTGTTCTGCTGGACACAGGTTCGCTAGGAGTTGGAATCAACTCAATGGCACCACCAACAAAAATATGTGGAGAGAGAGAGAGAGAGAGAGAGAAAGCCGGAACTCAGGCAGGCAGGGTTTCTGTGTTGAAGTCTTGAAGAGATTTGCTTTTTCTTGGGGAAACCAATCATTGCCTTCAACTGATTGGATGAATCCCATCCACACTATGGAGGATAAACTGCTTTACTCAAAGTCTACCGATTTGGATGTTAATCCCATTTTTAAAAATACCTTCACAGCAACATCCAGACCATTGTTTGACCAAACAACTGAGCACTATAGCCTAGCCGAGTTGCCACATAAAATTACCCATCAAGTGGAATTTTTAATCACGGTGACCTGACGAGTTCTGTGTTTCAGAAGGTAATTTTGGGGGATGGAAGAACATGGGGAAGAGAAAGCCCATACGAAGATGGAAGTGTCACTAAGGATGATGCATGAATACAGACCAGAGAGGATAGCGATAAATTGGGTTGATCTTGTTTTGATCTAGAAGACTATCTGGATGGTGTGACGGATGTAAAGGAGGTAAGATTAACAACAGTTAGTAAGTGATTGTATATATAATGTAGAAAATAAGGAAAAGGTAGGCATCAAGAATGACTCTACTATCCTTCCATAATTAATTAGATTTTAAAATGGAAGCTTTTCTATTCCTTCATTTTAAAGCAAACTACTGCTAATTTCCAATTATAATTATCCCCCAGAAATCTTAATCTGCAATATTCATCCTCTTCTGCATAGTGTTCTTCCAAAGTCTCTCTATTTTAATTGGTTTATTTTTGTGTGTGTGTGAGTTTTTAATAGTTGTCAATTAATTGTGGGTAAAATTTAAAACTGACAATGAGTTCCAGCCCATTTATACAGGGCTTCATAGTTCTGAAATCATTTTCGCAAATATAAAACCAGTAAAATATACCTTTGCTGTTAGGATATAATCTAGTTAAGTTTTACAAGTGATGCTTAGTGTAAGAAAAATATAATACTCCAACATACCTTGAAAGCACCTTTCTCATGTCCAAACTAAACTGTGAACTTCATAACACAAACTACATTATACCTTGACAAGAAATAAGGGCAAAGAGATGAAAAGGACAGCTCACTTTTTGCAAATAATTTTTTCTCTAAGTGAAAATTAAAATAATACTTTCAATATGTCATTTTCTTGTTCTCATTACCTATCTCTTTATTAATTATTAAAAGAGAATTTTCCTCCCCTGTCAGGCAAAATATAATTTAGCACCATAATGATACCACCTCCTCAGCATCATTAGGCTATTTGATAGAGGATATGATTAATGCCTATGTAGAATCATTAACTACAGGCGGTCTATTCAAAACAGAAGGAACAAAATCCTGTTCACTGGTAAACAGGATTGTAGTAATGGCCCATTAGTTTAGCACTGGTGAATGGATACTTAGAAATATGATTTCACTTGATCTAAAGTAATATGTGAAAACTCTCTGACAAGTTCAGAATGCTTACTAGGCCAGTTAATACTGCAACCTCAAATTGTCTTAGAGGAAATATATATTTGTTAAATAATATTACTCATTAAACCAGTTATGATGAATGAAACAAAACATAGATAAAGTTAACTTTTGGAGTACAAATACAGTAATATTAAATATTTTTACACTTTAATCATATCTTTCTAGACTAGAGAATTATAATTTTCATTTTAAAAGCTGTAATCATGCTAAAATTCCAGGAATGAGACATCTTACATCTTTTACTGTGATTTAATATTAAACAACAAGAGGTAAAGATATATTTAAGAAGGTTAATAATGAAGATTTAACCTATTCAAAAAGTCATATCGGGAGATGAATGATTCAGTTCAGATAGTCTGTTCTTTTCTTTTACAAATATTCCAAGAATTGACTTGTAACTGCTCTAGAGATATAAATTATTTAGATAAGAACTTTTCATATTTGGGATTCAGTATGGCCAAAAGACCAATTTTAAAACTCTAAGGCAAACGGCGCCTGATGAGTTTAATTCTGATAAATTAATGTGCTTCTGCACCATTCACTCCTAAATAGGAAAGTCCAACGTCGAAGGCTTAGTGATTATTACCCAGGTGTTAAACAGCTACTATCTACTTGGATAATCAGTCATTTGAACTAAAAAATCTCATTGGCAAATATGAGTCTGTTGTAGGCAAAGATTGTTTTATTGTATAAAAACATTTGACATATATATTTAATATTCCTTACGGTAAGCTTTGGGAACGGTATTTTAATTCCTGTTTTACAGTGGAGTAAAATTTGAGATGTAAGGCACTCTACCAATGTTACACAGCTCAGTGTGAAGACAAAGAAAATCTAAATCCAGGGTATTTTCTACCAAAATACATGTACTTCACATTAAGAGGAAATTTCAGTAAGGTTGATTTTACGTCAACAAAGAACCAAGACATTTTTAGGCCAAGTTTTACTTGCAGAGGAAGAGGTAGAACAGAGTGAGCAGCTCCTTACTGGGGAGGTAGAGAGTTCAGTGTAAAAGAAAATGTAAGTCACCATTAACGGGAAAAAAAGAAAGTTAAAAAATATGTGTTATCAATGGAAATATTCCAATCGTTTGTGCCTTTTCTTTCGAAATTAAAGACTTATTTTTGTCATTACAAGCTTATTTGAATAATTCTAATCTTTAATAAACTATTTTTAAATGAAATTTGTGATATTAAATAAACTCCTTTCTTTAATAAGCATCTGAAATTATAGGAACTGATCTGCTAATATTAAGATGTTAGTATCAGAGGTTGAGAAAAATTTCCCCTGAAACAGTCACTAGATTTAGGAAAAAGGTTCTTCCCCGCCTATTTATAATAAATATTTTGAAAGAAGTTCAGGAAAATAACATCTTTTTTTCGCATATTTCTTTCTTGTATTTTGAATTTTCGTGCACGAGAGTAGTTTAACTGTCAGGAAAGGCTTAGGATAACACACGACTTACTAGAAGGAATCAAATAGACTAGAATTTAACATACTTTCTGCCTGTGTTCCTTGATCAGGTTACTTAATCTCTGCACTACAGATTAGTCATCTATAATATGGAGTTTGGAATGCCTACTCTGATAGGTTGTTTTGAGCAGTAATAGATGAAGGGTATAAAAACTTCTGATACTAGGTCTGACACATACTGAGAACTTAAAATGCAGAATGAGCTTTACCTTGGCCAAGAAAATGGGAAAACTAAAGCAGGCAGTCTTCAGCAGGACTGGGGTGGACTGGGGTGGTCCTCTGCAATCATTCTTCTTCTCGATGAATCTCCACCATTCCATCCTCACTAGATTTCTTATCCAAGAACCACATGCATCAAAGCCACCTTGACACATGTTTAAAATATTAATGTCTGGACTCCACCTCAGATCCACATAATCAAATTCTCTGGATCAAGAAGAAAGACCACAAAAATGTAAAGCCATATTATCAGTTTTTGGTACTCATTTGTATCACTTTCTCTGATCTTAGGCAAGTTAATTAAACACTCAGAATCTCCTTCTGAAAATAAAAATAATTTTTTATGTATTGTATAATTTCTAATGAAGTTAAAGTATGTAATAGTGCTTTGTAAACTATAAAATAATTAAAATTTTTGTTATGATTGAAGAAGTATTATTATTATTAGTGTTAAAGAAAAAACAAAAATGGAGGCCACAGTTTGGATGTACCTCTAGGCAAATCACCCATAGCCACGGAACCAGAAGTTAAACTGTCCCAATTTCCCCCAAATGCTGACTCTGACCTTAAGCAAAACTTAAGCTTTCTTCATGTCAGTGTACTCTTGCAGCTTCCTAGCCAATCAGCTACACACAAGTCCGCAAGTACATACAGTCTACGACTCAAAAAGGAACATAAGTTTCTAGTAACCAATCACAATAGAAGACAATGTACTTCCTCATTCGTGCCTTATAAACTGAACTGTAACTTTCAGTTTTGAAGTCTCCCTGTTTGCAAACAGTTTGTTTCCTGCTCAATAAAATATTCATATCGAGGAAAGGTCTCTGAATTTTCTTTTGACGCTGGGAAATCTATTTCTTCTTGAGTTTGACGTATTTTAGGTTTTACCATCTTGCCCTCTCTCTTTTCCAGAATTTCCACTCCTCATTAGAATGGCTGTGGTTACCCTAAACCCTGTCCTCTAGTTTAAGCCAGAAAGAGTGTGGATTTTCTACTGGAGTTTGGCCACCCCACATGGTACGGACTGTTCTATCCTTATTTCTCAGCATTGTTTCCTTTTTCCACGTTTTCACTACCTTCCAGTGGCTGCCTGCTCTACCGTGTCTTCAGGCATTTTTCTTTTTTAATCTTGTCAAGAGTTTTTAGTTGTTATATTTGGGCAACTGATATTCACATAATCATAATGGTAGTGGAATGGTAGTAAAATCTCTATTTATTGAACAGGTTCCAGAGAAATTCTCTGATAAAACTTTCACAATTTGGGAAGAAAACTGGGGAGTCACTGTTACATCTGCTTATCTGGAGAGTAAATGTTGCTGCTAATATTGTGTTGCCAAAGTGAAATGTCTTCTCTGTTTCTGCACCATTAGCTTAAAAAATTTTAGATATTTAGATACAATATCCAGGGCAGGGATATCTGATAAGCTGAGCCTAAGGGAAGTGCAATAATAGCTCTACCTCCCAAGAGGTGCTAAGAAATTCGGGATCTGAAATGCTTGTCTCTCAACAAGACTTGGAAAGCAGGAAATTTTCATCCATCTAAACAGCAGTTCACGTGCTCGGCACCCACAAAATTACCAATTTTCTCCTGCTTCACAGGAATGATATGGTTCTATTCATTTAGATGACCAATTAAACATTATACAAGGTAAGACCAAAATCTGTTCTGAAACAAGGATTTTTTTAAAATATAAGAGAAATATGTTGATTATTGAAAGTTTGAGAAATGCGGAAAATTATTTTAAAATGTAGAAATAAAAGTTACCAGACCATCCAGGTTGACCTAATCTAATTACATGAGCTCTTTAAAAGCAGGGAGTAGTTTCTTTAGCTAGTAGAGGAAGGAGAAATCGAAGTGATTTGAAGTGTGACAAAGATTTGGCATGAGAAGATATTCTGTTGTGGGCTTTTAAGACAGAAGGAGAAAGATAGAATGGACCTGAGAGCTGCTCCTGTCATCTGGGAGTGACCCTCCACCAAAAGCCCACAAGAAAATGCGACCTCAGGCTATAGGAAACGAATATCAAGGAAATGAATTCTGTTAAAAACCTGAATGAATTTGGAATCAGATTCTTCCCCAGATTCTCCTGATAAGATGAACAGCCTGGTCAACACCTTGATTTTGGCTTGAAACTCTAAGAAGAGAACATAGATGAGCCCACCTAGACTTCTGACCCTTAGAACTGTGAGATAATGAACAGGCGTTATTTTAAGCTGTTAAATTTGTGGTCATTTGTTACAGAGAAATAGAAAACTAACATGGGAGACTTCCTCTCCTCAGTGGTTCTCAAACTTTAACTTTCATCAGAATCACCTGTATAGTTTGTTAAAACACAGATTGCTGAGCCCTGTACCCTGAGTCTCCGGTTCAGTAGGTTTGAGATGGGATCTGAGAAACTCCCTTTTGAATAAGTTTAGGTCATGTTGACGCTGCTGGTCTGGGGACCACACTTTGAGAACCACTGCTCTACATTAACGCACTGGGCCTTACTTCACACCTCTTAGTAACTGCTTTCTAAGGAAAGAAAACTAGCTGAGCTGGCTGGTGAAATCGGGAGAAGCGACTGAGTTTTCTCCGTCTCTTCCAGGCTCTCATTCTTGTGGATCTGCCAGCCTGCAGACAGGGAACACTCTGATCTGCTCGTTCCCTTCAAGTAAACTGTTGGCCTTTATGAGAAGGGATCAATGATTGGCCAGGTCTGCCAGTGACTCAGTGAGGAAGACCGTCCAGTTCTGAGAGAAGCATTCAGAAGCCCTCTGTAACCCCTTATCTTAACTACATCCCTCAATCCTGCTTTTGAGTAATAACACTGATATTTTGACATTTAGTTTACTACTATGTCTCTCAGTTGGTTTGGGCTTTGGTAAAGAAATATAATATTATTTGTTGGCCACATGAAATCTCAACACCTCACAAGGGCTAGAAGAACTGGGATTCATTTCACGGTCTACAGCTCCCTCGATTTGCCAAGAGCTATGCTTTCTCTAGTTGGAGGAGAGAGAACATTTCTGGCAGTAGTCAGTTTGTAACTGCTGCCTCAAACTGCCTCAAAATGAAGACACAGCAATTCTCTTTGTGAAGTTAACTAGGTAAGGCTATTGATTTTATCAGCTGCCACTAAACAACCCAAGCTAATTCACTGCTATACTACATCACAACCAATCAATCGTACTTGTTCAAAATTCAAACCAACCTTATATATTCACACCAAAATTGTTTACAATTAAGGGCCCAGAGTCTTCTATCATAAATCTGATGATCATCCAAAGGAAAACTCATTACATGGGATATACAAGCCAGTCTGGACAGACCCAACATTTATTTTCCCCACCATTTTGTTTGGCAACACCATCTTACTCCCAAAAAGGTGGAAACAGAATGAAACTCTCATTTATTGAATATCTACAACATATAAGATTGCTTATGTTATTACCTTGTTTAAGCCTCCAGTACCATTATCAGGGCATTTATTTCCATCTCCATTATACAATGAAGATGAGAAAGTATAATGTTTCCTATCATCATATATCCTGAAGTGGGGTGACCTGGGGCTCAATCCTATGGTCTGTTTGATTCCAAAACTCATGCTATTTCCACCATGCCATTTTACTGATAAAGAATGCCATTTTAAAACATTGGAAGCTATTGTGGTAGATACAAATGGACTTTCTAGAAATACTCCTCTAGCTGAAACCAAGTTTTTTAAAAAAGAACAATCTTATATACATGCCAACAAGATGCTTTTTGACAAAACATGTTTCAAATACTGTTATGATGTATAATATTTTTAATAATATTGTATGTTTCATATCTTCTCTCTTTAAATAGATTCATTTATGAATAATTATTAATAAAGATTTATTATATCATGTATTATGTAATGACAGCCCATTCATTTTTTTTTAATTAAAAGGAAATTAAAAATGTCGAAATAAAGAATGATAGAAAAGATAAGATAAATCCACTATTAATACCATCTAGCCAAAGATAGTGATATTTATTGTGATCTCATACTTCCTAAGATCCAAACCTATTTTTCCTATTTGGCCATTTTCAGCATAGATGTCCCATGTCAAATTTCACTATTTGAGAAAATTAATATAGTAGGATTCATAAAATCTGTATCTAGCTGCAGAAAAACCCTTAATACATTTTCTAGCTGTATGACTCCAGGCAAGTCATCTATTTTATGCTTATTTATTTCGATATGAAGTGTGGAAGATAATATTTGCCCATATGGAAAGTTCATTGTGAGCATCAAATTCATTGACTGAATAATGTATATCAGTTGGATGATTAATTAACTTTAAAAGAATTATTTTATGTCCACCATGTGCCAGGCATTGTGCTGATCACAGGGGGTACAAGAAGAGGTATGACAATCATTCTTGGGTGAGACCTAGAAATATCCATGTCCTATTTCAGGATATGTACAGCCCATCACGAGAGGACAAGAAAGGCCATCTCATCCAGCGTAAGGAGATTACGGAAAGCTTTCTGGAGTGGCTCTTGGACTAAATTTTAATTATTGAATAAAATTTAGTTAGGCAAAAATCCAGAGACAAAATATAGCAAGACATATGCGCGAAACTGATAAGCATTTCACTGTTGTATCATAAAGCATGAGAAAGGAAGTAGTGTTCCATGAGGTGCAAACAACAGGCATAACTCGAAATTATTTTTATAATACCTACCAAAGACTTTCAAGTTACATATTTAACTCGTTGTATTTTCTATACAAAATTAGGAAATAATCAGAACTGTGGAAACATATAGGTATTTTACTATATATATATTTTTTTACTATAACAGTTATAATAATGTTTGAAAAGATATACTTGGATATCTTAAATCATGAAGTATAGCACATTAATATTATGGTGACATTAAACTGTTTTCAAGGCATATTTAGTAATACTGGAAAATGCTCAGAATTATAGTGTTAATATTAAGATGTAGACAACAGTTTACTTAGATGTAGGAGAATGCCAATTTTTCCAAAAAATAAATGTTTATATATGGATAACAAAATTCTCATAAAGAAATGCATTTAGGGCCGGCCCTGTGGCTTAGCGGTTGAGTGAGCGCGCTCCGCTGCCGGCGGCCCTGGGTTCGGATGCTGGACGCGCACCGACGCACCACTTCTTGGGCCATGCTGAGGCCGTGTCCTACATACAGCAACTAGAAGGATGTGCAACTACGACATACAACTATCTACTGGGGCTTTGGGGAAAAAGAAATAAATAAATAAAATTAAAAAAAAAAAAAAGAAATGCATTTAAATGCTCACTGTTTTGCCCAGCAGAATAAATTTTTATAGGTAAACATAAGACTAACAGTGTGTTTTATAGCTGGTAAGTAGGATTGCAGACTTTTACATTTTCTTCTGGCTTCTTGTCTTGTCAAAACTTCTACATTTATAAGAAAATTTCATAATGAAAAATCAAGAATAAAAACATAATTAAAGAGAAATTAGACTAATGAATCTAAAGTGCCTAACACTGCCTGAATATGAGGTATGAATGCAAATAAGAAATAGCTAATTAGTTTTTGGTGACTTAATTCAAGTCTAATGAGTTTAAAACTTCCAGATTATTAGATTATATCACGGCAACACAAAAGTGATAAAAACTGGGACTGTATATTACGTGTTGCCTTACTTTATGCAACTCTAAACATTTAATCATTTCATATAAAAATAGAAAATTGCTATTCTAAAATTTTCACATATTAAAATATTAAATTTAGGGACTGGCCTGGTGGCATAGTGGTTAAGTTTGTGCTCTCCCCTTCAGTGGCCTGGGGTTTGCGGGTTATGATCCTGGGTGTGGACCTACACACTGCTCGTCAAGCCATGTTGTGGTGGCATCCCACATACAAAATAGAGGAAGATTGGCAACAGATGTTAGCTCAGGGCCAATCTTCCTCAACAACAACAACAAGAAAATACTAAATTTAGGGCAGGGATATATGAGGTGAAATAAAATTCTTTTCAGGTCATTGTTCAAAGACACAGTGACTGGTAAAATTACTCAGGGCAAGTTTATTCAATGAATAAATGAATGAATGATTTGGAGAATACATTCTTTTGCTAATGATGCAAGTTGTTTAATAATATAGGACTTGATTTAAAAGTTACATTCTAGTATATTTGTGTTCACCAATTATTGTCTTTCTGTGATTATTGAATAATAATATCACTGATCAATCAGCTTGGTCAAATTCAGCTCATGGTGAGCATAAAATCATTTGCAGTTTTTAATATTAAGTCTATTCCTGTTTTATCTACTAGCCTTAAAGCTACAATACCCATGACAAACAAAACAAAAACAAACAGACAATTCAAGATAAAAAAAAAAAAAGAAAGAAAAAAAATACAACTTGAGGTAAAAAAGAAATGCTAAATTAATTTAACACTATTATCCAATTAGCTGACTCTATGTTTTAATCTTCTTATAGTAGAATGCATCAATTATAAAAAATACATAAAGTACAGAACACTAGCTGAGAGTTAAAGTTTAGTGTTTTAGAAAATAAGGGAAATTGCTATGAATGGTGTAAAGTCTGTGGACTAGTAGACTAAATAGTAAATTATTTAGGAAGAGCCAGGCTTAGGATTTTATTGAATTAAACAGATCTGAGATTGGCTACAATTTTCAAACTACAATATTTACTTCTATGAAAGAAAAGTTATTTTCACGTGGAAAATTAGGAGCAGCTCTAAGGGAAAAGTCATGTCTACCACAGAAAATTTTCGAGAAATAATTGGCTGTTCTCTCACTTCTTCACTATCACCATGTCTACAAATTTACAGTAAAAAGTATAATTGCAGGCTACAGAAAGAAAACAGAGGCTATAATCCATGAATCCTCTAGACATACAACTTCTTAGGCTATTTTGAGGCTGTTTCCTATACAATATGAAAATGTCACAGAGAAAGAGAGAGGCAACCACAGAACTCATAGAAGGGAAGCAGGCATGATATAAATCACTTTAGAAAACCCTAAGACCAACAATGACCAACGCTCTCTGACCAACAGTTTTTAAAAATAGATGCTGATGATAATAAACTGGGACGTGTTGCTAATGCAGTCCGGAGCAAAACAAAGAGAAGAACAGAGGATTTCAAGAGCCAAGGAGTTTGTACTTTCAATTTCTAATCTAAACTGGGAACAGCAGGTCCATGGGCAAAATGTATGATACACATAAATTTAAAAAGAATTACTTTTGACCCATTTTCTCCACCTAGAAAAGTATTGTTATGTTTGTTTTTTACTACACTCCTAGAAAAACAGAAAATATCAAGATGTGTTGTGTTTTGTCTTAAATTCTGCTTAAAATAAACTTCAAGCAGTTTTGCAATTATATAAATTTAGTTAATTTTCTCATTTGCTATTTTCCTTCCACTAGCTGAATTTCTATAATCTATGGATTTTCTTTTTCCTCCTAATAGCTCAACTTGCAATCATTAATTGGTTATGTATTTTCTTTTTTTTTTTTTGGTGAGGAATATTGGCCATCAGCTAACATCTATTGCCAATCTTCCTCTTTTTCCTTGAGGAAGATTGTCCCTGAGCTAATATCTGTGCCAATCTTCCTATTTTTCGTATGTGGATCACGTCATAGCATGGCTTGATGAGCAGTATGTAAGTCCACACCCGGGATCCGAACCAGTGAACCCCAGGCCGCTGAAGCCGAGCACATGAACTTAACCACTATGCCACCATGCCAGCCCTACGTATTTTCTATTTTTAAAAAATTTACAAAAATCTGTGATACCTGGAGATGTCAGTGTTCCAAATCTATAGGTATTAATTGTGTTTTTATGGTTTGGGATCTATAGTAACTGGTCTATTTAAATTTTCATAATCTATCATAAAAGCATGGTTTCATCAAAAGCCATGTAGAAACATTATGATAGACTTTTACAGTTTACCTTAAATGAGCTTTAATTTGAGAAGGATCACGATTTATTAAAGACCACATCACAACATTGTACTACATCTTTGGGGCTACAGAATTGTGAATCTGAGAATTGCTACATGTATTATGAAAAAATTATTTTAGAGAGAGTTCTAAGAAGATAATGACATTTCTTCCTTTTCTGTAGTCACTTCTGAACAGATTCTGTTGATCTTAAATTTTATACTGGCACAAACATGGGATGTTTTGCAAGCTCAAAGGATAAAGTATGTAATTCTGCAGATGGCTGTAAAAATGTACAAGACAAGGATTTACCAAGGAAGAAGTTGAAACTTTCTTGGACAAATCTTGAGGAAAAAAGAGGAATTCTCTTGAGGGATATTCATTCTTTCTACAGATATTATCTACTTGATATACAGTGAGCACGGAGCATTAAAAGCAGAGAACAAATCCTGCTCATTTGTAGCTTACAGTCTATAGTAAAGAAAGACATTCCTGGCCAAGGGAACAGCATCATTAAAGGCACAAGTTGTGAAAGAATTTGGGGTATTCAGAGAAATGCAAATAATTTTTAATGGCTGGAATAGAGTATATATGGATGAGAGGAACAGGAGAAAGAAATACAAATGTAATCAGAATCATACTATGTAATCATTCTATCCATATTGTGAAACCGTCTTTAAAAACTATAAATTACTATGAAATTTGTGAGTATCTAAAAGTAGATATTAACCATACGCAGTTTTGAGGTGTGACTTCTCTTGTACTTATCTCCTTTTAATATCTGTATTTCCTATGGAGAAGTGACATTCAGAAAATATTTGACAAAAGAATAGTATCTATCGCTTTCTAAATTACTGATAAACAGGATTTTACTAAATATAAATGATTGCATATTTCTTTTCTGAGTTTTTAAGAACCGAATAAATTTACTATTTAGTTTTTCCCGGTAATTTGCTATGTTGACAATAATTTACAACATTTATTGAGTCTTTCTATGTGCCAGGCATTGAGCAAGGAACTTTACATCTGTCAACATGAATACCTACAACAACAGTACAAGGTACGTATTATCAATACTATTTTACAGAAGAAAACTGTGTCCCAAAGAAATCAGTAGCTTTCCCAATGCCATGTAAATAAGTACTAGGGCTAAAAATTGGACTCTGCACCAGAGTCAAATTTACACACATACCCACACACTCACATTTGTTTTATTCCACTACACTGCCTTTCACTCTGATTTAGAGAACCTATATTTCTTGAATTGTAGAGAATTTAGACTACCTTGTTTTTCTTGAAATAACTTGAGCAATTATAATGGTTTAGGATTTGGCAAATCATTAATAACTGTATAAAGCTTTATATTTTCATCAGTGGTATCATAAAGAAAGGTAATTATTTTATTTCTCTCTGAATCTCTCTAGCCCAAGCTTCTGAACTATATTTGTAGAGTAAGTACATGATGAATTCATGCTGATCTCTATAGTTCCTAACTAACTGGTTAATTCATCTGGTATGACACAGTACTTTGAATTCGAACTTTAAAACAAACAAACAAAAACTTGCCTACTTTTGCAAATCGACCAATGATGCATCAAGGTTATTCTCTAACATACAATAAAAACTTTTGATGTATTGATCAAAACATCCTTTTTTGACTTTTTATATCATTTTTAGATGTTTCAGATTTCAGTTATTTTAATTATATTCTCTCATTCTAAAATCTGAAATGAAGTGTTATGTTTAAAATATTTTTAAAGATATTCTTTAACTTTGTTATTTCCTCTCTCATACACCTTTTTCAAAACAACTTCAACCACTGTGCCCATCAAAGGCATTCTGTACCAGGGCTCTCCCGATACAGTTCTAAATAATCCTTGAATTGTGAGGGATAAAGGGCTCTCTATGTAAATCTGATCATGGCATATGCATAGTTTTTCACTGCTGCAGTAGTTAGGAGTGGGTACTATGTGCAGATCAGATTTCAAATCACTCCTCATGATCTATTTAAAATTTTCATTCTTCTAGGTCTATTCACCATTAAGCATCAATGAGTCTTACCTACCTTTCTTTTTCATTAGAATCCTTATGACCATGAAAATATTGGTTATCTTTTTCTGTGATATTTTCTTAGATAAGATGACTACAAACAAAATGAAATGAGTATCTTTAGATTTTTGTATTTTTCGTTGACTTCTGAGTACAAAAGAAACACATGTGAATTAATAGAAAAGTAATGACTATAAAAATGCACACGTTATAAAAATTCGTATGTTACTATACAAATCTATAACAAGCTATACCAATTGCAAATTTCACGTATGTCTAATATATATGGATATATATTTGTGATTGGGAGATATATATATTACAAATGCATATAAGGGTTATTTATTATAACTATAATTTAGCCTATTTTTCCTATTTATATGCCATATAGTGTAACAGCCCACTGATAATTATAGTTAAACTGCCAAACACCATCATATTTGCATATGTATACATACTTAACTAATTTGCTATAGGGAAATTAGTATAAGCCTATCAGGGCAATTCAACTCTGTGATTCCCTACATATTTAAAGGCCGTGAAGTGTAAAGAATGAGATGAAATATGAATAAACAATATCATCATTTAAGCCTATGCCTACGGTTAGGTAGGACTCAAAGGGATAGACTTCTGTCTAAAATCTTCATGAATACTTGCATAAAATACACCTACAGTTCCAACAGCTGACAGAAGCTTATTAAACCTATAAGTATTTATTTTAAATTCCAGTAAAACATTAAGAACACTCTTCCACTCCTAGTCATCCTGAAATGCATCAATAACCTAAAACCAAAGTTTTAAAACGCATCTACATTATGATCTGTGGCAGAGACACAAAGCATGTTTATTAGCATACTTGTACCCCATGTATAACTCTAGGGTTTAAAGAAGACAATTTATAAGTCACTGCCATAGAGGAGAGAATACTGAATTAAGACGATGGACATCCCAGTCTTTATTTCTTGTAAATCTATAGACCTCAGTTTCATTATATTTTAAACGGGCCTTTTAAAACACTTGCTGCTAGTATACTGAGGTACTTTTAAGGTGGAGTGAGTTTCTGAATATAAAAGCAATTTAAAAATATGTAAAGTTGAAGCAAATTTATCCCAAGACTGCGATCAGTTATCACAGTTTTAATTAAAATGTAGCAATCCACAGGGAAGAGTATTTCATGAAGTAATCTCCAAGAGACATAGAATAAATTTGATTAAGGACAGTTATGTCCTTCTCTTAAACCTGGTAAGTAGCTGACATTTAATGAACATTAATTGTCCAAATGTTCTCTATTTCTAATTTCATATTATATTGCATTATATATATTACATAACATATAATATATATTCAGAAGGCAAGAGTATGATACTGACACTTCTTCTGGGACTTGGTTCAAGGGAGCAAAGCATTTGAGGAATGCGTAAGTCTAAATGAATTAATGTGTTAATGGATATCCCAATTGTCCACACAAAGGATATTTATAGCCTTTTATAAATACCAAATCTCAATATAGCCTTTTATAAATATCTGCTGTTACAAATATCACAATACTAAGGTTTAGAAGAAAATCTAGACTTGAGTTGTATATATTGTATCCAGGGAAGATGGGCAAAAGTCTAATATAGATAATATTTTTATTTTGTAGCCAGCAAGGAGAAAGATAAAACTACCACTCTTACCACCTCTGGAGCATGCACATTGAGATATTTTTCACTGACTGTTAATGATTTCCATTGATTTGATTGATTTGTCCTTAGATTTTCATAGTGTCCTATATAATAACTATAAATTTATGTTCACAAATCCTATTGAACACTACATTTATGCCAAAAAGTTAGGATATCATCAATACATAACCACAAAAATGACAAAAACAAACGATGTCATTCTCATGGCCAAAAATTGTTTCTGCTTTAAATTTGCATTTATTTCACTATTAGAGAATTTGAACTTTTTTCTTTGCTTTTTTTAAGCATTTGTTTCTGTTTTTGTGAATTGATTTCTGCTCTTTTTTCTTTTTGATTCTCTACTTTCATTGATGAATATATGTGAGTTAATAGGATGTTTTATTAAAGAAATGTAAGGATGTCTTTTTGTGCTGTGCTGTAGGCACTCTAAGACTGAGAATATCGTTCGTTCTCTCCTTTCCCCAACTCCAGACACACGCATGCTCTTCTCTCCCCAGGACACAAGAACACTGTTTCTAAAAGACTTCGTTTATTTTCTCACCAATTTCTTGGATTTGTGGGTTTATAAAGGTCATCAATTTTGAACACTATTTAGCCACTATTCCTTCACATCTTATTCAAATATTTTTTATCCCTTCCTCTTTTTCTTGGACTCCAGTTACATACATAGTAAACTGATACTGCCCCACGAAGGATGCCTTTTCCTTCCTTCCTTTTTTCTTTCCTTTTTGCTTCCTTCTTTCCTTCCTTTCTTCTTTGTGTTCTTTTTAGATTTTTGTTTCTGTCTCAACAATCTGGAGTTTGTGGTGCCATATCTTCAAGTTCACTGACCTTTTCCTATGCCTTCTCTAATCTGGTATTAAGCCCATCCTGTAAACTTTTTATTTCGAATATTGAGTTTTACAGCTTTAGAAGTTCTTTTTTTTCCTTTCTTCATTAAGTTTTTGTTTTTCTTTAAATATTTCTATTTAAGATGGTTTAACAACGTTGTCTTCCAAGTCTATGATCTCTGCTCTTTTTAGGTCTGATTCTACTGACATTTTTCTCTTGCTTATTGATCACACTTTTCTGGTCCTTTGCATCTGGTAATTTTGGTGTTTTTGGTTTGTTTTTTTTTGTGAGGAAGTTTAGCCCTGAGCTAACATCTGTTGCCAATCCTCCTCTTTTTGCTGAGGAAGATTGGTCCTGAGCTAACATCTGTGCTCTACGTTATATGTGGGACACCTGCCACAGCATGGCTTGGTAAGCAGTGCACAGGTCTGTGCCCAGGATCCAAACCTGTGAACTCTGGGCCAACAAAGTGAAGAGCACGAACCCAACCACTACACCATTGGGCTGCCCCCACATCTGGTAATTTTTGAAAAAATATTTATTGCATATCATGAGTGTTACATTACGGATTTCTAGATAGAATGTTGATTATTTTTTTCACAATAGGCAGTTAAGTTACTTTCAGATCAGCTTGATCACTTTTAAGCTGGTTTTAAGATTGTTTAGGGCAGGTCTGCAGTAGCTTTAAATCTATGAATATTTTTTTCCTCCTTCTGGTATTACTATCAATGGCTTCAATGTTCAATGAGATAGCTCTGTTATGAAAGGTTTGGGGATTCGATCGGAGACGTAAAAGACACTTTCCACTCCAAACAAATGGACTGAAGGTATATTTTATTATATAGAGGATAGTAAAGGCGATAGTCTGCAAACAGATCCAAATAGGTCAAATATTAAGAGGGAAAAAACATCAGCCCGACTGGAAAGGGAAAACACCTACATCGGCTGAAGAGAAATGACACAAATCAACCGGAAAGAGAAACACCAGGTTGACCGAAAAGAGAACACATCAAATCAATTACTTCATATCAAATCAATTACTTCACATCAAATCAATTACTCACAACATCCACGCCCCACTGCCGGGAGAGCCCTGTCAATCGACGCGGCTGGGCAAGGATCACACGTCCTGGGCAAGGTGTCCCTTCCACAGGTGGAACTCTCATCAGGTCTCAGTTTCCAGCAGTTTTTATACCATCAGTAATTTTCAGAGTAAGCAATTACAGAGTTTGCAGAGCAAGCATTTAGTGTTCCCATGCACAAAATGGTTATCAGTGGCGTACGTGCGCTGAGCCCCCTGGCTATCGTCCCAGCCCAGTAGTTGTGTACGTGCATTGTTCTCTTTGGTTATCGTCCCAGCCCGGCACAGATGGCCAGTCCATCCCGTGCTACGACGCTCCAAGAGCCTTGAAATGTTACAACTTGCAACTCTCTCCATGGGAGAAAGGCCAGTTCCCACCACACAGAAAGCAGCTTTGTATTTCTTTTTTGTGCTGGTGGCTATAGGTCAATGGAGCGGCCAAACATGGCTGTACTCATGTCAAGACATATTCGGCCGTGGCCGTCTCCATTAACCATAAGACACCACATGCACAAAAAAGAAATACAAAGCTGCTTTCTGTGTGGTGGGAACTGGCCTTTTCCCGGGAACTGGCCTTTCTCCCACGGAGAGAGTTACAAGTTGTAACATTTCAAGGCTCTTGGAGCGTCGTAGCACCGGATGGACTGGCCATCTGTGCCGGGCTAAGACAATAACCAAAGAAAACAATGCACGTACACAACTACTGGGCTGGGACGTTAGCCAAGGGGCTCACTGCACGTACGCCACTGATAACCATTTGTGCATGGAAACACTGGATGCTTGATCTGTAAACTCTGTAACTGCTTATATAAACTGCTGGAGACTGAGACCCGGTGAGAGTTCCACCTGTGGAAGGGGCACCTTGCCCAGGACGTGTGATCCTTGTCCAGCCGCGTCGATTGACAGGGCTCTCCCGGCAGTGGGGCGTGGATATTGTGAGTAACTGATTTGATGTGAAGTAATTGATTTGATATGAAGTAATTGATTTGATGTGTTCTCTTTTCGGTCAACCTGGTGTTTCTCTTTCCGGTTGATTTGTGTCATTTCTCTTCAGCCGATGTAGGTGTTTTCCCTTTCCAGTCGGGCTGATGTTTTTTCCCTCTTAATATTTGACCTATTTGGATCTGTTTGCAGACTATCGCCTTTACTATCCTCTATATAATAAAATATACCTTCAGTCCATTTGTTTGGAGTGGAAAGTGTCTTTTACGTCTCCGATCGAATCCCCAAACCTTTCATAACAACAGCTTTGCATTTTGTATTTAGATTTATGATCCATTTTGAATTATGCTTGTATGAGTTTTGAGATACATATTGTTTAAATTTTTCTGCACATGTACATCCAATAGTTCCAGTACCACTTGTTGAAGTGGTTTTCCTTTCTCTACGGATTTGCCTTTATACCTATGTTGAAAACTAATTGACTATATTCTGTGTGTCCATTTCTAGGCTCTCTATTCAGTTTCTTTGATGAATGTGCCTATCTTTTTTCCAATACCACACTCTCTTGATTAATTTAGTTTTATAATAAGTCTTGAGATATCTAACGTCAGCTCTCCAAATTTGTTCTTTTTATTCAGAATTCTTTGGGCTCTTCTAGGTCCTTTGCCATTCTACATTAATTTTAGAATTAACTGATCAATAACTACAAAGATTTATGCTGTGGTTTTGATAGAGATTTTTCTGAATCTAAAAATGAAATCTGGGGAAATTGACATCTTAATAAGTTTGCGTATTCTAACCCATGAGCACAGTATATCTTTCCATTTACTTAGATTTTCTGTGAATTATTTCATTAGTATTTTTTAGTTTTTACCATCCTGATCCTGTACATAGTTTTTTGATATAAAGCAATACATTTGATTTATGTATATTTACCATGTATCTTGCCACCTTTCTAAACTCATTTGTTCCAAGAGGCTTTTTGTTTTCTTAGAATTTTTGGAATTTTCTGCATAGAAAATCATGTCTTCTGTGAATACAAAGAGTTTTAATTCTTCCTTTCCAATCTGTGTACTTTTCTTTTCCTTCCTTCCTTCCTTCCTTCCTTCCTTCCTTCCTTCCTTCCTTCCTTCCTTCCTTCCAGCCTTATTGCACTAGCTAGGACTTCCAGTACAATGTTGACTAGGTGACAGAGAGACATCTTTTCCTTGTTTGTGATCCTAGGGAAAAAGTATGCAGCCTCTCATCTTTAAGTATGATGTTAGCCATAGGGTTTTTGAAGGTACTCTTCATTAGGTAAAGGAGTCTTCTTACATTCCTAGTTTGCAGAGAGTTTAAATCATAAATGAATGTTGAATTTTGTTGAATACTTGAATACTTTTTTTGTGTATATTAGTATGATCTTATGGTTTTTTTCTTATTTACTTTGTTAATAACTTTAATTTTACCAATTGATTTTTCAAATCTTAAACCAGACTTAAATACCTGGGATTAATCCCACTTAGTCTTCATGATTATCCTTTTTATATATTTCATGATTTGATTTTCTACTATTTTGTTAAGGATTTTTGCAACTAAATTCTTTTTTTCTAATATTTTTACCTGGATTTGTTATAAGAATAATGCTGCCCTCATAAAATGAGTTAAGTCTTCCCTCCTCTTCTATTTTCTATACAGTTGGTGTTACTTGTTCCTTAAATGTTTCACAGAATGCCTTAATGAGTTTATCTGGGCCTAGAATTTACTTTTATTAAAATGGTTTTAACTACAAATTCAATTTCTGTAATAGACACAAGGTTATTCAAGTTATCAACTTTCTCTTGAATGAGTTTTAGTATTTTGCGTGTTTCAAGAAATTGGTCCATCAAATTTATTTTTTTTCTTGGTTAGGCTGGCTACAGATTTATCAACCAGCGTTTGGTTTCATTAATTTTCTGTTTCCAATTTTATTATTTTTTGGTGTAATATTCATGATTTATTTCCTTCTGTTTGCTCTAGGTCTAAGTTACTTTTTTGACTCTCATTTTCCAAGGTGCAGGCTTAGGTTACTGATTTAGGTATTTCTTCTTTTCTAATACATACATTTAATATTATAAATTTTTCTCTAATCTGAAGGTTTAAATTTTGATAGTTTGCATTCTCATTTTTATTTAATTCAAAATATTTTTCCGTTTTCCCTATTATTCCTCTTCAACTCATGTTTTATTAGAAACATATTTTAAATTTCTAAATATTTGGGGTTTTTCCATTTATTTTTCTGTTATTGATATCTAGCTTAATTCTGCTATCAATCAATAAAATATTTTATGTAATTTTTATTATATTTTAATTAATTTGTTAAGGTTTATGTCTTTGAACATTGTTAAAGTGACTGTTCCATATGACCTTGATAAGAATGTATAGTCTGCTGTTGCATGGAGTGTTATATAAATGTCAATTACAACAATTTGTTGATAGTGCTCTTTAGGTCATCTATATTCTTGATTTTCTGCCTACTTAGTCTATCGATAACCGAGAAAACATTTAGTTGGCTTTTGATTTTATATTCAGTTTGGCAATCTCTGTCATTTAACTGGTGATTTTAGACCTGGGATTGACAAACTATGACTCAAAGGCCAAATACAGCTCATCACCTGTTTTTGTAAATAAAATTATCTTGAATACAGCCACGCTCACTTATTAATGTATCACCTATGACAGCTCTTGCACAACAGCGGAGCTGAGTTGCTACCACATGTACTATATGGTCTTCAAAGCCTAAAATATTTACTATCTAGCTCTTTGCAGAAAAGAGTAAGGAAACACAATTTTGAGGAAATTGTTGAGTAGAGTCTTGGATTGTGTTTATTAGTTATTTATTACTGTTTAGCAACGTTGCCACAAAGTTATTGGTTTAAAACAACACGCATTTATTAATACACGGTTTCTGTGGGTTAAGAATGTGGGCACAGCTTAGTTGGGTCTGTTGCTTCTGGGTTTCACGTGACTTCAATAAGATTGTTGGTTGGCATTGTGGTCTCATGTCAAGGCTCAACTGGGGAAGAATCCACTTTCAAGCTCATGTGGTTCCTTGCTGTTGTAGGGCTGGCAGCCTCAATGACTTGCTGGTTGTCAGTCAGAGGCCACCCTCAATTCATACCTGGTTCTTGGTTGGAGGCTGCTCTTGCTTTCTTGGCCTCTCACAAATGGCTGCATGCTTCCTCAAAACCAGCAAAGGAGGGAGTGTTCTAGCAAAACACAATCTCATGTAATGTAATCATGGAAGTGACTATCGTCTTTGCCTTATTTTATTGGTTTAAAGCAAGCCACAGATCCTGTCCACACTCAAGGAAAGAGGACCACACAAGCTATAAACACTAGGAAGTGTGAATTATGAAGACCACCTTCTGCTGCTACACTGTCTGTCTGTCCGACTGCTACACTGTGGTTCCCTCCTTTGAGGGATTTTGTCCACCCTCACACCCACCCCCTCAAGACTTAGTCATTTTGGCAGTCTCACATTTCAAACTCTGCCTTCTCAGTCCTGTGAAAAGTGCTGCCTTCAACTTGGGTTCTACTTCTCCATTGCTGTGATTTGCAAAATATACTCAAGGACAAAGCTGTGGTCAATGGAATGTAACTTCCTTGTTCTTTCTCTTGAGTAATGGAATCCTCAAGTCTTGCTTATGTTTGTTGCCCTCAAATATCTTCCAGGTATTGTAAATATTTTTTCCATCTTTTATATTTATATTTGGTGGTAGAGTTACTCTGATATAAGCTCCTGTGGCCTCCATTTGGTATATAATTACATATTTTTCTTATTACATCATTAATAAGTCTCCCTTTCCCTAAATTCATAATGTCAGAGTTTTAGTCTGTATTATCACCTAATTTTCCTGGTATTGGATGGCAAAACTGTGGAAAAGGGATGACCGTGGAGTGTTAATAGTGAGATTCGTCGTTAAAATAAATTTCCTTAGAACTGCAAGCCTGTAACGAGATGTTAGAATTCCACATCTAATAAGTGGTATAACTCACACTTAAACTCTATTATTTTGATGCCCCAACTATATTATACATGCACTAAATGCTAAAAAAAATTCTATCTAATCATCTTCATTAACTAGGTCTTTATTGCTTTCTATTTTGGTCCATTTCTAAAAGCATGCATCTGATTTCATTGGCATTTTCCTGTCTTGATTTAAAACTAAAACTTAAAACACACAAGGAGAAATATGAGAACTATACAGGTTCACAGAATTTAATATAGGAATATATGAATATTAAAAGTTGAATGAAAAGATGAATATTGGCCAAAACATCTTGCTTCATATTTCTATAAGTGAAATAGTATCATTCTTTTATCATCAGACATGCTAGCATGAAGCCTAACAATTTTTGCAGTCAGTTTAAATCATCTTATGCTCTGTGTTGCTGCTCTTGGGGAGGGGGGGAAAATACGTTCCATTCAGTATCTGGAAATATATGTATCCATAAGGCAGACCAAAGATGCATGCTTTCTTGGCAATAGTATATTGTCCGGGAAGTGGATGCCTCGCCAAGGACTGTATTTTCCAGCCCTACATTTTCATTTAGATGTGACTGTGTGACAAGTTTTACCAACTGAATAAGAGTTGATGTGATATATAGCCTTTTTAGGCCAAGGTGATTAAGAAGTAGATATTCCTCCTCCAATTTTTTTTTTTTACTCTAGTTTTTTCACCTTATGCTAGTTTGATTTGAATGATGATAGTAACTTATAAATGAGGATGACTTTGGAAAACCATTTATTGAAGGTGGCAGAGACAGAAGGAGCCTGGTCCCTACTCCTCCCTTTTAAAGGAAAGTCTGCTCACCAGTCAGGCTAGTGATTTTAGACTCTGTTAGACAAGAAATAAATTTCTCTCTGATTGGATCCATTACGTATTTCTGAGCTTCTCTATCATAAGATGTATCATTACCCTAATAAATATAACATATTTAAAAAGATACTTCGTTTTTAATTCATTTTACTCAAATTATACAATTTGTGGGAATAATGAGCATTCATTTTACTAAATTTATTGAGTGAATACCCACTCCAACTTGGAAAGGTGAAATTCAGTTTTTTTTTAATCTAAAATAGCAATAAACTTCTTAAAGTGCTCTAGGTAAAGATAACATAAGGTTATCTCCTTTATAATAATAGTTACTGGGGAACAAATTCCCCTAAAGCTTAGTAGCTTCAAACAACCATCGTTTAATATCTTATAGTTTCTGTGGCTCTGGCCTCTGGGCGTGGCTCACCTGGGCATCTTTGGCTCATGGTCTCATAAGACTGTAATCAAATTGTCCACTGGGACTAGAGTCATCTCAAGGCTTGCTTGGGGAAGGATCTGATTTCAAGCTACCCAGGTGGCTGTTGATAGACCTCGTCACCTCTGGCTACTGGCTGAAAAACTCAGTTCTGTGTCACGTGAGTGTTACTTAAATGTGCCAAAGATGGCCCTTCTGTATTGGCCCTATGTTATTCACTTCTTCACAGCAGTCTACGACCATTAACTCAAAGCCCACTGGCACAAAACTAAAATTCTTATGCATCCAATTTCTTTGAATATGACTCAAACAAACCTGTTTTTAGCTATTTAAAGACTTCACCCTTTGGATATTCCATGAAATTGTACCCAATATCTGCTAGCCATACTTAGAACAAACCTTGTGGCTATAAAAGACCCCAAATTACCGCTGGCCTTGGGAGCTCTGGGATCCAGAACCTCCCCACTTTGCTGCTGAGTGGCATCACCTGGATCCCTAACCTCTTCTTTAACTCCCCACTCCTCCTGGAGTTCCCTTGTCCTCCTCCCCTTCTGGACGGTGGCCCCATGTCACAGTCTCTGGAAGGTCCCCTGTTGTGAGGGACATCCCCTCACCCTGTAACTCTGCCTAGGCACTGCCCCTAAAAACTTGTGGTGTAACACTGCCGGCTCGTGAGCTTATTTTTTCCTCAATCAGCACTTAAATCCTCAAACCCACCACAGAGGGACACTCCACACGGCCACTCAGCGTGGCAGCTGGTGTCCTTCAGAGCAAGCAAGAGAATGAGAGAGAGCACCAAGACAGAAGCCACAGTCTTCTTGTAGCTTAATCTGAGTGACATCTGGTCACTTCTGCCATATTCTGTTCTTTAGAAACAAGTCGATACATCCAGTCCACACTCAAGGGGAGGGCATCACACAAGGGCTCAAATACCAGGATCCTGGGATCATTGTGGGCATCTTAGAGGATGCCTTCTACGCAAATACATGCATTATCAAACACATTGAAAAGAAAACTGATTACTGCCTAAATCAATAGGCACTTAATAATATGTAGTAATGTTTGCAAGATCAAAGAGAGTATGAATTCTGGGACATAATGTATGAAGGCAAACATTTATTCTTAGGGCATCTATAATCTATGTAAATTAGAATACTATGTTATTAATACCATCAGAGCTTAAATACAACATTGCAGTGAATTATTTTGTTATTTCATATGTAAATTTTATATATACGTTTTCCCTAAAATTTTATATATACTTTTTTATACATAGGTTTTCCCTAATAGTTTAATTGTTTCTATTATTGCAATATGAAAAAAACTTGAAAGTTATTTTATCTTACTTGATACACATCTTGTTATCTTTATTTTGTACTAAATTTTATTTAATTCATATTGTCAATTCCTGGGAATCCGATCACGGCGTGATGGCTGTAGTGAACGGTTCGTTTTAAATATCTTGATATTTTTATTAATCCTGTAACTCCTACATTTCTGAAAACTTGCATTGTATTGCAATAGTAAAATCTTGAAGCAAACACTTTTGTTATCATTATTAGTGATGATCATCACAAACTGAAGCTTTTTTATAGTACTTTGTCCTTTTTAGGACACTTTCGACACACAGGAAACTCATTTGAACTTCACAGCATTTTATGAAGTTATATTATTTTTTACTGTTTTCCACATTCAGTTTTTTTTTTTTTTTTGTGAGGAAGATTGGTCCTGAGCTAACATCTGGCAATCCTCCTCTTTTTGCTGAGGAAGACTGGCCCTGGGCTAACATCCGTGCCCATCTTCCTCTACTTTATATGGGACGCCGCCACAGCATGGCTTGCCAAGCGGTGCGTCAGTGCATGCCCAGGATCTGAACCAGCGAACCCCGGGCCGCTGCAGCGGAGCGTGGGCACTTAACTGCTTGCGCCACCAGGTCAGCCCCTCCACATTCAGTTTCGATTCAGAATTCAAGTCAACGAAGAATTAACTCACAAACCAAAGTTTTTTTGTCCCAAATGGCTAATTTTCTTAAGCACATAATATGACAAAATTGTGTTCTACAAAAAATTCTTTGGATGCTACACTTTGCAATATATATGGCACCATGCTGGGAATAATGATCTCTTCCTGATGCTGAAGACCTGACAGTGTTGTACAAGGTCAAAAACTATTTTCACTGTAGAATGTGTTTTTCTTAAGTTATTGTTACTTAGGTTTCATTGAATTTGTAAAGCAATGCAGAATCTTCTTTTCTTCAATATGTACACAGCATAATTTCCTTTGGAATATTTGCTTCCCAAATAAAATTCGAGAAGAACATGAGCTACAAATATTCTTCTTTTGATGAATAGAGAATATACCTCAGAACAGTGAATAATCTTGTTATTATGAGTTCTCTCTTTTGAATTATCCAGAGATCGTGAAACTGTTAGTTCTCATAGCCTTGTATTTTAAAGTGCTAGCTCTATAGAAGTCCTGGGGTTCTTTTCCTCCAAAAAGTACAAATTACATGACTCAGGAATTTATAGGGATTATTGGTTAGATCTTTGTTCTTTTTCCCATCCTTTCCCTAGTCAGATTTCTACGAGAAATGGAAGAAACAAGAAAACATTCTTAGGTACTGGCCAAAAACTGGTTCTCATTTTTATTTGTTCTGGATATAGCAAGTCACTCACTAAAATATCTTGGCTAAGGATTTTGTAATTTTTTGGAGAGGGGAAGGGCACTACTTTATTTCTTATATCAGACATTTTTAAAAGCAGAAAAATATTTTGTGAGAGAACAAATGTAACGAACTCAAGTATGGAGTCATTGAATCTCGCCTCCTGGGTTCTAAGTCAATTTTGAAATTCAGGTCTTCTTAAATTTACCCACAAAATGCTTTGTAGTCAAAGCCCTGGCATAGTGGTATAAAGGTGCACTGAGGTTCTCCATTTCTATATTCATCAATGGCCTTGTTTAACTTGCCACTGCAATCTGGTAGCTTATTCTGAAGCCACATAGGAGAGCAGAAGTTGGAATGGCAGGTGGAGACAGAAGTGGGAAGAAAGGAACATTTTTCTCTTTATATTATGACTCAATCTATTTAAATTAGAAAATACATTGGGTATCTTAATCACAATTTGACTTCTACTTGTTTGATTTTCATTACTTTATATTTTCAATCCCAAATAACCAAAAAGATACATACTCTTTTACAAACTCAACCCTTTATAGGAAATTATTCATTTCTCTGTCCAAGTGCTTCCACAAATTGGATAGAAATCCACCCAATTTACCGTTGACCAGTGACTAAATTACTCATCTAAGGGGGAAAGATACTATTGGTATTATTTCTTATTACTAGTCTGGTTCAAATGATTTGAAGCAATTCTCTTGAGGCCCTAAGTACTTGGTAAGCTACTGAAGAAACCAGCCTTTTCCAACAAGAATCTTCCACAGAGGATTGCTCCTTATTTAAAAAGTAACCTTAAGGATGAAGTTCTACATTCTTGTCTATTGTTTTTGTAAATAATCTGCCTATTGCCCATTGACAACAATCTAAAAATTTGCCATTTGGGGAAATATTTCTAAATCATTTAATGCATGCCTTCTTGTTTTCTTAAATAAAATATACTAAACAGAAGTGATATCTTTTTGATCATTTAGGCTATCATTTTGACCTGATTGTGTTATAATGAAAAACTGTATTTGCCCATTTCCATCCTTGTAGTTGTCATGTCTGATTTTATAAAACAACCAATTTGTTAACTAAAATTTGTTTTGTGTGTTTTCTGCCTTATGAGAAATCAGTTATTCATGGTGTATAAATAAAAAGTAAATAAATTCTGAATAACCTTCAGAGGGAATCCTCCTCAGAGTCAAGTGTTTAGGTTTGGTTGATGAATTTTAAGCAAGTTTAGAGCCCTTCTTCCCTCACTCTATTCTCTTAGCTGCATTTTAAGATAGTGGTGGAAGTTGGTGTAGTTTCTGCAAAAAGGGAAAATGCTAGAAAATATTTGAGAAGCTTATGCTGTGCTGGACAGGAGCTATGCCTCTTTATCTTGGTGGTGGCATCCTGACTTTATCTTGCCAGCAGAAAACTAGATGGGTTCCTCGACTCCAGTTTGATAAACTTCCCTCTATCATTATTGTTTTTAATTTTTATATTTACAAGTTTTTCAGCAGGAATAGAAAATAGGAGAAAAGGTGACCATCTTTCAGTAGGTTCTCTTGGTTCCATTCCTCCCCTGAATTGAAATCTGAAAATTATTTGTCAAACCTTGAGTGAACTTTACAAAAAGTAGAATTCTTGGAGTCTGTGAATTGATATGTTAAAAGCAAGCTCTCAGTGGTGGTTGCCAAGGCTTTAATCAGAGAAAAGTGACTCAGTTTGAAGTAGTTTGATTCAAATAAAAGATGTGCTAAGATTTCAGATACGGTACTTTATTTTGAAACCGTTGCAACAAATTTAATCTGAAAATAAGTTGAAATACTTGTGAGCATGACCGACTGAGCTGTGTTAGAAATAGTTTTAGATTTTATGTTGGACATTGTGTACTCTGATGTTACATTTTGTTCCAGATAGGATAAAATATAGAGTTTATAGTTTCTAAACAGTTAAATGATTTATGCTAAATCTGAAAATTTATAAGAAGAAATTAATGGAAATACTAACATTCTATAATATTTTTATGGAAACCAGCATCACATTTTTTCTGCTTGTTCAAATTCAAGTTTATTATTCATCCATAGATTTTTTTTTAACTTCCTCCATTCGTGTGATTTTCTGCTTTTCAAGAGATTTTCTGCTCCTCTCTTAAGAGGAAGAGATTGTCACATTTTACAAGCAGCTGATTATTCTACAGAAGCTGAACGTGTATTACAGAACATTGCCTTAAATCTAATTACTGTTTATGCCAGTTGGGTTTTCTTCAATTTGTAGCAGAATGAAATGAATTGCTTCAGATCCATTCACTGATTTTAGATATGTCAGAAAAATTATTTTTTTTCTACATGAAGTTTTAAATGTCTATCTACATTTATTCACTTAAAATAAGGCAAAATATAAATTGAGATCTTTAAGACTTTCAGAAGTTAACTAACCGCTGTTCTTTGAAGCTAGGTTTTTATTCAGAATACAATTTAGGACGAATTGCTGGAAGAAATACAGAGTCATTAAGACATGCTTTGTTAGTTCTAGGATATATACCATGAAGGATGATTTATATTGATTAATACATTAGGATACATTATTTTAACATTTTTAAGGCATTTTATTTGGTTCAAAAATTATGAACTGTATTTTTATAAGAATGTTGATCTAATTTTTTTCCAAAGCCTTTAGGAATCTTAAACTACCCATGCTTTAATATTCCCTTATATTAAAAAATATTCATTGGGGACCTATGGATAATGTGTTATAAACTGTATAAGTACTGGATATATGCCACTGCACAGGGCAAAAATGTCCCTGCCTTCATGGAGATTATTTCTTACAGTCAGTGAATTTAACTCATGGAGCAACACTGAAATTTAAATGAGAGACATTAAATAGAACATAGAACATGAATAAATTATTCAAAAATTTAAAAAGATACTTCGTTATTTTTGAATGCTGAAAACTGAAGGGTGTCAGACATACACACTTGGTTTGTGGGTGACATCTAAAGAAATCACTTCCTCTAGGTGTCTTGCTATCAGAAATGTTACTAGCCAACTCTGTAATCTCCACTTCCCTGCCATCCTGCTGGTTTGGTGGCTTAAACACTGGGTGGCTGCAACAACAGAAATTTATTTTCTCCCTGTTCTGGAGGCTGAAGTCCAAGAGCAAGGTGCCAGCAGGGTTGGTTTCTGGTGAGGCATTTCTCCTTGGCTAGCAGATGGCTGCCTTCTCTGTGTCCTCACACGGCTGTTTCTTTTTTATCATCAACCTCTTTTCCATCTTTTTCCCTCCAGTTCCATCAGCAATAACCACGTATAGATGTATGTTTAGGAGGACAACGGTTAGGTTCAAGTTCTTACCACTGAATTCCAAAGGCACATGTAAAATGGAGTATATGTTTGAGCACATGCATAACCATTCCAGAGCATTATTGATGGTTTTGCAGGCTATTCAGTCCAGAGTAGACAGAGCACATCAAAGTGTACATTTCTCAATTCTTTGCACTCACATTAGCCCACCAAAACTATTACAGAAGTTAACTGATGTTTACTGCTCTTGGGCCTGTGGACAAGTTAATCCTTTGTTGCTATAATAGGACTTCAACAGAAAATCCTTATTTCCCTTCCTTCCCTTCTTCCCTCCACAAATATTTTTTGAGTACCTACTATGTGCCAGGTACTGTTCTGACTACAGAGATATAACATTGGATAAAATAGGTAAAATCCCTATCTTCATGGAGTTTACATTTTAGTGAGGGGAGATAGACAATAAACAAAATAAATAAGTAAATGTATAAGATGTTAAATGGTGAAAAGTACTATTGACAACAATAAGAAAGACCCGGGGATGGGGTGCCAGGATGGGGAGTTGTAATTTTGAATAGTGTAAGTGAGGAGGAACTAACTGTAGAGGGAACATGTGAGTACACACCTGAAGGAGGTAAGAAATGGGTCATGCAGACATCTGGGAGAAGGACTTTCCAAGCAGAGGAAAGAGCAATTCAAAAGACTGGTGAGGAGAATGGGCCTGGCACGTCTCAGAACAGCAAGGAGGTTGAGAGCAGAGTAGGAAACCAGAAAGCGATGGTGGAGAAAATAATACAGCTTTATTTACCAAGGTTTTACTAAAGCTTTTGAAGTGGTGGACCTTCTGACTTTCAGCTCTGAGTGCCCAAGGACATATTCCAACAGCAGGAGATGGAGTGTTGATAATGCAATGTTTGATCTCTTTATTCCACTTACGGGGAAAAGTATGACAATTTAACATTTTAGTCTTTATGAGAGATTCAGTATGAGGTCTTAACGCAGCATTTAACCTATATCTCCAGACCTCTGAGCATCTCAATTCGCTAGACTTCGAGTTTCTGAGGAACATGTCTATATAATATTAATTCTTCTATCTCTAATACTTAGTTTTATTTTTTGAATAAAGAAACGCACAAATTGGGGAAAAATAACGTCGTATATCCATTATATTCCTCTTGTGCTTTAGTTCATATGTTGATACAAATTAATCATCTGTTACAATTTCCTAAATTTACAAAATGTTCCTTTTTCATGCTGTCTCCAAAAGTTCTCTATTTTGCTTTTTCTTTTAAATATCTTATTTACAGGAATCATACTCAGTTAACTTGCTTTTCCTCAAATATGATCTTTTTGTATTTGTGAAATTTCCCAAGCATTTTCCTTTTCTTCCAAGTACTTGCTGAGTTTCAAGCTGACTATGCATTTCAGCCATCTGACTAGGAATATGTGATTAGATATTTTACTGCATCTGAGAAATCTATCATATTGACACCTCCCCTCTTCTACAACTAGAAGAATACCTTCCTACTATTTCTCGTAAATTTTCCAGAACATGAGGATGCTCTACGTGCACCTCTACTGTCAGCAGTTACTGCGACTTCACTAAAGAAGTGAAGTCTTTCTTCACTTCTAAAGAATCTCCGGAAAACATGTCTAGAATGCCCTAAATTATCCCACCAAAAGAAGCTGGCCAGACATCCGGTATCTTGTCTCAGATGAAACTGATTTTCATTTTTTTCTTAACAACCGTCAGCTGACGTAAAAGACAACCCAAAGTTTTAGTAGGGAAGAAAACTCTATGCAATGACCCTGCATTGAGAGTGATTACCCTGCTTATGAAACACTGAAAAAGGCAGACTGAGATGAGGGGAGAGTGGTAGGAAGTGAAATCAGACAGGGAGTAATTGAAAGGCAGGGCTATCATCTAGAATCTGATAAGAATGGCTTTAACCCTATAAAATATGCCAATGCATCTGTTAGAATCCAATCTCAGGAAGACCTTGTTTGGGAAGATTGTTTCCCTATAAACCACAGAGGGGAAAGAGATATAATTGTATATAATTAACATAAAGTGTCAGCCTATAGATTACATATAATCTATATAATTTGTCTTAGTTCAGGCTGCTATAACAAAAATACCATAGACTGGGTGACTTACACAACAAATATTTATTTCTCATGGTTCTGGAGGCTGGGAAGTCCAAGATCAAAGTGCCAGCAGATTTGGTGTCTGGTGAGAACCTGCTTCCTGTTTCATAGATGGCTGTCTTCATGCCATGTGCTCATATGGCAGAAAGGGGAGAGAGCTCCCTGGGGTCTCTTTTATAAGGGCACTAATCCCATTCATGAGGGTTCCTCTCTCATGACTTAATCATCCTCCAATGACCCTATCTTCTAATACCATCACCTTGGGAGCAAGAGAATCAATGTCATTGATGAGTTTATAATTAGACCTTTACTCTGTATGCCTTTTGTAGAAAGGCGTTGTATGCATGGTAAATAAGTCATTTTTCTATCTAGAAGATTCCACATGCTGATAATTACAGACAAGTAAAATCCATATACTTTTACAGATAGTAGGAAATTAACATCTAAAAACATTACTTAATTCTTCCGAGTGTTAAACCATACTCTACCATTAAAACTAAACATCTTACGTTACAGTTAATTATTTTACTGAAGAAATACAAAGCTGACTGTAACAGTTTGCTCTGTTCTCTGGAGACAATTAAGCGCAAGTGATCAAAAAAAATCACTTATAATTATGGCATGTATTTATTCACTTACAGAATAAACCACTTACGTTAAACTTTACTTTGGGATTTTTTTCCTTCCAGTCCTTATCAACTTTTTGCATCATGGTTGTTTTATACACTTTTTTTAATATGGAGAAAAGATACAAATATTTAGTGTTATGTATTGCTTGTAGACAGATTGATATTACTTTGCAAGCAACAACACTATGCATCTGATATCAATTTTAGATCTGGAATTTCTTTTCTATGTTTTCCCTATATATCCTAATTTCATATGTCAATCAATGGTATTAGTAGAGTTTCTCCTCTCCTCCTACAAAATTGAACATAAAACAACAATAACAACAACAATGCACAGAAAATAATCAATTAACAATCAGGTTTTGAACAGAAGTCTCAGCGCACAGCCAGTGTTTGAGCAGACACTGTGTGTCGTGTGCAAGTAGGTGAGTAATCTGAGAATAATAACCTACAGCAAGAAGTAAGAGCAAGTAGCAGATGAAGGGGAGGGAAACTTGGGAAAGATGTGGGTGTGTGCGTGTGAGAGAGAGAGACAGAGACAGAGAGAGACAGACAGAGAGAGAGAATATGTGAAAGAGTTTGAGAATTAGGAAAGAGTATCTGCCTTACTCTGATTTTTTTCATAGTCTTCAAATCCTTCAGCTGGCTACTGCAAGGGTCTTGGTATATTTTTGTTACTCTCTTTTCTCATCTTACCTTGGTTGGGTGGATTTCTGAAACTTAAAAGTGAATGAACTTTGGAGCCGGCCCAGTGGCTTAGCCGTTAAGTGCGTGCTCTCTGCTACTGGCCACCCGCATTCAGATCCCAGGCGCGCACTGACGCACCGCTTGTCCGGCCATGCTGAGGCCGCATCCCACATACAGCAACTAGAAGGATGTACAACTATGACATACAACTATCTACTGAGGCTTTGGGGAGAAAAAGGAGGAGGATTGGCAACAGATGTTAGCTCAGAGCCGGTCTTCCTCAGCGAAAAGAGGAGGATTAGCACGGATGTTAGCTCAGGGCTGATCTTCCTCACACAGAAAAAAAGGGAATGAACTTTACTTTGTAATTTCAAAAACTTTTATTATATTTCCTGTATTAAAGAATGTTGTCCATACAAAGTCACAGGACAATGAAAATAATACATCTCTTTTATTTTAGTTCAGTGAAGCATGAACTTACTTCAGCATTTTCAAAAGTCTGCTTAGGGGGACCACTAATTCCATTGATGAAAACGTTTTGGTATTGTGATCAAATTAGTATGGCAAATGCAACAAAAAATATAGCTATACAGTTATACAAATATTATTTTAAACTAAAAAATCAACTCAAAACTTTTATTGGCTGAGGCATTCAAATTACTTTTCCATTAGGGTAAGGCAATGTATTATTAGCCAAAACCAATAAATACACCCTCTTCTATCTAGCATTTTTGTGGCAAATGAAAAATGAATTTTTAATTCCTTTGTCTCAATAGTTTATTCAAATACCTCACACATAGCTTCTTTTAGGCAATAATTTTAATTTCCAAAGCCGATTCCTTTTCCTGTGATTGGTAGGAGTCTCATCAAATTTTAATAAGATTTTATCTGGCTATAGCATATACCTTACATTTCAATAAATCAATAGAATGTTTTAAAAATCAGAAAAATAAATTTCGTGCTATAAAACTGCTATTTTGGGAAAAAACACATTTTTGTTTGTTATTATTGTTCTAGATCAATAATCAAGTTTCTTTTTAATATTTTTCTTTACACCAAACTCTATTCCCTGGACATGAATTAATAGTTCCCAAAATTTGAGTAACTCTTCCCACTTATATATTTACCAGTATTATTAACTTTTTAAGTGATAGAGTTTTTATTTTAACTTGAATTGGCTTAGAATGAAATGCAGCATTTGATATCTCTGCTAACTATTACCGGAGACAATATTATCTGAAAAATATGTATTTTTATTTTAGACAAACCTATACAACTTGATGAGAAATTTAAAAGCTTTTAGTTTTTGTTTCTTTATATAGATTATCATTATAGTTCTGTTCACTTGTATTTTACTACATATTAAATATTAGACATAAACTCAACAGTGTTATAAATACTTGACATAGTCAAACTTGGAGACCTAAGTACTATTGTAATAATCAGATCAGAAAGTATATTGAGGGACAAAAGGAGGATATGAATTTGCTGCCTCATTTTGTCATTCCACAGTGTCCTCAAAATGAGCCCTCTATACTAAATGTTACCTATCCTTTCTGTGGCTTTGCTATTGTTTTAGTTCAGCATTTCCTCTTGTCTAAAATTCTTTCCCATTCTTAGTTTCTTTTGCCTTACATGGTTATTCTGCTTCCAGTTTTTCTTCTTTAATTCATCCTATGTACATTGCCTCTAAACTCTTTGTCTTGCCACATAAGATCTTCTCAATATTGCTGCAAATCACCTGTTGAGTCTTTTCTATATTTTTTTCTGGCCGTAGACCCAATATTCCAAGCACTGATATTTTTTTCTAGTTTTCCCAAAGGCCGTGCCTATTCATGTCTCAATATCTTTGCAGATAGTCTTCCCTCTGCATGAATAAGCTCCTTCAAAATTAGAAAGAAAGAAAAATGGTTGAGACATTTTTATTAAAATGGTAATACTTACCTAATTTGCATATGCTGGGATTCAAAATATCGGCTATGTTTTTTTCCACCCTATTCCCTTAGAAATATTGTTCTCCACAAAAATACCTGAATGGGTATTTTAACTCAGGGACAAGCAATACAAACGTTCATCTCAGATACATGAACCACACACAAAGCAATTAAATAAATGTAATTTACTGAACAGTTTTTTTTTTTTTTTTTTGAGGAAGATCAACCTTGAGCTAACATCTATGCCAATCCTCCTCTTTTTTTCTGAGGAAGACCGGCCCTGAGCTAACATCTATTGCCAATCCTCCTCCTTTTTTTCCGTTTTTCTCCCCAAAGCCCCAGTAGATAGCCGCACATCATAGTTGCACATCCTTCTAGTTGCTGTATGTGGGATGCCGCCTCAGCATGGCCAGAGAAGCAGTGCATTTGTGCGTGCCCGGGATCGGAACCCAGGCCGCCAGCAGCAGAGCTCGAGCACCCACCTGCTAAGCCACGGGACTGGCCCCCTCAACGGCTAATTTAATATGATGACCCAGTCACACTCACCACATAGCAATAACACTAAAACAACTACTGTTGACAAACATATCTAAAAACAATGTGGTTTTGATGTTCCTTCAACTTCCTTTCACTAATGTGAGGTTGGGACTCTTAATCAGATCTTGCTAAGGGATGTGTCTGTCTCTTCAATCTATCTACTTAGTTTTCTTTCAGAGTCTCCATTATCCATCATACCTGGACTCTATACACCATACCAGCCTGCATCCCACTCCACTTTGCACCCTACGGTGTGCCTTGGACCAGACAAGTTACTTTTCCTCTTTCAGAGCATATATATTATTACATAAAGAGAGTTATCAAGATGTCTCTGTAGTGCATAAGGTTCAGATATTCAAGTGAAGAACGTCTATCAGTTGTATTTCTTTTGTTTCTTGCATTTCCGCTTGCTCACACACTTATCCATGCAAATATCTCACTCCAATTCCCAAGAGTTGTTTCCATTCTGTCCTTTACTTCTAGGTGTCACAATTAGACTTCTCTCTGCACAGTTCCTCCATCTCAGTGGAGGAAGTTCACATTCAAGAAAAAACCAACACTGACTAGTGCTTATCTGACTTTTTAACCCTCCTTTTCGCCTTCATGTATGTAATGCATTTGGAATGTCTTTTTCTTTGTCATTCCCCTGAACCTATGCAACCTTCAATGCCTACTCAAATATCACATCTTGTGACTCAGTAGTTACTCTCTCATGGTCCTCTAGCCCTTGGGTCATACTTGTAGTGTTTATCATGGATCATTTGTTAGTAAATCCCACTCCTCTATAAACAATAAAGAACACTGTATCAGTATCTAGAGACTGTTGTAATGAATAACCACTGTCTCGATGATGTAAAACAAAAGACTATAGTCTCTCATAGTTCTGGGTGCCAGAAGTCCAAAATCAGTATCACTGCACCAAAATCAAGGTGTCATCAGGACCATACACCCTCTGGAGGCTCCAGGGGAGAATCTTCTTTCTGCTTCTTCCAGCTTCTGGTGGTGCCAGTATTCCTTGACTTGCAGCCATATCACTCCAACGTCTGCCTCTGTGGACCCATTGTCTACTCCACTGTGTTTCTTTGTGTGTTCTCTCTTCTGTGTTAAGGCTCCTTCTCCTTTTCTCTTATATGGACACATGTGATAACATTTAGGACCCACCTACATAATCTAAGATAATCTCCCCATTTCAAAATCATTATATATCACATATTTTTGTCCTATTAGGTAATATTCATAGGTCCTGGGGATTAAGTCCTGATATCTTGGGGAATGTTTTACAGCCTATCATAAACATGGTCCATATTTGGGTCATTCTCACAATTATAAGTGACTAACTAGTATTTCTATCATGTAGGTGGCCCACATACCTAGCTTTAAATTGAATTGGCTTGGGTTGTCTTTCAATGCTGCACTTCATTTGGTCAGCATTTATTTATACTTAAACTAAATACTTCAAACAAAGTAGTGGAAGAGTTTAGGGAGAAAATAAAACATTATTTAGATAATGATGTCATACACCTTATGTCTATTAACTTATTTTGCACCACGACCTTATGAGGTAAATGTTATCTCCATATAATACATGAGCAAAGAGGTTCAGAAAGGTTGTGATTTTCCTAGATCTCTAAAGTCAGATCTAACCTCAAATCCACATTTTTGTAAGTCAAAACCCATTATTCTTCAGTAAAATCATAATGTCTTAAAAATAAATATTAAAGATAAAATAAAATACTCCTCAGGATGACTTAATAGAAAAAAATTACAATATGAGACGTCCTTGATCATTAAAATATCGCACATGATTTAAAATGAAAAACTTCACACTTTTCTTCCCTTGCATTTGTTAATGATGAAGGTGAACTTTAAGCAGTGACTATCTGGCAATAAATTGTTATAAGTTCCCCTGTTTGTTTTGCTGATGCTATATATAAGTGAGTATTTAGGAGAAGAGTTTTGTTTATGACTTTATTTATTACAGCTTAAATGTTGTGAAACATTGTGAGCTGCAAAGTCCTATTGCCAACAAATAATGAATAATTACCTAGTACTGGGGATCTAAATAAGACCCATACCAACAAACAGATGTCAATAGGATTTTGGCTCCAGGTTTTTGCCTGCAGAAAGTCATTAAAAGATAAGTGGAAAATCAAGTCTGTTCCCTTGGTAGGAGAGTTTCTACCCTTGGAGCCATCCACGGAGGCTTATTTTCGGACAGCAGCCCTAGCTCCCACATTAGATGGTAATCATGCGTGTCTTTATAGGCTCCTTGTAAATCAATCACAGACGGGCAGTGAAATGATCTGCTCTGTATTTACTTTTAGGGTATCTGAGAAAAGTCATTCCGAACAAACCAAACATGTTTTAAACAATCCTACCCCTCAGTAAATTTCATCGTCCAATCTTAAACAAACATCATATTGTGGTGTATTTGTGTACTCTTCATGACTTTCCACTCTCTAGGAAGTAGCATTGTATTCCAGCTGTGCAAGCACTGATATTTGTATTCCAAAATGGTTGATGCTTAGGAAGAAAGTCGTGATTGAAGCCAGGTGCAGATCATTATGCTTAATACGCAGTGCTTTGCTTTCTCTCTTTCTTTCATCTTAGCGTCCTAATGATTCCACAAGTTACTTTTTCCAACTCACCAGTTTGTAGTGACCTAAATAACTTAAAGAAGGTGTATTTGCCTAGTAATAACAAAGCTTTTTGATGAAATTAAATGAGTTAAACTTCAGATATTTTTCCTAAGAAAACATTTTTTCATTAACACATATTTTTTTTCTCCCCAAAGCCCCAGTGCATGGTTGTATATTCTAGTTGTAAGTCCATCTAGTTCTTCTGTGTGAGCCACCACCACAGTATGGCTACTGATAGGCGAGTGCTGAGGTTCCTGGACTGGGAAACGAACCCTGGCCACTGAAGCAGTGAGAGCACCGAATTTTAACAACTAGGACATCAGGGCTTTAAGTAATGACAATGAACCATTAAGAGAGTGTAGGGCAGAGGATACTAAGTCATTTTTGTGTATGAGCAAGAAGCATACTACAATAAAGAATATATTTTGCTTTATAAAAGATCCAGAAACATGTAAGAACTCCATGTACAAAAATTAACAGGGTATCAAGTATTTCTAAATCTATGATGTCATCAACTTGCCATTAATAAATTAAAACAATATAGTTATGTTTCCACAATTTTTTGTTTATATATGATGAGTGAATTATTTCTCTAAAGTAGGGAAATGTCAAACTTGTTTTAATATACTCTTGAATTACTTAAATGTTTAAAACGTAGGAATAAAAATAATAATGCTTCATTTATATGTTATTTTAATGTATGAAACTCAATACTCAGCCTAAATTGTAATATAACATACAAATCAAGTTGGTAATATACATTATAGATCAGATGGGTAAATGATACGTGCAATGGAAGACCATTTATAGATAGTTTCTACTTTAAACAGAAGAGTAAAGTTTACAAGAATTATTTTGTTAGCATCACAATGTTTATTCTCTTAGCTGTTACATCCTGCCTTTTCAGATGTGACAAATGAGAATCAAGTTTAAGTAAACACCTCCTTAAATTTCAGCAGTTTCCTACTTTCGGAATTTACGCAAAAACAGGTGGGAGATCCTAGCAGACTACGCAACACAGTAAAATCACTGCAGCGTGAATCCCAAATTAAAGCTTAATGTTTCAGTGGCTTCAATATTTATGTCACTGAAAGCTGCCTGAGGCAGAGCACCACTTTGCTTTGTGTTGTTTCTACAGTGCCAATGCTGAGAGAGATTTTTTTTTTATTTTTGCTTACTGGTAAGTTGTGTTTGAGTACAAAGTTGTGACAGATATACAACATCTTATTTCAATTTTCCTTTTCTTTTTATTATATGAGCAGAAGGTATCAGTATAGTTGTGACTTGTCTGGTTGTTATTAATATGGATTTCCATAGGTAAAAAAAATCTGTAAACATTATTAAAAGAGCAATTGTGCATATAGTTAATGATGAAGTTAGATGAATTGCCCAACGTCACTCAGCTAAGTGGCAGACCTGGGGTATAAACTCAGGCAGTCTAGCTACAGAATTTAAGCACAATATCATAATGTCTTTGTAAAAGTAACCTCCTCTTACCTGCTTATATCAGTTAACTGCTCCTGTGTAACAAAGTACCTTGTGGCAGATAGATTCTAGCGAGTTGGTGACCTTGTGTAATCTCCTCCCCTGGGTGGGACCTGTGACTTGCTTCTAACTGACAGAAGATGGCAAGGGCGATATGATGTCACTTCCTTGATTATGTTCCCTTATGTATGACTCAGTCTTGCTGGCAGATTCAACTAGAGACTCTCCTTGCTGACTTAGTGAAGTAAAAAGCAGTCATGTTGGGAAAGCCGTATGGCGAGGAACTGTGGGCAACCTTCAGTAGCTGAAGGCAACCTCCAGCCAAAAGCTAGCAAAAAGCTGAGCCCTCTGTCCTACAACCATGAGGAAACAATTCTGCCAACAACCTGAGTGTATTTGAAAGTACATTCTTCTACAGTCAAACTTCTAGATGAAAACAGTCTTACTGACACGTAACTGCAACCTTGAGAGACCACCAGCAGAGGACCCAGCTAAGCCGTGCCCTGAATCCTGACCCATGAAAACTGTGAAATGATAAACGTATGTTATTTTAAGTTACTAAGTTTGTTGCACTTTGTTACACAATAGGTCACTACTACAAACTCCAAGTAATTGTGGTTTAAAATAATAACTATTTATTTAGCTCACAATTCTGCAGATTGGCAATTGGTTTTGACTCAACTGGATAGTTCTTCTGGTCTGTACTGATTGGCTCGATTGTCTGTCAGTTGGTATATCAACAGCTACGGATGTTTCATAAAGGCTTTGGCTGAGATGACTATCAACTTGGTCCTCTTTCCATGTGTACAGGGTATTCTAGAATTTTCTCCAAGACGGCAGGAAATTTCTAAGTTCTGTAGGAAAGTAAATTCAAATACGCAAGTACTTTTCAAGTCTTTGTGGTGTCACATTTGCTGATGTTCCATAGGCTAGAAAAAGTCACATGGCCAATCTAGACTTAAGAACTGGGAAATAGATTCCACCTCTTGAGGAGAGAAACTGCAAAGTGTAGCTATTTTTACAATCTACCACGCTGGTATTCTCCATCTCTAAGTGATACCACAATTTGCCCAGTTGATCAAGTCTGCAACTAAGGAAACATCCTTGCTTCCTCTTATTCTCTCACTCCCGCTTCACTCCTCTATCTTTGCAACCTAAACAGAAATGGTTTATTTCTTTCCAATGGGATGTATCCAATACAAGGTACCAACATCCATCACCTGGACTGCTTCAACATCCCCATAATTGTTCCTCATACTTTCATTCTGCCCTTCCCCTATCCTCTATTCGCTACACAGAGGCCAGATGATTTTTTAGTAATATAAATGATGTTACATAACTGGATATAATTTGGGAACCTGTATACCAGATCACATGTAAAAATTTTTATTAATGGGAAAAAGAGTAATGGCAAACATTGGTTTAAATTCAAAAATATAATGGTCAGATGGCTCTATCGATTCTTGAGAGCCTAATATTCTTACAATTTTGTAAGAGTCCACACTGACTTATGCCTTTTGAAGACAGCAAAGGAAGCTCTACAGTTCCAGCTCCTGGACTTTTGGAGCTTGTGTTTACCTAACGCATGGTTGAAGTTAGGTATTGGGAATGGGAATGGATGAAAGGGTAGGTTTGGCTGTGTATGTTTGCTGCCAGCTATTTAAAGTGTGGAGAGCGAGGATAGTTCAAAACCTCCTCCAACAGAAGCAAGAGTGTAGACCAAGAAAGTTTCTTCATGGAGAAAAGAAAAATGGTGGCAGAAGGACGTGTAGCCATCAGGTTGACTGCTGTCCCAGGCAACTCTGCTCTGACACTCTAGGTACAAAGCAGACAAATGTTCTGCTCTTAGGAAGCTTGTCTTATGGAGAGAGGTAATATTTAATCATATAAATTCAAAATATCAGATTATTATAAGTGATGTGCAGAAAATTAAAATAAGATGTCTCTGGATGAGAGGTTAGACGTCAAGGGAGACTCTTCTGATGAGGTGACATTTAATGACAGGCTGAGTTAGATCCAGTGACAAGGTGAATCTAGCCTTGCAAAAATTGGGTTGATCATCATTCTGAGTAGAGAAAAAGTCAGCACCAATTTCTTTTTTTTTATTTTTCTTTTTTAGGTAGTCTAATCCCTTCATTGTTTTTATTTCCTTAATTTTTTTTATTGAAGTGTAGTTGACATAAAATATTGTATTAGTTTCAGGTGCACAACATAGTGATTTGATATTTATTTACATTACAAAATAATCACCTTGATAAGACTAGTAACCATCTGCTCTATGTTCATACCACCAATTTCTAAAGTATGAGTGTTAGATACTGTGTCTGGAATATAGTAAGTGATTATGAGAACTGTATGTGATGATGTAAAAGAGGTAGACAGGACAAGATCTTTTTGGGATTTGTACGTCTGAGTAAGAAGTTTAAGAATTTATTTTGATGTGGTAGTAAGTCTTTGGAAGATTTTAATATTAAAATATCAAAAGAGGCTACCTAGAGCATTAACTGCCATTTCTAAAGAAAGAGTAGAAAGAGAAATGTTGCAATAGCTCTCTCTCTAAACTGATTTCTCTCTGAACGACTTTTATTTGGCATCAGAAAATGATATAAAAATAATATACACTTGTGTGTGTGTGTATATATATATATATATTTGTGTGTGTGTGTGTGTGTGTGTGAAGAAGACCAGCCCTAAGCTAAATTCTGTTGCCAATCCTCCTCTTTTTTTGCCAAGGAAGATTGGCCTTGGGCTAACATCCGTGCCCATCTTCCCCTACTTTAAATGGGACGCCGTCACAGCACGGCTTGACAAACGGTGCGTCGGTGAGCCCCCGGGATCAGAACCTGCAAACCTTCCAGCCGCCACAGCGGAGCGCACACACTTAACTGCTACACCATCAGGCTGGCCCCTGTATATTTTTTTATACAGTTTTTTACATTTTTTAAATACACTTATTTACTGTATATATACTGTATATATTTGTACTTAAATTTTCCCTATATTAGAAACTCCTTTGTTTCGTAAACAAATGTAGAGAAGATCAAATCATCTGCCTCAGAAAATCACCATTTCTTCCTTTTCCCTTTCTGTAGATCCTTTTCTATACATGGGCATCTTCCATCATGTTTCTGTTAATAATTAGTACAGCTGCTTGGTTTAACTACAACTGTAGATGGAAATGAGCTATGCAAGTTCAATTGACATTTGGAAATGAGGAAATATATATATATTTTTTACTAAACTTTCATTTCTGTATTCCATCTTTTAAAGTGCATAAAAACTGAGAAACTTTAGTGTTTATCTAAACTTTTATTTCACTTCTTTATCACACAAAATTGATTTTTTTCTGTTAGAGAGTAAAATTGATGATTATAATATATAAAATTATAATGCATATTAGGTTTTTATAAGCTGTATAATAATTAATGCTCAATCTATTTCCACTACCAAAAAGAAGATATAATTGTTGATTCACATTTAACGAACATAATTGTAACTTTTTTCTTTTGTTATATGTATTTGCTATGTTAATGCTAAAGGCTGTAATAAATATACCCTTAACTTCAATGGCTTAACAGAGTAAATTTTATTGCTTTTTCACAGTAATTTTTATTTTTCTGTCACAATAATTCTGTGTGGGTATTGTGGGTTGTCCAAGGGATGAGGGGCCCTGGTTCCTCAGACTTGTCTGCTTCCAGCTACTGGAAGGGGACAGATATTGAAAAATGCACATCTGCCATTTAATAATCCCAGTCCAAAAATGGAACACATTATTTCCATTCATATTCTATGGTGAGAACTAGTCACATGGCCCCAACTGGATGCAAAGAAGACCAGGAATTGTGGACTTTGGCTATAGGCAAACCAACTTTCAGAAATGGATCTATACTTTTTTACATGCTGTATTAAGGTAACTTTGACATAAAAATGTGCAAATTTTAAAAGCACATAATTTAATAAATTTATTTATATATTTTTATAGACATATTCATAAAATATTTATATATTTTATATATACGTGTATATATATATCTGTTCCACATCTTTGCCAAATTTGGTGGTATAATCAGTTTTACTTTTCGGTTTCGGCAATGCTATTTAGTATGTTGAAACGTTTTACTGAAAGGACTTGGTGACTGGGGTTCCTGCATTATCTCTTGCTTTCTTAAGAAAGTTAAGAAAGATTTAATTTCTTTTAAGTCCCTGCTTAAGAAGGTCAGTAAAGCCCCATTGCTGTACTTTTCTATCTCACCTTCAATTTCTGTCAAAAAGAGATGAAATTTCTTTTGACACCACTTGGGTTAACAGGAATGCATTCTTAGAAAGCTTTTAAAACTTATGCACTCTCAGGCACTGATTGCTGAGAGGCTGTGCTGGGCGGATTGTGCGCTATAAATTCAGATCTCTTATGCTAATATCTGCTTAGACGCCACCACACCGCCATGTAAATATTCTATGTCATATTATTTATAACAATCTATTTTCATAATTTTGACAGGAATTGAAGCATAAATATTCATATGTTGCTACATTTAGGTGGCCCCAGTGGCCTAATCCTTGTTTAGAAATAGAATATTCTCCAGCTTGGAGAAATTAATTCCTCATAGACATCACTGGGAAAAAACAAAGACAGATACAAAAATGAATCCTGCTTTTATGCATTTCCGCTTTTCCAAAATATTTTAAACACCTAAGAACACCCCAACAGTATGATGTGAATAGAAAAAGCTATTGTATGGATCTTGCTGCAAGAATTGACCCTTACTCTTGAGAATAATCTTATAGAAAAGGAGAAGTGTTGATGTTGCAAAGGCCGCCATGAGCCATGTTTCCAGACAAGCTGTGGTTTAAAGACTAATTAAGTGTTAATTTATATGATTTTAAAAATAGAAGTGACAAAGACAGATGTTTATTTGCTGAGAAGCATAGGTTAACTATTTGTTGACTGCCGATTGGATTATCTCTGAATTCCTGGGATTTTATGCATAAAAATGACCGCATGTGTTGGAGGAACTTCAGCCTTCTCTACACCACGTGCTTTCCAGAATGTTTCAGGAAGAGCCAGACAGGTGCTGAGACATCTTGTGAAGGCACATCTGGGGAAGGATGTTTCTAGGTATATTTCCAGTTTTAATATAAATTATTATAGTGCCAGTTTCTGTAAAAAACACATTAATAACTTTTCTCTTTGTTGTGTTAATAAGCTTACTCTACTTGGGCAGATAGTGGAGAAATTTTATTTGTTATTATATGTCAAGTAGGGTGCTTTCCAATTTTATTTAATTTTTTTTATTTTTCAGAACAGAAATGGGGAGATATATCTTAAATTTTCTTAAATTCTTAATGACATTGATACAGATATTTAATCTATTTACTAGAGGAAAACACATGTTCTTATGTATTTATTTATTTATATTTTTGAATAATGATAATCTTGTTTTTTTCCTCTCATCTTCAGCACCTGAATTTAAGAATTCTGTGGCTGCTTTTATAGAACAATTACTTCGTGACACCCAGAATGGTTACTTTTCGTCATCTTAAAGTGAAATAAAAAAATTATTTTTGTTTGAAAACGTGACAATTCTTTCCATTTTGCAGAGTGTATGATGGGAAGAGGTAAAGGATTCATTTGATGTCATGTCCTCTTCAGCCCATATGAACGATGCTGTGGGAAAAGATGTCCTCTTCAGTGTTAATTTGGGTATTTGTAATCATCACTATTATTTCTTCCCAAGGGGATTTCGTGTATGTATTTTATGTAATTTTGACTATTTTAAGATGACAATTCTGTGGTTTATTTTTTTAAAAGGACCTATCTTTTTTGTTTCTAGAAAAAATTGAAATGTCTTTATAAGATTTATATCTCTGTCCTCTAAATCAAAAAGGCATTCAATTTCTTTTAAAAGCAGTTGGGTTGAAAGGAATGGTACTCTTTGCCAACTTTCATATTCTATTTACTACAGAACCCAGGTTACTAAGAACATATATTTGTTGACTTATGTGCTAGGGTTTCCATTTTGAATCTCTTCCACCTGTACTTGTCAGAGATATCCCCACCTACGAATTTTTGAAGACAATGTTTTTCAAAATATTATTTGCATGATTTTTATAAGCAGCATTGACTATACCTATTTTCTAGGAGCACAAACTAAACCTATCACATCAGAAACAAAACGTCATTTTTAAAGTTGAGGAAAAAACATGAGGGTTTCCAATCATTGGTCCTAATGGTTTGATCATATGGCCCTTTTTTCGTAGCTGTTGAATTTGTTTTTCACTCAACACATGAAGAAATTAATGTAGAATTATTAAGCATAAAACCCATGTAAAACGACCCAACAGAATATAAATCATTCTTTTTCAGGGTAGATTAAAATGACTTTCTAAAAATCTCAATGTAAGATCTGATTGGCATCTGGTATTCCAATGAAAGTGACCTTCAGTGAGAAGTCTCTCCAAATGCCTTGGTCCAGGATTAATTCACACATCCAAAATTCTCTGTAATATTCACCCTCTCCCTGATACGTTACTATTATTATTAATACTGACATATATCAAGATTTATTATAAAAGTGGTATAGAGTCTTTTTCTTGGTTTTCCTAAAATTTTTAGTTTCCATGTGTTTTGCTTAAAAACGTCCCTAAAACTTTGTGACATAAAGCAACAAACGTTATATTATATCTCATGATTTTGTGGGTCAGAAATTCGGGCAAGGATCAGCTTGCCCTCCTTCTTGTCCCTTCTTCTATTTTACCTGATATCAACGTGGATCATTTGGTGTTTTTCAGCTGACAGCTACCTGTTCTGGAGTCTCCAAGGTGGTCATTCCTGGCATCTTGAGAGGAATGGCTGGAAGGCTGGGTTCAGCTGGCCTCACACTCTCCAGGGAGTCTCAGAGCCTCTCCGTGTGGCCTGTTCAGCAAGGTAGTTGATCTTTTTTTTTTTTTTTTAATTTTTTTTTTATTTTTTGTTTATTGCAGTAACATTGGTTTATAACATTGTAAAAATTTCAGGTGTACATCATTGTACTTCTATTTCTGCATGGACTACATCATGTTCACCACCAAAATACTAATTACAACCCATCACCACACACATGTACCGAATTATCCCTTTCAGCCTCCTCCCTCCCCCCTTCCCCTCTGGTAACCACCAATCCAATCTCTGTCCCTATGTGTTTGTTTATTGTTGTTATTATCTACTACTTAATGAAGGAAATCATACGGTATTTGACCTTCTCCCTCTGACTTATTTCACTTTGCATTATACCCTCAATGTCCATCCATGTTGTCACAAATGGCTGGATTTCATGATTTCTTATGGCTGAGTAGTATTCCATTGTGTATATATACCACAGCTTCTTTATCCATTCGTCCCTTGATGGGCACTTAGGTTGCTTCCAAGTCTTGGCTATCGTGAATAAGGTAGTTGATCTTTTACTTGGCAACTCAGTGTTCCTAGAATGAGTGTTCTAAGTTGTTCTGGTGAAAGCTATGAGGTGTCTTATGACCTAGATTTGCCGGTTCCAGAATGTCACTTCCACTACATTCAGTCAGTCAAGCAAGTCTGTAAAGCCAGTTCAGATTCAGTGGGAGGGGAATTAGAATCTACCTCTCAATGGAAGGATCAGCAAAGACTTTGTGGCCATCTTTATTCTACCACAGAAATTTTGTTGAATAGAATTTAATGGATTCATAGAGAGGTTGTGAACCATTGGCTTAGAAATTATGAGTATGGTCTTGGGCAATAAAGTAGTCCATGTGAAAATCCCAATTCTTGATGTTTTTAAGTCTATGACAGAGGAGAACACTTCTCTGTTCTTCACCTTTCTCTTGTTGGGACTCATATGCCCGCCTCAGACATTTTAGTTTTATTAAATGTGATATGGCTTATCTTTAACCTAGTCCTTTGTCAAGTAGAAGTGGTAGAGTGGAGGATTCTGCATTTAACCAGATTATTCTGCTATTTGATATCCTTTTAATTTATCAGATTTTGGACATAATCAGAAAAACGCAAACCCAATGAGACTTCAATATTTGGATTCTTCAAACGATGGATTACATATTTTCTCTCAACATTGACTGACTTATTTGGTGGAGTTTAATTTTTGTCTAGCCATATTAAGTAACAATTATATTTAAATGACATATTGTACTTTAAAATTGACCAAGTGATTTTGTACACATAGTATCATCAACCCTTACAATGACAATTTAAGATAAATAGAGTGGTTACTATTTCCTTTTTTTAACAGATAAAGAAATTAAAAGTCAAGAGAGATTAATTTACTTTTTGAAGTTCACATCGCTAGGGAAGGTTCACTCCTCAAAATCAAATTGTAGGTTTGAGTCAGCCACCATGAAGTACAGAATATTTTTGACATGTCATTTACTAAGAAACTTAAACATGTGTAAAGGAGAGAAGGAATCCTAATGTGTTATTACACATCTAAGTAACATAAATGCTGAAAACTGTTGCATTTATTAAAAAATTAATAAATTCATGTGAGAGAATACAATATTATCTAATTATGACTATCTTTAGTTTACATTCAACTCATTTACAATTTATTATGCACCTTTATGTGTCTAATTTTGCACTCACAGAATCTAAAAAGGAATCTAAAAAACACTCTACCGTGAGGAAAATATCATTTGGAAATTCAGAAGTGATTTAGTTTTCATATCATTCTGCTGATGCAGAGAGCTAATAATAGTACTGAGAAACATTACTTTTATATTTGCATAATTTCCTTCTTGATACCACCATCATGGTTTACTTAGGTTGACAAATCATTACTGCCCACTGCCACACCTGCTACCTTTTTGTTGACAGCAAACAACATTATGCTACTGAGCTCCTAGAAAGGTTAATTTCTATTTTCTGCAATTATGAATGACATGGTTAGAAAAGGTTATAGATAGCTGAATTACTATGATTACTCTTTGCTAGAAATTATGCAAATAGGTATAAAAGCAAAGTTTGTGAAAAATGAAATTAGGCTAAACTTGATTTAGCCTAGTGTTATTTATGTTATAACTCAAAGTGTAAATAAAACACCAACATAATAAAATCTAAATCTAAATGTAAATATTATTTTATTATGAAGCACAAATAGGGTGCTTGTTAACATAGCATTTTTGCTGTAGCAGTGTTGTATTTGATATCATCTTTGAGGTATTCTGAAGCACATTAAAATCCAGTCTTGCATGATATATAATTTTAAAATGATGCTATTCTATTTTTTTCCCTAAAAGCACTGTGTACAAATATGTTAGGCTCATCTTAGATGTCAAATATTTTATTTGCAGTTATAATTTAAAAAAGAATTGCTTGGTTCCACTAAGCATAAGTTTCTGTAATTTAATTTGTCTTATTAATATCAACAATATCTCAATTATTCACAATATTTAAATCTTTGTTTTGAGGTCAATTTTTCTAATTTACTAAATTTCATCATTAAGCCATATTTCCACACATTCTTACCTTTTGTACTTTCTCTAGTTCTTTCCTAGTATGACATTTGGGGTGAAGGACTCAAAGTACTTTGAAGAAAATTGGGGAAGCATTTTCTGTGCTTCTGGGGAAGCAGTTTCTTAAAGAACTGAATTCATGCTAATGGTTAAAACTTTGTAAAACTGTATCTGAACAGATCTATTATCAGCTTGTTGATTGATATTATATAAAATATAATAAAATCTCAAAATTGTATTTTATGATAAATTATATAAATTATATTATATTTTAAAATTTATTTCCAAAATTATGACACTGAATATGAACATATGAATATTTTATATGGACTGCTATATTTACATATATGACATATACCAAGTGTGTATGTATATATTTTATACCCTCATATCTGAGAAAACACTTGCTTAAATGTATACAAAAGGCCATCAATCTGTCAGTTTTTAAAACTATATTGTTATGAAGAAAAATTTAAGCATTTTCTTGAAACAAAAGCAATTCATAAATATATATAAATATATAGCCATAAATATAAGTTAATATGCTTCAAGTATTAGAAAGAATTTCATGTGAAAAATTGAAGCATTACTTTACATTAATTTTAACTCTATTAATATATGTGTTTATAGGATGCAGTTTTTAAAGACAAAGAAAACCCAAAAAATTCAAGTCATGTATTTGTAAATTTGGTTATGAGTATCTTAATATTCAAGATCAACCATAAAATCATTGGTGGCCATGAGAAAGACCAGGAAGCTCTTCTTCCTAGGCACACAATTCAACCACTCAGCCCAGCTTAATTTGCAGTAAGGCATGGTCATGTGACTGAGTGCCATCGATTGGGATGTAAAGGGTGTAATGTTTGCTGCTCCCAGACTTCTACCATAAAGACCACGCACATGTGATCCTCCTTGCTATTTCTCTTTGCCAGCATGCCTTGGAAAGGTGTAATGATCCTGGAAGTCAAATATTGAGTATGGTAGAACCCAGTGTTGAAGACTGAGTTATTATATCACCAATCAGGAGAGGTATGACTGCTAGTAAGAAACAGCAGTTTTAATTTTGTAAGGAAATAAAATAAATGCCTGTCATATTTTGAAACATTATACATTTTAGGGTTGTGTGTGTGTTTGTGTGTGCATGTGTTTACACCTGAAGATATATATGAAAGTAGCTAGCATGATCTTAGCATATACATAGACTTAGAAGACATATGAACTGAAAAAACATTAATTAAATAAAATTTAAAAAGTGGTTAGAAATGAGACTTTTTTTCTTGTTATCCTTTTCATATCTTCTTACTTAAAATTTTTTTTTTCCTTCTTTGGTTATACTGTCCATTATTACAATTGTTCAAATTGGGGGGGGTCCTTGGTTCATGTCTCTATTTTGGGATAATCTTTCCATAAAATCTTTGGTTAAGAATGAGGGTTTACCCCAGGAAAGCAAGGCTGGTTCAACACTGAAAAATCAATTAACATTAAGTCATCAAATTAACAAGCTAAAGAAGAAGAATTATATTATCATTTCAATGGATGCAGAAAATATATTTCACAAAATTCAATACCCTCTTGTGATAAATACTCACAATAAGCTAGGTATAGAAGAAAACTTCCTTAACCTAATAAAGGGCATCCACCAAAAAAAAAACCTTACAAATAATTTAATTAATGATGAAAGTCTGAATATTTTCTCTATAAGATCAGGAACAAAGTAAGGATGTCCTCCTCAGCACTCTTATAAAATATTACACTGGAACTTATAGCCAATGAAATATGACAAGAAGAAAAAAATAAAAGGCATACAGAATATAAGGGAAGAAATAAAAGTATGCATATTTGCAGTTGAAATGATTATTTACATAGAAAATACAAAAAAAATCCACAGAGAGGGCCGGCTAGTGGCATAGTGGTTAAGTTCACACGGCCCAGGGTTTGCAGATTTGGATCCTGGGTGCGGATCTACACACCACTTATCAAGCCATGCTATGGCAGGCGTCCCACATATAAAGTAGAGGAAAATGGGCACAAATGTTAGCTCAGGGATAATCTTCCTCACCCCCTCCAAAAAAAATCTACAGAAAAACTCCTAGAACTAAGTAAATAAGAAATAAGTAAGGTTGCAAGATATAAAATTCAATCATATTTCTGTACACTAGCAATGAACCTTTGTAATTTGACATTAAAGAAACGGTATCATTTCTTTTTTTTTTTTTTTTCTTTTTTTTTTTTTTAATTTTTTGTTTATTGCAGTAACATTGGTTTATAACATTGTAAAAATTTCAGGTGTACATCATTGTACTTCTACTTCTGCATAGATTACATCATGTTCACCACCAAAATACTAATTACAACCCATCACCACACACATGAACCCAATTATCCCTTTCACCCTCCTCCCTCCCCCCTTCCCCTCTGGTAACCACCAATCCAATCTCTGTCCCTATGTGTTTGTTTATTGTTGTTATTATCTACTACTTAATGAAGGAAATCATACGGTATTTGACCTTCTCCCTCTGACTTATTTCACTCTGCATCATGCCCTCAATGTCCATCCATGTTGTCACAAATGCCTGGATTTCATCGTTTCTTATGGCTGAGTAGTATTCCATTGTGTATATATACCACAGCTTTTTTATCCATTCGTCCCTTGATGGGCACTTAGGTTGCTTCCAAGTCTTGGCTATCGTGAATAAGGCTGCAATGAACACAGGGGTGCATGTACCTTTGCAAATTGGTGTTTTCAAGTTCTTTGGATAAATACCCAACAGTGGAATAGCTGGATCATATGGTAGTTCTATCTTTGATTTTTTGAGGAATCTCCATACTGTTTTCCATAGTGGCTGCACCAGTTTGCACTCCCACCAGCAGTGTATGAGAGTTGCCTTCTCTCCACATCCTCTCCAACACATGTTGTTTCCTGTCTTGTTAATTATAGCCATTCTGACGGGCGTGAGGTGATATCTCATTGTAGTTTTGATTTGCATTTCCCTGATAGTTAGTGATTTTGAACATCTTTTCATGTGTCTGTTGGCCATCTGTATATCTTCTTTGGAGAAATGTCTGTTCAGGTCTTTGCCCATTTTTAATTGGGTTGGTAGTTTTTTTGTTGTTGAGATGCATCAGTTCTTTATATATTTTGGAGATTAAGCCCTTATCAGATGTATGGTTTGCAAATATCTTCTCCCAATTGTTAGGTTGTCTTTTCGTTTTGTTGATGGTTTCCTTTGCTGTGCAGAAGCTTTTAGTTTGATGTAGTCCCATTTGTTTACTTTTTCTATTGTTTCTCTTGCCCGGTCAGATGTGGTGTTTGAAAAGATGTTGCTAAGACTGATGTCGAAGAGCGTACTGCCTATGTTTTCTTCTAGAACTTTCACAGTTTCAGGTCTTACATTCAAGTCTTTAATCCATTTCGAGTTAATTTTTGTGTATGGTGTAAGGTAAGAGTCTACTTTCATTTTTTTGCATATGGCTATCCAGTTTTCCCAACACCATTTGTTGAAGAGACTTTCTTTTCCCCATTGTATGTTCTTGGCTCCTTTGTCAAAGATTAGCTGTCCATAGATGTGTGGGTTTATTTCTGGGGTTTCAATTCTATTCCATTGATCTGTGTGTCTGTTTTTGTGCCAGTACCATGCTGTTTTGGTTACTATAGCTTTGTAGTATATTTGGAAATCAGGGAGTGTGATACCTCCAGCTTTGTTCTTTTTTCTCAGGATTCCTTTAGCTATTCGGGGTCTTTTGTTGTTCCATATAAATTTTAGGATTCTTTGTTCTATTTCTGTGAAAAATGTTGTTGGAACTTTGATAGGGATTGCATTGAATCTATAGATGGCTTTAGGAAGTATGGACATCTTAACTATGTTAATTCTTCCAATCCAAGAGCACGGAATATCTTTCCATTTCTTTGTGTCTTCTTCAATTTCTTTCAGAAATGCATTATAGTTTTCCGTGTACAGATCTTTCACCTCTTTGGTTAAGTTTATTCCTAGGTATTTTATTCTTTTTGTTGCAATTGTAAATGGGATGGTATTCTTAATTTCTCTTTCTGCTACTTCGTTGTTAGTGTACAGAAATGCAACTGATTTTTGTATGTTGATTTTGTATCCTGCAACTTTACCATATTCGTTTATTACTTCTAAAAGTTTTCTGGTGGATTCTTTAGGGTTTTCTATATATAAAATCATGTCATCTGCAAATAGTGACAGTTTCACTTCTTCCTTTCCAATTTGGATCCCTTTTATTTCTTTCTCTTGCCTGATTGCTCTGGCTAGGACTTCCAATACTATGTTAAATAGGAGTGGTGACAGTGGGCATCCTTGTCTGGTTCCTGTTCTTAGAGGGATAGCTTTCAGTTTTTCACCATTGAGGATGATATTAGCTGTGGGTTTCTCATATATGGTCTTTATTATGTTGAGGTACTTTCCTTCTATACCCATTTTATTCAGAGTTTTTATCATAAATGGATGCTGGATCTTGTCAAATGCTTTCTCTGCATCTATTGAGATGATCATGTGATTTTTGTTCTTCATTTTATTAATGTGGTGTATTACGTTGATTGATTTGCGAATGTTAAACCATCCCTGCATACCTGGAATAAATCCCACTTGATCATGGTGTATAATCTTTTAACGTATTGTTGTATGCGATTTGCTAGTATTTTGTTGAGGATTTTCGCATCGATGTTCATCAGTGATATTGGCCTGTAATTTTCTTTTTTGTGTTGTCCTTGTCTGGTTTTGGTATCAGGGTAATGTCAGCTTCAGAGAATGAGTTAGGAGCTTCCCCCTCCTCAATTTTTGGAAGAGTTTGAGAAGGATAGGTATTAAGTCTTCTTTGAATGTTTGGTAGAATTCACCAGGGAAGCCGTCTGGTCCTGGACTTTTATTTTTGGGGAGGTTTGTGATTACTGTTTCGATCTCCTTACTGGTGATTGGTCTATTCAAATTCTCTACTTCTTCTTGATCCAGTTTTGGAAGGTTGTATGATTCTAAGAATTTATCCATTTCTTCCAGATTGTCGAATTTGTTGGCATATAGTTTTTCATAGTATTCTCTTATAATCTTTTGTATTTCTGAGGTGTGTGTTGTAACCTCTCCTCTTTCATTTCTGATTTTACTTATTTGCGCCTTCTCTCTTTTTTTCTTGGTGAGTCTAGCTAAAGGTTTGTCTATTTTGTTGATCTTTTCAAAGAACCAGCTCTTGGTTTTATTAATTTTTCTATTGTTTTTTGGTCTCTATTTCATTTATTTCTGCTCTGATTTTTATTATTTCCCTTCTTCTACTGATTTTGGGCTTTGTTTGTTCTTCTTTTTCCAGTTCCTTTAGGTGCATTGTTAGATTGTTTATTTGAGATTTTTCTTGTTTGTTGAGATAGGCCTGTATTGCTATAAACTTCCTCTTAGAACCGCTTTTGCTGTATCCCATAAATTCTGGCATGTCGTATTTTCATTTTCATTTGTCTCCAGGTATTTTTGATTTCTTCTTTGATTTCTTCATTAACCCAGTCGTTGTTCAGTAGCATTTTGTTTAATCTCCATGTATTTGTGGCTTTTCTGATTTTCTTCCTATAGTTGATTTCTAGTTTCATACCTTTGTGGTCAGAAAAGATGCTTGGTATTATTTCAATCTTCTTAAATTTATGGAGACTTGTTTTGTGGCCTAATATGTGATCAATCCTGGAGAATGTTCCATGTGCATTTGAAAAGAACGTGTATTCTTCGCGTTTTGGATGGAATGCTCTGTATATATCTACTAGGTCCATCTGTTCTAGTGTGTCGTTTAAGGCCAATGTTTCCTTATTGATCTTCTGTTTGGATGATCTATCCGTTGGTGTAAGTGGAGTGTTAAAGTCCCCTACTATTATTGTGTTACTGTCTATTTCTGTTTTTATGTCTGTTAATAATTGCTTTATATATTTAGGTGCACCTACATTGGGTGCGTAGATATTTACAAGTGTTATATCCTCTTGTTGGATTGTTCCCTTGATCATTATGTAATGCCCTTCTTTGTCTCGTTTTATAGTTTTTGTTTTAAAGTCTATTTTGTCTGATATGAGTACTGCTACCCCAGCTTTCTTTTCATTGCCATTTGCGTGGAGTATCTTTTTCCATCCCTTCACTTTCAGTTTGTGAGTGTCTTTAGGTCTGAAGTGTGTCTCTTGTATGCAGCATATATATGGGTCTTGTTTTTTTATCCAGTCAGCCACCCTATGCCTTTTAATTGGAGCATTTAGTCCATTGACGTTTAAAGTAGCTATTGATAAGTATGTACTTACTGCCATTTTTTAACTTTTTTTTTTTTCCTCAGTGTTTTAGTAGTCCTTCTCTGTTCCTTACTTCTTCTATACAGAATTGATGGTCACTTTAGTTTGACCTCTGTCTGAAAGCTGTACTCTTCAACTACCCTCCTCCCTCCTTTTATGTTTTTAATATCATATCCAACCTCTTTTTTGTGCATTTGTATCCATTACGTTCTAATCGTGGAAATAGATAATTTTTCCTATTTGTGGTCTTCTCTTTTCCCCTTAAATCAGTCCCTTTAACATTTCTTGTAACACTGGTTTTTTGGTGACAAACTCCTTTAATTTTTGCTTATCTGTGAAAATTTTGATCTCTCCTTCCATTTTGAACGATAACCTTGCTGGGTAGAGTATTCTTGGCTGTAAGTTTTTTCCTTTTAGCACTTTAAATATATCATGCCATTCTCTTCTAGCCTGTAAGGTTTCTGCTGAGAAGTCAGCTGATAGCCTTATGGGGTTTCCTTTGTATGTAACTTGTCTTTCTCTTGCGGCTTTTAGGATTCTCTCTTTATCTTTAATTCTGGACATTTTGATTATGATGTGTCTTGGTGTGGGCCTCTTTGGGTTTATCTTGTTTGGGGCTCTCTGTGCCTCCTGTACCTGGATGTCTGTTTCCTTCCTTAGGTTAGGGAAGTTTTCATCTATTATTTCTTGAAACAGATTCTCTGCCCCCTTGTCTCGCTCTTCTCCTTCCGGGACACCTATAACACGGATGTTAGTGCGCTTGATGTTGTCCCAGAGGTCCCTTAGACTGTCCTCACTCTTTTTAATTCTTTTCTCTTTTACCTGTTCACCTTGGGTAATTTCTTCTAGTCTTTCTTCCAGCTCACAGATCCGTTCTTCTGTATCCTCTACTCTGCTTTTGAGTCCCTCTAATGAGTTTTTCATTTCCAGTATTGTATTCTTCATTTCTGATTGGTTCTTTTTTATATCTTCCATTTCTTTGTTGACATTCTCACTGAGTCCATCTATTCTTCTCCCCAGATCAGTGAGCATCCTTAACACTCTTAGTTTGAACTCTCTGTCAGGTAGGTTGCTCATTTCTGTTTCACTAAGTTCCTTTTCTGGGGTTTTGTCCTGTTCCCTTACTTGGAATGTATTCTTTTGCCTCTTCATTTTGCCTCTTTCCCTGTGCTTGTGTCTACGTATTAGGTAGGTCAGCTACGTCTCCTGCTCTTGGATAGGTGACCTTATGTAAGTGATGGCTTAGGAGGCTTCCAGTGTGCTTCTCTCAGTTCTCAATGTTCCAGGGGTGACCCCTATGTGGGCCACGTGTATCCTTCTGCTGTGGCCTGTTTGCCCTCCCTGTAGGCGCCCAGGGAGGCTGAGTTATGCTCCTGGCCAGCTGTTGTAATGCTCAGCTGCTTGTAGTTGTTGTGGGCCCTTCAGTCTCTTTATCAGCTGTGGGGAGCCCCAGCACAGTTGGCTGCAAGTTCTAATACCACATTTGTGTTGCAGTATTTCTTTTAAGTGAGTAGGCCCCCACCGTGGCAGGTTGTTAGGCTCAGGGCCTTACAATTGCTGTAAGCCTCTAGCCTATTAGGTCTCTTGTCAGCTCTCTGAGGATTGCAGCTGGGTGGGGCTGGCCTCAGGCACAGGAGCACCCAATTGTTTCAGGTTTTGGAAGGTGGAGCAAACCTCCTATGTGGGTCTTTGAGAAGTACAAGTCTTCTGTGGCTGAGAAGCCCTGCCGCCCACAGGTCCACACACACAGTCTACACAGTCCTGCCCCGTGTGAGTGCCCCGACCTCCCCAAGTGGACCCAGTCTCTCCACGGCGGGAGCCCCACACTCTCTGCCACCGCCCCACACTCTCCACCCGCTCCTTGTGCACACCCTGCCCCGCTCAAGTCAGCTCAGTTGCCAGGCTGCAGAGAATCCAGTCACCAATCTATGCAGGCCCACACGTTGCCTGAGGGCTTGTTGTTGGGTGGGGCCAGTCTCTAGGGTGGGCTGCCTGCCCTGGCTGAGCTGGATTAAATCGGTGCTCTAGCGGGTGGAGCAGACCCTGGGCTAGCAGGTCTCAGGGAGAACTCCAATGGCGTCTGTGTCAGCATGCTCACACCAGGCCACAACAATGGCCGCCGCCAATGTCCCAGTCCCTGGAGAGGTCTCACCCCTCACCGAGATGCACTCAGGGCCTATTAGGTGAGTCTCTTGTCACCGAAGCACTGTGCACCTTTCTTTCTGGTGATTTTAGGATGCTTTCTGGAACGGGTGAGTTTGCGTGTGGGCCCTTTAAGAGCCAGTTTTAGTTTCTTTGTGAACCGGGTTTTCTGGGGGTGCTACCCAATGCTTTAGTAGCAGGCAAAGTCAGATATTATGCCGCTGGTCTCAATTGTGCTGGGTCCACAAAATGCCCACAGCGGGGGCGCTCCCCGGCTCAGGGCCCCGCGCCTCCAGGGAGGCTGCGTACCTGTGAGCTGCTCCCGGCGGCCGTGAAGCTGGCGGCTTGTGAAGGTGGCGTTTTTCCTCTCCAGAAGGGAGTCTCTGCCTCTTCTACCCCAGTTAGGATTGTCTGTTGTTGCAGGAGTTCCTCTTATCCAGTTTTCAGTTCTGTCTCAGGGGTAATTTTTCCACGAGTAGTTGTAAATTGGCTGTGTCCACGGGAGGAGGTGAGTTCAGAGTCTGCCTACGCCGCCATCTTGACTCCGCCCCCCCCCCCCCCCCGGTATCATTTCTTATAGTACCAAAAAATGGAGTAAATAGGTACAAGTAGAGCCAAATGTGTACAGGATCTGTACACTGAAAACTAGAAAACACTGATGAAATAAAACAAAGAAAAACTCTATTTAATAGAGTTTAAGAAGATATATGATTAACAATAAGAATATGAAAAGATGCTCAACATCATTAGTCCTTAGAGAAATGCAAATTAGAACTACAGTAACATACCACTACATACATGTTATAATGGCTAAAAAATGACAAAAGTGACCATACCACACTTGTCAAAACACAGAACTGTACACCACAGAGTGAAATATACTCTACATACATTAAAAGATAAATTAATTAAGCAAATTTTCAATCAGAAGGGATCACTTCACAATAATGCACCTTTCTTTTCTCTATAGCTTTGCATGTCAAGAGATTTCTCTTCCGAAGAGATGAAAACTACCTCCTTGAAATTTTGCCCATTGATCCATTTCTGTTTACAGCAGCTACAAAAATGACATTCAATCTTAGGCAATGTGTTAGTCAACCCTCAAATCTTTGAGATAGTCTGTGTGTGTGTGTGTGTTTAAGGATTATTTTCTACCTCAGCACAAGGTAAGAATTTGATATATGCTTGCTAAATTATGTTTTTACATTCGTTTGAAAATATCAAAAACATTATTCAAATAAACATTTAGACTGGATATAAAAAATAATCACAGCAGAAGATTTTGGCAGAGCTACTTTATTCCCATTTTCTTTTTTGTCTCATTTCTCATGAACTCACAAACCATCAAGAAGGCATACACATACCCAAATTGCACTCTTTTGGGCAAATCTAATTCCATCACCGTTCTGGATGTGGCCTCAGGCAACCAGGAACTTTCCTACACTATCCCAAAAATCAACAGCAATTTTCTAATTAGAAAGCAACCTAACTAATTAATCCCTAAGTAATTTCAGGAAATTTTAACTTCTAAGATAAAACCCAAATGAAGTCACTAAGCCATTTCAGAGAGGCAGGAGGTTGTTGACAGTGTATCAACCAGGATAATTAAAAAACAAATAACCAAACAGAAAAGTTGGCTCAATTCAGTGATTGCTTGGAGAGGAATACATCCTTAGCATAGGATATATTCACGTTTCCATTTACCAGGAGAATTTATTCTCAGGTCTAATTTTGTACAAGTAATATATGGAAGAGAGGAAAAATAAACACTAGGGTGTTTCAAACATCATTGTACGTATTCATTTGTAAAAACAGGGGGCCTATTTCTTAATTTGAAAACAAAATATGCATGATAAATCTCTGAGGAAGAAAATATGTAAACCAATGTGACATATCACTTTCTTCATCTGAGAAGTCAGACATAGATTTTATTTTTATTCATTCAGGAATTATCATGTCCCAAGGAATTACAATAGGATTACAAAGATAATAAGATACAATATCTGCTCTTATTCTATGATGGGAAGGAATTAGGGATATTCTAGGAAAGATAGTTTCCTTCACTAAAGCATAGAAACTTGAAATACCATCGTGTTACTATTGAAAAGCGTTTTAGCATTGCCTCCATGATCATATCCTCCTAATGTATTTGTCAAAGTAAAACTAGGGAGTCAAAGTGTTATATGAATGTTTTAAGCATTTTGATGTGTAATGCTACAATATCTTCTACAATAATTGTATAAACTCACATTACCACTTAGAAAATCAAATCCTCCACACACTCACTAAAACTCGCTAACATCATGTGCTATTGTTTTAAAAAACCAAAAAATTTTGAAATAAAAACAACCCATTTTTTTTAATGTGCTTATATTTGATTACTAAAGTTGACTCCTCAATCTTTTCACATCTTAAAAGCCATAATTCTAATTGAGCATTTAACATTCAGTGTCATTTAGGGGAAGTTAACGAGAGTACGTAAGTCTTGTCACACCACCAATGTTCTAATTTAATAGTCTTATTGTAGACTACCTGTGAATCTACATTTTGAAAAAGGTCCTGGGCTAATTTAGATCTGGACCTTCATTTACTGTAACTGCCTTCTGGAGTGTTCCTCTTACATTTACAGGTAAAACCTCTGTACTAGCATGAATAGGTGAACCATCAGAAAGACTCACATGAATCACAAGTGCTACCCAACACCAAGCCTTCCTTATGATTAGCAAAACATTAAAACAAGAAGCCACTGCCACTGGCTGCTGAGAGAGCTTGAGAAAGCCTCTCATCTCCTCAAGGCTTGAATCCCTCATCTGCACAGTCTCTAACATGCTTACACAGCCGCACATGCCAGCACATCTTCTGAGGCAGGCAAAGCGAACACAGGCCTGCTCCACACTCCTGCTCCCTCCGCATGAAGCTTGGAGAAGGTGCACATGCCAGCTTTAGTAACTGAAGCCCCAAGCAATCCAATGCACTTTCCTGAGAAATTCCCTTTTTTGCATTGGGGCGCATTTTGGGAGCATAAACGATCTGCGCTATCAAAGATAGCCCACGGGAGCCACTGAAGGTTGGAGTCTTTAAGTTTTTATACTCCATTCATCATGTAGCTAAAGAAGCTACAAAAAAAAAAAAAAAAAGACTAATTTTTATTCCAGTGCTTCTGTGGCTCATATCCAGAAATTGCCAGTTTATTTATGAGAAGGAATCTAGATATATGAGGCATACTCTGCTAAAACTATTCTGAGATAAGACCTTGGTACATGGCAACCCTAAACAGCCCCTGGGTTATCTTCTAGCTAGTAAATCTCAACAATATGTTTACAAGGACATCTAGTCAATACCAAAATTGTCTCAGGCATGGAAGATGGAGGAGTGTCATTCATCTTTTCATTCACAACACTTAAGTTTAGTGGGAAGTAAAAACAACACTCGAGGGTCTCAGAGTTTAGTAAACATCGTATATCTTTGAACACTCAGGTTGTCTCTTAAAAGTTTATGTGAATTTTGAATTTTAATCCATAAAATAAGTGTGTTTCTTAAAAAATTTAGAGATAGTGATTCTTCTCCAAAATTAGTAAATACACAATTTCCATTAATTTGGTCCATGTTTATCATCTTGTGACATTGAATATACACTTGCATACCACATGTATTTGTTTTCTATTGCTGCATAGCAAATTACCATAAATTTAGTGGCTTAAAACAGCAGCCATTTATTACTTTACAATCTCCATAAGTCAGAGGTCTGGGCACAGCTCATTTGGATTCTTTGCTCAGGTTCTGACAAAACTGTATTGAAGGTGTCAGCCAGGGCTACAGTTTCATCTCTATCTCCGGGTCCTTTTCTAAATTCATGTGGTTGCTGGCAGAATTCATTTCCTTGAAGTTGTTAAACTCATGGCAGCTTATCTCTTCAGGACCATAAGGAAAGAGAGTGTCTCTACCATTTTAAGTATGTCACCTCTAGACTCTTAAAGACTCTCATTAGGTCAGATCTACCAAGGATAATTTCCTTTTTGATTAACCTAGAGTCAACTGATTAGTGACCTAAATTACATCTGCAAAATCCTTTTGGCATATTTTACTGGTTAGAGGCAAGTTGTTAGTCCCATCCACACTAAAAGGCAAGAATTACACAAGAGGCATTGAAACAAGGAGATGGGAATTACAATGACATCTTGGAATTCTGCCTACCATAGTACATGTTCCAGCTTAGGGAGCACAGCCTTAGGGTTACTTTCAAGTATTTTAACAGAGATGGTGAAAACTAACTGAAATACCTATAGACTCTTTATCTTTTTTTCATACTATGTTAGTTACATGTTAATGTACTTATTTCAGATTCCTAAATCTAAAAAGAACAAACTTTGGGGATAAATGACTCATAATATATTTTTGAAATTTATAGGTAAGTACACATAATTAAAGAACTAGTTTACTAAGATGCAAATTGGCTATGTATATATATATACGTATACATCTTTCAAGGCAGTTTTCCAATGTTTCAAAAAGATTGTTTTTCCTAAGGGCAAACAAAAACAATTTAACAATTTCTTTTGTTTGATGGCCAGAACATTCCTGTCATTTTTGCTCCCTATATTTGCATTAAATGCTATATAGGATTCTGCTCTTACACAAAATAACATATTGAAGGATGCAGCCTTAGTTTAGCTACTTAATAAATTGAATTATGTGCTCATATTATATATACACAGTATATATTGAAAGTGTTTTATTGTTTCCAATAACTGGATGAATTTAAGGGCACGGTTTATTCAAATAATGTTGATGGCAAAAATACCAGTCATTATATTGATTTCAAAAGAGTTAGTATATTTCTGCATACCAACATAGACACTAGCCATTTTGTTTGGTGACAAATCATTAAATTAAATATTCATTTATATCAAATGATCAAATTGAGCAAATGTGACAGATTATTTCATAACATATTTTTGTAAAAAAGTTACAATTTTCTGTAGAATGAATTGAAGTTCTTAAAAATCTCAATAATGATGTTGGAGTTGTGTTGAGAGAGCAGGAAATGAGACTCAGCTACTGTATGCCAGCTTCCTATTAGTTGTTGTTTGTTTTCAGATGGATTGTGAATTAGTGAATAGTACAAAATGATATGGAACCCAAGCTCATCTAGTTTCATTGTGATAGGTCCTATTTTCAAAACACAGGATGGCTCCTCACACATGAATTGTGACAGAATGCCTCAGGCTGCCTGGGCTTGCATTGAGATGTTTTCCATGACATTTACTCTTCATAGACCTAACAATGGCCCCACTGTCTATTGAGGTGAATGTTGGGGGATTTAGTAGTGTAGGGGAGGAAGAACTAGTCCTCTACCCTTCTAGGTTCTTCTGGTTGTTTAAGAATTAAATTAAAATGAGACAGAATAACAGGAGAAAATCAAACAAATTTAATAATATGTATACATGGGAGAGGAAAACTGAGTAACTTGGCAAAAAGGCCAAAGACACCGCCTTAAATATCGTCTTCAGCTAAAGACAAAGTAGGATGTTGGGGGTAGTGGTTTGGGACTTCAAAGAGGAGGAAGGCAATTCACATGGAGATGAAAAGGAAATGTTTGGTAAACAAATGTTTGCCATGCCTTGCAGAGACAATGGAACATGGAGAGGACTTTGATCAAATGGGCCTTGCTAGGTTCCTCCCTGTCTACCACACCTAGTTCATATTATTCTATAGTTATCTATGGTGATAGGTCCTTCCTGGAACAGGCCTGCTATCTTAAATTCTTTTAGGCAGTTAGGGGGACAAAGTTTCTTCCTGAGTGTTTTGTTCTTAAAAATAATCAAGCCAAGGAGGCACATTTTGGGATGGCATATTATGCTGCCCTATGGTAGCTAGAGAAGAACCTCCTCCAAACACCAAAACAATCCAGAGAGTATCTGGATTGAGAAACCTTCAATCAAGTGCAATGCATGTATTAGATTCTCGCTCTCTCTGCCCCACCATTTCTAGGGCATTGGCCCCATAATTACCACTACTGTGCACTGAACTCAGGGCCTCAGTCTTGTAAATTTATCATTATTCCTAAATAATTTCAAATTGGTCTCCCATTAGCTCCATATCTGAATTTAGCAACTCCTACCTCTGGTGGATTCCTCTGGCATCTTCATGAAGACAGAAGGGTTGTCTTACCATGGATAGATAGCCTGTAGTCCTCCTCTTCTTCAGCATTTTGTGTACAGCAGTACTTGTGCCTGGAGCAGAACTCTATTCTATCCACAGATTACTTACTTCTACTTCAGGTCATTTTGCTCTTAAATATCCTTCATGGTGAGATGCTAAAGTTTGTTAATGAAGGCTTTAAATAGCTTCTTCATAGTTGTAAAAGTTCATTCCAGGAAACAATATTGGAACTGGGAATTAGTGGGGCTATTAAGGCTTTAGCCCTTGCTCAAGACATTTCTGCATCTCAGAGCTGGAGATGACTCACCACCACAACAGTTACCTTTTTTTACTGGTAAGTCTTTATCTTTCCATTCAATCTGAGGTGTGCTTAGGGAAAGTCAGCTCAGCTGTTGTGTACAACAATTCCAGCATGACTAAGTGATCACGTGCTAGAGCCATCAGTCTAGGACTCTCTCATAGTCCAGCTCTGACATTTACTAAAGGTGTGACTTTGAGCAAGTTTTTTTTTTTATTTCCTTTTGTTTTTAGTGTAACTGAACCTCAATTTCCTCATTTGTAAGAGTCATAATTGTAGTACTTCTCTGACGCAGTTGTTATAATGATAACATAAGGTAATTGATTCATAGACACTTAGCACAATTATCAGAAAAAATATACATTGACTTCATCAACCTGATTAAAACTCTTAAAACAGATTCTCATTAATTTTCAATAAGATGCAAGATTCTTAATAGTGCTTATCATGTTTTGAATATTTTGACCTTCTTTTCACTTCTAGTCTCATTTCACATCAAATTCCTCCTTGCCATTTTGTCTTTCACTTTCTTTGTCTCTGTCCCAGTGTAAATAGCCTATGTAGGACATTAGTAAAGTCCACAATTAATTGTAAACACTGTGGCAGATTTTATTTTCCAAAGATTGCCATGGCAATATCTCTCATCTCACACTCTGTTCTGCGAAGTGATGTTGCCCCATCAAAAGATGGAGTTTATTTCTCCTTATTTTCAGCTTGGAAGGGTCCTGTGATAGCCTTGATCAATAGAATACAGTGGGGAAGAATGCTTTGCTTATTTCAGGTGTATCCTTAACTGGCCTGGTAGCTTCCATATCCTGTCTTGGAACGTTGGTATATGGGTTGCTCACGTTCTGAACCCAGTCATTAGCCTGTAAGAAATCCAGGTCACATAGAGGGGCCTGGTGTAGGTGCTCTGGCTGACAGTGCCAGCTGATCTCTGATCTTCCAGTCTTCTAGCCATGTGAGTAATCTGCCTTGGATGAACAGACCAGTTAAGCCTTCAGTTGACTGTATCCTGACACTATCCGATGGCCACTTCATTACGGATGCCAAGCAAGAACTGTCTGTTGGAGCCCAGTTAATTCACAGAGCAAAGCCAATAATAAATTATGTTACTCAAGTAAGTTTTAGTGTGTTTTTCTCTGAAGTAATAAATAATCAGAGCAGATTTTGATGCAATTTTGTTTTAGCTTATTGATGTGTTTTAGTAGCTAAATTTCTAGAGCCACACTTATAAACTTCCTTTTGAACACAATTCCTTTTTTTTGTTTTGCCCAACCTTTGGATTCTTTGCTCACATATGCAAGTCACATTATATATACAATTTCAGGAAATTCATGGACCTCATGAATCCCACTCATTAAATCTTTTTAGAAGACCATGATCCTTACCTTAAAAGATCTCTTTTCAGAATATTTAACTTGTTTTAGAGATCCTTGATACACTCAGCTAAGTTTTTCTAATAACATTGTCATTTAGTACAGAAAAGGAGAAAAGCAGATTAAGGTATAAAAGTCATAGACTCAAACCATCACTGAAGATAATACATGGGACATAGCAGTATATGAAGAAGTCAGGCTTAAAACAAGCAGTTATTCTTAATTTTGATTTTAAAAAGCTATTCATCTGTTCATTTTTTAGTTTGTTCATATATTTGTTCACTATTTTATCACTTATCATTTAGTAAACATGGATGGAGCTCTTACTAAATTCTGAGTCCTGTGCAGAAATAGAGATGAATGAGGAACAATTTCTTTCTTCAAGACACTCATAGGTTAGTTGGAAAACCAGATATGCAACAAATAAATGATAGTGGAATTTCTTGAATATATCAGTAGAAAGGTCAGAGAACATCTTCTTGTAGCTATTTATGACTTGCATATTGAAGATGAATGGGAGTTTTCCAGAAAGCAAATAAAAAGTAAACTATTCAGACAAGTGTAGGAGATGCTAGTCGGCAGTTAGAGAAGATTAGAACTGTTGAATAATTAAATGTGTATGTAGGTATAGCTGGAGATAATCCTGGAGATGTAACCATGGCCAGGTCACAACATCATAGGTTGTTTAGACTTTCTCTGGAAGGACACAGGGATCTATTAAGAGGATTTCATCAAGAGAGAGAGACAAAACAATCAGATTTTTTTCCTGCAAACTGTCACTCTTGAAGCATCTGAAGGATGGGTTAAAAGATCAAGAGTCAGAAGGAAGAAAAGGAGGCCTTTTCAAAGGTGAACTATGCTGAGGACCTAATATGAGTGGCAGTAGCAATGAAGAGGCAAGAGAGGATTGGATCCATATTTAGAAGATAAAATGCTGATCCTAAAGATGAATTTATTGTGAGGATATGAGAGACTGAGGAGTCTTTTTTGTCTCCCCAATTATTGGTGTGAGAAACTGTGTGGATTATGGTATAGAGAAAAGTATAAAAGCCGGGATGAAATCATGTTTGAATATGCAGACCAAATCATATTTCCCAGCAGAATCCTTTTAAGTGATTAAGTAAATGGATAGTTACCTATGTGGAGTTTGATATGGGTATGAGATTGTCAGGGGAACATATATGATAAAATGTTGGATATGTCCACTTTGGTTATCAAGAAAGATGCCTGGGAAAACTGTATTGATTTGGGAGTTATTAGCAAACAGGTGATGTTTGAAACTATATTGTTAAATAAAATTAAGAGGGAGTTAGAGGTTGGATGAGAAGAATACTGAAGACAAGACTGTGAGGAACAGCAAGACTTAAGTGGCCCAGAGAAAGAAATTCCGTTGTATAAGACTGAGAACAAACATTGCATAAGATTAAGGAATGTACCAAAAAGCTAAGGGAGAAAATAATTTCCAGAAGAAAAGAATAGTCAAAGTTTTCAAATGCAGGAAGGACACAGAAAATGAGAACTAAATATTCAAAAGTCATTGGTTACATTTTCCCTAAAAGTTTTATCTAGTAGTGGGAACAGAAGTCAGACAATAAATTGAACAGTGAATGGGCAGGGAGGAAATGGAAAGAGTGAGTACAAACCACTTTTTAATGAAATTGAGTTGAAGGGAAATATGCTTGGAAATGAATTGAAAGTCAAATGTGTATATGCATTTATGTTGTATATTATCGAATCCAAGTGCCATTGATGAATCTAAGTGACCATTATCTTATGTATTAATAAGAAAGAAAAAACTCTTCCCAATTAAACTATAATACAATATAGTCTTATAACATAGAATTTTATTAAATATTTATATCACCTTGGTGTATACACAAAGAGGAAAATACAAGTCAAGTAACAGGCAATGACGACTACATTATTATTCCTGCCTACCCACTAACATTTGTAAGACTTCAACTGTTATAAAAAGCATTATGGTATCAGAAAGTTGATAAAGTAGAAAATTGTGCATCTTAGACTCAATGAAAATGATATAATACATATATAAATGTGTGGGGGGGGATGTACATTTCATAAGCTGATAGGGAGATTTAAAGTAGAGATTAATAGTTAACATATTCCCATAAGTGTTAAACAAAAGTATATCTTAATTATTTATGAATTGTCTTTATTGTATACAACAATCAGTATTTAGTGTTAATATGTATTTAATATACCTCTCCTTTTAGTTAACCTTTAGACATAGCACAATGGGGAAGCAGAAAAAGAAAGCTGGGGTTTTAGTATGACTTTGGATACATGAAGTACATTTTGAAAAAAGGAATAGCTTTGTAAGTAATACTTTGAAAGGCAATAACATATTTCAAGGACTTCTGGAATTCCTATCATCTCAGATGAGAGATTAATGAGAGCTTTAATATTAGCTTTTTTGTAAAACTCAGATTGCACCAGGTTTTCAAACCTGCTGTGATGAGTTGAGTTTCTTTAATGAGAAGTGTTTTAGGTTACCCTTTTTGCATTAAAAAAGAACATTCATTAGTGTGACAAGCTTATTGCCCTGTATCTCTTCTCAGTTTTCAAAGCTGGCATTATGAAAGAAGGTACTAGAAAAATATTCAAATTTTAGTTACCAAGTATGAATCATCGAAAATTTAGCAGCCAGTTTGACTCCTATTAATGAGTTAAATAATTACACCTCTCAGGGAATGAAAAATGACTTTCTTAAAGTTTTCTTTCTCAACCAAAGGTAATGTTCCAAGGTATTGAATAACTCATGGAATTGATAATGAGTTCCTTTATTTTTTTTCTCCATCGTTAAGTTCAAAGCTATAATTTGATTTAAAATGGAGGTTACCATATCTAGACTAGCGCATTTTTATCACCTAATTATTGATTTTGACTGAAATGACTGAGCACACACACACTGATGATGTTTGATCATCAGTGATATTATGTGTGATATTAACCACAAAAGGTGACTGAAGAGATCAAAACTGTAGAGCATTTTAAACATGTGGGCAAAGCGGGCAGTGCTCCTTCTATATTATTTTATGTAATATTGTTACAGACACTCAAGATACATGTTAATGTGCTTATAGATAGTATAGTTGTGGAAAATGAGGGTGAGGGAAATGACATGATTTGAACAAGATTATAGCAGCAAAAAAAATTGGGATCGTGATTTAAACTCTGAACCTTTACTATAGCTAAGATAGATTTATCCATCATCTGTCTGTCTGTCTATCTTACATAAGGGTGGCTTGTTGCCAATAGGACTCTCCTTTGTGGATTTTCCACTTTGTACTATAGAACTCTTATCTAAATTACTATGCATTATTGTGTATTATCTATGTCTTATCTCTGTGTTAAAGCAATAAAAAATCTAAGACACTCAATCAACTAGAAAAAACCTTTCCTTTTAAACTTAAAAGATAGCATTTTCGAGCAATTTTAAATTCTCTTACAGAGGAAGTTTTATTTTTTTAATTCTACCACCTTAATAAACCTTGTTTGTCAAAATAAATGCCACCTGCAGCATGATGCATGGCGTTCGATGAAATGATTCATTTGTGGACAAATCAGTTGCTGCGCAATGTTTTCTGTAAAGTCTGGCACAGCTGGTTTTTAATTTGCCTATAAAGCAAAACCATTCCCTTTGGAGTAAGTGTTTTCATTTGGATACTTAGATTTGTCATGTTTGCAAACAATATTTTCTTCACTTTATGGGCATAGAAAAGTAAAATAAGGGAGTAAATATGCACACACACAAATACACATCAAGTGGCTTCTTTCCTAATTACCTTGCTTCTTATTCTAGATAAATAGATAATATTCAAAAATAAATTAATGGCCAAAATACTCTTAATAAAAAGAAGAATGTGCTCATTTGGCTTAACCTATATTTAAATTTCACACAGGGCTGGGGCGGCCCAGTGGCATGGTGGTTAAGTTCATACACTCCGCTTTGGCGGCCCAGGGATAGCAGGTATGGATCCTGGGTGCGAACCTACACACCACTCATCAAGCCATGCTGTGGAAGCGCCCCACATACAAAACAGAGGAAGCTTGGCAACAGATGTTAGCTCAAGACCAATCTTCCTCACCGAAAAAAAAAAAATTATGAACAGGGCCATCCAAGTAAACATGTTTGCCCTTTGCAAAACATTTCCACCTACTTAATACAAACTTAATGAGGTCATCATGACAAGAATATTGTTGTCATTTTATAAATGAAGGAGAAAAAGCCAAACTGTATGAATTGACTTGTCCATTAATACCAGAGTCAAGAATGGTGCCTGATTCTTTTTGTTCTGGTTCAACACTCTTTCTATTCTATGTATTAGTCTACACCCGTTATCAGCAGGTCATGTATTAGTCTACACCCATTATCAGCAGGTCACACACTTGGCTTTGTTTCCATTGGCATAAATATGTGTATATACTTGGCCTCTCAGACTTCCTTAAAATCCAAAATGCTTTAAAGCCAATAAAGGTGAGCAAGGAATGAAATAAAGATAATTACATTCAAATATTGAAAAGCCATTATTCTAATACCATTACCACGTTTGATGAAATTTATTAGATTAAAAGGTTCCCAGTTTTATATTTGAACAGTTGAGGTAAAGGCAAAGTATGCCACATTTGAGGATAGAGTGCACTTCAATATAGGTGCACAGGCCCTGTTTCATCAAAGAGTAATTTAAGTGTAGCACGTTTAGGGTCACAACCATATTTCAAAGTTTAGTTTTTTAACTCTTTCATAACTCATTCCTTATGCGTAAATCTATGTCAGTAATTGTGATACCATAATGTCACATAGGTAATCTCTATATTCTCCTGCAATGCTATCTTTGTATCTGTTCTTTCGATGTGGATGTTGAAGTCTATGTTTCACAGCAGTCTATGTTTTAACAAGCCCTACTCATGATGCTGATGCGAGCTGTTATGAGAACTAGGGTGTAGGGTAAATGTCTGGAACAAAGAGCTCCCATGATACAATGTCTCAAAGATATTAGGTATTAGTTTTTCCTTCAAATAAGAGTCCAGATGTGGGAGGGCAGTCCATATCAGTCCATGGTGGCGTAGTTAGAGGTGACTCTGCCTTAGGGGCATAGTTGCTGTCATTCTCTGGGGTTTGGAGGCTGGCTCAGCAACTGCGCGTCTATTTCATCCTAGGGAAGTGGGGAAGAGAGGGCACGAACTCTTAGTGAAGCTGATGCTTACAGCCCCAAAGATAAACCCCCGGATCTCAGTGGATTTTCCACTTGAAGTTTATTTCCTATTCACATGAAGTTCCAAACAAATGTTTCTGTTAAACAAATGGGTGGATCTCTTCTAAGAGGTTCTTCAAGGATCCAGGTCCCTTCCTTGAGATTTCATTACTGTCAACATGTGAATTCCAGGCTTGTCATGCTTGTCTTCCTCTAGCCTGTTTAGGGGAAAAGGAGCAATTTGGGAGCTCTTAACGGAGCCGTGGAAGTGGCACAGATCATTTCCAGCACCTTCTGTTCTCCAGAATGCAGCAACGTGGCAACACCTGCCTGCAAGTGGGGGCTGGGAAATAAAATCAATCCGTGTGCGAGGAAGAAAAAGAAGTGTGTTCACTGAGCGGCTACAATGTTTATGCCAACTAGAACATAATTTTACTTTTTAAATTGATATTGAGAGGTTTCACCTTTCATTCCTTCTCCATTTCTTATTGACCTAAACTTACTCACACGCCAGCTTGAGCTGGAGGAGGCAGGAGAGGAAATGTCTTCTCTGTGGCCATATGCCCACGTGAAATTTGAGGGAACTATCCTAAAGGGAAGAAGAAAATAATTGATGTTGGTGAAAATTTAGCAGTTTCCGTCACAACTTTCACATATGAATCCTCAAATATATATGTTTAATGAAAGTTGAATATTGATCGTGCATAGCATTCACATACAGTTTATTTTCATTTAGCAAAGTTTTCTGAAGAAATGAAGTGCCAGTGTAAACATTTTGTCTTTCCCTTTCATCTGGTGTTAGGTGTTTTATCTCTCAATCCTAACACTAAGCTAAAGGGCTTCATGGAATCCTACTTTGTGTTCAATAAGTTATTATTAATTTAGTAAAAGTCTTCTGATTCAGGACTCTAGAATTTTAAAGAAAGCATTTACTAAAACATTTCATAGATTTAATTAAGTGCTTTGCTTTTATTGGGAGTATAGCAGGAGTCAGTCTAAATAAATTTGTATATAATTGATTAGCAGCTGTTTCCATGTAATATTTAAGAAACAGCATAGCACTGGCTCAAGAATTCACTCTCCATTAGGTGAATAGTTTGCCCTCAAAGGAAATTATGTCTCTAGAAAAAAATCTAACATTTAACCACAGTTAAACTATTGTTTGTCAGGAACACTGCTAAATATTTTCACATATAGTAGCTAATTTAATTACATCATTGGTAGTAAGGCTATTTCTGCAAGAAATGATTGAATAAAGGAGAAAATAAAGAGGAGGTAGGATAAGATGAGACACTAAGGAAGAAGGAGAGAATAAAACCTGGAGGATACAACTCTAGAAAGACAGGTCTCTAAGTTGGCTTCGTTACAAAGGAGAATCCTTGGCAAAAATCATAGATCTGAGAATAGTGTTACAGTATATCCACAGCAAACTCAAATAAGTCTTCCACCATACCCAGTAATTCCACTTTGTTTTTATGGTTAACTTTTTAAAGTTTGTTTCCCAATTTTCAGCAAAAGGTATTATGCACATTTTCTCATGTGCCCAGATTTCTAATTCCACCTTCCCCATTACACCTCCTTCCAACTCATGTTCTCAGTTCATACTTTGTTATGATTATAAGGTTAGATAGGGAGGAGATTTTTCATCTTTCTAATGTGTGGCTGGAACCATCTTCTTCTTCCTATTTAGTCCCATGGGTAAAGTATCTCTTCTACTGAAGGCCAGTTACTCCACATGGTCTCTGATCCCAGACTCTCCTGTACTCAGAAACTTCACTCCATCGGTTTTCAACCCTCTCTCATATTTATCTTCAATATGATTCTCTCTAATATATAATCTCATTAGCATACAATTACTCCAAAAATTTGTTAAAAATAAAACTCTTCCCTAGTTACACAAAAGCCTTCAGCATCTACATACACCATTGCCAAACACAAATCCTCACATTGTTGGCGCTTGCTCCCTGCCTTTCCACTCTTCATCTCACTCCAACACGGCCTTCTCCTTCTCCATTCCACTGAAACTATCCTTTCCATTGCTCCAAATGAGTTCCATGTTGCCAAGTCCAAAGGTACATACTTTTTATCTCCTCACTTTACTCAGTCTTTCAGAGGTATTTAATCCAATGGCTGATTCTCCCTTTGTCAAATGAGCTAATGTTATTTAGATTCCTTGATAAGAAGTACTCCTGGGTTTCTTCCTTCATCTGTTTCTTCTTTTCTAGACCTTTTTTTCCTAGATGTGTCCTTTCTACATAGTTCCTAAATATGGTACTTTGAATAATCTCTATCTTCTTCATTGGTTTCCAAATGAATTGAGAAGTAAAAGAAGTGAGTTAAGCAGATGGGAACAAAATATAGTATTTATAAATGATGAAGTAGACATTTAAGACTGTGACTTATATCTGTGGGCTAGTGATCTTTTTAATTACAGACCCTGGGTATAGACAGAGCCACTCAGTCAATAACAGTATGGAACCATCCTGTGTCTTCTCTCACAAGGGTCGGGTCTTCACAAAATGACCGGGAATGATAAAGGGTGCATGCTCTTTGTAGAAGCCAGTTGCCAAGGAGAGGAGAGGAAAGGACAGAGCTAAGCTTGGATCATTATCCTAAACTGAACGCACGCCATTATGGGGGGATGAGTGAGGAGTTGAGAGGCCAGAAGTGCTACACTTCTCTCTATGGAAGGAAAACACTGTAAATGGGTATGACTGGGTGTAGGCATTCCCTGTAATAGCGGGGAACCCTGGAGGCTGTATGAAGAAATATAAGCCGTAGACACTATGTGACAAGTATGTGACAGTTCCATAAAGCAGATGAGACAAGGCACCAGAACAGAAAGGCCTTCCTAGGCCACCCTATAGGAAATAGCATCCTTACCCACTTACCCATTGCTTGGTTTCCTCTTACACTGCTTAAAGGCTGACACAAATAATTACTCTTTTATTGTTTGCCTAAAGTACAAAGAAAAGTTCTTGAGTACACTCAAAGTTCATTTTGTTCAAGATATATTCCCAGTGTCTACACCAGTAACCAGAATGTAGCAGGAATTGGCAAATGAATGAATAAATGAATTCAGAAATAAGACAAACATACAAATAAGTATCATATGCGTAGAGTATGAAAAAATAAGTGAGGGTAACTAAAAGTCCGATAACTGCTTATTGATGGAAGAGATTTCTGCTAAGTTGGTCAGGGAAGATTTCAAGGAGATGCAGTTTGAGCTGGACTATAAAGAACACAGACATGCTAAGTAGGATGGGTGAGGAGAATATCGTCACCAAAAAAGTAAAGTTTTAAAAACTCACATGACATTTTTTGGGTTGATGAAATTTATTACAGTTGACATACATGAACTTCCTCTATTTATGACTGTGGTATAAAGAAACATCTTAAAATATTAGTGAGAAATAAAATCATACATTTTATTTTTTAATTTATTTTCCTTTTGAAGTTATTAGAAGTTACTGATTTTGAGAATTTAACTTTATAAACTTCTATGTTCTAGAGAAGAACATGTAGCTTGTGTGTGTGTGTGTACGTGAGCGCATGTGTGCACATCTGCATATCTGTGTATATAGATATACCTACGAAAAATAATATTTTGGGACAGTACACATTTATTAAAAACATATAAACTATATTTTTAAAAATACGTTTTCTTCTTAATCTTAACTTACTTCCAGAAATTACAAATGACTTTCTGTCTAAATTTTCAGAAAACTGACATATTGGCAAAGGCATGTTTTTTTTCAATTGCTATAGTTTATATATTCTCTTTTTCTTACTTCAAAGTTCTTTTAGCACGGTAAGTTTTTTTTTAATTGTCTGTGTTCAGAAGCATCCTATAAGTATAAAGGAGAGTAATCACATGCTATTTTATTATCCATGGTTCTGTTAATAGTAGTGTGAAGTAATGTGGCCTGAAAAATAATATATAAAAATAGCCTATGCTTATTAGCTCTAAATTGGTTCAGTGAAAAATTAACGTGAGATTGGAAAATATGCTAGCATTCTTTTTCTGCAGGAGCAAAATTTCAAGAATACGGAACAATCAAGAATAGCTTAGATAAGATTCCTGCTGTTTCTCTCTAGGAGATTCAATAATCTCCTGATTCTTTTCCTATAACATCGCACAAAATTGCTTGTGTTAGGCAAATAGCAGGTATCAAAAGAACACAATTATGAATGAGATGGCTTTTTTGATCTATGGACTATGTCTGATTTTTAATTTTGCATTTTATCTGTATTGATTGGAACATGTAAATAGTACTTATCTGATCGAATAGCTCAGCTCATGAATGAAAATTGTAATTGTTTTGAGTTAGCCTACACATTTTCAAGCTTTTAACTATAATTTAAGGTCTGAACCGCATGTGGTTTCTTTTATGTAGAACTTATCCAAAAGCCCCAGAAAGGTCAATATGATTGCTCTTCTATATGACATATATTTTAGTCAAATTACAGAGCTGAGTGCAGTTGTAACTATCACATTTCAGCTGAGAACACTTTTAAAAAACCCACACCCTTTGTGGTCTTCAGAAGATTTTGTCTGCTCTAGACAAGTAGCCAAGGCTAACCCAGAGGCCACTAGGCCAAGCATATTTTATCATCTCCCACTGTGAAACCTTGGGCAAGAAGAATGTCTTATAACTCTGATCTTTAAAAAATTGGGTCTAACTATATTCCCACTGGTCCTGAGGCGTACATGATGATTTACAGAATATTGTTTATGAGGATTTTCTATAATAAAGGGCACATATACTACGAAGCATACCTTTTCTCAGAGGTGACCAAAATCTCTCTTGCAAATATTATTTTCATGCAGCAATTAAAAAAAGAACAGCTACAAAAAGTCAGTAATAATATCTCTGGTCAGAAATTTATTTACATACATTTCGTATACTGTCAATTTGGTATTTTGCACTTTGGTTTTTTAAAAATTACATGATAATTTAATAATTATTATTTAATGTCATCATTTGGATAATTGATTTTGCTCTGCAAAGATTTTTGTTGTTTGCATTTTCCAAAATTATGGATAATAGTGCAATTAACAATTGGTGATTTAATTTTTCTTTGAGAATCTCTAGAATCACTGCTCTCTCTCTGATGTGTAAAATGATAGAGAATAAAAGAGAAAATACAGAGCAAAAAAGAAAAGATTAAGCAAGCATTAACATGTCTTCCTTTTTCATCTTCCTTTCTATGCTTGTGTTCTACATAATCCACAATTAGTTTATTTTTTCTCTGTAACATATTTGTCTACATAATTATGTTTTTTAGATGTATTAACTAAAACATTAAGTATATAAATAGTTATTCAAATATCATAATTTTTCTATTTCTTTAAATATTTTTATTTTTCTTCATTCATGGAGGAGATCTCCTTATTAATACAAGAAATATGTATTGAGGACTTATTATGTGCCAGGTTTAGTTCTGATTCTCAAAGAGTTTAAATTGTATTTGGAATTTTTATCTAGCAAAGGATAGTATGTTTCAATGTCCAAGAGAACAAACAATGACATGATATTTAATTTCTATCAGATTAACACCTCTTGCATATTCTTTGCTGTCTTACAAATATTTATTGACCACACACTATGAGAAGGGCACTTCTAGGCAATGAGGACACATTGGTAGACAAAAATGTCAAAAATTGCTTTCCCTTTTGAGTTTATTTTCTAATTCCAGCTAACCTTCAAAGCAGAGCTGCATATGCATGAGTGAGTTCAGCTCAGATCGCCCAGCAGAAATCCCTGCTAATTCAGAGGCTAGAGAGTTGTTGGTTGAGCCACTAAGATTTTGAGTGGTTTGTCATACAGCAATAAATAACTGATATAGGTCAAGACACAATCAGCATGATGAACAAATTAATAATAGTATATTAGAAGAGTTGTTCTCAAATATTTTGGAGTCAGAATTTCTGTACGCTCTTAAAAATGATTACAGATTACAAAGAGCTTTTGTCTATGTTGATCATATTTATTATTTATTATATTAAATATTAAAATAGACTTTCAGAATATGTATATTTGTTTAAAAGTAGCAATAATTAACCTAGTACAGGTTACCATAATATATTTTTATGGAAAATCCTATAGTTTACAAATCCAAAATATAAAAATAGTGAGAAGAGTGGCATTGTTTTACATTTTTGCAAATCTAATTTTTTGCATATCTGACTAATTAAATAATAACTGGATTTATATATCTGGTTCTTCATTCAATCTATTGTGATATATTGTTTTCTTTGAAGAAAAGCTTGCCTCCTGCAGTTATGTAGTTGGAAGAGACAAGTGTTTTAATAGACTTTTCAGATGATTGTGGATATCTCTTTCTTGTATAACAGCAAAACTCAATAACTGTTAGTTTCTTAGAGTTTGCTTGCAGTGTGGAATCTGAAACCATATCAATGAATTCTTCATTTTCTCTTACATTAAAATCCACTGGTGATTCTTGCACTTTGAATGGATCTTTCAGACATGCATGATTTTGTAACTTCATGTACTGGCCATTAAGAAAACACTGATTATTTCTTATGTTGACAAATTTCATTATACAGTATAAAAAGTCACTACCAATTTCATCAAGAAAAGCCATTAAACACTGGGACACTGATACAAATTTTCCAAAATTCTAATTTTTTTCTTAAAACTTGAATTGGATTATTGGCAATGTAGCATAAGTGCCCAGCATTAAACTTTTTTATTATAATGTAAGTGCCTGACAATAAGCTTCTGGTTGCTGAGGCATCCATTTCAAAGACACCCATCTGGAATAAACATATTGCCAGCTGGATGACATAGCTACTAGCAAAACAACTAAATAAGGAGCTAGGCTGTCCCACCCATGAAGTTCCTCTTTCAGAAAGCCCGGGGTAACCTGGATAACTGACTGCTTAGGCGAGCCCACTTTTCTCCTCCCATGCCCTAATTCTCACTCTCATGCTTTAAATTCACCAATAAAGAGTGAACCCACAAAACCCTAGGCATCCCACCCTTGGACCCCATTAAAGGTGGAGCCCCAGGTCCATGGTCCTTCCCTCTCTCTCTACCTACAACCCTGCTATGCCGCACTCAGATGTGCCGTGTACCCTCTAGGACTCATGAGTAATAAATCTTGTTATTCAAAGTTCCCTGATGGTTTTGCTGAGGTACGTCCTGAAATCGTAAGAACCACAAAGGATGATCCAGCAACAACACTGGCCCTGGTGGTGGTGGTGAGGTATGTTTGTGGGGCTTGCTATGAGTAAATACAGGCCCAAGTGAGTGACTCAGGTATCCCTAGCCAAGAACATTACTGTCAACAATCTGAGACCCATGCAACAGGCAAGAAATTCTGTCAGGTGTTTTCTTTTAAACAACAGGCTCACTTGGTTCATTTTCAAGAAATATCTGGAAATATCCAAGTCCAAATAACCACAGTTTGTCTGTCACTTGTTCTTTCAAGTAAAAATAAATGTTCATTAAAAAGTGGCCAGTTCAGGGCGAGTCCAGTGGCCTAGTGGTTAAACTTGTCATGCTCCACTCTTGCGGTCCGTGTTTGGTTCCTGGGCGTGGACTTACACCACTCATCTATCAGTGGCCATGCTGTGACAGTGGCTTACATACAAAATAGAAGAGGATTGGCAACAGATGTTAGCTCAGGGCGAATCTTCCTCAGCAAAAGTGGCCAGTTCAACTAGCGTCTCAAACAATTGCACAGAGCTTTCCTCAAGATAACCACTGTGCAGCAGAAATATTTTATGCACACTTCCCATGTCATCGTACAGAATATTAAAATGAGGTCTACTCGAGGATCCAGAAAATTAATAATTGCTGTTGATTCATCAAGAGCATTCTCAAATGAAACTGGCTTTACAAAAATTATAGTTGTGTGGTGGTGAAGAATGCAATGACTACTAATACATGCGGTCAACTAGTCTACTAGTCCAGAGTGTGCCATCCCTTGATCTGTGCCAAGATGCCAGCAGTTTTACCCACCATTGCTCTTGCATCATCAATGCAAATGACAGCGCAGTGAAAAAGGCAAATAATACCATCATATTATTATGAAAAGAGTTTTGGTGTTACGGATGACCTATGAAGGTCTCCAGGACCCCCTTGTGCTGCAGACTACATCTTAAGAATTTTTATAAGATAAATACATGGAAATAAATGAGTGTCATGAGGGGCATCAGGAGTATTGGAAAAGGAGATGATTTGTGATTTTGAATAGCGTGACCTGTTTTGTGAATACAGAGAAGGTGATCTTCGAGATAAGATGAAAGAGGATGAGAGTGTAACTAATGCTAATGTCATAGACATATTTCGAGATCAGTCAAGAGGCAAGTGTGACTGGAGTTGAGTGAACAATGTCCAAGAAGGAGGAGATGAAGTTAGAGAGGTAACAAGGGGACCAGATCATATAAGCCTTTGTAGGCCATCATAAGGATGTTTTCTTTTACTCTTTATGAAATAGGGACATATTATAGGGTTTTAAAGAGGAGAGTTGCATAACTTGATTTGGATTTCAAATGAATTAGTCTAGCTGTAGAACATAGACAATAAGATTGCATGGGTGAACACACACCAATGAATGAGGAGACTCTTGTAGTAACCCAGATATTATGATGGCTTGGACTATAATGGTATCAGTTGGGGTAGGTAGGATAAAGTGGTAGAATTCTGGATATATTTAGAAGATTGATCTTGAACTTGCCAGCCTTCAGAATTGTGAGAAATAAACTTCCATTGTTTAAGCTGCCCAGTCTATGGTATTCTGTTATGGTATCTGGAGCAGACTAAGACAATTATTTTGAGATAATGTACTAAGAATTTGTAATATCCATGGACTTTCATGCATGTAACTGGATATGAAATATAACAATGAAAATCATAACAAAAATGAAGAAATTGAACATATTTCTTTCAGAAATGATAGATTTAGTAGACAACAGCAACAAAAGAATAGGATGAGGGGCCGGCCCAGTGGCGCAAGCAGTTAAGTGCGTGCTCCACTGCGGCGGCCCAGGGTTCGCTGGTTCGGATCCCAGGCACACACCAACGTATAGCTTGTCAGGCCATGCTGTGGCGGCGTCCCATGCCAAGTGGAGGAAGATGGGTGTGGATATTAGCCCGGGGCCAGTCTTCTTCAGCAAAAAGAGGAGGATTGGCAGATGTTAGCTCAGGGCTGATCTTCCTCACAAAAAATAAAAATAAAAAATAATAAATTAAAAAAAAAGAATAGGATGAAAAGTATTCGATTTACATGATTGAAAATCTTAATCTAATAGATGTATATGGAACCATATACCCACAAGCCTAGCATTTGCATTGTTTCTAAATATTTACAGAAACATTAATAGATAGTTTCCATGTATTAGGTTTTAAAAGAAATCTCAAATAATTTGAAAAGAAAAAGCCCACTTTTACTCCATACTTTTTCAAAATGCAAAATATAAGCCAAAATTATATTTCACTATTAAATAAAATAAAATACACTGTTCTAAATAACTCTTGGAGAGGAAGAAAATTAAAATTCAAATTATTCATTTAATAAGAGGAATATTACCTATGTGATATGATTAACATAACTCAGAAAAATGTGCAAATTAAGAAGAGAAAATGTGTAAAGTTAGCATTTAACTAATACAAAAACAAGTTTTGTTTTACGAGAATCCATCTATAAAATAAACTCAAGCATAAGAAATTTTGAAAGACAAAGGAAAATAATTTTAAATAGAGTAGAAAACTTTAGTATTGTTCAGTAAAACCCAACGTTAATCTTTTGGGAAAAAATAAAATTACTGGCAAGTCTGATCACTTATATACACACACAACCTTAGAAATCAAAAAGAGGAAAATAAATTCAGAAAGAGAGTAAATACACAATATTGTGAGTACATTACACATAACTTTATGCCAATAAATTAAAAATTTTAGATGAAATGAATGCTTTTCTAGAGAAAAAAAATCTATAGACAATCCTTATAAAGTAATTGCCAAGGCATACAAAAATCTTTTCTTAAATAATATGACAAGTATTTGTTGATATTGGTGAGTATTACCAAATATTTCTGGAAAGGGATATAGGGGATGTTAGAACTCTCTCCACTTCAAGTTGTGTACCTAGAACTGGGCAACAATTAATACACAAAAATAATTATAGGTTTTTTCATCCCTTTCTGAAGGCATCATCAGATGAGCCATCGCAAATAAAAACAGCATGTGGTTACAGTCTGGTTCCAATGCTTTCAGAAGGAGGCACTTCAGATTTGTGGAAGGGATTCAGCATCTGTAATTTTTGTATGCTTCTGAAGTCATTCTGTATGTCTCCACAGTGTGCTAATTTGAATATTACTCTAACAGAAGCGAATGGGACCTATGCGGTCTTGATCCACCTCTACACTAGCCAGTCACTCCCTCAAATTAGGAACATGGCTCACTAGAACCTGGATCTAATTCCCAACAAGGTATTGTTTCTAATCTGTTGTTTGGAATAGTTTGTGAAAGTATGGAAGATGTTTACATTAATATTTTTCTTTAACTTTTTAAGTACTTATTTTTGTAAACACAAAACTATTTTTAATAGTAAATATTAATAAATCTGATCTACAAGACTGTTGTTACTTCATGAGTGGAGAGTTCTTTTGAGGGCGGTCTCCCTTGAGAAAGAGGAAGAAATGCATTGATGAGATTGTCTGATGCTCCCAGGTGGAGCATCATACAATTGTGGGGTGTTCCTCACCGGTGAATTGCTAGAGTAAGAGCTGGTCATTTCCCACGAATGCTCACCACCATCCCTGGGTAACCCTAGGGTGTTTTCTTTTTTTATGTGAGTGCCAGAAGGACTTAGATATGTTCTGGAAACTGCAAAACTATACAGGCTACCAATACAAAGGAGAAGAATGATTTTCGGTGGGCAGTAACCCCAATCCTAGCTGAGGCAGTTTCTAAACTAAAAAACACTTTTAAGTGTTTCCTCTATCTCTCACGTCATACTAAAATTAGCCTTCTAAAAAAGCCTACACACAACACTGAAAAAGCAATTCAGAGATATTTACAGACACATTATGTTGAATAGTTTTGTGTTGACCTGCTCTACACATAACAGTCCAAATAGCCTTTATGTCATGCCATAGAATTTTTTAGTATTCCTACTTAGCTTAGCTTTAGTATTTTTTACATGATGATTCTTATATTCTTGATGCAGCTATGTAATTACTTTCCAGAAGCAAGAACGCCAAGCCTGTTTTCTTATTTTTATTGAGTTAGTGTTCATTTTGACAGTTACTATAATCGCATATTACTGAATTCAGGAACACTGGCTAGAAAAATAAAATGGGACTGGTGCAGCACTATTTTGATTCACATACTAGTTTCCCTATAAATGATTTTACAAGCACAACACTCCTCTCTCTCCAAAGGCTTCCAAAACACTACAAAAAGAATATGATCAAAAGCATTTTTTTTAACTCAAGGCAAAACAAGTAGAAGAAATCTGAAACATAAAAGGAACAAAGCACTCTCTGTAATTATACTTTTAAAAATGTTTCATTGCCCCTAAATATCGCATATGTTTTCAACAGTGCTTATTTTGAATATTTAAAGTTATTTGTACTTACAGAAATATACTACTCTTAAGAATTAAATCCTATTACAGTAGGAGAAGCCCTCTTCTGTTAAACTAGTGTGAATAAATGACAAAAACAAACTTCTATAATATATTAGTTATTATGATTATATTTTTTAAATATGTAAATTTCAAGAACAGAGTTTTTATGAGATAGAGCATCTTCATCTCAAAAGTGATGGGAGAGAGATTTACAAAATCAAAGAACCTAGAAATGTAGATAGTTGGTATAGATAACAAAGAAAAATATAACATTCCCAAGTAGTTATGAAATTACCATTAGGATTTCAATAGTTGTTCAGACCATTTGATTCTTCTTATTAAAGGAATAAGAAGACCTGATTTGTTATAAAATATTTATTATGCTGCTACTTTGTATTAAGTTAACATGAAAAATTCAAACATAAAAATGGAATATCGTCTACAATGAGGCCATAAAGTTATGTTTTACCATGTGAGTGAGAATTGTCTCATTTTTCTCTATAAACTTGTTGACATATAGTAGCTCAGGTATCCATTCGTCCTCTGTGATAGTTACTTAAAGTCAAAATTTAGGGCTACTCCTCTTAGTACCCCAGTTTGTTAATTTCCCTGCTATGGTTATTGTTATATAGCTATTTCAGCATTACAAAACACAATCCAGACAATGTTTATCAAATAAACTTTAAGCACTTAGTAAATTTTCAATTAATAGTTCTTGAACAAAAACTGGATGAATAGTTCTATGACAGATTTAAGTTATGAATAAATATTTTATTCATCTATGGATAAAAGAATATTTAGGAAAAATTTTAAAATACCTCTTAATTTCTGTGCAACCTTTGGCTTTTATAATTATTAGGCTGATGTATTTGTTATAGTTCAGATTACATTATTTTAACAAGCTTGTGTACTATGTATAAAGGCAAAACCACACACACACAAAATTTTTACATTAGAGATTTTTTTTAAATTTTGTATTTTGAAATAATTATAGAATCACAACAAGTTTTAAAAATAGATTCCTTTGTAAGCTTTACCAAGCTTTTACAGAGATTTTTACAGAGATTCCTTTGTAACTTTTATAAAGCTTCCCTCAGTGATAACCACTTACACAACTATGGTACAATGTCAAAACCAAGAACTTGACATTGGTACAGTACTTAACTAGACTATAGGTTTTATTCAGAACTCACCAGTTTTTACATACTCTCACTTGTGTGTGTGTGTGTGTGTATAGTTCTATACAATTTTACAATTTTATTCCATATATAGATTTACTTAACCACCACTACAAACAAGATACAGAATATTCCATAACTACCTAGGAACACATCTGGTCTGATCTTGAATTCATCCTGTTTTAACATATGGCTAGCTGGTAGATTTTAATCTGAACTGGTTTACTTTGACTTGGCAATGTAGGGGAGGAAAATTTTTCCTTCAACTCTTTTGGGTTCTTTGGCTGGTCTAATAATCAAATTGACATAAGACAGATTAAGAGGAGAAAAACCAAACTTAATTATGTATGTACAGGAGCCCCATAAGAATATAAGACCCGAGGACAAGTCAGGCAGTTGAGGCTTATATGCTATCCTGAGCTAAGAAATGGGCTAGAGGTCTGAGGCTTCAAAGGGGATGAGGGTAACTCACAGGACGAGAAGGGGGCAGATGTTTGGCAATTAGATGTGTGCCCTGCCATACAGATATGTCATTCTGATAAAATTATCTCTGATAATAGCTCTCTCTCTGAGGCAGCCCAATTCTTCAGTCTCATTTCTTTGGGGCAGTTAAGGGAGAGGTGAAGGTGTGTCTTGAGTCTGCTGGGTCTTGATTGCCTTCAGCTCCAAGTAGTCCACAAGCCAAACTGGCACATTTTGGGGAGGCTCATTCGAACCCTTTCAGTAATATATTCAATTGGACCACAATCTCTTCACCAACTAGAGGTTAGACTGTTTTAATTCCCTAGTGCTTATACCAGTGTCTGCCGTAAAGATGGTTTTCAATGAATAAATAATTTATTTTATTTGCTTTTAGCTCCACAGTTTACTGTATTAGTTTGCTAGGGCTGCCATAACAAAGCACCACAGACTGGGTGACTTAAACAACAGAAATGTGTTTTCTCATGATTCTGGAGGCTAGATATCTAAGATCAAGGTGTTAGTGGGGCTGGTTACTTCTGAGGCCTCCCTCCTGGCCTGTAGGTGGCCATCACTTCCTTATGCCTTGACATGGTCTACCCTCTGTGTTGGTGTCCAAATCTCCTCTTCCTGTGAGGACACCAGTGAGATTGGATTAGGGCCCACCCAAATGACCTCATTTGAACTTAATTACCTCTTTAAAGACCTTATGTCCTAATACAGTCACTTTCTAAGGAACAGGAGGTTAGGACTTCACATATGAATAGCTAACATCTATTGCCCATCCTCCTCCTTTTTCTCCCCAAAGCCCCAGTAGATAGTTGTATGTCATAGTTGCACATCCTTCTAGTTGCTGTATGTGGGACGCGGCCTCAGCATGGCCAGACAAGCGGTGTGTCGGTGCACGCCGGGGATCCAAACCCAGGCCACCAGTAGTGGAGTGCACGCACTCAATCGCTAAGCCACGGGGCCAGCCCCCAAAATATATTTCTCATATATAGTTGGTCTTCATCCACAGTTCCTGGCTCACAGCTCCCAAAACTCTTGAAATTTCCTGAGCGTTAAGAGCAGTGGAGCATCTTTTGTAATAATATTTGGTCTCTTTTCCTGAGTTCCTGAAGACACTTCAGGACTGTAAAGGTGAAATGAGTGTCTTGTTATTCATAACAAGCCCCTTTCCACTACAACTGGGTTCGTGTTAATGAAGATGACTTTTGGAAAGCACCCATGTGTGGAAGCTGGTTGCCAGGAAGAACCAACGTTGTGATTAGAGGGTTAGAATTTTCAGTCCCACTTCCTGACTTCCAGGGAAAGAAGAGAGGCTGGAGGTTGAATCAGTTGCCAATGGCCAATGATTTAATCAATCATGCCTATGTAATGAAGCCTCCATAAAAATTCAAATTGACTGGATTGGGGAGAGCTTCCAGGTTGATGAACACTTGGAGATTGGGGAGAGTGGTGCACTCAGAGAGCATGGAAACTCCACGCCCTTTCCCCATACCTTGCCCTACGCGTCTCTTCCACCAGGCTGTTCCTGAGTTGTATCCTTCCTTAGTAAACTGGTAATCTGGTGAGCAACCAGGTTTCCTGAGTTCTGTGAGCCACTCTAGTAAATTAATTGAACCCAAGAAAAGGGTCTTGGGTACCTCTGATCTATAGCCAGGTCAGTCAGAAGCACAGGTGACAATCTGGGCTTGTCACTGGTGTCTGAATTATGTGGGGGAGGGCAGTCTTGTAGGACTGAATCCTTAACCTGTGGAAACTCGTGCTGTCTGGGTAGATAGAGTAAATAGTGACAGATTTGAGTTGAATTGAATTGAATTGTAGGACACCCAGCTGGTGTCCTGAGAATTACTTGGTGATGTAGGGGGAAATCCCCCCATCTCCATGGTGAAATTGGGTGAAGAATCCAAAGAGTAGCTTTTAGCGCTTACAGGTACCTGAAAAATAAGTTAACTGCCTCATAATTTTACAAATCAGAATGTAAATAAAGAGAAGTTGTGATTTGTTTAATCACAGTGAAATTATTGGTAACACTAAGGCTAGAAGTGTTTTAACTCCCAGTGCCTTCTGGGCTCTGTAAGAACCACCGTGGCACAAACAATTTCCATGGCAACAGATTCTTCCATAGGAATAGACAACAAACAAACACACACACACCAAGCAACAGCAACAACAAAAAATTCATAACTTGAATGCGTAACACCAAAAACTCAGCAATGGTATCCTCTTAGACGGTTCATATCATTTGTGTCTGCTGAAAGCCCTTGGGGTCCAGATTCAGGAGACCTGATATCAAGTCAAAACTCTAGAAATTGGGGCCAGCCTGGTGTGGTGTTGTGGTTAAGTTCACACACTCTGCTTTGGCAGCCTGGGGTTCACAGCTTCTGATCCCAGGCATGGACCTACACACCGCTCATCAAGCCATGCTGTGGCGGTGTCCCACATACAAAATGGAGGAAGATGGGCAGGATGTTAGCTCAGGACCAATCTTCCTCAGCAAAAAGAGGAAGATTGACAGCAGATATTAGCTCAGGGCCAATCTTACCAAAAACCCCCAAAAAAACAAAAAACAAGAAATTGTAGAAATTATTGGTTACATGATTTCAGACAGTCCACCCAATATTTCTTTTGAAGTTTTCATAAACAAAAGGAGGATAAGATCAGTGACCATCAGACAGGGTCATTTTGAATGTCAAATTAGACTATGACTAAGAAGATCTCTAACTCTAAAGTGATAAGCCAAAGTTAGTAATTATTATTCTTTCATCTTAAATACTATGTAGCTCAGCTCATAATTGAGTCTATAAACATAATCAACCTTTCATTCTGATCCAGTTCTATATTCTTCCAACTATCTAGATATTTTCAATTGAAAATCACTATCTACCCAGGTAAAAAAACATGTTTTTAAATACAACTTCTAAATATATGAACCATTGTAATTTTGTAACTTCTTTATTCTTTCAAACAATGCATTATTATTTTTCTTTCTTTCTTATAGTAACCTCATGGCATTTTCTTCCTGTCAAGCTTGCTATTATTTTTCAATGTAACATTACAGGTGAAATTGAGTCTGCCTTATTACATCCTATGTTTTGTTATGCTGATTTTTTAATTATTGCTAGGCAGTTTTTGAAGCAAAATGAATACTTAAATTTACTTATCAAAAGGATCTTTCTAGTTTCACTTTAAAATATTGTTTTGTACAACTTGGAAGTAGCACATTCATTGACCCTTTATCATAGAAATTATTTAAATATACTGATTTCACATATAAAGCACGTTCATATAAGTGGAGGAAAATCAACATTAACCCTTTTTCTACCTCATTTACCTGACTTTAAAGAAATTTGTTTTTTCACTTACACTTAATAAGTAAACAACCATCAGCAACACGGGGTTCCACATAAACATCTCTATTAAGTCAAAGAAATATTGGTATTTAATATATTTTCCTATCTTATACTTCATTGGTAGAAAAGTTGTATTCCTGGCTCATTTTAGTGCTCAGATCAGTACATAACATTGTTAGAACTATTCTTTAAATTGACTTGTTTAGATTAAGCATTAGCAATTATGATACAAATTAAAAGGAGGATAGAAAATAGACATTTTGTTGAAAATTGACTTGGTAAAATGTTTGGTTTATTTATAGTACTGGCTTACATTTGTAATCAAGTTTTTCTTAGGCTGACAATAAAATTATTTCATAGTACATCAGCAAATTCTTTGACAAAGAATAATTAACAGAATGACAGCAGAGGTTCAAAATGATGCTAGGTTGGAGGGGAAAATCTGCATGGAATTAAAATGTTGCCAAAATGATCCATGAAATAGACAGCCTAGAGCTGAATATTAGACCATGATGACTTAGACCCACTGAAGGCCTGTAATTATAGATATTGCTGCACTTTGTGACAGAAAGTGAAATTATAGAGAGGAAAAAACCCTCGATGCTTATCATTTAAGAATCAATTCAAAACCTGGTGCTTGATAATGGAATTTGTTCTATAACTTGAATAATCTCTGTAACTCACATGATCAGTATTTGTCTTTGAATTTGTTCTAAGGTAATAGATATATAGTCAGGGTGGAAGATAAGAAGGAGCCAACCATGCAAAGAGACAGAGGAAGAACATTCCAGGTACAAAATCCCTGAGGGGGAAACTATTTTCTCATCTAGAATAGGAGAATTTCAGTCTATTTGTAAGATCTCTTGATCTTGCAGAATAAAGAAAAAAAGAAAGACAAAATTAAGTAAGTATTCAACAATTATGAAACACTCATTATGTGTCAGACATTGTTCTAGTATGGAATATATAAGCAAGCTTGTGAGGTTTTCTCAGCTGAAGTGTGCATTTTATCCAAGGGAACAGTCACTTAAGTGTATGAGTATAATAAAAGTAAATGGAATTCCAAATAAAATTGTGAACAAGCAACCACAGAGCAAGTGCTGTGGCAAGTTCAATTTTGACATTCATTCTAAGGTGGAATGATATTGGAGTGGAAATTTGAAACATAAAATAGCATGCTGGGGAGATGTAAAAATGTATAGAGAAGGGTTCAGGAGGCAATATGTGCAAAGGCAAGGTGTGAAGGCACCTCTCGGTTGGTGGAACAAAATCTCCAGTGTAGGTTGGCTGTAGAGTGTGCATGGTTAGAAGCAGCGAGTTACTTGACTTGCATTCAATACTGTGATATGTGCAGTGTAGGGGAGGAAGAAATATTCTTCTACTCTTCTAGGTTCTTCTGGCTGGTCTAAGAATTAACTTGACATAAGACAGAATCAGAGGAGAAAATCAAACAAATTTAATAACATGTATACATGGGAGAAACGTAGGAAAACTGAGTAATTCACCAAAACGGCCAAAGCCAATAACATCTTCAGCTAAAGACAAAGAAGGATGTTGGAAGTAGTGATTTAGGACTTCAAAGGGGAGGAAGGCAAGCCACATGGAGATGGAAAAGTAAATGTTTGGTAAACAAATGTTGACCATGCCTTGAAGAGACAATGGTACATGGAGAGGACTTTGATCAAACAGGCCTTGCTAGGTTCCTCCCTGTCTACCACACCTAGTTCGTATTATGCTATAGTTATCTACAGTGATAGCTGCTTCCTGGAACAGGCCTTCTACCTTAAATTCTTTTAGGCAGTTAGGAAGAAGGTCAAAGTTTCTTCCTGAGTCTTTTTTTCTTAAAAATAATCAAGCCAAAGAAACACATTTTGGGGTGGCAAATTCTGCTCCCCTGTAACAGAATAAGACAAATATTCATCCCTTCACTATACGATGTTATAATGTTGTTAATTATGTGTAGCAATAGCACATTTACTCATATGTATGCATCTTGGGCTAGTTATCAGTAGGAGTTTCAAAAATTGAGAATCAATAATTGGAATGCATTGTTTTCACATTTCTTCATTTGCTATCTGTGGAACTTATTTTTATTTTTCTGGGTCAACTAATACTTTAGTTTCATTTTCATTTATGTCCTATAGACTTAATGACAAAAATACATAATCGTTTATAAAATATTACTAAATAGGAAATGTTTGATCTTTTATGTAATAAAATCGTAAACATGGATTAGTAGGATTAAAATGTGATGTCTTCTCTTGTTCTTATTTACTGTCTTTATAACATGGCAGTGAACTACATACCAGTACTTTTCAGTATAGTCATAGATAGTATTGCTTCTGACATTTAACTACACTTTGATTGATGCAGATGTTAAGTCTAATTTAATCTAAAGCTCCGTGGATATTAGTAATTAACACACTAACCGTTGTTTGGGATTGTGTTAATATTTTATATTGGAAAAATAATTCTTCATAACTACAAGATTAAATATTATTTTCCTCAAAATAGTTCTAATAGATATAATCTGAGAGTAAATTTCAGGTATATAGACTCTAAGGGAATACAATTTAGAGCCAAGCAACTCAACCAGAATCTTCAATTATCTTAATATATAACACTTTCTGCAAAAATGCACCAAAATCCAATGACTCTCCACACATGCTGCAGTGCCCTGCTTATATCTATGACTTTTCTGTGCACTCTGTTGATTTTAAATTGCTAGTATCTGCATCTCTCTGCCTTGCTACCCAATGCTACTTCCAGAACCTTCTTCCATTCTTCCTCAAATTATTCACCTTTGAATCTTATGTCATTGGAGTAAACCATCCAGTATCTTTCCATATTGCAGACCTTTTTAGACACCCAAGTCGGTCTTCTCATGCCATGAAGATATAATTCTAGATTATGTGTTTAATTCCCTAAATGTCTGCTTTGATAATTCTTGGTAATTTCAATATCTATGTAGATGAAAATTTCAAAACTCAGATCTCTCAATTCCTTCTTCATTCTACCCTAGCCACTTGCTCCCATTACTGACAGTCTCACCTTCTCCATAACCTAAACTTTAAGAGCCCACCTCTTCAACTAGCACCTCTTCTATTTCCAGTTCCCTTTTCTATATCTCAATCTCAACAGTATTTTGACACCCCAAGAACCTAAAATCACTGATCCTACTAAATTGACACTGGTTATTACTGTCATGATAGATTTATTTTTCTCATACTTAGCTTTGATTCCATTATTTATCATTTTAACCATACCTTTGCACACACCGTGTGTCAGTTCAGGTGCTCCAAGAAGCAGATGAGAAGAAAGGATTAAATGTGCAGGACATTTATTGGGTAAAATTTATTTGAAGTGCGAAGTCCTGGGGAGCAGGAGTACACAAGGATGGTGCAGGTCTGACATCTGTGAGAGGAAAGAGGGAAGGAAATATTGGATAAGAAGAGCCTCAGATGGCTGCTCCATGCTAAGAAATTCTTGATTAACCCAATGAAAGAATCTCCAAGCAAAAGTTGCTCACATGAGAGTCCTGTGTCAATCAGGAATGGTCCAGTTATAGCATGTGTGGTAGTGTGCCTACCGTGCTCAGTCATTGTCTGAAAGCAGCCAGGAGAACCGTGGCTTGGTATATACACTGCTGTAGATCCAAAGGTATGGCAGCCCTAGCGGCTGTCAATCAGCTATATTCCATGCAGATAATTTTCTTTAAGGGAGATGTGATCATGACAACTCCATGGCTGCCAAACACTATTAACTCTCTTAACTCTGCCTTCTTTGTTAGTCTGTCCTGGCAAAATCCCAACCCTGACTGAGTCCAGTCTTCTCTCTATACTGTCATGTCAGATCCCTGGCATCTGACACAAATGATCTTTTCCACCTGTAATTACTTTAGTTGTCTCCAAGGACAACACTCTTCTGGTTTTCCTCCTTCTGCACTGATCATTTGCTGTCAGTGTCCTTTGCCAATTTTTGTCTCATATCTGAATCTTTAACATTGATGTGCCCATAGGTCTATATTCACCACACTTATTTTCTCTGTCTACTCACAGCCTCTTGGTGATCTCATCACTTTCAATATATCGAATGCCAGCACTATGCAGGTAACTTCCAAATTTACATCTTCAGTTCTGCCCTTTCTCTTTTATTTTAGAATCAGGAATCCACTTGATATTTCCAATAGGATATATAATAAGCATTTCCTATACTCACTGCTCCATGTTAATTCATCAGTAAGTACTTTTTTTCTAGCATGTCCATTTCTTTAATTTTCTCTTTGCCACTCCTCTCTAACCTGAATTATTTCAAAGGACTTGTATCTAATCTTCCTGTCCCTAGTCTTGCTTCTCTGTGGCCTAGATTTCACCATGATATCATAATAAACTCCCTAAAATGAAAAACTCTTTACCCAATTTTCCAGTCTGTAGCTGTTAAATGACTCTGCTTTTTTTTCTTTCCATAAATCACAAGATCGCGATAAAATCCATGAAGCCAAAACTGATAAGCACAACATACATATTTTTTAATAAATTATAAATTTGATAATGACATTTTCAGCAACAGATGCCTAACCAATAAGGAAGTTGGTCCCTGTAAACTGTTTTACAATGATCAAGTCTCATGTTAAACCCAGGCTGCGGTAGTAAGAGCAAAGAATCTTAACCACTAGACCACCAGGGCTGGGTAACTTATGAATATCTTTATATTTAAAATGTGTTTCTCACAAGCAGCATATAGTTAGGTATTGCTTTTTTATCCAATCCGACAGTTTCTGCCTTTTATTTGGTAGATTTAGGACATTACATTTTATATGATCATTGACATGACTATGTTTAATCTATCATCTTGCTATCTCTTTCCTATTTCTCCCAACTGATCCTTGTTCCTACTTTCCACTTTTCTACCTATCAGTATTTTGCCGACTACTCAAGAAAGACCACATGTAGTTCTCTAAAATAATCCCTCTTTTCAGCTTTCTTTTCTCTGATACTCTGTCCCGCAAAGTCTATTTGCCATGGTATCCCCAGACCCTCAGCTCCATTTTTTTAAGTTAAGGAGTCTGCTGGTTTCTGCCTTATTTCCTCCTTCCTGTGCTGCAGCCCAGAAATTGTCTCCAGGTAGTAAGTTAGGTAATTTTAAGCTCACCTATTTGTTTCTCATTTCTCAGAGATCACCATTCTTCACTGCCTGATAGCAAGTGTCTTGAAAATTGTTATTTCATATATTTTTTTCTTGGTTCTTCAGGTGGGAGGGTACATCTATTCTCTGCTAGTCCCTATTGGCAGAAGTGGAAGCTGTTCCAGACAATTTTACAATTTAGTGTAACCCTTACTTAATCCTGCCCACCCTCTTCCACCCATGTCCAGGCACTACTTTTTTGCCCAAATAGTTTTGGAAAGAGTAGAGAAATAAAAAGAAGTAAAAGATATTAGGTAATGTGTAGTGTTACCCATCTGCTGAACTACCATTAAAATAAGGCAATGACTTCATTCACTGATCTATTTTCAAACACTAATTTGATCTCCATTCCACACTCCCAGACTTGTGTCCTAATACCAAAAAGTGTCTCTTCCTTAAGGTCTGCTCAATACTTTTAAATCTGATTTTTTTTTTTTTTTTGGAGAAGAACAAATATATCTATTATTTAGTGGTTAAGATCATGATCTTTAGAACTTGAATCCTGGCTTGAGAGGTTGGGCCAGCTATTTAATCTTTCTCCCCTCTCTTTCCTCTGTAGTAAAACAGTGATATAAATTGTACCTACTTCCTAAGTTTGCTGTGAGGTTTAGGTGAGTAAAATGCAACATAGAAAACAGAATAAATTAGCATTACTCTTATAAAATAGTTCAGAAAGAATTTTAATGACATTAAGAGAAAATGTATTCATCCCTATGTTTCAAATATGGTTATTTTCTACAACTATGTAAGATTAAGCACACTAAACAAATTATCTATTCAGTTTAACGTTCATCTATCCTTGTGGCACCAGGGGTCATCTTTGAAAGAGCCATCCATAATAACTGCTGTGCGAGATAATGTCCTTCATGACAGCCAACCTCAATTGATCACCTTCAAAAGCGTGTTTTTGGCCAATTTTCCTCAGTTCCTGTGACTGTAGGGAGCTGATCACAGCAGGTTTGCAAATCAGAAATGAGATTTCTCTCTTCTTGGTCCATTACATGTAAAATTGTGATGTTAAAATGCTTTTTGGAATTACTTGGATTAGCCCCAATGACGATGACTTGAAGTTTTCTTGGAATTTTTCATACATCTGCTCCAAAATGAAATAACAATTCAGAATGTAGTCCTCATTAAGGCACAAACAAATATATTACTAATGAGCATTTTCTTTAATGGAGTGGGTCTTTTTATAGCAAAAAAGCCTCATTATTCTTTGGCAAATCTACCTTAACACATACTTATGTGGATTCATAAAGAATAATAACAATTTATGCTCTGCAGAAACACATGCAATTTGATTTCTCAGCACAAATAAAACAACACAAGGAAAGTTCAGCACATTGGTGGGTCTTCAACTGTGGGTAAAGATTCAGTCAATATGTACAATTAATAAGGTCAAGTCATTTTTAGTAAAAATATGGAGGAGCACTATTTGGGGTTGATAGTCATTTCAAGTCTTATTGTTAATGTTTTTAGTGAAGCTCAATTGAAAATCTTGTGATCGTCAAGTTAAAATAGTAAGTAATAAATATCATCAGAAGAAATTCAGAAATCCAACAATCTGTTGCAAATAGATTATCAACGGTTTTTATTCTGAAGGAAACTTTCTCAAGATACCTAAAACATGCAGAAAGACAGAGAAGAGAGAGAGAATGGATTATATCAAATGTTTACATTTTGTGTATGTGTGTAGACAGACAGATAGAAAAACAGTTGTGTATGCAGGTATGTGTTTGTTCTTTTTAATTTAATAGATACATATTTCACTAATTTTCAAATAGAAGCAAAGTTGAAGATATAGTTAATGATTCTCTTTCCTCCTTTTATTTTGCATTAATTAAGAAAGAATGATGGTTTCAGGTGTTCTAGTCAAATTGGAGTCATTTTGTGGGGATTCAAAAAAGATGCTGAGAAGGAAAAAATGCAAGAAGGGTCAGTTTCACGTGGAATAATCATTCACATTTTAAAATTTTATTAATCTTTAATTTTAAGTTAGCTTAGGAAGTGTTAAAATCATTTTAGAGCTTAAAAAAAATGAAAAGCGTTATGTGATGTGGAAAGGAAGAGAAGATTTAAAAGTATAAAATCTTTTAAACTTCAAAAAAGAAGATAAAAGTTACATATAATAGCATTTTTGTCAGTATGGTGATAAGTACTGTGCAATTAATCTATTAAGGTTGTGAACGAAACGGTGGCCTGACCAAGAGCACAGCTGTTTTATGATTATGAATTGTGATATCAGATCAGCAAAAGATTTACTTCTGACAAAAAAATTCTTAAACCTTTAAGGGAAAAATTTAAATGACACTTATATATCATATAATTTTAATCAGTTTTAAGAACTAATATTAACTATATTCACGTCATTTGGACTGCAAATATTGGTCTTAAATAAAAACAACACTCGAAAACAAGTCGATGGGGCCAGTCCAGTGCATCAAAATGTCTCCAGATTCATATTCCTCTCCTTCAGTTGAGGGCAAATTGGGGTGGTATGAACATTTATAAGACAACGTACAATTTGTAAAATCTTATTGAGTGAATAAAAATAATATTTCTAAGTCTCAGAATATAAAATCTGTGTCTTTAGGACTGAAAATCAAATTAAAGGCAAATTAAGAGCGAAATATGCAAAGTCTTATTTTATCAGCGATATCCTCTCCCCCTTTTATTTATGAAAACCTTGTTAAACCTCAATCCAAGGAGATCTACCCGGCATGTACAAGCTGGAGAGAGGGTCTCTGTATGCTATGGGAAATAACTGATATTGAAATATCTGCAGTTTTTGAGTAAAATTTAGGACAAATAAAATTGAGCCAGGTAACTTTTCTATATGTAACCAACTAATTCATTGATCCTGCTTTATGGTCGAGAGTGCTTTTCTCAGGTTATCAGATCCAAGAGAGCAGAAGAGAGAGATTTCGAATAGCTGGCCCACCAGTAAGAGTAGAACCATTTTGGACAGCATCACACAGAACCACAATCTTTTTAATTTTTTTTAATAGATTCTCTGCTGTAGCACCTAAAAACCTTTGGGTCTTTTGACAAAGTATCACTAGGTCTGAGAATATGGATCTACTATGTCCGGTGACCAGACTATAAGAAGGAGTTATTTGATGCCAGCCCTCCCTTCAAATATATTCCTAAGTTAGGAAATAAGGTTTCAGTGTTTAAAATTTTTCCCTTGATAAGAGGGTTAATACTTTTCATCCTTATATTGTTCTACAAAGATAATGTTAGATGTTTTTGGCATTTTAAGGTAAACATCTGAAGAACACAGTGTTTGTTGCAGCCTGAAGAACATACATGAGTTTGCAGTCTAAAAGTCCTGCACAAAAACCTGTCTCTGACTTCACAATGGGACATTCTGCAAGATGTCCTACATTCCTTGTCTATAAAAACAGCAAGCTGGATGGGTCCCGGAGCCTGCCAGGAACCAGACAAAATAAGTAGTGTTTACGAGCACTCAGCACACAACAGGCAATAATTAAAATCCCCACACTTAGCCTTCACAGCAACCTTGCATGGAATATTCAGGTCAAGATCCCATATCTACCATTCCCAAATAAAAACAAAAACAAAAGCAGTAAAAACTAAGAGTTTTTTTCATTATAAATTTTTGTAAATTCATTTGGTAGCAAATCATCCTTTAAATTATAATGCTATTATGTGATTTATAGTCTTTTTTTATCCGATCAAGTGAGAATATCCACTTGTGTCCCTGAAGAAATATTAATAGGTTTGCCTTTGAGGTGTAACATAGCATGCACTCTATGTATTGTATCACTTATAAAAAATTTTAAAAAATCATTCAAAAATATATCTGGTCCCAAGAGTTGGGGTCATGGAATTGTGGGACTGTATCCGTATGCCTCCCATATCGGCATCACTATATTACATTTGGTGAGAGAGAATGATTATAGACCAATATATTAGTGGCTTATTCTTTCTACTTAAAAATTATTGTAGAGACAATAACTCATCATCAGCAGCAGCAGCAGTGGTAATTCTCGCTTTAGTACAAACAAATGAGTGGGGATCTTTGGGAATGTCTATGGATCAAGCAGAGAGAAATTCACCTCATTTTAATTGTATATTTGCGACAGTAGTGTTTTTACAAAAGGTGGCTACGTGTTCCTCTTCCGCTTCACCTCCTTTCCTGCTGAAGAGAACCAGATTTGCCTGACAAACGCTGAGGAGCCTGAGACAACACAGAAAAGTCTAGCAGGTATGCGTGTCAGGCGTAGCTGGCTTTCCCTGGAGCAGCTGGTTTGTTTTCTCCAGCAGGAGCTCTAAATTATAAACTGATCTTGGTTTTTGTATTAGGAAAACCTGGTTTTTAGGATATTTAGAGTAAAATGTGTGTCCAAATGTAACAAGTGTGTAAACATCTTTTGGCAGATTTTTGGAAGTAAAATTTAATAGGGTTTCAGTTTATTTTACCTAATATTTCCCCTTTTCAATCATTTCCCACATTTTATGTATTTTTGTCATGGTGAACATACTGGATTCCGTAAGCTATCTTAAATTTTTCCGGAACCAAGTAGGAAGTGTTAAAAAATACTTCATATGTACTTTGTGTCAGGTTTTTTCATTTAGCACGATAATAAAAATTTCCCGTGTTATTGAAACTCTTCAAAAACATTGTATTATTTTAATGACTACGTAAGGTTACATTCCTCCATGATTCACTTTATCATTTACTATTTTAGTTCATTTAGCTTGCTTCCAATTCGCTGTTATTAAAGATAATTCTATGATTAACATCATTGTGTGTAAAGCTGGGAATATATTTCAGATTAGGCACATTGGTATTAGAAAACAGAGAGGAAAGAGTTGAAAAGTGAGAAAAAGGAAAGTTTAATATTAGACCAATGTATATATTTTCAAAATTAATGCACAAATGTAAGACATTAGATTAAAATATACCAAATCTTGGGAGGACATGCCCATCGGGAGGTGGAGGCAGATGCAGTTGGGCTGAAGGAATGGTCCTGACATGCTCAGACATGAAGCTTGTCCCATAAGAGACGAATCATCTTGCTCCTTTCACAGGGGAGAGAGTTGTTGAATTAAAACGTGCTTGTAATTATTTATTTTTAAAGGATTTGTAAGCATCTCACTTTAAATATAACTGTGTTAGACAAATTCAATCTACTCCTTTATATTTATATTCAAGAAGTAAACTCATTTCAAAATTTTAGTTATTTTACTGTTAAAATATTATTTGATTTCTAAGAATTCCAGAAATCATGAATGCTAACTATAAAATATTTCAAATTACTCTTGAAGTACAAAATAATCAAATAAATAACTAAAATATATTACTATCTTTCAGTCCTACTACATTTTTTGAGAAATTTATGATCCTACCTAACGAAATTAGTTCATATCTTCTTTCCTCTCCATAAACTTCAAATAATTCATTCTTCTGCTCCTCCCCTGAGATTTGCCTCATAATTCATTATGAAAGTTAATACAAGTAAGACTCCTAAAATACTTCATATTTGCAGTACTACCCTACCTGCATCTTCAATCATATTTCCTGCCTTCGATTCTCTTAGACGGAAAACTGTAATTCCTGCTCCTGTCAAAGTTCTGTCCAACTTCTCAAATTTTCTTTAATTCTCAGACCCTCTAGGCTTCTTAAGAATTCATTCCTGAAATAATCTTCACCCAGAATCCTAAATTTCTCCTAATGTACTAGACCATTTCCATTAGCATAAAATAAAAGGACTATCTCTCCTTAAAAAAAAATAAAAACAAACACAAAGGCAGACAAAAAATTCCTGAATCCACCTCTGTTCATATTTATCACCCTATTTTTTCTTTCTCTTTCACAGTGAATATTTTAGAAATTATATTCTATGTAAATCAACTCCACCTCCTCACCACCAGTTCTCTAGTCAGTTCACTATGATTGGATTTCCACCTCTACATTCCACTGGAACTGTCTGGTTAAGTCAAAGTAGAGGTGACATTAAATGGTGTTTTCTGATCTCAGTATTTAAAGTAGTTTCTTGAAACACAAACTTCTCTTGGTTCCAAAGACAAAATACTTTTCTTATTTGTCACCAACATCTCCTTTATTGGCTTCTTCCTTTCTTTCATACTTTTAAAGTAGTAATCCACAGAGCTTGATTCTGGCCCCCCATCTACTCTATTTTTAATATGTTACAATTTGATGATTCCTCTAGCCTCGTAAAAATTAGATGCCATCCATGTGATAAAAACTCCTAAATTTACATCTACAGAACTCTCTTTTCTGACTTCCAGGCACTTTACATAGGTATCTGACATAGGCATTTCAAATGTAATATGCCCTCCAGACATATTATTAAAAACTAAATCAGATATCTTGCATTCTCCTTGTAACCTGCTCCCTATGAAGGTGTCCCTTCTCAATTAGCTCCACTTTAATAAATGGCATCGCCCTCCACCTTGTTACTAAATTCTCAAACCTCAGAAGTATCCTTAATTCATTTCATTTCCTTAATATCCACATGTATTCCATTAGTAAGTCCTATCACCTTTCTCTCCAAAATAGAATGCCGTATATTCTCCACAATGCTGTGGAATGCCGTTTCCAGCGGCATTATTCTAGTCTAAGTAATGATTGTCTCTACTTTTCTAGCTGGATTCCATGCTTCCTCATACGTCCTATTGGGGCAGGGGAAAATCCTCTTTCTTCCTTTCTTGTGTTCTTATGGCTGGACTAATAATAAAATTGACACCAGACTAGATTAACAGGACAAAACTCCACTTTAATACGTACATATTGCAGACCATAAAGAACTGATGTCGAGTGAACAAAGCAGGCAGTACAAGTATCTTTTACACAAAGAAACAATAAATTTGTGAGGAATGACAAGACAAAGAAACTTAGGTGTGGGGTACATAAATAGTGAGGAATTTAAGCCGAGTTTAGGCTTGAGGTAGTAAATTAGCAAGGTCTGTTTACGCAGGCTTCTCAGCCCTCAATCCCCTAGCTCTGGTGATAAGGATGCAGGGAGAGCACCTTCCACGTGGGCGATTTCCTTCCTGCTTTCAGGAGAACAGAGAGAGGAGGATCAGAATGCCCTTTTTGCTTCTTAAGTAACTTTCATTCAAAATAATCAATGTGCTATTGTGGGATATTTTGGGGTGGCTTGCTCTGAACCCAACAGTCCCTACAGTACATTTCCCTTTTTTTTTTTTTTTTTTGGGAGGAAGATCAGCCCTGAGCTAACATCCATGCTAATCCTCCTCTTTTTGCTGAGGAAGACTGGCCCTGAGCTAACATCCGTGCCCATCTTCTTCCACTTTATATGGGATGCCGCCACAGCATGGCCTGACAAGCGTTGCATCGGTGCACGCCCGGGATCTGAACCCGGGTCGCCAGCAGCGGAATGTGCACACCTAACCACTACGCCATGGGGTCGGCCCCCGTACATTTCCCTTTTAATAGCCAATGTGATAATTCAAAATTATCCAAATACAAATTGGGTAATGAAATACTCTTGCTTAAAAATCTTCATTGACTTTTCATTGTACCTGTAGGAAAATACATTCTCCTTTCCATAGACATCAAGGCACCGCCTAGGTTCAAGCTCCTACTCAAATATATGCCCTGATCCTTTTGCTCTTTTCTCAGATCTTCACACATCTGTGTCGGGTTTATCATTTAGGACTCAATTCAAGGGTCACCTGGGCATGGCTAGGACTGTCACAGAAATTTTGAGTAAGCCTTCCAGTGAAACAAAAAATAAAATTGGATATGTATTATCATGGCCAGCAATAAATTTCTTTCTTGGTCTTAAGGGGAATCTTTAAGTAATTTGTCCTAAAACAATATGAAAGATGGGAGAATCCACGGTCACACGCTCCTCTGATTTGGCAGAATCTTTCTTCGCTTCAGCTCCTGCAACACTGAATTTCAGGTCTGTCTCTGTTAGCCACATACACCCATATCATCATTTTTCTTGCAGTTGAATTTATTTGCATAAATTGTTGATACTTTAATAGTAAAATTAAGTGAAAGTAAACTCAGCTGAGTTCAAGTCATCATTCTCTCTAATCCCGAGATCTGCGTTAGCACTTGAGATCTAGTGTAGCTCACTCGATCTGATGTGGGGTGAGACTCCATCAGACACGGAGGGCAGGGCCTAGCCGGCCTGACCACCCCAGCTTACATTCTCTGCCCGCCAGCTTCCTCAATTCTTCATTTCAGTTTCGTTTTCTTGATGACATTTATCACCATCTGAACATAGATCATGTATTTACTTGCTTACTCGTTTATTGTCTCTCTCTCTCCTTCACACAAAAGTTAAGTTCTGGGAAAACAGAGATTCCTATGTCTTGTTCCTTCTATATTCCTAGTTTATAGACTATAGTAACTGGCATAAAGTAAGTGTTTACTAAATACGTTTTACTGAAGGAACACATGTAGCTAAATTCATATTGCCTTCCAGAAAGTTTTCAGTTAATTGTTATTTTTGGTTAATATATCAAAAAGATAAAATATTTAATGCTGTATAATATGATAATTACTTATGTACCTTCCTTCCATTTTCTCTAGCATATTTACAATTTATTCACCGGCGTTCATTATACTAATTAATGTACTTGTAGTAAAATAGATCTCCATGGATGAATAAATTTCATGCTAGTTATCGTAATTGGGAACTATAATTGGATCATAAAAATTATCATTTGTGTGGAGAGATATATACCCTTAAACCAAAGTAATACTAAGAAGATTGGAGAAGTAAACAAATGAAATAAATGTCATTTGCATAGAACATGTATTATTTGCATAGAACAATGCCATGTCATGGGGGTAACTAAAAACAAAAAGTATTTCTGATTATAACTCAAGAATCAAACACATATCCATATTTTAGTCTATTAATTAATCAATAAGCATGGGGAAACATTTTGAAACAATTGTTAGAGATCTTTAATCAAAGCCACGTAGGTTCTTACCTGTTTGTGATAGTGTCATAGAGAAAGAAAGCAACAATCTAAACCATGGTAATTAAACACCTTTGCGGTAAATATTATTTCCATTTTTTTTAAAATTGGGAGGCTAAGTGATCTTAAGGCAACACATCTGATAAGCGACAGAGTCAGAATATGACCTCGGGGCCACCCTCGTGCCTCCCTGCTGCATCTCACACACGGCCTGTGTTGTTATACTCGATGACCAGGAAATTTTCACCCATGTTTCAATATTGCATGCAGAGTTATAAGATAGCAACTGCTTTGAGTTAAAATTTAACTAGAACTTACAAATATTTTCCTGTTAAATCTGATCTTTCTTTTTGAAGGCAGTTTCTTGGCTATGTTCATATTTTGCTATTTCCTTTTAAAAAAATGATATTTAGAATTTATTTCAGATCTTTAGAAGATGTTTTACAAAATAGTTTGCTAAGATGGAACATACTGTATCAGCAGGCATAATGGCATAGCAAATATTTTTAACTTTGTATCTAAATTATTATTACATCCTGATCAGTTACTCACTGGTAGTTTTGGTGTTCTAGCAACATATAATTTTATAGGAATAATAGCTTACAACTTAATGTGACATTTGAAACTACATTCTGGAATAGATTAATGGTTACAGTCAGTCAGTATTCACTGGGAAACCATTTCTGTTATCATTTGAGATCTTCTGTATCCTTTCCCAAATATAAAATATGATTTTTGTCATATGGGATGCATATAGGGCTAGCCATTCAGTGGTATTTCACAAATAAAATGATGTTCTACACTTTTGGTTCACTCATACTGAACATAGTAGTTTCTAATGAACTATCCATAAATTGTAAACCTGTGAAAATTCTCATTTTCTGGGACACAAAACAGTTTAAGAAGCTAGTAAAAATTAAGTCTTTTTTAAAAAAATTAGATTTTCATACAGTTGCCTTCTGAAAACTTAGGATGTACTGTTTCTTAACACCATCTACCTAGACTACATTCATTTTTTTAAAATATTCCTTAGAAACTTAATATACATACAGAAAAGTGCATGAATTATGAAAGTACAGTTAAATGAATTCTTATGAACATGACCACACACCCACCACCAAGTCAAGAAGTAGAATATTCCCAGAATCTCAGAAGCAAACCTCATGCCCCCTTTAAATCATGAACTTCTCACTTATTCCCAAGAGTAAACGTTGCTTTGACTTTTAACCCACCATAGTATTTCTGACTGTTTTTGAAATTTATATAAATCGAAGCATAAAATATGTGTTCTTTTGTGCCTAGCTGTTTTTGCTCCAAATTATGTCTTTGAAATCTGTCCTGTTCTTGTGCATAGCTGTAGTATTTTTGTTTTATTAACATAATCCCATTCATTTATTCACATTAGTGTTGATGGGCATTTGGGTTGTTTGCTACTTTGACCTATTAAAAATAATATGAAATAATGTTATTGAAAATAATATGAAAATACGTAACATTTAGTAGTCTTGTATTCTTAGATTCCTCTTATCTGTGATGGTTTCTCAGACTTTTCTTATTTTTTGAGACCTTGACAGTTTGAAGAGACAGTCAAGTATTTTGTAGAATGTTCTTGATTAGAATTTGTCTGATGTTTTTCTCATGACCAGACTGAGGTTATATGTCTTGTTCCAAATCATGAGTTCAGATCAAATCCACCTATGCCATTTCCACCTGAGCCTGGTTAACTGGGAAATATCATGATGGATAGGATGCTCCAAGGCCAGCTCAGCTACAGGGGGCTTTAGCCTCCGGGTAATTCCTTCCATGGATCAAACCAAGAACTTCCATGGGAAGGTTGTTGAGAGATAAAACAATGTCAAAGTTGGAAAATGCTGTTTTCACACTAGCTGAAGTACATTGTTTGAAAGGCATTAATGTTTCAGGGCCTTCAAGTGGACCTAAACACTAGGTCTTGGATGAGTGTTGAGAGAGACACCTAAATACAAATATTGTATAGTATGTTCTCCTGAGGGAGACTCATCAGAGTCTCTACCTAGTACACCTATGTCAGTAGAGGGTGTGATGCAGTCAGAGAAAGAGAGTGCATGCAAGCATAGGAGGTCTAAGAGACGTTCTGTACTGTGAACTTCCCCAGGCCCTTATTTGCGCCAGTCTCTGGCTGAACTTCCAAGAACTGTGCAAGGAATCTTGGCTTTTGGAGAGCTCCCTGGAAGAAGTTCCCAGTAGCCCTTTCAATAATCAAAACCAGACTTTTCAAACTGCTTAGGTCAATTGCAAACCACTAGTGACCTCGTGTTCACTAGGGTAGACTACAATCCTAAAACAGCACGTAAATTCCATTGCCCTTATTTTGTCCAAGATTTTAAAACTGGACATCTAGGTGTCCCCAGAGCCAAAGAGCATTTCCAGTCCAACTCGTAAATCAACTCTACCTCTATGATATCAAAATGAGATGTTGCTAAACTGTTTTTCAAAAGATGAATGAATGCTAATAATCACGAAAGAGAAAGGGTGCATTCTGAGTAGGTAAATGGTGATATTCCTTAGCACTTCCCACAACTTGGAATGCCCAGCAATAAAATTTCTTGAGGGAGGAACAATGTTCCCTTTACACATGGGCACATGAGCCCAGGGCTGCTCTCCCTTTCTCTTACACTTTGCACACTGCCTGGTCCTCCACACAGGTCAATCACCGTCTCGTTAGCTTTCCTGTATTCTCCATTCTCTCATTTACAGAATATGGAATAGATTCCCCAGCAAGAAAAACTTGCCATAGTCACATAACCTCTTTCAAACCATCCTTATGATATCTCATTTTGGATCAGCCTAAAGGTAGATGGAGTCTCAGGAGGAAGGTCACGTGAGAACTTGCCTAGAAAGCTTCAGTCAACACAGTAGAAAATACTACCTGAAAATACTATTGTAAACATTAGAAATATTTTAGAATAATTTATTTTTGCAATATATTCAAGAACACTTTCTTTCTGGTATTTCACTCCTGCTCACTTGTAGATTAAATTTACTGCTCATAAACCCAGTTGAGTGAAAACTGAAGAGTGAAGCTGGTTTGCTCTATCACTGCTTCTGGAACGAATGGTGAGAATGGTATTTCTTTATGCTTTGCATTTGATATTAGGTATCATGTAAGTTCCAAAAATTATTGGAGATAAAATTTTATATATATGCGTGTATGTGTACATATGTGTGATATGTGCATGATACATACGTGAGCTTAAGACTTTCCAAAAGACTCAGAGATCCACCCAAGCATACTCATTAAAAATTAATTTGGGGCCGGCCTTGTGGCATAGCGGTTAAGTGCATGTGCTCCACTGCTGGCGGTGCAGGTTCGGATCCCAGGTGCGCACCAAGGCACCGCTTGTCAGGCCATGCTGTGGCAGCATTCCACATAAAGTAGAGGAAGATAGGCACAGATGTTAGCCCAGGGCCAGTCTTCCTCAGCAAAAAGAGGAGGATTGGCATGGATGTTAGCTCAGGGCTGATCTTCCTCACCAAAAAAAAATTAATTTGCTTTATATTTTTATTAATATTGATATAGATAATACGTTACGTTTACAACATAATTTGTATCTTCTAAAAAATATGTTTAGGTTCTTTCCCACAAATTTCAATTGATATCTTTTGAAAAGAACATTGCATATCTAAAAATTCTGATACTATTTTGGAAAAACTAACTCTATCGAATGACAGATACTCATAGCTAAGCCAAGAAATGAAGCTGGAAATATAATATCCATAAACATCTCAGGGCAGAAACCAATGGCAGCTATTATACAGAAAATTTTGCTTAAGACAGGACGTAAGAGGCCAAAAATACTTCCTGGAAAAAAATGAGTATTGTGTGCTTTAGTTTGGTGTAATAACACTCATTGATATATCAGTAATGATTTCAGGAGGGTTAACAATAACATGGTTACATAACATGGCCATAAAATATACTATAACAGTCATATACATGCAAGGAGAAAAACAATGGAAAATAAGGGAGAAAAGATGGGTAACCTCTACAAAATGCCAATGAAAAATATAGTCTAAGAAATATATTTCTTTAATAAAGCCCTTTAGTCTAAACCTTATTTTGTACTACTTCCATGAAGCCTTTTAAAAATTTTTTATTTCACATTTTTGTTATGCTCATAACATCTATATTTTTATAATATGCTATAAACAAGCTCTATCTAAGCAATGTTTTGCCAGACATAATAACTCTTTTCCATAACGACCTAGTCCCCCCACTGGCAAGGTTCTTTTTCAGTTTGGGTTCCTGTACCTCACTCAAGAACAATTCAAACAAAGAAAAAGATGAGGGAAATATGAGGGAAATAACAGGGGAGACATAGAAACTGAAATGTGTTATGACTTATCTATGCAAATATAGAGGTGTTCAATTTGAATTAAGGTAGTGAGCTTGGTGTTATATTGAGGCTTTTGCTGAAACACAGGTGAACAGATTTAATCTCCTAGGAAGAACCTTGCAGTAGTCCAGAAACCAAAATCTCTTGGAATGGGTTGCTATGAAAGAGTAATGTCATGGCTATGTCTTCAAAGTTAGATGCACTCCGATTAGCCTTGGTTAGGGCTTTAAAGTTAAAAACTCTTAAATTAAAAACGCAAATGCCAATTGAATTACGATATAGCAGATTGCAAATTGCTAAACAGATAATGTACAAATATTTTTAGATGGTGCCAAAGCTTATGACCTTGTGAAGCATAAATGTGTATACTGCAAACAATCTTACTGTTTATTTATAATCTCCCGAGATGAGCAAGTTTTTAACGGAATGGATTTATATGGTGAAATAAGTAAATGATAGTTGCAATAATGAGTTTGACAATTTTGCATTTATTGTTTCTCAATTTTAATTAGAACTGTATGGTTTTGAGTTCCTAATTATAAAACAAAATGAAATGTGATTCAGCTTTCAGTTGTAAGCCTTTTGGGGCCCTTTAAATCATCTTTATCTAAGAAAAGAAAGTCATGAGCAACAATAATATAAAACAACAAGCCCTCAATATTATCAGTGGTGCGGGAGTCACTGAGTTAGTCAAAAGCAATTAGGTTTCCTCTCAGAAGTATGGTGTTAAGATACACTTAAATTACAGCATTATGTTCTGATAATATGAAACTCTTTAGTCTCCTTTAGTAATAATATTCTTTGCATTTAAATCATACCAACACAGTTTACACTGACCTAATCACCACATAAAATGAGATGGCCTCTCTGAGGCAATAATGGACTTATTTGGCTAAATTCTCATACAACCATTGTTCCTCCTCTTCCCTCATAATCTGTTCTTGATCTACAAAGGGCTTTTTACCTGTATGATCACAATGAGTGGTGGTTTTGCTTCAGACATTCCTCTACTTTAAGTGACCCATAGGTTTACTGATGCAGAACATGATTTTAAATACAGCTATGTCTATCGTTGATCACTTCTTTGATGGGGCCATTGGGCTGACAGATTAAGGTAGGTTGAAAATAAGCCTGGTATTTTGAATCAGCAGGACCTTTGACCACAGCTTTCTGTGAATTAAAATGGTGAAATGTGGATTGGATAATACTTAGGGAACTTTTTTGGTTGGTCAGAAAAACATATAAAAAATGCTGGTTAAATATCATTATATTGGTCAAGATTTTTTTGTTGCCAACTAGAGGAACCAAATCCATCTACCTTAAGGATGTTGTGTTTCCAGTGTGGTCAAAAGGCAACTATGTTGCTGCAAGTGACTGGAAGGCAATGGATATACTCTCTACCTCTATATCTAATTATATATTGATAGCCATTATTAAGGGGAAATTACAATGAAATAAACTTTTCTCAGCATAAGAGAATTTTCAAACCAATCAAACTGTACAATAATTTAGTGGGAGCTGGATAAAATTAAATGTCTTATGCCATATTTGAAGAGATGGGTAGAAGTTCATTTGTCAGAGATGCAGCTAAATAAACTTTACTTTATATAGGTTGGATCCTTCCATTGCTAAATGATATGTTTTAGATATTAAATTAAAAATTCTAGGGCCGGCCCCATGGCTTAGTGGTTGAGTGTGCATGCTCCGCTGCTGGCGGCCCAGGTTCGGATCCTGGGTGCGCACCGACGCACTGCTTCTCCGGCCAGGCTGAGGCGGCGTCCCACATACAGCAACTAGAAGGATGTGCATCTATGACATACAACTATCTACTGGGGCTTTGGGGGAAAAAATAAATAAAATTAAAAAAAAATATTCTAGATATTAATAAAATTGCTCCCACTAATAATAATAAAGACAGCAAATACTTCTATAATGTGTACTATGTGTTAGACCTATTATACATGCTTAATATATATCAGTATACGTAATCCTTAAAAATCTCTAAGAGAGAGTTATTATGATGATCTATTTACAGGTAGGTGAATGGAAGCTCATGGAATATAGAGTAACCTGACCAAGGTCACAGCACTAGTAAGAGGCAGAATCAGGATTCTATTATAATCAGGCTGGCTCTATATTCTATTTCCTTTACAATTATATTATATTGCCTTTCAGAATAAATTAAGAGCTGATGCTATTTCTTCAGGAAAAATTAGAATTTGGAGTTAAAAGCAAAATAAATGTATCCTATAAATTTGATTTCTCATATCAAAGGTTTAGAATTTCTTAGTAAAAGAGATAGTTGCTTTGCTAGGAAGATAAAATTATACCCTCTATATATCACTGTAATCCACAAACATCTAAACAAGAATCTAGGTAAACAAATCTGACTAAATATGACTAGAGCGGTTACCATTTAAGGCATGTGTGCAAGATACACAAGCAGGATATGAAAAGAAATGTAGTGATATGTCAAATCCAAAGCACAGCAGGGAAAGGTTTACAATTATTCTAGATGGAACACTTTCTACGCTGAGCAGGCATATGAACTCATATGGGAAAGATCTGGAGGACATTACCTTTTTACTGCGTATGCAGGAATAAGAGGGAAGCAAGATGGGGAATTGGCAAAGCAATTCAGGTAAGGTCACAGTAGTAGATTATGACAAGCCAGAAGCTAGTCTTAAATTGGCCAAGGATATGAGAGTCGTAAACAGCCTGGTCAGTACAGTTCTCAGCGATCGGCCAGAGGTGTACATGATGAAATGTCAGACAGGATTTGATAAGTAATGTTCCAGAAAGCCTAAAGAGTGTAGCAGAGTCTGTTATATAATCAGAGTTTCAAACTAACTGAGGGCCAGCTCTGTTGAAAGCAATGGAACTTCCTAGTCCATACAGAGCCTTAATCATCTGGGCTTGAAGGTAGAGCACAGTCGAGCACAATGCTTGGCGTATGATAATATGTTAAAACTAAACTAAAAAACAAATACTTGTGAAGGTGAGGAAGACTATCCTCTACACACTCTGGGTCCTTTCTGGCTGGGCTACAAATTACATTGACATGAGGCTGAATAGCAGGAGAAAATCAAAGTTTTATAACATGTGTACATGGGAGAAACCAGGGAAACTGAGTTTCTCAACAAAATGGCGGAGGTTCTCTTCTTAAATAGATTTAGCTAAAGACAAAGGAAGATTGTGGAGGTGGGGGGAGAGTCAGTTATTGGAGATTACCAGAAACTCACAGCAAGGTTATTATGCAGCCTCGCCTTCTGTATTGATTGGTAAGTTTCTAGAGATGAGGTCATCACCCCTCTTCCCAGTACAGAGAGGGAGATACCTTTACAAATGGAGATTTCCCTTACAAATGTAAATGCTTGGTAAACAGAAATTTGATAAGAATGGGCTTAGCAAGGACCCTCCCAGTCTATCGATTTTAGGCAGAAGTTTGGGGGAAGGTCAAAATTTCTTTCACAGAAAATAATCAAGTTAAAGAGACTTATTTTGAGGTAGCCAATTTTGATCTCCCGCACTTGCAACATCAAGAGGAAGTCTGTCTTTCATTAGGCTTTTGCTGAGTTGGTCTATAGCAATTCAATTTTATTAAAAAAAATTCACACCATAATAATTATAATAACATTAACTGTAAAATCCAATGACTCAAGACTTCTTGGTTGTACATCAGTTTGTCAGTCAGGCAACTATATTCAATAGATACTTTTGAGTCAAGCTCTGGGGAGACAATGGTGACCAAGAAAGACAGGCCCCAACATTCATGAGATTATCCTTCAGTGTGTTGGTGTGAGGACGATATTATTGCCGATTTATGATAGATAATGACATAATGACTTAAGACTGACTCAATGTTGTAAGATTTTATATGAGGAAATCCATCAGCAAATGTATGTATGCATGTTATGTATATATGTAACATGTATGGATGTAACCTAAAGATTATATAAACAGATAATGGCTGATTTCTGGTTAAACATGGTGAATTGAATACATGTGTTTCATCTCCATACCTTCCTGAATTCTGAGAAAAATGAATACTAAAAGGTTGAAAAAGGATCTAATCTTATGAAGGCAAAGAGAAATGCAGAGAAGGCAATAATGGAGGAGAAATGCTAAATAAATTCTGTAGGATGAACACTTGATGGATACTTATCAGAATAGTGAAAGCTAAAACACAAGTCCTTGAAGATGGATAAGTCAACAAAAAGCAAGTTAATTCATATCATAGAAAACTGCAAAGATCAAGAATACCAGAAGTAAAGGGTGGGACTGAGAACTTGTTGCTGAAAGAGGTTTGCTTAAAGACATTTAGAATCAGTTAAAGCCTATTCTCCTACCTCACTCTCCATCTGCCGCTCATCCCAATAGGGAGACAGAAGGATAATTCCACGCAAAAATTGATGGAGGGGATCCAGGATATTGAGAACAGTTGAGGACAGGGTTTAGGTGTTATATTGAAAAGAATAAGGATACAAGAAAGTCTACACACAGAATGACAAGAGTTGCAGCTTCTTTACTCTACACCAATCCCAGGACTCTGCAAGCCAGGCTTCAGCCCTGCATATCACCACCTTTTGACACCTGCACAGGTAAGTGAGGCAGCATTTACTGCAGGGGTTAGCACTGCAGTTTTGATCCTTACTGGATCACCATCTCTCAATCCCAAGGGTCTATATTCCCTGCTCATCAACACAGAGCATCCAATCATCTTTTCACTGCTTTACTCTATAATATCTAATGAGAGCCAGAGATCAGCATATTTTTTAAGCAAAGTCTTCAACATGAAATAGGATAATAAAATAAAGAGAAAAAGCAACAATTTAAAGGGAACAAATAATGAAAGGAGCATGAGGATCACTGAAACAAACTAAAATTAATATCCTTCAGAGACAAGAGAAAATGCTACCTCCATACACAGGGACATGATGCTGTAAAAAGAAACAACCAAAGCTCATGATATTTCAGAAGAGTTTCCAGAGAGAAAAAGCTGGTCACATACTAATGATCAGAAATTAGAATGGCATTGGACTAATGGCAGCAGCAGCAGATTGTAGAAGACAAGAAGAACTGCCTTTGGAATCCAGGGGAACATATACTCAATCTCTCAATTAATGTGGACATATAATAGAGATGTTCTTAGGCACATACATTGTCAAAATACTTAAGTTCTGTTAATCCTTTCTCAAGAAGCTCCCAGGAAGTGAGCTCTAAGCAAGAGAGCAAATCAAGAGGTACTTAAATCCAGACAGAGGTGGAAGAATGTCTAGGATGATGGTAGAGCACATGGTACTATAGGGGAGGAGGAAATTTCTTCTACCTTTCTAGGTTCTTCTGGCTGGTCTAAGAATTAAATTGACATGAGACAGAATAACAGGAGCAAATCAAACAAATTTAATAATGTGTATACATGGAAGAAACCCAGGAACACTGAGTAACTTGCCAAAATGGCTGGACCCACCACCTTAAATACCATCTTCAGCTAAAGACAAAGGAGGACGTCAAGGGTAGTGGTTTGGGACTTCAAAGCGGAGGAAGGCAATTCACATGGAGATGGAAAAGTAAATGTCTGGTAAACAAGTGTTTGCCATGCCTTGCAGAGACAGCGGGGCATGGGAAGGACGTTGATCAAATAGGCCTTGCTGGGTTCCTCCCTGTCTACCACACCTAGTTCATATTGTACTATAGTTATCTATGGTGAGAGCTCCTTCCTGAACCAGGCCTTCTATCTTAAATTCTTTTAGGCAGTTAGGAGGAAGGTCAAAGTTTCTTCCTGAGTCTTTTTTTTTAAAAAAAAATCAAGCCAAAGAGACACATTTGGGAGTAGCAAATTCTGCTCCCATACAGTTCAAAAAGCAAAAGTCCTGGGAGCAGAGGTCTCTGAAACCATATCTTCAAGACAAAAACAAACAAAAAGCTGATAGATTACCTGAAGTATGTGATAATATTCAGAGAGGTTTTATATAATTGTTGGTTTGGGAAGAAATAGTAATGGATACATTAACAAATAACTAAATCTAAATAATTAAGCAATTATTAATCCTGGATAACAAATAATAATACAATTGATAATAATTTTAGTACAGAATTTATCTGTCATTATAATATAAACAATGACAGAATTATGACATAACTATACAAGATAAGGAGAGAAAATGTGAATATGTTTGTTTGTGTGTGACTGTGTTCTGTTCATATGTGAATGTTCATAGTGAAGGGCGTGTGGTGAGAGTGCTCAATCTTCATCTTCCATAGAGGAAAAGCAATAGTGTCTAAAACTAAAAAATCAAGAGAGAGCAGAATAAGAGTAATGTTGAGAATTTATAGGTAGATAAATAAAGAAATGTCTACAATATATAAGATGATTGCTTCTGGGGAGTGTTATTTGGATATGTGATAGAGTTTTAATTATAAATCTGGCAATATTATATGATTTTTTCTTGAGGAAGATTGGCCTTGAGCTAACATCTGTTGCCAATGTCCCTCCTTTTTTCCTTTTTTTCTCCCCAAAGCCCCAGTAGATAGTTGTATGTCGTAGTGGTACATCCTTCTCGTTGCTCTACGTGGGATGCTGCCTCAGTATAGCTTGAGGAGCGGTGCATACATCCATGCTCAGGATCTGAACCCGCGAAACCCGGGCCACTGAAGTGGAGTACATGAACTTAACTGCTACGCCACTGGGCCAGCCCCTGCATAATTTTTTAAACTATGTAGATGTATTATTTTGATAAAATAATTTTAAAAAATAGCTTTTTAAAAATATTTTGAAATTTGTTGGAAGAAAAAACAATGTCAAGTCATCACCAAACACTTACTGAGACTCTGGTATACCAAAGTTTCATTTTCATAAATGTGATCATACATTAGATGGAATCAAATAACTACTGGTTCCTTTGGGGGAGAAGTTAAGGTTGGAAGTTAAGGCTTTGACATAAATGTTATTTTCTCTGGGAAAACTGCCCTCAACACGTAAGAGTTGGGTCAGTGTTTATGTTATGCACTCCCATAACACCCTAAACGTTCCATGTCATAGTCAATACACACACTATTGTGACTAGTGTGTCTGCCACTAGACTGTGAATCTCAACAAGGATAGGAATTGTGTCCGTGATCTTAAACCCTATAATCCTACTGCCTAACACGCAGCTGCTATAGCATTGGCCCTCAATATATATTTGTGGGAAAATTGTTGAATGACTGAGATGTCCTTCTCTATTAGAAATGCTTTGTCTGGTTGAAGAGATAGAAAACTATAAATTCGATCCTCAGGTTTTAAAATTATATCACTGACTGCTGCTCACTGTTTAGTCACCTGGATTGTAAACTATTTTACTATCTAAAATTATTTTGAAAAGTATTCTTATCAGAGTCTCTTGGCACATTTTAGGCACATTTACAAACCAATGGCCATGTGTGAATTTGCATCACAGTCCTAATTTCATTAGCTTTTATTAGGAAGCATGGACTCAGGAAAAAAAATGTAATAATGGCTTAAAAAGGGCAAAAAAGCCTTCATTATTCTTTGATTAAATTTCTAATCAGTATTCATTTCCAGTTTCTTCCAAGTTACACTAGAACATAGCAAATAAAAAACAAATCACCAAGCCTGGCAATATTTAAAATATGAATGTCACTTTCCAAATTCATTACTTTCTTTTCCTCAAGGCAACAGACAGGTTAGCTTTCATGGCAAGAAAAATAGTTCCTCTGTGGTCATTTCTATGCATTAAAAGATTTTAAATTTTCCAAGACATTATTCCAGCTTGATCTAACAACTGCTGAAGGCAAACACAGACTATTTACAACATGATTTTTCTCCAACTGAATGGCTTTTACTATATGCTTCCAATACCTCTCAGTGCATCTGATAATAGGAGAGTCTTTCTACTTTTAAATGTTGTTTATTTCGTTAATGTAATCCATGACATGGACCTTCGTTTTTGAAAACCGCATCAATATCTTCCCCTGAAGGAAGGTGAACTGAGAAAAAAGAGCAAATCTCTATTCCTTTCCATCACCTAAGACCCTTGTTAGAGTCACACTGCTCCACATTATCCTATAAATGAATCCAAAGACAGTTTATGTAGCAATTGTCTGCAACATCATTAAATAGTATAGTAGCGTCTCTCATTCAAGTCTATTAAAACCTTGAGGGTATTATGCTAAGCAAAATAAGTCAGACAGAGAAACAAATAGTGTATGACTTCACTCATATGTGGAAAATAAACAAACAAACACATAAAGAGAACAGATTGGTGGTTACCAGAGGGCAAGGGGGTGAGGAGTGGGTGAAAGGGGTAAAGGGGCACATATGTATGTTGACGAATAAAAACTAGACCATTGGTAGTGAGCACGATGCAGTCTATACAAAAACTGATGTATAATAATGTACACCCGAAATTACACAATGTTATAAACCAATGTGACCTCAATAAAATAATTAAAAAGATGAAAAAAAAACCCTGATCTCTAAAATTATATTTTTAATTTTAAAAAGTGTATGTCAAATTTCACGACTAAAATTAAAGAAAAGAAAGAGACATTTATCTGAATCCTTTATACTTGTTTATCTGAATCTGAGTAGACAAAGCCTCAAATTGCTGGTGATTTTTTCCTACCACTTTGTTTAAATTGAGACTTTTTTTTTTTGTGACGAAGATCAGCCCTGAGCTAACATCCATCGCTAATCCTCCTCGTTTTGCTGAGTAAGGTTGGCCCTGGGCTAACATTCATGCCCATCTTCCTCTACTTTATATGTGGGATGCCGCCACAGCGTGGCTTGCCAAGCAGTATGCCAGTGCACCCGGGATCTGAACTTGCAAACCCTGGGATGCCGCAGCAGAGCTCGCACACTGCACTGCTATACCACTGGGCTGGCCCCCAGACTTTTTTTTAAGTTGTTTTTATTTTATTACTCAGCCTTAATTATAGAATATTTATCTTAAAAGTCTTCTTCTCACACGGTTTTCTGGGTTATATATGTATAAGTGTTCTCCCTACCTCATTTGGACTTCCAAGCACTGTGCTTGAACTCCCCTCTGTTATTTTTGAGACTGGTTTCTGCATTTCCATACAGCTGGGGCAGGATTAAGAGAACCCAGGTCTGACTTCCAACAAACTGAGCTTCTAGGATTCACAAATGTAGCCTATCTCAACCTTATAACTAGACTCACTCAATCAATTCTCACAATTAGCCTATAGTATACATATTTTATTATTTTTCCCATTTTACTCGATGTTTTAAAGGTTCAGGAATTTCTCCAAGGCCTCACAGCTATTAAGTATGAAGTTAAGATTCTAGTCCAATAAATTTGACTCCAGTGGGCAAGTACTTAACCTTTATGCTATTGGGTGTAAAATGTTACATCTGTATAATGTTCAGCTGTAAAGTGTATAGTAATTATTTCTTATGGACTTTGGAACGTCTTTGCCTTCAAAAAAGTGGATAATAAAATGGACTGGTGAGATTTCACATCTCTGTTTAATTTAGTGATTATCTGACGTGTTCCCCACATGTGTATATTCAGATTGTCTGGAAAATGGTGTATTAGGAAACACTGCGACACAATGTCTGTGCTTAAGCTGCCATTCGACTTGCAATGGAATAATTAAGTGATCCTGCAAAACTTCAGTGTTCAGCTTTTAGCAGTGCTCCACCAAAGGGTTGACGCTGACCCCTGGGGATGTCTAGATACATTCCGGAGGATCACCAACCCCTATGAAAAACTTTGCTTTATGTAAATACAAAAATCTAAGTTTTTGACTTTGTCTTGAGGCCTTTCCAATCTGAGAAAACAAGACATGCGTTCATTAACTGAACAGAGACAACGTGTCAACATATAACCATGTGACAAATGGAGTGGAGTCATAAAAATTGAAAGAAAGAAAAAAATCTTTCTGAATTCAATAGCTTTTAGCAATATACATGAATCCCATACATATATTTATACATGAAGGCATTGAAAAAATATTTGTACAACCATGTAGATGTACTGAATGCCACTGAATTGCAAACTTTAATATGGTTAATCTTGGTTATGTGAGTTTTACCTGAATAAATAATTTGCATGTAGTATTTTATTTATGTTGAATGAATAGAAAGTCAGTCATTATTCTCAAATAGGTCTGAGGGTATAGAGAAATTATTTTCACTGAATTCAACCACTTTATAACATTGTATTTGTTCAACACCATTAAAAATTTTAATGCATTAACAATAAAAAATAAAAATTACTGAAACTCGCATCATCCATAAATAATTAATTTCGTGATGAGAGTATTTTCCTCTAAACTTTTCCTTCTATGCTCTTATATATTTTTACATAATGGGAATTATGTTGCTGATGGGCTTCTGTTTTCATTTATTCTTCTAATATTACATCCCCATCAGTTCCCCAAGTCCATTCTACTGTATCATAATTATTTTAATTATGTTTATATTTATTTAGCCTCTCATCTTTAGATTATAAAAATTTATTTTGCTAACATCATAGTTTGAGTAATATCCTTGAAAATACTAAACTTTTTATACATCTTTAATTACTTTTTATTTATTTCCAAAAGGAAAATTAACAATTTAAAGAATGTAACTTTTTCTAGACATCACTAAATACTTTCAGAAAGTGAGAATTAATTTCCACTCCCTCTAGCATAGCTTCTCTCTCAGAAAACTAACTAAATTTGAATATTACCAGATTTTAAAATTGTTAAATTTATACTCATAGATTTCATAGTTTTTATTTTTATCTACTTATTTTCAAATAAAATTTACATTTATTATAAACTTGGGCTTTTATTTCTAGTCTATAATTTTTTGTTTATATGCTTTGCCGTGTTTTCTACCAGATTTATGATGTTTTTAAATCATTTGTAAGTAAATTTTATTTATGGATGATAATTTTATAATTGTCATCTCTGTTACAGATATATTCTATTTGGTGATTTGTCTTAAATTTATGTGATCTTTTTAAGTTCCAAAATTTTAAAACTTCATAAAATCATATTTCATTTGTGATTTGAAATTTATTCCCAATATTAACAGATTTTTTTGTTTAAACATGAATCTATATTTATAATTTCTTTTTGTGTGTGTGTGTGTGTGTGTGAGGAATATCAGCCTTGTGATAACATCTGCCAATCCTCCTCTTTTTCTTGCTGAGGAAGACTGGCCCTGGGTTAACATCCGTGCCCATCTTCCTCCACTTTATATGGGACGCCGCCACAGCATGGCTTGCCAAGAGGTGCTTTGGTGTGCGCCCGGGATCCGAACCGGTGAACCCCGGGCCGCTGCAGCGGACCGCGCCCACTTAACTGCTTGAGCCACCGGGCCGGCCCTCATAATTTCTTTTATTTTAGATTTAGTCTGTCTGGATACTCTTGGTATATGGTATGAGGGATTTTGTCTCAAATATAACCTTCTTATTATGTTTCTTATTTTTTCCATCCCTTTGTGGTGTATCACATTTGTGAAATAAACATAATAATCTATATGTCCATATATCTACCTATAGTTGTACTATAGCTATAGGTGTGCCTATATTTTTATCCACACCTGGATAAAATAATCTGCATGGGGGTTATTCAGTTCCACTCAGTATCCTGCTGGACTATATAAACATTCACTATCACTAGATTTCTTATTTTTTTACATAGGTTCTCGTCTTCCACATATTCATGTATGCATTGTCTTTCTCAACTTTACCTTCTTCATCTCGGGGAAGAGACTCTGGTGTATTTATCTTTCTAAGCTTCTGTTTTGTCTGCTATAGTTTTAGCGCATAATTGTACTTAATACACACTTATCATTGAAACAACAAATGATGGTTAAGTGTTTCTATTCCTAACTTCTAATTGTACTGACATTGGTAAGGATTTCATAGACGTGTGTGTGTTTGTGTGTGTGTGTGTAAGAATAAGTGAACTTCTGTGTAGTTTGGGCATGCAGATGGTTTGTCCAAAAGGTGGACACTATGTTACCATAAAATACAAATTATTGTCTTTCTAAATAATTGGTTTCTATTAAGGCAATTAGATTCTGTTTTATGTCTCATAAAAAGGTGTGTTATTTTCCTTTATAAGAAAGGTGATCATTTAATCTATCATCAAAACTGGGACACTTTTAAGAGTGGAAAGAGGCACTATTACTCATTTCAATTGGACAACAGGCATAAACTGAGACTGTCACAGGAAAACTAGAAAAAAGGTGACTTCACTGCCATGTTCTGACTTTTGATATTTGCCATTGTGCTGTCTATCTTTCTCTACCGTGTGGATGGTTAAACAATACTGGTTAATTAGACAATTTTCAGTCTCTGTGACCATATATGACCAAAACCATTATTTCCGTGACAAGTTGCTCACTACCTCAACCTAGAGTGTTTATTTTTTTATAGACAAATATGTTAAGTTAAAGTTGTAAAACAGCATGAGCAGAAGTTATACAGAGGGAAAGCTTCAAAAATAACAATGTCTTAAGAATAATATATTTAAACATCTATTTACTTTACATATGCAAGGTCATCTGTAGATCAGTGAATCAACGGTTTATTTCCCCATTTTTCATACAGGTAAGTCCCCTGCATTGCAAGCAGAACTAATCATATTTAAAAGTTATTCTGAATTTGAATCATAAAAAAATTAGATTGTAAACCAAACTTTAAAACTGATTTTACAAATAAGAGCATAAATGAAAAAGATTTTAGCTACCTTTTCAATAAGGTGGACTGACACAAATTTAGTCTCTAAAAGTGAATATCTTTTTCAAGATTGTCATGAAGTTCTCTGTTATTCTTAATATGTTTACATAAACTCTGGGAACAGACATTTATGATTGAAATTGGCGTCAGCTTTTTTCAGCCTATTTGTATAAAACATATCTTTTTCATGTACTTTGTGCCTTGGAACAAAAAACTACAAAATATTTGTTATATAATAATTTGACATTATTAAAATCTAATAAGAAACTGGCTGGATGTTTTCAAATGCTGAATCCTTTGAGCTGAATTGATTTTTCCCTTATGGATTATGATTTCCTTTTTTTTTTTTTTTGTGAGGAGATCAGCCCTGTGCTAACATCAACCAATCGTCCTCTTTTCTTGCTGAGGAAGACTGGCCCTGGGCTAACATCCATGTCCATCTTTCTCCACTTTATATGGGATGCCACCAGAACATTGCTTGCCAAGCAGTGCATTGGTGCACGCTTGGGATCCGAACCGGCGAACCTCTGGTCACTGCAGCGGAGCCCGCGCACTTAACCGCTTGCGCCACCCGGCCCCTGGATTATGATTTCTTAGATATAGAACATTCAGAGATACAACACAGATACTTTGAATATTGAGTTTCAAACTGGAAACTTTTAATACTTTCCCTGAAATATAATTTAATGTGAAAGTTTTAAAATTAAAATAAAAATTTTTTAAAATCATTAACAGTTATGCTTTTTCCTATTCCCTCTGTTTTCAAAAAACTCTCCAATTATTTGTAGCTCTGTGATCGATGAAAGAAACAATGGGAAAATAAGGTGAAAACTTTATATATTCTCCAAAGGAAGTCATTATTCAACCATGAGGAATACTAAATCTTGATGAAGAGATCAATTACAAATAGCTCTGTACGTTCACTCAGAACTGTATGTTTCCAGTAATGAACTGCATATCACCATTACAAAGCCTGGATATTAATCACTGAGATTTGATAAAATGAAATCCAAGAAACAGATTATTATTATTATTATTTGCCTTAGGTGTGCAATATAATGATTTCAATTTATATCCAGACACACAGAACATAAATCATTAGTTTAAAGGAAGTTACTTTTTTGCTCGTTTGTTTTTTTACCTTTTAACTTTGAGGCATTTCTAGAAGCGGTAGACAACACAGTCTCCTACAAATGGCATTATGTTCTCTGACCAATGAATCTAAATGTCTAGCAAAGTTTATTTTCATTAGAATAAAAGCACACACTCTCCACAAAGCAGTTATATTTTTATCAAATTATCCTACTTTGTTCAATTATATGAGAATAAAACTCCGTGTACTTAGAAATATATTCATACCGACGTTTCTGAAGGTTAATTTCTCCCACCAAGGTAACTGAATTGCCTCCCCTTGACTTTCAATAACCTATCCAGTACATTGGTGATCCCCTGCAGAAATCTTCTTATTCTACATACCTTGGATCCATGAAGTAATTTCAAATCTCTTGAGGATGTCATGATTAGAGCCTTATAGAATACTGCTTTCATTCAAAAATTAACCAAGCTCATTTTTCTTTCTTTTTTTTTTTTTTGTTTGTTTTTTACTTCAAGGAAAAATCCAAAGTATCTTTTATAGGAAAGTTAGAACATTTTTTCAGAAGCAAGGAGATTACGTGATACAATAGTTTGGCAATGAGAAAACAGAGTAGAAAATAGGACTTCAGAGTGTGATATTTTTATCCAGTGATATAAATTGAGGAATTGATGGGGACAGGGTAGTAAGTAGATATCCATACAGGATGTTCACAGTACTTTTTCTTGGGTACTCTGTGTAAAGTCAAGCTCTGCCCCATCTAGATACATTTAAAATATGGTTACACATTTAATTTTAAGCCTATTGGATTTGGATTTAGCCACTGTATAAATATCAGACAATGTGAGCCATACTTTATTCAGATTGTTTATTAGAAAGGAACATTATTTGGAGAAAGAAGAAAGGATGAAAATGTTACATATTCTAACAATGATCAACAAAGCTTCTTGAATCTTCTTAAATATTTAAAGTAGACTACTGTGAGAATGTGTACTGATTTTTAAATTTTTTATAGATAAATATATATCTTAAATCTTAAAAATCCAGACATGTTAGTTAGGTTAATATACAAGATTCATTCCCCTCTCAAATTTGGGCATAGTAATGACTCGAAGTATGCTTCTTATGAAACAATGGTCTCCTTAATGTGATCTTTGAAACACATTTTTAATATAACCTACTTACTATCTCAAACGTAAAAAAAGAAACAAAGCAAATGATTGATTCTCACCCATTATAATTTCATTTTTAGAAATCAGCATCAATCTCATTTTTTTTTCTTTTTTTTGAAAGTTATCAGGAGTAATAAAAAAATCTTTCTGTACACGTTTGATGTCTGATAGGATGTACAGCTGGTGGAAAGTCTCATTAATTATTCTATGTATGCATGCAATGTAAGTGTTGGAACCGTTTCACAAGATCTTCCCTAAACAGTTTCTATTCTTCCAATTTATAGAAGTGTTCGACGTGGGCTCACCTACCTGAACGTTCATTCTTGTTTCCATACCCTCCTTTGGTCCAGCCCTCTAGGGGCCAAGCTTTTTTCACCTCCCCAGAACTTGGAAATCATTTCCAAATTCATAGCAGAGCTGTAATTTCACATTTATTTTCTTTCTAATTTGTTAAAGAATTTTTTTAGTGGGATCTTAAAAAATATTCATTGAATGAAGCTTTAAACATTGAGTAACTAATGCAAGAGCCCTTTATATGACATTATATTTACTTCTCTTATACAAAAATTTTCAGATTTTCAAAAAGCATTCAATTTAATTATACAAAATGATAAAAATGAATTAGATGACTTCAAGTGCCTTATATCAGTGAAATTCTAGAAAATATTAAAGATAATTTAATCTTTCTCTGTGGGTTCACCCATTTGATAAATATGGGAACAGTGGACTAAACATGGCTATAATTTGGAGAGTCTATAAAATACAATATAAAAGCTTACTTAATATGTTTTATTATTTTGCAAATATTTGTAGACTGCTCTTGGTTTGAACTGATTCAGTTTCTCTTATGCTTATCATTAGAATGCTGATTTTTGTTTCTACTTCCTACACATTGTATTAGTTGGGGGTCAAAACTGTGTTATGTGTTGGGAGAATCGGTTCATTTAATTAGTGGATGATTTATTTGACTAATTCTCATTTTGCCATTGCCAACTTCATTTCAGAAATACCATTAGTCTTCCTATTATTTACTACTGACTAATTTCTATTGTGTATAACAGTTTCTACCATAATGTTATAAATCTTTATCCTTCCATGCAGTAACATAATTTGAAAATTATTGCACATAAAATTATGTAAGAAAAAGGTGAAAATATACACACACAGAGAAAATATAAAAATATTAAAAAACCAACATACAAAGAAAATACATGTGTGCTTAGAATGATATACATAGTTAAGGTTCTCTCATTAAAATGTGAAGCATGATGTTCTGGGTGCTTTTCCTCACTTTCTGAACTTTCCTCTTCACCATATTACATAAATTTTTCCTTCCTCTATCATGAGGTTTTCCCTTTTTTCTCCTTCCCTCCTTCTTTTTTTCTTCTTTCCATTTCTTCTTTATTCCTGTTCTTCTTTCTTTCTATCATTATATCTTTTCCTGTAGCCCACTGGACGCTCTGAAGGTTCTGAGGTGGCTAACGGTAAGATGGTTAAATAATTAAAAATTTATGGTAGACACAAATCTATGTGGGGGACTAAATATGAGCGCAAACCACGAAAAGCCTTGGGAATTTATTTTTAATGCTTATCAAATATACCAGAATTGATCACTAAATAAAGGAATAATTAGTGGTGTTTTATGACTCATGAGTTAGAATTGATGGAAATATACCATTAGTTTTTATTTATCATAGTCCCATTTTCACTAGTTTTTAGGACCTTTGTCTCATACAGTTTCAATGTGATTTAACTAAACTACTTTTATGTTTGCTTTTCTAGAGCCTTTTAACATTTTCAATGTTGGAAATTTTTTTTTTTTAATTTATACTTCAGAAACAATCTTAGAACGATTCAGAATAACTAGCAAACAATAGGTGCTTGATTAGAAATCCTGTCATCTGTGGGAAGATACACAAAGGCAAATCCCTGTACTGATCTTCTTTGACTTATGATGGGGTTGCATCCTGATAAACCCACTGCAAATTGAAAATATCATTAAGTCGAGAATGCAGTTAATACTACCCAACCTACCAAACATCATAGCTTAGCCTCGCCTACCTTAAACGTGCCCAGAACACTTACATTAGCTTACAGTTGGGCAAAATCATCTAACACAAAGCCTATTTTATAATGAAGTGTCAAATATCTCATGTGGTTTATTTAACACTGTACTGAAAGTGAAGAACAGAATGGTTGGATGGGCACAGAATGATTGTAAATCTATTGTTTGTTAACCCTGTGACCGTGGGGCTCACGGGGAGCAGCCACTGCTGCTCAGCATCAGGAGGGAGGACCGTAAGGCATATCACTAGTCCAGGAAAAGCTCAAAATTCAAAGCATGGTTTCTACTGAATACTTACTGCTCTCACACCATCGTGAAGTCGAAGAATCATAAGTTGAACCACAGTAAGTTGGGGACCATCTGTATACTGCAATATTTCATAAGGAAAATTTGTGATTGAGAAAGGATTTCTCTTGTTATATAGCTTTTCATTGCTCTATACGGACTTTTTATGTTCCTAGTATATTCCCTTTAGGCAACACAGCATGCTCAAGATCTTTCTTTCCGATTATTTTACGGCTTAACATGATAAACTAATCCAGGTTAATTTGATCCCCATTACATAACAACATTCAGCCAGAGACAATGGTTTTTCTTAGCACATGCAGACTTGTAGGGTTTTCAGGTTTGATTAGCAGAAGAAAATTTGCAATAACCATTTTTGGGAGAAAAACTTTGTGTGATCTTTGTTGACTTTCAAATCACATTACCTAATTTTATTCTTTATTTTCTCCAGGACCGTCTATCCAGCTACTCTTCCTAAAGCTACAGCTATACACTACTGATGCAAACAATTGAATATGATTCATGTTAGCCTGTTTATGTCCCAATTTAATATCAATTGTTTTATAAAAGTCATAAACATTATTTAAATAAATAGGTCTGATCTCCTAAAGAGTATTGTGAAAATTCATGTTTTAAAAAAAATAATAACTTCAATTCTGTTAGGGTGATATCATTTGTTTAGAAAGCATTTATTCCCTATAAGATGAATTACAACCTCTGCCTCTTCAGACGGCATCTGAATTCTTACAGACTTCAGTATTATCATATTTTTTATTTGCCTGAAATAGGGAAATAAAACCAATTAAGATGACAAGATTCTGTCTTCTCGGTGAAAAAGCACCATCCAAATATAAATTAGGCATACATCATACATAAAGCATGGTTATATGAAAAAAATCATATGCCAGGAACAGGTATGTGAGTAAATATGTTATTGATAGATTCAATATGTCCTTCATAAACGTTACATAAGCTCTCAAAAAAAATTTGTCCTACACTGGATTTAAATTGTAGTTGCATTTTAAAATATGAAGGTAGCGGAATTTTGGATTGGCAGAAATATTCAACTATGTCACCTTCTAATCCTTACTGATGAAATTATTTGTATGCAAACCTAAAGAAACAGTGAAGCAAATCTCATATTTAATCCTCTAAGAGTTCCAGGTTAATTGTACTGAAAAAAGTACTTACTCTGAAGTATGACGCATTACCTGATTTTATTTTCTTCATTGTCTTGGATACAAATTATACATTAATTTCTTAGTCCTTCTCTTGTCATATATTTCACATGCTTTCTTTGTAGATGATAATTTAAGAAAAATGAGCTTTAAAGTACTTGTGTGTCATTTGTGTTAAAAAGTACCCATATTAAAGCTGTGCCTCTTGAAACCAAATTGCCATGTGCAAAATGATCTTTTCAAATGTGAAAATTCCTTTGTATTTTTTATATCTACTTGTATTTCTTTCATGTATTTAGTTTTACCATTGTGCATTATTACACATAACTGTAGTGGAGTATCATAATTACAAATTCTGTTTCTTAGGGTCACTTGAGGATTTCTTCAGAATTCTGAAATGTTAGAAATTAAATTCATCTACCAACAAGTAACTTATTAAGAATATAGTATTATTTCATGTCCTTCATAAACATGAAATTCCACGGCAACATGGCTTGTATTACTTGGTAGATTAGCAGAGGTGATCTTACAAAGTATATGGCACGGTTATTGGTTATATGCCATTTATCTGTGTGGTTATATCAAGTGGTTTCAAAGCTTTCTAACAATCATATTTAGACCAGAGAATTTGTAGGATACTTGAGCCTGTGATTAAAAACAATTATTCAAAAATAAAGTAGTGATTCATTATTTCTCTTACCTACAGAGTAGTGACCCATTGTATCATCTCGTATTAGAATGACAACATTTTAGCTGCTGATATTGATTTATAGGGACTATGCAGATCATGTCTGAGACAACATCTGGGCTCAGTGGGAAAGAGTATGGCAAATCCAGGAGGAGAAATGGCGGGATGGATGAACCTTGTAAGCCGCCGCATTCTCGTAGCTGTGAGAAGAAAGCACGTCAGCAGACGCTGGTCACCAATATAATGCATATTTCCAAGGTGTGGACTCCTGAAACTTGTCTAGTGCCAGAAATAAAGACAAGATAATGGTAGTTTTATTTCTTAACCCCCCTTTAATCTAATTGTTTCTCAAAATGTGGTCCACAGATAATATTTATCCGAATCACCTGGGATTTTTGTCCAAAGTGATGTTTCCTGGAGCCTACTGCAAATGTACTGGATTGTAGCTCTGAAGAAAGGAGCCAGGAATCTGAATTTTAAATAAACATCTTTGGCGGTACCTATGCATGATGAAGATTAAAAACAACTGCTCCAATAATTTGGTTCAGATATTTCCTGTCTATCAAAACATAGAGACTAGCTATAGACCTAGTGTGTGGGAATGTAAGAAGTGCATGGCTAATGACTATTTTTATTTATCATTAGGAAAAGTCCTTTGACAATTTCGCCAAAATGGGAAAGTTCAACATTACTCCTGTGGCCAGGTCTATATCTAAATTCTTATATCCAAATTCTACATTCTATATCCAAATTCTTCTAAGTAGAGCCTTGATTTATCCCCTAGCAACCAAGTTCCTGGCTTGTTTTTTATTCTTTCTGGGGAGTACTGGCAATTCCCAATCTTATGAACGTAGTTTAACATGGCTCATTATTTTTCCTACTTCATGCTTTATTATAATATTCTTTATTAGCTGAATCCTTACATATTCACTATTTCAAGATTCTTCATCATTGTATTGCACAGGTCTGATAGAATGTGTGGTTGCAATCCTACTGAATCTCCATTTTATTGACCACATATTGCCTGGCGTGCAACCTATTACTACTTGCTCCTGTATTCTGGGGATATTATGCTCCAGGTCTCCAACTGGTCTTGTATTGATTGCAGCTTGGTCTTCCCTTTTCCACATGCATATTTTATGCTATGAGTAACGATTTTATTTAAGATTCACCCGCTCATCCCAAACTTATGAATACTCTAGCACACAAACACAGTACTTGGAGCCAAAAGGGACCCTGCCTACACATACACCATTATTATATAGGTTGAGTGATCCTTCCTTTAACACTTCCATTGGACTCACTGCTTCTACATATCAATATCCACATAGTACACAAGACTGTGTGCTCATCACCTCCTTCCAGGATTTCTTGTTTCCTGTGTGTACCTATTTCCACCTGTGCTTTTCTGATTTACATGCCTTTGCACAGGTTGATCCCTATGCCTAGAGTGCTCTCTTTTTGCAGAACACTCATCTTTGTGGGATAGTATTTTTTAAACAGAAAGGATTTTTTAAAAAACCCTTGAGAAATAGCAGAATCAATTACAACTGTATAAAACAGCTGAGACCAAACAATGTGTCAACATGGTTTCCTTAATGTGAATTTTATTCTGATGTTAGTTATTTATGTACATTTGTTCTACCAAACTCTGAGCCACTGAGGACAGGGATTGTTTTTCACTCATGTTTATATTTACAGGGCCTCACTCAATGACTGTATTCCAGAATGAATGCATTTTAGCAAATAATATTCAGTAAAACTCTTATCATCCATTAGTTTTCAGAACACATGCATAAAAGCAATCAGATTTATTAACATTTTCTCTGAATCATTAATTTTCTTTCAACACCAAATCCCTGATAATTACGCTTTGTAAAATTAATATTCTATTGAAACATACTTAAAAAAATTTGGTTCAAATGGACATTTCCACCACGATCATGCCATCTTGCCATTTCCCTTATCTTTATGTTATAGGATTCTTTGGATATCACACTATCTAATGTGAACTTCTCTCCAAGCATTTTTTTTTCCTAGTTAGTTATTTAAATTTCTTAGATTTAGTTATGACTAAAGGTTTTTCATATTCTAAGCCTTTTTTCTGTTTTTTTACTACCAGTGTTTTCTGATTTATTACTTCTGGGGTTGTGTGATCCATAATTTTCCCTGAGAGAACCTTCTTTAACCATTAAATTCTAAATATGTAAGTTAAAACACACCTTTTTGAAGTAGAATTGGGTGATAAATTTCTCACTTCTTCCTAAAATAATATGCAAAACCTGTTAACATGATGTTAATTTCCAATTTGAATAATTACATCATCCTTAAAAAAAAAGGTAAAACACAAATTCCCTTTAATTGGATCTGTTTGTTGAAATGAATTTCTAGAGAACAAAAGGGAAAAAGATGTGTCACAGATTAGCAAACCAAAACACTTTGTAATAAAATGTGAAAGTTAGTTTTCAACAACCCTGGAAAATACAATAAAGGAAGTATGGATATTAACTAAAACGGTATTGAGAATTGCATGTTGTCTATCCTCAACACTCACATGGCTAGGACCTTCACACCAGGGGACATTGTCTTTCCCTGGTATGTTCCCTGGGTCATTCATGTACCCCTTGATAGTCACTGAAGTTCTGCATCTTCAGCATCTTGTGTTGATTTCTGTTCTCCTGAACGTCATTAGTGCTGGTGCCACCCTCCTTCACTTTAGAGCATCCGCCTTCACATGGTCCTTCCTGAACTTCTTTTGTAGAGTATAGCTTCACAGTTTCATAACATGGTACAAATCATTTTCCAGCTGTCTAAAATGATTTACCCTTTCAGCATTTCAGTCCCTTTCCATAAAGAAATAGGGAATTCCTCTTGATTTCCCTTGTTCATAGATCAAGGAAGATCTTAACTAATTGGTCTGCAAAAGAAATTTGCCTCTCTATGCATTATCCAGTTATCTGGAAAATGCTCAAGCATTTTTTTTTTTAATATTCATTCAATATGAGTTTCTGTCTATTTAGGAAATTTCCTGACAGATTCAGCAGCAGTCTTTAAGATCCAACCTTATTGCAGAAACTCAGTCCCTGGCATTTCTGCCTTTGCTTGGCAGTTGGTTTTTCATGAAGACCCAGTGTAGACTTGTGTAAATAGAAAGCTATCAGCCTGCCTGATAACCAGAAGGATGTAGCAGCAGCCTATCTATAAATTATTGCTCATTCTGTGGCCCTATTAATGAAGTTGGAGCCTTCAGCTAGTGCAGAACAGAAATTGAAATAATAAAAACACAAGAAGATTTGACAACATGTCACCTTGAGCTGAAAGTCGAAATTTGCTTTGGTGTGATTTAGGATCTCAGCATCTCTAACTTATTGCAATAGACTTTTAAATGTTTTCCTTCAATTATTCATTCAAGAAAAGATTACCGAGTGCCAATTATATGCTAGATATTGTTCTATGCACTGGGAATACATTAGTGAACCAAAGAGATAAAATATTTTATCTCATGAAGCTTTCATACTAGAGTAGAAAGATGATATAAAATAAACATAACAATTAAGTAAATTATATAACATTTTAGACTTTGAAATGAGATTAAAATAATAAAAGAGAGCAGGGTACAATTACTCGGTTATGCTGGGAAGGGAAGGAGGTTGCAATGTTGAACAGAGTAGTTGGAATAGACGCAGCGAGAAGGTAAAATTGATCTAAGATTTGAAGAAGGCAAGAGAGTTCATCATTATGATGTCCAAGGAAAAAATAGTCCAATTGGAGGAAACAGCCAGTGCACAGGCCCAAAATACCCTTGTATGTTGAGGGTTCCAGTATGGCTGGAGCAGAGTCAGCAGGTAGAAGAACAGTACAATTTAGGGAGAAAAGAGAGATTTTTTGGAGACATTTTTTGCAGAAGATATTAGCATGGTGCTAATAATGTCAAAAGCATTTAAATGATATCCATTATTATGAAAGAGAATCCTGGATTACAGAGAGAGAGTATATTAGTTTCCTATAGCTGCTATAACAAATTACTAGAAAATTGGTGGCTTAAAACAATGCAAATTTATTCTCTCTCTGTTCTGCAGGCCACCATCTGAATCAGTGTCACTGGGCTGAAATCAAGCTGTTAGCTTCTTTTAGTTTCTGGTGGCTGCTGGCATTCCTTGGTTTGTGGTCACATCACTCTAACCGTCACGGCCAGCATCTTCAAATTTCTCTGTTCTCTGTCTTCACATGGCCTTCTCCCTTGTGTATATCAAATATCCCTCTGCATCCCTCTCGTAAGGAAACTTGCAATTACATTTAGGACCTGCCGGGATAATCCAGGATAATCTCCCAATCTCAAACTCCTTAATTTAATCACACTTGGAAGATACTTTTCTCATATAATGTAACGTTTACAAATTCCATAGATTAGGACCTGATGTCTTTAGGCGCCATTATTTATGGCCTAACTCCTACTATAAAGAATTAGAGAATTAGAATATCATTACAATTTTAAAAGGAATAAAATTAACTCTAAATTTCACCTATAAAATTTATTGAGACTACTTTGTTGCAACTAACCTGAAATCCTACCTGCATTAAATAGATACGATCAGCCTACAAACTTTCTAGTAATTTTCTGTTTGATTGTCCGCGTGGCGTTGCTGCCTATTTATAGAGCGAGTTAAGCAATGCTCCAGCAAAAGCCTGATTCCTGGAGAGAGAATCTTTACAGTATTTCAAATTACCATTATCTCTAATCAGCTTCTCACTGGTTCCCCTCCTTTCCATCACAAAATGCTTCTGAAATATAAGTTTATATTGGGAACCTTTTCAGTAGAGACAGCCTGTAGCTATGAATTTAACCTTTCTTGTTCTTGTCTTTTTGGGGTTTTTTTTGTGTGTGTGAGGAAGATTAGCCCTGAGCTAACATCTGTCACCAATCTTCCTCTTTTTGCTGAGGAAGATTGGCCGTAGGCTAACATCCTTGCCCATCTTCTGCTACTTTATATGCGGGATGCCTACCACAGCATGGCTTGATAAGCGGTGCGTATGTCTGCACCTGGGATCCGAATCCACGAACCCCAGGCCACTGAAGCAGAGTGCCTGCCACAGCATGGCTTGGTAAGCAGTGTGTATGTCCGCACCTGGGATCCGAACCCGTGAACCCCAGGCCGCTGAAGTGGAGCACGCGAACTTAACCATTATGCCACCAGGCCAACTCTTATTGTTCTTGTAAACTACAATTTTATCTTCTTCATCCAAGCATATCCACTGAACAGTTTAAGATTTTACTAGATTTTGTTGGTCTTGGGTTTAAGGTTTACATCCCAGGGCCTACACCCTATATGCTATATATCTTTCCAGATGGGCCCTAGGTCTGGAAGTATATGCTGTTGTTGTATTTATTTATTTATTTTTAAGCAAGAATTATTCTAACTCAAATAAAACACAGTGGTATACAGATGAGTGGGTTATGCAAAACCATCCTGCTTTGAAGTGCTCCATGAAATGAGGGAACAAAGGAACGAAGTTAGAGTGTACTGCAAATTCTATTTTTATATTAGACTTTCACATGATTCCTCTCTTGTCAAGAGAGCCTAGCAGTGTTCCAGGAAAAGCCTTATTCAGGCAGAGAGTCCAAGACGTACAGTCGTCACCAGAAGAGATTGGTGTTTTCTACTTTGGTAGCACTTTCAGTCTTATGTTTTGACCTGGCATGTGTTGACATATAAGGGTATAAGGTGCAGGGTAATGTGTTCACCAAGCCTTACACAGGACCCTGAGGCCAGCAATGGGCCTGAAATGTGTCTCCTGGAGATTGACCTCTCTGGGCCTATGACCCACTTCTGACGCCATTTATTCCTCTACACACTACAAGCCTGCACCGTGAGCACAGGCTGCCCTGCCTGCTCTGCTTTCCAGAAACTTCTCAATGTAGCTAGCGGGCCACATGCAGAAGCTTTGTCTCTGCACTTTAAAAATGTTGAATCCTATTGAAAAGTAATACATCCTACTATTCTCCAACTACTGGGTTACTTTGATTGTCCACAACTCTTTAAATGTTACTCCCTCTATAAAATCCTGTCTGGATTAAAAGGTGATGTGAGCTCACTCTAATCCTCCTTACTATACTTATTATGAAATATGCTTCAGTGTCTCCTATATTACCAAGTTACCTCAATGCTTGCATTTCTTTAATCATTTGAGTATTTTTTTTGGTGGGGATGGGGTCTAATTGTTCTTACATTTCTGCAATCTCAGCAATTCTTACTGAGTCGTGTGTGTGAGAAGAATATAGGCATATTTCTTTTACATCACGTAGTTTCTAGCACAAAGGAACACGTTAAAAAATTGCTTCCTGATGACAGTGATTTTGCAAAGTGGCAGTCATTTGACTTAAGCACGTGTAAATTCCACTTCAGTTAGCAGAACCAGAGATTTAAATGTGATTATTTTAAACTAATAAAAAGTCTTGGAAAATTCAGAATATCAAATGAATGACTATAGCACTATCACACTGGGAAATTGTGTGATATAACATTGATGTTTACGTCAACTTTCATAACAGAATTGTGTCGTCAGTAGATGGCACTATTTGTTTTATTAATAACCACTGACCACTCCCTTTACTTTTATAAAAAGTAGGAAAGATAGTTTATTTTTAACTATTTTAACAAAATTCCAAAATTGCTTAAATCTAGCTTATTAAATGAATAATTCTTGTTGCTTGTGATGGTGACTTTTTTGCTTTAATTTCATAGAACAATTTCGAATGAGGTCCCAAACATTTTTTTCTCAAGGTTATCATTGTTAGCTTGAAAGGAGTTTTCACCCTGACAGATACCAAGAAAGGGTTATTACGAACATATTCCTTTTACTAAAAGGATTATTTTTTTTAATACTTACAAGAGATTATAAAATGAGAATCTGAGATAGATTATCTAACATGGTCTGATTTGACAGAATTCATTTCAACTTCCAAATCTGGACATTCACACAAATTCTATATTGATTAAAAAAACAAAACAAAACACAAACAAAAATTTGGGCAATTGAAATGATGGTGTATTTCATAAAAAGAGAACTGCATGGAGGAATCAGAACAAATGGTTTTATAGCAAGTAGAATAGTGCGAGAAGCAAGAGGATCATTAGTATCACAAGTAAATGCAATGCTTTACAAGAATGTAACCGTAACTGATGTAAATTATAGTGTATGATGGTGAATTTTATGTGTCAAGTTGGCTAGAATTCGGTCCCAGTTCTTTAGTCAAGCACAAGTCTAGATGTTTCTCTGAAAGTATTATTTGGTAGATGTAGTTAACATTTACAATCAGTTGACTTTAAGGAAATTCCCCTCAAAAATGAGGATAGGCCTTAGCCAATCACTTGAAGACATTAAGAGCAAAAACTGAGGTTTCCCAGAGAAGAAGGAATTCTGCTTCTAGACTGTAAGCAAAATCCTGCCTGAGTTTCCAACCGCCAGCCGGCCGTATAGATTTCATACTTGCCTGCCTCCACAGTTGGGTGAGTCAATTCCTTAAAGCCAATCTCTCTCTCTATCTCTCAAATTATCTATTCCTATTGTTTCTGTTTCTCTGAAGAACCCCGGCTGATATATAACATAAATAGAAATTTGCATTAATGCAATTATAAAATTTAAGAGGACATTGAGTCTATGAAATGAGCACTGGTAGTAACGAAACGAGAAAGTCCACATGCAGGCAAAGAAAACAATTGCTGCATTTGAAATAATAATGAAAGAAGAAAACCACTGAGCTATCAGTAGGACAGAAAATCAAAGGAGGGGAGAAGAACAGGCATAAACATTTCCCTCAAAACTCCTTAGAAATGGAAATGGAGGTTATAAAGTTATTAGAAAACACGAAACAAGAAAGACAGATCCAGGAATCGTATGTGTGATGAGATTTCTGAAAAGAGACGATTGGCAGTAAAAGGGATCCTCAGGGATAAAATGAATAGTGGGTTATTAGAACTCATTGACTATCAGGAAAAAGAATAATATTAATGAAACCAGATGGAAAGGTGGCCTATAGTCAATGAGGGAGAAAATTTTGTTTACCTGCGTTGGAACAAACACCAGGCTGCCTTAGACATCTCAACAAGACTGGGTGCCAAATGAAAATGAGCAATAGGAAAACCTGCAAAATATTAATGGGGAAAGGATAGTGAGCCAGGAATGCTACACCTGAACAAAATATCATTCATGTTCAAGGGCAAAATAAAGATAGTCTCACTTATGCAAGACACAGAACAAGTACCCTCACTAGACTCTTCCTTTGTCACACCTGCTCTTTCTGGTGCTGTTGACCTACCCTCAGTTCTCCAAGTCTTTGGGAAGCCACAGTCTTTCTCATCTGTTCCTTGAATCTGTGCTTATTGCTTCTTCTGTCTGGAACACTCTTCTTTCTCTCTCCGCTGTAACTGTTCAGCTTGGCTATATCTTCAGATCTCACTTTAAAAAGTAAAACAAAATGCTCTCATTCCTCTGCATTGTAAAGCCTGCCCTCAGCCTCCAAATCCAAATTAGCAATTCCTCTTCTGTGCCCCATATATATTTATCTTTTTATTTTATTACTAAGGTATAATTTATATACAATAAAATGCACCCATTTTGTGTACATTTCAATGAGTTTTGAAAAATCATTATATTCAATTAACCATCACGATTATCAAAACACAGAACATTTCCATCACCTCCCAAAATTCTCTTATGGCTATATCCAGGTAATCCCTCACCCCCATCCCAGGCAATTGCTGATTTACTTTCTATAGTATAGATTAAAGTTATCTTTTCTAGAGTTTCATATAAATGGAAACGTATAGCATGTATTCTTTTGTATACAGCTGCTTTTGCTCAGATTATTGGTTTTGAAATTCAACTATGTTGCTGTGTCAGTAGTTCATTCCTTTATTGCTGAAGAGTATTCCATTGTATGAGTGTATCACAATTTGCTTATTCATTTACAAATGTTGACACGTTGGGATTGTTTCCAGTTTTTGCCTATTATCAATAAAGATCACATAAAAATTTGCGTTTGTGTAATCTTTTTGTGGACATATGTTTTCATTTCTCTTGAGTAGATACCTAGGGGTGGAATTGCTGGGTCTTACAGTAAGTGTAGTTTTCTCTTCTCTTTATCTCCATGTTTTCTACGTCATTCTGTTTTAGGTGTATATTGTAAATACCATAGAGCCAGAAGATTTTTTAAATATCAAATCTGAGCATTTGTCTTTAATAAGAGCATTTAACTTGGTCATATTCTTCAAGACTACTGTGTTTAGACATATTCCTCTAGTCTTATTTTATGTTTTCTATTTACCATTATTTCTTCTTCCCTCCTTTCTGCATTTCTTTTTCTTTTATTTTTTAAAATTTATATACAGTGAAATATACAGATCTCCAAGATCCCTGATGGTGCAGTTTAATGTGTTTTGACAAATTCTGCTTTTTTAAAAATTAGATTTCTCTTTTCCATTTCTTCTCCCTGTTGGTTAAGGAGACGTACATCCTATATGAATAAGGATTAGGTTTGGTTGTTCGATTAAAGCAAAACGCATGTAGACTTTCCCAATGAAGTGGCAAATATGGTCACTCAATTTCAAAGCTTGTTTTACCTAACAGTTCTCCCACAGAAAAATGCATCAACTGTCCAGTAAAAGCTCTGGTTAAGACTAACTGTCTTTACTTCGATCATCCAGGTTAGAAATAATGACCATGGCAAAGGGAATAAGGATATTCTGATTGGTCCGGCCAGGATCATGTGTCCATCCATATTATGAGTTGAGGAGGAGTGAACCACAATCCTGTCCAATGACATTGATTTTCCCTAAGAGGAATTCTGTTATCAGAAAAAGGAGGAAAGAGAAGGCGTTATTTTCAAACCTTCTTCTATCCATTAAATCTACACATATTCCTGTATAAACAATTATATATTTTTGTGGTTTAGTAAAGACATGCACTGTACCTAACCATTTTACATTTTTCCTTTCTCTTACCAATATGTCCTAGTTATTCTCATGTAAGTAATATAACTTTATCTCATTCTTTTTTTGTTGTTTTTTTTAATTTTTTGTTTATTGCAGTAACATTGGTTTATAACATTGTAAAAATTTCAGGTGTACATCATTGTACTTCTATTTCTGCATGGACTACATCATGTTCACCACCAAAATACTGATTACAACACATCACCACACACATGTACCAAATTATCCCTTTCACCCTCCTCCCTCCCTCCTTCCCCTCTGGTAACCACCAATCCAATCTCTGTCCCTATGTGTTTGTTTATTGTTGTTATTATCTACTACTTAATGAAGGAAATCATGCGGTATTTGACCTTCTCCCTCTGACTTATTTCACTTTGCATTATACTTTCAATGTCCATCCATGTTGTCACAAATGGCTGGATTTCATCGTTTCTTATGGCTGAGTAGTATTCCATTGTGTATATATACCACGTCTTCTTTATCCTATTTAACATAGTATTGGAAGTCCTAGCCAGAGCAATCAGGCAAGAGAAAGAAATAAAAGGGATCCAAATTGGAAAGGAAGAAGTGAAACTGTCACTATTTGCAGATGACATGATTTTGTATATAGAAAACCCTAAAGAATCCACCAGAAAACTTTTAGAAGTAATAAACGAATATGGTAAAGTTGCAGGATACAAAATCAACATACAAAAATCAGTTGCATTTCTGTACACTAACAACGAAGTAGCAGAAAGAGAAATTAAGAATACCATCCCATTTACAATTGCAACAAAAAGAATAAAATACCTAGGAATAAACTTAACCAAAGAGGTGAAAGATCTGTACACCGAAAACTGTAAAGCATTTCTGAAAGAAATTGAAGAAGGCACAAAGAAATGGAAAAATATTCCGTGCTCTTGGATTGGAAGAATTAACATAGTTAAGATGTCCACACTTCCTAAAGCCATCTATAGATTCAATGCAATCCCTATCAAAGTTCCAACAACATTTTTCACAGAAATAGAACAAAGAATCCTAAAATTTATATGGAACAACAAAAGACCCCGAATAGCTAAAGGAATCCTGAGAAAAAAGAACAAAGCTGGAGGTATCACACTCCCTGATTTCAAAATATACTACAAAGCTATAGTAACCAAAACAGCATGGTACTGGCACAAAAACAGACACACAGATCAATGGAATAGTATCTCATTCTTTTTAAATGCTCATGATATTCCATAGTACAGGCAAGCATAGTTAAAATGCTTTTGATGGACATTTGGGTTGTATTGAATTTTTTCTATCACAAACAGCAGCAAAGTAAACATCCTTCTATATGCTTCCTTGTGCATAGGTGTGAATGCTTCTTTACACATTTATATCACACTGTTCATGCCGAGGTATTTTAAAGTAAGTTATCTGTATGATGCCTATAAATAATCAAGAAATAGAAATGAGTTCATAGAACATCTGTCATCTTTATTTTAATGGATCCTTCCAAACTGCTGTCTCAAATGGTTTACCTACTTGCCTCCTATGAGCACTACATGAATACGTATTTCCCCACCCGCTGCCGCCACTTGTTATATATATTGCAAACTCTTCTGGTCAGTCATTTGTCTTAATTTAGAGGAGAATGTCTTGCACAGAAATCCATAATTGTTGTATTTTCAAAATTACAAATCTTTTATTTTATGGTTTTTGCATTCTGATTCTTATTTAAGAAGGCTTTCTCTATATAAAAGTTACAAATACATTCTTCTATTTGTTTCTTCTAATACTTCTATAATTTAAAAAAAAAGAAAGTTTAGGTTTTTGATCCACTGGAACTATATTCTCATGAATGGTGTGAAATATGAATCTAAATATTTTTTAAATGGAAAGCCAACTTGCCCTTACAACAATATAATACTCACTAATATTTACTGAACAATACTAACTTGTGCCAGGTACTTTTCAATTTAATCTTACCTTATTGGGGTTGATTTGAGGCTAAACAAAGCATTTTAAAGAGAGGTCTAGTAGGACACCAAATGGTTGTTGGTTTTGCCCAATTCATACAGATATTAATTGGAAGAACCAGGTTTCCAACCCTGGCAGAATAACCCTAGACTATTCCGCCTTCTAAGACAATGTCCTTTTCCCATAGATTTAAACTAACATCTTTGTAATATACAAAATCCCTATAAATACATAAATTTGTTTATGGATTTTTTTATTCTATTTCAACAATCTATTTGTCTATTCTTACACTACACATTTAAAAAATCTGATCTGGTCATCTTATCCACTCTGCTTACAATTTTAATAACACCCTATAGACCTCAAAATGAAGTCCACATGCTATAGCATCCCTGCTGCTTCCTGCCTCAGAAATCTCGGACCCCTTTCCCCTATTATTTCCCTATGTTCTGGTCATAAAATCCTCTGGTGGTCATCTGAACAGAACAAGCACATTTACTCTATGAAACATTCGTGTCTCCATGACTTTGTTCATACTCTTCTGTGCCTCATCTTTTATGCCTCATTTACTGTGCAAGCACCTATTCATTTTTAAAGATTAACTCAAACATCACCACCTCTGGCTTTTCCTCCCTTCCCATCCCAATCAGGTAGAAAGACATCATTCTTTCCTCCTTTATGTGTCCACACCCTTCCCCTGAGTACTGTATTTATTCATCTACGTCTTTCTCTCCCCAACAAAATATGAGTGTCTTAAGGGCAGGACCGTATCTTCTTAAGTACATAATGTGGACTGAATAAATATTTGTTGAGTAAATTAATATAAAACAAAGACCATCAAATTACGAGAGCAATCATCAGAGCATCTGATTTATGAAATGATGCAACAAATTTTTAAACCAGACAAAATATCCCTTTCAAAACAGTATCGGGGCCGCCCCGTGGTGTAGCGGTTAAGTGCACGTGCTCCACTGCTGGCTGCCCGGGTTCAGATCTTGGGCACACCCAAGCACCACTTGTCAGGCCATGCTGTGGTGGCGTCCCACATAAAGTGGAGGAAGATGGGCACAGATGTTAGCCCAGGGCCAGTCTTCCTCAGCAAAAAGAGGAGGATTGGCATGGATTTTAGCTCAGGGCTGATCTTCCTCGCAAAAAAAAAAAATATCAAGAAGTAAGTGTTCTTAACCATACTCAGTTAGCTCATAACAGAGAAAATGATAATGAAGGAATGATAATTCATGCTACAACATGTTTAATGAATTGGTAAAAGAGAAAGTCAGTCAAATGAAGCCAGAGAACTTTGTCTTGTAAGAATTAGAACTGAAGGGCTCCACAATCATATGGCATTTGCTGGATGTTGTACCTATGTTTAGAAACGTACATGATAGGGACTCCAGGGATATTCCAGATTCTTCATGTAAAGGTCCTGGTCCTGTGGCCACAAGGTAACAATTGCACTGAGCTACCCTCTGTACTAAGTAGTCGTCTGCATAGGTTCTTTGGTGTGTGCTTGGCAATCATTTAAATCTTGGATCCATGGCAACTCTTAGAGGTACTCAATACTTCTGTCCCACTTCTGCAATTTCAGGCATCTCACAGTCAGTTACACAAGTGACACACTTAGCATACAGACAGTCCGTTATTGACTACACTAGTCCATTTGGGCTTTAATGGGAAAGTTGATAAAGTTGGTATCAACCAGGGTATGGTAAGATGGGCCCATCTGTGTGTTGTATTGGAAAAATAAGCAGGAAGATCACTGGGGGACTTCTTTTTCTCTGGGATCTTCCCCCTGCTCCCCTGTCTTTTAGGTTTTAATGTATCTTTTCCTTAAGCCTCTGATCTCTGAGACTAAGCATTTGCTTCCCAGTCGTACCTTGCTCTCTTTTGTTTCCCCATGTTCATGCCACACTCTTGTATTTCTAGGCCCATAACATTTTAAAATGCCCTATATTGTAGCAGTTAATGTATTATATAGTAATGGACTTTTATTCTACTTTTTCAGGCTGGGATAACTTTCTATTGTTGTACACCCAAAAACTAGTCAAATGACTGTCACTCAATAGTTACCTTTTCTGAATTAATTTACTTTATGAAGTACTGAATGTATGTGAGGTGCTACACTCTCACAGGTTAATATTAGAATGCAAAGAAAGTCCTGACAAATGTGGATGTAATGTCATTAAAGAATTGGTAAAGAAGAGGACATAGGTTTAGGCAGATGTATTATTCATATGTTCCTATCTATTTTACAGTCCATAGAATAAGAGAGTGGATGTGAAGGTGAAGATGTAGTGTATACACAGTTCAAGCCAAACCCAGACACTTTTCTATTTTGTTCCAACATCTTCTACAGTTTTCTGAAAAAGATTAATAAAAGCTATGCAGTCCCAGGATCATCAATAAGCCTCCTAGGAGATTCCAGGGCTGGCCAGCATTATATACTCTGTGATTCACCTGCTCACATCTGGAGACCAAGGGCAAGGCTGGACATGGACAATTGCAGGGTAGAGTGTATGACTTGACTGTCTCACAAGTCACTCGACTTTAGGAGAAGCCTCGAAAGGAAACAAACCAGCAAACAAAAAGAAAAAGCTGTGAATCAGGGAGCTATAGAAAAAAAGAAGAGGTGAAAACAACATTTTTCTTTTCATAAAATATTAAAAAGCAGATCAGAAAACCTTGTCTCTGTAGTTCAGAGCAAAGATGAACTAGTTTAGTTTACTGTTATGAACAGTTATTATAACCATTGCCAACTTGGATCTTACTATGTGCTGGTTACTATGAACTCTTTGATCTGTCAGCATAGTAAACTCTATAAGTACTGATAGTTTTCTCGTTTTATATGTGAGAAAACAGACCACACAGCCGTTGAGTAAGTGAGACTAGGAGCACATGTCTGGTATGAGTGGAAGCTGATATTCACATCCAGGCACCTTCATCCCAAAGCCCATCCATAACTATGCAATATTGCTCTGCAAAAATGAAGACATATCATGTAAAATCCAAGCCAACATATAGAGAAGTGTGCTAAAATTACATTACTAATTCCATTCAAGAATTACAAAAACTCATGATTTTTCTTAAAAGAATAGAAAATGCCTAATTGTCTAAAAAGAGGTAAAAAAAACTGTGTAACAAGACTAGAAAATAAAAATAAAAGAGCTGTCAGTTTTATGTTTAAAAATTCTCTTAACGTATATAGTTTTAGCAGAAGTTTCTTTAAAATATTCAGGGTTTGAACATTCAAGGTACAATTAATTTACATATAATTGAAGCTCTATCAGAACAAATAAGACAAGTGAGAACTTCTCATTGATTTTCATAAAGTCAGCAAATGTGACAGCAATGGGGCATAAAAAAAGAAACATCACAAATAACATTTCATATGAGAGTAGCATAAGCTTTAAGGAATAATTTTTTAAAACTAAAAACAAAATCTAGTGTACTGTCTCTTCTTTACTCCTTAAAGACTTATATCTTGCTCATTATACTTCTTTCCAACTTTCCTCCTCACATAATTGGGAGGGTTTCAATATCTGTGCAACATTGTCTGTTGGGAATTAAGATAGCCCCCTTCTGTTCTCTCATTGTAAAGGCTGAAAAGCCTGATAATTGCATATCTGCCAATGAAATGCAATACTGAAAGGGGAAAAGAAGCAGGAGCCATTATTGCTCCATTGGCAACAGTAACTAGATCCCTGGCTTTTAGAAAATTTCAGCCATAAGATTTTGCTTCTATGAATTCTCTTGTGAATCATCTGCTTCAGGGCTGCAGCAGCTGAGATGTTGGTGAAAGTTTTCTCTGATTCTAGTACCTTCAGACGTTGCAAAGAGTGTAGCTCCTCCAATGGTTTCATGTGCTCCTAATTCTTGTGTTAAATCCCTTCCAGCCTGAAATATCTAGAGTGACTGATGGTTTTTTGTCAAATCCTTGACTGTTATTTGTACCTGAAGTGGTCCTTGCAAAAAGATTTTAAAATGCAACTTGAGAAGAGTATCTGATCTACTCATGTTTGCAGGTAGTAACGGTCTCATCAGTCAGGAATGAATATTGATAATCCATGACATGTTATGGAAAAAATAGCTCATTAAATTGTTGCCTATATTTACCTGGAATAAAGTGTCTATTAAAGGCAAGGATTTTGAAGAGCAATAGCTTCTGCAATATAATATTATTGTGGAAGTGACTACAAGAACTTGTGGGTGGGCTGACATTTCTAACTACACAAGAGAACTTACAAAAGAAAATAACAAGCTCATGCTTTTCAGTTCTTAGCTCAAGATATGATTGATGTTCAAGGCAGTTCAAGCTATAACTGCCTTGAGACATTTTGCTGCCTTTTTTAGCCAAAGGGTTGATGTCATCCAGATCTATATTTTCATTTTCAGAATATAAAATTATAATATACATTGAATTCATAATCTCTTCATGGCTTTTATATAAAAGTTAGGATGCTTTTTGGCAAATATTGGGACTTTGATAATCGGAATGGGTTTGCTCGAGCGGATAGCAATGAATTCTTCTGCTTTGAACTTACTGAGTTGGCTTTTTGTTTTTCCTTTTACTAACTAGCAAGTTCTACCGAAGCAGTCTCTTTTCACCAGCATTTGCAGTAATGCACCTTCAGTATCTTAGCTGAAAGTATTGACAACTATGAGTCCGTTGTTATAATCTGGTAAAGCAACTTTGACTGTCTCACCATCCCATGGTACATTATGCTGATCTATATTGATCTACTACATTGATTGAATCATGCTGATTGGGAATGTGGATCATGAAAGGCAATTTTAACAGCTGCTTTTTAAAGAAATGTACCTGCCCATGAAAATTGAGAGACTTGCCCATTGATAAACATTTTAAAGATTCAGATGTTGATGACATAATAAGATACTCTTCCAAAATGAAAAATAAATTTATATACCTTTTGTCCTTCACAAAGGCAAATGAGGTACAATAACAGTCGAATCTCTTCAGATTTGGGAACTGGCGTACATCAGATTAGAGTGAATTCTGTAGTAGACAGAGTAATGTCCTCCCCATAAAGATGTCCACATTCTAATCTTGAGAATCTGTGGATATGTTACCTTACATGGCAAACAGGACTTTGTAGATGTGATTAAGTTAAGGATCTCAAGAAGGATAGATTATCCTGGACTATCGGGGGGCGGGGGCACAATGTCATCATAGGGTCCTTATAAGAGGTTGGAGTGATGTGCTTTGAAGATGGAGGAAGGGGCTGAGTCAAGGAATGCGGGCAGCCCTAGAAACTGGAAAAGGTAAGGGAACCAGAGCCTCCAGAGGGAACACAGCTCTGCAAACACCTTGATTTTACACTTCTGGACTCGAGAACTATGAGAGAATAAATGCATGCTATTTTAATCCACTAAATTTGTAAAAATTTGCTATAGTAGCAAAAGGAAAGCGACACAGCTAAAGTAATTAATTTACTGAGTAAACTTTAAAAAAAAAAAAAAAACCTTCCAGTTTCAAGAACCAGAACAAGAGGAAGCTCTGCAAGTTACTATGACCCAGCAAATCTGTGGTTTGGTCTCTTCGTGTCTGTTCCCCATGGAGGCTCTAATAAGTCTCAGAAGAATCACAAAACAGATTCATATATATGTGTGCACACACATATGCAATATATATGTTTATCAATGATATGCTCTTTTATGTAATTAACTATTCACATTTTGGGGAGTATATTCAGATTTCATTTTGGGCCCTGGTAGATATTGAAAGCCTGACCATGGAGTTCCAAGTAACCATGTGACCTGATCTGATCTACCAAGCCATAAAGATCAGCATTTTCAGCAGTATCCTATCAGTGGGTAGTCATATTTTAGATGAAATCAGTCTCAAGCTTGTCTAAAGACACAAGAAAATTTCCTGTTCACTGGATCTGAATCACACGGCACCTACTTCAGATTCATTGCCACTTCTTTCCCAATCTACACCAGTGTCCTCATGAGTAACATCATAAGAGCAGTTGGCTGAAGAAGAAAAAAGTTGGGCCTGGTTTACATATATAGCAACAAGTTTGTTTTTGGTGAAACATAAGCAATGAAGAAGGCAAATATCTCCAATAGGCATAAGTCCAAGAATTTCTTCTAGTTATCCAATTTTCCTGGAAAGATTAATAGATAGTGATATAACAAGAATAAATATGATATAACATCATATCTAACAATTTTACAAGATTGTCCAGGATTTGGAAGGGAAAATTTGATGGATTGGTAAAAATAACACACTATGGGGATGGACCTTTTAGAATAAGCACAGAGAACAAGGCCATTTGTGTTCCACATGAGTGCTCATCAAAAAGAACCCACAGCAAAAGAGATTTTTCAAGAACTGAGTGGAAAAATTATCTATTGTACAAAGATTAATCACCCTGGGTTTGACTCTTGGACTTGTGAGAAATTTTGTGTTTATTCAGCCCATGTGACTTCCCACAGGCAGGGAAGGAAGTTACACCTGGGATCAAAAATATGGATTCCGCCCTCCACCAACTTCCAAATATACTTCTGTGCTCACCAACAGTGCTGAATGCTTAGCTTACCACCGCCAAGGCCAGTAATGAGGACCGGATATGCACTCTTTCACAGGAGGATTAGCAAGCCCCATGCTGGCTGGTTAACTATGTTGAATATCTTTTAACACATTATTTTCATCACATCACTATCATATTTTATCCTATCATTTTTTTCTACTGTGATAGACACTTACTTTCAATATGGATTTGCCTTTCTTTCTTACCAATGTTTCTGCCAGCCCTGTTATCTATGCATGTACAACTTCATTCTCAGTGACCTTATTCCACAAAATATTGCTTCTGATCACCATTTCCTCATGCAGCCAAAATAAATAGATAGGTAGGTAGGCAGGAAGATAGATAGATAGGCAGACTAATAAATATAAGACAATTGGTTCATGGCGGTGAGAGTCTCTGGTACAAATGCATATTGCATCTCCTGGAAACAGCTGACATTATGCATTGTGGCGTGGCATAGCAAAGACTGAGTCACAGTGCCTGCAAGGAAACAACCCTTCTGTGGTTGGATTCCTGTGATATAATAAAAAGTAAACATTTAGTCTCTGTCCCTGATTCCTGGCACAGAGCTCCTAAAACCCTTAGATTCTCCAGAGAGATAAGAGTGTCTTTCGTGTGCTAATGAGATGACTGATGGTTGGGTGTCCCTAGATAGCTTCAGGATGGGAGGTAGTCCCCAGGAAGACCAAAGCATATTAGAGGTTGGAACTTTTATTTTTTAATGTTTTGTATTTTGTGAGGAAGATCAGTCCTGAGCTAACATCCATGCCAATCCTTCTCTTTTTGCTGAGGAAGACTGGCCCTGAGCTAACATCGATGCCGATCTTCCTCCACGTTATGTGGGACGCCGCCACAGCATGGCCTGACAAGCGGTGCATCGGTGCGCACCCGGGATCCGAACCTGGGCTGCCAGCAGCACAGCGTGTGCACTTAACCGCTACACCACAGGGCAGGCCCCTAGAGGTTGGAACTTTTAGTCCCACCCATGACCCCCTGGCCTCCAGGCAGGTGGAAAGGTTCTAGAGATTTAGTTAATCAACAACAGCAATGATTTAATCAATCATGCTTATGTAGTGAAACCTCCACAAAAACTGCTAAAGGATGGAGTTCAGAGAGCTTCTGGATTGGTGAACACATGGAGATGCTGGGAGGGTGGTGTGCCCTGAGGGGGCATGGATGCGCCCTACACCCCCTTCCACCTTGCTCTATGCATCTTTTCCATTGGGCTGTTCCTGAGTCATATCCTTTATAATAAACTGGTAAATGTAAGTAAAGAGTGTTCTTGAGTTCTGTGATCCATTCTAGCAAGTTATCAAATCTGAAGAAGAGATCGTGGGATCCCCCAATTTATAGCCAGTCAGTCAGAAATATGAGGGGCCCAGGGCTTGTGACTGGTGTCTGAAATGGGGGGTAGTCTTTTGAGACCGAGCCTTTCACCTGCAGGGTCTGCACTAACTCTGGGGAGTTGGTGTCAGAACTAAATGGAATTTTTGGACACCTAGCTGGTGTCTGGATAATTGGTTAGTGTGAGAAAAAAACTCTCCTTTGGCATCAGAAGTGTTGTGGGTAAAAACAGACACGTTTTTAAGAGAAAAATGATTCCCTCTGGGTACATAATGGTTCCATTTGAGGGAAAGTTAAAGCTTTTGTATGGATGTTTTATGCTTTTCATTTCACTGAAACGGACCAAGAAGAAGGTTACTGAACAGACTGAATGACTGATCCTGATTATCCCTTATATAATATGGGTAAACAGCAGATGTTTCCAACTCAAAGTTTTCCTTCATAACAAGTGCTCATTATTAATCAGTCTACGCAACCCAACACATACAGGAAAAGTAAAGAATGTGTCAGAAGTTTCATGAATGAAGCTGTGGTAAAAAAACATGATCAGCTGTGGTGCTGAGGGCAAAAGAAAGATAAAATGAGTAGCAGAAGAAAAAAGTTATCCAAATCAACAGCAACCTAGTGGCCAGTTGCAGAAACAAATACTGTAGTATCTATGAATGTATAACTTTTTTATTTCATTTGTAAATAACAAACTGATGTGCACACAACTGATTGCGCCAGAAGAAAGGATTAATCACAACTGAAATGGATATGGTTACTAATAGGAATTTTTATCTTCCTTTTATTCTGTATGAAGGGATTCATTTTACCAAACATAGTTGCATCACACTACGTGGAAACATGATGCTGCTCTTCGGGTTTAGTTTAGTATCATCGAATTTAGTATTCACAATATGTATTAGGAAATACTCTTTGGATCAACACCTGTGGAAGGGACAGGGCAGAACTAAGATGCGTCAGAGGGAAAAGCTGAGTTGCAGTGATCAGAGGTCAGCTTTCAGTGCGAGCTCTGGATCTGACATGGTGTATCAGAATTGCCACACTTCAGCTCAAAATTACTTGGACTTTCCACCTGCGTGATAAGCCACTGGGTGTGCATTGCCCCTGGATGGACACAATGTTGAGTGAGCCATTCTCTGCAGCTGAGGCAGTCCCTGAAAAGTCTCACAGTACTCCCAGCATCTTTGAAGTGGAGGAGATCTGAGTAACAGGACTCCACTCCCCGTCCACCACACGTGCTGTTGCTGCTGTGATTCTCTAACTTTAAACCTGGACTCAAGAGCATCTGATGTAAGCATAGCCAAAGTGGTAAAGTGTACCTATTTTTCTTTTGACAACTTAGCACCATTTATTCTTTTTTTTTTTTTTTTTAAAGATTTTATTTATTCAGTTTTTCCCCACAAAGCCCCAGTAGATAGTTGTACGTCATAGGTTCACATCCTTCTAGTTGCTGTACGTGGGACTCGGCCTTGCGTTGGACGGAGAAGTGGTGCCTCGGGGCGCTCCCGGGATCCGAACCCGGGCCGCCAGCATCAGAGCGCGCGCACTTAACCGCTAAGCCACGGGGCCGGCCCAGCACCATTTATTCTTAATGCTTTCTTGTCTGTTGCAGGATCTGGAAGCTTGAGAACTACGTTCTGCCAATTTGGGGGAATCGTGTGAGAATTTGAAGGTAGAAGAGAAGTAGAAGCAGTTACAGCTTCTACAGCCAAGATGGTTGGCCTTGGGAGAATGCAAGATTTTGCCAGTGGCTCTCAGCTATTTTCCTGAAAATAACCCATGTTCATACTGCAGATGACTGAGGATATTGGTGAGAATCGTCTGTGATTCCTGACTTTTTGATTTCTCCATGCTTACTTCCCCAATCCCATCTGTAATGGTGTAAGTCTTTATTTCTCCATGTTAAACTGCTTTAGGTTCCAAGTAATGGAGAGGTTTCCTTCCTCCGCCTCTTGTCCTTTTAGTTTGCGAAACCACCTTAGTGGCTCACTTCTACGTCATAGCCAGCCCCTTGTCATCATCAACTGCAAATCCTCGGTAACATCCGAGTAAAGTAACCCACTTTCTGACAGCGAACTTCTGAATTTCCAGCTGTAGTCTTCTAGTTACTAGCACAATGACTCCAACTAATAACTGAAATAACCAGCGTTGACAATCCACTGGTCTTATCACAACTCACTTATGTCCTCACATTTTACTTAACCAATTAGGAATCCATAGTCTGTTGTAACAATTACTCACCTAACATTTGCCCTCAGCTCTCTTACTCCTCTTTCACTTAAAAATCCCAAGCCTGATTAAACCTAACTTTCCTGGAGAAAAGCCATATTAAATCAGATCAAATCTATAAACCGATAGCCTCAAATATATTCTTAGTATTACTGGTAAATCCTACCACATTTCCCAATTGACTTTCCCAATCTCCTGGATTATTATTTTCTAATTTCTACTCTTTCCTTTAATCTGGTGTAGTTTCTCATCTATCCTCACTCTCAGCAGAAAATGTAGGCAATCTGAAGAGAATTTTTCCAAGCTCCTTCCAACATTGCCCACACACTATAGTCTGGACTCCTACATGATTTCTCTCTTCCTGTTACTGTGGTTGACTGTTAAATTTTGATCAAAGGCAAAATCTTTCACTTGTGCTCAAGATCCCATCTCTCCCACTTGCTCATGGACATTGCTCCAGAAAGTTTACTGTCTCTGTTCTGTGCCATTAAATTTCTCTTTCTAGTGAGAATGATCCATCAGGATTATGCAGAACAGCACGAAACATGACATAATTTCTCTCATCTTGCAAACACTTTTCTCTTTACCCCATGTCAGTCTTCTAGGTACTGCTCATTGCTCAGCTCTTATTTACAACAAAACTCCTTGACAGTGTTGTCTGTACCTTCTGTCTCTAATTCCTTCACTCCATTCTTTCTTAAACCCTTTTTAACTAGACTTTTAGCTCCACTATGCAAAAAAAAGGAAAGAGAAAAAAGGTCTCAAACAACTTCCATGTTGTTAAATCCATTGGCCATTTCTCAGTCCTGATTTTATTTGTCCTATCTGCTACAATTGCCACAATTGAGTCATCTCTGTTCCTTGAAACACTGTGTATATTTTTCTTCTAGAAAACACTCTTGTTCCTCTAGGAGACTCTTTAAACATTCATAACTCTTGTCCACCTACACGGGCACCTGGAGGATATCTTCAAATTTAAATACTGTCTATATGGCAATGACTCTCATATTTGTATCTCCTGCTCAGACCTCTTCCTTGAATAAAGTGTCTAGATGACCACAACACATCTCCACTTAGATTAGAAGCTTCTCAAACTGACCTGTCCAGAACTGAACTCCTGATCCACATCTCTGCCAAATTTGCCTTTTCCTCAATTTTTCTTCCATTATAGTAAATGCAAACTATATCTTCTCCAGTTGCTCATGCCAAAAACTTTGGAGTTTTCTTCAACTTTCTTTTTTTCCTTCCAGCAACACCATATACAATCTCTTGGCAAATTCTGTCAATTCCATTTGCAAAACATATTTCTATCCCAGCTACTTCTCAGCATCTCTTCTTCCACCACCTCAGCCAAGTCTCCATTGTCTCTTCCTGGGATTATTGGGATGGCTTCCTAAGGGTTTCTCTGCTCTTGCCTTTGCCTCCCTACCGTCTCTTCCAGAGGAATCATTTAAAATTATAATTCAAATAATGTCCTCTTTTAATCAAAATCTATGAATGGTTTTGAGTCCATACAGTTTCTTAATAGGCCATACTGGATATGCCCCTCCCCCTCAATTTTAATTACCTTCTGCGCCTCTCTCCTAACTCACTGGCCTCTTTGCTGTTCTCAGAACTAACCCGGTACACGGTCTTTCCTTTTGTGGTGTCTCTGCCTGAAACACTCCTTCCCAGATAGCGCATGACTCACTCTATCATCTCTTGTAGCCCGTCACGTAAATATGCAAATGTTTCCTTCTCAGTCATAACCTCTCTGTCCAGTCTATTCAAAACAATGAACTAAATACCACTCTTGGCGCTTTCAATTCCTTGTCTCTCTTGAATTTCTCCACAGCACTTATTACCTATGACCTGCTCTACATTTGACTTACTTATTGTCATTCTCTCCCACCTAGAATATAAGCAACATGAGGACAGGGATTTTTATATATATTATTTTCACTACTATGTTCTTATCACATAGACTATTGCCTTCAGCCACAATAAGTTTACAATAAATATTTATTGAATAAATGATTTCGTAAAATAAAAATATCAAAGGATGAAACTATTTGATCATATCCATTGATTACAAAGAGTCATTTTATGGTATTCAAGATATACTTTAATTAAAAAAGATATTTCCAAATAAACTGGGCAATAATGGTCCACATCTAAGGGCCCAATAATATCTATTTCAAACCGATAAACAATAAAAGATAGAAACAGACAAGATGTTCCTATGTAAGTTAGCAGTTTATCACCTCTGTTAAGATCGTTCCAAAAATTCTTCCCAATCCAAAATGAGAAAAATAAATTTAACTAAATATAAATAATTAAATAATCCCTGGATAATAACGGAACTACTTTACTAGCTTTGTAATAATTTACCTAGAAAAACCGACTGGGAAACAAATTATTGATGAATGACAATATAATACAGAAATAGAATTTAAACCAGGCATTCTGCTTTTAAAGCCCAAACTTGTAACCACTACACAATATTCTCTTGTCCTTGAGAAATTTTGCAAGCAACCTTAATATTCAGTGATAAAATCTTAATTAAATAAAAAATATAACTATATTGGTAGATAACATGACAACGTTAAAATAATATATTCAAAGAATAGTATATATAAGAAAATAGGTTGGAAAACACAATGTTCAGAATGACAAAATATTTTAGAAAAGAAAATCGTTGTTTAAGACTTCAATGAATTCTATAGAATGTTAACAGCACTATCCTCTGGTGTTACTGTTAATTTTTGTACTTTTTCTTCAAAAATTTAGGATTTTAAATTTTTCTAAAGTGAATAGTCATTATTTTTAATTTCAGAAATAAAAGTGGTACATTGTATTAACCAAATTTAGCTAAAATGGCTTTCTTTTTTCCTAAGCTCCCAGAAAACTTAGAGAAAAATCAATAATCTAATTCAGCAATCTGTTCATCTCTAGTGACTGGTATCATTTCTTAGATAGTTTTGTTTCTGTTTAAGCAATAAACAGAAAATTTTTCAATAGGCTTTTAGAAGTAAGTTGCTTTAGGCTCTCTTAAATACGGTTACAAGAAGATAAATTATAGATCAAAGTAATAGAAATAACATTTTTTCTAGCCCTGCCATCATAACAACAGATTCATGTACTGCCAATTGTGTCTTAAGAACATGCAGATTGTCCGCTCTGTGTATTATCTATTGAAAGGGCTGCGGCTAACCACACTGCATACTTTCTGGACATGTTCCCTTATCTTCTAGATAGTGTGTACAAAGAGAAAGCAAACTAATTTTATGTGCACTGAAGCAAAATATTACCAGGAAGGTGAAGTTACTAAAATATATAGCATATAAATTGTTTGCAAGCCTTCGTGACTCTATGATTATCAGGGGTTCTAGGTGTTCCACTCTACTGCTCCTACCCATTAGTATAGGTAATTGAGAGATGAGCATTCTGCTGGTAGGGAAAAAAAACCCAAAAACTTATTTTTTTTTAATAAGCAGAATATCTTTTTTTTTTTTGCCCTTTTTCTCCCCAAAGCCCCAGCAGATAGTTGTATGTCACGGTTGCACATCCTTCTAGTTGCTGTATGTGGGACACGGCCTCAGCATGGCCGGAGAAGCGGTGCGCCGGCGCGCGCCTGGGACCTGAACCCGGGCCGCCAGTAGCGGAGCGCGCACACTTAACTGCTAAGCCACGGGGCCGGCCCCACCAAAAACTTATTTTTACTTCCATCTCTTCCAAGCAATAGCTATGCTTATGTCAAAGTATTCAGAGGGAGAAAAATCAACTTTTTTGAATGCATTTTACCACCACACGTCTTCTAGTGTACTTAATCATGCTTACACCCTAAATTACACGAGAGCTTCCAAAGCACCCAAGAATTCGCTTATAATTTCTTGCTTAATATGTATTTTTTCCATGAGATTATAGAATCCACAAGGTCAAAGATTTACCTGCTTTCTATGCTGAGGTCTCAGAGCAGATGTTGCAGTGCCTGGCACAAAGGCATGCATGATAAATACCTGTTAAAGGAATAAACACATATCCATCGAATTGTATTATTTTGTCATCTTGCTACATATAAAGAAGTGAATGAGGTAATGAAGCTGGGTACCCGAGGGGTACTGTAGATATTAAACGAATATGCTGTTTTTCCTATTTAACTTGAGGGGTGATGCAGGGGTCTTGAGGATTTGTGAGCTTGTTTTGCAGAAGCAGGAGAATGCCTTTGGGGAGGTTGCCATCACTGGATGACCAGCCCTGGGCAGCCCTTGAAGCCCAGAAGTCAGATTGCCCAGGGGTTGTTGGCAGTGACCCCTTGGTTTCCCCAGAGCTCCTCCTGCCAAGCCTCTTAGCTCTATAAAACTCCCTGCTTTCTGTTCTTGAGGAGGCGGATTTGAGCGAACCCAGACTCCTGCCTACTTGTTTTGGCCAATTTGAATAAATCTTACTCCATCTCCATGTACAGACGTCTCAGTGTTTGGTTTGCTGTGCATCGGGCACATGAATTTGAGATTAAGAGGTTCGGTATCAGTAACCTCGGATTATGCTGACAAACATATTGCTAAGAGTTTATGCCACAATCAGGGGAGAAGGAAGGGCAGGGCATAAGTTCTTATTTTAATTACTCTCTTTAAAGAATTAATTTGTTTCATTATTAAGTTCATACATTCAAAAAAATAGAAAATCATCCTATCTGCCTATCTAATTTAGAATTATAATATAATATAATATAATATATTATATTTATTTAATTATATTTAATATTATAATTTATTTATATAAATATAATATATTTAATAATATTATTATAATATATTATATATATTAGACAACTATATTCTAGTTGTCTAATTTTATATAATATTTACATATTTCAATTACCTAAAATTTATTTTGTTCTATGATATGAACTGAAGATGAAAATTGTTTTAGTTTCAAGTTCCTTGTAAGTTGTCTCAATGCCACGAGATGAGCCAAATTCGTCTGTGAGATCTTTGCATAGATTTGAGTTCCCACAGTCTTATGTATTTCAAAATCTGTGTTTATAACTCTAATAGCCTGCGTCTCTTTCTAGTTTTTTTCTATCAGTTACATTTGTACCATCTTTGCTTTTTTCTATTATGCCCAATTATCTTTTTATCATATGTCAGATTTTATATTTTCATTTCTGGCCAACATTGCACAGGGACCTGTAAGTATTAGCCCAGGGGGATTTCAGAGGGTTTATTGACTAATAAGTGCTGTGGACCTCTGATTCTTCCTCTTTTCAAATGGATTTTTCTACTTTAAATGTTGGCTCTGTGAGAAGGCAGATAAGTTCTTTTTGTTTGTTCCTAGCTGTCTGCATCAGGAGGATGTAGATCCAGCTCTTGGTGTAGAATTGAAATTCCAGGTATTGAGCCTCATCCCATGATTGGATGAGACCTTTGGAGTCCTGGGACAGGGGTAAGCATATTTGCACGGAAGAAGAACAGTGTTGGATTACATGGCTGTTCCCAGTGTTTATTTCTCCTGATAGCTACACATTTTGCCACGTACTTTGAAGTAGCCTCCCACCATGGGCATGCACATTTGCCCTGTCTCTTTAGCCAGAGCTCAGACATCTTACTGGATTTGGCCGAGGGATGTTACCAAATATGACATCAGCAGAGGCTTACTACGGCCTTGTGTTCTATTAACCTTCTAGGTTCCTCCCTGTCTATCACCTAGTTCGTGTTCTGCTAAGGTGATAGCTTACTTCCTGAGACAAGTTTTTTAATCTGAATTCGTGTAGGCAGTTGAGGTGGAGGTAACAAGAAAAACTTTCTGAGTCTTTTGTTGCTTAAAAATAATCAGCCAAAAATAATCTTCACTTTAAAGAGATACATTTTGGGGTGGCAAATTTTGGTCCCCTTCAGTGCACTCTGATGTTCACACAACAATGAAATCACCTAATGACACATTTTTAATAATGCATCCCCGTTGTTAAGCGATGCGTGACTGTATGACATTTGGCTAAGTCCTATAACAGTAACTCCAATTATTTATGGCTTGTGCTCATTCTTATTGTTTGATGCATATAACCCTGACTAGTTGGTACTCATATTTAACTGACTAAATATTTAAAATCTCATCAGGACATACCATTGTGCTATTAGTAGCTCTTTAATGGACTATCTTCTAATTCACAACCATTGTATGGATTAAAGGAGTTCTATTTAAATCTCCAAATATACAGCTTTGCTGCCATATCATTCACCTTAAGAATCAAAAAGGATCCACAATTTTAGAAAAGTCAAAATATCCCTCTTTGTAAAATAAGTTCTAGTAAATAATAAAGTCAAGGAGATGGCTAATAAGGTAACATTTGGGAAGTGTGTCATCATGCAGTTCTCTTGTGGCCTTAGTGGCCCATTTGTTTTCAGTGAAAGCTTAGAATAGCTGTTTTTTAAATTATTAATAGGAGCTAACATGAAGAAATTGTTTTCAACAGAGTTTCATAGCAATTAAAAAATGGATATATAACACTTTATTTATACGGAATTACAAAAGGCACATTTGTAAAAATAGAAACCTACACTGGCAAGTTTTAATAAGATAGAAAAATATTTATATAATTGCAATGGTAAGGGTATATGTTAATGTTATCGATGCATAAAGAAAAGACACAGCCTTAGAGTTCAAGGAATTTGACTAGATAGAAAGGTCATCCAAGTGTAGTCACGAAGGAAGAACGCAGTCTCAATAAAGAAGGATGGTGAGGGTTACATAGGTGTTTCGTATAAAAAAATCCAAGACCAGTAAAATAGTTAAAACTTTTAGCAGTGTGGGCTGAGAAACTCATGGACTGGCTTAAGAAGCTATGGAGTATTGGTCAAAATTAAACGGGTTTTTTGTTTGTTTGCTTTTTTTTGTTTTCACCATGCCAAAGTATTTTGACTTTAACCTCTGGGTATATAGCTATGAAATGGCATGAGAATAATCTCACACGAAAATCATTTAAAAATACAATTCATTAATTTTGCATATATATTTGAAATAAGTGGGCAGATTTAAAATTTTCAATAAAGCTTCAATGGTCTATTAATGTTAACTTGAAGAAAGAAAATTAAAATGTAAGAGCATTTTGTTGTTTAGTGCGTTTTTTCAGATATTATAATTTTCAGGACTAGAATTTCCATTAGTTCAGAATTTTCTTAGATTTACCATTGCTCTCATTAAATTCACCCATTGTTCTCCCAATATATCGTCTCTTCTTGTAATTCTTTAACATATTTACAAAAGTTATTTTATAGGCCTCATCTTCTAAATCCATTATTTCAGTCATATGTGGGTCTGTTTCTATTTACTGTTCTTTTCTTTCAGTCATGTGTCACATTTTCCTGCTTCTTCTCCTGTCACATAATTTATTGTAATTAAGACATTGCATATGAAAGTCCACTGGGCAGGAAAACATAATGTTTTTGCTTTTTTTTCCCCCCAGAGCATGCCGACTCTTTCCTCTGTGTTACTATTGATAGCTATGGGCTGATCATTCAGATTCCCTCAAGAATCTAGATGAGCTGAGACAAGGAAGCAGTTTTAATTAAATTTAGTTCACCTTTGGTTTGCCACCAAGGTGCTGAGCTCTCTGATCTTGTTAATATTTCCGCTGAGAAGAGGTTTAACTGCTGTTTGAAGTTTAACCTGCAGCTTCAATTCTTTTAGGACTCCAGGACGCAAACATCCTGAGAATGTATGTGACTGCGTGCATTTATTCTCCTATTCCCATAGAAATTCTCATTTTAATTTTATCCTTTTAAAATATATTTCCTTGTATGGGAGCAAAAGTTTATCACGTCCTTCCAGATTCTGATTGGAGAACAGATATTCTACTGTTCAAAGCAAATATTGTTCAACGCTAACACACTTTCATGTATATTAAGGGTTTTTTAAAAATTTGTATTATAAATTTCTAAATTTTCAGGGAAATATTTACTTTAATTGACTTATGTACTACAGAATATCATACCCTGGACTAAGGGGGGTTGAATATGTTAGTGGTTTTTTAATATTAATTCAGCATTGCAATCTTACAGAAACATAATGTATCAAACACTTTAAAAGGAGTAGGGTCAAGATTTTCTTCTTCTTGTATGAACTGTCAGTGATGTGAATTTGTACGCAATTTATGAAATCATTAAGTTTACAGGAATAAAAGAAAGTTGTAATAGTTACCGTAATTAGGTTCATTAAACAAAAATATTAGTCATTATTGAGGACACCTTTGAAAATGTGGCAGTTCTAGAGTTAATTTTACAACAAAAATAGTAACTTATTATTCACTTGCATTTTTCTTCTTTTACTAAGCACATACGCTTCTATGATACCCCTATCTGCACAAATACACACACACATTCCACAGGTCATAGTGTGTTTTGTAGAATTCTTCAAGAAGTTTATGTGCTTCTTCTGAAAAAAAAAAAAAAAGATCATTTGAACTACATCTTAATAATTGCTGCCCTTACCAGAATGTAGAACATAATAAAATGGTTTACATTGATATTATTGTTCTCCGTGGAGAGAATATTTTTCCTACTTCTACAAAGACACTAATGCAGGATGCGTATCATGATTATATAATGCAAATAATCTGTATCCTAAAACAACAAACCAGTGAAACCCTCAAAATCATACCTAAAATAGAGCTAAATATCTTTTTCTTCAAAGATACTACCTGAATTAATATATTTTATTTGCTTAGCACTGAGTCTTATACACCACCTTCCTTGGATAAAATTAATTTTAAGCACTGGCCTGGGACCACTGGATCAGGCAAAATACAAGAAAAAATTTTTGAAGTAGGAAAGATATAGTTGTGTAATCTTATAATTGTGTAATTGTATCCTCTTCCAACCCCTAAGTTCCCCTTTCCAAGTCTATGAAACCCAGTGTGCCTCATATGTTAAACTTACACAGATGCATAAGAATCATATACAAAAATATTCTCATCAGTGTTATACATAATACTAGATAATGAAGAAAGAAAATAATATTTTAGTATCAAGGTCAATAAATTATGATATATGTGTGCCCTGTGGAATATTACACAGCAGTAACAAGTTATGAAAGTTATAGCAACACACACTAATATGATTAGATTTCAGAATCATAATATTAAATGGAAACAAAGTTGGGAGTACTACATATAGTATGATAATATTTTTATAATGCTAAAAAATGCAAAGTAAATAATACATCTATTGGGGATATAGGTACTAAAACTATTTGTTAAAGGCGTGGGCTGAATAAACACAAAATTTCTCATCTGGAAGAAGAAAAAGTAGTGAGATAAGAAAATGTACAAACGTAGACGTGATGGCATGAGTAATATAATGTATAAGACAGGTGGTGATTTCACAGGTGTTCATTTTATTATTGTTCTTCATAATTTATCATAATTTGTATATATGTATATATTAGTATATGTATGTATATACTAACATATTTGTATATATGTATATATTAGCTTTAAAAAGCTATTTTATTATATATACAAGGGGTTGTCTGGTTAATCTCCTTAGATTTTCCCACAGACCTAGCACATAGTAAGTACACTATATTTAGAAGAATATTTTGTTTTCATCTTTTGGATCTATGTCTTATTTTCACTTGAGAAGCTAATAGTCATAATAAGGATAAAAAATGAATAATAGGGGTTAGAGATTCCTCCTGGCATAACCAATTTAATAACATAAGACTATTCAAATGTATTTCAAAAGACTGCGTCAAAAACAGTATTGGGAGTTTGAATAATTAACAGTTACTCTTTACCTAGAAAAATAATTATTTCAGAAACTGTGTAAATTATTTTTTTCAGCAGAAAGGTATATTACACCATTATTGGAATGCACAGACAATGCGTAACACTTGATGCACGGTCTGCTGGGAGATATGCTGTGTCAGGGTCGTCTGGGCAAATAGAACGATCTTTAGAAATCTATATGAGATTACTCTTTGTTGCTTCAGAAACAGAAATCATTGTGTTTAGTAAAGTTGGAAAGGTATTGATTATCATTTAATCAATCCAACCCAATATTGGGAGTGAAATAATTAAAGAGGAAAATCTCTGAGCTCTTGCATCTGATGTTAATTATACGAGAAGAAACAGTGGTAGTGAGGGGCACATCACTTTTCCCCTCAACTGGGTCTGGTTTACTCTTCTCATGGCAACAAGAAAATGGATTATATAATCAGGTTCATCATCATTAAGGTGGACTTAACAGTGGAGGAAAACAGTATTCTGAAAGAAACAGATTCAACAGAGCTTCCAACTTGTGCATTGTGTAACATTAAATTTGTATTTTCTCCATTCCTACCAATCTATCTATCTAAATATGATAGTTTGCATATAGTAGATATTCAGTGCCATTTTTTTTTAAAGAAAATAAAACTGTCTCTGGTCTCATCTTACATAATATGATGGAATTGAATTAGAGCATTTCTAAGCTCGCTGTGATGCCGCTTAATTTGTTAGAAAAAGTATAATGTTTGGAGTCAATGGACCTACATTTGACTCCTAGTTCTGAAGTGTACTAGTCATGTTATCTACTTTCTCTGGACCTCTGTGACTTCATTTGTAAATGAATTTACACTATATTGATCTACATTGAAGGATTGGTGGGCAGTAAACACCTGGCAAAAAATAAGTACCCAACAAATAGTAGACAGTACAACCATTTATAAATATGAAAACAACAATAGACTCTTTCACACAGAAAATGCTGTGCTTTGCTGTTTTTCTTTCATCTGAACTATTTACAGACCCACCAGAGACCATGTAAAAATTTTAATATGACCTGCTATGTTAGTGCATTGCATTTTGGGCACTATATGCAATATTGTTTTTGTTTTTATTTTTCCACCATTATATTGCCTATGATATTAGCATATTTCTTTGTTTTAGTGGTCATGGTATAATGAAATAAAAAACAAATGCATTATAGCCTGATATATTGTAAGTTCTTAATGTTAGCTGCTGTTATTATTATATCCATATCTATATGATTCATTTGTAAGGCATGATATAGCCAACCAAACCCTGAACTTGAAATTGTAAAATATGCAAGGAATATTAAATGCAGTATTCATTTGTCTCTGTTATATAGCACAATCAAAGAACATTTTATTTTCCAGGGCTATATTTAAACAAGTTATTGACATATTTCATTTTTAAGATGAATCTTTGGTACATGAGACTTTGAGAACATGAAACAGCAATGTTATTAGAAAAATAGTTAATGGTGAGCATCGGGAGTTTCACATAAGAGCTTATTCTCATCATTAAACAACAACTGTTTGGTCTACTTTGGGTTTACTTATATCTTTAAAATGAAATTATCATTTTTAATGTCAAAAATAAACATAAATATATACATAAATATAAATATATATATAGATTACATTATACATGCCTTTTAAACCATTCATATCAATTGTATAGACATTTATATGTAGTATTTATATAATATGTGGAGGACATGTTTATGCAGTTATACATAAATTTTAGATATGTGTAAGAATCAAATTATATACACTTGTACATATACGTGACTTGTAGAAAAAATTTTGGCACATATTACACAGTCAAAATATAGTTCTTATTTTAGATGTGGTGAAATAATAGCTCAGGGAAATATATTTCATGCTTATACACATAATGCTTATACATACATTCATGCTTAGACATTTAAAATTAATTAGAAAACAAGGATACACATTCATTTCTTTCTTTCAGTTGTTCCAGTAAAACCATTGTTAGTGTTTTAGAGAACAGGTTCCTTTCTCTTAGTTATGGAAAAGTTTATCATAGCATAAAAATATGTGTTTATGTAGTTCTAGAGTAAATGAGGGTAGCTTTCATACACCATTTAGAAGTGGTTCCAACCGCATGCATTCTGAGTTTATGCATGAAACACATACAGTTCCTGCACTATATTTTCTCCTTCTTTCTCCTCCATAGGGGCAAAAGGACTATAAATTTACCATCTGCTCTAAGACTTTCTGGCCATAAAGACTGCAGTTAAAACTATGGTAATAGCTCAGTTTAGACAAGAATGATTCCCTAATTTTCATTTCTTATAGGGTAAATTAATTAAATCCATTAAAGCCATTTTATCACTCCATAGGGCCACTCAGGTTCTTGTTTGCTGTCATTTTAAAATTCCAGAACAATTCTACATTTCTGTTATCTCCATAATTTCATTCCTACAAAGCCTATTTTTTGTAGCATCCTGACTTACACACTTAGTTAAAATAAATTTTAAATAGTTTATTTTCTATAGGTAGTTGTTACTAAGGTTAAAATTATATTGATATTGAATAAAATTATATTCATTGAGGAAAATAATTCACCTCGGAGTCTGTTCATGTCCAGTACCGTGCTGAAAGCTTGTACATAAGAGAATAGAATCCATAGGACTCCAAAGATGAAAAATGTGATCAGGAGCTGCTCAGTCTTTATTGGGACAAAACCCATAATACGCACAAAAACATAACATAACAAGCACATTCTAGGGTATAGCTATAAATACCTACAGTGTAAAACTTGTCAGGCCTTTGTCCTCGGTTTCCAGCTTAGTGTTGAGTGCAGAGTAAGATGTCTGTGGATTCAGTGTTGAAAAAAATCATCTATTTGAAGAGGGGCAAAATACGTTTGGGAGCATTGGGGCAGGTTTGTTGGTGGAGTCCTTAATGATTAACATAATTTGTCATGTTGAGAAATAAAGGAATGCGGGTATGTCAAAGGAAACAGCAGGTTATTCACGTAGTGATTCCCCGAACTCATGAGTGACTCAAAAGTTAATGAATAATTCTGTCGGATATTCTAACATTTCACACCAAAGGCTCATTCATTTATTCAGTTGACAAGTATTTATTGATTGCTGACTGTGTGCCTGGGGACGCAGTGGTATTCAAGACATACTGAGCTTCTCAGGTGGTGAGAAAGAGTAAAATGCAGATATAGTGTGTGATATAGTGCAGGAGGAGGTAAGGATAACGTGGCATGGGAACCCACAAAAGGGGCATGCATTCAAGTCCTGACCTTTGGGAAATCTCTCAGTAAAACAGGCATTTAAATTAAGGTCTATTAAAATTGTTACAGATGTGTTTTGTTTATTGAGAATTTAGATTTATGGGCAAAGAGGCTGCATATATCTTCTCAAAAAAGTTATCTTATTTTCCTTTGAAATTCTTGCACTTACCAGTTACAAGGCCTGACTTAATCAAAATATACAAACTATTGTATGATTTTGACTTTAATTTTGTGACAATCCCAAACTCGAGTAGTTTGAAAACATTAACAGTGGTTGATATGTTTCTTTCAAAAGCAGAGAAACATAATTCTTAAACAGACTTTTTTTCTTGGAGTTTAAGACTGCCTACTAATAAAATAAGTAACATTTTTTTGGAAATGTGTTTGAAATGTTTTCTGCCAGTTTTCTACTCAAAATATTCTATCAAAACCTCCAAAATTTTTTTCAATTTTTTTTAAAGCACCATACTCCATTTTTTGCACAGATATAGAGGCATTCATGTTTTTATATGTAAGGTCATTTTGATTAGGGCACCATTACTTTTACTTTTTAAAGCTGCTGATGCATATGTATCATAATGCTACACTTCGTCTGACTGATGCCTGCGCCTTTCTCTCACGAAAACATCTATTGTCTACATCCCAACTCATTTCTATTCATAAACACATATTCAAAATTACAAAACCAGAATTGTACAATGATTTATAATATTATTATATTATATTCATATTATAATATTACGTATAAGTTTTAAGCATGGTATTGAGGTATACGTTATAAAATTTAAAATGATTAGCCCAATGAAATATGACTTTAAATTAGCATTGTTCTGGAAAATGTAGGTGTTTTTCTTATTTCTGAGGCAAAAGAAAACTTCTGAGCAAAGAATAATTGAGAATAGAAACCACTGCGCTTTTTATCACCCCTACCCCCATCAAAATAAAATTCTCTTTGTTCCACAAATGTTTTCAGCACCTATATTTGAGCACCAGGAACCCTTCTAGATATTGAAGATATGGATATGAACAAAATTGATAAGCTAGCAAAATGAGAATCCTGGACATCATTTGGAGATGCTCTCTCTCTTCACTAGTCCATGTACTTTCATGTATTCATTTATGCATCACATTTAGAAGAGGTTATTTTCCCTATTTGATAGCCACAGTACTAGGTACTGCGATTCAACAGTGAACAAAATAAGCTTAGATATTCTCTCTTAAAACAAAGTACAGTGCAAGAGAGACAATTTACACAAAATGAATACACAAATACACACTATATTTAATACAATACAGGAAAAATAAATGAAAATATGAGTGATTGCCAGGTCAGAAATGGCTTTTTCTGAAGAACTGAAATTTAATCTAAAATGAAGTCTGTCTAGAAAGTAGTAATATTTATTTTAGGGAAAGATAATTCCAAGCAGAGAGCACCATTTCTTTAAAAGCTCTAAAGCAGAAAGGAATGCGGCATATTCAAGGACGTGAGAAAATATCCCTTGAGTTTGGGATATGAGAAGGAAGAGGAACTGATATAACATGAAGTAAGTAGGGGCAGGCTATGTGGGGCATTACAGGTATGTTAATATTTTGTGTTTAAAGAAATTACAACAGCAATAACAAAGACTTAAAAATGCATGGGGAAAAAACTGGTTGAGCTAGGCTTTCTAGGCAGTAGAATTTCTATGTGAATGGTCACCTAAACAAAGCTTCTTTTGAAGTATGGACAATGCCTAAGTCGTTTTGTAACCTCAAACCCAAATCAGGCTTTCTTTCTTGTTCATAACACAGTGCTTTCACAAATTTGCTAAATTTAGTAGGTAATAAGGTGAAGTAGTACACTCATGCTTTTATATTTTAATAGCCTAAGGAAAGACTAGAAACACAATATTTAAAAAGGACTATTTATTTGAATATAAAATTATTTTAGCATTTATTTTAAAGAATGATCTTAAAATAAAATTTTGGTATCTTAAAGGTGTTGGAGATTTTGGCTAAATATTAAATATTGTTACCTTTGGCTCTGCATGCTATCCAAAATAGCCTCCCTCCCAGACTTTCTAAAGACTAGTATTAAAGCCTACAGAATGGAACAGAAAAATCAGGTTTATGTCAGCATTAATGTTACTTGTAGCACTATAATTATTGTCTTTGTTCCAATTTTTGGTAGAATTTTGTAGCATGGAGAGAAAATAAAATACACTGATCAAATGTGGATTTGGTTAATCTTACTTTAAAATTATACTCAATGAGATTTATGAGCAATCATCCTACTTTCACAGCAAGATTGTTATAAACAAATGCATAGCCTATGCTCAGAGGTAGCACACATTTTGCCGCATCTACTGGCCAAGATAAATGACAAGTCCAATCCAGATTCAAATACTGGCAAATAGACTCCACTTCCTAATGAGAAGGGCTGCAAAGTCATTGCAAGAAGCAGTAATGGGAGCCATTTTCATGAATCTGTCCGCTACAGTGTAACTACCCTGGGAGATATTGCCCAACAGTGATCAAGAGTGTTTACCGCAGCCTGCAATCCCACGAGCAGCCCACAAGTTCCACGTGCTCCACATCTTCACTCATGCTTAGTATTTTCATTTTATTCTCCCCCATTCTAGTGTGCTTGTGTGGTGGTAGCAAATTGTGATGAATTAGATATTCTGAAGGGACTCGCCACAAAAACATAAATATATCCTGTATAAACAACAGGAAATCTAATTGTTAAGGGCTGATGACACCCAGTGTTTGTCAGTACATGAAACTCTTGCCCATGGTGATTGAGGAGCACTTGGGTGCTTTTGTAAAACTACTTTGGAAAATAATGTGGCCATATATGGTTAATTTGAAGTCACACGTAACCAAGGATCCCTCAGTTCCACCCCTATGTACAGATACTACAGAAATGCAAGCTGGGATACATGTACTAGGATGGTCTCTTAAAGAATGTTCTCTTTAGCACTATTTATGGTAGCTGCACACTGAAAGGAACTCCAATATTGATCGACAGTAAAAGGGATAAATGAACTCGTTCTATTTCCACAATGGAACTCTACCCAACAATAAAAATGAATTTACTGCAACTGCTCACACATCAAGGATGAATCTTAAAATATGTTGAGGGGAAAAAAAAAAACCTTATGTGCAAAAGAAGACACTAAGTTTGATTCTATTTGCATAAAGCTTAAAAGAGATGAAACAAATTATTTTTTAGGGATGTATATTTATGTAGTAAAACTATTAAACAAAGCAAAGAAATGATTATCATAAAATTCAGGATACAAGTTCTCTGCAGCCTTGAGGGAGAGATCTGTGATCGAACAGGAAACCCAGGGCGAGGGGGTAGGGATAGGGTCTTTTCGGGTGTTGGCAATATTTTATTTCTTGACTTAGATAGTGTTACACAGGTTTTGATTACCAGCACTTGATTAAATTTCACATTTATGTTGTATGCACTTTTATGTATATTTTTAAATCTTTCAATAAAAATTTGAAAAATAGAACACATAGAAGACAGAAGATACAAGGGTAGAAATAAATCCAAGTCCAAATATATCAGTAATGCCAAATTAATATTAAAATTTCTACATTAAAAAAAATCAGCTATATATATTTTCTTCAAGAGATACTCCAATCCGTATAAACATGAAAGGTTTGAAATTATAATGTTGGGAAAATATAAAGATAGCAAATTATAATAAAAAAGAAGTTGCAATAGATATATAAAATAGACTTTCAGAAACAAAGCATTATTAGTGACAAAGATTATTACTAGACATTTTATAAAATATTTAAGTCAGCAGAAAGATGTAGTAATAACCTCAAGTTGGTGTGAACACAAAAGAAAAACCATAAATTTAAAAAAATAAAAAGACCTTACCACCAAAAGATAAATAGAAACCTACAACAATATTGTGAGAGATTTCTCTCAATCATTGACATTATAAGGGCAAAAACAAATTAAAAATAAGAGACTTCATTCTCCTGGTTGAAAATAAGGGAAGAGACGTTTTCTAGAGCATTTACTTTAGAAAAAATTGTAAGTTCTTTCTCCGTCTCTTTGAAATGTATGTAAATCTTTTTAAAAGCTGAATAAGCCTCTTTTCTGCTTTAAGAGCCAGAATGTCTTTCTCAAGGACCTGGGAGCTATCTCTCTGAAACATAATCCTTAAGGAAGAAAGTGGCAGAAGTGTCCCACTTTCTGTGGGAGGGAGGAGCCTAGCCTAGACACTTCACTCCAAAACTGCCTCCTGTCATAACGACATGAGAAGTTTATTTTTCCTTTGGATCAAGCCAGTTGGCTAAGACCTGTGGTCTCCCCAGTGACATGTGGTCTCCAGGTAAATCTAGGATGAATTATGTGTGACAATTGGTGTCATCAAGTCCTCCAACTAGAGGACTAACTATTATTTATCTTGAGAACGTGTATGTAATGGGTTGTATCTGCTTGGCTTATAAAAGGGTCAGAGTTCTTTCAGTCTTTGCAACCTCTTAGTGAATTCTTGTGATCCACATCACATTTACTTTAATGCTTATTCCAGAATAAAACCGCATTCTTTCTCTTCTACCTTGATGAACAGATTTTCTGGGTCGGGAGGAGATTTTGTCTGTAATTATATTTCCCTAACTATTTGTAAGAAGCCAAAAATCAGTGAAGATAGAGAAGACTTGAACAACATAAGTAATAAACTCAATTTAAGGGACACACATAAATATCTACACCCAGCAATCAGAGAACACACATTTTCCCCAAGCAAACATATTATGCTTACAAAATATCTTCATAAATTAAAAAAAAAAAAACAGCTAACATGCAGATGACGTTCTCTGGCCGTTCTGGAATTAACTTAGCAATAAATACCCAAAACTAACTGGATTAAAAATACCTACAAATTTAGAAATCTAAGATAATGTACATACCTATAAATAACTCATGTATCAAAGAAGAAATTATAACAAAAATAATATAGTTCAAACTGAATTTTAGTGACAACATTTCCTAACAAAATGTGAGGTTCAGTGAAAGCGACTTTTAAAGGGAAATATATAGCTTGTGGAAGCAAATGAAGACCAAGCAAATGAGAACAGCACGGCTTATTTATTTAGAGCTTGCTGTAGCAAGGATGTCAGCCACCATCATTGCATTTTGGCAGAGACTCAAATGCAGGAGAGGAGTGGGGAAGCTTTAGAGTGATCCTATAATCTTTGTCTCCTGGCAAACTGAATCCACCAGAAAACAAGAGTACTATATCATAATGACATGATGTTTATGACAGGAGTGCGTCAGTTAACAATTTGATAATATATAAGTAAAGTTAGATAGAAAAACAATCTGATCAACTCAGGTGATTATGGAAAGAGCAATTAAAAGAAAACAACCCTCATCAATGAGATAAGCTATTCAACAACCAGGGAGAGTAGGCAATTTCCTTATCTACTATAAATCAACAGTGAACTTTCTGCTTTAATATTGAATCATTAGGAGCTTTCCTTTAATATCAACAATAAGACAAGGATGCCCACCTTCTATTTCGTTTACTTTTCTCAAAGCAAGAGAACATAGAGCTTATCTCAAAAGCTTTATGTTTGCATAGGTAGGTTGATTTATTTTAGGGACAATTTACAATTCTGTTACTCTGAATAATTAACCTAGCTGCGGGCTATTTCAATAATGTACACTGATTAAAATTTAGGCATCAAATCAAAATGTAAACTAATAAAAATCTGTTCTCATGTGCTCTTATGTTGTTAATCCATTCATATTTTCCTACATTTTGTGTGTCCCAGAAGCCTAGGAAATACCATCAAAATAATGAGAAACATTTATGCTTTGAATAATCAATGGAAACAATGGATATTTTATAACTTTCCTTTATAAATTGGTCAGTTTCTTAATACAGGTATTTTTTTGCCCAAAGGAGCAGGTATCAATGTAATGCAATCCGTTGGTTGGGTAGAAGGATAAGAACTTTCCCTTAGTATTAACAAATGCTGAGTAAGTGGGTTCGGTACTAGTCTGATAACTAACAATATAATCTGTGGAACTAGAAATAGAAGCTGAAAAACTGGATTGGTGGTGAAAATCTGCTTCTAGATAGTTGGTAAAGTTGTAAAAAAAAAAACCTTCCTATCCCTCAGCTTTTGTTTAAAAATTATGCTTTTGAGTGAGATTTGGCTTCAAAATCCTTAAAGATTTATAGATCTCTAATGTATTTTGAGGTGAAGAACATAAACTATAGTAATGATAGCGTGTCGTAAAACAATCATCCCTTGACATTATGTGTTTTTTCCACGAGTAAGCATTTTCTTTGTTCCTTGCTTGCAACGGAAAGTATAAAAAATAAGAATGATGTTACAAACAAAAAACTATAGCCAATGTGTATGCTGTATTAAATTTTATATTTTTTTCCTAGTATGCTATCCAAGAATATGTCTGTTTCACTGCAAGTGAATTGATCTTACCCTAATTTTTGTACAGTTTGCAAAACTGGAAGGATTTAAAACTGTGATTTTATCTTGTCACCAAAGTTCCATTTGTTCAGATTTTTTTTAACACTTTTATTGAGGTATAATTGAGATAGAAAAAAACCACACGTGTTTAATGAATTTGGACATATGCATACAGCCACAAAACCATCACCACAATCAAGATTACAAGCATGTCTACTACCTCTAAAAAATTTCCTTATGTCTTTTTTTTTGTATATGTTTGTGATAACAGTGTTTGGCATGAGATCTCACCTCTTAACAAATTTTTAGGTGCACAATACTGTGCTGTTAACTATAGGCACGTGTTGTACAGCAGATCTCTAGGATTTATTCATCTTGCATAACTGAAACTTTATACCCATGAACACAATTCCCCATTTCCCCCCACCCTAATCCCTGATAACCGACATTCTCTTCTCTGCTTCTATGAACGTGATTATTTTAGCTATCTCATAAAAGTGGAATCATACAGTATGTATTTGTCCTTCTGAGACCGGCTTGTTTCACGTAGCATAATGTCCTCCAAATTCATCCGTGTCATCTCAAATGGCAGAATTTTCTTCTTTTTAAAGGCTAACTAATATTCCACTATATGTATATAGCACATTTTCTTTATCCATTCATCTCTTGGTGGACATTTATGCTGTTTCCACATCTCGGTTGTTGTGAATAATGCTGCAATGAACAGGGGAGTGCAGATATCTCTTTGAGATCCTGACCTCAATTCTTTTGGATAAATACCTGGAAGTGAGATTGCTGGATCACATAGTAGTTCTATCTTTAATTTTTTGAGGAGCCTCCATACTGTTTCCCATAATGGTTGTATCACTTTACAACAGTGTACAAGTGTTCAAATTTATCCATATCCTCACCAACATTTATCATCTTTTGTTTTTTGATGACAGCCATTCTAACAGACATGAGGTGATATCTCATTGTGTTTTTCTTATATATTATGGATATTAAGCCCTTATAAGATAAATGGTTTGCAAATATTTTCTCTCTTTCCGTAGATTGCCTTTTCACTATGTTGCTTGCTTCATTTGTTGTGCAAAAACTTTTTAGTTTGATGTAGTCACAATTGTCTATCTTTGTTTTTCTTGCCTATGTTTCTGATGTCACATCCAAGAAATCATTGCCAAGATCAATGTCAAGAAACTTTCCCTGTGATTTCTTCTAGAAGTTTTACAGTTTCAGATCTTACATTTACATCTTTAATCAATTTTGAGTTTATTTTTGTGTTTGGTGTAAGTTAAGGATTCAATTTCATTTTTTGAATGCAAATATTCAGTTTTCCCAGCACCATTTGTTGAAGAAACCGTCCTTTCCCCATTGTGTGTCCTTGATACCCTTGTCAAAGATCAATTGAGCATATATGTGTGAGTTTATTTCCAGGCTTTCTATTTTGTTCCATTCGTCTATATGTCTGTGTTTATGTCAGTGCCATATTGTTTTAATTACTGTAGCTTTGTAATACATTTTAAAATCAGGAAGCTTAATGCCTCTAGCTTTGTTTTTCTTTCTCAAGATTACTTTGGCTATTCTGGGTCTTTTGGGGTTCCAAGTGAATTTTACAATTTTTTTTCTGTATCTGTAAAAAATGCCATTGTGATTTTGATGGAGATAGCATTGAATCTATAGATTCCTTTGAGTAGTATGGATATTTTAACAATATTAAGTTTTCCAATGCATGAACATGGGATGTCTTTCCATTTATTTGTGTCTCCTTTAATTTCTTTCATAAATATTTTTAAAGTTTTCAGTGTTCAAAGTCTTCCACCTCTGTAGTTAAGTTTATTACTAAGTATTTTATTGTTTTACAACCTACCAAGACTGAATTATGAAGAACCAGAAAATCCAAACAGACCAATAATGAGAAGAGGTTGAGTCAGTAATCAAAAACCTCCATCTAAGGGCCGGCCTGGTGGCATAGTGGTTAAGTTTGCATGTTCCGCTTCGGCGGCCAGGGGTTCATAGGTTTGGATCCTGGGCGGGGACCTACACACTGCTTATCAATCCATGCTGTGGCAGGCATCTCACATATAAAATGGAGGAAGATGGGCACAGATGTTAGCCCAGGGACAATCTTCCTCAGCAAAAAGAGGAGGATTGGCTTTGGATGTTAGCTCAGGGCTGATCTTCCTCATCTAAAAAAAAAAAACCTTTATCTAAATTATTGATTAATATTACAGAAAGTGGAAAAAATCAGTGTTTTGGGGGGTGGTTATTTTATACAACTATAGATAACTGACATTGACCTTTAAAGAAAATTGCTTCAAGATAGGTATTATTTATAACAAATCAAAGTAAAACAGGCTACCCAACTACTAAAGCCAGGAAACTGGTTTACCTATTTTGATGTAAAAAAATGAAATCAAAAGTTTTTGGCCACTAAAAATATGTGTAGCCTTATAAATGCCCCACATTTTAAATTTCCTTTTTGCTCAAAAGTTTTGTAAAGAAAGTATTTTTATTCTTAAGTCAAAATGGGAAAATTGGAGATTAGGATACTAATAATTTCCAAAATTTGCAATTTATAAAGTAGTAGACTTTGGATTCATTCCAGAGCCTCCTGATTGCCAATCTAGCATTCTTGTCCCCAACATGCATACAGCCTTCCTAATGGATCCCAACCACTCTCATCACTTTCCCACTGCAAATGTTCCCAACAGATTGATGAAGTACATTTTGTAAAACCATAAAACTGCAAACTCTCAAAGTCTCCTCACTTGTCAGCTTTTTAAAAACTTTCTCAGCTCTAAGCTATCTGGATATACCTTTGGGAAAATAAAAAGTTGTGATTCAACAGAGAAATACTGGAAACTAAAGGCCATTTAATACTTCACACTTCTATCCCTGTCCTGTCCTGTTATGTTTATACATATAAACATATACACACACACATTTGTGTATCTGATTTTGTACTGTATTAATTTTTACAGCTATATATTGTGATAATCAATGTGCTACATTTAAAATTTGGAATGTGGACAATATTAACCACAGACTATTTATTTTATAGCATTGTAGTAATTACTGGAATTAGTACTAGTACTGACTAATATTATTTTAGTACTTATAATGTGCTAGGTACTGTACTAAATACTGCACATACATTATCCTCACTCAATTCTCATACAAATGTTTTGAGAGACATATGTTTAATAGTCATTAAAAAGATGAGAAAACCAATGTATTAGTTTGCTAGGACCACCATAAAAATACCACAGAGTAGCTGCCTTACACAGCAGAATCCCTTTTCTCACATTTCTGGAGGCTAGAAGTCTGAGATCAAGGTGTTGGCAAATTTGATTTCTTCTAAGGCCTCTCTCCTTGCCTTGCAGATGGCTGCCTTCTTGCTGCATGGTCCCATTGTCATCTCTCTGTGCATGCACGTGTCTGATGTCTTTGTGTCCTAATCTCTTCTTATAAGGACACCAGTCCTATTGGATTGGGCCCACCATAATGAAACCATTTGAACTTAATTACCTCTCTAGAGGTAAATCTATCTCCAAATTCAGTTACATTTTGAGGTACTGAGTGTCAGGACTTCAACACATGAATTTTGAGGGGACACAATTCAGCCCATTACAACCAACAATAGAAAAATTCAGGTAACTTGATTGAATTCTGATAGTTCTTAAGTGTCAGAGCTGAGATTTGAACCTATGTATGTCTTGCTTTCAAAGCCCATGATCTTAACCCTGATGTCCTTTAACTCCATTTAATGGAAAACAAAATCAAGGCGTAAAATTTACATCATGTTCCCAAAGTTATATACAGCTTGTAAATAATAGTAAAGAAATTTTTACCCTCAATCTATATTAAAAAATTCATTCACTTAAACTATGCTATACTGCCCCTATGGATTAAAGACAGGAGGACTTAGTGTGATATTCCGTACACATGGCTGACTGGCACATCTTGCCCATACTTTGGCCTATTAGACAATAGAATTAAAAAATAGCAGTTATGAGAATTTAAAACAAAATCTTTTTTTTTTTTTAAAAGAACTATGTGAACTAAGATGACTGGAAAAGAAAGCAAGGTATCCAGAGCCTCATCTCTCTCTGGAAACCAACGGGATTGACTAGCACTTAAAACAGGCTGATGCTTAGGAAGAAATTACTCGGTATTCGTTGAGTGAATAAAGGATGTATGTTATGAATAAGAATGTAAAACAATATGAGAGACTGCGTGAATACTGGAATTTAGGAGAGGGAAAGAAAGTTTTAAAAATATAGCTCAGCCAGTTACAGAATGAAGGAGGACATGAGGAATTAAAATCACCACCTTCCTGAGAAGGGAGTGGGCAAATTGGGATGACAAGAAGAGGACATACTCAGGATTGCTCTGACTCTGCTTAAATTAAGAATGCGAAGAATAGAGCTAAGGGTGGGGCCGGGGCAGATGGGTTGCCTCCTGCTGCTGCAGATCCAGAGCATTCATGAGCACAACTACAAAAGCCAGGCAGGCTCTAGGGACTGGAATGAACCTTGACACTGAGTTTCTCAGAGCTAATAAGCCGTTCAGCAATTAACATCAAAGTCATGGTATACACTTCGAGTGTGCCGATCAGAAGAAATCATATACTGATATATGAAGATAATTCTTGGAATGTCAGCTTCACCACGCTGACTAAATTGTCTAGGTATGAATTGTCCCTGTTGGGACAGCCCATAGCACAGATTCTCTCCCCAGATTCCTCACTCGGTTAAAGTCCTGAATGAATAATTCACATCAGCTAACTCTGGAATTAACTATAGCTCTGAGGGAAAAAAATGCAATAGTTGTCCGCAGAGCAGGATTTTCTTTTCCCCACTAGATGTTATGCTTGAGTATATATGAGCGATTGGGAAAATCCTAAGAAGTGTATGTGGAAACAATAACTTTAAAGAAGTTTCTAAACAACCCTAAGAAGAAGAAAACACTTTGAAGAAAGCTGCCATAGGAAACATGATTTTACATAGTACTTGCTTTTTGGTCTCAAGAAAAGATGGATTCTATAAAATAAGAGATAAAAGATGAGATTATAAAGTAAAAATTGGAGGTGAAATACCCACTCTGATGGCTATAATCAAAAGAATTGAAAATAACAGGTGTTAGTGAGTTTGCAGAGAAATAGGAATCCTTGTAAATTGCTAATGGGAATGTAAAATGCTTCTGCTGCTATCAAAAACAATTTGGTGGTTCCTCAAAAAGTTAAACATAAAATTACCATATGATCCAGCAATTCCACTTCTAGCTATATAACTCAAAGTATTGAAAACGAGTATTCAGACAAATGCTTGTACATTGATGTTCACAGCAGTACTATTCGCAATAGCCAAATGTCAACACAGAAACAACCCATACATCAATGGATAAACAAATTGTGGTATATACATATAATGGAATTTTATTCACTCATAAAAGGAATTAAATACCAATATGTGCTAACACATAGATAAACCTAGAAAACATTATGCTAAATGAAACAGGCAGGAAGCAAAAAAGTCACATACTGTGTGAGTCTATTTATATGAAACATCCTGAATATGTAAATACATAGAGTTAGAAAGCAGGTTGGTGGTGGTCAGGGACTAGGGGGAGGGGTTAACAGAAAATAAATAACTGCTTAATGGGTATGAGGTTTTATTTTGGGGTGATAAATGTTTTGGAACTAGTTTGAGGCAGTAGTTGTACAGCATTGTGAATGAAATAAATGTCACTGAATTGTTCACTTCAGAATGGTTAATTTGATGTTATGTGAATTTCACCTCAATAAAAAAAGGGAAAAAAATTTGAGGTGAAGATAAATTTTGATGAGTCAAGGCAAGAATAATAAGCTCTAGAGTGTGAGAAGGAAAAACTGGTAGATTGCCAAGGTAAATGAGGAATTGAGGATATTGTAGAGACAAAAACAAGTGTGAACACATGCATATTAACAATTCTCAAAGAAGAAATAAAAAAAATTAAAACAGAAAATAATTTTCAATGGTGTAATAGAAGTATAATTTCTATTCTAAATAATAGAAATATAAATAAACATGGTTTAACATGAGGTTATGTCTATGCGTATATCACATTTTAAAGGTCCTTAAGTGAACACTTTCCTTAAGCTTTCACTAAAATCATGATACAATTAATAACAGCATCACAAAATTTCTACTGACCTAATGATAATAATGATATTAATCTTGGTGTTATGATGGGCTAACAAAATCCTTCAATAGCTTTTACAGCAATCAGTTTAAAAAAGAAATATACATTCTGGCTGTTCTTCAAAAGCCATCTTTTAACACCTTCTGGTAGAATTGAATGTTTACTGACTTGGAAGAAAACACTAGAAGGGGGGAGGGCTCTTTGAAGGGAGGCTGCATTAACGTCTCTGTTGATGTCGTGGAAGAGAAAATTATGTGGAAAAAGAAGACATTGATAGCTCTGAGCTGATAGTGTTTTGTAAAATGTAAACTCTGATTCTGCAGACATTTTAGGACATTTAACCAATTTATTTACCTGTATTTTCTTCCAAACATATGCATGAGTCAGGTAAGTTAAAATAATCTATCTTCATATAAGTATAAAAGTGCTCTTTAAAATTTTCACATAAATTTTCTGAGTGTTAAGAAAGAAATACATATCTAAATAAGCCTATAAATGATCTTCCTGTAAATATAAATTGAAAATTTGAAGTGTGGCTGTTTAATGATAGTGGTACATAAAAGTGGATATTACAAAAATGATGTTTCTAAATCAAGATCATATGCTAATTAAACTTCAAAGAAACTTCAAAGAAAAATAGTGATCATATGGACGGGTGCCCCAAATGTAATTCAACGAAGTCATATGCTATCCAGGAATATATATTTATAGATGGACAATTAATGTCTATTTGCACTGTGGACTTAAAGTCAATATGGAAAAATGTGCTGAAATAGAGAAGATCTATACAGGGAAGAAGCTCAGAAATTTGTTCAACGAGATAAAGAGATGAAAAAGAGAATTTTAGAGTTTGGGAAGGCAAAATGCGTTGGTCTTCCATATTTCTAAAAGGACTTACAAGATAAAAATATAGAGAAAATGGGAGAAAGTACACATTTGACCAGGATAGAGAGCGCTGTCCTAGAAACTAACAATGACATTTAGCTTTGAAAAGATATACTGAGTCCTGAGCAAGATACATTAAACAAATCTGTATCTAACGGACATAATAAAATGATAGGACCTCAAAAAACAAAGAAATAAATACAACTACCAATCATACTTTGGAAACTAAATACTACAACCCTAAATAAATAGTAGACTAAAGATTAAATCACAATGGAAATGAATACAAAATGATATCAGAATACTATATAAAAAAATCTCTGCAATGCAACGTGCATTACAAAAAACCAGAGAAGAAAAAAGGTTGAACATACACTGGTAAGTAGCTAGCTTCATAACTTAGCAGACATGTGGAGTATACCGAAAGGAAGCAACATTTTAAAAGGTTGGAATCCTTTTTAAGATCAAAATATTGGAAATGCTTGTACTTTTTAGTGACTTCATCTTATTTCCATGTCCATGTTCAGGAAGTTTCTGTGCTCCAAAGTTAAAGCTTGTAACATGACATAAATGGCAACATAAACAAATCTCTTCATTCTTAATTATAATATTACATAAAAGAGCAACTGAAGATATAGATTGTCATAGCTTGAAGTTCCATTACTTTCATTTTGTTTATCTAGCACCAGATATAATTTTAAGTGAAATATTATATTTACAAATTAAGAAGTACAATGATTGTAATATATACCCTCGAACAAAATAAATGCCTAATGAAATACTTTAAGTAGTTTACATCTATGTATACTATTTCAAACATGAACAAAATGAGCAAATGTTACATTATTAGTGCAAATATTACACTAAAAAATATCACAATTCTGGCATCAGAACTTGTTCTTAAGATAACAATACTAGTTCAGTTTGTGTCTGTGTGTTTGTGTGTGTACGTGTTTTCATTTCCCGTCTTTTTAATAGAGATATAATTGACATATAACATTGTATAAAGTGTACAACTTGTTGATTTGATATTTTTATATATTACAATGTGATTACCACTATAGCGTTAGCTAACATGTCTATCACGTCACATAATTTTCATTTGTTTTTATGTGGTGAGAACAATTAAGATTTAGTCTCTTAGCTAGAGAATTTGAAGATAATAGCTTAATTTTAATTTGGTCTTATTTAATTTATTAACCTAAGCGCCATATTTTTTGTGACCAGAAGCATGATCATTTAATAAAACAATATTCTAATGTTACAGATAAAACTTAGCGTCTCTAAATTTAAACTTCTTAAAAGCTCGTTTCCAACTCTTTCTTCCTTCAATAAAGAATGGGAAGTGATTAAACTGTTCAACTGTACAATCAACTGACAAACAACAATCTTCGTGGCACATTTAAGAAGGGGGTTAATCTCAACATGGCACAAAGATACTAAAATTAGCCTACTTGTGAGTCATTGTTTAACATCTTGTAAATACAAATGCAATTACTAATTTTACTTGACCTTTCTGATTATGGGCTTTGAATAAGGACATTTCAACCTTCTATTAGAGAAAACCCTCTTCATATTGGATTATGAGTGACATCTTAAAATTATAATGTTAGAACTTTTATATAAATGATAAATGCTTATTTTAAAAGTAAAGATAAACTCGTGATGGAGAAAAACACAAAGAATAAAGTATTGCTTTAAATTTCATCATCAAGAATGTTAGTTATCATTTGATAAATATGATTTCAGATACTTTGGTATAAGAGCTACAAAAAGAAGTGTGGGTAGGGGCTGGCCCAGTGGTGCAGCAGTCAAGTGTGCATGCTCCGCTTGGGCGGCGGCCCAGGGTTCGCTGGTTCGGATCCCGAGCACGCACCGACACACCGTTCATCAAGCTATGCTGTGGCGGCGTCCCATATAAAGTAGAGGAAGATGGGCACAGATCTTAGCCCGGTGTCAATCTTTCTCAGCAAATAGAGGAGGATTGGCATTACATGTTAGCTCAGGGCTGCTCCTCCTCACAAAAAAAAAAAAAAGTGTGGGAAGATTGATAAGAAGAACATAATTAAATGTTAGTCTCTGAATTGACCAAAATGAGTTTTTGGAAGACCTAAGAGAAGATGCCTACTCATTGTCATTTCTGATATTACAAAAATGATATTTTTAATTCAATATCTTCATTATTTTTAATTCATATATATTCACAAATGAACTTGAACTTGATTTATAAAGTCTAACAACTTTAGTGATATCCTGTTAAACAAGGTAGTCTCTTGTTTAAACTCAGAGTTTGGGGATGATTTCTCTATTCCTTCTCTCCAGGTATGAGTTATATTTTTAGGGCTACATACTGTCCTGGAATTCATGGAAGGTCATCTACTTTTGCTGCTCCCTGAGTCAGGATTGCCAAGAATACTTGGAGTAACACGCAGCCTCAAAACCTCAGTGGTTTCATTTCTTGCTTATACCCCTTATCCATCAAGGGTCAGCCTAGAATTCTGCCTGGCACTGTCATTATCCTTTCTCTGGTACAAACATTGTAATTTCAGGAGGTATATTCTGTTGTATTCATTCAGTCTCATTATTAGGCAGAGACCTTTTGTCTCTGGGGAGGGAGTGGGCTTTCTTAATGATTTTCCTCTGCTTTCCCACGGCAGACAATTCTTCCTTGAATCTTTGACAGATTTCATGTCACAGGGATCTTCCATATCTTTATAAGACCCTTTCACAGTGGTACAGGATCTCCATCAGTCTAGGCCTAAGACAGCTTCTTGGCCCTCCCATTCCTCCATTGGCATCTTGACCTAGGCCCTGGACGTTTGCTGCTCTTGCCGCTGTGGCAATGGCTTTCACTCCACAGGAGAAAATGATGGGGAAGAGGCACTGTGCCTCATCTGCAGCAGCTACCTCCTTCCAACAGGCCTACCTCACTCCAGGAAGCTTTCCTTGTTATCCTCAATGTCTCAGTGTCTCCTGTGAGCACCTATTGAGGCCAGTGGAGAAGAAACTGTGAGTGAGTCCAAATTCCTCTCACAACTGCCAGAGTCTCTAGTTTCTCACTCAAGTCCATATCTGACCTTTAGCAATTCCTTGAAAGTGAGGCTGAAATCTTCTTACCGTCTTCTAAGAGAACCTTGGTTTCGTCTTGTACTCTTCTTCAGGAAAGCTCTTACCTCTTTCTCTCCTTTAAAGCTGTGTCTTTCCTTCAATTTCAAACTAATTGGCTACCCTGTGACCTTGGTTTTCTAATGGGATCAAGAAACATTATCACTTATATAGATATATATTTTTTTCTTGGTGATATGATGGGAGCAATGCCCTTTTTACCTTTCTACACACTAAGCAGAGACTAGAAATCTAGGGGTGTCTTCTTGAGTTCAGCATAGTGTTCTCATTTCTCTCAAATATATTGACTGTTTATTGATTATACCAAAATTTATTTTAAAAATAGATCTTGTAATTTTTTTCTTATAATTTTTTTACACTGAAAGGGAGGTAGTAGTTGCTATTAAATTCCTTTTCTGAAGACTTTGAACTAGAATTTATCTTGAATTACAGGCAAAAATAAATTTTAGAGGCTCTATTTCTGGAGAAGTAGAATCAATTCCAAACTATCTTTCTTTAATAGGAAGCTATCAGTTGATCATGCAGTATAAAACAAGGATTTTTTTTTAAAAATTTACATTTAGTAATGTAATTAGCACAAACTTTCTGATAGTGCCAAACAAAAAAAAACGTAAAACCCAAAACAAAGAAAATCTGTGGAGTCCTGAATCAGGAGCAGGTAAAACATTAATTGGCTTCTTAAAATTATTTCCACTTCCTCTCTTGTTACATGAAAATTACTTGTATTTGGTAATGTCAATTAACATTTTACACTAACTGACTATTTTTTTTTAGTTTAAGATTCAAGCCTTCTCTTAATTTGGAAATTCATTTTTTTTCAAAATTTACCCTAAGAGTTAATTAACATTTCAGTAAACAACATTCTTGTATTCTTTAGTTTTGTAAATTTGAACTTGAGTATGAGATTTATTTACCATTTCTGTGGATAAATCAATGGCTAACTGAGCAAAAGCCTGGAATCTACTACACAGTCACACAAAGCTTACCGACAGGGACACATTCTGAGAAATGTGTAGTTAGGTGATTTTGTCATTGTGCGAACATCATAGAGTGTACTTACATAAGCCTAGATGGTACAGCCTACTACAGGCCTTGGCTATGTGGTACTAATCTTAGGGGACCACCGTCGTATATGCGGTCCGTCATTGCCTGAAACTCGTTATGCCGCGCATTCCTGTATATCAGACCTGTTTATATAAACCCAAGCAGTCTAGCTTCAGAGACTACAGTCTTAATTACCACACTATCAGATCTCTTTTAGAGTTCTTCACATCATATATGTTAACGGCATTCACTTATTTTTTGCATTTTTTTTTAGTTTTGATTTGTTGTTTCTAGCCATGGTGCCTTTCTTCAAATGAAAGCCTAAAAAATGTAAATAAAAATATGTAGATAAAAACAAGTGTAGCTCCTGTATTTGAAGCAGAGTAGGGGTCCTGGTACCTGGGAGCATGACTTTCTCTTGCGTCTTTCCTCCCTTGGCATTGCACAGCTCATAAAGGGGATATGTGAAATGCCTCTTTGAAAGATTTTGAAAATACTTTGGATTTTGAGAATTCTAATCCAAGTGAAAACTACTTTTTGAACAATAATTGAAAGAGTATCTGGAGTGATAAGTATGTCTTTATGCAGATACATATTTTTCTTTTTGCTATTATTGCATATCGCAAAATATGTAATTTGATGGGTTTTTTTTTTCCCAGATGTTGGGTCTTAAGAATATAGGTACATTGACAAGTCCGTCAAGTATTCTCTATATCCAGTAGTCAATGCTCAGTATTAATGATTAGTAATGACTGTATTAATAACGGCTGATTATGGAAGAGCGTAGTGTGCCATTTCCACCATGAGATATTTGGACCCCTTTATTGCCAACATGTCCAGATCTCTGTGAAGTGGAGGTTTCCAATCATCTCTAAGGTGCTACTCTGGTTAAGCTGTGCAGTATATTCCCCAGGACCAGTGAGAGAATAAACATACTGAATATGTAAGGAAAACAAAACAAAACTCAATGAAATCTTCGGGAAGCGTGGCCATGTCTTCTTTCTAAGGCTGCTGGGCCTGTATCCATTCCACTCTCATCTTGTGAGACCGACACTAAAAGATAAAATATCTCTGCTGCTGGGAAATGTTCCAAAATGAACACAACCACCTCCCCTGATTTCCAACATGGATTTAAGAATAAACACAATAAATGCCACAATATTTTACCTAAGCTACATTGGAAAATGGTAGTAAATATAGTTTCTTTGACCACCTCCCAGGTTTGTGGTAAATGTTAGTATCCGGTAGTGTGTTACAACTACTATCACTATTAGTAGTTGTAATCTACTATTACTATTAGATTACTATTCCCTGCAGCAGTGTTTCACTAGCCTGCATCCCTGAGGTTGGCCTTGGCCTTGTGTCTTTGGCAAATACTATATGAGCAGAATTAAGCTATATTACATCTGGGTGGAAGCATCTAGAGCCTGCATGTGCATCCACATGTTCCTTTTTCCCTCTTCAAAGTTTCCAGCAGTGTCCAGAGAGTGAGTCAGTCCTGGATAAGGAGAAAAACAATGTAGGGAAATTGTGAAGAACATGAACATTAGTGAAAAGCAAACTTTTTTGATTGTATGTCACCCAGATTTGAGAGTCATTTTTACTAAAGCGTAAACTTGCTCACCCAAACTGATATAGGAATATATTATTCCCTTCTTTTATGAGTAAAGCAACATTGGCTTTAAATTAACTCTGGGCTAATAAGAGTCTATCGCTGATCACTGGAGGATACTACTTCTCTTCAATCCAGCAGTTTTCAGTGCTGGTTGACAAAACTCCAGAGTTCTCTAGGGACTAAATGGGATAGAGGTAGGGTGAGAGAGCTTGTGAGGTGGGGGAGAAGTGGACCTCAAGTCCCTTTCAGTGCTACTTTAATCAGCCATGCTACCCACCCTCCACACCTTGAGATTCTAGGTGATTTTAATTAACCATTTAATTAACCAAATTCTAAGATTTTAATTAACCACATTTGGCTTCTCTCAATTTATAACAATATACCCTGTCTGAAAGATTGTGAACAAGAAGGGAATAGTAAGCAGAATATCTTTGAAAAAGTAAAGCTCAAATAGTAAAAATGTTTTATTGTGTCTTCAATCTTGTCCATTAGGACAGCCCTACTCAGCAGCTATAAACACCTCTGGTGGCAAGTGCTAATTATTACTATTACTCAGCTATAATTTCTTTGTTCTTTTCATGATGATTTTTCTCATGGGAATATCTGTCCTGAATAAGGGAGATGAATGTTACCTTCTCCTTGGGAGTTACATTTCTCTTTATACATTAATGATCTGTCAGTTTACATTTCTCTTTATATGTTAATGATTTGTCATTTGGTCAGTATGTCAGTCTCCTGTGAATTTAGCTGATGTGAGCCATTTCCACTAAGGTCACACTCCTCCAAGCACATGCAAATATTACAAACATATCCTAGAATTTATAACCACATCTCAGTCTGCAACCCTGAGGCGCTGTCTGGGCAGGGAGCCAGACTATTTCCATGGCTGGAATTATCTCTACCTCACTGATCTGTACCTTGAACATAAGGCAGTCTTGTTGATTCTTTCTTTGTTAACATTTTCTCTACTTTTAGGACAGTAGGAAAAATTGAGAAGCTTAGCTGCTCTGCTATCACCAGAATATAAATTTCATCAGGAGAGTAAGTATCAGACTTTGAGAGTATGTGCTTTTTTTCAGAGAACTAAGCCACACTTTACGAAAGATTTATGGTATCTTTGTGCCCTGAACAACTACTGGCACCTCTAAATGTTCTTAACCTTTCAAGAAAGCAAATTTAGCATCAGGAACATCAGATGCCGACTTCAGAAGTTTCAACCTTGCCAGGACTTTTTATTAAAATTAATATTTGAAACACTAAAAGTGGTGTTATTATTTCCTGCAGTGCTACACCTAAATAAACCATAATTTTAACACGTAATGATTTCAGAGCTAGAAAACAAGCCATAAAAGAAGACAAATAAATACCAGCACACATTATGGAATGGGGATTTTTCACAGCAAACTCCAGCCATGAAGCTATGTAAAAAACAATTATGTGACTACTGTTTCCCTGTCTTTTCCAGGTGAGCTTTCTAAAGAGTAGTTAAAATTGGAAAATTAAATATCTCTAGGCTAAAAACTGCAATCAAATCCTAAATTCAGCTTCTCATAAATTAAAATTCAAGATATCATTTGAACGACTTTGGAGAGGTAAACAGAACAACTGGTAATTGAAGTTCATGAAAAAGAACAACATGAAAATATAAATATCCTGATTATTTTTGAAACCAGTAAACAGTTGGCCATTGAGGATCAGGTAGTTAGTAACTAAAGCTTTTTTTCTTCTTTTTTGCAATTATTAATTATAGCTTTTAGTTGTTCACACGCCCTTTGTTAGTTGTGCTACTTAGGCAATATACTATCCAACTCCCACTAGGTTCCTATGGATAACATCTCCCTGGCACCTGGGTTCCCATGGTAATGGAAGTCTGAGCTGTTTTTCAGGAATTAGGACCCTATTGTACAGTTCAGGCCGGTTGAGACTACCAATCCATCAACTGGGCCTGCAGAGATGCCAGATAAATGACCTTGTTGACATCAAGAGGCAAAAAATTCCACCCTCAGATGATGAGAACACTGCCATTTTGTGACTATGCATCCTGCGAAAAGTCATGAAGCTGGACTATGCTTGTGTGGATGAATTATCTCACCTCTCCCCATCTTCAATCATCTATCTCCACACTTCAGACCACCTTGCCCCCTACCCCATAAAAACTTCTGAGTCCCCATTTTCAGAGAGGCAGATATGAGACTTGTTCTCCCACTTCCTCACTTGGCTGCCTTGTGATTAAAACCCTCTATCTGCCACAATCTCATCATCTCGGTGATTGACTTTCTGGGCAACTGGAAAAAAAAAACATGGTGGTAATATTTTTTCAATAATCCTTTATTATTATTATTCATTTAAACTGAATTTGAGACTAAGAAATTTCTCACTGCAGTGTCTAAGAAGAAAAAATACCCTTTGGTAAATTTGGATTGACAGATTTTGTTTTTTTTGTGTCTTTATTCTCCAACTAGACATTCTCCTTGTTTCAAAAGCTCCAAAGTTGGAGATACCTTTGAAATGATATTGCTTTAAATATTTCTCCAGCAGGGCATATTTCATTAGTGTTAATCATGCCCTTAACTGATAGATGAGTAGCATTGGGTTTTATCTAAAAAATCAAGACAAGAAACAATAATGAAATCACTTGTTTAGGCATTTCCTGGACATGTAAGTTTTTATCATTTTGTCTCCTTTTTTTTCCAATTCTCTGTTATACAATGAATAGGGTTTTAATTGGTCCATATAGTCAGGTAGGATGCTTTTGAAGGAAGTAAATTATATTAAAAATTTAAAAGTTAATACCTTAGAGACAGGCACCTCCACACCCTAAGGATTCCTGGTATAAGGGGGAACGTTTATCGATCCTGACTGACTCTATTCATAGAAGACTCGCCCTAAACTGTTCAGGGAAAATTGAGAACAAGAGAGTGCTCCAGAGGGATAAGTTTGGGAGGGTCGGGGTGGAGGGGGTCCAGATGGGGACGCGTGTGTGTAACCTGATAATTGCTTCGCGCCATAGCAATTCGCGCCATAAAATGTAACTGTTTAAATGTTTTAAATTAGCCAATCATGTAAGACCGCGCCAACCTTTTCCCGCTTTATGCTTCCGAATCCTATAAAAGAGCTTGCCCCTTAAGGTTCGGGGTCGACCCCTCTGTCTCCTGCGAGAGATACGTGTCGACCCGGAGCTCCGCTTAATAAAACCTCGTGCGTTTGCATCAAGCTCGGTCTCCTGTGTCTGTGGGTCCGCGCCTTCCCGAGACTGGAGTTGGATTTCCTTTTTGGGATCCTACATTTGGGGGCTCGTCCGGGATCTGCGCGGTCACCCCAGACTCCAAAGACCCCTTGGAGCTAAGCCTGAGTGACTGGGTGTGTGAGTGTGTGCAGCGCCGCGAAGCATTGCTTTGGTCTCGGTATCTGGGCAGCCGCCGCTTCGGGCCGTGAGGGCCGAGCGGCTGCAGTGGCAGACGTGCTGGGAACTGCAGGCTGCAACCCTGGGGGACGCCCCAAGGGACAAGGGGAGTCAGGAAAGCCTGACTACCCCCTTTCAGGTAGAAAAAGAAACGGCACTCTTTTTCCCAGGGAGGACACGAAAACCCCTCCCGTCTGAAACCGCCTTCGGTTGGCTTGTACAGACACCAACCGGGCAAAGTTGTTTATGTCTTGCTGTGTTTTTGATGTTCATTGTTCTGTTTTTGTTCGTTACGTGGACCTCATTTGACGGGATGGGACAGACTATGACGACCCCCCTCTCTTTGACCTTAGACCACTGGACTGAAGTGAGAGCGAGAGCGCACGATTTGTCGGTAGAAATAAAAAAAGGGCGTTGGCAGACTTTTTGCACCTCTGAGTGGCCCTCCCTCAATGTGGGTTGGCCCCCTGAGGGGACGTTTAATCTAACTGTTATTCTCGCGGTGAGGGCTATTGTTTTCCAGGAGAGACCGGGGTCCCATCCTGACCAACGACCATATATTACAGTGTGGCAGGATCTGGTGCAGAACCCACTCCCGTGGGTTAAGCCATGGGTAAAAGCAGAAAAACTAAGCCCCCGAGTCCTGGCGCTACAGGATGCGGAGACACGGCAAAATCGAAATCAACTCGAACAGCGGAGTCGGAGACCCCTTCGGCCCCCCCGGGGTCTACCCTGAGATTGAGCCTCCTCCCGAATGGCCCCCTTTCTCGCCTCCCCCTTACCCCTCCCCCGCTCCAGGATCGCAATCAGGACGGAGGGCGACTGGCTCGGGTCCCTCCGCTGGAACCCGAAGCCGCCGCGCAGCCACTCCGGACGGGCCTGATACCACGGTGGCGCTCCCGCTAAGAGAGTATGGAGCTCCTGCGGGGCCCAACCAGCTGTCACCCCTCCAGTACTGGCCTTTCTCTTCCTCAGACCTGTATAACTGGAAAAATAACCATCCCCCCTTTTCAGAAAACCCCGCCGGATTAACCGCCCTGATAGAGTCCCTAATGTTTTCCCATCAGCCCACTTGGGATGACTGTCAACAGCTCTTACAGGCACTCTTCACCACGGAGGAGAGAGAAAGAATCACACAGGAAGCAAGAAAGAATATCCGAGGCACCAACGGGCAGCCGGCAACGATAGCTGAGGCGGAAGAAGGGTTTCCGCACAACCGACCCAACTGGGACTATAACACGGCTGAAGGTAGGGGTCGCTGTCCGCTTACCGCCGGGCTCTAGTGGCGGGTCTCCGGGAGCCGCAAGGCGCCCACCAATTTGGCTAAGGTAAGAGAGATTCAGCAAGGACCCACTGAACCCCCCTCCGTTTTTCTAGAACGATTGATGGAGGCTTACCGCAGGTACACGCCCTTTGATCCGTCCTCGGAAGGGCAGAAGGCCTCTGTCATTATGGCCTTTATTGGACAGTCAGCCCCAGATATAAAGAGGAGATTACAAAGGCTAGAGGGGCTGCAAGACTACGACCTGCGGGACGTAATAAAGGAGGCTGAAAAGGTGTATCATAAAAGGGAGAGTGAAGAGGAAAAGCGAGAGAGAGAGAGAAGGGAGGCTGAGGAGAGGGAAGACAGGAGAGACAGGAGACGAGAAAAAAAAACTAACTGAAATACTGGCCGCAGTGATAAAAGCGACAGGGCCAGATCACAGACAGTCAGGGAACCTGGGCAACGCCCCACGACCAGGCTCACGCAGACGGCAACCCTTGGACAAGGACCAATGCGCCTATTGTAAGGAGAGAGGACACTGGGCAAGGGAATGCCCCAAGAAAAGGGCCACACCCAAGGTGTTGTCTTTAGGAGAGGACGAAGAATAGCGGGGACGGGCTCGGGCCCTCCCGAGCCTAGGTAACCCTAACTGTTGAGGGGACCCCTATGAGTTTTCTGATTGATACTGGGGCTGAATATTCAGTACTGAAGCAACCTTTGGGGAAATTAAAAACTAAAAAGACTCTGGTTGTTGGAGCCACTGGGCAGAAACAATACTCATGGACTACTTCCCGGACAGTGGACTTGGGGAAAGGAAGGGTGTCCCATTCCTTCCTAGTGATTCCTGAATGTCCGACCCCGTTGCTAGGTCGAGACCTTTTAACCAAACTGAAAGCTCAAATAGATTTTGCTCAACCTCGGCCTACAGTATCCTGGTCCGCACCTACCACCATGATATTGGCCCTGGAGCTAGAGGAAGAATATCGGCTCCATCAGCAGCCTAAGCCTAGAGCTCGGCTCAATACCGATAAGTGGCTGATCGAATTTCCAACGGCATGGGCTGAAACCGGGGGACTAGGGACGGCTACGAGAATTCCCCCAGTCGTGATAGATCTTAAGGCCGGAGCCCTCCCGATAAGGATGCGTCAATACCCAATAAGCAAAGAGGCCAGAGAAGGAATCCGCCCCCATATCCAGAGGCTGCTCCAACAAGGAATCCTGGTTCCTTGCCAGTCTCCTTGGAACACCCCCCTCCTGCCTGTAAAAAAGCCTGGAACTAATGATTATAGGCCGGTCCAGGATTTGAGAGAGATAAATAAGAGAGTGCAGGATTTACACCCTACCGTGCCAAACCCATATAACCTACTCAGCTCCCTCCCCCCATCACGAAAATGGTACACTGTCTTGGACCTGAAAGATGCATTCTTCTGTCTACGGCTTCACCCAAAAAGCCAATTACTTTTTGCTTTCGAGTGGCGCGACCCTGATATGGGGATCGTTGGACAACTGACTTGGACGAGACTACCTCAAGGTTTTAAAAACTCCCCTACCCTGTTTGATGAAGCCCTCCACAGGGACTTGACTGATTATAGGGTTAAAAACCCTCAAGTGACTCTTTTACAGTATGTAGATGATCTACTGTTGGCGGCGGAAACCCCGGGAGACTATGAAGAAGGGACCAAGCGCCTCCTGGCCGAGTTGGGTGAGTTGGGATACCGGGCGTCGAAAAAAAAGGCACAGTTGTGCCAGGAAAAAGTAGTCTACTTAGGCTACACACTAAAGGACGGCCAAAGGTGGTTAACCGACGCACGGAAAAAGACTGTGACCCAGATTCCGGCCCCAACCTCCGCTCGCCAGGTAAGGGAATTCCTGGGGACAGCCGGCTTCTGCCGATTGTGGATCCCTGGGTTTGCTACCCTGGCTGCTCCACTGTACCCATTGACTAAGGAAAGTGGGAACTTTGTCTGGACTCTAGAGCACCAGAAGGCTTTTGAGACTCTAAAACGGGCATTATTAGAGGCACCCGCATTGGCCCTACCAGATTTGACCAAGCCCTTCACCTTGTATGTAGATGAAAGAAAGGGAATCGCCCGGGGAGTCCTAACTCAAGCCCTTGGGCCCTGGAAGCGCCCAGTCGCATATCTATCAAAAAAACTGGATCCGGTAGCCAGTGGATGGCCCTCCTGCTTAAGGGCAATCGCCGCCACTGCCCAGCTGGTAAAAGATGCAGATAAGTTAACTCTGGGCCAACAGATAACCGTAGTAGCCCCCCATGCCTTAGAAAGCATTATCAGACAGCCTCCAGATCGATGGATGACTAACGCCCGGGTGACTCACTACCAAAGTCTGCTCCTAACTGAGAGAATTACCTTCACCCCACCGGCCATCTTAAACCCGGCCACACTACTGCCCGAAGCAGATGATGAAATACCTGTTCACCAATGCGGCGACATCTTGGCATCAGAAACGGGGACCCGACCCGATCTGCCGGATAAGCCATGGGCTGGGGCCCCTAATTGGTACACCGACGGCAGCAGCTTTATGGCAGAAGGTAAGAGGATGGCTGGGGCTGCTGTGGTAGACAGGAAAAAGACTCTGTGGGCAAGCAGCTTGCCGGAAGGGACTTCTGCACAAAAGGCTGAGCTTATCGCCCTGACACAGGCGTTAAGGTTAGCTGAAAATAAGACTGTGAATATATACACGGACAGCAGGTATGCCTTTGCTACTGCCCATGTTCATGGGGCTATTTATAAACAAAGAGGGCTGCTTACCTCGGCCGGAAAAGATATCAAAAATAAAAAAGAGATTCTGGGCCTCCTAGAGGCTATACATTTGCCTAAAAAGGTGGCAAACATCCATTGCCCAGGTCATCAGAAAGGCACCGACCCCATAGCTCAAGGGAACCGCTTAGCAGATTTGGAAGCCAAGCGGGCGGCACTAGGACCTATGGTCCTGACTCTCCAGGGAGCTAAGGTCAACAAAACTGTCTCCGGTGGGGAACTAACTAAAGAAGAGAAAGTCCTTTCCGTTGCAGAAGGGCGAGAATATCTATCACATCTACACCGGCTAACCCACTTGAGCCCTCAGAAACTAATTAAAATTATTGAGGCCTCCCTGTACCAGGTACCAGATTTGAGAAAGGCGGCTGAGGAAATTTATAAGGATTGTAGAGCTTGCGCTCTCACAAATGCTGCAGTTACCAAATACCGCACTGGACATAGACTCCGGGGAGACAGGCCCGGAACCTTTTGGGAGATAGACTTTACTGAAATCAAACCGGCCCGGTATGGAAATAAATATCTTCTAGTATTTGTAGATACCTTCTCGGGATGGGTAGAGGCTTTCCCCACCCGAAAAGAGACTGCCTCTGTAGTAGCCAAGAAGATATTGGAAGAAATCCTCCTGAGATTCGGGATCCCAAAGGTAATTGGATCTGACAATGGTCCTGCATTCGTTGCCCAGGTAAGTCAGGGACTGGCCAGTCAACTGGGGATCAATTGGAAATTACATTGTGCTTATAGACCCCAGAGCTCAGGCCAGGTAGAAAGGATGAATAGAACAATTAAAGAGACCCTAACAAAATTGTCCATAGAGACCGGCGATAGTGACTGGACAGCCCTCCTGCCCTTTGCCCTGTTCCTCGCCCGGAACACCCCACAGGGACCCTTAAAACTTACACCCTTTGAAATCCTCTATGGAACCCCTCCCCCTTTGGCACAAATAGGGATACATGACCCTGACATTATACCTTCTATACCTTTGTCAGCCCGCTTGAAAGCACTCGAGGCCGTCAGGCGCGACATCTGGAACCAGCTAAAAGAGGCCTACCAGCCTGGTGATCTGCTCATCCCGCACCAATTCCAGGTTGGGGACTCTGTCCTTGTGAGACGACATCGGACGGGGTCATTAGAGCCACGTTGGAAGGGGCCCTACGTGGTGCTCCTCACTCGCCCACAGCAGTCAAGGTGGGACGGTATAACCTCTTGGGTTCACGCCACACACGTAAAGAAGGCACCCCAGAATGCAGCAGATCTCTGGAAGGTGGAAAAGACTGATAACCCTCTTAAGCTGCGTTTGCGTCATGGGAACGGCGAGCAGGTCGTCAATCCTAATCCCCACGCTCCTCAACTGCTCACGTGGCAAGTCGTCTCCCAGGTAGGAGATATAACCTGGTCAATCCAAAAACTGCTTCCCCTTGGACATGGTGGCCAGACTTACACCCTGACCTTTGTAAACTGGCTATAGGAACCCCGACTGGGATTTCATGGGTCGACGAGGGGGCAAAACAAGCCGGAGGATGCCACTCCCCATCGCAAGGGTAAACTAAAGGCATACTCCTTTACGTGTGCCCGGTCACCACAGACCTCGTTCAATTGACTCCTGGTGGGGGGGCAAAGAAGACTTCTACTGTAAAAACTGGGGATGTGAAACCAGTGGGACTACTTATTGGGAACCCTCCTCTTCTTGCGATTTAAACAAGGGTAGGGCGAATTATAGCCACCAGATGAGTCGGGCTCAGAATGCAATACCTGGTGCCACCCCTTAACCATTCAGTTCACAGGGAAGGGAAAAACAATTAAAACCTGGATCGAATGGTCATTCATGGGGAATAAGATTGTACAAAGAACAGTACGATGATGGCCTGACCTTCTCTATTAGATTAAAAATAGAACCCCGCCAGCAGACCAATAGGGCCAAACGGGATCCTAGCCGATCAGAGGCCCCCTCTGTCCCAAAAATCCCCCGCCAGCAGACCGATAGGGTTAAATAGCCCCAAACCCCCCCAGGTAAAATCCATAACCCTAAATGGGACCGTAGATATGGTCACCAGATCTGCTCTGCGACCACCATCTACGCCACCTCCCGCAGTACCTACTGAGCAAAGATGGCACAGACTGTTTAACTTAGTATGGGGAGCTTACTACGCCTTGAATGATTCCAACCCTGAAATGACTGAATCATGCTGGCTATGCCTAGCGGTCAGCCCCCCTTATTATGAAGGAATTGCCACCATGGGGGTCTATAATAACACCTCAGACCACACGACTTGTCTTTGGGGCAAAGAAGGGCGGCTAACCCTAACGGATGTGTCGGGACCGGTTCAGGACTATGCTTAGGAAAAATTCCCCCGGGCTACCAGGCTCTATGTAATAAGATTGAAGTCAGCCTTCCGACTACTCCTGGTCATTTTTTGGTACCAGGACCCAATAGGTGGTGGGCCTGCACCACGGGCCTAACCCCCTGCATCTCAACTAGCGTATTCAATTCGTCACAAGATTTTTGCGTGCTTGTGCAGTTGGTGCCTAGAATTTATTATCATACTGCCAATAGTTTCGAGGATGAATTTGACCAGAGATCCAGATTATGGAAAAGAGAACCAGGATCCCTCACCCGGCTGTACTCCTGGGACTGGGAGTTGCCGCGGGCGTGAGGACTGGCACTCTGGCCTTAGTCACAGGAGAAAGGGGATTAACTGCCTTGAGCAATGCTATAGATGAAGACCTCAGGACTTTAGAACAGTCCATCTCTAAATTAGAAGAGTCCCTCACCTCCCTGTCTGAAGTAGTGCTCCAGAATAGAAGAGGATTAGATCTGCTGTTTTTAAGAGAGGGAGGACTTTGTGCGGCCCTTAAAGAAGACTGCTGTTTCTATGCAGATCACACAGGGGTAGTCCGAGATTCAATGCAAAGATTAAAGAAAAGATTAGACATGAGGCAGCAAAGCAGGGAGGCGCAACAGAGCTGGTTTGAATCCTGGTTCACTAAGTCCCCCTGGATGACGACCTTACTATCCTCCCTAGCAGGACACTTGCTGATTCTTTGTCTACTTTTGGTCTTCGGACCGTGTGTTTTCAATAGAATTACTGCTTTCATAAGAAAAAGAGTCAATGCAGTGCATGCTATGATGCTCCAACGCCATTACCAAGCTCTCCCACGCAATGAGCCACTGATAGTGGCTCATTAGAAACTAAGTTCTAAGATTAGAACTAGGGACAAAAGAAGAAGTGGGGAATGAAGGAAGTAAATTATATTAAATATTTAAAAGTTAATACCTTAGAGACAGGCACCTCCACACCCTAAGGATTCCTGGTATAAGGGGGAACGTTTATCGATCCTGACTGACTCTATTCATAGAAGACTCGCCCTAAACTGTTCAGGGAAAATTGAGAACAAGAGAGTGCTCCAGAGGGATAAGTTTGGGAGGGTCGGGGTGGAGGGGGTCCAGATGGGGACGCGTGTGTGTAACCTGATAATCGCTTCGCGCCATAGCAATTCGCGCCATAAAATGTAACTGTTTAAATGTTTTAAATTAGCCAATCATGTAAGACCGCGCCAACCTTTTCCCGCTTTATGCTTCCAAATCCTATAAAAGAGCTTGCCCCTTAAGGTTCGGGGTCGACCCCTCTGTCTCCTGCGAGAGATACGTGTCGACCCGGAGCTCCGCTTAATAAAACCTCGTGCATTTGCATCAAGCTCGGTCTCCTGTGTCTGTGGGTCCGCGCCTTCCCAAGACTGGAGTTGGATTTCCTTTTTGGGATCCTACACTTTGGTCAAATTCTACAAATTTGTTTCTTTTTTAGAAATTTTGTTTGTTACCTATAATTTTGAGTAGAATCTTTTATCACTAGATATATTTCATTTTTAAGATGTGTCATGGTCAAATAAGTTGAAATATATGTCACAAAATTAGAGTGCACACACACAGACACACATTCACAGCTTTACATATCCCGCTGTAGGGGAGGAAAAGTAATTTTCCCTCTACCTTCTAGGTTCTTGGCTGAGGCAACCCTGTAATAAAAAGACAAATTAACAGGAGAAAGACAGACAAAAGTTGAATAACATGTATACCTCCTGAATACATGGGAGATACTCAGGAAAACTGAGTAACTCCCCAAAATGCCTAAAGCCATACCTCAAATACCGTCTTCAGCCAAAGACAAAAGAAGATATTAGAGGTGGGGAGTCCATTATGGGAGGTTACCAGGAAAAGCACAATAAACAGAGTAAAGTTGTTATGAAGATTTAAGTTCTTGCCTTCTCCTCTGACGAGTTTCTAGAGATTTAGAGTCATCCTTCTCTTCTTGGTATGGTATGGGAGAGGGAGACACTTTACAAATGGAGATTTCCCTTATAAACATAAATGTGTCTTACAAAAGTGTAACTTCTATGCAGTTTTCGGAGCTTATCTTGTGTCTGCAGTTGCTTAAAAATAACCAGCTCAAGATCATCTTTATGCTAAAGAGATATATTTTGGGATGGCAAAATTCTGCTCCCCTTCACCATCTACAAGGTAGTCCTGTGAAGAATATATAAAATCATATGTTTAAATCTTTCTTTAAAATCTTGAAAGAATTCTATTTTCTTTCTCCATTGTTTTGAATTCGTGTGTTTCTGTTTTAAGTCATTTGTTTACTCATACTTGGCTCTTAGATTCAGATTTCTCCTTTTTCTGATATTGACTCTTTAATTGACTTTAATTCTATTACTTACACCTCAGTTAGAAAGATAGATTCTTCTTTTCTGGTTGAAGGATAGGATTAACCTTGCATACAAAATATGGTATTTTTCAATAGTAGTCTTCCAGATATGAATTAGAAACAACTAGGTCTTCATACAACTGCCTGATGAGAATTGCAGTTTGTAAGGCAATGTAAAGTGTTCAAAAGAGAACATGAATGATTGCATTTGCAAGTCAATGAAGAGAGGAGCATATGAAATTCTTTGTTATTAATGTTCTGCTAGATGGTCATTTACCCTAAAGGAGAACAATTTTAGTAAAATTGAAACAGTAAAAATGCAATTCAGAAGAATGGTTTTTCATCCAAAAGTTGCTCAGGAATATATTTATTAGAAGAGCGCAGGATGTGTTAAAAAGGTCCACTCCTTTGGATACAGGGAAACTCAAATTCTCTAAACCATGTGTAAGAAAGTATTTTTCCTTGAATATATAATAACTTTTTGGTTTCACCATACTGTCTTTGGGAGTTTTAATGTTTAAATTTAGTTACCCACATTTAACAAATATAAACGAACATGAACTCGTCATAGAAATCTCCCTGGTTCTTTCATTTAAGCTTTGGTGCAACATTGATTCCAGAATCTCTTGTTCAGAAAAATTATAGAGGTAGATAATGTCCTATGCTTGGATGGCGGGCAAAGAGAGAAGATAGATGCTTTTACCCCAAACATTTCGAAAGCTTTATATAAGATCTCTACAAAAATATGTATTTGTAGCTGTAGACATTGGCTCCCATTACAAATTTTAGCAGATTAAAATTCTGTAAGATTTTATAATATTTCAACCTTTGAGCATTTATGGCTTCTTGGAAAAAAATTTATATTTAATGTAAATATTTTTGGTATATTTCAATAAAAAATATAAACTACTATTAAAAAACAAAATTCAACTGAGTAAATGTGAACATCAATTGGCTTTATTAGGCAATTCATCAATTGGTCAGTATCCATCCAGCTACCTGATGGGGCTCTGAGGAGTTGTACAAAATGGAAGGTTTTTATAGGAAGAAGGGTGGGGCAAGGCAGCTATTAGTAAAAGAAAAGAAGAAGTACTTTCAGGCCAGGACATTTTTGGGGAAGGGTGGGGGAGGGAATGGCAAGAGTTCTATCATGCAGATTCCTCTTCTTTTGGGGGATGGAGAAGGCCCACAGGGTAGATTCTCATATTGGTGCTTGACCAGAAAATTTCAGACTGGTCAATTAAGATCATGTTTCTGGGAGAGGTTGAAACTTCAGTTAGATCAGGTATTAAATCTAGGTTGGGTATCATGGGCTTTAGCACAAGTGATGCCATTTGGGGCCCATAGTTTTCTTTTTCATACTATCCTTTAAATATTTTTTTTTTAATTTTTTACGCACAGTCAATACTCCTAAAATTTTTATTCTTTCAAGCATGAAATGGTTAAAAAGTGGTTTGAACAGCTGTCATTTCCATAATGTTACAATGCTTATTAAGTCTTTCCGATGAGCAGGGCTGTTTCCTCGGGCTACCTTTGGCCTAGGGCAACCTGTGCATGTGTACAAATATGGAATATCTTGGTGACCTAGGATGGGGAAGGATTTCTTAAATAAAAATTCAGTGAAATAAGCCAATTACAGAAAGACAAATACTGCATGATTCCACTTATGTGACTTATCTAAAATAGTCAAATTCACAGAATCAAGGAATGGAATGGTGGTTGCCAGGGGCTGAGGGGTTTCAGTTAAGCAAGATGAATGTTTATAGATCTGCTGTACAATGTTGTGCTGATAGTCAACAATAATGTATTGTACACTACTACTCTCTTAAGAGAGTAGATCTCGTGTTGTGTTCTAACCATAATAAAATAAAGTTTAATAAGCAAAATTTCAAAAGCAAAATACTAAGGAATGAGATTATAATAAAATTAAAGATTTCTGTTTAAGAAAGCATATCACAGACAAAGTTAAAAGAAAAAGAACAAATTTAAGAAGATATTCACAATGTTTAAAATTGAAACAATTAATATCTAGAATAGACAAAGATTTCTGCAAATCGAGAAGAGGCCAAAGACAAGAGAAAAATAGGTAAATAGCATAGGCAATTTACGAAAGGAAACCCTTGAATGATAACAACAAGACATTTGTTCAAAAGAATTAGTATTCAGACATGCAAATTAAAATAAAATGATATAACACTATCTACCAAACTGGCAAAAATTAGGAAGTAAAAATTTTAATTGTTGGTGGATAATGGCAATAAGGGACCTTAAGCTTTTGCTGGCTGGAGAGAGCGTAGAGAACAGCTATTCCGGAGAGCAGTCTAACAATACTTAGGCAAATTAAGTATAGATATATTTGTAATATAGCAATACTGTTATTGTGTATATATCACAAATCAAGCCCTGAAGTGTTCCAAAAGAGATATGTACAAGCATGTTCATTGAACATTATTTGTGGTGCAGGGATTGGAGGCAACACGGTTCTCGATCATTAGAGAGTAGATAGATAAGATATGGTGGGTGCGTAACATGAATTGTTATCTAGCAATTAGAACCAATGCATTAGATGTACATATAGCAACAGAATTGTGTTTTAAAACCAGATTTCTCTAGAAAAAAAGATGAGTAAGACATAAAAACAAAAGTGGAATTAAATCCACGTCCATAAAATAAAAATACTCATTTTGCAAGAACATACATAAAGTAAAAATATACGTAATTAACACAAAATAATGGTGACCTATAGTAATAGGAGGAAAATTGAGTGTAATAGATGAGAATAAAAGAGAATAGATGAGATTGAATAATGGAGGAGCCCTCCCAACAGTGATAAATTGATGTAGCTGAAGCAAAATAATATAATAAATCAGTGAACATGTATTAAAACCTTTAATATAGAAATTTAGAAATATGTGTTCATTCCCATGCCTGTCATCATTTTATCTGTGTAACAATATAACTTTATACATATAACCCTGCAATTTTAGGTTTTTTCCTATGTATTTTATATTTTTATTGCTATTATGAATAGGATTTATGTCTATTATGTTTTCTAACTTGTCCAGTATGCTACATGTAGAAAATAATTTATTCTTTTAGGATTTTTTCATCAAAAAATACAATGAATTCTTTTATTAATCCCAAGAGTTTTCATGTAATTTTCCTGGATTATGCAGGCAAATCAGCATTTCTGCTGTAGGAAATGATAATTTGTGTCCTTATTTTCAATATTTATAAGATTATTTTCTTTTGTAACTTAACTGTTTTGAAATATCAGAGCTATTTTGAACAAGCCATCACCATCTTATTACACGCTATCATTTTCAATATTTATATGGTTGTTTGTTTTTCTTTATACCTGAATTGTTAGGACATAAAAGCTATTTTAAGCAAAAGTGATGATTTCTGCCATTAGTGTTTCGTTATTCTACTGTCAGTTTCATGTATTATTTTGGCTCTAGATATGAGACAGACATTCTTTGTCTTATTCTGAAAGTTTCCTTTGATTAATAGTTTATGATGATTGTTCTTTATTTGTATGATTTTCCCAATAATAATTTGATATGATTAAATGAAAACACCTTAATAAACATAGTAATTTCACATTCTTAATAGAAAAAATTCTAAAAATTATGGAGATTATTATGTAAAGTGGACTATTTTACAGGATGCTCTTAATCATGTGTAGGATTTTGTGGATTCCCCTAAGTTGACTAAGCAGATAAAGAGTATGTTCGTTTTCTACTACTGTGCGACAAATTACTAAAAACACGTCAAAACAGCACACATTTATTATCTCATGTTTTCTCCAGGTCAGAAGTCCAAGCGTGGCATAGCTGCATGTGTTCAGGGTCTTGTGATGGGGCTGAAATTAAGGTGTTGGTCAGGGATCTGGGATTGATGTCTTCTAAGCTCACTGGCTGTTGGTAGAATTCACTTGCAGGCCGTTGTGGAATTGAGGTTCTCCTTTTCCTGTTGTGGTTCAGAGACCATTCTCAGCAACTAGAGGCTGCCTGCAGTTCCTTGGCCCAGGCCCCCTCATAGGCAGTTCAAAACATGGATGTTTGCTTTTTTCTAGACTAGTCAGAACATAGTTCTCTGATTTCATCTTCTGTGATCAGCTGTAGAGAACTGTCTGCTTTTAAAGGGTTCATGAGATTGGGTCTGGCCCATCAGGACATTCTTCCTATTTTAATGCCAACTAATTGTAGACCTTAATTACATATGTAAAATCCCCTTACAGATATACTTAGATAAATTTTTGACGGAATACCCAGAAGAAGGTGTGTGAACAGAAGAGGCTAGGGATTTGGGGGTGCCACGTTAGAATTCTGCCTATCACAAAAAGCTGTGTAGGATACCATACCCACTGAGTGAGGATCCTGTCATGGATTAGATGACCCCTTTACTGTTCTTGTAGAGAATTTTATATGTTCTTTGTCTTTGCAAGAAGTCATTTGATGGGGTACTTTTCCAGGTTAACATGACTAGCTCTGTCTCACATTTGGTCTGTAAGATACATTCACCTACCCTTTCCCCTGCTTGTTGTTGGTGATATTAACATGGTCACTTGTTTAGGGTGGTTTTTGTCAGATTTCTCCTCTTTAAAAATACTATTTTTCCCTTACTGTATTTCTCTTTTTTGAAATTGAGTCACTAACTCTAGCCACAATTAAGGGGAGGTGAATTAAACTCTATCTAGAGATGGGTTGGGGGGGGAATTATCTACATATATTGTTTGTAATTCTTCTGTTAGGAAGCTATGTCCTTTGTTCCTATTTACTTATGTATATAAATATGGACTCATGAATATTTATTTTATTCTTTGTGTTATAATCCAATATTTTTATATTTATTTTGTTGCTCAAATTGTTCCAGCTTTGGCCATTGGGAGCTCCTTCAGATTGCCTCCCAGGCAGAACTGGCCTACTGGGCATGGGATCTCTGTACTTGCACCTGACACCACACTCAGAAGGCCTCCATGCTTGGTTTAATGCTCTGCTATCACCATCTTAAATTTCTTAATAATTTTATCTTCAGATTTGTGTTTTGTACTTGAAGTCTAATGGGACAGTGAGTCATGTGCTGGGGGCTTGGAAACTCAGCTCACGCATGTTCCCTCTCTCTGCCATCTCTTTCTTGGGATACATTCTCCATGCCCCATTCCCATATCCTTTGAACCTATGGGCCCAATATGGCATCCTCCTTCCCCAGGGGGGCCCAGAGATTGCTGATGCCCTGAGCCCAGAATGGCGACCTAGGTCCCATTAACATGAGAAAATCTGCATTCTACCATCACTCTTTGCTCAGCAGGGGCCTAGGTCCTAAGAAAGAGAGAGTTGAAGTCATGCACATGTACCCTGGAGTGTCTCAGTGGGGCACGGTAATAGCCATCCCCATCTGAGCTGGTAGCATAGGGCATGTCTGGTAGGCAGCCAGCCTGAGACTGTGTCCTGGCGGGAGTGAGCCTCTAGCTTCTAGCCCACCCCCAATCCAGGCACCTAGCATGTCCTGGAGCAGAGGTTAAGAGACCTTTGGGAGTTGCCTCTGCTGTGGGTTGGGATAGTGGGCCTACAGGAAAGGAAGGTGACTGGCTCAACCTTCCCAGAGTCTACCTTCAGCTGGGATGCAGCACATCCATCCAGAGGCTGGCGGGAGATGGGATCCTTCAGCCGCATACATGCCCTTAGTCAACGGTGGTTTCTCCCAGAAACCTGTGAGAGTCTTCCTTGCCCCATGAATACCCCTGCTTACTTAAAGCATTCTCTCTTGGGCAAGCTCCATGTCTGGAAGGACCCTTTCTTCCTTGTTCCAACCTTCCTGATTCTGGCTTGCATTTGTCTCTTCAGGCCTGCTAGAGCCCCTTGGGAATAAGCTACAAAATACAAATTGTGCAATTTTTGTGATTCTGCACACAAGTTAGATGATCTAATATATGCATTTAAAACTGGCACTATACGATATAAACATAAAATGCACGCAAATTTTTAAATTTAAAATTTTCTTTTTTAAGAACAATATTAAATAGTGTCTTAGTCTATTTGGGCTGCCATAACAAAATACCATAGACTAGGTGGCTTTTAAACAACAGTGATTTATCTTACAGTTCTGTAAGTTGGGAAGGCCAAGAACAAGGAGCTGGCAGATTCACTGTCTGGTGAGAGCCCTTTTCCTGATTCATAGATGGCGGTCTTTTCATGTATCTTCACAAGGCAGAAAGAGAATGAGAGAGCTTTCTGGGGCTGCTCTCCTCAATATAAGGGCACTCTTGCCAATCGTGAGGTCTCCACCCTCAACACCTACTCACCCCAAAGGCCCCACCTCCAATCGCTATCACATTGGAGATTACGTTTCAACATATGCATTTTGGGGGAACACAAACATTGTCTACAGGATATTGTGAGTAAAAGATATCATGCCAATTTGAGAGAAAAACTGCAGGTGAAAAGAAAAACATTATATTTTAGCACTTTTAACAAGTTTTTTTTTTGTTTTTTGAGCAAAAGTCCCCCTGTTTAACATGGGCACCCACAATTTATGGGGATCTACAAATTATGAAGCAGGCCCTGCATCATTTGGAAACATTCCCATTCCTCCCTCTTTAAAAAATTTTTGTGTGTGTGTACTTTGCATTCTGACACTACAATATGCTCCTAACTCTCCTTGTACATTCCCCGCCACCTGTTGGTATCTTCTTTGTAGACAACTTGCCTTTTTTTCCATGATTTTTGGAATTAAATTCTGGGTCGGATTCTACTTTTAGTCTAAAATTAATAAACAGACATCTCATTTGGTAGTCTATTGTCTGTATGTAATAGGACATTTATTTAGAAGTGCTTAAATAATAGATGTTTCATTTTCTTATACCAAATGCAATTTTCAGATTAGCAGGTCTAAGAGGTATTTAGGAGTTCCAAGGTATCAAGGCTCTGAGTCAGATTTTCTATGATTCTTTCTATCTCTTCATCACTGTCTCCAGCAGCCAATCACTCTTAAACAACATGCAAACCTTAAGAAAAGGAAGAATTTTCTTTTGAAATTTCTCTTGTTCTATCAGCAGATTTCTCAGGAGCTATATGCCAGGATTCAGCCTATATTCTAGCTGAATTGAAGCTGAGAAAATACCATTTTCAGTCTCCGTTTTGAGAGATAAGCTCTGACAATACCAGTAAATGTTGAGAAGCCATGGGGAAGAGGTGGAGGGTAGGAAACGGACCTCACATGTTGGCTCATGTAACAGACTCAGTGGTAGCTCAGAGTATCTAAGGAGCCAGGGATTCAAGAACTGGAACCAAGACATACCACGTGAAGCATCTTTTGCTTTCTCTCTCTTTTGACCCATCTTTTATCTCTTATGCATTCTTGATTTTTATTCAGAGCAGAGAATCCTTTGTATGACAATTAATAGAGCATGAGCAACCTTCTTTGCTTTCTAAATGCAGTTGAATCTTTTTCCTCTAAGCTTCCGAATAAGAATTCCATAGAAGACGTTTAATTGTCCCTGATGGGATGATGTTTGCATGACCTGTAGCATTCTTTATTGCCAGAGTGGGGTATTACGATTGGCTAGGCCTGAGTTATATATGCTTGTCGCTGTGGGTTAATGGGGGTAGAGAAATGAGGGAATGAAATTCACAACTTTATCAGAGGTATTGACAAGAATGAGGGTGCTTTCTCAAAAGAAATTTTTCCTAATACACTATTGATTCAATTTTGTGAGTTTCAGCTGTTGATCAGATTTTTTTAGCATTAGATTTTTAGGTTCATTACATTAGCTTTATCTCAATCAGCTTTCTCTTTATTTGTTTTATTTCTCTTCTGTTTCATTTCATCTGTCACAGTTGTCTTACGTATCAGCTTATTTCACAGAGTACCTTAAAAAAAGGTTTTTCAGGGAACACAATGCAGGAGTATTACAAAATTCTATTCAGCTATCTCCTTAAATAGTTTACAACCCAGATCCTTCTCATGACATCTTGAGTAAAAAGTTCTCTATTACTTCATGTTTCTAACTGCTACAGCAGTCCTATAATGGTGTTTTTGATTTTGTATTTCCTCTTTTTAAATGAGGAGAGTTCTGACCCTAACAGATTTGGTGTATTATCTTTATCTCTGCATGATAGCTTTTAAAATCTAGTTCAGGCTAAAGCTATTACGAGAAGGTAAGCAAAATAGCATCTATATGGAGAGAGTGGGAGGGGAGCTGGTGGGCAGACCAGAGCAGGTGCTGGAGCTCCAGATAGGCCAGGAAAGCATCTTCCTAGGAGGGCTGATGGGTGCAGAGTGAGGCGGGAGACCACAGATGGAGGCAGCCTGAGCCAAGTCGGAACCCCAGCAGAAAGGCAAGAGGTGGGGATGAGGGCCAGGGAGTTGGAACTGAGTGTGGTGAAGAAGCAACTGTGTGGACATAGGAGATTGGTTATATACAGTAGGATTGATTTAAAAAAGTAACTATATTAAAAATGATGGGAGTCCAGTTTCTCACTTTCAGAAAAGGGAGTTTAAAATATGGAAATGGAGCTAGCTGGTATGAACACCGTGATGATGTTGTCAATGTAAATATAAATGTGTATGTATTTATATAGATAATATTATCACTTAAATGTGTCTCTTTAAAAAGTCAACTAACCAGTTAATCTTTTCCTGACCACTGTATCTAAAATAACAGTACCCCCTTTTTATCGTTCTTACTCAATTTTACTTTTCTTTATGATGTCACTGGTGAAAAGTTTCAAGGAAGAGAGAATATCAGTTGCAAAAATTTGAGTAGGAAGCACTCTTGCTGTTTGGGTAAAGCCAAGAGGCCAGAGGTCTAGAACAAGGTGAGAGGGGGAGAGGGAGAGTGGGAGAGAAGACAAGGTCAGAAATCTGGTGAGAGGCTCACAGTGGAGGGCCTCGTAGACCATGGGCAAGACTTCCAAGTTTTGTTCCATGTGAAATAAACCATGGAAGGGCTTTGACCATAATTGTGATACAATTTGACATATTTTAAAGGTTCTGTCTCCCGTTGTTATGTAGAAAGTAACTTGTCTATGGCCGGAGAGGAAAGAAGAAAACGAATTCAAGGGTGAGAGATAATAGTGGCATGGCCTGGGGCTGTAGTGGTGAAATTGTTGAGTGGTCAGCCAGCACTTCTTGGCTGAGTTGTGGAGTCCATGAGAAAGAAACCAATCAGGGATAACACCAAGGTTTGGGCCTAAACTACTGGGAGAATTGTGCTATCACTCACAGAGTTGGGGAGCTTTGATGGAAAAGCAGGTTTGGAGGCAGAAATCTAAGTTTTTAGTATACTTGTTTTTAGATGCCTATTAGAAATCCAAGTGAAGATGACAAATAGGGATTCTTGAATTTAAGGGAAAGGAAGAGGTATAAAAGTGGGAGTGACTGTCTGAAAGAAGATATTTAAAGCTTGTGTCAGATCACTTATGGAGTGATAATAGATGTAGAAGAGAAGTGGTTCTCAGACTGAATCCTGAGTTGCCCCAACAGTTAGAGGTGTAGAAGGTGGAAAGGAACAAGCAAAGGATGTAGAGAAGGAGTGAACGTGAGGAAGCAGCCAAAAAATGAGAGAATAGTGTTTTGCCAAGTGGGAAAAAAAGTGTTTCAAGAAAGAAGTGGTGATGGGTTGAATCAAGCGATGCTGAGAATTCCAGTAAAATGAGAATTCAGGATGGATCATTGGATTTGGAAATCTGGATATCACTTATGACATTTACCCACATAATTTTAAAGAAAAGTCTAATTGGAAGAGATTCAAGAGAGAACAAAAGGGAAGAAAATTGAACAATGGTGTAGACACCTATTTAAAAGAATTGTTTTCAAAGGGTAGCAGACATAGGGAGCTATAACTTGTCAAGAAATATTCAAGAGGGACTGCAATGTGCATAGAAGTAGGAGATGATCTCCAAAGACAGCATGGCTGGTTGTTTCATAGTAACAGGAAGGACATCATGGATATAGGCACAGATAGTGGTCCATTGGTAAATTTGGTGAATGAGAGTATGTGGAAGTTCTCTATTGATGGCTTTTTTTTTTACTTGGTAAAATAAGAAGCAGTTTCATTAGGTGAAATCAAGGAGGGCTAGGGAATTTGAGTTTTGAGGAAAGAGTAGAAAGTGTGAAGGATTCATCTTGAATAGTAAGAGAATAATTTGATAGTGAAATATAACAGGATTGTGAGGAAGCACTGAAACTTATAGATGTGGTCATAAAAATACAGTGAGACTATTTGATGTGTCTGAGTTTAAGTGTATGTGTGGAGCAGGTGGAGAGCTTTGAAAACTTCTGTGGGTTTTTCTGGAGTTATTTTTGCTGCTTTCCCAGGAATATTAGATTCCTGGAATTGCCATGACAAATGACTGCAAACTGGATGCCTTAAAACAACAGAAATATATTCTCTGATAATTATGGAGGCTACAAATCTGAAAGTCAAGGTGTCAGCAGAGCCACGTTCTCTGTGAAGGCTCTAGGGCTGTATCCTTCCTTGCCTCTTCATAGCTTCTGGTGGTTTCTGACAATTCTTGATGTTCCTTGGCTCGTAGATGCAACACTTCAATTGTCACATGGCACTCTCCCTGTGTATCTCTGAGTCTTCACATGGCCTTCTTATAAGGATACCTAAATCATTGGATTAGGCCCCATCCTAATCCAGTATGATTTCATTTTAACTAATTACATTTGCAAAGATCCTATTTCCAAATAAGGAATTAAATTCTGGGTAGACAAGAATTTTTGGAGGACACTAACTTAGTACACAAGTGAGAATGATAATGCAAGAAAATAACAAGGGAGCAGAAAGTTTATGCAAGGGAGTGGTTAAAAATAAATAATGGCCTCTGAGTTGTATCAATCACAGTGAAGATATGCAGGTGTTGATAGTAAAAGTTAGTAGGATCATTGGACTGAAGGTTCTCATGGTATCAAATAATTGCTATACTAAAAATAATTATTGCAATCATGATGCTTGAAAGAGTGACTGCAAAGACTGGTCATATGATCAGAGAATGAGAAGTTTGAAACTGTTGTATTGGGGGGTGTAGATACTGGTAATGGCAAAGTCTAGAATATGGAATAGAAGACAAAAATCCATGAAAGGAGGGAGAAATTAATTAGTGGAAGTGAGGTTATTGAATGAATATCTATATTTATATTGAAATCACGAAGAATTATGTCAGGGGACAAGGAAAGACATTTTACTCATTGCTGAAATCTTTAAACAATGACAAAACAAAAAAATGACCTAGAGATCTTTAGATGTCTGCATCAAAGTGGGCTTGTATTGGCTTCCTATAGGCAGAACCTGAAAAAGGGATTATGAAAGTCATTTATTGAAGGATTGGTCTCAGCACAAGGGGGTTGAGGTAGGTTGGGAAAGGTGAGGAAAGCTAATCAAGGATGTGTCTTGGCTGCTGACTACCTTTATTCTAGTCCCATGGAGGGTTCTGGGGAAAAAATAGTGCCACAGAGTTGATTTCACCTTAAGGCAAGGGGTCACAGTTTATAGCACCTTGTCAATCATTCACTGGCACATGGGTGCTGAGATGGAGTGAAACTGTGGATTTTTTGAGGACGGATGTTTAAGGATCTGCAAAGGAAATGAAGAGCACTGATTACTGTCCAGCCTATAGATCATACAGTAGATAAAGTATAAGGAATGAACAGTCACAGTTTGCTAGTGCTGCAAAGGAGAATATTATTAGGGAAGAGCCAGATTCCGTCAAATCAAGGGTAAAGTATGAGCAGAGGAGTAGGACATAAGAAAGTTTGCTGATGACAGATCACGTGTCCCAGAAAGCACAGTGAAAGAATTTGTAGTGGGGAGGAAAGTAGAGGATGGCTTAGAAAGCTATGGTCAATTGTGTCAAATTAGGAAATATTTGGGGCTGAGAATCCAGGTGGAGAGTTATGACCCAGGACTCTTGCGGTAACTGAATAAACAGGGTTATAAAGTATAACGGAATTAAACTAGATCAATGTGTGTGTGTAGATCTAGGGTCTCAGTTTTTGTTGTTCTTAGAGCTGTGAGATCTGGGGAAAGAAAGTCTTATCAGGAGCAATAAAAGCACTCTGGACTTCTCACAAGGTTGTTAAGATTTCAGTGTTCTTCTTCTGATGCTGTGTTGTCTTGGTTAATTCAGTAAGTTCCAGGTGAGGGTGTATTGAGTACCTGGGCTCAGATTGCTATCTCACCTGGAAGTTATATGTTCAGATTCCAATAACTTAGATGGACACTTTGAAATAGGTATAGCAGGTGTGAGTGAACAGAAAAATAAAATCAATATGTAAGTGATTTCCCAAGATTATACACGAAGTCTTGTGGATATCAGATAATGATCTCCTGCTTCCAGGTCCAACTATATTTCTTTTCTGTCTTGCTGATTTTCAAAGGTGGGGCCATATCTCACTGTCCAGATTTAACCAAACTCAAGGTCAAGGGCACAATCCTCCAAGAGAACATACTCACTTAAGACACCAACTGCAAATTTAGGGGTCCCCAGAGCCACCTTCAATTCAGACTGGCTGGTTATAAATTTGGGAGTCCCAGAACTTTCTCAGGTTCTATACTTGCTGAAATGACTCACAAAACTCAGGAAAGCACTGTACTTCATGATGACCATTTTATTATAGCAAAAGGGTACAAGTCAGAACCAGTCAAAGGAAGAGAGGCACAGGGTGAGGTCTGAGAGGGTTCCAAACTAGAAGTTTCTGTTGTTCTCAGGGGTGTGTTGTCTTTTTGGTAGAAGTGTGCCAATCCTGACAGATTATTGACAACCAGGGAAGCTCATTACATAGTCAATGATTTAGTTAATTATGCTATGTGGTTGAACTCAATCTGCAGCCTCCCTCACATCCCTGGAGATGGGGTTGATATTATATGGCTCAAAACATCAACACTCTAATCACACATTTGATCTTTCTGGTACTGCCAGCTCACATCCTGAGTTATCTCATTAGCATACGCTGTCTGGGGTCCCACCCTCAATCGCCTGTTTAGCATACACTATCAGATGTGGTCTAAGGGGCCCACCATGAATACCAAAGACGCTCCTATCACTTGGGCAATTCCTAACACTCAGGCTTACAGGTTACCTCTCCGGAGCTGGGACTAAGACCAGACCTCTCTTTGGGTAAAGTTAACTCTTCCCTGCACACTTACTCATCTTTATATCCCCAGTACCCAGCCCAGCATTTGGAACATATTATGTTGACAGTAAATATTTTAGGAAGAAAAGTGTGCAAAATCTTTTAACATAAGATTTTTCATGAAAAGAAAAATGAGTAAGTAGAGACATAGCTTTGAGTGAACATAATGTAGGAAATTCAACTATTCACCAATTGAATACACCTCTTTGACCAGCTTCCAAATCCACAACAGAATATCCTAGCCCCCCGAAGCCCTGTTAGTACTCTTGTCCAGTCACTCTCTGCGCCCCATCCACCAAAGTTACCCCCTAGCCTGACTTCTAAAGAAAAGTTTATTATATAGCATAACTCTTAAATGCATCACTATTAAACAAAAATTCTATTATTGATTCTTCCCAGTAATAGCACACCACCTCCAGTTTTGAATCATAATGTTGATAGACTGGTGGCCCAAGGTTTGAAAATTAGCGTGCAGACGTGATTCATTTTTGCTATCACATCTGGATACTCACACATGAACTTTACTTTCTCTCTGTGCTTTGGTCATGAGCCCACCTACCTTCCAGCCCATACCTAACCATTTTTCTACATTCGGAATGACATGAACATTTTCAGAAAATAGCCAGGAAGAAAACACGAAGAAAGAAATTGTGACTCTTTCACTGCATTTAAAGATATGAAATACTATAGATAGAGATGAAGAGAGATAAAAACCAGGTAGTTGTGGGGAGAAAAATCACGCATTAGGTAGATGGGGGAGGTTGACATCTGCGAAGGGCAGTGATACACTAGCCAGAAGAGCTGGACTTGCAACTGTCAATATCACCTATAATACAGTATTTAAAGTAAAAGAGAATGTGTATGTTAACTATCCAAACTAACATCCAATATATATATCTTATTAATAATGTAGACAACCATACCTCATGTGTACAATAAAGTGACTGAATTTATTACCTTTTAAGTCAGTTCATTCCATTTTAGGGCAATCTCAATTAAAGGACTATTGTTTTTCATATTAGACAAAAGTTTTCTTTCACTCCTATCCAATGTTTTAGTTCTGTTCTGACGCTCCACCCAAAATACGTGGAATGTCTTTTCTACATGGCAGCACTGAAATAATGGAAGAGAGATGGTATTAACTTTGTGATATTGCGATCTAAAAGAAATATAAACCTCTGGAATCACTTTAAAACTTCAAATTTTCTTTTATTCAAAGTAATCATCCCCAGTTTCATCAATAGCTCCTCATTTAACGTTGTTTTAATTTTCTTCATCGTGTTTACCCCAATGAATCAATCTATAGTATCACCTCTTTTCTTAATCTAAATTACAATAGCCAACTTGATTATTCATGACTATGTTTGAATCTTCTAATGCCTTCTGAGTTTTCAAGAAATTCAATGGATCGATTATGTCAACAAGAATATGCAAAATTTATGACCCAGTCACTTAAACCAGCCTACCAAGGTTATTAATATGTGTAAAACAAGACTGATTTTTTTCCCCTGTATGAACATATTTTTTTTCTCTCTAGAAACTATTTTGAAATTAATACATGCTAAAATAGTTAAAGAGTAAAATTGCTATCTTATTAATCTGGGGGGAAAAAACTAGATTTATTTATGTTAATACATGTTATTTTAATTCTAAATGCTAAAGCCTGGATATTCCTGGGTCCCACAAGAGGAAGAGGCAGATCTGAGGAAATTCTAATCCAATGAGGCTCTAGTCAGACAGTGTTAAATAATAGAAGGAAAAAATTCTTTTAGCTGTTTCTAGGATAAATATAATGAGTCACAAACTTTAAGAACATTTTTTCATGGTTATAATAATCAGGAGTCCTGGGGTTTTTTCTTGATCTGTCACAAATGTAAAATGTTAAACTATGCATGCTATTAACTACTCCATTTCAATTTTTCCTTTTGTAAAGTGAGAAAACCATACAAGCATTGAGGTGAATACATATATACGGTTTGTGTTAAAGGTAGTAATCACTGCGAAAGCCTTTCGAAGATCAATAATATTCAAAGTAGTGTCATTGTAAATCCCATTCATTTGATAATTCTAGAAATATCCAATTATGCTGTATTAATCTGAATATGAAAGCATCCTTCAAATACTAATAATTAAAAAGAATAATTTTACTGAAATCATAAGACTTCAAATATTTTCTCTTTGTAAATTTCACTTTCCATGAGTTTGATGCTTCCCCACCTAAAAAGGAAAATAATTATATCTAAAAAAACAGTATTGTTACATACAAAATGTATTATGTTACAAACAAAAGATTTAATAGATTATATTTAAAAGGGGCTTAATTAAAAACTTTAAACTATGATTTCTGATAATTATGTTGAAATTTTCTTCTTTTTCTAAAATTATTTGCTCTGTATACATAAAAGTTCATTCCTCATTAATGTTCTTTGCAGAGAGTGGTCTTTTGCAAGGATGCTGTCTCTGATTTTTACATGGTGAACACTATTAAAGAAAAAAATATTCAGTAACACTGTTAAAGCACAATAAGACAGACTTTACTCAGGGGAGGGCTATCACGTTTGCTGTAGGGACCACTGCAATGGGATTTTACAGAGAGAGAGTGGGCTCAACTCTGAATACAGCATGGGCAAGTGGGAATTTATAGCCGAAGAACAAGGAAGGCGTCAGTGGATGCCAAATTGCTAAGAGGAAACATCAGGGGTTAAGGGACATTCTAGCTAAACCAACCTAACAGGACTCTTGCTGAAGGAAGGCCAGGGTGATCAGACACCACCTGGAGGATGGTGAAGGATGAGGAATCTGATCAGATATTGAGGGTGGGGGATTCTGATTGAACTGATTTATCAAGAGTCTGGCTAAAACTGGGCAATGCAAAGAAAAACACAGTAGGAGGCCTAGTTGAAAAGTTCAAGAGAGCCTAAATGGAGTTTAGTCAAGGAGAGAATGTTTCTCAATATGTACTCATCTTTCAGGACTCAACTTAAATGTCATTTTCTCAATGAGACCTTCTCAGATCCCCCAGATCCCGCATCTAACGTATCTCCTCCCCCATATATTATTCTCTCTCATAGCATCTGTAGTTTTCCTTCATAGTATTTATCTGAACTCTAGTTATATCTTTATATGTGTGCTTATGTGTTTAATGTTTGGCTTCCCACTCCAAGCTTACTAGCATCATATGCCCACCATATGTATTTTATTTATCTGGGTATATTTAACACCTCACTCAGGCCTAGCATATAATAAATTATCAAAATGTTTTTGTCAAGTTAAAAAAGATGGAGAATGAGTTAAAGAAATTAGTAATGCATTTATCCAAAATTTAACAAATTCTGTTATAATATCAATTTGATATATTATACTACAAATGGCTTTAGTGAAATCTGGCTTTATTCATCTGTAAATAATCAAATATGTAGTTGATTATGTACAACGTAGTTCAGGATTTTGAGCAGAAAGATGCTCCTGATGTTTTAAGCAGGCACTTGTCTAACCAATGCTCATTCCCCTTTTCTTTTTAGTAACATAATCCCCTTTTTATTAATGCATTCGTCTTTTCACCATGTGTCTGAGGGAAGATGACTCCACTGTTTGTAGATGTAAAACCCAGTTGGTTCCAAGGCAATGATGTTTCCATTCCCTTTGCTAGTGATTGGCTTAGGGGTTAGCAATGGTCCACTTCCAGCCAATGAAATAAACAAAGAAGTCTGCTGGTATTTCTGGTCACATTTTCCTCCTTTTTCAAGGAGAGACATAGGAAAGCTAGTTCCCTTTCTGCCTCTGGTAATTATCGTGTCTTAAGGTGACCTCAGCAATTATTTCTATGAAAGGAGCCAGACGGAGGGCAAAGCTGTCACCGATGACAACAAAATAGAGAAATAATCTGGGTCCTTGATGCTATCATGGTGCTACTGAATTACCCAAATCTGAAGACACCTCAGCTCTGAATTTCTGTTTATTGAAAGCCAGTTTGAAAATGCTTTTCTTATATCTTCGGTCAAAAGTTTTGGAGTGCATTCTCAAAACAATAATGTATAACAATCAGGAGTTATACTAGTGAGTACTGTTTCAATAAAATATTTAATCTGCATAATTATCAATGTCATTTTGGTCAGTAAAGTGATTGTCTGATTGTGCATTAATGCAGAAAGGAAGAGAGGAGTTTAGTTGGATTGGGTAAAAAAACATGCAATTCTCTACTGTTTTCCCAATAAAAATCTTCATCATAAATTACTTTATGCCAAACAACTTAATAGCTATACCACAGCTGGAGCTGAAAATTATCATCTGACACTGTGGGAGTCAAAACGTGTTACGGGATCAAACTTATGAACTTCTTTTCTTTCACAGTTAAATATCAGCTCAAATATTGAAGCTAAAATATTGAAGCTTTAATGAGTAATGCTGATAGTAATTAGCATGCACATTTGTCTGCCATAGCATGTCTGCTTAATTTTCATGGCACACGACATTAAAATAAATTGTTTTCATGTGTTCTTCCCTAGCTTTATTGCTGGATTTGTGAAACTCTCAGTGACATCATTGATTATATTATTATATAAACTATTAATAATAATCATAAGTTATTTATATAAAGTTTTTTATATATGTGATATTATCCTAAGGCCTTTATATATATGAACTTATTTTATCTTTCCAACAGTTTTATGAAATAAGTACCTTTATTATCTTCTTAGAAATGAGCAAGTTGAGGCACAGAGAGATGACTAGGTGCCCTGGGTCCCTCAGGTACTAGGTTGTGGAGCTGAACAGTCTGATTGTGCTTTTAATCACTGTTTTGGCTCCTTCTTATGAGACAGAAAGCATACAAATGGTAACTAGAGAATGACTATTTTAAGTAATTGTTCTTCTATTAAATATACATGTGGTTTGTTTAGAATTTGAAAGAATGTTTTACTTGCATGGAATAAAATACTCTTTCACACCACCAGTGCACAAATCTATTGTATTAAATTGAGTACATAATCACTATTTTTAAGAGGTATCATGTAGTTTAGACATAAGAAATTTCTAAACTTGGAAATTAATCTTATGCTACATGTGGGAAATTTCCTTTAAGAAATAGTCATAGATATTGGTAACTAACTACTATTTCCAAAGTTAGGATTATTGTATAGTGCATCTGCAAAAATGAGTTTTGGAATAAATTGTCAATGCAATTCATTGTGTTACCTTGCCAGATGCTCAGTACTTTATTTAAATCTATTTAAAGAATATGCTCTTGGACAATTATATATTCAAATGATAGACCATAACAAATAATATTCCCAAAGTTTCAAATTAAATCTTCCTTTTTTCCAAAAGGAAATTTTCATCCAAGCTTGAAAGATTGAGCTTTATAACAAGGAAACATAGGGGATGAGAGTAAAGTCATTAATTATGTAAACATATGAAAAATAATTAAGAAGTCATATTGGAAAATTGACTAATTACTAAATAGTAGAATTAAATAATTATGCCCTTCAGTGCATTCTGATATTTTAGTGGTTACATATACCTGTAAATAAATGTTTTCTATTTACGTATCTTCCCATTTACCTTGGAATTGTGCACACCATACATTTAAGCATCCAAGAAAAGTTCCTAAAACTCGACTATCTTCCTCACACATTCTATTAATTATACACACAGGTATGTATTCTAGATGATACTATATTTAATAGTCTTATGAAAAGCCATTAAATATAAAGAAAAAGATATTTTATAAATTTTAGAAGCCCATGGTAATTGAGCCTATTCTAAGCAGTATCACTTTTACGTTGACAAATATTACACACATAGATAGTCATCATTTATTGAAGAAGCATTTAAGTGCTTACTATGAACTTAGATGAAGGGCACATATGAAAAAAGAAGATGCACTCCCTCCCCTTAGGGAATTAATACTTTGGTAGAATAAGCTTAGATGATGTGGCTGGCACAGTGTCAGATTGTCATAGGAAATGTACAATTGAAATCTCACAACATAATTGTGTGTCACTTATTTTTATTTTATAAATAAACCAAATTTCATGATGTTAACTAACTTGTTCAAGGTCACATACTGTCAACACATTATGAAGATTTTTCACCAACTCTTTCTACTGTTTAGACTGTCTCCTAACCTCACTCACTATCTCCGTTTTCCACACTGCAGTCAGAGTGATATTCCTAAAATTAAAAAAAAAAAAAAAAATCAGGCTACTCTCTCCTGTTTAAAATACAACAAGTGCTGCCAATTGCTTTCAGGATTATATCCATTTCCTCAACTTGTACAATAAGAATATGATTTTTCCCTGTGTCAGTTCAGGGAAAGATCTCCAGCTAGTGCCAATCCAATAGACCCAAATTATGGTTTGGGAGGTAGGAATGCTACTGGGGATATTCCTTTCATATCACAGATTTTGAAGGACTTAATTGTTGGTTGAGAATTGGAGACACTATTCTGAGTGTAGCAGTAGACATCTAGGAGCTCATTCCCTTTCTTGAGGGACCTATGGATGTCCTTGGTGAGGCAAAGACTGTTTAACACAAGAGTAGGAAGAAGGGGACTCGGGTCTTAGGGCATGACTGAGTTTCTTAAACATTCAGCAGCTGATGGATGATCTGCATTGAACCTGAAGCCAACTGGTAAGACAATCTAAGTAACTTCTCACATTTAGGCAGTTTAAGTGTTGCCATGAGTAAGGAGTCTGTGTGGGAGCTCACCTGGCTTTCAGGGACTAGGGATGGACTTATGGAGGTAAGGACTGGGCATCTCATGATAGTCTCTCCATTCTCTCCACAAAGGCCTTGAAAGTCCTAGCCCACTGTCCTGGGCCTACAGCCTCCTCCCTTCATTGCTTCCACTGACTGTTCCTCTTTATACAGCCTGGAGCATGAGTAGTGTGTGAAAAAAGGTTTCTTGTTGCAAATATTGTTTGTTTCTTTGTTTTTCAAATCAATCCTCTGGACAGATAAGTGTGTTCTATTCTAAAGCTATGAGTTTCAAGAATCCATTCCCATTTCTCTCTCTGCTTGCCTCTCTCCCTTTGTCTCTCTCCCTCTCTCGCCCTTTCTTTCCTCCTCACTCCCTCCCCCTCCTCCTCTCCCTCTGTTCCATTAGACATATATTCCACTAAGAGAAATAAATACAGGGTACACAATACTTAAAGGGAAAAAAAGTAGATAAGTAGGTAACAGAGATATCCTATCAGAGATACTTAGGTTAAAATGCCATTAGTTTGACATATTTATCCCCGACATACTCATCTCTAAACCCCATTAAAATATTACCGAAAACATAACAAAAGGGAAAATATGAAACTATGTGGGAAAATAAGTCTAATACTGATTTTGCAGAATTTGGAACCTGAGTCCACTATCATAATATTACAATCGTGGCACTACAAATTACCATTATTGCTAATGCACACTTTAGCTTTACAAATTTATCAGGCTGACTACCTACAAAGTTCATAAGAGATTTTGGCTATTCCTGCCTCATAGTTTGGAGATATAAGGGCCTTATTAAAGACCATTGTAGGTAATTGTCCCTCCCTCTAAACTCCCACACACTGGTGATTGATTTCTTGAGATGAGAAGAGATTAAGCAGTTCCTTTCCTGCCTCCCCTGTAGGCACCTTTCGTCCTATAATTCACAGTTTCCAATGTACGTGATGGGTAAACATTATGGGTAGGAGTTATAGGTTTTAAAAAGTCCAAGTGCTGTGTAGTGGAGATTGCAACAGTCCATGCTGGGCTGTAGATTTCTTATAATGTATCTGGCCAAAGAAAATTAAAACAGCTTAAGTCATCCTAGTGTTGTGATTTTCAAAAACATTGTTATAGTGGGACCTTTTAGAATCACCAAAAGAATACTTTCAATTTTTCAAAACAAGGCAGAAGTCCAGATTTTTATTTGGAATCCTCTAATTTCTCTGAGGCATAAACAGAACATTTCTGTGAGCCAAGATTATCCTGTGAGCCATTAATTGTGATATCTGCAAAAACATGCTGCTTATATATAAATGATAAAAGAGAAATTGTATTTGATTCTACAAATATTTCAAAACAGCATATCACTTCTATTTTTCTTTCATCGATCAAAATCCATATCTCACTCATTTCTATAACATGAGTTGTCTTTATTTTTGCCAATTGGAAAGAAGTATTCTTCCTCCTCTCAAAGACCTATCTCTACCCATGAGCTAAATTCCATTTACTTTTTTCCTTCAGAAATTTTGTCAAGTATATTCTCTCTCACCTATATCTTCAACCGCTCTCCCAGATCAGCATATGTCAAACATCTCCCATCTGGAAAAACAACAGCAGCGACTATGTACCCTCCCTTCATTCCAGGTGCTGGATTCACTGTCATTGTTTTGGAAAGAATGTTCTTTACTTATTTTCCAAGTTTTTCTTTGCCCTTTAATTCTTTTTTTTTTTCTTTTTAATTAAAGCTTTATTGCAACATAAATGCCCTCTCATTCTTAGTCAAATACAATTTAGTCTCTGTCACCAATACTCGTTTGAACCTAGTCTTGTAGATGTGCCAATAAACCCATTTACTGCTAAATCCAATGAACAACTTTTATTCTGTAACAAACTTTGATCCTATGTAGCACTGTCTGTTGTTGATAACAAGTTAACATTTCAACCATTTTTCCTTTAAAAATCATATACAATGGATATATGTTCATTGTAGAAAAATAAAAAATAGAAGCAAAAATAAGAAAAAAAAGACATTTAGTTCCACAATTGAAAAATAGCCATTCTTAGGCATCATGTATATATAAATACACATATATACGTGTAAAGTTTGTATATGCACAAACATATGTAGCAAAATAATATATAAGTATGCATGTGTGTCATTGTCTACATATACAGAAATATCTTAATGTGCTTCCTCTTTCATAAAATTTTAATTACTGTATCAGTGTGGCTTAGACATCTTCCCATGTCAAAGTATATTCTCAAACAACTACATGGTGGTTTTAAAGAAGCCAGGAAAAAAAAAAAAAGCCACATCATGGTAAAGTAGAAGTCAGAAGAAAATCTAGAAGGATGTCAAAATAACTGTAATTAAAACAAAATCGATAGTAAATTAGAAACAGAGATAATGGTAGAATTTGTCAAAAAAAAGCAGTTAGGGCCGGCCCAGTGCCATAACAGTTAGGTTTGCGCTCTCCACTGCTGCGGTCCGGGGTTCACAGGTTCGGATCCCGGGTGCGGACCGATGAACTGCTTGTCAAGCCACGCTGTGGTGGCGTCCCGCATAAAGTAGAGGAAGATGGACACGGATGTTAGCCGAGGGCCGGTCTTCTCAGCAAAAAGAGGAGGATTGGCAACAGGTGTTAGCTCAGGGGTCCATCTTCCTCACCAAAAAGCATTTAAATTTTTTTTTCTTTTAAATCTTCTTCACACACACACAAAAAAGTATTTAAAAATTTTTCTTAAAAATCCACTTTGTTTCAAAGATAAAGAATTTAAAAAGAGACAAAAATACAGATGTTAGGAGGTTAAGAAGGGAGAATTAAACAAATCTTAACCATAAATTAATTGAAACAAAACCAGTATACAAAAACAAAACTTTATGGAAAACCATATCTAATATTTAGGGATATCTTTTTGTTATTGTTAGTGCTGTGGTAAGGTGTAATATAAGGGATATTGGTCTGAAGTTTTCTAGTGACCGTATGTCCAGCAGAGTGGAACCCTACCTGGTCTTTTTGAGCCATCCTCTCACCTTCTGGTGCTATATCAGACAATGCTTCAGAATACACTTGCCTTTCTATAATTGCCATTAAAGTATGAAAATAAAATGAAAAAGTGTTTTACTAAAAGGCCTGAGTTAAAAAGTAACCCTGGCATTCATTTAAGAAATGCTCAAATACCTATTACTTTCCAAACACTGTTCTAGGTCTCAAAAGTTATTTTTCAAATATTAGAATAATGTATACTACCAATATCAACTTGTCCCTCAACATTTTCTCTTCATATCCTACATAGACTGCATGATGTCTAGGACAATAGATTAACTGGTATACCTTGTATGACTGTGTTTTTATCACCTGTCAATTTCATTTATTATCATTGTCATAAGCCTACTCTCCAGAAAGCAACATCACAGTGTTTCCATCTTTAGCATATTCTAAACCCATTCCCTCATGTCACAATCGAGCTCTTCACGTAGAACACTAAATTACATAATAACAGTAATAATCAGAGGAGGTAAGAGGTAGGACACTATAGAATTTCAAAGCATGGACTCTAGGACAAATGGTCTGCATTCATAGGCTAGCTCTTCTACTCAGTCTGGGCAAGTTAATTTGCTAATCTGTAAAGCAGGAATGATAATAACAAAACTTATCTCATATGATCGTGAAGATAGCATGAATTAGTATATGTAAAACATTAGAAAAGTGACTAGAGCACAGAGAAACTTTTTGAGTGCTAGCTATCGCTATCAAAATTTGAATGACACGAAAGCATCAATTTTTTAAAAATTTTATTTCCTGCTATATTTTCAGCCCTTAGAATAGAGACTAACACATGATAGATGATTGATGAATTTTGTTAAGTAAATGAATATTTGTTAAACACTTCCGCCAGGCTTGGAGATAAGTATTTTATATGCATTACTTCATTAATCTTGATTATAAACTGTTGAGTTTAATATACCTATTATCTTTCTTTTCCTGATATGGAGATTAAAACGTAGGTTAAATTAGCTTTCAGAGAGCACCTGGTTAGGAAGTTTACTAATTCCCTATTGCCACTGTAATAATTAAGCCAGTCCTGGTGGTCTAGTGCTTAAGATTCTGTGCTCTCACCACTGTGGCCCAGGGTTTCTTTCCTGGTCAGGGAATCACACCACCCGTCTGGTGGTTGTTATGCTGTGGTGGCTGTGTGCTACTGTGATGCTGAAAGCTATGACACTGGGATCTCAAGTATCAACAGGGTCACCCATGGTCAACAGGTTTTAGCGGAGCTTCCAGACTAAGACAGACTAGAAAGAAGGACATAGCTACCCACTTCCAACAAATTGGCAATGAAAACCCTATGAATAGCAGTGGAGCATTTTCAGATATAGTGCCAGAAGGTGAGAGGATGGCATAGAAAGATCACGGAGGATTCTGCTCTGCTGTGCACAGGGTCACTAGGAGTAGAAATCAACTTGATAGCACTCACAATAAACTGTAAAAATTACCAAACTTAGCAGCTTAAGTATAGCATACTTATTATCTCACACTTCCAGATGTCAAAAACCTGAAATGGGTCTCACCAGGCTAAAATCAAGGTATAGAATGTCTGAGTTCCTCTCTGGAGGCTCTAAGAGAGAATGCGTTTTCTTGCTTTTTCTAGCTTCTAGAGACTCCCTGATTGCCTTAGCTTATGGCCCTCTTCATCTATCTTCAAAGACGTCATCTATACAAAAACAAAACAAAACCAAGCACCCAAAGATGTGTAAACCCTGAGATGACCCAAATGTTATCAGAATAAGAGGACTTTAAAACAGTTATTTTAAATATAGACATAATGAATGAAAAGATAGTATCAGTAGGAAAATGAAAATTTTAAAATATAATCAAGTGCAGGTTCTAGAACTGGAAAATAGAATACAACCATTGCACTGGCATAATAGCAAATTGGACCATGTAGAAGAGTCAACGAACTTGAAGATGGGTACTTAAAAATCACCCAATCAAAAGAACAGAGTAAAAAAAGGATTCAAAATAAAATATAGTTCCATATGGAAAAATATCATATGCTGTCACATGTATCTTTTTGGAGGCCCAGAAGAGACAAGAAATGAAAAATGAGTTAGTCTTTCATTGTGGTTTTGATTTACATCTTCCTAGTGACTAATGATGTTTACCATCTTTTCATGTGCTTCTTGAAATCTTATATATCTTCTTTAGGCAAATGTCTACTAAAGTACTTTGCCATTTTTAATTGGGTTGTTTGTCTTTATGTTGTTGAGTTGTAAGATAAGGGACATTGGTCTGTAGTTTTCTTTAATTGTGATATCTTTGTTTGGCTTTTGTATCATGGTAATGCTGGCCTCAAAGAATAAGTTAGAAAGTGTTATTTCTTCTTCCATTTTTGGAAGAATTTGAGAGGAAGTGGTGTTAATTCTTATTTAAATGTCTGGTAGAATTCACCAGTGGAACTATCTGGTCCTGGACTTTTCTTCGTTTGGATGGTTTTTGATTACTGATTCATTCTCTTTGTTATGAGTCTGCTCAGATTTTCAATTTCTTCTTGAGAAATTGAATTTTGGTAGTTTGTGTGTTTTTAGGTATTTGTCCATTTCACCTTGGTTATCTAATTTGTTGCAATATGTTATGGTCAAATTCTGTCCCTCCCAAAGATGTGTGTTGAAATTCTAATCCTCATAACTCAGAATGTGACTTTATTTGGAAATACGGTCTTTGCAGATGTACTCAAGTTAAGATGAGGTCATTAGGATGGGCCCTCATCCAACATGATTGGGGTCCTTGTTGAAATTTGGACACAGACATAGACATGCACAGAGGGAAGACTATGTGAAGAGACACAGAGAGAATGCCATGTGAAGATGGAGGATTGAGCCATGCGTCCACATACCAAGTAATGCTGAAGATTGCCAGAAAACCACCAGGGGCTAAGAAGAGGCCAGGAAGGATTCTCCTACACGTTTCAGAGGGAGCACAGCCCTGCCAACATCTTGATTTTAGATTTCTGGTCTCCAGGATTGTGAGACAATACATTTCTGTTGTTTTCAGCCACAAAGTTGTTTGCACTTTTGTTAAGGCAGCCTGTGAAACTAACATAGATTGTGGTACCAGGAAGTGGTGTACTACCGTAACAAATACCTATAAATGTGGAAGTGATTTTGGAATTGGGTACTGGACAGAAGCTGAAGGAGTTTTGAGGCACTTGATAGAAAAAGTCTATATTATCTTGAGACTTGAGGTAGAAATATAAATGTTAATGGTCCTTCTGCTGAGGTCTCAGATGGAAATGAGAAATGTGCTACTGGAAACTGGAGGAAAGGTGATCTTTGTTATAAAGTGGCAAAAAGCTTGGCTGAATGTGTTTTGTTAGGTGGAAAGTAAAACTTTTAATTTACAAACTTGTGTGTTTAGCTGTGGAGATTTCTAAGCAAGATGTGGAAGGAGCCACTTGGTTTCTTTTTGCTGCTTATTGTAAAATGAGAGAGAAAAAAGATAAATTAAAGAAGAAATTGCTATGCATAAAGGAATCAGCACTTGATGATTTGGAAAATTCTCAGCTTATCCATATTGCAAAAAATGAGACAGCATACTTGGAGAGAACACTAAGGATATGGCTGGACAACCATTTCTAAAGAGATCAGGCATGTGACTTATGTATCCATGAAACCATCTCCAGCAGACATGCTGCCAGCTTGGACTAAAGGGGACAGAGACAGGATGAAACAAAATAAGGATATCAGATTTCTGAGATTCAAAGGCAGGGAACGGGCCTTAGAGCTACTCAGCTGAAAACATACATTATCCTTTAAGAAAGAGGAAAAATGACCCCGAGGGGAGTTCAAAAGCCTATGTGGCTGCTGCGGTCACTATGGACCCAGAGACCACAGACCTAGAGGGTAGGGCTGCTGCCTTCTCACTTCCAGAGAGGGGACTCCCCTCTACTCCCACCCCTGGGGCTGAGGAGGTGGGGCTCTGCTGTTCAGGGCTGAGGGGGCAGGGCCACCACCCCAGTTGGCCCAGAGGACAGAACATTGAGCCAAAGAGGATTATTTTCAAGCTTTGAAGTCTAATGGAATTTGCCCTGTTGGCTTTCAGACTTTCTTTGAACTTTTGATCTTTTTCTTCCTTCTGGAGTGGGAATACACATCCTATGCCTCTTCTACCATTGTATTTTGGAAGCAGATAACTTGTTCTGGGGCTTCAAGGTTCATGGATGAGTTGGAGAAGGATTTTGCCCCAGGATGAATCATATGTCGTCTCACCCATAACTGATTTGAAGGTTGAGATTTTGGACTTAGATTTGATATAGGAATGATTAAGACTTTTTGGGTTGTTGGGATGGGGTGAAAACATTCAGCACATGGAAAGGACATGAATTCTGGGGGAGCCAGCGAGTGACTGTTATGAGTTCAATTGTGTCTCCCAAAAAAGACATGTTGAAGTCCTAGCTCCCAGTACCTCACGATGTGATCTATTTGGAAATATGTTCTGTGCAGATGTAATAAAGTTAAGATGAGATCATTAGAGTGAGTCCTAATATAACATGATGGGTGCACTTATGAAAAAAGGGAAAATTTGGAAACAGATACTGATATGTACAGAGGAAAGGCTATGTGAAGAGACACAGAGAGAACACCATGTGAGTGAAGATGAAGGGTTGGAGTCATGCATCTACAAGTCAAGATATGCCAAAGATGGTGGGCAAACCATCAGAATCTAGGAAGAGGAAAGGGAGGATTTTCCTTCAGGTTTCAGAGGGACCATGGCCCTGCTGACACCTTAATTTTGGACTTCTGGTCTCCAGAATGGGGAGACAATTCATTTCTCTTATTTTCAGCTACCCAGTTTTTGGTGCTTTGTTATGGAAGCCCTAGGAAACTAATACACACTACAATTATTCATAGTATTGTCTTACAACCCTTTTTTATTTCAGTAAAATTGTGAGTATTGTCCCCACTGTTATTTCTAATTTTTAGTTATTTGCATCTTATTTCTTGTTTTCTTAGTCTAGGTAAAAATTTGTTAATTTTGTTCTTTTCAAAGACCCAACTTTTAGCTCTAATGATTTCCTCTATTTTTCTATTCTCTATTTCATTTATTTCTGTTGTAATCTTTATTATTTCCTTTCTTCTGCTTATTTTGGTTTATTGAAATCTTTTTTCTAGTTCCTAAATTTATAAATCTAGGTTATTGATATGAGATATTTCTTCTTTTTCAACGCAGACATTTACAGCTATAATTTTCCCTCTTATCATAAGTTTGGGGATGTTATTTTTTATATTAATTCATCTCAAAGTATTTTCTAATTTCCCTTGTGATTTCTTCTTTTTTTCTGACACGTTAGTTAAGAGTGTGTTGTTTAATTCTGCATATTTGTGAATTTTTCTGTTTTCCTCCTGTTTTTGATTTCCAGCATTTGATGTGGTAAGAGAAAATACATTGTTTGATTTCCAAAAAAAAAAAAAAAAGAAAGAAAAGAAAAAATACTACTCTTCAAGTTTTTGCAGATTGACTCTGTGTTGGGGCATTCCTTCAACGTTTAGCCAGGCCATTTGCCACTCTGCCTACCTTGTAGTTTCTGCTTGTTCTGAGCCTAAAGACCAGCCATAGTTGAAAGCTTATTGTCTTCTCAAGTCTTTTGTGAGCATGTTTACTAACCTGAGGGTTCAAGTGACCCTAGTCTCCCCCATATGCACAGCAGCTTTTAAAAATCCCTCTTCCCTCAAAATACTCACTTCCTGGTTTTTTCTCCCAAAACCTGGTGTGTTGACTGTTTGCCCTGTTATTTTACCCCCCTGGGGCAGCAGCATCTTTTTCATTTGCTGTCATTGTTTTGCGCACTGCAGAGCTTGGGCGACCAGATAGAATTCCAAATTAGGCAAAACAAAGAGAAGTCCCCTGTGGCAGGCCTTGGGAGGAGTCGGGGCAGAACCCCAGTCAGTTCAAAATAGACACAGTTCCCTGAGAGCAAGGTCTGCTCTGCTACCTCAAGAACCATCTATCCACACCAGGAACATGGGCTGCCATCTTCAAGACAACTACCATGCGTGGGGGGATTTAGGACGAGGGTTAGTTAATATGCCACAAAGAACTCCCACCCTGTTTCAGTGGCCTTTACCCCGGCTAAGCATGTACTTGATTGCTGTAACGCTTAGAACATCTTCCAGAGTGCCAGTAAGGTTGATCCTGCCAGTTATTGCTGTGTGTTTTGGTGTTTCTCGGGAAGGATGGACCCTAGAGTGCCCTACTCTTCCATTTTCACTGACACCACTGGTCTGCTTTTGTAACTAAATTTTATTGGAATACAGACACAGCCACCTGTTTACATTTTGTCTCTGGCTGCTTTCTAACTACAACTATTTCAAACTACTTCAGAGCTGAGAAGTTGCCAAAGAGACTGTATGACCTGCAAGCCTGAAATATTTAATAACCAGCCTTTAAGAAAAGTCTGCAGGACACTTCTCCAAAGAAGATATACAGATGGACCTGGAGGGTATTATGTTAAGTGAAATAAGCCAGAAAGAGAAAGACACACATTGCCTGATTTCACTCATATGTGGAAGATAAACTCACACAGGGACAGAGAGAACAGTTTGGTGGTTACCAGCGGCGAGCGGGGTGGGGGCGGGCGCAAGGAGTGAAGGGAGGCATTTATATGGTGACTGACAAACAATAATGTACAACAAAAATCTCACAATAAAGAAACAAAAATAGCTACCGGAAGATGTGCCCCATCCAAACACAAGTGTAAAACAAGGTCCAGAAAACAAAGGGAGCCAAGAATGGTGATGAAATTTAAAAAAAAAGGATCCTCAGAATGATGGTGAAGAGAAATCCTAAGATTAAGACCTACAAATTAATCTGCCCAATCCGGAATTGAAAGACTGAGATCCAGGCAGGACATCTCTAATGAGCACAGGAAATAGAAAGAATTCCCGATGTGTTTGAACATAGTAATTGGGGATTTACAGTTCTATCTGAAAGTTTATCAGACACTGTGTTAGGAGCATGGAAAGAATCTTGAACAAAACTGTCTACCTACATGAATTTTGCAGTCTGAATAGGAAAAAAATTAAACAAATAAACAAACATGCACATAAAAAAATAGTCTGCAGACCCCTTTTAAAATTTTCTGTGTATATAACCTGTTGTAAGATAAACAGTATATTGCTTCTTCCTTTCTAATCTATACGTCATTTGTTTTTATTGCTTTATTCCACTGGTTTGAAAAGGATCAGTAAAATGTTGACTAGGAATATTGAGAGTGGATATTCTTACCTTATTCCTAGTCTTGGGAGAAATGCATTTCATTTTCATTTTAAAGTAAGACATTAGCTGTATACAAGAGTATATTTCCTTTTTCTGTCTCCCTTGCCCTCCTTGTCTGAAGCATTTATACTTTTAAGCAAATTTTGAATTCAACCATTACCTTTTCAAATATGTTATTACTCTTTTCCTCTCCTTCTGAACCCAGTAATATATATTCTAAACCAGTCGATATTTTCCTGCAGCTCACTGAAAACCTGTTCAATTTTTAGCATTTCTCTCAACATGTAACTTTAGTTTTATTGCTACGCCTTCAATTCAGTTTATTTTTTTCGTAGTGCCTAACCGGTTGTTAAACAAAACTAGTGAATATTTTATTTTGGATTTTACATTTTTTATCTCTAGTAGTTCCATTTGTTTCTTTTATATAACTTTTATTTCTCTTCAAATGTTAATTATTTCTTTGTAATTCCTAAGCATATTTATAGTAATTGTTTTAAAGTCATTGACTGCTAGTTCCATTATCTTTGTAATTCCTGGATCTATTTTCTTTTGACTCATTTTTCTCTTGATTTTGTGTCACATTTTCCTACTTCTTTGCAGGTTTTGATTCATTGCTTGGCATTGCAAATATTATAGTGTGCCTGGATTTCTTTTTTTTTTTATTTTAAGGAAGAAAAGGGATAAACAAGTCAGTGAAGTGTGGAAAAAATATCAAAGTATGTGAATATTCAGTTTAGAGTAATGATACCGTTGTCAATAAAGAACAGATATTTGCAATCATTCAGGGAAATGCAATTTAAAACAACAAATTAATCCCTCTAGCAGGAAATAAGTTTTATGTAACTTACTGAGAAATTACAAAGAAACTATATGTTTTAAAGTAGAAGAAGTTTTTAAAATTATGGTACAGGCAATCTATGAAAAGGTTAAAAAAATGTCAATACATGAACATACTAATATCAACAAATGTTAAAGACAAGTTGTTAAGTGAAAAATGGTAGCTGAAGGCAAGTGTTTAAGAGAAGATGCAGTTGACTCAAACACACATACACGTGCACATCACAGTTACATATTTCTATAGGTAAAATTAATTCTATGATTACATTTAAAGTAGTCTGAAAAGATTCACATCAAATAGATAATGGTGGTTACCTGAAGAGGGGAAAGAATAGGATGGGTGTTGGTGTAGACGAGGTGGTATTTGAAGCAGGAGTGTTAGATTTAATTTATGTGTATATTTTGCCTTTTTTTAATGGAATCTCAGATATTTAAATATAAAAATACACTTTGGGTAATTAAAAATTAAATAGTCTAAGTGTATAAACACTTAAATTTAAGAGGTTACTCTGAGGAGGGGAGAGCAATGGTGGGTGAGATATTGAGAGTGGATGAGATTAACTAGTGGATGAGAATCATTCATGCTTTAGCTTATATACTTCAAGATAATTTGAGTATTTAGCAAAAATAATGTAAAGATAAATGACTTCTGTGTTTTGCAAATAATACATACGCAATTGTGTTATGCAGGGGCCAGCAAACATTTTTTGGTAAACACCAGAAAGTAAATGTTTTAGGCTTTGAGGGACATGTGGTCTCTGTCATAACTACTTCATTCCGCCATTGTAATGAAAAAGCATATATCGACAATACGTAAATGAATGAGTTTGGCTGGATTCCAATAAAACTTTATTCACAGAAACAGGTGGTGGGCCAGATTTGGCTCTTGGGCTGTAGTTCGTCTACCCCTCATATAAGAGTACTCCTAATACTTGTGTAGGGAATAAAAGGGAACTGTGAATATTTGATTATCTGCTATATCATAATTACATATCAAATCCATTTTAATGTGAAATTTACAGCAACACATCATGTTAATTTAAGAATGCAGTTCTATTTCAATGATACAATTAAAAATATATTCAACTTTACCTATTCAAAAGATAACAGTAATAATTGCATCAATATGCACTTGCTACTGAATTTAACAAATAAACAAATGAAACACCACTCAAAATATGCAAAATATCTATAAAAGCACAAAATGTGAAACTTAAGAATTCAGAGGAAAATATAGGCACATTGGAAAACTAGTTTTGTATAGAGTGAGAATAATTTAATACACACTTAGAAATGCATTTCTAGAGAATTTCACACCATCTTCAGTTTTTGCAAGCAGTTGTAAAGTGACCGTAAAATTATAATTTGATGTAGATGAGATGGCATGTCACACAAAATACCCAAACAACCAACATATTGTAATATTTTGCTGAACTAAAATCGTGTGTTTGAACTAGAACATGAACCAACATGTTAATAACTAAAAGGTCTCTTGAATTATTTATTTTTAAAGTGATTTATGATACTGTAAAAAAATTAATGGAGCAGTTCTTTATTCTATCTGGAAAAAATTCTGTCTTCTAATTTACTAAAACCACTCAGACTCCTTATGTCTAGTAGCTTTAAAACAGAAGGAGGAAAATGAAGCTGAAATAAGTAATTTACTCAGAATATGAAAATTGTCACTCCAATTTAATGAATATCTATTATATGCTGTTAAATTTACATATGCTATCTAATTTAAGCTATAGAATAAAGCTCTGTGGTAACTAATATTATTAGTATATTACCAATATGGAAAAGGAGGCTCAGGAAAATTAAGTCCTTACCATGATTATAGTGATAATAAATCATAGAGATGATATTATTTTCGCATGGTCCTGTCTTCTAAGAAGTTATTCTTCACGTTGTACTTTGTGAGTTCTCCTCAAAGAAGCAGACTCTATTCTCTTTGATCCAATTGAAAAATTGAGAAAAAATCAAATATGTGGGAAGAAAACTCAGTGTCATTTGCTCTTAAAGTCTTCTCATCTGTGATAACACGAGAAACTGTCATCTTTTGGTAATTATTTTCAGAAAGCAGCATTGTACATTTTAACAAAAAGCTTTTAGCTGTGTTGCCTCGGGCAAATTTACTTAATCTCTATGAACCTCCTTTGTCTTATATGTAACATGGCAGCAATAATAAGGTCAACAATTCATAGGTCTCAGCAGTTTTGAAAATTAAATGAGAAGGAAGGGGAAATATATCTTATGTTAAAACTCAGTGTGTAAAGTGAAAATAATGAATAGTCAAAATTAGCTTAAAATTCCTCAACTCATCCCTTATATTTGGTTTTATACCCTCTGGCATACACAGTGATACACAGAATGTGATGAGTTCACTATGATATTTAGTCTATAAACAATGACATTTTTTAAAGAAAACTTTACTCTCCCCAAAGTATTTTGATGCGAGCATATTGTTGGGAGATAATTCTCCACAAGTCTCACATTTCTGCACATCTTGTATCAGATTCTGTTTTGTGCTATCTTTTCAAGTATGTTAAAAAATAGCCTAGGAAGTTAGAGATAGTGTCTCCCTCTTGAGAGTAGAGTTCAGAATTGTTTCTGTCTTTCTTTCTTCCTTTTTTTTTTTTTTTTGGTGAGGAAGATTGGCTTTAAGCTAACATCGGTGTCAGTCTTCCTCTATTTTGTATGTGGGTTGCCACCACAGCATGGCTGATGAGTAGTTTAGGTCTACGCCCAGGAACCCAGGCCGCTAAAGCAAAGTGAGCTAAACTTGACCACTACGCCACTGGGCTGGCTCCCAGAATTGTTTCTTGAGCAGAATAATTAATATAACATCTCAATTTAGGACATAGTTGGGCTGGTTTGTTAGCAACCCCCATATACAATTGGGGGTTCCTAACCTCGGGCACCCTCTACTGTGACACAAACCTACTGAGTGTGCAGCATCCATCTGGGCCCATCTACACATCATCGCTGTGGGACTGGGAAAGGAGAGGCAAAAGGAATTAATGTGAACATGAAGCTCATGCTGCCTGCTGACCCACGAGTGCTCAAGTCCTTTGTCTCTGACCTACAAGTCTCGTGTCTTCCATGCAACTGTGGCAGGATAACTTGTTGGATTTGAAGTAGGGAATGACCTCAAATCCTACACAATTCTTAATATAGATGAGACTGAAATTTTGTGCAGAGAAGATGAGTTTAGGTTTTGTTTGATCACTTATCATATGATTTCCAGAAATTTAAAATTTATCTGATCTCAGACATCTGTCTCTGGCTAAAAAATAAACTGGATTTTTTTGGCCATTTGTCATGGTGTGGTTTGTGGTTTGTAAATTAAACTTGGGCAAGTCGCATATTGCCCAAGGCAAAAAAGGATATATTTGCTAATTGACTTCCACAGAGTATAATAAGCAAGGAAGGGGAATTTTGGTGTTTTTCCAAAAGCAGTTTGGAAAAGACAAATTAGTTAGAAATGTTATTTGGATGAAACCTTCCAGGCAAAACTGTAAATCCTTTTACATTTAATTTCATCGTTTTCCTCAACAATTTTATAATAGTATTTAAACACCACATTGTAATCTGACATATGGCTTCTCAAAAAATTTGATGAATATTTTTTCCTCCATTTTGAAACAAGTTTTCTTTCCTTTTTTTTAAATTTAAGCTCCGTATAAAAGTGATTGAAACCATCTTGCATAACACACACACACACTAACTATAAAAGTGAAATTCACATTCCTTGAACCAAATTCTCTCACTATGAGAAGTGCTCAAGAACTGAGGCTGGTGTAGACATGTAAGTCTTCCTTTATGGCACATACCCAGTGTGTTGATCAGTAAGAGAAGTATCACGCTATGATTTTTAATCCTTTCTTTTTTTCTCTTTTCTCTCCTGCCTCTCTTCCTTCCTTTTTATTTCCTCTGCTTTCTTTCTCTCTCTCTCTTTTCTAAGCAAGTTGTTTAATAATAATAAAACAATAATAAATTGTTATAATAATAATAAAACTCCATTGCTATTAGTCTTAAGAAATTTATTATTCACTTTTTCATGTTGTCATTGAACTAGAAAGACACAGGGAAATCACATTTCTGGGAATCACTTAAGTCAACATACATCATGGCCAACAATTATATTTATTTCCACAGGAGTAGTAATGATATAGTTGCTGAAAATATTGATTTAAAACTGCTGAGTGGCCAGAAAGGTGCCTGTTTGACCTCCCTGGTATAATGCTACACGTAGGTATTTAGAGACTGCTGCCGCTAGAGTATTGTTAAGTGCATCTTTCTCAAACCTGGTTTTATAATATGATAAATTCACGCAAAACAGCATCTCAGACATATTAATAAATATCAGAAATTATTTGGTCCAAGAAATTAGAGATCCTGGGTTTGAAATGTGGCTTCACCATTCTTCTCAGCGTATAACATTGAAAAGGTTATTTAACCTTCAGTTTTCTCATCTCTTAAATGAGATAATTATAGCACCTATTTATAGTACAGTTGTGTGTGGCACAAAGATGTTTCATTTAACAACGCATCTCAAATATGATGGTGGTCCCATAAGATTAGTACCATGTAGCCTAGGTATATAATAGGTTATACCATCTAGGTTTGTGTAAGTATGCCCTACAATGTTCGCACCACGATGAAATAGCCTAAGGACGCATTTCTCAGAATGTGTCCTTGTCGTTAAGTGATGTGTGATCATGCTGTCAAGTATTAAATGAGGTAACATGTATACAACATATAGAGCAACATTTGGCATATATATTGATCTCATTATTGTTAGGAATGAACACAGAGGCTTGCTGAAGTTCACAGATTTAGAACTAAATCACAGATACTTTTACTGCAAATGACCAACTTGGGTCCCCATAAATTTCTAAAATAGCTCCTGAATCCTTGCTAGTTGATTGCCTGTCAGTGCCCCTTTTGTTGTTGTTAAATATATCTTACTGTATTAAAGTTATTTTTAAAATTAACAGTTTAAAAGTAACAATTGTTACATAGAGTGTATATTCTTTAACATACCATAAACTTTATCTTTGCAAATTGCTAATTAAAATTTGTCATTTTTCATTCTGGGTTGTTTTAAAGTTTATCTTTCCTAAGCTATTAGTTTCAATGAGAGTACCAGTTGTATTTTAGCCTAATTATTAAAACCTATTTGTTTAAAAAATCTGTAGAATTTATGTAATACTTATTATCTATTGTCAGTTAGGCTTATTTTAAGAATAGTCAAAAGAGGAATTTATCTGTAAGCATAAGATAGCAATAACACAAAAACCAACAAGAGGCAAGTAGCCCAAAATTAAAGTCCACTGTGCAGTGAGTTATAATAGAAGGACATAAAGAAAACTCTAGAAACCTAAGAGATCTGACCAGGTAAGCATGAATAAATAAGGCAACCCAGAGCAGGTGATGTTAAAGTACCATATTTAAATTCAAATGGAAGGAAAGCAATATCTTAGTTCACTTTGGGCCTGACCCACCGCTTCATTCATAACACTTCTCCATCTATTTTCCAATCTATTGTCAAAAGCTTTGAAAACTAGTTTTCAGAGTCTGTCCTGCACACCATCAAAACTTCTAGACAGTTCTCCTTATGTTTGGTCTCTGGCTCTTAGTCACACACATTTCTTTGCCCAATTTTACGTCTACCATTTCTGAAATGCATTTCTTTTTCCCATATGTCAAAGGTATTAACTATTTCTTTCACATCACCAGAAAAACTTTCCAATGTCATTTACTTATTTAAAAGTTTTTCCAGCTTCATTAAAATATTGCCATATGACATGTGTAAGTTTTAAGGTGTACAATGTGATGATTTGTTACAGGTATATATTGCAAAATTATTATCACAATAAGGTTAGTGAACACCTTGTCTCTTTACATAGCTAGCATTTTTTAGTGTGCTGATAACTTTTAAGATCTACTCTCTTAACTTTAAAGTATGTGACACAGTATTGTTAATTACAGTCATCATGCTGTTCATTACGTCCCCAGAACTTATTCATATTACAGCTGAACGTTTGTACCCTTTGACCAATATCTTCCCATTTCTTCCATCTCCCAGCCCCTGGCAACCACCATTATACTTCTTTTCTTTGAGTCTGGCATTTTTAGTTTCCTCCTATAAGTGAGAATATGCAGTATTTGTCTTTCTCTGTCTGATTTATTTCACTTAGCATAATACCCTCCAGGTCCATCCATGCTGTTCCAAATGGCATTTCCAATGTGATTTTACAGTCTCCAGATTTACCTGTTTACCATAATAGAAATGATGCATTACAAGTAAGTTAATAAATCTGTATTTTTATCAGTTTTATTCTTTTGCTCTTTCTCTTTAATAAATATAATGAGATTGTATGTTATACTTCTAAAGTCTAAACTGCTATTCTGTGTTAGGCCATGATTCTGCACTTCTTGAACACCATGCTTAATGAAACAACTCTATTAATATTCCAAAATAGCAGACAAATCCCAAACTCTTGGAATGTGACTAACAGAATTATCTTGGATTCCAAGTGAGGGAAACTTGGATGCATCCTCATTATGCATTTACTAATGAATATTACAACTTTAGGGTCTTTGATAGAGTTTTTTTTTTTTCTTTCAAGTTAATTTGTTTTTATCAGATCAGGCTTTGCCTGGAGATCAAAGTCTTTTTGTATCTTTTAGAGTTCTTCAATTTCCTTTTATTAAGTAATAATAATACTAACAATAAGTAGCAATACATCAAAAGCCACCCATAAGTATAAAATAAAGATAAAAAGTGAAAAATAAATTGGCAGAGTATTTAAAAACAGGAAGCAAAGACTAATGAAAAATGAACAATCATCAAGCTTACTTGATTCAAACAGTTTTGTTTCTCATTAAAGTAAATCTTGAAATTTTGGAATATTCTTTCTTAAAACACGAAATTGTTGCTCTTTTTTTATACTTCTATTTTGTTAATCAATTGGGATTGCCAGATAAATACAGGAGGTACAGTTTAATTTGAATTTCAGATAAAAAGCAAATATTGCATGGGGAATACTTATACTAAAAACTTTTTCTATGTTTATCTGAAATTCAAATTTTACTGAGTGTCCTGTATTTTTCTTTATTAATCTGTCAACCCTAGTAATTATGATAAACTGAAAGTTACTGAGATAAACAGTGTCGATAGGGTAAGTGTCTTTTGACAAATTCATCTGCTTTATATCCCAATTTATCATAAATTAGAATTGTAATGAATTTTAGAGATAAGTAATTCAACTCTTTGTAGGGTATATTAGCTCCATCTAAAATATTTTTGTCCAGATAACTATTTCATAGAAATTCAGTCTTCATGGTTTATGCCTGGGAGTTTTATTTAGGCATGCTCCTATTTTATTTCAAAAATATTTAAAGGTTTTTACACAAATATAAAAATAGAGTAAGATTGCAACAATTGGATGAGAAAATTGAAGTGGCAAGAGAAAAACCTATCATTAAATACTTGTTTCTTTTATAGTATTTCTGGTGTATAATGATAACCATTATATTTATCAGTCCCAGTTTACCTTCTCCAAGAGTGTCTTGGCTGTTCCTCATCCAGCATAATTTCACTCTATTTCTTATTCTAATCACTCTCTTCTCAACACATTCTAATTTATCAATGCCTTCTGTTCTCATCTGGCCAGCTCGGAAATTTGTTATATTACCACACTCCATGTTCTGAAAATTGAGATGGGGAAAATAAACAGTCTTATTTTTCTGGGGAAGGGAGCAATCTTAGTTTGGTCAACTGTTAGATTCTCTGGCACTCTAATTTGGAATTTGTTTTTCTCTATGTTTATCCAAAAATTCTGCTTTCTCACTCAGCCTAACACAGGACCTTCCTGATTCTAACTTCAAAAGATTATCGTTCTAATTACAAACAGGTCTCAAATGCTACAAAACATGAAGCATATGTGGATGATGCAGAGATAAATTTTGGATGGTAATAAATAATTTTAGCCTCGTATAATTATCATATTTGGCAATAGGTTTGCATATTTAAGAAAAGTGTTAGCATTTGTTAACATTTTTATGAGCAACCATCTAATAGATATATTTACACATCCATATGTACAAGGGCAGAGTATGTGATAAGAATACAAATATTATCTTCATTTTGACTTAATCATATTCACTGTTACAATGTCAGTGCATTGGATAAAATGAAAGTACAAGTTGATATTTAAAAAACAAGTGATAAAACAACTAAAGGAAAGGAAATGTTCTAAGCAGAAGTTTACTTTTTCTGTAGAGAAAACATAAACTTGCTTTGCTACTCTTTAGAAAAAAATACTCCTTACAGTGACTATGAAGATTTGTTATTAATATTTTCACCTAAAAAAAGGAACTTCTCTTTCCTCCGAGTGTTTTTTTAATCATTTCTTTGCTGTCAAATATCAGCCCTTTGATAGTACTGAGAACATGTGAGAATAATAGAAAAACAATGTGTTGAGGTTATCTGCCTTGCCCTGGTAACTTCAAGTAAAGAAAGTTAACTGCTGAGCACAGCAGAGCTCAAAGAATTCATGCAGTGAGCAGCTGCCTACTTTGGGAAAACATGTGTTTAAAAATACCTTCTGCTCCAGGTAATTTTGCTTTTACAGTCCAATAAGTTTCAGCTGTTCTCAAGGACAAAACTCAGGAAATCAAGATGTTTCGATAGAAACTGCTTTAAATAGTTTAATAGAGGAAACTAATGTTTGGCTGTGTCTACATAAAGCTAGTAGATCAATAACTTTGATTAATACATTTACTTCTGTCAAACAATAATTTAGGCTAATTTCCATCCAGGGTTAAAGTTTTATTTGATCGACCAGTCATACTGACACATTTACAGAGATATATCAAAATTTTTAATTTCCCTGAGTTCTGAATTTGGAATCAAAATCAAATTAAGATCTCGAATTAGAAAATCATCATTTTAAAGGTATGGGATTAAAGATGACTCTTCTAAGTAGAACACAGAGAACACTCTAGCTATTTTTATAATCCATTCTCCTCCTTGATGGCAATGGTTTTCGAAGGTATACTCAACACTGGAGTAGCAGTCACAAATGAAAAATAAGAGGTTGAGGCAACATTAATTTTAAGTACATATATGGTTACTCTTAGCTTTTTCTCATCTTTGAGAAAATAATGTATTTTTAATTTAAAGATTTATATCATGTACCAAAATTAAATTTCTTTTAAATTTTATGCCGTATGTAAAATTATAGTGCACTTACACTATCATGGCCAGAGATTTTTTATTTGCTTGAAGAGAGAAAAATGTAGTTAATCAATATTTTGCTCACAAGATGTCAAATAGCTTAATGTTTGCAAACCTCCATATAATTGGACCACATGTTCACTTTCAATTAATCTATTTGTCATTCAAGATTTGGAGTTTTTGTTTTTTCCTTCTTTTAGGACCAGATTCTTCAGAGTTAATACAGTACTTAATTTGAACAATTCTAAGTTATAATATAATGTCACAATTAATTCAACTAATTAATAGGGGTGAAATCAAAGATAGTTCATTCAGTACAAATAAACAATATGAGTAATTGAGCACCTATTTCACTTTTTATTACTAATTTTTGTCATTGTGTAGTCAGATCCTAAGATTTGCATCATTATTTATGACATTGGATTTTGAAAACATAATTTCAAAATGCAAAGAAATCTAAGTTATAACTCCCTTGATTCCCTTCTCCATTTTTATCAATCATAGCTCAACTGAATTTTGAGAGACTGAGAGATTCCACTGGAAACATATATATTAGTATATGTCAATTCTGTCCAGTTGACCTGGTAAGCAAGAGACTCATAACAAATTGAGTCGATCTTACCAAACTTATTATGCAAGTCAATGTAACAAATTTCAACTATATAAACAACTCAATCTAGTGAACATTTGAGTACCTACTATTTCATAATAAGATAAACCACCCTTCCAATTAACCAGTTTGGACTCTGGGAGCTCATTCATTTGTTCCACAATGCCTTTGCTGAATGCTCACTACATAAACAGATCTGTGTAAGAAAGACATAAAATTGTACACATCAAGGTCATAATAAACAAAAAAGTTTACCATTATTTAGAGATTTTGAGACACAAACATATCACTATTATCCAAGGTGATGATGACCAGAAATAATAATTCAACTAACTGTTATAATAGTTCAAAGAGGCAGAGTACACTGTAATGAAAGCCAACCAGTAAGGCATCATGGAAAAGGTGGCGACTCAAGCTGGCTTTGTGAATACCTTCCCCTTATTTCGAATAACAATGAAGAATTACTGAAGGAGCAAAAAGATCAGAAGAACAAAACCACCGTGAATGAAAAGCACAATTCTTTTTCAGTGAATGAAAAGTTATCTCAATTGAAAGAAAAGTGAGCTTTATGCATTTATGTATCAGTGCCCCTGTTGACATATAAAACTAGAAAATAGACTGGGGCGATTTTGAAGTCTTGCAGAAAACAGCATAATTTTAAAGTAGAAATTGCATGGAAGAAGGGAAACTTTTTTTGACTGGGAAACCAATTATGATCAGATAAATCTAGATCTGAGAGGAGAAAGGGGATTTTTTTTTTTTTTGCTGAGGAAGATTTGCCCTGAGCTAACATCCATGCCAATCTTCCTCTATTTTTTAGTATGTAGTCTACCAGCACAGCATGGCCGCTAACAGAGCACCGTAGGTCCGCGCCTGGGAAACAAACCTGGGTGGCCAAAGCGGAGTGCACTGAACTTCACTAGGCCACCAGGCCTGGCCCAGAATTCATTTTTATTTTTCATAATGTACAGATATTTAGATAAAAGATGTATAACAATGAATAATAGTGAGGTTAGGAGAAAGAAGCAATGATAAAATCAAGGATATCAGGGATAGTGTAGTATTATAAAAGCTATGGGAGGCACTGGATAGCAAAGAAGAGGCCAACCCCACTGTTTTCTGGAAAGAATTGTTGAAGAAGTGATTTCCCTTCACTTTAGTGAAGGAAAGTTAGACTTGAATTTTGGTGAGTATGTAAAGATGAATATTATCTAGAAAAGTTAAACATATTTATACATCCATCACCATAAAGCGAAGAGAGGCATAGAACAGGATGGAAGGATGCTTGTGAAGACCCACTAGAAGAAAAATAGCGGGAGAAAAATAGGATGCATTGGGGATGCTTTGTGCTTGTGCTTATAGTAACAGCACTGAGTATAGGTAGCAAGGAAGAATATAGACTCTAGGGAGGTAGACATATGTGACAGAATTAAGATTAGGCTGGCATTTTGTTTTTGATGGGACTTTTGACCAATCTCAATTTTCCAACACAAACCTCTTCTATTTGATAGGTAGTGTTCAATAGTTTCAATTCTGCCATGATTTTCCCTAGTGTGAGTACAGATGAAACTTAGTACACCCTCTGACCTGGCACCATTTGCCAGCCCACACACATTTCAGCTCCCACCATGATGCAAACTCAAATGAAGATGTTAAAGCTCCTCTGCGTTTTGTCTCCAATGAGTGGATTATAAAAATAAGTAGAAGGGGTAAATACTCTTAGTCAAGCGCCTAAACCAGATTTAAATATACATATATTTTTGAGAATATGCCATTCTTATTGATCATTTTTGATCATTTTGATTTTGATCATTTTGTGTTTGATCATTTTGATCATTTTGTGTTTGATATGACACAGTTTTATCTGTGTCATATCAAACACAAAAAGCTAGTTATATTGAAATGATAAACAGTCCTCAAATCTTAGTAGCTTCTAACAACAAGGGTTTATTCTTTCTCACCCTGCATGTCCGTTGCTGGATCCTGGCGCTGTACTCCATACCTCATCACTCTGGGACACAGATTGATGAGGTAGCTGCCATTTCGGACTTTAGAGGTCATTGTGACAAAGGGAAAGGTGGCTCAGAGGATCTCATAAGGAAATAAAATGCTATGGCCTGGAAAAGGAACACCTCGATTTGCTCATATTGATTAAAATTATTCCTTTGGTCAAGTCCAATTACAAGGGATTCAGAAAGTGCAATCCCGTGTTCCTGGAGGACAGACATCTAGAAATGTTTGACAAATAACACTAATGATTACCAAATATGTCAAACAATACCAACTATGAAGTCAGATGTTCCCGTATTCAAAACCACCTAACTATTTCAATTCAGAGCTTCCATTTCTATATTGGCAAAATAAGGATGAGAACATCACCCTTCAGTGTTATTACTGTAATCACACTTGATGCATTAAAGTGACACTCACATAATAAATAAAATTTCCAGAAGTAAGATTTAAAATCTTTGTGTAAATGTATAAAATCTTAACAATATTGTACATTTTTCCACTTCTAGAATACTCTATCTTAAGTAATCCATATTAGGACACATTGCTATTCGACAACGTCAAGTCACTAAGAATATGTTTAAGAGAAGTTGACTTTAAAAAGGATATGATGAAACTGTCTAAAATGTAAATAATCACTTTTAAAATCATATGTAATGGAATTTTTAATTTTCCTATGTTGGACTTTTTAAAATTTGGGTACCATTCACATATTTTAAAGTTTTGTGTGTTGTTTTTTCTTATGTAGCAGGAATATTTTAGTGCTGCTCAACTTGACTTGAAATGTCACAATAACCTAACCTTCCAGAAGAGCATGTCTTCCTCTAGTCTTAAACACAATTAACACATATTCATTTAACTCAGCTCTTTTAAAACCAAGTTTAAGCTCATACATTTATGTGTACATTTTCTGCTGAATTACTCTTTATGTTCCTAAATTTTAATGATTAAAACTGACTTAACCGTATGACCCAATTATAAAAATTTAAATTTGAAAATTAACCCTTCACTTATAAAATCAGGAGTAGTTCAACTTGATGTTAAATTTTTATTGGCATTGCCTTAATTTATTCCTCAAATTAATTTAATCTTTCCATATTATAATAATAAATATATTAGGTTATTAACTTTGGAATCCCTTTAAAATTTAACCTCATAGTCTTATACAAGTGAAGCAAATCTCATATCTATATAGCAATAGTCTGCAGTATAGGATGATAGGAACCTCCCTCATTCTTTTTGATGATCCTGGGAGGAGAGGAGAGTTTGAGGTGAAAAGAGAGAGAATGATGCTTCCTTTGATGGACAGCTTGGCATGAGGAGAGCAGAGTTAGCAGTTCTACTCACTGATCTGGAAATACAAGCCATTTAAGTAGCACTAAAGGCCAATGAACTAGAACTGCTGTAGTTACACAATTTATATAATTAAATTATTTAACAGATGATTGGAAATGACAATTTCAGCAAAAATAGCATGTAGTGTTATTGAAACAGTAGACAAACACGTTTGTGTGTGTGAGGTGCGATTAATGTTCCTTTTAATGTAAAAATGTGTTTATTTTCAAAATGCAGCAGAAAACACTGAACTAAAAGTTCAGGGGGAGATATACTTAGGATATGCTTCCTACTGTCGGTAAGTGGCAGTGTTCTAACCTCATTTGTAGATGCACATTAAAATTTTAAGGAGGGAATTAAGATCCTTTTTCTCAGAATGAGATTAATAATATTTCTTCTTTGGCTATTTGATTTTTATTTTTTGCTTTCTTATTTTGAACATATTTTATTCTTTCATTGCTTAATCCATAAAATATCCTCTAATTGCTGTTGCATATTATCCTCTTTTTGCAGTTGCATATTATCTATTTTCTAACATTAGTTTTGCCCACTATCATCATCCAGCAGGGGAATTATTAGATAGAGGCCTGATACAAAATATGAAGTAGACTGAATTGAGGAGGAAGGAAAAAATGTTTTCAGGATGATTGTGGGTTAACCTAACGCTATTCTTTCTAAGTGTACTTCATGCAGACATTCCACTGCCCTTAGAAGCTAATGGGATTTATTATATCTTACCTTATGTGTTTAGAATTTCTGCCTTTCAATTATTGGTGCCATAGCTCTTTCAATACATCATTTCCCTATGATCTAGAATCTTTCATTTGGATATCCATTCTGGATTAAGGGTATGGACTCTAGAGTCTGAGTGCCTGGGTTTAAATCCAAGGTCCACAAATTATTGTTTAAAATTGTGAATGTATGGGGGGCAGCGGCATGGTGTAGTGGTTAAGTTCAGTGTTCTCTGCTTTGGTGGCCCAGGTTCATAGGTTCGGATCCTGGGCGTGGATTTACACCACTCATCAAGCCATGCTGTGGTGGTGACCCACGTACAAAATAGAGGATTGGTAGAAGTGTTAGCTCAGGGCAAACCTTCCTCAGGAGAAAAAAAAAAATGAGAAAGTGTGTAAACTCTTTTTGCTTCAGTTTTCTCACCTTAAATGAGAATGATATTACATTGTTATATGGATTAAATAATATTATTCATATATATAGTTTTAAAAATAGTGTTGTCATTATTCTTCATGGTATTACTTTCACATTCAGTTACCTCAAATTCATGTGCTTGTGTTCTATTCTGTATTGTAACCTATAGCCAATGTTTGACTTTGATCAGATTTGGGCTCCGTAAGGTCATTTCACAAAAGACTTCTTAAATAAACTCAGTAATTATATTTTTATGTTTTACAAATCTTTAAAGCCCAATGCTGGAGAGTAATCTTTAATATTATTTTTAAGGTAAATTAACCTACAGTGGTAAACCAATTAATAGTCTTTTCTGGTAGCTTAACCTGATAAAAAAGATGTCTTTTCAAAAGAAAATGGATAAATAACAAGATATTCATACAAGTAATATCATTTTGCAATTACAGTTAATGACCTAGAGCTATATGTGTATCAGCAGGAGAGATCTCAGCAACAGACCAGAGGGTGAGTGGCTCACAACAAAGGGAAAGGTTTCAGTAAGTGCCAATGTTTCAATTCAAGCCTATGGCTAGACCTTCACGAAAACCACTCAGAGAGCTTGGGGGACAAAATAAATATGGATTCAATTCATTGCTTGCTAATATAGTCTGTGACAGGGCATAATCAGTCTATAGTTATGCATTCTCAGATTCTGTTGAGGCAGACAATAGCATGTGGAAGAAAGCTGCTACTTGCCATCTTTCATTCTTTTCGTGAGCTGCTTGAACTTGTAAAAGACCTCAGAAGAGGGCTCAGCCCCATGGCAGAGTGATTAAAGTTCCATGTGCTCAACTTTGGCAGCCCAGGTTCACAGATTTGGATCTCAGGCACAGACCTACTCCACTCACCAGCCATGCTGTGGTGGTGACCCACATATAAAATAGAGGAAGACTGGCATGAATGTTAGCTCAGGGACAATCTTCTTCAAGCAAAAAAAAAAAAAAAGAGGAGGATTGGCAATGAAAGTTAGCTTAGGGCGAAGCTTAAGAACTCAGAAGAAAAAAGAGTTGGAGGTACTTCCAGATGCATGAGGACTGAGAAGGAAGCAAGAAATGAGACAGAGTCAAGTTTAAAAAACATCCTGGATCCAGGGATCCATGGGCACAGAGCCCACTGGAGGACCCCAAGAGAAGAACCTGGGGATCTCCAGCTATGGTGGCTGGAAGTTCTTGGTGAATCCTCTCCCCCAAACCAGGTACAAAACTGGACAAAATTGTCAAAATGTAGTCATTTGTAGTCTCTGGAAAATGATCAAAGGAAATCAAAAACTCTATCTTGCTTTTCCTATAAACTTTCTGCCAATAGCTTCTTAGTACTTCTTATTGAATCTGCGGTTTTTGACAGATCATCAGATATCAGTATGTGGGGAGTTTCACGCTTCCCTTTCCCTTTTCAAACTTGACGAGCATTCTTCAGAGCTCATCCAATCTCATAGTTTTTGTTTGTTTGTTTTTTTGCTGAGGAAGATTGGCCCTGAGCTAACATCTGTTGCCAATCCTCCTCTTTTTGCTTGAGGAAGATTAGCCCTGAGCTAAGATCTGTGCCAATCTTCCTCTATATCGTATGTCGGTCACCACCAGAGCACGGCTTGACGAGTAGTGTATGTCCCTGCCCAGGAACTGAACTCGGGCCACTGCAGCAGAATGCAGTGAACTTAACCACTAGGCCATAGGGCTGGCCGTAATCTCGTAGTTTTAAACCATGTGTATCAATGGTTCCTGCAGAGATATTTTAAACTCTATCTTTCTAGCTCTAGGCCCTGATCTCCAATTGCTACGTCTACCTGGATATATTAAAGGGGATTTCAAATAACACGCAGATAGCACCGTCCTTATGATCAGCTACAAACACAACTTGTTCTCTGTCTTTTATGTCATATTCAGTTTGGTGTGTTATGTGTCATGTAGTGATATAAGTTTGGGGTCATCTCGGTATCTTCAATCTCTCTCATGTAGCGACATCAATCAACAACTCCATCCCAGTTCTCAATACCTGCTGCCATACCAAAGTCCAGGCACTCATTGTATCCTGCCTGAATAATTGTGATTACTTCCTATTTCTTTCTTATCCTTCCAATACTGCCTGCATTAATTCATGAAAACCTTTCATAAGTTTTAGATGCTTGATGACACCTTTCACTATTTTGTTCTGTACTTTGTAGATTAAAAGCAAGTCTATTGATTACACGTCATACTTATTTAATTTTTATCTGCTCATTTTGGCACCTTGAGGACACAGGACATGTCTTAGTCGTTTCTGGTTCTATAAAATCTAATACAGTACCTGCCTTACAAGAGATGAAAACATATCATGTAGCCATTTCTGGCCATGTATATATATATATATATATATATATATATGTATGTATATATATATTTTGTGTGTGTGTGTGTGAGGAAGACCAGCCCTGAGCTAACATCCAATGCCAATCTTCCTTTTTTTTTGCTGAGGAAGACTGGCCCTTGGCTAACATCCATGCCCATCTTCCTCTACTTTATATGAGATGCTGCTACAGCATGGCTTAACAAGCAGTGCATCGGTGCACGCCCGGGATCTGAACCAGCGAACCCTGGGCCGCCACAGTGGAGCGCATGCACTTCACTGCTTGCACCACTGGGCCGGCCCCAATATATGTATTTTTAAAATAGTTATTTTTAATTCAACCTACTACCAAATACACTGACTTTTATCCATAATTTACTTCAAGATATTAAAGAATTGCTTTTATTGAATTAGAGCAAATCAGGCATTATTAGAGTAGAAAAGAATAAATCTTATTAGAATATACTGAATAAGTTAAGCTGCTTTTAGCTGTAAGCGAGAGAAAACACAGATAAAACTGTGCTAAACAAGAGGAAATTCATTATTCAGAAATAAAAGACATTCAAAGGTGGAGGTGGGGGTGGGTCTTGCTTGTCTATTTATGTTAGCTTAATCCACAGTCTGGGAATAAGCACCAGTAGCAGTTTCAGACGTCACATCCCAGTGGTGACCCGTTACAGAGCAACATAGAAACCATGAGTTTCTAGGACTCTTTTAGAAGTGAGGAAAGATTTTTGATAGCACCCGTAGCTAATTTCCTGTTATTTCTCATTGGCTCTTATTGGGTCACCTGCTCATTCTTACACCTGTAATTGTTAAAGGGAAAAGGATTATCATGTTTGTCTTAGAAGATTCATAATCTAACTCCTGGAACTTATCTCAATGGATACACAGGGAGGAAGGGAGGTTTGAACGGGATGGAGGGGTCACATTCCCCAGGATCATGTGAGAATGTCTGAACAAAACTAGCTTTTGTTTTAATAAGGGATAAGTGAGAAATGGATGCAAGGAAAATAACCAAGAGTGTTTCTTAGGAATTACTAGGCTCTGAGCCTATACATAGCCAGGACTACATGTCTCTTATTGAGTCCACTTCCTCTTTGTCTATCTGGTGGAAAGTACATTGCTAACAGGCTATACAGAAGGAGTTACACATATACTATATTAAATTCTTCCCCCTTTATATTTTTCTTTAAATTCAATCCTGTATTTCCCTCCATTTTTCCCATCAAGTAACACTAATTTTTAAGATTTCAGCTTCCTTTAAAATTACAGAATCATTTGATTTTGAAAGCTACATGGTATATGAAAAGAAACGAAAAATAAAATAACATGCTTTGGGCTTTCATATACTTAGTGATAATTTATTTCATGATTCACTCTTCCTAGATCCTGAACTCTGTTCTTTCTCAGGGTTGGTTTTGCAAGTATCTTTTCAAGTTAAATAACTATTTAGAATTGCCCCATATTAGTGTATATATGGATGGAGTTTAGAAAACAAGAGCTCAAAAACACTGTAACTTTCTGAATGAAGACATTCTGAAGTGATTATATTGGTGCTAGTCTTCATGTTTGCCCATGGGATACAGTTTTACTTTCTTTAAGAATTAGTGTACATAGCAATGAAATGATGTAGTTATAATTTGAGACAGGCTGATGTCTTAGTTAATTTTGTACACAAGACCTTAACATTTGCCTCCCTAAAATGCAGCTCTATGGATAGAGTATCCATTTCATTTCCATATTACTTTATTCTAGAAAGTACAATTATTTCCTCTGTTGGCAAATTGGTGGAAAATCCATTATAAATAAAATTATGTTTATTACTGCAAGTATTTAACAGTCATAGTTCCTATTTTAAAATTATTTGAAGACTAATTATATCATTATTTTAGTGAGGAATAAACTTAGTGGATAATGTAGATTATTTTGCTTCCCTAAGAAATTTTATATTTAAATGAACCATATTTCTATATAATGCAAATTCAGCATTATATTATGTGCTCTATAAAATAAATGAAACCTAAATTACTGCATTTTGCAGAATCAGTACTTATAAAATAATATCTAGGGAATTTCATTTCCACACACCAAGCAAAACGTAATATTAGCAGTACTGTAACTTACAAACAGTTGATTTTCTTGGGTTGGAGATGAGCAAATTTTCTTAAAAACATTAAGATACTTAGAATAAAAAATAACAGAGTATGTGAAACCCTTTACTGTCTCCTGCACTGCTAAATTCTATTCTCATATTAACTAATTCTTATATTTCAACTGGTAGGTACAATGTTGGAGTGATGGTAGCAGAATTTAAGATGCTCCTTTCAGATGTTATGTCCAAACAAGCTCCCTAGAAAGGTAGATATTTACTATAACAATTCCAGTTTCAGAACAACTCCCATACCGCTTTGGAAATGCTATTCCCTCTGAAAAAATAGCAATATCTTTTTCAAAACTGAAAAAGACTCTTGTGTGATGTTAACGGTAAAGGAGTAGCTTTCTCTAATGAGAGATTAAGTAGTCCTGGGGAGGAAAGAGGGGCAGAATGACTCAAAAAAGTATCACCAGGGCACAAAAACTATTATGGAAAAGTCATAAAGTCATCCGATTTGGAGATCATATATATATACATACACATACATATATATTCAGTCTCTGAGCCTGAGTGTTCATTGGATCAGAGAATCCCAGTGTAGTGACTGCTAGACTGTTTAAAGCAGTTCCATTAAATCAAATTACAATTTTAATTATACAATAAAGTGCCACTATGGACAACAGTTATCCGGGGCCAGATTCAGATTTACAAGGTGGCTCCAAGATGGGATGCCACTTGGCTCTTGAAAAATCCACTGTATGCAAAAGGCATTCCTATAACCAAAAGTTTGCCAAGAAGATGGTGCTTGTGTCAGTCAAGGTATAATCAGGAATTTGAACATGGAAAATTTAATGTAAAGAATTATTAACCAGTAAAAGGAGACTAAATGGGGCAAAGGAGTACTCTAAGGAATATGGTAAAGATAAATGAAGAAAGTGACTACTACCTCTGGGACTGAGGGAAGCGAATAAAAGAGGAACTAAGTGCCTAGAAGATGTCCTCCTCCATGCTCTCAGTGCTAAGATTCTGACCTTGTGGGAGAAAGCATGACTACCACAGGAATGCACAGACTGCAGCTGACAAAGAAACTTCCCAGAGTGCTGGGCCAAAGCTGGTCTGAAGGAATAGGCTACTGGATGGTGGAGAAACTTATTGTGAAGTGTGGCAGTCTGGAGCTGAGTCACAGGAATGGCTCACAAGGCAGTGGAGAAACTCATCAGATGGTGCAGTTGTGTTGGAGGTGGTTCACGAGAAGAGTATGCTGGGTGGCTGAGAATCTCACTGGAGGATGGGCTGGAGTTGATCTGAAGGAACAATTCACTAGGTGCCAGAAAAACTTTCTGATAGTGCAAGTGGGCTAGAGCTGGCCCAAAGGAATGGCCCCCTAGGTAGGCCAAGAAATTCACTAGTGCATATGGGTAAGGTGGAAGTTGTTTGCTAGGACTGCTGAGGTGAGCGTCACTGGCCTCCAGCACACCAAATGGCAGCCATGCTGGAGAAGAAACAGTAATACAAGACAAAGAGAAGTCCTTCCTCTTGTGACAGTCTTGCAGCATCACTCTAGTGTCCTCTATTGGCATAGCTTCTATTACACTGTCCGGCAAAGGAGAAATGTTTAAAGCACCAGTATTACAAAAAAGGGCAAAGAAGAATGGATTGGAGCAGAGAGACAATAAATTGATAACTGTTACAGGGTCTGTTAGTGGGACTAACATGCTTAGTTATTTCTCTTCTACTTGGATTTAGGTTATAAAAACTTTGTTAAATTTTTAAGACTATTCTATTTTGAGTGTTGTTAACTTGTCAGTGCATACCTTATATGATGATTCAGATTCTTTTAGGCTCACCTTGTTTTTGGTCTCTCACCTCTTGTCCATCTGAGCTACCCTGGTTGTGACTGACGCCATATATGCCTGTTTGTTTCCCTATAAATTCCCATATAGACCAAATTAACCTACACAAGAGTATAGTGAAGTTACTCATCCTTGGGACAAATTTTGAGTAATGAAGGACAGCAGAGGAGAAGAAACTAGAAAATTAATCACTTCACCACGTCTCCCTCCAGTGGACTCTTCCAAGGATGCTAGCTGGGTCTTTTTAGGAAGGAATAGAGCTTGGTAATAAATTAAGTTAAATTTTCTTTCTATTATTCTTTGCAACATTTTATTTTGCCATCATTCTCATTTCCTGGGCCTCCTAAGCATCAATACATTAATACTAAATCTTTCCCTTATGTTTTTTCATTGGTTTGTTTTTTAAACTTATTTGGAATAAGACTATCAGTACGAGGAGATATTCAAGGTAGTAGTTGATTTTAATAATAAATGTGTTTGAAAGCAATAGAAGCCTCGTTACTATCGGTAAGTGAGGTAGTAATTATACTTGGGAATAAGTGGCGCTGTAGTTTTTAAAGCTTCTTTTTCTGAATAATTGGTATAGGAATGTATAGACTTTAAAATATTGAGAGATAAAGCAACCATAACACTCAATATGGGGAGGAGCTATGACAATTCTGAAGATTGTGGACTGGATTCACTTGTTTTGATATTATTTTAGGTCTTACAACAATAAAATGGTAAATTTAGCGGAGTGGATATTGATGCCAGGGGATCTGAACAGCCGTTGTGGTCCTTCAGTTCCTGTGGAGGCTTAAAGAGGTTGGGTGATAAATTTGAGTTTGAAACAAAGTCCATCTTACAGATGGTTCAATTTTTTCATGGATCCATCCTATGATTATGTGCCTGATATATATTCAATCACACACATATATATACAGTTAGAATCTGTCTATCTATCAATATATCTATCAACTTAGCAGCTGCCAGTATCATTACATATATTCCTTGACCTCCGGATTAAGGTTATAATAAGAAGAGCAAAGGGAAGATACAATGATAATATCTAATAACTACCTACCACCCTGCGACCTTATCCTTATGGTAGAAAACAAGAAGAGACACTGTGTTCTTGAAAGAATGCAGAAATTAGAGCCACTATCAACTACTTGAAAGATGCAGAGAGGTGGTCTCCATTCAATTCATCTATCTGGCCTCTTAATAGAACAGATAGATCCTGGTAGAAATCGGTGGGCTACTGTAAACTTAACAAGGGTACAGCCTTCATTGAAGCTATTCCGCTGCTGTGGTATATTTACAGTACAGAGAAACACTGTCTCTAGCATTTGGTTTGTGCCAATTGCTTTCTTTGAAATTTGCATTAAAGTCAGTTCACATTTATATAGTAAGGGCAACAGTACATTTTTACTATATTGCCTCAGGGCTATGGTAATTCTTTTGCTCTTAGTTAAAATATCATCTACAGGAAACTTCGTCATAATCACCTTCTGAAAAACACCATTCTGGTCTTCTCTATTTATGGTACATTTGGGACCAGTCTTGAGTAGCTACAAAAGGGATGTGCAAACTACAGGAACAGGTAGCTGAAACCCCAGGTCACTTAACTTTGTTTACATTTTCCCTGAACACACACCAAAGATCTTCTGATGACCTATGACCAACTGAAGGAAGAGGAAAGGAATTTAGTCCAAACCCCATTTCATGAAGAATTGATGCTCTACTGGAAAGGAGTTGCTGCCATATTATTGCCATATCGGGGTAATTCCAACGTATAGAGGTGGAAGAAAATTCTTCTAGAAGGTAGAGTTGCAATCAGTAAACCTTGTCATCTACTTTCCATGGAAGAGAGGGAGCCTGGAACTCATGTGCACTAACTTGTGTGCAGAGGTAAATACGGACAGTTGGTCAGCCACCTGGCAAGGACAAACCTGGAAGATTGATGTCAAGTGGGTCTGACAGAGGGATATATAGATGGACTTGTGCTAGAAGAATACAAAATATGTGAATCTTTATGCTTCATATAAAGTTGAAGGGAGAGCAACTACCACAGAGGAGGTTTTTAACCACCAAGTGGAGAAGACAGCACATGCTGTGGAAATGAGGTAGCTTCTCTTCTGTGTCATCTAAGTAATTTTACAGTGGAGTCATGGACAGGGTGGACAGAGTGACAAGATGAGGACTATGCACTGTTCTAATAAAATGAAATCTTTCTCATCAAATCATCGAGCTGTTGACACTGATGAATGCCCAACCTGCCAGTAGGGAGGAAAGATGGTGAGCCCTCGATATTGCAAAGGGAACCCTGCCTGCCAACTGTCACTGACCTCCTGGTTAATGACATTAGACTCCTTGCACCTTGAAGGGTGTGTCTATTCATCTTTCCCAGAGTTAATACATATTCCAGACAGAAGGATGCCTTCTCTGACTATGGTGTCTCAATAGCATCATTGTCTGAGGCTTACAGAATACTTGATCCATGAATGTGATATCAAAAACAATGTTAATTTAGACCAAAGGGCACATTTCATACAAAAGAGTTGGAGCAATGGGCTTAGGATCATGGATATCACTAATATTACCATATGCCCTATCACTGAGAAACAACCAGATTGACGGAAGAGTTGCAGGCATATGTAAGTTTTATGGGAAACACCTTATGGAGTTATGGTGCTGCCTTCCAGGAAACACAATGTGCACTGAACCATTTGCCAACATGTGGTAACATGTTCCAACAGCTAGATTAAATGAACCATAGAGCCAAGGGATTTAAGCAGGATAACCTATCTGATCATCACACCCACTGAGTCACTTGAACTTTTGTTTCTCTTCCCTTCAGCTTTAAGTTCTGCCAGGAAAGATGTCCTAGTTTTCAAGGAGAAAATACTTCTGCCAGGGGACACATTAATGGTGATGCTGAACTAGAAGCTGCAACTAACACCTGTCCATTTAGGGCACCCTGTGCCATTTGAAGTGTTAGCCAAGGGGGAAGAAAACCTAGAATGGGTAGTGATGTGATGAAAGGAGTTTTAGCAGTGGAGGCTACAGCTTTTTTTTTATTTATTTATCTTTTTGGTGAGGAAGATTAGTCCTGAGCTAACCTCCATTGCCAATACTCCTCTTTTTGCTGAGGAAGACTGGCCCTGAACTAATATCTGTGCCCATCTTCCTCTATTTTATATGTGGGTTGCCTGCTATCATGGCTTGATATGCAGTGCGCAGGTCCGCGCCCAGGATCCAAACCCATGAACCCAGGGCTGCCGAAGCGGAGCGCATGAACCCAACCACTACACCACCAGGCAGGCCCCTATTTATTTTTTAATTAATGTTCTTTCTTAAGTGTTCCAAGAGATTGAGATTGGTCTGCATATAGATTTTGCCTGACTTAACTTGTCTTTCACAATTGAGAAAGAAGTGTTCTGAAAGCATGTCGCATTTTGCAGGCTAGAACTCTTATATAACAGACGCGCACCACTGGATCTGAAAGCCCCAAGGAATGGACTGATATATCAGATACACCTTCTGTATTGCATCATATTTTCTAAACTTACCTGTGTCCTGAGCCCTCTAGTAGCTCAACTCCAGTAGCTCCCATAGGGACCGACTCTGTATAGGCCTTAAAGGCTCTGTCTTCTAAGGCCAATATCCAGAGTCGTTGGCTCCTTCAATTACTTCTGGACTCGTTTTGCAGAGTAGGGGACTAAGATACCACAGCAGTCGCCAAAGGGACCAGGCAAAACTCCTCGGAAGTGTGAAGTTTATTCCTTGTAGTGCAAACTATGACCAATGGAGTCAGGTCAATGAGATTTTGACCAGTGCAACAGAGAAATTTCTTGTCCATGCTCTCCTCTAATAGACTATGCCAAAGCATAGTTTCCATAGTTTCAACAGAGACTGCCCAGAGCCATTCACGTGGCTCAGTGACCAGTCATTGCTCTTCATGTAGTGGCCGCCAGCTTAATAACATACCACCATATATTGGCTTCTCTTTCTTTCCTGCCTCATAACATTCTCTCTTCACTCTCTCTGCCCTGGATTGTACTCAGCTACGTCAAGGTTTTTCTCAGATTCTGTTTTCTAGAGAACGTGCGCTAGGACAAGAAAATATATTTGATGGGGGGAATCTTTTCACAGTGTATATATGTATTGAATCATCACACTGTACACTTTAAATATCTTACAGTTTTGTCAATTATACCGCAATAAAAAAATAATTAAAAAAATTATCTCAAAACTTGTGGCTAAAACTACAACCTTTAATTAATTTGCTTTAAGAGGACAGGGGCAAATGTAGTATAAAGAGGTAAATCCTATTCTTTTATAGTAGAAACCAAGAAATAATGTCTAAAATTAAAAAATCAAGGTGAGGCAGTATAAACATGCTATTTATCAATATGGAAGTGAATACCAGAAGAAAGTTCTAAAAGACTTGGGAGTAAGAGTAGAGAGGAGCAGGGAAAAGGACTTTAGTTTTTGCCATAAGTCACACAGTATTGTTTGACTTTCAAAACTATATTTATGTGTTTCTTTGCCTTAAATTAAAAAGAGTTGTAATCATTAAACCATTATTTTTTCATTTCTTAAATTATTAATAAAGAACCCACCTTTATCATAAACTCATATAGAATAAGTACAGGTTTAACTTAAACTGAATGCACCTAGACTGTAAATATTCGATGATATCTTATCTATCTAAAAATAAGTGTGCAGCCTAGGGCTTTACCTTGAATCTAATGTATGCTGAATAAAACATATTATGACTTACCACTGGGAAAAGTGTATCTCTTTAAAATACTTACAATAAGCTTCCCTGGTTGAATAAATTGTATCACCCTAGTCTCATTTACTTAGAAACTCTGTTTTATTGGTTTATACCATACACACACGCATGCACGCATGCACGCACACACACAACACGGATGCATGCAAATGGATTCCAGATAGTCCCTAGTATTTGTGCTCTTCAGATAAGTGGTCATTCTATTAATGGCACATAGCTCTTACAGAGCCATCGTCCGTCAATCGTCGAGAAAAGCGGTGTTTCCCACAGATATATTTTCCACGTGATACCACCCTAGTCTTGTATTAGATAAAATGAGTAAGAGTGTGGCTCTCTGTTCTTGACCTTCATATGTGCTGTGAACTTGTAGAAAGAAAAGTGCTCTAAGATGTATTTATCATTATCTCCATTATTATTCAAAAATGGTGTGACTGACAGGGCCACTTCCCAAGTTATTTTTTCTTTCAATCCCAAGTTCTCATTCTTGACCCAGAGGCAACAATGTTATGCAAAGTGAGGTAGTTAAAAGGGAAAGAGTACATCTTTCTGAATATAATAACTCTCCCATGTAACATCCTAGAAAGCCACAAACTTCTTTGTTATTGGAGGTGCCTCTGAGGGGATTATGAATTATTGCATTTACTTATGGAAGGCAATAAGCGGTGGGAAGGCTTGCCTGAATTTGTTATGAGACTTTTTAGACAACTGTGGCTTGGGTATATTATTTATATTCAAGCAAGTGGTGTCTCACTACAGCAAAATAATTGGTTAAAAAAATAAACTTTCAAAGACTACTGTTGAATTCAGTAATTGTACAACCTAAACCTTATTTAATCATAAAATTCTAAAATAATAGAACCTTATGTCTGAAGGTCATTTCACACAGTCTCCCTGCCTGTTACGTCATTTTGCATTTGCTTGCTCTTTTCCAGTAACAGTGAGCTCACAGCGTCACAATGAAAAACGCTCCTTTTAGAATATGTGTCGACAGGGATTTGCCTATGGAAAGGAAAAGAAAAATACTTAGGAATCACTAATATAAACATGATGAAATCTCATTAATTCAGCCCAAGTAGAGGAAGCATCATAATAATCTGAAATGTAGATTATTTTTAAAGAAAGAGTTTCAGTCATTCCCAGGGCATCCAGCAATTAAAGCTAATGTACAAATCCTGCCAAGTAGAAATCCTGCCAAACCTTATTTAATGCACAAATAAGGCTCATTTTTAATTATAATTGGTATGCAAATGGTTGCTTCGAATTTAATTGAAAAGAGATTGTTTCCTTAAGTAAACATTTTCCCCCTCTTGTTTACATTATTACTGTTTACATTATTAATTTACTTGCCAAATCCTTTTTTTAATAAATAGTGCAAAGATAAACTCTAGTCCAGTGTTTGTCAGACAATCAGCAGGCAATCAGTTTCAAGTTATCCACAATAAACAACTTAAAACATTATTAACTTTTATTTGTGAATTATGAACTCATTTTTTTGGTGCTATCATTGATTAAATTTGTTTGCTTGGTTTAAGCATAATTTGTATACATTTGAAAGGTTTATTTTATAAACTAAGCAAAACAATGTAACAAAAAACTTTATAAAATTTTGTTATATTAAACCATGAAATTCAAGGATGAGATATTTGTTAGAATGAGTTTTTTCTTTTAGTGGAAATATATACACCCTCAGAAAGATGAGAAGCTTCACTATTTAGTAAAGTTCCTAAGAAATTAAATGCTATTATCATTTGCTTGTTCCTCATAATGTATAATATTCATTTATTCATGTGCATTATTTTAGCAGCTAGCTAGTTTTTGTATTTCTCTTTAGAAAATATAAAAAACATTTATATCAATAAATTCTTTTTATTAAAGCTTAAACTTGCATGCTGTGTTTTTTATTAGATTTTTTTTATTGTTTAAGACAATATATATTGTTTGAGGTTCTAAAGAAGAAATATTCTTCACCCCTTTACTCAGAATTTCTTTTCTAGACATTTGCATGAACTCTTATTATACCTATTATTATGTAATCAGTTTTGTTCACTTAAGATAATATGAATAGTTTTATAACATCAAAGTCCTGATAGTAGGGAATTATGTATAATTAAATTAAGTCACCTACTCAAATTTCTGAGATTTGGATTACTACTACAAGCAGTATTGTCAAAATCTTCCAAGAGCGTAGCCTTTAACAAATAAAATTATTTTCTTAGGCAATAATTCCAGAAACAAATTGTATTACAATGGGATTTATGTTTTATATGCTGTTTTTCCCTAAAAACACACTAATTTGAATGGAGACATGTAGAGGACACCACTCTTTTGCATAATTTTGCTTAACTAATTGGATTTTTGACAAAATCATAAGTTATACAAATGTATCTTGTATTGTATATTGTCATTTTCCTTTCCTTGAATACAAATGATTTTAGAATTTTTACATTCCTTACATCCCTATTGGTTATTTATGCTGAATCTTTTGTGACCCTTCTTTCATTCTCTTTGTCTATTACTCATTATATTTATAATAAATCACTCTTCATATGTTAACATAGAATCCTTCTTATATGTTGCATACTGTGCACATTTTCCATACTTTATATTAAAAAGTATTATTTTTTAAATTTAATTATGAAGCTACATCTATCTTTCATGTAAGATTTCTGCTCTCGATAACTGTATTTGAAAGCCATGCTATATCCAAAAGTTAAGAAGAAGTTACACTATTATTTTGATTATTTTGACTATTATTTCTTCAATATATTTCCCTGACCCCTATATTTGTGTTCCCTCCCCCTCCCTCTCTTCATTCATTTTGTGAATCCAATTACATATATAATACTGATTTTATATATATTAAAACCTCTTGATTGCTCAGGCTCTCTTCATTTTATTTAAAATTTTGTATTAATACACTTTATTTTTTAGAGCAGTTTTAGGTTTATAGCAAAATTGAGCAGAAAGCAGAGAGAGTTCCCATATACACTCTATCTCCACATACACACAATCTCCCCAACCATCACGTCTTGCACCACAGTGGTATATTTGTTACAATTCATGAGCTCACATCGATGCACCGTTATCACCCAAAGTCCATAGTTTTCCTTTGGGTTGACTCTTTTTTTTTTTTTATAATTTTTTGTTTATTGCAGTAACATTGGTTTATAACATTGTAAAAATTTCAGGTGTACATCATTGTACTTCTATTTCTGCATAGATTACATCATGTTCACCACCCAAATACTAATTACAACCCATCACCACACACATGTACCGAATTATCCCTTTCACCCTCCTCCCTCCCCTCTTCCCCTCTGGTAACCACCAATCCAATCTCTGTCCCTATGTGTTTGTTTATTGTTGTTATTATCTACTACCTAATGAAGGAAATCATACAGTATTTGACCTTCTCCCTCTGACTTATTTCACTTTGCATTATACCCTCAATGTCCATCCATGTTGTCACAATGGGTTCACTCTTAATGTTGTATATTCTACAGAATTGCGCAAATGCGTAATGACATACATCCATCATTGTAGTACAATACAGAATAATTTCATTGCCCTAAAAATCCTCTGTTCTCTGCCTATTTGTCCCTACCTCTCCCCTATCCAAGTTGTTTTTTTATCTTTTTACTGTCTTCAGGGTTTTGCCTTTTCCACAATATCATATAGTTGGAATCACACATATGCAGCCATCTCCGATTGGCTTCTTTCACTTCACAATATGCATCTAAGCTTCCTCCATATCTTTTTCATGGTCTGACAGCTCATTTCTTTTTAGTGCTGAATAATATTCCATTGTCTGGATATACTACAGTTTATTTATCCATTCATTGACTGAGGAATACTTTACTTGCTTCTAAGTTTTGGCATGTATGAGTAAAAGCTTCTATAAACATCTGTGTACAGTTTTTACGTGGGCATAAGTTCTCAACTCCTTTGGATAAATACCAAGGAGCACAATTGCTAGACTGTATGGTAAGAGTATGTTTAGTTTTGCAAAAACTGTGAAAGTGTCTTCCAAAATGGCTATACCATTTGGCATTTTCACAAGGAATGAATGAGAGTTTCTATTCCTCCACATCCTCACCAGCATTTGGTTTTGTCAATGTTTTGCATTTTGGCCATTCTAACAGGCGTCTAGTGCTATCTCATTGTTGTTTTAATTTCCATTTCCCTAATGATATATCATGTTGAACACCTTTTCAAATACTTAGTTGCCTTCTATTGATCTTCTTTGATGAGGTGTCTGTTCAGGTCTTTTGCTCTTTTTTTAATTAGGGCTTTCATTTTCTTATTGTTGGCTTTTAAGAGTTCCTTGTATATTTTTGCTAATAGTCCTTTGTTAGATGTGTCTTTTGCAAATATTTTCTCCCAGTCTTTGGCTTGTTTTCTTAGTCTCTTGATAGTGTCTTTCACAGAGCAGAAGTTTTTAATTTTAATAAAATCTAACTTATGAATTCTTTCTTTCATGGATCGTGCCTTTGATGTTGTATCTATAAAGTCGTCTCCATACCCAAGGTCATCTAGATTTTCTTCTATGTTATCTTCTAGAAATTGTATGATTTTTGTTTTACATTTAGGCCTGTTATCCATTCTGAGTTAATTTCTGTGAGGGATGTATGGTCTGTGTCTAGATTCATTCTTTTGCATGTGGATGTCCAGTTATTCCAGCATCATTTGTTGAGAAGATTATCTTTGCTTCATTTAATGCATTTGCTCCTCTGTCAAAGATCAGTTGACCAAACCTATGTGAGTCTATTTCTAGGCTCTCTATTCTGTTCCATTGGTCTCTTGTCTTTTCTTTTGCCACTACAACGCTGTCTTGATTACTGTAGCTTTATAGTAAGTCTTAAAGTCAGGTAGTGTCAGTCCTCCCACTTTGTTCTTCTGCTTCAATATTGTGTTGGCTCATGGGTCTTTTGCCTCTCTGTATAAACTTTAGAATCAGCTTGTCAATATCCAAAAAATAACCTGCTGGATTTGATTGAGATTGCATTGAATCTATAGAACAAGTTGAGAATAACTAACACCTTGATGATATTGAGTCTTTCTATCCATGAACATGAAATATCTCTCCATTTATTTAGTTCTTCTTTGATATCTTTTATCAGAGTTTTGTGGTTTTCTTCATATACATCTTGTACATATTCTGTTAGATTTCTACATAAGTATTTCATTTTGGGGGGCTGCTAATATTAATGGTATTATGCTTTTAATTTCGAATTTCACTTGTTCATTGCTAGTAGTTTTAAACTTTTCTAGTGTAGGGCTGAAGAAGCTCTTAAGTCAAGTCTATCAGGAGCTCTGCTGAGCTGGCAGAGAGGGCTGAGCTGCCAGATATCAGAATAGCAACAAGCCAAAAATGAACGTGTTAAGCCTTTAATCACTTACTGAGATGCTATTAGCAAGAGAAAGCCCCAGCTCCTCCTCTTCCATTTTCTCCCATGGAAAGGCACACAGTTGAAGAGCAAGCGGATTAACATAGAAGTGAGGGTCATCTCACTGTTGAGGGAGCCCCAAGCAAAATTGTCTGGCAGTTTTATGGACCTGGGGTCAAGGGAGGAGGGCAAGGGGAGAGGACTGGGAGTGGAAAAGTACTGGGTATTGAGTCAGAGTGAGGAAAAGTGTCTTCAAGGTTTTCCTCTCCTCTCTCCATAAGGAAGCCTCAGCGAAGCTGCCTGAAGGAGACCTCTGCCCAAAGCCTCAGATGAAGATACCTAGGAATGAAGGCACAGGGGCTAAGAATGCAAATATACAAGAGCATGCCTGGTCAAAGGGGCCTGCGTCCTTGACTGCAACTCCCTTCAGAGGCTGCGATGCATTGGCTGTGCACTAGGTCTGGGGAGGGGAGGGCAGCTTTCCTCCATATGATCTGCCAGTTGATGCCTTTGTAACTGCTGTCATTGAGCCTGAAAGATCGCATTTAGGTTTTCAACCAGGAGCTGAACAATGGCTTTTCTAGTTCCTAAAACAAATGCCCTGGGTATATATGAAATCACTTTGTTCTACATGTCCCTATCTTTAATGTCCCCAAGCACTATACAATCTCTGTCAACTTTGCTCTGCTCTCAACCCTGTAGCATCCACTTTCTGCTAGGACCTGTGGTGTTTTGCCCTGCATATTTGCAGTCCATCTCTCAGCATGGACAGTGGGGAATAATCACCCATATTTATTGGACCCTACCTCTCTATTTCCTATTCCAGTGGCAAATACCCCACTCTAGCTGCTGCAGCAGCCATGTTCTCCAATATCTGCCTCCCTAGCTCAGTGTGAATGTTATGACCTTGGGGTCTATCTCCCATGCTCCCTGAGACCTTGGGGTCTATCTCCATGGTGTCTGAAAATTGTTCCAAGGCAGAGAGCCAGGGTGAAGATAAGACTCACTTTGGGTGTTTTGCTTTTCTCTGGGATTGCAGTCCTCTGCCGTCTATTGTCCAATACCTGAAAACAGTTGCTGCAGGCACGTTGTCTAGTTTAATGGTTCTGTACAGCAGGATGGGAAACCCAGTATCAGCAATTCATCTCTGAGTAGTGATAAAGGTTTCTCTATGTCATGATTATATTTTTGCACTGGAATTTGCCTTATAGTTTGTCAAAATCATGTGATCTGAAGAACAAAGAGAAAAGCAACATTGTAATAGACAAATCATTGGCAATTTTGGTGTGAATTTTCTAAGAAATACAAGATATTATTTACTCCAATTTAGGGATAAATATTTAATGCAAAATTAAAAGTATAACCACCAACCCTGCAAATGGTAAAATAGGATAGTGGTAAATTTGTTCTAGAAAAATCTAACAGGTAAATGTCTGGCCATGAAATAAAATAAATGAATGAAAAATAACATGCTGGCCAACAATTATAGCTGACATTTCAAAATTTAAAAAAATGGAAATATTAAAAAAAACTAAGAAATTTAATTGGTTAATGGAATTTTTACAGAAAAAGTCTCTTAGATCTTATCAATAATTATGTAATTAAAATTAAAATATATTCATAATCAAAAAAACACATTTCAAGAAATTGTGGTGTTATATTTTCAGTAAACATGGTTAAATCAAAATGGCAAAAAAGGGCAGGCCCGGTGGTATAGCAGTTAAGTGGGTGCGCTCCACTGCACTGGCCTTGGGTTCACAGGTTCGGATTCCGGGTGTGCACCGACACACTGCTTGTCATGCCATGCTGTGGTGGCATCTCATATAAAGTAGAGCAAGATGGGCACAGATGTTAGCCCAGGGCCAATCTTCATCAGCAAAAAGAGGAGGATTGGCATTGGATGTTAGCTCAGGGCTAATCTTCCCCACCAAAAAAAAAAAAATTAGAGAAATCCATTTAATTAACATAAAAATAATCTATTTTTGAAAATGTAATAGCCTTTATCTAAAAAAATTCTTGGTAAATTGGTTTTTAATTGTACTTATTTTAAAATTATATAATTTTTTCTTTATATGTGAATTCATATTTTTCTCCATCTTACTGAGTTGGTTTTGGAAACGTATAATTTTCTAGTAAGTATTGCATCTGTTTTTGTTACTTATTGGCACACAAGTTAGGTGTGAATTGATCTTATGATTTAAAAGTCTCTATATTTGTAATCGTTCCTAACTCATTTTTTATATTGTGTAATTATTTATATTTGTCCTCTTTGTGCTTAGTTAGCCTTTCCCCAGTTTAGTTGTATAAATGATTTTTACATTTACTGATTGATTTCAAACTTTTTCAGATCACTAATGTGGGAATCTATGTTTTATAATTATTATTTATTTTCATCTGCTTTCCTTGTTTTTATAATGTTTGTTTATCTTGCTTTACAAGTTTAACCAGTGAGGTAAAAGTTTTTAAGTTTAGTTACATTATTTTTATAGTCTTTGTTTCAATAAAAAAGATATAGATTTAAACAGTGAAATTATGTTTATATTCGTTAATAAGACAATGATTTAGAGCTATATATTTTCATCTCAGTCCATCTTTTTTCATTATTTTATGTATTTTGAAATTTACATCTCTAATTTTCACTATTTTTAAGTAATTTTCTTATTAGCCTAGATTGGTGATTAAAGCTAGGACCTGTTGCCAGTGTGGGGACTTCATTTTACCTCTCTATAAATCCAATTCTTTGTAATAAAATGTGTTTACAGTGTATCTACTTCATTTGCTTAGCCAATACCTCGGTGTTTATTCCCTGGATACGGAAGAATGTTCCGTATCTGTATCCATGGGGCTAGTCCTAGTTCTAGAATCCAGGATTCAGGCTGCTTTGACCCTGGTATGGACACAATACGAGAGCAAGATTTGAGAAAATGACAGCTCTAATTGCAGGCAGGCCAGTACAAGAGAGAGACTCGAGATTCAAAAGACCAGAGTCACACTTGAGTAGCAACTTCCTGTCTGGATTCACAAATCAGGTGCAAGTCCTCCTCTACTGGTGAACAAAGGATGGAAAAAAAGAGGAAGGCTTCTCTCAATTAGTTACCTGAGAGGGAAGCCTGTCTATTATTTCAGCCGCTGTTCTATTGGATTGCGAGAGTAACAGGCAAGGAGTTAAAGATTTTGCACATATTATTCAAATTTACTGTGTGCTTAATTATTTTTGTTTTTTTTAGATGTATTAATTTGGATAGCCTGCTGGTTTTAGCTAGAGTACTGACGCACCACTTATTTTTCAGACCTGACAAATTTACTTAGGATGTTAATGCACCAGTGTCCTCTCTTCAGTATGTTTGCTGTCTAAACCAAGGGAAGCCTGGGCCAATTACACCACGCACGAGTGCCCTACAATTTCTACTGATATTAGCATTAGGAACATGTGTGTATATGGGTTTTACAAGTACCTACAACTCTTGAAACATTTTATTTCTAGTTCTTCTGGAACTAAGATTATAAGCTAAGATTTTACCAAAATGGAAAGTCGGAAAGAAAAGGTAAGATATTTTGTGGTTGTTGTTTTGGAAGTTGGTTCTTTAGTTAGCTAAGCAGAAAATCTTTTGGAGAGGTCTGTTAGGTGTGTTTTTGTAGTGTCTGTATTTTAAGATTATGCTGATGTAGTCAACCTACTGCTGGTAGTTGGATTATCAACTCAGAGTGAGAATTCTTAGAGTTTCAGTGCATAATCATAGTAGTTGAAACCAGGAAAGGGTGAATGGAATAGCCAAATGGGAAGAATGAAAATAAGAGTAAAATATTTGTGGAAATTTATATATTTGGGGAAGTGCAAATAAGAAGTGCTGTCAGCAAAGCGAATACAAAGGTGGATTATAGAAGTGGGAGAGAAACTAGGTACACTGTACACTGAATTGCAACATAAGTGAGGAGAATGAGAGAAAGAGTGATTGAGAGAGAAAGACAGAGAGAGGAGAGGAAGAGAGAGACAGATGCTGTGAAGTGGAGAAAGACAGTGTAAATGAAAAAAAAGCTGGATATGAAACGTGGGTCATCACTGATGACCAGTGAAAGTGCAATTTCAATGGCAGGGTGGTGGTTGAGTCTAGATTATTAAGTATTGTAGAATATCCTGAAAGGAATTAAAATTATAATGTAAATAATAATACTATTGTACCCAGGTTTCCTCTATAATAAAAATTTAAGTAATTATTAGCTTTGTGTTTTAGAAAATTTCAGACAGTTATAGAATATTATATTGTAAAATATTTTAGTGCTCATGGGGACAAAGAATCAGCATCTGTGTGAGCCATAAGCAATAGAGAACATGTATGTTTGTGTGATTGTCTTTGCTTTTACAGAGAAAGAACGTTTGCAAAATTTTCACCCCCTTTTTGTTCTCAACATAAATTAGCTCTGACCACATTGAGGGTGATCACCTAGTCTTGCTCATGGTCACACTAGCTTCAAATCGTTTCCACAAATAAGTTTTCAGCTCTGCTCTTTCTGCTGACATTTTCATACACTGCCATCCTACAGCAGATGGCTGAGGATTCTAATCAAGAGATTTTGTACAAATCAACAAAAATCTCTGGCCAGAATCTGTAGTTATTGAGGAAAAAAAAGTCCAGAACCATATGTTCCAGTATCCTGCATGCTACTTTGTTAGGAAGTTTGCACATCATTTAATCATCCTGTTTCATATTAAAGTATAATCCTTCACTGTGTCAGCAGCTCTGTGCTTAATGCAGCCTAAGTCAGCCTGCTTTGTATTAAAGAACCACATAGGTTTTTAAATACAATATCATAGCTCTTCCTTCCAACTGTGGCTCGGTATGTCCTTAATAAAGGGATATATGTATATGGCTTTCAAGTTTTATCCCTAGTACGAATTTAAGGTAACTCTACCCCAAATGCATTATTCACAAAGCACAAAATAAAATATGATGTTTTTAATAAGCAACTGCGCAATCCAGGTCAAATTCTAATGTGAGCTGAACTGTAGACAATTACAGCTTTTCTTGTAATCAAGATCAGGGCCTGAACATGTATATTTTAAGAGTCCAACAGCAGCTTTAAATGAGTTTGACTTTCTGAGCAATAGACTTAAATGAAGCTAAAACATATATCTATGATTATAGCTTCATTTACATGTAATGTTATATAATTGCTGCATTGCAATGAGATAGGGTTATGATATAGCAAATTGTATGTAATAGATTATGTTTGCTTAAATAGCTCCATCATTTTTTTTTTAAATGACCTTAAATAGAGGTCAATTCCAACACATTTATACATTGACACTTGCATTTGAACCTGTTTTTCTCTTACATATCTTAACAACAAAACACAAATTAACTGCATTGAATCAAAGATACACATAAATTTCAATCTATGCACAATCTAAATTTATAACCCCAGTGCATTCCTAGAAGTTGCATCATGATTTAGTTCTTGTAAAGTGGAGGATGCTTTCCCATAAAGATAATTATAAAATTGCAGGAGTTTGCATTCCTCACAAATTTCTCTATATAAAATCATAGATAGGATCAATAACATGCTCTTAAAGCAAAGAAACAGCAACTATAGCTTTTGCAAGTATTGGAATAGAGAAATTTGGTGTAAGTTTCATGAAACGGCCATACATATATTATAAACTTCACTTATAGAAGGTTTTCAGTGTCCTTTATAATGTACATAAAGAAAAAACACTCTACGCTTCTATCATAAATTTGATCCATCAGGTACACGTTATGATAAATATTAAAATGCAATTAGTAATGTTTTTGTTCTCCTACAGAAGCCCTTTACAAAATTATTTGTTTGCCCATGTAAAAGTAAATGCTATTCAAGGAAGTTTGAACTGATTCCCATTTTCCTCTAAGTAAATGTTCTACTTGGAAGAAGCATTTGAAATCTTCTCGCCGACCTTAAATTTACTTCAAGGTCCTCTAAAAGGCTTTAGTAAATATTTTATGATTGGTCATAATGGCTTCACTCTCCTCCTTCAAAAAGAAGTTATAAAGAAAAATCCAACACATTTCTTTCTCCAAATTCACCTTGATTTACTTAAAACTTCTAAGTCTACCATCAGAAAAAATATAGGTCTTATAAGTATAACTGCTGTTAAAAAGAAATCTTACATATTTATATATTTTTACATATTTCTTTACATAAATCAGTATAGTTATAAACAAGAAAAACATTACTGAATCATTCAGAAACTTTCAAGACATAATCTCTCTTCACAGACACACACAACACAAAATTTAAAAAGTTATATTACATTTTCCACCTTTCATCAGACACAGTTGGAGAAAAAGTCAGGTGAGGGGCCGGCCCTGTGGCTTAGCAGTTAAGTGTGCGCGCTCCGCTACTGGCAACCTTGGTTCAGATCCTGGGTGCGCATCGACCCACAGCTTGTCGGGCCATGCTGAGGCGGCGTCCCACATACAGCAACTAGAAGGATGTGCAACTATGATATACAACTATCTACTGGGGCTTTGGGGGAATAAGGAGGAGGACCGGCAATAGATGTTAGCTCAGGGTCGGTCTTCCTCAGCAAAAAGAGGAGGATTTGCATGGATGTTAGCTCAGGGCTGATCTTCCTCACACACACAAAAAAGTAAAAAAAAAAAAAAAAAGTCAGGGGAAATTGAGATATGTGCTAATTAGGCATCAGTAAAGATGGAGAGAGAGAAGAAGTGAAAAGAAATAATGGCACATTGCAAGAATTATTCTCCTGTGGATGGAAATCCATAATTTTCTTTTTTTTACAGTCGCATGATTGGGGCAGTGTGGTATTGGCTAAGAGCTTCTAAAATACCTATATAATGCCTCACTGTTGTTTTTTTTAAAGCAGAGACGAGAATCAATAGATATGAAAGTAGAATCTCTCGTATGAAAGACCAAGAACAAATCTATAGACAGACAAAGTAACTTGAAGGAGGCAGAGAAGACTAACCGGGAGGTGAACACCAGGTATGGGGCTATGGGGTTATTAATCTTCTCAGACTCCAGGTAGGTCAAGTACAAAAAATATAAAAGAAAAGAAGATGATGCTGAGAAAAGGGAAAATCAAAAACTGAGAGATATCTTTGAAATGAAAAATATTATAAAAGTTAAAATTTAACTAGAAGGTTTGGAAAATAAACTCATGCCCCCACCTTCCACAGGTGAAACAAGAAAAAAAAAAAGGTGGAAAATTTCGGAGAAATTATGTTTTAAAAATTAGTTGATCAGTCTAGCAAGTCCAATGTCTGAAATAAATGCCAGATGGACAGAATAGAGGATGTAGAGGGGACGAACTTATAAAAATATTTTTTAGGGGCCGGCCTGACGGCATAGCAGTTAAGTTCGCGTGCCCCACTTCAGTGGCCCGGGGGTCGCATGTTTGGATCCCAGCGCAGACTTGCACTGTGGACCTCTGCACTGCTTGTCAAGCCATGCTGTGGCAGTGTCCCATATAAAGTAGAGGAAGATGGACACCGATGTTAGCCCAGGACTGATTTTCCTCGGCAAAAAGAGAAGGATTGGCAACGGATGTTAACTCAGGGCTAATCTTCCTCACAAAAATATATATATATTTTTTAAATTGTCAGAATTTAAAGACATAAATTGCTAGGTTGAAATATTCCACCAAATAAAAAGCATAATGGGAGCAAATAGATGTTCCATAAGGGGTAGTGTGGTAATACTAGGGGAAATAGGTAGGTCACACGAATAAAATGTCCATATATCTTTCAAACATTTTTTTACATTTGAAAGAAGATGTGAACATTGTTAATAATTCCTCTGTGACCATTGATTTGATTTGGACCAGAACTGCCCAGGCAAAGCAAGATGATTGATCACCCTATGTACTAAATATCTGTAATTAGAAAAGTTTCAGTATTCTTAACAGAAATGCGAAAAGCCAGAAACGAATGAGGAAATGCCTTCAAAATGGTGAGAGAAAATTATCTTAAACCTAGAAGTCTATATTCTCTGAACATGTACATAATAAGCATGAGGGTAAAATTTGCAGAAAAGACCCTGATAACATAAAGGTCATAGCTCGATTTATTAAGGGTCATTTTTTTTCAAAGTGGAAACTACATTGCAGTAAGTAACAAATGAATTAAAATAGAGAAATAGAAGACAATCAACACTTTTTTCCTTGAAGTTCAGTTATATGGCAAGGAAAGAGATAAATTGTTTATATGAATGGGAGTGGATATAGGATTGAGGAAGAAATTTTGGGTTTTATTTTCATTAAATGAGAAGTTGAGCATGCTTTTTATCAAAAAGGAAGAGAGTCAGAATAGGAAACAATAATAATAATAATGATAGAGAAGAAATAAGGATGAAAGAATGATAAAGAGAGGAAAATCCATGAAGGGAAATTATATAGTATCTAAAGTTAAGGAGAGAAATTCTCATTGGACAGAATATGTAGCATTTTATTTCTTTCACTGCAACAGCAAAAAATGAGGCAAGAATTCTGAGGCTTGTAAGGGATTTGAAAGTTAAGGTAAAAATTGTAGCTCATTCTTGCCTGATGGGCTCATTGGTGTAGCAAGATGTAAATTCAACTAATTATAGAGGTGGGCATGGGGAAAAATGATAGGGTTTATCAGCCTGCAGAATTTTTGGGGGGGATTTATTTTAAGGCAGGTCTGCTGTCAACGAATGCTCTCAGGTTTTTATTTTACATGCACAAACATCTTTAGTTTGACTTAACTTTTGGAAAACAGTTTTGCTGGATACGAGATTCGTTGTGCACTGTGAATACGTCATCTCACACCTGTTGGCTCCACTGTTTCTCATGAGAAGTCAGCTGTTTAACTTATTGTGGTTTCTTTCTATATGAGTTATTTTTCTCTTGCAGTTTCAAGATTTTCTCTTTATCTTTGGCTTTCAGTGTGTTTATGTGTTTTGGTACGACTCTGTGTTTAGCCAACTTGTAGTTTGTTTAGATTTTTGGATGTGTGGGTTAATGTTTTTCATCAAATTTAGGAAGTTTTCTGCCATTCTTTCTCCAAACATTTTTTCTGCCCCTTTCTTTTTCTTCTCTCCTTCTAGTACTCCCATTACGTGTCAGTTGATGTGCTTAGTGGTAGCCCACATTTTTCTGAGGCTTTGTTTATTTTCTTTCATTCCTTCTCTCTCAGTTCTTCAGATTGTGTAACCTCTATTCATCTATCTCGTTTGTTTATTTTTTTTCTTCTGCCAGCTCAGATCTATTGGTAAGCCCTTTTAGTGAAAGTTTTCATTTCAGTTATTGGACTTTTCAACTGCACAATTTTCATTTGGTTCTTTTTAAAAATAATTTTACTTCTTTATTGATATTACCTATCTGAAGAGTCATCTTTATCATACTTCCGTTTAGTTATTGCAACACGATTTGCTTTAGTTTTTTGAACATACTTATACTGTTGCTTTGAAGTCTTTGCTAATTCCAACATCTAGGCCCTTCAAAAGTATTCTCTTTGTCTCTCTTACATATGTATGTGTCATACTTTCTTGTCTCTTCGTGTCTCAAAATTTTTTTATTGCAAACTCAATATTTTATACAATATATTGTAGTAACTTTGGAGTCTGACCCACCCTACTTCTGAGAGTTGTTGTTGCTGTTGGTTTATTTCTTTATTTACTGACTTAGCAAGATTAATTCTGTGAAGTCTATTTCTCCTCCTATGTGCTTCCTTCGATGTCTCTGCTCGGGTTTTTTTCCTTGTTTTTATTTTTGAATCTGGTTTCCTTGGGGTCTCTCCTGGGTTAGCATAGTTTAGCAAACGGCCACTTATTGGTCGGTAGGTGAGTTTAAGCCCTCTGTACCCATAAAGTCTGCACCACTTACCATTGGATCTCTGTGTGGCCTGTGAATTGATTTCAAAGTTCAGTTAATTCACTAGTTGTCATATTTTCAGCACCAGGGATTAATAGTTCAGAGTACCCTTTCCAGTGACTCTTGAAAGAGTGAAGCCTTCCAGATACTAGGATGAGTGTGATTTTAGCAGAGCCTTCTTTTTCTCTTTCCTCAATCTCTCTTTTAAACTCCTGGCTATCTGCTTTAGTGGTAGCACAGAGCTGTTAGCCTCCTCCGATTGTTGGCCACCCAAATGGGAAATGGTGAGATTGAGGAGAAGGAAAAACACGAATTTGCTGCCGCTGCCCACCCTGAATAGATTCTTCACAACAGGGAGTTAAGGGAGACAGGAGCTGGTGTTGATCACCGATTGCTGAGTCCACCCTGACTAGCTCTTTCACAGCAGACACCTGGGAGGGATATCTCTACCAGTCCTTGTGTTTACTCATACCAATCAGAATAGATGCTCTGTAACAGGAAACTGGGGGAGATAGTTGCTGCCACTGGCTCAAATGCCACAGCCTATCACTGTTCTTACTAAGTTTCTGTAGATTTTGTTAAGTAGATGCTTTGCATTTTGCTAAATGTCCTTTGGCCAACTTCCAGAGCTTTAAATTCTTCTCTAGGATAATTCATGTTTCTGTGGGGGATAGAATTCACCTAACTTATCAAATGGTCGTGCCAGATAGTCTACGTTCCATAACAGGGGATTTGAGGAAAGAGAAGGAAATACGGACTTGTCAAAGAGACAAGAAATTCTGAGGACATATAAGTGGACAACAATCTACACATTTGTGAAATTTTGGTGAAACAATGTCAGAGAGAATGGATTTCATTTTCTAGAAGTGGTCTATATTCTGTGTGAAAGGATGCATCTATAGGATAGGCAGATTAATTTTTGATTTGAAAGCTGCAATAAATCTATCAGAAAATTTTCAGGGCAAGAAAATAGATGGTAAATAGAAATGCAAAGAAATTAATGAACTAAGGTACTAACCTTCATAAGAAAGAAAGAATATAAATAAGAAGGGTGTTGAAACACTGAGAGGGAATAATGTTGTCAAGATATTTGTGATCTCAGCAATCTCTGTGTAATTATTTTGGAGGAATACAAGTTTGTGGTCAGAGGTATTCTAGAAGTGGAGTGATTCTCAGTTAATGAGAAATCTCATGACATACCCTTCAGAGTAGCAACTGCTGCTGTAATTTTAAGACACATGTCATTTTACATGAAGTCATCAAGCAATTATGCAAGTAAGTCTTGCTGGAGTGATTTTCCATAGATTTGAAATTATCCATGGATCTTAATGACCACCATTTCCTTCTCCCCACAGGTCCACCATTTCTTTAGTTCACATTGTCTCATCTATCTCTCAGATCTCAGTCCTAAAACACCAAATCACTGTATACTATAATCAGGGAATATGCAGGAAAAGAGTGTGCTATTCTGTCAGTTGTCAACTTTGCATGTCAGTCACTCATTTGAAGGTTTCTTTTGCATTGCATTGCAGAGGACCCCAACACTACATGTACTGGGTCCTCTTTCATTTTATGGATCTGGATTAGATTTTGCCACTGAGAGTAACTCACAAAATATTTGGAAGGTGGGAGGAGGAAAAGTTATTTTTCTTGAGAGGTCACAACCCTAGTACAGTGGCTTCTCAGTCTTCTTTGTAAGCACTGCTTTTCTCTCCCTATTAAGATGGTGGTGGAATTTTCCCAACAAATTATGGAAAGCTGCTTGAGTATTTCATGATGAAGTTATGAATGAATTTTTCTCACCTTGACCTTCAGTCTCCCAGCTCTTTACACATTCGTGCAAATCCAACATTAGATCTATGTTAAACTCCTTTATTTCTGTAATATTAAGAATGGCTCTGGGTTCCTGGCTACTCTCAGACTGATGCAAGGGATGCTTACTGGCAGGGCCGTTCTGTCAAAATATGTGTCCTGTATTAGCTTAATTATTTCAAATTGGTAGACTTGTTTCTTTCACAGAGCAGGAGACATGGCTGCCAGAAATGATTAGAGCTACTTATGCAGACTCTACATCAAGTTTTTAATTAAAACGAACAACCAAAACCACCTAAGAAAGTACTTACTTGCTCCAACTTGATCATGTAAAGTCCCAGGAAGTTCCCAGTAAAGCTAAATTGTGGTGGTGGGCATAGAATCAATTTCCTAAAAGAAGGAAATCCTTCCCAATAGAAAGTAGACAGACAAAGTAATACATGATCATTAAAACAACAGAACATTTTCTTCTTATGTAACACAATTGAAAGGCAAATATAGTGGTTAAGAGCACACACTGTGGAACCAGATAAACTAAGTTTGATTTCTGTCCTTATACTGTATTAGCAGTTTTCTTAACCATTGTATATTAGTTTCTTCATCTGTAAATGAGGGCAAATAATAGTACCTAGGGTAAAAAATGAAAAATATTAATATATTTAATATAGTGAGAATAGTTCTTGGGGTACAGTGAGAGCACAATAAATGTTAGGCAAAAACTAGAATTCTAGTTAAGCTCTTTTTCAATCCAAAGTCTAAAGTTTTCTTTAACTTACTCCTGACCAATGCAATTATGAAACTATCACAGTAACATGTGACTTTTTCTTTTTGGAAGGCTCAATACTTTGGCTAGATCTTGCTTTACACATTTAAGACAGATAATACAGTTTCAATCCACATGAAGAATACCAGAGTTTTCTGTGACATCACCCCCTCACCCCACTCCCATTGGATTCATGATCATTGGAAATTAGATAGATTCTCAGAAAGCTGGCTGGAAACTTTCTGCAAATAAATTGCTGGGACCCTTCCAAAAGTTCTCCACAAGATACATCTCGGTCACACAAACATCTGATATTTTGAACATATTATCTATAGTAAGATTTACCTTTTTTCTCTTTCTTTATTTGCATTGCCTAACGTACTAGAGTTCAAACAGGAAAGAAACACTAATGCAAAAATTTAACTGAGGTGACACTCACATCCCTTCTAGGTTGTCTAAATTTAAACTTGCACAGACAGTGCTAACTACATCACGGTTTATCCCTCTGGTGGCTGGCACATGTTTTTGACTTTGATTTTAAAATATAACATAATTTCAAAAAATGTTAAAATAGAAATGTACCTTAGAATAAAAAAAGACAATAATTTAACAGTAATCTTATTTGGCTTCACATATGCTGTTTAAACTAAGTAGAAATTGTTTGACAGAAGACAAAGCAGTGAATTGTGAGGATGAACCTGAGACAAACAACTCTAGAAACAAATAATTGATAATCTGAGGGAAAGTTAAAGATGAAATTAAGAGCCACACCAAAGAGATATAGAAGCAATATAAACTATTTTAGGGAAACAGCAAATTTAACTACAATATGACAGATATAATAGAATATATATATTCTATTCTAATTATTTCCCAAAGGCTGGACCTCCAAATACTATTATATTGGGCATTAGGGTTTCAACATATGAATTTTGAAGAGACACAAACATTCAGTCCATAGCATGTATATATGTATATATATGTGTATATGTATATGTCTCTGTCTGTGTGTATGAATTGACATAGAAAAATGTATAAAAGCCTCTAAGAACTATATTATGGTCTAAGTACTGAATCCGAGTTGGTATATTTGTAATCTGGACCTAAATGGTAGACCTTAAGTGCTATGGACTGAATGTTTGTATTCCCTCAAAATTCATATACTGTAACTCTATCCTCAATTAGAGTTAGATTAGATCATGGAGTGGGGTCCTCATGATGGGATTACTGCACTTATAAAAAGTGGGGGAGAAAAGGAGTCTCTCTCTGCTCTCCACCATGTAGGGACCCAGCAAGAAGACAGCTCCCTGCAATCTAGGAAGGGAGCTCTCAGCAGAACTCGACCATACTGGCACCTTGATCTTGGACTTCCCAGCCTCCAGACTGTAAGAAATAAATTTCTATTGTTTAAGCCACCTGGTCTATGACATTCTGTTATAACAGCCCAAACTGAATAAGATATCAAGTAATAAAGAAAACATAAGAATCTTAAATCAGACCTAAAATATTAGCCATACAACCTGAGAGTGACCTTCTTTAGAAGGCTCATTCTGGCCACATTTCATAGCATATTTTCAAAGAAATTTTTTGGATTCATCTTCTAAATTAGGTTTCAAAGATTGTATTTTTATATTTTATATTTTCTTAAAATGTGATCAATCAGTAACTTTTTTTCTCTTTCCATGAATCTTGAAAGAAGTTTATACAATAGCTTTTTTATTACTAATTCTTATTGAGTTAGTTGTCCAACATATTATTGTAAAGAATTTACATTATCTTATTCATTTTTAGTGTCAATGTTTAAGATATACTTTTTTATTTGGTGCTACTATTCTCTCAAGTAAATAGGACATTTTGCAGGAACACTCTACAGAATGTTTCAACGTTCGGTTAGAGAAATCATAGAAGCATAAAAACAGCCTTATCATGAAAGAACACAGAGCAAACGTTAGTCTGTTAGGAGACTTGACAAAATGGACGATAATCAGCAACACACTGCTCATTGATTATTTTACTATTCTTGGCTGTATCAGTGCTTATAGAAACTAAATTATTTTGTTCTCAAAAAATAATTTTGGTCTAATGTTGAAGAGGATATGTCATTTGCTGAGAATTGTGAGTCTTCTCTTCAGCTCTGTATAGAATGCTTCTGGAATGCAAAATGAGAGTTCACAAAACTGATATTTTTGTTCTATTAATGTTTAATTATTGGGTACAATTTTGCAAAAGGAGTAAAACACTATTCCGAGAATAATGATGATGTTTAGGGGAAAAAAAGATCATTTATCTTTTCAATGAACTTTTTCTAAAAGCAATTCTATTTGTAGAAGCTGTATCTTGTGCCAGTTATCACATGGTTTAGTTAGAAATCTTTACCATGATCTGTTTTCCTTAGTCTTCACAGGAAGATTATCATTAGTAATTATAAAGTCATATCCTATGCATTTAGGTTACCACAGAAATGGATTTTTTCAAGGTGACTTCATGTTTTCATCACTAATAATATCTTTAACTATTTTCTTGGAAAAATATAGCCATTATGGTATTGATAGTACTACTGTTAAGTTTTGTCATTCATAATGAATGCACTACAATAAAGCTTTCCAGAAAAATAGCATGTTTCTTGAATAAGAGAAAAAAAGCAATTTCAAAACCATCATAAATTTTGTAATAAAACTCGTAATAGAATTAAAGTCTAAAATTGAAATTCCATGAGCTTGTTAAAATAATGCGCATCTCTTCTTAATAAGAGTAAATATTAAAATAGTAGAACCATTTAATTATTTCAAGGGAGTATTCACTTGAAGTAACATAAAATAAAATAAAGTACTATGTATTTAAATATCATAATTCCCCAGATATGCATATTTACACACATTTAGTGCTTGTTAGTGTCCACCATGGAAGAATAAGAAACAGATACACACAAACTTCAATTTGCCCTTTTGCACACCCAAAGTATAGTGAATGATTCCATAGGAAAAAATAAACTGATTTTTCAGTTTTGATACATATATAAATTGGAATATCTGTGTTTATTTAACTTGTAAATACCAACCTTGCATCAAAACGAGTGATTCAAATGGCTGAAAATAAGCTCTTCTTAGAGTGTATGGATAAATAATAAATAAAATATATGGACTGAATGTCAGTATTTAGTAAAGGTGTGGTGGCTCTCATATGAGCATGTCGGAAAGTTAATTAGTCTTTCATTTCACCACCACAGTGATTCTGCTCAGCCTGCTTACAGCAACGGGCCAGTATAATGCATCCTCTAAATTAACCTGACTACTCCTAGGGTCTTGACTTTAATGTTTAGCTTCAACGGCTGAGATAAACACAAAATATATTATTGTTAATCAATACTATGGAAGTGCCCTTACTAAAATCCCTTTAAATAACTGCACAATTAAACGAAAGTATCCATTTCCATTGTAAAATACACATTTTGGTGCTTATTGGATACTGATTATTTATGGCCGATAGGCCAGTCCCTAAGAAGGTGGCATACTTTACACGAAAACTAATGATGCAGTCAATCATTTAGATTTGTTCCCAAGCTTATTTATGTTAGTTATATTTTATTGTTGTGGCATAAACATTTTAAAAACAAATCAGATGTAAGTCTGAAAAGAAGAAACATGTTTTAGGGATACTTGAAAACTATAGAAATAAAAAAATGATTTGCTAGGGGCCGGCCGGTGGCGCAAGCGGTTAAATGCACGCGCTCCGCTGCAGCGGCCTGGGGTTCACTGTTCATACCCCGGGTGCGCACCGACGCACCGCTTGGCAAGCCATGCTGTGGCGGCGTCCCATATAAAGTGGAGGAAGATGGGCACGGATGTTAGCCCAGGGCCAATCTTCCTCAGCAAAAAAAGAGGAGGATTGGCAGATGTTAGCAGGGGGCTGATTTTCCTCACAAAAAAAAAAAAATGATTTGCTAAAAGTATCCTTTTTCTTACTACATCAGTGTAAGGCTACTATAAAGCAGTGATGGGATTGGTACATTTCTAAGTAATTATCCCTTCAGATTATGTCACGAGAGTTTTGAACATCTCACCTGTATTTAAGGAAATCCAAATTGGAAATCTGTTATTTATGGAAGAATTCACTATCCTTGGACAGATCCATATTCAAAGGCTTTAATTCTATGTAAAATGTTCAGCACAGGAAATGCTACCTATTTATTTTAAAATAAAATCAAATATTTAAAATATGCACATGTAATTTTCAATGATTTATTGTTTAACCACCTTTTAAATTAGAATTGGAAGGATTTTGCTTATTTTTATTTTATGAATGCTCTAATAATCTTTTATAAGTGCTGTTATAGTATAACAAAAATAACACTGGATTAGGAGTGAAGAGAAATCTGTTCATTGACTGACTTTTTATTAACTGTATTTCATTTCTGAAATTCACATTCCTTCTCTTTAAAATGGTTAAATTGGACTAAATGATCCCCTAGGAACATTTATATACAGGTATATGGTAATTGGATGCTATTCAATTCTTAGTTGATTTGCACCTGTCCAATGAATGTGTTGAAGGTTGATAAAGTTTTAGGAGACTAAGAATATGTTTTGAAAAATCTTTGGAACATACCTGAGTCTTTCTAACAGTAGGAGGTTTTGAAGAGTAAAAGGATTGTCATACCCAGGCTCAAGAATTTTGTTTGGTTGGTTGCTTTTTATTTAGTTTTTCTCCTGGCAAATATGGAAGTAGCAAACCAGTGTTACACAGCTATGGTGATTTCTTGATGAATTATGAAAGGAATTCCACTTTTGAGCAAGCAAAATTTATACGACATAGTTAACTTCATGTAAGACTAGAAATTGCTTCACTCCTGAAAACTAGCCTGAATTATCATTTTCTGAAGGGTTTCTATTGAATTTTAACAGTCTCTTTTAGTGTAATGTGCATTAATTCAAATAATTTAGAACCAGTATATTCATTGGCAATTTGAGAAAATATATAGAATTATCAATGAGCCTTGGCTTTATTAAGCACACTTTTCATTATACTTATGTTGTGAAAAGGTGTTTTCTACTGAAGATTTTCGTAATAACTACCATAATTTCGTTGGCACTTGAAGGATCTGCATACTTCAAATAGTGCATCTTCAAATACTCACTCATTCATTCAATCACTCATCCATTCAACGAAAATTTATTGAGCTCTCATCATGTATCAGGCACTATTCTAGCCACCGTGGGCCCAGTAGCTTGCATTCTGGTTGTAAAGACAGACAGTAAACAATATAACTAGGTATAAATATGACATGGGAATCATGATAAGTGGAAAGAAGGAAACAAAAGCTGGGAAAAGGAGTGTGTAGGGTGGTGAATTTTAGGTAGACGGTCAGAAGAAGGCTTCAATGAGAAATCGACCTTTGAGTAAAGCAAGTGAGGATCTATACACAGATTCCAGGGAGGAGAGCTCTGTAAGCAGAGGCATCTGCAAAAGCAGAGGTTGGAGCAGAAATGCTCCTCCCTTCCTGGAGGCGATACAAGCAGCAGTTAGCAGATGGAGCGAGGGGGGAGTTGTAGGAGATGAGGCCAAGCAATTAAGAGAGTGTGGACAGATTACTTACTGCAGAGCTGTTCAGAAAGTGATCCATGAATTAGTGCCAAGATAAATATAGGCATTGAGAGAAAGTGTTTAAACACTTTTATAGCTATTTGACATTACCATGACATCCAGGAGCGTGATCATTGTTTGAATTTTGCATGTCTTTTTAAAAAAAATTTTTCTATTAATTCATTTCTATTTATTTATTATATTATAACAGCACTGGTCCATGAAAACTTGGGGGAAAGTGGTCCTTTGCCCCACAGATAGTTTGAGAAGCACTGATTTGGGAGCCTATGACTCTTTCTCTGGGTAAGATGGGGAGCAATTGATGTTTAAGGAGAGGACAAGATATGGCTTACTTCTTAGATCAGTCTGGCTTCTACATTGGGAAATGATCAGAGGAGGGACAGGGGCCTAAAAGTGGACATGAGCTAGGTGGCTGTTGAAGGAACAGGTGAGGGAGGATGGTGACTCAGGTCAGAGTGGTAGCAGTGGAGGGAGTGAGATGTGCTGGATATATTTTTGAAGATGGAGAAAAGAAAAATTTTGAAAAGATCACATAGGCTATGTGTGATGAAGAGAAAAAGAAGAATCGAGGGTGACTCAAAGTTTTGGCCTGAGCAAGTAGAAAAACATCGTCGCTTACTGAGGTAATGTAGCTTGGGGGAAGGGCAGATTTGGCTGGTGGAGGAGAAATGGAATACAAATCAGGAGCTCAGCTTGGGGCACATTCGTTTTGAAAGGCCCATTATACAGCCAAGTGGAGAATGTCGAATAGAAACTGACTTTAAGCTAGAGAGAAAGTGAAGAAAGTACTGAAATTAATATTTAGCAATGAAAGCTTTCAAAAGGTGGAAGCAAACAATTATAATTGCAAACAAATAGGAAGGCACTCTGAACTGGTTACCTACCATGCACTCTGGACCACAGTCTTAAACGCTGCAATGTGCATTTTTATATTTGATTTGTATAGAAGTTCTTCTAAGGCATTCTTTTCCAATTTTTTTATATGAGAGACCGGTACTCAGAAGACAAGCATTTTGCCTAAAATAACATACAAAATCAATAATATAAAAAAACATAATGTGACAATGAGTAGAATATATTAAGCCCTTATTAAATAACCATTAAAGGCTACCAGTGTCATTATGTTTCAGAGGATAAAAATTAGAACCAATATATTAAGTATCCTGCTTGAGCTCAGTAATTGGTGAAGACAAAATTTAAACACTCCTTAATAGGTACACAGGGGACAAGATATTGAACAATTACAGTCAACTGCTTCCTTTAGGAGAGCAAGTATTCACAGTTAGATACTTCCCACTCTAGGGCTCAGGTGTTTCCTGCTATCCCAGGCTATTTTTTAAAAAATTTATTTCTCAAAACTTGAGCATGAATCAGAATCACCTGGAGAGTTTATTACATACCAATTCTTGGGTCCCATCCCTGGAAGTTCTGATTCAGTTTGGGGTGTGGCCCAATCATTTATATTTCTAACAAGCTCCCTGGAGATGCTGATGCTGATGTCTCTGGTTGGGGAAATGTATTTTGAGAATCATTGCTTGACTGTATGGAATATTTACATATACTGTTGTGAACTCCCAAAGTAGTGTGCTAATGTATATGTATTTCTTAAGGAACTGTGATTTAATATAATCATGCCAAGCCTCACACATTCAAAGAGAGGACACAAATCTTTGAATGTATTAGGAAGATAATTTTCTGGCGTGGCTGCCTTTAAGACGGGCATCTTTCTGGAAAGAGACAGGCAAAACCACAATGACAATTTTATAAGAAGTGAAATCATGCTGACAGCAAGCAGTTTCTTCCAAGCAGAAAAGGATGTCACACTCAATTAGCTCTTTGGAACCATCGTGAAAGGAGCCAGGTGAATAGATATATTATGAACTCACTTTTTTTTCCCTTGTAGTTCAAAAGATATATGATTGGAGAGACTACACTAAAGATGTCAATAAGAAAGGAGAATGCAAAGGATGTGAGGGATTATAAAATAATGAAAAAGGTGGGGAAAACTAGCTTCTCCATACAAAAATTTCTCAATGTAATGTGCCCATATATGCCATCATTTGATGATCTGATATGCTCATTTCATAGTTATATTTTTCTCTGTAAATGATACTTATTATTCATCTTTTATCATTGTTTTCTTTTTTCAATTTTACTGATAAAATTTATAGTCGAATTCATAATTCACAACAGCTGCATTTAGTAACTAACTTCATGGAAAAATCTTAGTACACTTTCAGGCTTCTGTCATTTGAGATTCTGCTAAATTGCCCACATAATAATTTCAGCGGAATACTTAATGGTGTTGCAAACAAAAGTATTCCTGAAGATGCTCTTTTAAAGGAATATCTCTGAATTTCTTTCAATAGCTATAACCTCTACATTTTTTATTCTTCCTTCCATTTTTTTGGCTTCTAGGAAAAATATGTATAGAATAAATTTTCCAAATACCTTAGTTTATTCCACTGCTCTAATGCCAAACAGAAAGCTCGAATCTTTTAGTGCCATGTCTGAAGTTGAAGTCACTAGAATATGTGTTTAAAACGCTCAGTTGAAAAGGCTAGCATAAATGTTCAAATTAATTAACATCCCTGCAGATTATAATGTGCTGTGATGGCATTAAATGATCTAGGCTGCCCGCCATGTTTAAAGAGTAAATTCTCATTTTCACCCCTTATTCCTCTCACTTCATTTCTTTTTGACACTTTTTCTCACTGAAGTATTAGGTGATAACAACACATAACTTCTCGAAATTTAATTCGGAGCAAAGACTTTTTTCTTTCATCAGTAAGCAATCTAAATACTTGTTATTCTTTTTCCTTTTAAAACGAAAAAAAACTATAGTCTTGATAGGGCTTCTTAAGACCACCCAATGAATTTTCAATTTCATTACTACCAATACGTGAAAATAACTCAGCAAAAAAGTGAGTTATCAAAATTTGTCAATACAATAAAGTAAAAATTGCATCTTTAATTTAGCATTTCTCTCACTGTGATTAAAGTGAGCTTTTTTTTTTTTTTGGTCTTAAGAATAACTTATGCAGAGAGAGATTTCACACAGAAACACATGCACACACACAAGACAGGAGAAGGGGATGTGATGATGAAGCAGAAAGGCATTTGAAGATGCTGGCCTTGAAGAGTAGAGTGACGTGAAACGTGTGCCCCAAAAATGCTGGCAGCTACTAGAAGCCGCAAGAGGTAAGGATTTTCTCTAGAGCTGCTGAAGAGAGTGCAGCCTTGCCAAAACCTTGATTTTGGCCCAGTGATACTGATTTTGGACTTCCAGCCTTCAGAACGACGAGAAAATAAATTTCTGTTGTTTTAAGCCGCTAAGTTTATGGTAATTTGTTACAGCAGCCACAAGAAACCAATACACTGATCAAAAAGCTTTCAGTGATCTACTTATCCAATAATTGAAAGAATATTTTTTGGACTGCCATTTAGGGGCTCACATGTTTTGGTCTGCTGGAAACCGTTTATATTTTATTCCAACGGTTGGCAAACTGTTTCTGGAATAGACCAGATCAAAAATATTTTAGGCTTTGTTGGCCATATGGCCTTTGTCAAAACTACTCAACTCTGCCCTTGTAGGATGCAACCAGCCGTAGACAATATGTAAGTGAATGAGCATGGCTGTGTGCCAATAAAACTTTAAAAAACAGGTGGTGAGCTGGATTTGGCCCACAGGGTATATTTTCTGACCCCTGCTTTGTACCATATACTTGCTTTTTTCCAGTAATCCCCCTTCCTCTGTTTCATACAATACAGTGAATAGATAGTGTTCATTCTTGTACCACCCACAGAGATTATATATTGTGCATTTATCATATTAACCATACATATTCATTGCATGAATAAATTAATAAAATCCTTATCTCTAGTCTTACTAGTTAGTATGCACATTTCCTTCACTACATTGTTAGTACATTTAATTTTTATCTCTTTGCTCTAACCATAGCAGAAGATTTCCCTTTTCACTCTGCCCGTGGGTATTCTAATCACTCATTAAGGATTAATTGTAATACCATCCCCTCTGTGAAAACCACTTCAAATACTATAACCCTTATTAACCTGCTATTACATTATCATCAGCACCCCTCACTTGAAATAGCATATACTACCTTCTTTTGTGAACATTGTAAATATTTAACCTGGGTGATTTTCATAATTTCCTTCAGAGCCACTGTTTTGGCACCATACAGCCATTATAGATTTCTGACAACATGACTTAACCTTAAGGATATATTTACAGTGTTTTCACCTTTCAATTTCAATTTCTTTACATGTTGGGCAAAACAGATTCTATCCTCATAAGTATAGAAATCTGCATTATAAGTATAGAAATCCTATTTCTCTTTTCTGAATAAATATTCAACTTGCTTTTCAGAGCAATTTCTAGAAATTTTACTACATAATGTTGATACTCATTTTGGCCATAGCTGATGTTAAATTCTGCAGCTATAAACTTTTAAAACATATTAACATATAAATATATTAAAAAAATGCCAACAGATAACTACTTATGCCACTATTTGTACCATATAGTATCCCCAAAATATTGTGTGCCAAGCACTATCACATGCAAAAAATAGTAAGATATGGTCCATTTAGTTAAAAATCCTGTGGCGGATAAATGCATTAACATATTCATAACGAAGAGAACAGAAGCCAGTCAATTTCCTAAATAAAATGAGAGAAGCAACATTTGAACTCAAGAACTGAGAAGAAATGAGAGTGTGGATAGAATACTGAATGTTTTCCCACATGTTCTCCTTTAACTAAAATGAATTCTATTGCCATTGCAATATATAAAATATTTTCATTAAAATTATGATTTAACCTTATTATAAACAATATTCCTGACCACAGAAAACCACAGTATATTTTATCTTACCTTATGAAAACTCATTTTGTGTAGAAAAGTATCCTTTCCAGCAATGCACTGATTTTTATGGTATTATTGTTTTTTTCTTACATTTTCAATAATTAGTTGCTTTTGTTGTGTTCTTGACCCCCCGAAAAATCACCTGAGGGTTTTAAAAGCATATTGACCCCATTTCTATCTGTTTCCACAAAGTCCCCAAGAGAAAGTTTTGCAAAGTATTGTAATCAGATATGCAAACGTAAATAGGACAATATTAAATTATATTTAATATAAAGTACTTTGAGAGTTTTCTTTAAAAATGTTTATACATAATCTTCACTAAATAATATAGTAAAACTCATTTTTCTAAGAGTTTCGTTTTCTCATTAAAATTAAAATGACTTTATACTTGAGATAGTATAAATTTAAACAATAGCACATTGGTTTATTCATTTTTTTCAGAAATACTTATTGCAGGCCTACTATGGTATAATATTTTGATACATTTGAATTTATTTTACTACATTCTTTATAGGAGAACAAACAAAAATTCTACTTTTAATTTGTATAATTTACAAACCTAGCTGAATTCCTCTGATATTATGAAAGAATGCAGATTTTGTCCTTAGTTATTCTTCACTCTATTTCTGCCTTTTGCATGGGAACTAGGTGTCTGTCTTTTCTTTATATTGAGATGTAAAATTTATGTTAAATTTTAACTGTAAATTTAATTTAAATATTGTTTTGCTTACACTTCTTAAAAGCTTATTCATTAAAATATTAAGACTGACGTATCATTTATGTTTTGTTTTGCTATATCAATTATACCATCTGTTAACCTAGTGATACAGTGTAACATGGCAAAATTGATGGTGTAATCACACTGTGTTGCATTTCTGAATCAAATATATATTAGTATGATTTTAAAATTACTTTATGAAACATACAAAATTAAAAGCATCCATTATTAGCAAAAACAAATTTAGATAAAATCTAAAATTATTTTATAAATTACAATCTTTCTTGAATTTGAGGAATATGTCTTTTTTCCCTCAGGTGAATTATGTTGGTTTATACTTCATTAGAAAGAAAACATAGATCAAAGCCCAGACTACATTCTGTTTTCTCTATTCAGGGTCTATTCACCTTCTTTCCCATTTCAAATAGTGCCTAGGTTCTCCTTTAAAAATTTTCTCTCTTCATTTTGTAGTGCCATTACATTGGTTGTTTTTTCCTGGAAGAAGCCAAAAGGAGCAAATCATTCTCCTCTAGTACCCAAGATTGCAACAGATGACCAAACTCTAAACTGATACTATACATCCCTCATGGGTCCTAAGGATTGGGCAGGTGTGATCCAGGTCAGTACTAGAAATCCCAGGACATGGTCCCTCTGGACATTTCCTATGACACATGAACAGCTAAAGCCAGTTTGCTATCAGGAGGAAAAAGCGGACAGACATATGGCAAAGAGTAGAGCTAAGGGATATATAGTAAAAATCACAGAAAACCTTATTGAAACATATATGAAGGATGATCCATGTACTACTTGTGCCAGTTAAAATTGTGTTTTCTGTTACTTTCAAACCAAGACATACTATTTTACATAAAATTGCTAACAGGAAATAAAGCCAGTGTGATAAACAATAGATCCTGAACTGTAGGATTAGCTGAGCCACGGAGGCAGGCCAGAAGGAGATGAAGACACTTTTCTGATAGGGAGTGTGGCTATACTGTACTTTTTCTACAATGGTGTAATGGTTGCTTACACCATGGCCTGTTTTATATTGAGACTCAGATTATTTACCTTCAATAGCTGTAGCATTTATGAGCTTAGAAGAACAAAGAAACTAAGGAGTCTAAAGTATATTGGATATTTCTTAAAAGCCACCGGTAACGATCTAAGAAAGATATGAAGTGAGGCAAGGTATGTGGTTTGAAAGCAGAAAGGAAAGAAATTGCAGATTTTCTAAGAGAGGCCCCGTCTGTTTGCGGACTAAAGACCAAAATGGATCAGTCTTATAATGCGAAGGTTGAGAAATCGGGAAAATTAAATTCTCTGCCCTAGGCCAAGATTTGCATTACAAAGATATTAAGACAGGACTGAGTAGGACAAAAGATTTCTCAGATAAGATAAGCCAATCTTTCCAGATCTTTCTCAGATACAACTCCTTAAGTAATTAGTGGGAGTAAGTTGTGGGGAGCAGTGTGCAAGCACTGGTTAAATAGAGAAAGAAGAGATGAGAAAAATGTAATTTTGAAATTGCAGCTGAGCTACAGCTAGAAACAATATACAAATTTGGGGCCACTATACTAAAGTGGTGGTTTTGCACTGCTTGTACAGAAATGAAACTGGGGAACATGGAGATTGGACTTAGAGATGGGCAGAGACAATGACAGCTAATAGGACACAGAAGTACTAAAATGCAAGGAAAATAATTAGACAAGATTTCTAGATCACTAGAACTCTAACTAATGAAATGGACCAAAAGCAAATAAACCCTGGAGCCTCCTAAATGTTTGGGGGACGTGTGAGAAGCCATGGAGAGACATGAATCTGCCAGTCAGCCTGGATTAACACAATAAAATTAGTTTTCAATTCATGTGAAACCCTCTGCAAGGCCAAAATCATTCTTCAGCATGCCTATCTTGCATGCAGTGACTCAGTGGACTGGGTGGCCTTAATATTGTGACTGTATTCTCAACACAAGGCTTCCTCCATGATACTTACAGGAGGAAACAGAAATTGGAGATCCGTGGAGGAAGCTTCCTCACTGCCTCAGCTCCAAAATGTCACACATCACTCACACTCATATTATATTGGCCAGACCAGTCACAAACCTCCACATAGGCCCAGGAAGGGAAGAAGAACTGATATTGGTGAGAAGTGGGTATTGACCGAACTCAGAGACAGAGAAGTGAAATCTGATGTATCAGTTATTGAGATGTAACCCTAGGAAGAATACTTTCTCTACAGTTATTCAAATAAATGCAAAAAAGCTAATGGATTGAGTCCTGGGGAAATCAAGAATTCTTCTTTGTAAATATTTTATTTGTTGTTAGATTTCAAATTCCCCTATTTTTATTATAAACCTATATAGCTCATATGATCAGACATATTAAATATAAAATATAAAATATTAATAAAATATTAAATATAAAAAGATAGTATTGCAGACTTTGTCTCTAAGAAAAACTGCAATGAAAGGAAGGAAAGAGAAAGTAACAGCTACAAGCAACACATACTGGGGGGGGGTGATATTCTCAAATTCTATTGTTTGTTTGTACATATTTGTAAGACTGAAGGAAGTTGAGCCAAGCTGTATGCTGAGAAGAGAGATTTAGTGAAGAGAGAAAATATAAAAACACGGAATTCAGAGAAAGGAAACATTTGATTAAACAGATTCCTCAGAACTAGACTGGAATGGGATCCAGACTACAGTGGATGGGATTTTGTTTAAACAGGAAAGAAACCTCTTACTCTAAAATAAGAATAAAAAAGGGGAGCATACGTACAATATATTTTCTTTTTCAGTTTGGAAAAATAAATTAAGGCAGTTGCTGTTTTATAATCTTACTTTTCTCTGTGGATTAAGAGGCCTGGTAATTCACAGAGAGAAGGAGAGAAAGAGATTGTGCGAGACAGAGAGAGAGATTGGTGTGAGTAACATTAAGATGGGTAACAATTATTTTATTTCAATGAGACACTATAGGAAACATAAGATGAAATTGACCAAGGACATTTTAAAGAGTTACAAAGAAAGATTTAGAACAAACCTGAGACTGAAGAACATAAATTTGAACTGTGTCTATGTGGTTACAACAGTTTCCAAAAGGACTGGAAAAAAATTGAATGGTAGGAGTAACAAAAGGTTAAGTACCATATAATATTACAGAATATAGCCAAACTTAAACCAATAAGGTAGTTGAAAGTCCAGGTAAAATTATGGTTGAAAAGAAAAACTTTTTTGGTAAGAAAGAGAGACTGGAGGTTGAGAGTATAAAGGTGGCGTGTGAAAGAAAGAATGAAGGTACTCAAAAGCTTAAGAAAGGCGAGGAGCAAGAGGGATAGGATAAGGGAGTGAGAGAACCAGAAGTTTGGAAATGGTTATGAAGGTTAGATAAGTTGTCATTTTTAAAATTTGTTTGAAGAGTTCCAGATTATAATATGATCAAAAGTGTTGTCTAAGGAGGTAAAATGCTGGGAAGGTGTGAAAACCAGGCCATAGAAATAAAAGTGGTGCATATTGATATTATGAAACTAATGTGTTCACTTGATCATCTATGTACATACAGAAGTCATCTAGGATTACGACAGGAAAGTAAATTGTGATCCAGAGTGCAAATTCTTTGTCAATTTAGACTAATTTCTACAGGCTTAGGAAATTTAGCCCATGAAGATGAATTGAAGATGCTATTGCCTGAAGATATAAACCTCAAAATGGGAGCAAAGATATCAATGATAGCACCAGATCACTCTGGGACATTAGGGGCATGAGCTACAAGAAAGTTAGGAACTTTATATACAGGACGGGAGAAACAGTGACCTCAGAGGAGACCCATATTTTAGCTCAGGCAAGGAGGAGAGACAAAGTCTTTGTAAAGATGCTGCATATGATGAGGATGGGGGAGGTTTTTTAAAATGGAACTAAATTAAGGCAGAACAATGGACATTGTTGGGAAAATATGGTTTTGGGAGAGAAAGCACCAGTCATTTTGGGTATGGGGTTTTATGAAAGATTATGAATGAGATTTGCATTTAGGAACACAGCAAAAAGCAGCAGGAATAAGTTCCAGACAGATTCAGGCCAGAGAAACAAATATAAAACCCTTAAAATATAGGGTTTGATGTTCTAGGTGTTGAAACTTGCTGAAAGTTCAGGAATTCTCAGGGCTTTTAGCGAGTCTGGTCCACTAACTAGCTATGTGGTCCTAGACCAATCTTTTAGAATCTGGGCATGGATTTTTTCACACTGTGCTCCAAATATAGTCAATCTCCTGCAGCCAGACAGAGAGCTGCTCATCCTCATGGTCTGCTCTGCCTGGCTGCGTAGAACTTATACACCACGGAGCTGGGGAGCAGTGGGGAGGCTGTCCCTTGTTAAAATGCCATACTCCTACTGTTCTTGCTGAGACTAGGTAGATATTCTTGAATATATGTTTCTAAATTGTTACATGCCTCCTCATCACTTTTCAGGGTGTTTAAATGATTGTTTTTAACAACTTTGCCCAGTTTTTTTTGTTGCTTGTTTGGCAGAAGGTTTGCTGAGCTCTTTGCTCAGCTATCCTGGAAGTCCCACCCCATAACTATTTCCCTTTTTCATCTCACTCAGGCAACTCCTTTGGTCAGAGATCCATCTCTGGCCAAAAGCTCTGGGGTTTGGAAAGAAAACACGTTTTGGCGGTTGATTCCCAAAGGTTGGTGGGATCAACCCACATTTTCTGTTATTAAATCCTCACCTCTGCAGGGCTTTTCCAATGTCCTGATCATTTCCTGCAGCCCTAATGGTTGTGCAGGTGGTTTTGGTTAAGGCAATGATTGTCGTAACACAAAATCGTGGGAGGCAAAAACACAACATCAGTGTTTGTCGTCAACTTGCCTTCTCAGTGCTGTCTCACAGCCACCTCTGCCCCATGTTTCAATCACCACTCTTACACACACACACACACACACCCCGATTCATGATACTTACTGCTTCCAGAAGGCTTTTACTTATTTATTGATGTTTTCTTTAACTTTTTGCAGTTGTTATTAATTCCTCAGATTCTTGCTCATTTTTGGCTTCTATAGTTTTTGAGGGTTGAATTGGTGGATTGCAGAGTGGAAGGAGAAGCAATAATCCATGCTACTAAATGTGTTCACTCTTCATTATTTGTTGAAAATATACTGAGTCAGATTGTCAAATTTGGCCCCAAGAATCAATGACATTACCCACTTTCAACCTGCTCCATAGTTAAAACGACAGGTCTCTAAGAGATGCATGTGGAAATCATTTCACAGAAAGGGAGCCATTTTGGTCTTGAAACATCTCCATTTTCTACCCCAATAATTACATAGATCACCTGACATTTTCTAGAAGGCCATGTCCAGTGGGGATTAGACAGATGGGCTACACGAAGATGAGCAAATTCTCTAGGTGACATATGAGAAACAATGACCTAAGGGAAGATGCTTTTTTGAGTTCGGACAAAAAGGGGAAGAGGAACTCTTTTTAAAGATGAGAGTGTTTCTTTAGAATGGAACCAAATGTAAGGGAGAAAGTGGAAATAACATGCTGTCATACGTTTAACAATTTGCTCTCTGGTGGGCAAGAGAATGCAAAGGCCCTGATTTATAGTGTATGTTAATTTTTATAATGTAAATACATCACGGATGATTTTAAACTACCAACATGGTATCACTGGATTCGGAGTAGGAAAGGGATATATACAATTGGTGCTCAACAAACTAGTTGAAGCCAACTCCAGCAGACCACAGGCCATGCCCCCATAAATACCAGGTTTGGTTATCATAAGCAGCCCAGACAGACCAGGAACATCATGCTAAAAGCATTCCATAGATTAAAACTCTCCATTATCTTTCTCTATGAGAAACTATCAGGATGACTGATTAGCACATTTACAAATAATTTTGACAAAATCTTTTTTTCATTTTCCTTTCTCCTCAGGTATTATCAAGGTAAGGAGGATGGGCTACACTCCAGCTGCCAGCCCTTTTTCCTACGTGTAAATTTGCCTTTTCTTTTCAGTCTTGGACATAGATAAACGTACATATACACATTTTATACAGAATTTACATAGATTTTTTAATTTCTCAATAAAGACATGCTTAAAGGGATTTTGCTTTTTAAAATTGAGATGCCTACATTTCTGTATATTGTTTTATTATTTGTACTATGTAATTTATATTATATTTTTATATTATCTTTTATTTTATTTTAATCCTACAATTTTCTTATGAAGTTCAAAAGCTACTAAGAACCAAAACTGTCAGTTTTTGACAGTCTCATTTTAGTTGTGTTTCTTTTAAATCGATTATTATGTATTGATATATTAAAGTATTTTTTGAGAAAGGGAATACAAATTTAATTTAAAAGGTAAAGCATAAAATTTTTGTTACCAAAGGGAATTGCTAATGGGCCTGTGGAAATTATGGCTATAACATGAAGTTTGGGAATTTTTCAAAATAGAGACACAAAGAGGAACCGCTGTCAATTACAGTAAGAGCAGAATAAAGTAGTAATAGGCATGCCTGCAACTTTCCAAAAATGTCATTAAAATGTTGACAATATATGTGAAACATATGAAGTGATAATAAAAGTGTAACAGAAGAAGGAACAACAACATTATTTGTTATAATTTGCGTGTTTCAAGTCATCTCATTCAGATTATGAGCTTTTTTTGGGAGCCATATTCTAGAATTATTTTTATTGAAATTATTTCAAAGAAAATAAATTAGCTTTTCACTGGCATATCAAAAATAATTATATTGCAATAAAAAGAGAAAACATCTTTTCTCTTGTTAATAGTGTATTAGGATTAATTTCATCCCACTAGTGAAAGAAAAGTGTCATTCTACATTCTATAACTCAGCCGATTCCTGTTTTAAAAAGCTTTTTTATCAGAGTGACTGAAAATAGGTTTTGTTCTATTTATAATTCTGTCAGTTTCCTCACGTTTTCCTAAGGTTCAGGGAGCTTATATACAATAAATTTTCTTGTCATTCTTGGTATGGAGGGAGCATATTGTAAGTTCCGTAAGGGCACTTGTCCACAGAGAAATCTTCAGCAATGTCCAAAATATTTTGGATACACTGGTTTAAAAATAATATACATTAAAGTTAATTTCATCTATTTCTTTACACTGTGTGTGTGTGTGTGTGAGCATCTACTACACTATTTTTAAGATGCTCACATTATATTTCTATTGGATAATGCTTGGCTAGTCTGACCATGAGCGTGGAAAGCTAAAAAAAAAAATGTAGAGGGGCCAGCCCCTTGGCTTAGCGGTTAAGTGCGAGAGCTCTGCTACTGGCGGCCCAGGTTCAGACCCCGGGCGCACACCGATGAACCGCTTCTCTGGCTGTGCTTAGGCCGCGTCCCACATACAGCAACTAGAAGGATGTGCAACTATGACATATAACTATCTACTGGGGCTTTGGGGAAAAAAAAAAGGTGGAGGATTGGCAATAGATGTTAGCTCAGAGCCGGTCTTCCTCAGCAAAAAGAGGAGGATTAGCATGGATGTTAGCTCAGGGCTGATCTTCCTCACCAAAAAAAAAAAATGGAGGAAAAGACTATTCAAACTGTGGAGTGTGGGAAATGCTGAGAAAATTACTGTGTTGAAAACGTGTTTGTGCAATAAAATCATAATATCTGTGGGGGACAAAGAGATAGTAAATCAGATACTCAAGGTATGAAAGTTGTCACTAGGCAACAGCTAAAAGGTAAGCAAGCGAAGTGGGAAAAATGAGAAAGTGTTCTTTAAAGGATTTGCGGTCCTATAAAAATAGAGTAGAAATGGTGTGGAAGTGGAAATCAGAATGGTAACTTAATGTGTACTCATATACTAATATACTGTTCTTATTTTCCTGTCTTGTAGGGCTAAAGGATAGTTTTTCTAAACAATAGCTATCAATAAAAGGATAGTTTAAAAAGTACCTTCAAATAAAGAGTCTTCACACATATTTTAGATGGTAAAAGAATCAAACAATGACAAATGCTGTGCCTAGATACCATCTTAGATTAAATTTTACTGCCAGCAGTATGAACATCATTTTTAAAATTCTGTCTCATGTGTAAGTGTCCAATATGAAAAGTTTTAGTCATTATAATGAAAAATAAATAATTGGAAAAAGACTAAGGCTTTGGAATGTGGCCATGCAAGTTAAATTCTATATGAATGGTACCTACCGGGTTTGGATGGTGTACAAACCAGTGTGTGTCATTTTGCAAAGCTGAGAGGTGAATTACGTTAAATGAGGTGTAAGTATTGTGTGGCAGATGGTGTGAATACAAAAATACTTTTCATTCTTTTTCATTTGTTTTCATTTTGAGAGGATTTTAAATTGCATGTGTGTGTAAGACAGAGAATCATTTAGAATCAGCCAAATGTAGTATTTAATGCAGGATTTATTGGGATTGAGCCCATCTCTTAAGACCATTTCCATGATGAGTTTATGGAAAGAAAAATTTAATCTTTTTACGAGCAGTATGTACAAATATTGCTACTATTCACTTACAACGGAATTTGGGTAAGTTTTAGGGTAATTGGTGGGTATTTTTAAGTAGTCTAATAAAAGAAAACAGGACCTTAGAGATCTATTAATCTTCTTGTTACACAGGGACTATTATAGAAGGAATATTTTCCATTCTTTGTAACTTTTCACTGATTTCCAACTCTAGTGGCCTAGATCTACTGTAACATCAAGCTGTTCAGATGGAGGTTACTACACTTTTCTATCTCTCTTGCCTCATGAAGCTAAGATTCTGAATGAAAAGGGTCTGTGTTCTAATGGAATTCTCCCCTGGGGCACATCAAGACATTTTATACAATGACACACTAAGAAAGGCAATTTATGATGTGTGACTGACTCTAATGTGACTTTTTCATCATTTCATTTGTTTTCCATTAGTCAGAAAAAAGACATATGAACTACATAGAAATCTTTTTATTGTACTCCACAGGGGTTTTCTAGTGTCTTAGAATTCTGGTGGAACACAATATTCTATAAAGCTTATAAAAAAATGGATTTTCAAAAACATGTTTTATCTTCAAATCTCTATCAAGAATTTCTAAAACATTCTTAAAAGGCATTTAAATTTTGAAATATTGAAAATGCCTTACAAAATCTATTTTTAAAGATCAATGCTTGCTTAAAACTTTAATTGGTACCGTTAAACAATTTTCAATTACTATAATTTAGATTCCTGAAATTTTTGTGAATCAAATATAAATCAAATAAAATCAGAGCTGATAGCTCTGATTGTATAATTTAAATCAATAAAGCCCTATTTTTAGTTATTTTATCCATTCTCAATCATAATTTTTAGTTCCTCTATTTGGATTTCTAATAAATTAAACATACAAAAACAACTAAAAGCATAAAAAACAACTAAAAACACACAAATAAATCTGTAGGGAAAATATTATTTATCATCATATGTAACATATTTAGACTACTTACATACCATCTTCAGTCCAGCTAGATATTTTGTTTAAGGTGTGGCCATCATTATTTTCCCTTTTCACCCCTGGTCTCCCACTAATTTCTTTGGTGTTATTTTCATTAGAATTTTACTATTAGTTCCACTAGTTCTCTCACTTTTTCTCACTCTCCATTTATCCTCTTCACATGTTTACTTTCTTTTTTCTTTTTTTTTTTTAATTTTTTGTTTATTGCGGTAACGTTGGTTTATAACATTGTAAAAATTTCAGGTGTACATCATTGTACTTCTATTTCTGCATGGACTACATCATGTTCACCACCAAAATACTAATTACAACCCATCACCACACACATGTACCGAATTATCCCTTTCACCCTCCTCCCTCCCCCCTTCCCCTCTGGTAATTTGCATTATTTGAGATAAGCTGTAAATCTCAGCTCACCTATTCAATGTAGTGGCTCATTCAGATTCTCAGAATTCAGCCTGCTAGTGCTGGAAGGAATGAAGAACCCTACCTAAGGTAATGTATGGGTAAAACTAAAATGTAAAATAATGATCTGTTAAAAATAACAATGTAGTTGGAGTTTATACTATATCTGGCATTAAAAGTCAGGTAACAATAGCAAAACAATATAAGAGAAAGTGTAAACAGTTTTAATTTATTATAAATCCCTTGCTATGTTCTGACGTGGTATTGCACCTTTATGTGGTATATTTTACAAGGCAATTATGCATGTTGTAATCTCTAGTATAACTATTAAGAGATGATATATAAGTAAGGTAGAGAGGGGAAAATGACTTTTAAAATTACTTAATATGTCCTAAAAAGGCAGGAAAATGCAGTGGGAGGAACAAGAGAAAATTTAGTGAATAGAATAAATAGTATTATGGTAGCTTTATATTTAAATATGTCAGAAAGATATAAATAGGACTAAATATTTCAGTTAAAAATAAGAATTATCAAACTGGCTACTAAAAAAAAAAGTAAAAGAAGAAAGTATCAAAGACATTATGTGAATAAAGTATAATCAACAAATAAATCACGAGTGAGGCAGATCAGATGTCCCCCCAGACTGAATTCTAAGGATCTGAGTCTGGGATTATTTTAGTTGTGCCTGAAAATCTCTCTTTCATATTTATTTTCATGCAGGTTGTTGGTAATAATTTTGTGTAAATATTTTTCTCTGATAAGGTTTATATTTTACCCTCATTTTTTCTGAAGTTAGAGATTAGATTTTTGTCCCCAATCATTTGTAATTAAAGTTTTCATTTGAGGTCATTGTAGATTCAAATGCAGTCATAAGAAATAACAGAGAGAGAGACCATGTACACTCCGCTAGTCTTCTCCCATGGAAACATCTTGCAAAACTAGAGTACAATAGCATAACCAGGAATTTACATTGATACATTGAAGATACAGAACATTTCCATCAGGACAAGTGTTCCTCATGTTTCCCTTTCATAGCCACACCCATTTCCTTCTCTACTATTCTCCACTTCTACAGTTTTATCATTTTAAGAATGCCATTAAAATGAAACCTTTGGGGAATAGCCCCCTCTCCCCCGCCCCCACTCAGCATAATGCCCTGGAGATTCATCCAAGTTGTTGGGTGTATCAATAGTTCACTTTGTTTTATTGCTATATGGTAGTCCATAGTATGTATGTATGACAAGTTATTTTACCATTCACCTATTGAAGGACATCTGGGTTATTTCCAGTTTGGGGCTATTATAAAAATAAAAACTGTTATGAACAGTCATGTACAGGTTTTGTGTGAAAATAAGTGAGAATAAGTTTTCATTTTTTTGAAATAAATGCTCTGGAATGCAACTGCTGGGTCATATGGTAATTGAATGTTTAGGTTTTTTTTTAAGAAACTACAAAAATGTTCTTTTTAAGCAATCTCACTAGCAATGTATGTATGATCTAGTCCCTCTGCATTCTCACCAACATTTGTGGTACTACATTGCTTACTATAGACGTTCCGGTAAATGTAGTGACATCTTTTTTGTTTGTTTTAGTTTTGTTTATTATCATTGTGGTTTTAATTCACATTTTCCAAACAGCTATTTTCATGTGTTTATTTATTTCCATTTGTATATCCCCTTCAGCAAAATGTTTCTTCTTGTCTTTTGCTATTTTCTAATTGGATTATATTGCAAGGAGTCCCAAGATCTGCTGTTGGCAGTCTGGAGACCCAGGAGAGCTGATGCGTAGTCTCAGTCTGAGTCCAAAGGCCTGAGAACCTGGAGAGTCTATGGTGTTGGTACCAGTCAGAAAGTTGGCTGACTCAAAACCCAAGAAGAGTCGCTACTTCAATTTGAGTCTGAAGGCAGGAAAAGATTGATGGCCCAGCTCTATCAGTCAAGTGGGAGCAGTTCCCTCTTACTCAGCCTTTTTGCTCTATTAAGGTCCTCAATGGATTGGATGAGGCCCACCCACATTAAGGAGGGCAATCTGCTTCGCTCAGCCTACCCATTCAAATGTTAATCTCATCCAGAAACACCCAGAATAATGTTTGACCAAATAATGGATACCGACATGGCATGGCCCATTCCAAGTGACTCATACAATCAACCATCAGAAGTATGTAGCTTATCTTTTCATTCTTTTAACAAGCTCTTTTGAAAAGCATAGTTTTTAATTTTGATATAGTTTTGTAATCAATTTTTCCTTTTATAGACCAAGCTTTGGGTATCAAGTGTAGGAACTTTTTCTTTAAAGCTATCTTCCTTTCTTCTTCCTTTAGTGCATTGGCTAGAACTTCCAGTGCTGTGCTGAACAGAGTGAGGAGAGTGATGGTCAGTTTTGTCTTATTCCCAATCTTAGGTGAAAAATATTCAGCTTTTTTTATTGACTTCCATTTTTTTAGAGCAGTTTTAAATTCACAGCACAACTGAGGTGACAGTACAAAGATTTCCATATCACCCCTGCTCCCATACATTAAATCTATAGATTAAGACATCTTTGTAGTATTGAGTCTTCCTATCCATGAACATGAAATATCTTTCTATTTATTTAGTTCTTCTTTGAGTTCATTGATCAGAGTTTTGTAGTTTTTCTTGTGTAGATCCTGTATATATTTTTTTAGATTTATACCTAAGTATTTCTTTTTGGCAGGAGTGCTAACGTAAATGACATATTTTTTAGTTGCAAATTCTACTTGTTCATTGCTGGTGTATAAGAAGGCAATTGACCTTTGAATATTAATCTTCTATACTGTAACTTTGCCATAATTGCTTTTTAGTTCCAAAAATTTTTTCTGTCAATTTTTTCAAATATTCTACAGACACAATCATATCATCTGTGAACAAAGACAGTTGTTTTCTTTTTTCCCAATCTGAATACATTTTATTTTCTCTTCTCATCTTATCGTATTAGCTAGAACTTCAAATATGATGTTAAAAAGGAGTGCTGAGAGGGAACATCCTTGCCTTGCACCTGATCTTAGTGGGAAGCTTCAATTTCTCACCATTAAGTGTGATGTTACCTGTAGGTTTTTTGTAGATATTCTTTATCAAGTTAAGTTCCCATGTATTCTTAGTTTACTGAGAGTTTTATCATGAAATATGAATAGGTGTTTGATTTTGTCAAATGCTTTTTCCGCATCTATCGGTATGAGCATTTGATTTTTCTTTCTTAGCTTGTTGATGTAAGTGATTATGCTAATTGATTTTCGAAAGTTGAATCAGTCTTGCATTTCTGGGATAAATCTCACTTGGTCGTGGTATAGATTTCTGTTTATATATTGTTAGATTAAATTTGCTAATATTTTGTTGAGGATTTTTGCATCTATTTTCATGAGAGATATTGGTATTCAGTTTTCTTTTTTTGTGATATCTTTAGTTTTAGTGTTAGGGTAATGTCGATTTCACAGAATGAGTTAGAAAGTATTCCCTCTGCTATCCTCTGAAAGAGGTTGCAGAGAGTTCATATAATTTCTTCTGTAAATGTTTTTGTAGAAATCACGAGTGAGCCTAATTTTTCCTGGTACTTTCTGTTTTGGAAAGTTGTTAACTATTGATTTAATTTATTTAATAGATAAAGCTCTATTCAGGTCATTTATTTCTTCTTGTGTGAGTTTTGGCAAACTGTGTCTCCCATGGAGTTGGTTGGTCCATTTCATCTAGTTTATCAAACGTGTAGGCATACAGTTATCCATAGTATTCTTTATTATCCTTTTAATATCCATAGGATCTATAGTGGCGTCCCAAAACTTTCAGCTTTTCATCATTAAGTGTGATATGTTAGCATTTTTATGATACTGTTTATCAAGTTAAGGAAGTTTCTCTGTATTGCTTCTCATTCTGTTTCCTGGAGAGATTGTGTAGACTTGATGTTAACTCTTTTTTAAACTTTTGATAGAATTCTCAAGTGAAATCATCTGCTCCTGGAAATTATTTTTTGGCAACTTTTAAATTCATATTCAATTTCCTTAATAGTTATAAGCCCTACAAATGATCTATTTCACATTGTGTGAATTGTAACAGTTTGCATTTTTTTGTGAAATTGGTCCATTTTATCTAACTTGTTAAATTTATGTGTGTGGGGGCGTTATTGTTTTCCCTTATTATTCTTTTGATTTCTGCAGAGTCTGTAATGATATCCCCTGATTCCCTCCTAACATTAGTAATTAGTGTCTTCTCTCATTTTTTTATTTGCCAGTTTTGCTAGAGGTTTGTCAATTTTATTGATCTTTTCAAAGTACCAGACCACGGTTTTTCTCTATTACTGTTCCATTTTCAATAATTTATTCCTACTCTTATTTTTTATCCTTATTTTGGGTTTATTTTGCTCTTCTATTTCGGTATTCTTTTTCTAGGTTCTTGAGAAAAGGAGCTAAGAATATTAATTTTAGACCTTTATTCTTCTAAAAATATATGTATATAATGCTATAAATTTCCCTCTCTGCCCTGCTTTAACTCTATCCCACCTATTTCGATATGATGTAATTTCATTTCCATTCAGCTGAACATATTATTTGATTCTCCTGATCTTCCTGCCTTTATAAGAACCTTTGTGATTATCTTGGTCTCACTCAAATAGTACAAGATAATCTCACCATCTCAATATCCTTAACATATTCATATCTACAAAGTTCATTTTGCTATGTAAGGCAACATATTCACAGGTTCTACGGATTCAGATGTGGAAATCTTCGTGGAGAGAGCATTATTCAATACACAGGAATGCATTATAAGACCCTGAGAGCGGGGATCACCCAGTAGCATCTAGCAGCATGTTCTGTTGAACAGGAACTGGAGCCACGGTGGAGACAGAGCCACTGCCAGAAACATCACCTACGTGGAGAAGGAGAGGGAAAAGTACTGTGGCTTCTCTCTCATCCCACACTCTAATCTTTTGACAACACCTCTCAATAATGGATCTAGCTGGAAGCCAGATGACACTGGAGCCTGGGGACTGCACCCTGGGTGTGTTAACCCCATTGATGTATAACCAAACCATATAGGAGAAACTACATCTCAGTGAAATTCCTTTAACCACAAGGACATAAAAAATTTCAAAATCGCAATTAACCACTTCATAAAGCCAAAATAATTCATGTTGTTCTAGAAAATGAAAATACTGAAAACAATGAGATGTGTTTTGTTTCTAGTTCTTAATGGTTTTTACAACAAAGTAATTCTGATGCAAAAAGCACATTGTAAAGGCAATATTTTCAATCCATTAAAAAGCAATGGACCTTTGTATTGAATATGCTTTCGTTAAGAAGAATTCAATGCACTGGCTAGTCTTTTAAAGGGGATGGCTTTATAAATTTTTGCTATTTTACGACAACCAGGATCTGCTCCAGAATCACCTCTGTAATCAGCGTCCAGAGGTTTAGATGGCCTACAAGGCTGAAAGCCTGTCGTTTAGTTTCTGATTTTGCTTTCTGGAAATATGAATCCAATTTAAATCAGAATAGACCTTATTTAATGCGATGCATCATTGTACTGTGTGCTCTGGGGTAGCCCACGTTAAAATATATGCAAGGCACAGATTAGAGAATTAAACACCACGTAGGCGGAGCATCCTCTGTAAGCGGCCACGCCCGGCTGCCCCCATGTAAAGTCAATGAACCAGATACACTCCAAAAGCTCTGATCCGAGGGTGAAACCGAAAGTGGATGACCACTGCTTCAGAGTGGAAACGATCCTGCAATAAAAACGGAAAGTGGTTCACTTTAGGCAGGCAAATCTGAAGCCTAGAATTAAAATAATTATCCTCTCTAAAGGATGGCTCTAACTCTCTGTAAAGCTACAGCTTGAATCTATTAGTTTATTGACAGCTAAATACCATTGCAGCTGAAATATGTGGAGAAAGATAATGACTCTATTTATGTAGAATAACTGAGCCTTAACATGTCACTGTATTGATTATACTGATTGGCTCATATTTGAAACAGCAAATTAGAAAATCAATATAATCTAATTTGAGGTAGTAGTTTTGAAATTGATGATTCTTCTTTGGACAAGTGTCCAGCTACTTGTTTGGTTTACTTTATTTACTCCAAAATGTGTGCACGAAAATGGTGTCTCGTGTGTGTGTGTGTGTGTGTGTGTGTGTGTGTGTTTGAATTTTTTGGGAGACAGCATTATTTTATTCTACTATTGAGTACACCATCTGTTAGACACTATATAAACCTTATCAATAATTCTTACAATAACTCTGCAGTGAAGGTATTATATAATATTACAAATATGGAAAATGAGTCTAAAATTAGGTGACAGTAAATGGTATACCAGGGCCAAGAACTCATGTCTGTTTGCATGGAAATATTTTTTTTTAATCAAACACTCTTAGTTAAATGTTTCACTGGTACAAAGTTTTTGTGAGTTTAAAGAAGACTCTGTTTTGCAAGATCCAAAGTTAAATTTCTTTCTGCAAAAGAAATTGTAGATTGAAATGCTTCCTGATTTGGTTTTAAAGAAGAAATTACTGTCAGTTTATTATGCAATTTTTAATCACACCAAACCCTAATGTACATATTTTAAGAGTAACAGTCAGGACAAGGGTAGGTTTTCACAATGAATTTGTATAGTATATGTTCTCATCAGGAGAGTATAGAATAAGTTGGATTAGGAAGCATTCTCTGAGCAAGTGGCTCAAATATTTCGTTTAAGTGGAGACCCACATTTGAGAGCAAATAATTTGATGTCAGGAAAGTACTTCAACATAATAAAGGCCATATATGACAAACCTACAGCTAATATCATCCTCAACGGTGATAAGTCTTCTAGTTATTCAAGTTTCTAGATTCTGGGAGGACTTGCAGGAAGTTTCAAGGGAAACTAATTTGTATAACAGAGAGAAGCAAATCTGGAGAGGGAGAAAGAGAGAGAAGAATAAACAAAGTGGCAGAATTCTGTTAAATATGTGAAATGACCCTGTCCTATTTCTCCCAACTATAATAGGTGAGAAATAATTTTTACAGACATGATTTTCTTACAAAAACCGGTGAAAGACAGAGTCATAGATGTGAGTTAAATAGGCACAAAACGGAGAGGACATACATGGATAGAATGGAAAATCATTCCCAGTAACAGGATGGTTGGAAGCGATTCACTGTAGACTTTATGAGAAATTGTCAACTTGTTAGCATTGACTACAAGGTCATTCATCATCTCAGTCCTACTTAATGTCCTGTCTACTTTTTCAGTTACTTTCCTTTTACATTATACACTAGACATTTTAGAAACTTGTCTTTCTGAGAATGTGCCTTATTCTTTTATGCATCGTTGACTTTATACAACAAGCTCCATCTCCTGAAATTCAGCCCCCTTCCCCATCCTCTTCCGCCCATCTCTTCCCCAGAATAACTTCTAATTATCCTTCTAATTTCCACTTTTCCTGAGTGTCAAGTTATTGACTCAGTTTCATTTTGAGGGAGTCCTGTCATAGCCTGTAGTTAGTATCTATCATGTAATTTTTAACAGACTTTTATCATCTGCCTGCTAATCCATCTGTCTAACTTGAAACTAAAAACTCAAAAGTCAGGGAGGGCCCTGTATTATTACTAACGGAACCATCAATTGACACAGTAGGCGCTTAAAAAAAGTGTTGAATGAAAGAAAGAGTAACTTAACAATTAAGAGTAACTTAAACAATTAACAGTAACTTAATTAAATTAAAAAATTAATATTTTTTTGAGAACTTCTTAACAATGCAATTATTTATACATCAAAATAATGTTAGTGAATAACATGTCAAAAATAAAAAAGTAATATTCTTTATGGTGTAATTCCTTATTTTTGTTAAAATGTTACATTATATCATTTTCTTATAATTCTCAATATTATAATCTACTTTTTTATGCCATTGAGAAAATAACTTGCAGGACTTTTGAAATGTTAAGCTGGGACTTTCACAAGGACAATGAGACCAAATCAGTGTGACTTCTTTTGGCAACGTTTCACAAATAAATATGCAGAGAAACTGCAGAGTGAAGAGATCTTTATTGGTTGCTGAATGCCTTGAGGGACGCATGCAAAATATGGTTTCCATGGTTTGTGCTGCCTTTGATATGACCTATAGCTTTTCCCTACGTACTCTATGTAAATGTGCTCATCATGCCTAAGTTGTTTCCTCCTGTATTACAGGAAACATTGCAGAAAGAGAGGAATTTCTCAAATACACGTTTACAGTGTGATGGATACAGTTTTTAACCAAGTCCTGAGGATGCATTTATCATGGGATTTCTATTATACATTTCTCTCTATTCCTTTATTTGCTTCAAGGTTCCAATATTTTCCAGTTTTCCCTTTTTATCTTTTTCTTTTTTTTCTGTGAGGAAGATCTGCCCTGAGCTAATACCCATGCCAACCCTCATCTTTTTTTTTTGCTGAGGAAGACTGGCCCTGAGCTAACATCCGTGCCCATCTTGCTCCACCTTATGTGGGACACCGCCACAGCATGGCCTGACAAGCGGTGCTTCAGTGTGTGCCTACGATCCGAACCCAGGCCGCCAGCAGCAGAGCGCATGCCCTTAACCGTTACGCCTCGGGGCCGGCCCTCTCTCTTTTTCTTGGTTGATTGAAATGAAAATAATGGAATATCAGTCCTAGGACTCTCCGGAAGGCTATATAAGAGAGTAACCCTGAGATACAGAGAACAGAGCAAGCAGGCAGTCATTTTCCATTGTGTTTACAAACGTGATGGGACTGATTTTCTTCTGTCGTATGTTGGTCTCTAACGTTTTGAGAAAATTTTTACCTTTCCAACAAGATGATAATTTACTTTGAAGCATGGCACATACTGTCTCAGTGTCCTGTTGTATGCCTCACTGTGTTTGGGGTGGGGGGGATCTCAAAATCTGGTCCGCTGAACACTTGCACGGGCATTTCCTAGAGAGATTGGTATAAACGTAAATTTTGAGTCTTATCCTATAACAATTAAATGACAGTCTCTGGGTTTGAGCTCTAGAATGTATCTTTTTAACAAACTTCTCAATGACTTGTATGCAGTTTGAGAATTACTGGCTTACCAGCACCTTGGCACGAGTTTATTAAATACTTCTTTATTTACCTGCTCTTTGCTCATGACCAAGCTATTATCACTTATTTTCAAGTTAATGTTGCTATGTAACTATAAAATTCTCCTAATACAGTGAAAGTATGTGATATAGTTTGTAAATATTTTTTAAAGTACAAAAAAAAGAAAACTGCAGAAAGTTAAGTTCTGACGTCTTCATGTTAAATTTTAAATGTTTTAAATATCCAACAACAATGATGCCCCCAGTGTGGAAAGAGACAGAAAAATTACACAGATACCTAAAGGTTGCAATGTTGAAGACTCACAGCATATTCCCTTAAGCAAGTTATATTTTTACCTAAGTCTTTCCTTCTAGAAATGTTATTTTCCTTCTAGAAAGGTTATTTAGCTGATAATCAACAGCTCTACTAATCACCGTACTCTAGGAGGAACAAAGTATTCAAATAGTGCTTGTAAATAGAATATATTATATTTTATTAACTCTAAAAAGCTGCCCATTGTAAGATGTGACCTTATTTCATGCATATTACAAAAGGAAACTTGCTGCCAGTTAAACTATGTAACAATGCTTTGTTACTACTTATATGTGTTCTTTTTTGATATGCATTGAATGTGGTCTTTTATTTGAATTACTTAGGGTTTTCTGCAAAAATAAAAAGAAAATAGACATGAAATAAATCAAATATTTCTAAATGCATGCACAAAGTCCATCTCTTCCAAATAATTTTTTTGATTGAGAGCTGATTCTGATCCTTTGCTACAGACAGCATCTTCTGTGCCATCAAGAGCATTAGTGATGCCACATTTCTTAAAAGAGTGGTGCTTCTCTCTTGTTTTTAGGATTTTTCTTCCAGGCAACAAGGGAGCAGCTAGAAGATCATTAGAGTGGATTTCAGTTTCAGATTGTCAGTCAAGCTCACACCAGTGTTACCCAACAACAATTTTCAGAAATTTTACAGAACTGCAGCAGAGCGGCATGTGCAGTGACAGCATCATGGAGGCCTCATACACATAGATATGGCTCCCAATGTCACTGTCACCAAACAGGGTGTGTTTGATCTTGAGACAAGAGCTGATTGATATAAGTGAGGACCACATTAACACAGGGATGCTGAAGGGTGAAGAGACTCCCAGCTTAAACCTCTTGCTAATCAAGTTGTGCCTTAAGGGGTGTGTGTGGATTTACTTCATTTTAGCGTTACTGAAGTCATAAATTACATGTTATTTAAAAAAATCTAAAAACCAGTTTTAAGACTTGGAAACATTCTTTAATCAATAATCAATATATAGTATCTTCCCGACTGTGCTCATTTATCTCCAACTGGGTACATGGTTACAATTAATATTTCAAGAAGTTTAATTAAAGATAAATATTTCCTCACTTTTCCTTAACACTGAAGTTGAGTTGTTAAACCTTTCCTCTAGTCTCTTTGGTGTTGTTTGGCATTATTTCCGCTGTCTCATTAGATTTGCAATTCATGTCTCTTTTTTTTTTGGATTGTTATTTAGTCTATTTTTATTTAGATTTACCTACATCTACTTTGGATTCTTTGATTTCATTTTCTTGAGGTACAGATCTTCCTTGACTTACGATGGGGTTACATCTCAATAAACCCATCAAAAGTTGAAAATATCATAAGTCGAAAATGCATTTAATACACCTAACCTCCCGAACATCATAGCCTAGCCTAGCCTACTTTAAACATGGAACACTTACATTAGCCTACAGTTGGGCAAAGTCTTCTAATGCAAAGCCTATTTTATAATAAAGTGTCAAATAGCTCATGTAATTTATGGAATACTGTATTGAACATGAAGAACAAAATGGTTGGATGGGTGCAGAATGGTTGTAAGTGTATCAGTTGTTTACCCTCATGGTCGCAGGGCTGAACCAAGCTGCAGTTGTTGTCACTGCCCAGCATTAAGAGAGAGGATCCTACCGCATATCCCTAGCCCGGGAAAAGAGCAAAATTCAAAGTTCAAAGTATGGTTTCTACTGAATGTGTATCACTTTGGCACCATGATAAAGTCAAAAAATCATAAGTTGAACCATTGTAAGTCGTGTATTATGTACATGATAATCTGTATTAATCTTCTTCTTTATTGTTTCTTCATACTGTCACTCATAGTAGGATTTCAAGAAATTTGATAACATTCAATCAAAATTTATAGGAGTTTTTAATAGGTGATGAAAGTACAAACCAGAGCACCATGTTATCAAAACTGGAAAGGATTCACTGCTTTTTAACCCAATATCAAACTCTCATGAAATATAATCTTTTTTCTGTCCCTCACAGTTCTCCAGTAAATTATTAAGATAAATACCATGAATCTTTTAGACAGCATCCTATCATTTAAAGGGTTTCTCTCTGGCCCTGCTGCTCCTATGGATGAGAGCTCTATGGGGTTAGAGAGATCTACCAACCCTGGCTGGTTCGCTTTGTGTCTCCATATCTGGTGCAAAACTCAGGAGGGTCCAAGAATTCTAAACCCTAATCTAGGCTTCCAGGTTGTTATGAAAGTATAATTTTCAAGGTAAGAGAATAGAATGAGAATTTATATAATGTTTTGATGGCTTGGTTTATATATTTTAAATATTTAGACACATGATATGTGGGCCTTCATTTTTGTACTTCTCTTCTTTATATAGAAGAGAAATTCTCTTCCTTATATAGAAAGAGAGAACTTCTCTTCTTTATACAGAAGAGAATTTATATAATGTTTTGATGACTTGGTTTATATATTTTAAATATTTAGACATATGATATGTAGGCCTTCATTTTTATACTTGAGCTCACCCTACAGATGTCAAGGGCTCATCTTACTTCAGGATTCAACATACTCATGAATTTTCCTTTATGCTAATTTGATGTAAATAAAATGGAATATGTGTTTCAATATTTATAGATTATTTGAATTTTTTTCCAAATTGCTTTTCCTTTTAATCCTGTAATTGCTCATCTCTTCTTTGGTTGAAAAATAATCTGTCATAAAACTGGATAAATTATGCATGAGAAATATTTTGAAGTTTTTTCCTTCAACTCGCTCCTTTCTCTTGGTAGTAAAATGTTGCATGCCAATGTTTAAAAATGCAATTAACACTATTTATTTATTCAGACTGTCACAATTTTCACCTCCTAAAACAATGAGAATTTTGAGCTACTTCCTTCCAGGTTTCCCCCAGGAGTGGATGTGTTAATGACATCTGTAATACCTCATGCTGTAGCAGAGAAATAATGAAGTCTCAAGCTCAGACAGCTTGTTGCCTTTTAAGCTGTGATTTCTAAACGAAACTACTGGAATTTTCTTTAATAAGTGTTAGTTTGGGATAGTTATAAAAGAAAATTACGGATTATTCCTTGCATTTTCTTTTATCTAACAAACTGATAATGTAATCTGTGGCTATAACAATATACCACTTATGGTAGTATTAATTAATCTAAATAGTGTCTCTATACAAAATTGATTTTTAAACATAATAAAAGATAATAATGTTTATTATTGAGTATTATGCTAAGGGGAAGAGTTTTTGTGAATTTCAGAGCTTAAAGCTTCACTTCAGTACTTTGAAGATCATTTTAAATGAGTGCATAGGTTATCAATTCTCATGTATAATTGAAATTTTTGGTTGAATTAGTCAACATTGAAAAGGAATGGTCAAATTAGAAACGATCATTTTAATCAAGAAGTTCTTAAATTTGAGTTATCACTGCTCTCCAAAAATTTTCCTAATACTTTTTCTTAAACCACAGGGAATTAAATCACACAATCAATTCACAGCATAAAGATTAAAAACTATAAGGAGGGGCCGACCTGGTGGCGTAGCAGTTAAGTGCGCGCGCTCCACTTCGGTGGCCTGGGGTTCCAGGGTTCAGATTTCGGGCACACACCAACACACCGCTTGTCAGGCCATGCTGTGGTGGTGTCCCATATAAAATAGAGGAAGATGGGCACGGATGTCAGCCCAGGGCCAATCTTCCTCAGCAAAAAGAGGAGGATTGGCATCAGATGTTAGCTCAGTGCTAATCTTCCTCACACACACACAAAAAAAGCTATAAGGAAGAGAATCATATGTAATACATAATTCTAAAGTGATTGCACTAAGTGTAGATATATAGTGCCCTTATAATTTTTTTTCATTTGGGCCTACGGAAGAAAAAAATCATCCTCTGTGTTGTGTATCTCCTCAATTTGGTGGGTACCTCTCAAATGTTGTCTCATATTTTCTTCTGTTCTAAGATAAATACATTTGATACTTTTGATAGAGATCATGTTTTGAAAATATATTTAATGTAAAGCAATGCAAGGTAAAAGATTATATATTATACAGAAGATTATGTATTTGGAACTTCGGATTTAACAGCAAATATAGTCTGTGCTGTTTCTATCTGTTGCAAATTTGTCAATGTGAAAAATATGGATGATGTAACATCTTTTTAAATCGATTTCCCCTAAGATTTTCATTAGATTACTTCAAAATGCACAACAATGAGAATCTGAATATTTTACGTGATAGAATTTTATTTCCCAAGAGCAAACTCTAGGCACTAAGCAGCATTTGTTAATTAAAATTATTTTTATTATCATGCTTAAAACTTTAAGTGACTGATGATCTTTTTTCCCAGAATGTGGACTCATTAGTTCAATTTTGAAAAAAAACAAAGATCCATAGCACAAATTCATTCATATTTACCATATTTCAGTCTTTTATATATTCTAGGTTTATAAAACAGTGAACTAAAATCCCTGACATACTACAAAATAATTTTTCCCTCAACTTTTAACCTTGAAATAAAATACAGATATTTTTCTTCGTCTTAATTGATATCTTTCTTGCTCTACCACCATAAACAATTTAATTCTCCTTCATTTTAGTTGACAATGGAGTTAGCACAATCAATATTTGCTTAAAAACTTGTAATTAATTTTATTTTCCATTATGACCTTTCTAGTGGACAAAAATAATTTTGCATTGAATTTGGGAGTTCTTATAATTTTCACATGAAAAGAACTTCCTTTTTTCTTTTTTATAACACATTATTACAATGTACAAAGCATTCTGTCTCTTTTAATGATCTTATGGGCTAATTACTCTCTTTTTGCAGACGCAGAAAATGAGATTCAGGTAAAATATATACTAGGATTAAGGTTCAAATTTTAGATATCTGCTTGGTGACTATAAAAGTATTTCTTTTGTGCAATAGCTTCCTTTGCAGAGTTTTAAGTACTGTGTATGTGTGTATGTGTGTGTGTGTGTACCATTATCGATGGTACTGTTAACCATTATCAATATTGGAGATTTTTATTTTTCTTGCATCATATTCATCTATATTTGCAGAATTAATAACAACTACACATACATTAGAAAAAAATCCCCCCCTCCATACTTGTAACTTTTATTGTAGTGAAATTGATGTGGGTTCCTTAAAGAAAATAATTACTTTAGATTTTGTCTAAAGGAATGTGACTTGAGAAGTGTCTCTTGATTGGTGGCAGCGGGCAAACTGTGATTCATTTGATAATCACTTAATAATGATAGCTTTTGAAGTAGCAATTTAGACCAGCTGCACTGGACCGTCTGGACCCATCATTATTTCTGCTCTGTGAAATAAGCTGTCATTATTGTTCACACAAATACATTTCTGTTTTTTCATAACTAGAACAGTTCACCTGGGACAGCCAAGGAAGGAGAAATCTGTTGTACAAAAATTCTTCTTTGAAGAGAGGACAGCTTGATAGAAATATTATTATCAGTGGATTTAGAAAAACATTTTTCTTACTTTTCTGTCCAATAAATGGTGTTTCTATTTCTTTTACTGATGTTGATGACAGTGATTTAGAAAGATACAAATAATTCATCTCTCAGTTGAAGTAAGTATACTTTCATAGCTTGTGTATTGACCTCGTACTCAGAGTTGATAATAACTGATTGATAGTGATCAAGTTTGCTTTAACTTTCTCGTATTTTAAACTACAGAAAGTAGTATGAAAACAGGGCACTTGGTGAATATACAAATTATTTTTTAAAAATTCAGTTTAACTGCAAACTTTTCCTCAAGTTTTCTAATAAATCAAACAACCCAAATCAACATGTAATACATTATTAAGGTCAAACTCTGCTTTGCATTCTGATAAATATCAGCACATTTCACAAAACCAATTAGTACTAATAATATTACTATGATCACTATTACACATATTTTCTTGAGGGGTTGCTTTGTGCTTGATACATTGCTTCATTATCTAATTTAATCTGTTTTAATCTTCACAGTAAAACATGGGTTGGTGCTATAGCTAGCAGATGGAAGACCTGGAAATTGAAACCTGATCTGACGGTTCCAAAAGCTTCCGTTCTCTAATAATTCTGTGTTACCCTCAAAGAGCAGAAATTAGTCAGGCTTGGGAGGTTGAGAGTATGAAAAGAGAGTCCAAGGAAGTAATAAGAGACTGTGCAAAGGCGTGAAGGCAGCCAGGAATACCGCTTCCTTACTGATCCATAAGAAGAGCTATATATGATTAAAGGATAAAATTCAAAGAGTACGGTTACTAAGAATGATGCTGTGTAGATACTCAGAGGCAAAATCAGGGAAGACTTTGCAAATAACGTTCAGCAGTCTGGACTCAACCCTGGGAGCATCAGGGAATCATTGGAAGATTTTAAGCAGACAAATAATATCCTTAACGTGCTTAAGGAAATTTTCTTTGTTTTTATGGTTAGCATATTGTAAGACCAGAAGACTAGAAACAGAATGACCATTTAGGAAATTGATTCTGTATTAGAGTTACTGGATGGCCAAGTCCTGCATTTGAGTCATAGAGTCCCAGCATCTTTTGTGGTTTATTAGAAAGTAAAATTTAAGAAGAACACTGTGGTTTCTGGATAGGAGATTTGTTCATTTGTGTTCATTTGTTTGTTTGGCAAGGGCTTAAGCAACCTGAGAAAAATTTGGAAGGCACAGCAGATTGAAAACTTTGGATGAATTTATCTATATTACACTTTTTCCTCTTCTGCAGAACTTTCCACTTCTGCTGTGGCTGGTTTCTGCATACAGCTTTATTTTCAAACTTCTCATCCTACCAGGTCTTAACTATGCGAAAATCCGGTTTTCCTCTGGGTTCATGCCTTCATTCCTTTAAAAAACAAAATCTTTCCTACTCTCCTCTGTCGGCTTCCTGCTTGTGGAACTCACCAGGCAAACCCTACTTCATCTAGGACCATTGCTTCTGTATGTGTGTCTGCTCTACAGCATAAGGGAATTCAAGTCTAGTTCCCACGGATGCTTGTACTTTGAGTGTTCTCACCACTCAAGCATACCTGTCAAGCCTGTTTATTAGTGAAATTCTTACAAAGATCTTCCAATTATTTTTCTGGGACATTGCTCTTTATCAAGAGAGTAAATTGTGAGTCAGTCTGGGCACTATCTTTTTTAACCTTGTTTGATATATACTACGCAAAATTTATCTAGTTTCAAGCATCAGCGCAGATTGTCCACCTTTCGTACATGATGTGACTCATTTCAACACAGATAAGAATTTGAGAGGTATAACTAACACTTAAAGCCAAGTCATTATCTTACACAGAACTATTTTTTTCCTATACTTGCAGTGTCTTCTTTTCCAATGTTTTCTTCCATTCAGCTCACAAATATAGATAAGATGTCTCCGTCTGAGCATCTAAGTTAGTTCTGTATTGGCCTCTTGGTACTAGTCTTCCATCTTACTTCATTATTTCATCACCAAGATTCTTCAAAATATAGTGTCAACTCCACATGTCCATTTCATGAGTTCCCCTTCATTATTCCACCCCCAAATACCAGATATCTCCCCAGTAATTCCTCTGAACACTATCCCCAAGGCCGCCATGACATCCACTTTTCATTTTTGTTCAATCTGATTTGTCTGAAATTGACTTCTCAGGCTCTGAGACTTCTACTGCGCTTACTTGTATAACATATCTTGCCATTTAATCATATTTTATTGTTCTTTCTTTTTTGTAATTAACTGAAAATCAAATTACTTCATCAGATGATAAGTTAGTCTCTCCCACTTCTATGCCACCTTAGTGATGATCAAAGGGATTCGTTTAATCACAGAGGGACTTAACAAATCAATGAGATGTTAGTGGATTCTAGCCTAAAAACAAGATCTCAGGTATTCACACAGGATTTCACTTTCAGATGTCTTAATCACAGGCATCATTATTATTGCACATAGTTTGGTCAGTATTTGCCTTGAGAGATTTTAAATTTGTACTCGTAAAGTGATGCCCTTTTTTGGTTTCAATGTGTGCAACATTCTCTGCCTTATCTCCTACTATGTCTCTTATCATTAAGTTTCAATCCCCTTCACTGGATAGTCTTTTTTCTTTTGCTTCTTATATCTTGCTTTACCCCATGATCCTCCCTAAAACCTTTTTTTTTCTTTTTTTGGTGAGGAAGATTCACCCTGAGCTAACATCCGTTGCCAATCGTCCTCTTTTTTTTGTTTTTGCTTGAGGAAGATTAGCCTTGAGCTAACATCTGTGTCAATCTTCCTCTATTTTGTATGTGGGATGCCTCCACAGCATGGCTGATGAGTGGAGTAGGTTCCCACCCGGGATCCGAGCCTGCAAACCCAGGCCATGGAAGAGGAGCGTGTGGAACTTTAGCCACCGGGCCACGGGGCCGGCTCCCCCTAAAACCTTTTTCTTTTCCTGTTCTAATGCACCCCTTGCTTCTGAACTTGTTTTCTCCCATGATTTCAAATACCATCTCTTTGTAGGAGATTTTAAAGATTATGTAGTCCATAGCATCTCCAAAAGTTTTGTCCTCTATGTCATAGTGCTTACTTGACAACTCCACTAAGGAATTCCATGGATATCTCTCTATGCTTCCTTTATTTCTTTTCTGGATTACAGATACTTTCCTCCATTAAGTCATTCAGGAAATAAACTTGAAAGCTATCTTTTAATCTTTACTTTGTTTTTACTCCTGTTCCCACAAGTTCCAAGTTTTGTATTTTTTTTTACCTTTTCTTTGATTTTTCGGTTTCAGCTCCACAGCTAATACCAATTCAGACTCCCATTTTCTCTTCTCTCAACTGTTGTCATATTTTCCAAAATTGTTCCCCTGCATCCTTACTTGAATCTCTCCATTTGTGCTCTCATTGGCTGCCAGAGCGAGCTTTCTAAAATGCAAGATTTACCATAGTACACCCTTCTTAAAATCTTCAATGGATCACAGTTTCTTACAGGGTGAAGCCCAAACTTCTCACTGCATTATGCCCGGCACTGCATGATCTGATCTTCCAAATGCCCAGGCTTTTCCTGGTTTACCCCAAACCTCTCCAACTCTACCTTATCAAAATATTTATAGTTCTGCAGGGCACCATATATCATGGCTCAGGTGCCTTTTTTGGGTTATTATTAATTTCCAAAATGACTTTACTTACTGGCCAGCAACTATTTGTCTGTCAACAGTCAACTCATCTGTTACTTTTCCTGAATTCTTCAGATGAAATGAGAAATTCCTCCTTTGTGACCCCACTGTTACCTATACATTCTACTTCTAAAATAGCTTATTAAACTTATTTGTTTTCATATCTGTCTCACTCTGCCTAGTCAAGTGAGTCCAGGCAGTCAGTTAGCAAATATTTTAATGAGAATATCCTTTAATAGGATTAGGGTATACTAAGATGACTGAGACAAACTCTTAGGAATCACAATCTTGTAGAGTTTTTCCCCCCTATTAACAGGATAAACCACAAAATTCTAGCAGAGTTTAGAAACGTATATATTACATTATATATATATAGCTGAAAGATTCACTAAAATCATGACTAAATTAACAAATGATTGAATAATTTATTGGTAAATGATTGCATTAGTAAATAAAACAATATCCTCCCAATCTCTCTCTATGTACCTTAATCTTGTCAACTGTTAGGTAAACTCCACCATAAGACTTTACTAGATTACTTCATGAGACCTGAAATCACAATCTAACTGGGCTGCTGTCGATGTTGCCTAGGCAGCCATTGATGTTTCTAGATTTATGACTAGTGATCCCTATTTTGTAGGCTTATTGTGTAGACTGAGGGACATAAACTAGTATTTAAATCATAGTACATAGTGTATTAAGTGCATAATATATTTTTTGTTGATTTTGTCCCAAAATTCCTCTTATAAATTATAAAATGTTTATTCTAGCCATGTGGCCTGTAGCACTTTTTTGCTTCTTTACTTTTATGGGTATTTCCTAGTCCTATTAATAGCAAAATTTACTCCCAGGATAAGTAAACATGGTTTTTATTTCTTTACCCTTGCCATTATCTAGCACTGGGCTTTGCATTTCAAAGTTGCTTAAAATCATTTATTTGTAGAATAAATGTATTTATTTTCCATATGCTAGTCCATTCACCATATAAAATGACAAGCACTCCCACCCTGCATATGCACAGACACAACTCACACATGCAAGACTCCTGAATAAAGAATTCTTCCACTAGATTGTGAAAGTACATTATGAGTATTTAAAATAAAGGAACTGCTTATTATTATTGCTAGTAGAAATGGAAAAGATCCTGTTCACAATAGTGAAAAAAAAAAAAAACTAAAAGATCCAGAAATAAATTCTATCAGAAAGCACAGGACTTACACAAGAAAAATATAAAAATTTTATAAAACAATAATGGAGCAAATGGAAAGATATACTATGCTCCTAGATGAGGATAGAGAGTATCATAAAAATGAAGTTGTTTACATCCAGATGAGTGTGATGGAAGTTGAAGAAATAGAGTGTTTCGGTCGATTATTAACATTGTTAAACATTCTTGCATTGTTTCACTTCTTAACTTTGTGTTCTAAAAAGAATAATTTTGGAATGTGCTGGAATGCAAAGTAGTGCACTATAGAAGTCCTCAAATAGTAGCTAAGCAACAAATCTCTGGAGATGCAATAGAAGAGGAGACAGCACTGGAGGTAAATTGGACTACCTGACCCTCAATATTTCCTTCAGAAAAAGTAATACTATGATTTTATCAGGACTCAAAAATTGCTCTGTGGACCAACACCACTGTGACCTAAACTAGTATTCTTTTCCTGAAAGTATGTACCATTGAAAACTAAGTTTAAATTTCTCAAAGGCAAACATGAAGAATGAAAGTACATTTGCTTTGCCAAGAAATGTCCCTCACACCTTTAATATTTTACAGAAGTAACGACAATCCAGTTTCAAGGAGCAAGTCCTGAATATATTACATAATTTGGTATGTTTTAGCCATGGCACAAGTTTTCTAAACTTTTATATTTATGGACTAAATGGTACTTATTTTTTTATTCTATCTCTCATTTTAAATTTTTGACCCAATGAATCTTGTTTCAGAAGAGGTAAACTAAAACATATATCTCACATATTACAAGATTAGAAGGACTAGGATATTGTTGCAAGGACAGATTTGTTTCCAGATTAGAATTAACAGAACATGTAACAATATGATCAATCTCAAATAAAATGAAAACAATATCTTCTCCTTAGGATCGGGTGGTTTCTCTTTTTTAGCTCATGAGAAGCAGATTGTTCAGCCTGTGCAGTTTTCTTTCACTTCTCTAGAAAGCTGAGTGGTCCCTTTACACCCATGCTTTGAATTAAGTAAGCCACCACAGTCCTTAGTTTCTAAGGCAGCACTTCAACAGCTCCTTGAAAGCCTAATGAACCTCAAGCATATTCATAACAGTTCAAAAGAAGTCCCATGAATCCACTTACGTTACTTATAAAACACGCATTTTTAAAGGAGGACTTATTTTTAGTGCATAGAACTCCATTTCTTTCAAAGGATCTGGAATGTAATGGGATAGAACTGGATGAGGAAGAGCTCTCTCCTCCCCAACCCCACACTCCACGCTGATGCAATGGCACAAATGTTATTTTAAAAATGTTTTTAAGTGCACTTTGTGTATATTAAATATAAAGTGTTCTTTTTTTTCCCTTATTGCTAAATAACACCACTACTGCTGCTCCTACTTATACTGCTATTACAATATTATTGATACTGAACCTCTTAATCTCCAGTTTGTGTGTCTGATGCACAGTAAACCAAACACTGGGATCTCAGTACTTGGAGACAGAGAAAGGTTTATTCAAGTTGGCCAAAACGAGATGGTGGGAGTATGGGTTTGCTCAAATCCCCCTTAACAAGAGCAGAAAACAGGGGGTTTTATAGAACTAAGGGGCTTGGCAGGAGTAGCTTTGCAGAAACAAAGGGGTCACTCCCTATACGCCCCTGAGCAATCTGACTTCTGGGCATCAACAGCAGCTGGGGGCTGGCCATCTTGTGATTGCAACATCCCTGAAGGCATTCGCTTTCATCTGCAAAACAAGCTCACAAATCCTCAGGACCCCTGAGCCACCCCTAAAGTTAAACAAGAGATCAGCAAATTGACAAGACTCATCTATGCCTGTGTTGGGGAGAAGGTTGAAAGGCAATCATGTTCTTATTGAATATCTACAATAACCCTCAGCTTCGTTATGCCTATTAAAGCACTTAGTGTGTGTCTGACACCACTGGGCACTATTACAGTCATCATTTTAAAGACAAGTCAGCTGAGACAAAGAAGATAAGTGTGACAAAGAGAAAAGATTATGTAAAATTGGTATACAGGCTCTCTTTAAATCAAGAGAGAATCAGAATGTGTGGTACAATGATTTGCCTTTTACATTAGTTCTTCATTATTATCACAAATACCCGTGGAAAACCAGCTTGCTTTCTGGTTTAAAAATGCATTCAGCTTCTCTGATGTGGAGTTGGGCATATTGCCATCTTAATGGTGCCACCAGTCTACCTGTGCTGTGTAAAATGTTTGTCCCATTTAAGTCAAGATGAGCTTTCAGAAAAAAAGAGAGAGAAATAAAAAGTCCTCTAAAATAGTTTAGATCAGTAGAGAAAATCCTATTAAATATTATTGTTTCAAAAATAATTATGAACCTTAATACCTATAAACACTATGTCTAGTTTAACAAATAAAAAAGAAGGAAATGCAGCTTCCTAGGATTTAGAAATTACTAAGCACTGCCACACATTTCACTTTGGTACAGTAGGTATTTTTTTTTTTTTTTTGATTAAAAATTGTCACAAAAACTAAGACCAACACAAATCTATAGACTAAAAGGACATTTGTTTTTATATCAAAAATTATAAAGCAGTTTAGCAAAAACACAGATTCAGAATATATTGGCTCAGAAATTAAGTCATTTTTAGAAGAATTTTGAGAAATCTGGTAGTAAAGTGGCTGAGGTTAAGCAATTTGAAGTCATATAAAATCAAGTCACAGTTCTAACTTACTAACTGCATAAACTTTGGTAGCTACTACACATCTCTGTAACATGAAGATAATATAAACTAGATCACAATGTTGTTTTAAATATCATATAAAGTAATTTATGTGAAGCAAGACATATTTTACTGCACACAGTAATAACTAAGTTAATGTCAACTTATAATTATTAATAATATTTTATTGCATGATAATTTTTAAAAATTAGAACATTTATTCAAAGAGGATAAGCAAAATACAAAGAAAAGTTATCTTTCTATAATACATTCAAGGAAGCCTAAAAGGATAATTTTGGATATCCAGAAATGTACTTTCTATACAAATTCCCTCAAAAATAGTAGTCTAGGTATGCTAGTTTCATCCATACATTTAACAGATATTTTACAGTGACAGTCAGGCATCACTTAATGATGAGGGTACATTCTGAGAAATGTGTCTTTAGGCATTTTTGTCATTGTGTGAACATCATAGAGTATACTTACACAAACCAGGATGGGGTAGCCTACTATACACCTAGGCTAATCTTGTGGGACCACCATTGTATAGGAGGTCCATCGTTGACTGAAGCATCATTATTCTGTGCGTGACTGTACTATGTTTCAGGTGCTGATAAATATTGATGTTACTGATAAATATTGGTGAACAGAAAAAAAAAAAATAGTCTCTACCCCATGATATCAATAGTCTGTTGTTTGGGTCCAATTGTATGGTAAAACTGAAAACCAGCTTACAAGTTATGCTGGCACTGAGAGTCTAATTACAAAAGCAATAAAATAGATAATAACAATGGCCTAAAGTAAAACAATAAAAGCCATAATTATTTTCGATAATTTCCTGCAAATTATACTTAGAAATAAAAATTGCAGAGTTTAACAGTCATTTTATTCAGGATTGAGTATAGGATAATACCCACGCAAAGAAGCTATTCTATTAAGAAGGGTGAAAATTTCTAGGGACAAAAGAATAAATAATGAGATAGGCGAGAAAAGAGACATATGGCCTTAGAATAGACCCTCTTTCCAGAAACCAAGGAAGAGCCTGGAGAATTATTATAATAAAATAATAGTTAATATTTTATAACTGCTTATTGTGTGCCAGAGTGTGCCAGAAAACGTGCAAAGCAATATATGTTTTATATCATTTAATCATCTCAAATAATATTATTGCCATCTTATAAATGAGAACACTGAAATGTAGATGGTTTTGGTAACTTGTCCAAAGTCACAGAACAAGTCACTGGCAGTAGACTGGATTCAAACTCAGATCTTCATGTCCCCAAATCCAACCACTTATCTGCTATATCCTATGGGCAATGATAAATTCTGGATCCTAAACACTGTATATGTTTTTAATTAAACTAAATTCTTAAGGACCTTTCTTTGTTTTGTCTGGATGGTGACTAGCTCAGAACCAGGAGACTGATTTAGTCTGTGAACACAATGAAACTGAGGAAAAGATGTGAAAGGAATGAAAGGAAAAACAACAATCATGTGACGATGCAAGCCACCATATATTTGATTTCTGGGTAATTTTATTAACTTTATTTTTAAAAAACCCAAATACTTATACTATTTGACAATTGTTTATCATATAATTATTGTTCATATTTTATAAATATCTGTTAATTATATTAACCAATGTTTAAAATAGTAAAATATGTAGGATTCAAATACCTTTTAAAATTTATTTTCATAGAATATTCTAGGAAATACAGAAAAAATGAGGAAAACTGCATAAAATAGCATATTTAATAACTTCCTCTATCTGATTAGAAATCTGTTATCAATGATAACTTAATTTTCAATTTCATTCCAACCCTTAATTGGAGCTGGTCTTGTTCAGGAAATAATTATGCACCAAATACACAATAATATAGCAATAGACTATGCCATGTGTAATAATTACACTTTTTTGAATTATTGGAAGGATTCATAAGACTCTACAAATTATACATAAATGTGAAGGATAATATTCAGTAGGAGGAGAAAAGCACAGGCAATAATCAAGCAAGACTGAAATATTCAAGAACAGCTTTCAAATTGTCACCTCAGTGCCACAGAACACACTATCTCTGGGCCATAAGTCACCAAAGTAGATATCAGTTATGTTGGTCTCGGAAGCCATGGTCTCATCTGAGAATGGGCATTTAGAATGCTATCTGGTTATACAGTCAGAACTTGGCTGCATGATCTGGCTCAACAACTAAAGATAAAATAACAGAAACTAGAGGAAAATCATCAATCTGAAATTTATATTATATATGTATATGTGTGTGTGTGTTTGTGTGTTTACAAGTTGGATACAGGCTGCCCCATGATACATTGCAAACTCTAGCACAGAACTATTTTAATCATTAATCAGCACGTTTAATCTTTAATTGGCCAAGGAGCAGCACCATGGTTTAGGCATGTCTAGAGATAAACTCAGGTCTGCAGCAAAACATCTGAGAATAACCCTGTGTGTATACATGTCATTAAAAATCCCAACACAATGGATTGTAATGGAATACAACACAAAACCAGTTAAATTATCTAAAGGACCATTTTGTTATATTTACACACAAGTGTTAATCTAGAATTTAGGTGGATTAAACCATTTTAAATAATTTCTGTAAAAAAGGAGAAACTATAATAGCTTTAAAACAGAATTCCAAGAAGAGAAAGCCTTACATCACACACTCGTACAATGAGGAGAAAATGTCTGCAAACTTATTTGTGATAAAAGACCTATATCTAGAATATATAAGGGACTCCTACATCTCTTACACTTCCCCAAAGCAGATATATATATGCTGTTGTCCAATGGGCACATAAAAAATGCTCAAAATTATTACTAATTAGGGAAGTGAAAATGAAAATCACAATATCATACCATTACACAGCCACTCAAATGGCTAAAATTAAAAACAACTGATGTTAGTGAGGATATGGAGTTGGTAAGAAAGCCAAGATGTACAGCCACTTTGGAAAGTAACTTGGCAATTTTTTACAATAATAAACATAATGTACTCTATTACCCAACAATCTCACCTCCAAGTATTTACCCAAGAGAAATAAAAATATATATCCACGCAAATACTTGGATTCAAATGTTCACAGTAGTTTTATTCATAATAGTCCCAAATTAGAAACAATCTAAATGCCTAACGACTGATGAATAATCCTAAAATGGAATATTTGTCAGCAATTAAAAGGAAAAAACTGCTAATACATGCAAATGGATGCATCTCTAAAGCAAGAAACAATTTATATAACATTCTAGAGAAGTCCAAATGGTGGTGATAGAAAAGAGTTTAGTGGTTGCCAGGGAGCAAGAAATGGGTGGAAGTTCTAGACTCCAGAGGGTCAAGAAGGAATTCTTAGGGGTGATGGAAAGATTCTACATCTTGATGTGGTGGTGGTTACACGACTACACGCATTTACTAAAAGTCATAGATTTGTACCTTTGAAATTGGTTGATTTTATTACATGTAAATTGAATTTCAATGAAAATTCAAAGCAATGACAACAATAACAGAAAAAAGGAAACCAGGAAAACATGCAGAAGCCAGGACTGTCCCTAGCAATCTGGGGCAGGAGATCATTCTTTTTACTGAGTGTTTTTAATAGAAATCAAACACAGTACCGAATGAATTACATAGAGTATCACAGTTAATTCACCCAAAAATATTATCTTTGAGAAAAAGACTCAGAGAAAATTTTCAAAAGCCCCAAATCTAGTATTGTAACCATAGGACTAGGAATAGAATCTGCCACCCCAAAATATGCATCTTTGGCATAAGGATTATTTTGAGCTGATGATTATTAAGAAACAGTGGACACAGGAAAAGCTCTGAAAACCCAGTAGAAGTTACCCTTTTGTAAGGGAAATTTACATTTGTAAGAGAAATCTGCATTGGTAAAGGTGTCTCCCTCTCTGTGCCAGGAAGGGGAGGATGACTCTAAATCTCTAGAAACTCTTATCAATGGAGAAGACAAGGACTTAAGTCTGCATAACAACTTGATGCTTGTTTACTGTGCTTTTCATGGTAACCTCCCATAACTGACCCCATCTTAACAACAGAATGTTAGAACTGTTTTGCAGGGGCAGTGAGCTAGCCAGGAGTATATACAGAAGAGAAAATTTTGACCTACTAATAGAAACTCATCCTGCCAGTGCTTCCACATACCAGCCAGTCCTCTCTTCTCCCTTAAACTTTACCCCAAACCTTGGACAGACAAGACAGATTTGAGAGCTTAGCCTCCCATCTCCTTGCTGGTCAACCTCATAATAAAGTTTTTTCTTTTCTCAAAAGCCAGTGGCATAATATATTGCCTTTTTATGCACATCAGGCATCGGGCCCTCTTGTCCAGTAACAGTATGCGGTGAAGAAAGATTTTGAGGTGCTGGCCTGGTGGCGTAGTGGTTAAGTTCGCATGTTCCGTGTCAGCGGCCTGGGGTTCGCCGGTTTGGATCCTGGGTGCACACCTTCCTCACTGCTCATCAAGCCATGCTGAAGTGGCATCCCATATAGAAGAGCTACAACTCTACAACTACGTACTGGGGCTTTGGGGAGAAAAAAGTAAAAAGAGGAAGATTGGCAATAGATGTTAGCACAGGGCCAATCTTCCTCAAAAAAAAAAAAAAAACCAAACACCCACAAACCTTAAATTTCTGAAAACACAGATGTTAACATTTAAAAAAAAGATTTTGAATTCATATTTTTCAGCCTGTACTATGCTGTATGCCTCCACTCTGAAGTGGGTTTATCTGGACACACAAATGCTTTCACATATGGTTCTTAGCTTACTTCCTTCAAGAAACAAAAGAACACAAGCAAAGAAACATTGCAGTACCTTCCCAAATAATGCAGGATTGCTCTTGCTGACTTACTCATCAGAAATATTCAAAAGTTGCTTTGGTAAAATGCTGAGAAAGAAAGGAGTTAGGATGGTTTGCTGTGTAATTACAACGTATGAGGCGATGTATTCACCACACTTTAAATCTGTTTATATTCTCTCTTGTCACTCAGGCTACAACCTCCACTTCCTAAAACTGCCTTAAATTCACCTGGTTTCTCTAAAATTGTCTTGGTTATGTTAACGTTCTCCTTGATGAAGAATTCCAGGGGGTGAGAAAGGGAAAGGATTTCCAGCTGCTTCTGAGAATCTTCAACAGACATCATTAAGTTTATTATAGAAACTGAGATCACTATTCTTAGAATTTCAAGTTTTTCTCAGAAGAAAATGATTTGATTTTGGCATGAATACTGCTGAAAAAAAGGAAGATTAGTTTATATGATTATAAATCTTATGTAAAAAAGAGTCAATTATTTAAATGTACTCAAATGAATAGAAAAATGATAATTATTTTCTTTCTGAATATTAATAAATGAAATGAATTCAAATTATACTTAAAAATATGATAGACTGTGGAAACAGTAGGTTTATTAAAAGGAGTATTTACAAAGTAAAATAAAAATTCCATTTGCTTACAAATATCTTCTTACCTCTCTCATCTTGCTCTGAAAAGTAATATTTTGGTTATAACAAGTTCTTTGAATTATTGCATATAAAAATGAAATTCTTTACACTTGTGTGTGTGCATATGTTTGTGTGTATCTCTAATTTTCTAAACAATAGTAGAAACTCTTTTGTTAAAAATGACCCAATGCTTCATGACCTTTGCAGAGTTGTTAATTCTTAAAATGAAAAATAACTCTTTTATATTAGAATTTAGTGAGATAATTACAATAGATATCTGATATTACAATAGATTCTTGATACACAATAGATATCTGATAGTTCAACATTCTTTGAATATCCTGTTAATGTTTTTATAAATTTCCACTTTAGGAATCATGACTTTCTGAGGTAAAAATAAAAACAAAACAAAACACAAACTCTACCTTTCATGGTGTGATCTGCATTTTGTAGTATCTGTTAATGCTGAAAGTAGGCATACTCTATGACCTAGCAACACCACGCAGCAAGGAGAATGAATAGTCTTCAGCCATATCCAACGAACTGGATGAAACTTACAAACACGATGTTGAGTGAAAAAAGAAAAGCCAGAGAAAAAACAGTATATATTGCATGTTTCCATTTATATAAAGTTGAAAGGTGATCAGAACTAAACTATGGAGTTTGAAGTCAAGGCCACAGTTAAATAGGGGACAGAGAAATGAAATAGTAATAGCAGAGGGTAGAACAAAGCTTCTAGGGTGATAAAGATGTATTACTTCATGATGTCGTGGTATTCACCTGGTCGTATATACTTTCTAATATTTCTTCAAGTTGTAAAATTGTAAACTGTGTACTTTTCTCTATGCATATTGTTCTTCAATATAAATGTTTATAAAATTTTAAGAAAAAATCTCTAACCCCTGGGAAGGAAAAAAAGAAAGGTGTTTTTCTACTTGGTAAAGCTATGTTCAGCCGAGCAGACTCACACACGTATGACGTGGGTAAGGCAGGGTTGACACCAAGGCCTTGTGACAATGCAGACGTGAGGGCACCTGCTTCTCTCAGTACAGCTCTGGTGAAGCATTGGACATGCGTTGACTATCGTGACAGTGATGTTTTGCTGGTATTATTCCTGTTTGTTTAGTAGTCAAGCTTGGTTTTGAGGTCTTTCCAGGGATTTTGTGACCCACCAAACATCCTTTATAAATCCTTTTCTGCTTAAACTTGCCAGAATGGATTCTGGTGTTTGCAACTAAGCAACTTGATTATTTTAAAAATTATTTTAATAATCTAATTGATAACTTTATGAAAGTTTTCAGTTTTAAAATTGTTAAACATTCCTAATCTGCTCTTTCTCCCAACTCAAAGAGTAAAACCTGTGACCCTTTGATAACAGTTGGAAGAGAATCCTGATGCATCAGATACCTAGGGTTCTTAGGTAACTCTAAGCGCAGGTAACTCAAATTTTGAGTAGCCAATGTCTAGTGCCAGTGGACGATCTGGAATTCAGTGGCTAAGACAAAGGTCTTCCTCTCCTGCAGGGGCTGAGCGAGGGTGCAGATTAATTGTTGATCATGAGGAGCAAGGCTGCAGAACAGGATGATGGAAAAGAACTAAAATAAATATGAATATCTTCATCAATCCTAACATTAAAAACTAGGAACAGAACATACTAATTGTGGGTTTGGGACAGAGAATGCTAGAAGTATAAAGAAGAAAAAAATTGGAATAAGTCTTAATCTAATCTACTATAATTTAGACATTATACAAATAAGCAGATACAAATGAATATAAACTTAACTATCAAACAATCATAGTTTCATTTTAAACAAAGGATTACTAGAAGTGTAAGATTAACTTTTAACATATATTTTGGTTTACTTATGCTCACTTGAGTTATTGTATAGTTCACACCTTGACCAAATTATTGTATTGCATAATCAGAGAGTTATGTTCAGGTCAACATTAAAAATTTACTATTTACTGAGTGTAATCTTATTTGAGCTTTATGCCTTCTAGGATGTTTAGCTAAAAAGGAATTCTTGTGGGTGTTTTTAAAGATATTTAGGTGTATCTCTTTCTATTTCATGATGTAGTATTACTTTATAACTTGTATCCATAGAATATAACTTTAGAAATTCACTCAAACCATAATATCAGAAGCTAGAGGAGATAAACGCAAATGACTTTAAGTGTTTTGATCACATGGCACAAACTGCTATCTGTGTGTACTACATTAAATTGCTATTATGGTAATAAATTTTATGTTCCTTATTAATTTTAAATCCTATCTCTTGTAAAAAATTCTAATTCAACTTAGTAGAGTAGGAACTTAACACACATTTGTTTCCCAACGCTGAAACAAATACATAGTACTTTGAAAAACAGATCAGAGAATGGGAGTTTGGGTTGTCACTGATTAAGTATAGATTAAACAAATTTTGTGAAGAGAAGAAGAAAATCAGAAGAGAAATGGATGAACTAGGCAGAGGATTGACAACATAGAACCAGAGTATTGCTGAAGAGGCGGCCGATTATAACAACAGCAAATATTAGTTTCCTCAACTCAATCAGATACTAACTGTCCTCTGCTGTGCAGGATATTTCTATATAATAAAACATTTTCTTATCCTGAATGCTATTATTACCTTCACTGAGAAAGCTGATGGAGTACTTTGAGATAAGAGTGTTTAATGTGTGTACCCCTGCTGATATTTGTCCACTGAGATAAGCACATTAGCAAATTGTTTTTCTATTGACATTTGTTCTCAATGAAAGTTTTTGTTTTCTTTTCTAGGGATAATGGCCTCAATGTGTCCATTGGATGTTAACAGTGTCTTTTGAAATTGGTAAAGTGGTTGTTTACACTTAAAAAGTAAAGTTTCTCTCTTGTTTGAGGGCTATTAATAATACCCTTTTGGTATTATAACAGTATGTACAGGTTTCTACTCTGTTGGACACTAGCCAGCCTATGATTATTATAACATTATTTAAATTAAATGAGTAATTTATTGAAATAGCTCACTGAACTCCTGGAAACATAAATTAATTTCACTTCATTGTGACCTCTTCTCTCAGCAGGTCATACATTCAAAACTTTTCTTCAAAAACAGAAAATATGTAAGAAGTGCTTAACTACATAAGAATATTGCAGAATTATGTTTAACCAACTGACTTATCTCAATTTAGATAGATAGATAGATAGATAGATAGATAGATAGATAGATAGATAGATAGGGTGGGGCAACATTAGCCTTGCTCAGTGGAAAATGAGATTAAGGTTTGTAAGCCTGCCTTGAAATCTACATTGGCATGATAGAAATAGAAGGACATTCAAGTTTCAGTCTCAGACTTCGAGTAAATTCAGCAGTACTGAAAAAAGGGGGAAGGTAATCATGGCAAAAATTCTTCCATATACACAATCCTACACAGATTGTGTATATGATTGAATCTTGCTTTGCACTGAATCTTTCTAATATCAACAAATGTGGCGAGACATCACACAAAAGGGTAGCCCAAATAAACGATGCAGTTAGACCCTCCCCAAAACTCACTATAGGCAACAAAAAATCGAAAGAAAAGGCAGAAAAATTGTAATTGCCCATAGCTAATTATCTCCAGCAATGGATAGAGATTTTAGAGAACAGAAGTCAAAACAGAAAATGAATACAAAGACATCTACCAAGACAGTGGTGGCAAGGAGAGACGTATTTGCAGAGGGTTCCAGTTGAAAGTGATCTGTCCCTAACACCTAAACCAAATTCTTTGCAATTAACATGCCCACTGTTATCAATATTTTGGACATTGTTTTGGAATTAGTAGCCAATGAAGTTAAACAATAGCTGGAATTGAGGCATTTTAATATTGGAAAATATTATTCAGATTATTACCGTTTATATATCATTGGGTATCATACATTGAAAATAAAATAATATTTAATTAAACTAATTTAGTAATTAATATTTACTAAATAATAACACATATTTATATTATCATATTATATATATAACAATGTAATAATTAATATTTTCCTTAATTTACTAAGCTTGCTGGGTACTAAATATAGAAACACAAATAGCATTTCACTGTATAAAGAACAACAGTTTAGAACACATAATAGAAGGTAAGGTTCCACTTAACATAACTAGAAAAATGATTAAATGCCTATAAATAAACAAAGAGAAATGTATAGAAACTGTATTAAAAGGTAGAGAACTCTTTTGAGAAATGTAAATAAAGAATAAATGGAAAGACACTAATTGTTCATTCGATAAGAACAATATAATCAATATGTTAATTATCCCTGAATAAGCAAATGAAGTCACGTGAAACCAATGGAAATAGCAGGATATTTAATATTTTGAGGTTGACATAATATTAGCAAAATTTGTTTAGAAAATTAAGCATGTGATAATACCTAGGAAATCTTTATAAAGAAGAGATACTGGTAAGTTACTCTAGTATGTTTAATTAAATATCAATTATTGAGATTATTATCTGGAGAAAAAAGAAACATAAAGATAAAGAAAACAATAGAGTATGGAAATATATCAAAATACATATATTGCAATAGTCTTTTCAAATTATGAGAGTATATACATCTTTTTATGATAATGGTGTACTATTATTTTCCCAACTAGTTGGCAAAAATTGTTAAATTTAATGAGGGTGCAGAGAAAGTCACTCTCATACATATTTTTCAGCTTTTTAAAAGCCTCCTATAAAAAGAAATACAACTTTCTTAGGTCTGTGCATAGTGAGACGAATACATGTGGCATTACACTATAAAACAATATCCAGCCCAGGACTCAGCTCTCTCTTACTTCAGGGAATTTCCATTTGGTTCTGAAATGTTTGAGAAGTTGGAGTTGAAATTTTTCCTTACTTTTGATCTTGAGTTGTAGCTCTGTCATCCTGGATAATTACTGATATTCTCAAAGCCCACTTTATTTCTCTTAAGTGTCCATTGACATTTCCTGAGCTTCGCATCATTTCTGCCTTCGTCTGTTTGGCCTGCTGTAACTAAGAGACCATAGACTGGGTGACTTATAAACAACTGAAATTTATTTCCCACAGTTCTGGAGGCTAGGAAGTCCAATATCAAGATTCCAGCAGATTCAGTGTCTGGTGAGGGCCTGCTTCCTGGTTCACATGTGGCCATCTTCTCTCTGTGTACTGACATGGTGGAACAAGCAAGAGAGCTCTCTGGAGTGTCTTTTATAAGAGCACTAATCCAATTCATGAGGGCTCCACCTGCGTGACGCAATTACCTCCCAAACACCCCACCTCCTGTTATCACATTGGACTTTAGGATATCAACGTAATGAATTTTGGAGGGACACAGACATTCAGTCTATAGCAGGGTGGTATATCAGTATCCTGTGATAAAAACGCTAGTCCTCCATGGCCCTAATTTCTCTCCAAGTCCCTTCCTCTATATTGTTCTGAAACATGTTCCCATGTAAATTATAACTATCCTCTGGTTTGGTGATATTATTTTTTTTCTATTTTAATTTATATAAATTTTTAAACAAAATTTTAATAAAAATTATATATATTTAAGGTGTACATGATGATATGATATTCATATACACAGTGAATTGATTACTACAGTCAAGCTAATCAACATACCATCTCCTCACATAGTTACTCGTTTTTTGTGTGTGATGAGAGCTCCTGAAGTCTACTCTCTTAGCAAATTTCCAGTATTGAATACAGTATTGTTAGCTATAGTCAACATGTAGATTAGATCTCTAGACTTATTCATACTAAATAACTGTCACTTTGTATGCTTTGACCAACATCCGCCCATTTTTCCCCACATCCTCAACCCCTGGTAACCACAGTCCTACTCTCTACCTCGACATGTTCAACTTTTTTAGATTCTATGTACAGTGTGAGATCATACAGGAGTTTCTTTCCTGTGTTTGGTTTACTTTACTTACTCTACTTCCAGGTTTATCCACGTTGTTGCAAATGCAGGATCTCTTTCTTTTTAAGGCTGAATAATATATATACATATATATATAAAATTGTGGTATATATATCACAATTTCTTTATCCACTTATCGGCCCGCCGACATTTAGGTTATTTTCACATCTGGCTATTGTAAATAATGCTGCAATGAACATAGGAGTGTAGATGTCTCGTTAAGGTAGTGATTTCATTTCCTTTGGGTATAAACCCAGAAGCGGGATTGCTGGATCATATGGTTGTTCTGTTTTTAATTTTTTGAGGAAAGTCCATATTGTTTTCCATAATGGTTGTGCCCGTTTACATGTCCAATGACAGTGTGTAACCATTTCTTTTTCTCCACATCCTTGCAAATATCTGTTATCTCTTGTCCTTTTGATGATAGCCACTATTACAGGCATAAGGTGATACCTTGCTGTAGTTTTAATTTTTGTTTCCCTGATGATTTGTGATGTTGAGCACTTTTTCATGTATCTATTGGCCATTTGTATTTATTGTTTAGAAAAATGCCTATTCAGGTCTCATGCCCAATTTTTAATTCAATTTTTCATGTTTTTGCCGAGTTGTATGAATTCTTTATATATTTTGGAACTCCCTATCAGATGTGTGGTTTGCAAACATGTTCTCCCAGTCTGTAGGCTGCCTTTTCATTTTATTGCTTCTTTTGCTGTGCAAAAACTTTTTACTTTGATACAGTCCCACTTTTTCATTTTGGCTTTTGTTGCCTGATCAACTGTTGGTGTCATATCCAAAAGATCAATGAAAGACCAATGTCAAGGTATTTTTTCCCAATTTTTTCTTCCAAGAGTTTTACAGTTCAGTTTCAGGTTTTACTGAATTTTTAATTCAGTATAAGTGATTGTTGTGTAGGGTTTAAGGTAGAAGTCCAATTTCATTCAGTTGCATGTGAATATCCAGTTTTCCCAATACCATTTATTGAAGATACTATTTTTTCCCCATTGTGTATTCTTGGTGCCCTTGTCAAAAATTAGTTGACAGTATTCCTTGGGTTTATTTTGGGGCTCTCCCTTCTGTTCCATTAGCTATGTTCTATGTGGGTCATATGTGTGTCTATGTGTGTTTTTATATCAATACTATACTGTTTTGATTTACCACAGCTTTGGAATGTAGTTTGAAATCAGGAAACATGATGCCTCTAGCTTTGTTCTTACTTCTCAAGATTGCTTTGGCTATTCAGGGTCATTTGTGGTTCCACACAAATTTCAGAATTGGCTTTTCCATTTCTGTGAAAAATGCCATTGGAATTGTCATAGAGATTAAGTTGAATCTGTCTATCAAGTTGGGTATTATGGGCATTTTAACAATATTAATTCTTCTAATCTGTCAATATGGAGTATCTTTCCATTTATTTGTGTCATCTTCAATTTCTTTCATCAATGTCTTATAGTTCATTCTTTTTGATACTATTGTAAACGGAATTGTTTTCTTTTCCTTTCTGTAAGACTAGTCAAGTGAAGCAATAGGAGTGGAGAAGGAACAAAGAAATCGGTAACTAGCTGTGATCAATTAATTGTAAACACCACTACACTCAAACCAGCCAGGATTGTTTGCTTGATTTCTCTTTTGGATAGATCGTTGATGTAAATAAATGCAACTAAGTTTTGTATGTTGATTTTGTATCTTGCAACTTTACTAAATTTATTTATTAGTTCTAAGAGTTTTTTTCTGGAATCTTTAGGATTTTCTACATATAGGATTATGTCATCTGCAAACAGAGATATTTTTACTTCTTCCTTTTCATTTGCCTTCTATTTCTTTTTGTGGTCTTATTACTCATGCTAGATCTTAGAGGAAAAGCTTTCAGTGTTCTCCACTGATTATGATGTTAGCTGTGGACTTTTTATAAATGGCCTTATTGTGTTTAGAAAATTTCCTTTTATAGCTATTTTGTTGATACTTTTTTATCATGAATAGATATTGAACTTTTCAAATGCTTTTTCTGCATCTATTAAGATGATCTTTTTATCTTTCGTTCTGTTAATGTGGTGTATCCCATTGATTGATTTGCATATGTTAAACCAATCTTTTACCCCAGGGATAAATTCCACTTTGTCATGGTGCATAATATTTTTGATATGTTGTTGAATCTGGTTTCCTAGTATTTTTTTGAGGATTTTTGCATCTATGTTCATCAGAGACTTTGGCCTGTAGTTTTTTTTCTCTGTGGTGTTTTTATCAGATTTGGCATCAGGGTGATGCTGGCCTCATAAAATGAGTTTGGAAGTATTTCTTCTACTTTTACTTTTTTGGAAGAGTTTAAGAAGGATTGGTATAAATTCTGTGAATGTTTGGTAGAATTCAGCCATAAAACCCATCTAGTTCTGAGTTTTTCTTTGTTGGATGATTTTTTTTAAGCCTTTTTTGAAGAAGGAGAAGGAGAAGGAGAAAAAAAGAGGAAGAGGAAGAGGAAGAGGAAGGAGAAGGAGAAGAAGAAGAAGAAGATTGGCCCTGAGCTAACATCTGCTGCCAATCCTCCTCTATTTTTCCTTTTTTCTCCTCAAAACTCCAGTAGATAGTTGTATGTCATAGTTGCACATCCTTCTAGTTTCTGTATGTGGGACGCGGCCTCAGCATGGCTTCATGAGCGGTGTGTAGGTTTGCGCTCAGAATCGGAACAGGTGAACCCCAGGCTGCTGAAGTGGAGCACATGAGCTTAACCACTACGCCATCAGGCTGGCCCAATTGTTGGATGATTTTTGATTATTACTTTAATCTCTTTATTTGTTATTAGTCTATTCAGGCTTTCTATTTACTCTTGATTCGGTTTTGGTAAGTTGTGTGTTTCTAAGAATTTATCCATTTCTTCTAGGCTATCCAATCTGTTCACATATAATTGTTCATAATAGTCCCTTACTTTTTTTTTTTTTACTTTTTTTTTATTTTTCAGAAATCATTGAGGAGAATTAGTAATGTCTCCTTTTCCATTTCTTTTTGTTTTTCATTTGATTCTTTTTTTTTTTTTACTTAGTCTTCTTAAGGATTTGTCAATTTTGTTTTCTTTTTTTCAAAAATACAACTCAGTTTTGTTGATTTTTTTCTATTCTAAAATTGATTTATTTCTTCTCTGATCTTCATTATTTCTTCTTTCTGCTAACTTGGGGCTTATTTTCTTCTTTTTTTCTAATTCTTTGAGGTGTAAAGTTAAGTTGTTTGTTTGAGATCTGTTTTCTTTTTTAACGCATGTGTTTATTGCTGTAATCTCCTCTCTTAGTGCTGTTTTGGCTGCATCTCATAAGTTTTGCTAAGTTGTATTTTGTTTTTGTTTGTCTCTAGATATTTTTCAAATTCTTGTTTGATTTCTTCTTTGACCCTGTGGTTGTTCGGATGTGTGTTATTTAGTTTTCATGCATTTGTCAATTTCCCTATTTGCTTGCTGTTATTGATTTATGGTTTTATTCTGTTGTGATTGGAAAAGATAGGTGGTATGATTTTGATCTTCTTAAATTTCCTAAGACTTTCTAAGACATGACCTAACATGTAACCTATCCTGGAGAATGATCTGTATGTGATTGAGAAGAATATGTATTTTTCTGATTTTGGGTGAACATTTCTATATGTCTCTTAGGTTAAATTGATCTAAAGTGTTGTTCAAGGCCACTATTCTCTATTGATTTTCAGTCTGGAAGTTCTATCCATTAACGAAAGTGGAGTATCAAAGTCTCCTACTATCATTGTATTGCTGTCCATTTCTCCTTTCAGTCAACCAATATTTGTTATATGCTTACCTGTTCTGATGTACAGTGTATATATATTCATGGTTCTTATATCTCCTGGTGAATTGACTTTTTATCATGTAATGACCTTTGTATGTTGAGAGACTTTTTGAATTAAAATCTACATTATCTGATATTAGTATAGCCACTCTCGCTTTCTATTGGTTACCATTTGCATAGTATATCTTTTTCTATCCCTTCAATTTCAGCCTACATGTGTCCTTGAATCTAAAGTGAATTTCTTGTAGACAGCAGCAAGTTGGGTGTTTGTTTTTTATCCATTCAACTACTCTGTGTTTATTTTGTTTTGGAAGGGGACAGGGAGTTTAGTCCATTTACAACTAAAGTAATTATTGATAGAAAAGGAGATCCTTGTCATTTTGTTAACAGTTTTCTGTTCATTTTGTGGTTCTTTTATCGCTCCTTCTCTCTCTTCCTATCTTCCTTTGTGTTTCTTTCTTTTTTTTGTATTGATAGGTTTTGATTCCTTTCTTTTTTTCTTCTGTGTAACTTCCATAGATATTTTCTTTGTGATTACCAAAGGGCTTACATAAAATATGTTATAGTTAGAACAATCTATTTTAAGCTGATAACACCTTAACTTCACTTTCATACAAGAACTCTCTGCTTTTACGTCTCCTCCCTCCACATTATATGCTTGATGTCACAATTTGCATCTTTGTATGTTTCCATTAACATAATTTAGTTATAGTTGTTTTTAATACTTTTGTCTTTTAACTTTTGTAGTATAATTAAAAACAATTTACTCACCACCATCACAGTAATACAATAATCTGTTTTTGTCTACATATTTGCCTTTACCATCAACTCTCTTACTTTTGTATGCTCTTGTGTTGCTGTTTATCATCCTTTTGTTTCAACTTGAAGAACTCCCTTTAGCATTTCTTGTAGGCAGATGTAGTGGTGGTAATCAACTCCCTCAGCTATTGATTGTCTGGTGAAGTCTTATTTCCTCTTTTTTTTTTTTTTTGCTGAGGAAGATTAGCCCTGAGCTAACATCTGTTGTCAATCTTCTTCTTCTTGTATGTGAGCCACTGCCACAGCATGGCCAATGATAGACGAGTGGTGTAGGTCTGTGCCTACACTTAGTTGTGCCCAGGAACCAAACCTGGGCATCTGAAGACTAGAATGCCGAACTTAACCACTAGGCCACGGAGGCTGACCATCCTCTTCATTTTTGAAGGACAGGTTTGTTGAGTATAGTATTCTAGGTTGACTTTTTTTTTTCTTTCAGCATTTTATGTATCCCACTCCCCTCTGTCTGCAAGGTTTCTGCTGAAAAATCCACTAATAGGTTTATGGGGATTTCCTTCTACATGACAAGTAACTTATCTCTTGCTGCTGTCAAAATTCTCCCTTTATGTTTAACTTTTGACAATTTGATTATACTACGTGTTAGGAAGGATCTTTTTGGATTCATCTAATTTGGTGTTTTTTGGGCTTCCCATATCTAGATGTTTATTTCCTTCTCCAAGTTTGAAAAGTTTTCAGCTGTTATTTCTTTGAATAAGTTTTCTACCCCTTTCTTGCTCTCTTCTCCTTCTGGGACCACCATAATGTGTATATTGGTCTGCTTGATGGTGTCCCATCAGTCCCTTAAGATATCCTCACTCTATGTATTCATTTTTTCTTTTTGCTCCTTTGATTGGGTGATTTCCACTGACTTGTCTTTGAGTTCACTGATTCTTTCTTCAGGTTGCTCTAGTCTTCTGCTGAACCTCTCTATTGAATTTTTCAATCAAGTTATTGTATTCTTCAGCTCTATGACTTCTTTTTGTTACTTTTTTATATTTTCTATAGCTTTTTCGAAATTCTCACTTTGTTCATGTATTGCTCTCCTGACCTTGCTGAGCAACTTTATGACCATTATTTTGAATTCTCTGTTGAGTAAGTCACTTATTTCCATTTCATTGGGGTCTATGTCTGGAGATTTATCTTGCTCTTTTGTCTGGAATGTATTTTTCCGTTTTTTCATTTTCACTCTGCTGGGGGTGCTCATGCGCCAGTTTAAAACCACCTCTTTGTTTCTGTGGTCCCAGAGGCCTTGTGGATGTCAAGGCCTGTCAGATCCCAGAGTTAGGTAACTTAGGATTCAGTCCTTCAAGTGGCAGCCATAAAACCTGGGCCTGCTAGATGTGTGGACAAACTACTTCCAGGGAGAAGCTGGAGACTTAGTTGTTTTGCTTAGTGAGCTGGGGGAAAAGAAGGCATGGGAAGAGCCCACACACCCATTTAGGCTCTGAAGGACCACTAGTTACCTACTTTGTCAGCTCCCACATACATGCTAATTAGAAGCCCAACTCTCAGACAGCAACTGGGAAAATATGCACTTAAACCCCTTCTGGGGAGAAAGTGGAAGCTGTATGTTTTTATTTGCTCCCTCTGTGCTGAACCAGGGGGACAGCTGCAGGAAGTGCTTACATGACCTTTTGAAACTTTCTCTTTGTTTTCTGTGGTCCTGGGAGATGCAAGAATGTGAGCCCCATTGACTCTCAGAGCTAGTGATTTGGGAGCTAGTCCCTTGGATGGCAGCTGTAAAATTTGTGATGGTAGGTGTGTGCACAAGCTCCTTCTAGGGAAGAGCTCAAGACTTGATTTTATTGTTGGAGCAAGCAGGGAAGATAAGGCACAGGAAGCGCCCACAACCCCTTTCAGACTCTCAGAGGACTGAGACTCTCATCAGCTCCCAGATGCAGGCTGATTAGAAGCTCAAATCCTTGAGCAGCCGCTAGGAAAGTATACATCCAAAACTCTTCCAGGGAAGCTCTTGAGGGCAGTGATTTTTTTTCTCTATCTTTTAAAAATTTCATCTATATGTTCCTAGCACCTCAAACAATTCCTAGCAGATACTCTGTGCTCAATAGATATTTCTTGAATGACTGAATAGGGCTACAAAAGAATTTTCAATATTATCCCTTCCCTGGTGGAGTATAAAAATTCAGTTGGGGCATCAAAAATCTCAATGTAAAAAAATAATGCAACTCAGCAACAAAAATCCAAACCATCTGATTAAAAAATGGGCAGAGGATATGAACAGACATTTTTCCAAAGAAGATATACACATGGCCAACGGGCACATGAAAAGATGTTCGACATCACTAATTATTAAGGAAATATAAATCAAAACAACAATGAGATATCATTTCATGCCCTTCAGAATGGCTATTATTAAAAAGATATGAAATAGCAAGTGTTGGAGAGGATGCGGAGAAAAGGGAAACCTCATACATTGCTGGCGGGTATGTAAACTGGTGCAGCCACTATGGAAAATGGAGATTTCTCAAAACATTAAAAATAGAAATACCATATGATCCAGCTATTCCACTTCTGGGTATTTATCCAAAGAATACAAAAACACTAATTTGAAAAGATATATGCACCCCTATGTTCATTGCAGCATTATTTACAATAGCCAAGACATGGAAACAACCTAAGTGCTCATCAATAGATGAATGGATAAAGAAGATGTGGCATATATATACAATGGAATACTACTCAGCCATAAAAAAGATGAAATCTTGTCATTTGTGACAACATGGATGGACCTTGAGGGTATTATGGTAAGTGAAATAAGTCAAATGGAGAAAGACAAATACCATATGATTTCACTCATATGTGGAAGATAAAAAACTAAACAAACAAACAAATAAACACACAGATACAGAGAACAGATTGTATCTATGTGTTTATACATAGATACAGGTTACCAGAGGGGATGGGGGGTGTGGAGAGGGCAAAATGGGTAAAGGGGGTCATTTGTACTGTGATGGATAGAAACTAGACTTTTGGTGGTGAACACGATGTACTGTATACAGAAGTTGAATTATAATGATATACACTTGAAATCTGTATAATGTTATAAACTAATATTACCTCAATAAAAAAAAAAAACAGACAAAACCCTTCCAGGGAGAAAAATGGGAGCTATATATTTTTGCATGCTCCCTCTGCACTGAGCCCATATAGATAGCCATGGGAATTCTCCAGGGTATGGAAGATTTTAAATGGAAATTTCCATTTAAAATCACCTCTTTATTTTCTGTTGTCCCAAAGGACTCATGAATGCCAAGTCCCATCAGCTTTTAGAACTAGGTGATTTGGGAAACCAGTCGTTTGGGTGGCAGTTATAAATGTTGGGGCACTAGAAGTGTGGTCCAAACCCTTCACTCCTCAGAGAGAGGCTGCGAGTTGAGGGTTCCCTCATAATTGTAAGTTGCTGTGCCGGTGATAGAGTTTATGGCATGAGTGTGTCTCAGCTTTTCCTACCCTTTTCAATGTGGGTATGTTCTCATTTGCCTAATCTGTAGGAGTCTCTCATCTAGTTTCTAGATTACTCACAGAGGGAATTGATCCAGGTGTAGCTATTTTTTTGGTGTGTTCATGGGAGGAGGGCAAGTCAGGAGCCTCCTATTCCTCCATCTTGCATAGAACTCTGATATTGCTTATTTTGAATACCTATTATATGTATGATGTAAGTTACTTCTTTATCCTAAAAATACAACCTATATCATAAGATGTTTTAAAATAAAAAAAACACTTTTACTTAATAGACAAGTAAAATAAAATAAATGATTGACAAGATTCAAAAATGACAGAAGCAGTGTCACAGTAGTGATGAAATACTTCATTTATTTTCTACATAAAGGATTAAATGTTCTTATGTATATTTAGAAATAAACATGGAATAATCATAAGCATGTAGATCATTCTATGATAAGTAAAATGCATATTAGGAGTGACACCTATTAGTAATTTATCTTAATATGAAAGTTTGAATTAATTTCTAAAACATAAAGGCCGTTTACAGATACAAAAGCAAGTGGCAAATTAGAGATACCTATTCTTTCATCTTTTTATTTTTTAGTTTTATTATCACTGTAAAAATTATTTTCAACATGCCTTTACCAGAATCCTTATTTAGAGATTTGAATAACCTATCAAAAAACAAAAGCAAAAAATTAAATTATTATTTTAAAAATTAACAAAAAATCAGTAATATAAATATTATCATCACAAGATTGAATAAACAATATCAGTTTCAACTCATTGTTGTGTATTTTCAACATTTTGCTTTAATAGCAGTTCTTTTTTAAACCTATACTTATGGTTTCTATGTAAAAGTATAATTACAATTTTCCAAATTAATTAAATTCTATTGTATAAAAATTTCTTTTCTGTTAAAAAAAATGAGAGAATAATAAGAGCACCAGAATATTAACTACCTATATGCAGAAAGCAGAGGCCCTTTCTGAACTCATAGACAGTTGACTCATTGCATCTGTATTTAGATGGTAAAAAAAAATGGAATCTCAGAGGCTATATTGGAGTACTTCTTGAAAGTGTAAAATTTTATATTCATATAAAAAACAAGAAGCTATGAATCTTTAAGACTTTAATTGTGAAGACAACTCACTGTGGCTGTATGAAACTCTCATTACTAATCATAATGTATTTAGCTTAGTGAAGTATTTAACTTAGTAGTTAAAATATAAAGTGATTATTTTCATATGTAAAGATATTTTAAGTTATAGAGTGTATACCTTTTATTTATTTATTTATCAAACAAATATTTATTGAATGACTGCTTTATTGTCTACTGTTTAACAGTATGTGTGTGTGTGTGTGTGTGTGTGTGTGTGTGTGTTTACAGCAGTGACTGACTTAAGCACTGAAAATATATCCAATAAAATATTTTCTTTCTTCAAGGAGCTCATGACCCAGTCATACAAGTGTCAAGCAAGTTAAGTCCCAACAGAAAATGCATAGACCAAAGAAATAAATTGAACTGACAAGGGAGAACTGGATTTGAGAGCAAGTTCAGTGATGGCAAGTCCAATATGTCTGAGTGTCAATTAGCGACTTGATGTGAAAGATGCTTCAGCCTAAGAGCTAACTGTGCATGAAGAGAGTCTTCTCCCTATCACTTCCTAGAATGTCAAAAAATGTTGCAGTTTCTACTGTAAGACGTGAAAAGAAATTCCAGAGCAAGATTGGAGAAAAGTTTCAAAATACTACAAAGTAAGAAAAGCAAAAAAAATTATTAGCTAAAATAAAATGAAGGAAAAAGGAAATCTGACTCTTTTGAAGAGAGAGAGGGAGAGACGAAAAAGAAGAAGAAAGGAGGAGGAGGAGGAGGAGGGGAAGGAAGAAGGAGAAGAAAGAAGAGGAACAAGAGGAGGAAAGGGAGGGTGGGGGAGAGAGAGAGGGGTGGGGAGGTGGAAGGGGACTAGAGGAAAGAGAGGAAAGAGGCATTTGCATTTAATAATAAAAATAATAAGCATTAACTGTGGAATATTTGGAGAATACCAAAATGCATAAAAATAAAATAAGAAACACCTATATGCCCAACATCCAATGAAAATGATCATTAATATTGCAGCAAACGAGCTTTAAATATATATTTGTATATGTGTGGCAGGGGTAGCTCCACTGCTAATATGTTTTCTCCTCATCCTGGGCACACAGCTAGCTTACATTTTCTATCTTTTTGTGCAATTATTTGAGGCTTCATGCCTGAATTTTGGACAAGTTGCTCACCCAAAACAGTTGAATTAGGTTGTGCTTTCTGCAGCCTAATTTTTTCTCCCTCCGCAGCTAGGCCCTACGAGAAGTTAGGAATTCAAAGTGGAAAGATAGCCCCTCCTGGAGAGCTGCTTGACCACAATTTCTCACACTGAACTCCTGCATGATGAGAAATGAAATTTTATTGTGTAAGGCCCCTGGCTTTTTAAATAAAACAACAGTTTTCATACGTTTAGTAATATTATAGTCACTTAATCATATATGGGAAAATTAATTTAATGTTTCATATAACTAGCTCAACAAATAATCAAGCACTCACTTCACAAAGCATTGATTGTGGAGAAACATTTACCAAATTCAATAGTAACTTCCTAAAAACACTTATATTTGCTTTTGTGTCGTGTTCTTGATGTATTAAATGAAAGAAGACAAAATATGCAAAGAAAGCCTTTACTAAAATTATGGTTTATATTTAATTGTGAATGCTACTCTCCTTAGATATTGCATGTTTGATAAATATTTAATACACTGTGTGCTAATATGTAAAGATTTACTGTACTAATAACAAAAATGTTACCATAAATTGTTACTATTAATGAGATAAAATGCTAATAATTAAAATATTTCAATGAAAAACATTTATATTGCTTTTATTTTCTCAAATATGATTTCCCCTGACACTTACTCCCAGACCTGGAAAGACAACGTAACTCTTTTGCAAACATCTATAGGACCTGGTATCCAGTTGACTTTAAAGACACCTTGAACTCTAAGAAACAGCCTCAAAGTTTTAAAATTGAATCAAACCATAAATGGTTGAATGTTGCTGACAGGATTAACAAGTGATAAATTGGAATCTCATAGATGTGAAGTGTATTGGCTGTATCTCAAGATCCAATCTGTAATAAAACCTAGTTTCCTTTCCAAAGACCAATACTTTCAACGTCACTGTGTTAGAAACCAGATAGGAAGATGGTTCAAGTTCTGACAGTAATGTGTGAAGAGGAGAGGAACTTAACTTCCTTGAACATTTACAAGAGCCATTTAGTAAGATACGCTGTAAAAGTACAGAAAATGAAATTAGTAAAGGCAAACATTTCATACAATAATTATTCAACGTGTAAGGAGAAAAGAGAAGTACCATTGTTTATCATTGACTATGTACTAATTTCTAATGAATAATATCATTTATTTCTGTTAGCTATTATCACTTCATTTTATAGAAGAGACTTGGAGAAATTCAAGCTAATACTGCTAATTAGTGGTGGACCTGAAACTAGAATGCTAATTCTGTGATCTTCCTCAACATTATTTAATGGAATAACCATAGGCAGAGAATCTGAAAGATGTAGACTCAGAAGAAAGAAGTGTCAGACTGATTACAACGTTTGTGTAAAGTTGGTTCCAAATTATATAATGATGTGCCATGGAAATTTTGAAATATTATGAAACTATGGAAGGCTCCTAGCATTTCTGTCTTCATACTATGCCCATCGATGACATATTTGGAGGTTTAATATCTTTTTTTAAGTACATGCCACATGACCTACTACTCTACAGTGTTCCTGACGAAGGTTGGAAATACTCAAGTGTTAACACATATGAACACATAGCAGAGGAATGGCTGATAATATATAAATAAGGGATATTGGGCTTTAATTTTTAATTTCTATAAAAATGGCACGAAATAACCCAAAACAAAAAGAATACACCCCAACTATTAATCTAGATTTTTTTAAAAAACTAGAAATCATCAAAAGTTTAGCTAGAAAAATATGGTGACTCTCTGCTTAATAAAGTTTTTGAAGTCCTGCTGAAATCCTTTAATCACAGGGAATTTAGTTAGCTCTTTAGTCATTAAAAAGGCAATTACTTCAGTATAGGTTGTGCTGGAGTGATGTGAAGTTGATAAATAAAGGCATGAGAGAAAAAATTCCACATTTTCATGAGCTAATTTCATTTATATGCTGAACATGAAGGCATTCAAATCACTCTAATGGTTAAATAAATAGAATTGTAAGATTGCCTTCACAAGAAAGTGAGTACTTGTATGTTTGCTTGGATGGCACAAAACTGAATTCAAATATGTATAAATATGATACTTTAAAAAATATTTTAGTATTTAATCTACTCAGCTTTGGGAGCATTTCTTATGAAGAGTATGAAACAAGTATACTATGAAGGGCCCAGGTCGTGAATTTTGCTGATGTCCATCTGATGTTTGGATATATCCATGGCAGTGTTTTTCACTTCTAGCATTGAATGGTATACAGCAGTTTAATTACTAGACGAGCAAGCTTGAGTCTAAAAGTTGCGTGGGAGGTCTGAGTGTTGTGGACCATTTTCAGTTATCAACTTGCATTGCTCACCATGCTTGATGACCCATCAGGTAACGTTGCTTCCCTGGGTCATGTTATCAGGTCCTGATCCCTTAACATTTTCCAGATCTGCGCACTCCCACTTTACTGGTGGTGTGCTCCTATGAATATATCAGTTTTACAGCAGTAATCCTCTCCAAGTGGTACACTGGATGCAGCATCTTTTGGTTATATTTTACTCTGGAGTTGCTACGGTTTACCACTTCATCTAGAATATTGTAGCATATTTGCACTTTCTGTTACTTGAGTTGGAATACTTTTCTCCCAAATATCTGCTTGACATACTTTCCTTTTCTTCTTTTAGCATTATGATCCATAGTGACTTATGAAAAACTTGTTCTCGCCAAATAATATAAATTGTAATTTCCTTCCCTGCCACTCACTACCCCCTTACCTTGTTTCTTTCCTTTTACTTCATTGCACTTGGAACTTGATATTGATATGTTTATTTGTATATTTTACTTCTCCCCCATTAAATTGTAAACTCCAGGAGCTCAAAGATTAAGGTGTATTGTTACAGCTTACCCACTGACTGTAACAGTGCTTGTTAAGCAATAGTAGTATGTATTCAACAATATTTGGCAGATAAAGGGAAGAATGAAGAAATTCTTGGAGGCAACAGGCAAATATCCCTCTTGAGTTTCTATGAGAGCCTGCTTTTTGTTAGCTACTATCAGTTCAGAATTGTGTATCTAACAGCAAAATATTTAAACTTAACAAAAATACTCTATGCGTTGAACCAATTAATTCCACTTTCTACCTTGTTGGTTTCAGAAACAAAAATCTAAACCCTTGCTCTCATATTTTGTAGCATGTTTCATCCATTTATTGAATAATACAACTGATCATTTTTATGTGAATTTATACTCCTAAAAACAAAGCACTTGCCCAGTTGGAAAGATTTATTTTCACCATATGACTCAAAAACTGATTTATGAAAAATATTTCTTATGAGATGAAGAAAATAATACTTTTAAGTTCTGTTTTAAACAATTAAAAGAAAGTATCAACTTTTAATATTGTATTTTACACCTCTATAAAACTGAATTAAATTTCTAATTGTTAAGTAAACATAATTCAAACAATTGAAAAGCTATTGCTCCAAATGAAGGCAACCTTCTCAAATGTATGGACGGGTATATTAATTTTTATCAATCATACATTTTGTGATAAAAGTTTTACATGGTAGATAAAAAACAATGAACATATGTTATTTTCTTGGAAAAATAGTACATTATTTACCACTTCCAAGGTGTATATTATATTTTGGTTTATAAGCTTTACATATGACAGTATGTATAAAGTAAATTTAAATCCTGTTTTTAAGTTTTTTCCTTTTGCTAGTATGTCTAATTATAGATGTGTATAGGCCATATACAAGATTGTTTGCTCCTATTTATAATGACAGAATATGCCACTTAGAAAAGATAGACCTGTATAATAGGAAATAATTCCCTATCTATTTCTAAATCAATATGACCTATTTCTCTAATAATACCATTTACTAACATATTACATCAATTTTAAAGAGCCATTCTATTAATTATATCATCCAGAAGTTTAGAATTTTTAAGCTATTGAGTCATATTAGTCAAAACTTAATGATAGCTTTGTAGCATTCACTTAACCATATCTTAAATCTTTAATAAGGTTAAACACTTGTCCAGTAGGAAGGCAACATAATGTTGTGCAATCATTTGTACTGTGGATCTCTAGGCTTCCTAAAAATTGCATGTAATATCCACACACAAAGCACTTTTTCAAAAAGTTAAATACTTAACTAAGTTTTAAACTGTCTGAAAAGCATAATATTGCATATTGTGTTTTACATATAGCAAATTTCTATACATTTTGTCTTTAAAAAATGTTCCACTGCTTAAATAATGTTTAAGAAACAATGATCCAGTGGAACTAGCCTGAAATTTGGAGTGACAAGACCAGGGTTTGAACTACATCTTCCTCATACAATCTCCACAGCCTTTTTACATATAACTCGGGTTCAGTTACTGAACCTAATCAAGCCCATAATATCTGAAGAGATGTTTGTTTGCTTTTCCTTAGCCATGGAAAGAGAGAAGAAATACATTTCTCACCAAAAGACCATCCTTCCATGAAGGCTGATAAGGCTTTCACAATAATAAAATAATAATAACCAATAATATTAAGAGCCAACCATGTTCCAGGCACTTGTATATTCATAGCACATAATTTGCCTCATTAATCCTCACAACAGCCTCAGAATTTATGTTCCGATACGATTCCATTGCACAGAAGAGAAAACTGAATTGCAGAAGGATTAATGACCTTCCTGAATATCACCCAATTAGTAACAGGATGGAACTAAGACTTGAAGGCAAGGAGTCCTTGCAGAGGACCCAGAGATGGCTCTCTTCCTCTCCAGTCGGTATTGCCTTTTATATCAGTGGTTTCACTTCAGCAATGTTAAAAACAACAATTATTCATAGTCAACCATTAATTTCCTCATTTATGGCCACACAGAAGCGTCTATTGAAATGCAGCTGAAAAAAAACTCAGCAGAAAATGGGTGTGTTTAAATAACAGTTTACCACCCTGATTTCTCTCCTTTGTATCTCAGAAAAGTACCCACTGCAGTGGACTGAATGATTCTGTCCCCCAAGAATGAACATGTTGAAATCCTACGCCACAACCTGATATTAGGAGGCAAGGCCTTTGGTAGGTGATTAGGTCCTGAGGGTGCAGCCCTCATGAATGGGATTAGTGCCCATATTAAAAGGACCCAGGGAGCCCTCTAACCCTCTTTTTGCCACATGAGGACACAGTGAGAAGTCAGGAGTCTGCAATCAGGACACAGGCCTCACCAGACACAGAATATGCTGGCACCTTGATCTTGGATTTCCAGCCTCCAGAACTGTAAGAAATAAATTTCTATTGTTTATAAGCCACCTAGTGTATAGTACTTCTGTTATAGCATCCCAAACTGAATAAGACACCCAGGAAAGTTAAAATAAACAAACAACAAAATTACAATAATACTAGAAACGAGAATTCTCTATCCTATAGCTCAGCCTTGAGTTAAAAATGGCAGATATTAAGTCAGTATATGCTGAAATATCAAGTTGGAAATAGTTAAGGGGAGAAGAGAAGTGTTGCAGGAATTATGTACAGCAGGGGTTGTTACTTTTGCATCTCCTGTTGGCGGGAGGATCTAAATACTGTTTCCCTTAAAGAACATATCTCTAATGTATTTTTAGCTGTATTCTTCAATTTATGCAGAGAAATTCTAGTTAATAATTGCTACATTCTTAAAAAATGAAATTCTTTGCTGAAACCACCATAATATCAAGTTCAGAAGAAAAGAATTTTACTAGCATAGCAGTACCTTATGAGATAAATTGAAGGAAAAAAATGACCATGTTTATTGTCAAAACTCACCTTGAATAGAGGTGTCCAGTCCCAAAAATTGAGTTAAAAGTTGAAATGAAATAAAGTTTGCTGAAACTAACAATGGGTTCCAAAATAGAAGAGAAAGAAAGCTGTGCACTCAAAGTGATAAGGATGTCTATAGTTTTCAGACAAGATTTACTACCAGAATTAAGAAGAAGATATTAACATACACTGTATCTTCATTAAAATTCATCGGTATATTTATTTAATGAGAGCAGAGATCTAAAAAACATATAAACATGATACATTGAGATATATGCCTAGACAGGATTTTCATCTATTATTACATCAAACACTTTTCTGCCCTATTTGACTGTCTTCTTTTTCTGAGTATCCTCCTAGATGTATGTGGAGATCTTTTATGTGTAGATGATGAGGTGGGTGTTTGATCATGAAAAATCAAACAGGAAAAGTAATAGCAGAATTAACATCCATATCAGAATTGTAGTTGGCATTTCTGGAAACTGAATAAAAGATCTTGACTTCTTATGAAAAAGAAACAAACATAACCATAAAGACATTTTTTTTTCCAAATTTGATGAAAAACATCAACTTACCCATCCAAGTATTTAATTGAATTCCAAGTATGATAAAAAACAAAGAAAACCAATCTCAAAAATATAATGTCAAATTCAATGGCTAGTTCATAGTCAAAATACACAAGGAAAATAGACAGCTTGGGCAAGAACAAAAACACAAAAGATACAACAGAGATAGAGGTACATGCAAGATGTCATCTACTGCAAAGATAATAGACTGACTATTTAAAAAAAAGCTAGCTGATGAGTCCATGACACCTAATGCCTGTATATATCTGTTCTTGCTTGTGATGTCTGCATTTTATAGAAAACTGTCGATTCTTTGCTACAAGAGAATGCTGGACTGCATGAACAGTGGTTGAATGAGAAAAATGTAGTCAAATTGAGTAGTTATTTCTTCTCTTGACTCTAACTTTTTTATCCATGAAGATATTTTCCTTTGAGCAACAAAAGAAATAGAAATAATTCACAAATAGAAAGGGCTTAACCAATGCGCCAAGTCATTATCCCATAGATGCAGGGTTATTCCATGATTAGATCATTTGACATATTTGACATCAGCAAATTCTGAGTTCTTTGGACTCTTTTTTTACTCTGCCTTTCTAATTAAGTCTTATCTTAGCTTGGGCTGCCATAACAAAATATCGTACACTGGGTGGCTTAAATAACATTTATTTCTCACAGTTCTGGAGGCTGTGAAATCCAAGATCAAGGTGCCGTTGATTCAGTTCCTGTTGAGAGCTCTCTTCTTGGCTTGCAGATGGCTACCTGTTTGCTCTGTCCTCACATGGTCTTTCAGTGGTGCATGTATATAAGACACAAATATCATCATGGGGACCCCACCCTCATGACCTCATCTAAACTTAATTACCTCCCAAAGGCCCCACATCCAAATACCATCACACTGGGGGTTATGGCTTCAACACACAATTCTGGGGGGTCACCCAAGCGTTCAGTCCATAACATTTCTCCTACTTTTCAATGTCTCCAGATGTCTGCCATATTGTTGGGTATCAGATGCAGAGATACTAATGTCAAGCAGAAATAAAAAGAGCTTTTCTAGGGGCCGGCCCGGTGGCGCAAGCGGTTAGGTGCGCGCGTTCTGCTGCGGCGGCCCAGGGTTCGCTGGTTCGGATCCCGGGCGCGCACCGACGCACTGCTTGGCAAGCCATGCTGTGGCGGCGTCCCATATAAAGTGGAGGAAGATGGGCACAGATGTTAGCCCAGGGCCGTCTTCCTCAGCAAAAAAAATAGGAGGATTGGCGGATGTTAACACAGGGCTGATCTCCTCACAAAAAAAAAAAAAGGAGCTTTTCTACCCTAGCATCTCTTTTTATCAGAGAAAACCTCACTCAGATGTTCTTCATCAGATTTCCTCTTGCTGGTATTTTGCCACATCTTATTCTCTAAAATTTCAATTAGTCAATGTATAAAGAATGGAATCATCACAATTGATTTAGGTCAGTCAAGATTCATTGCCTAGGGTTGGTGAAAGGCTCATTCTTCTCTGAAGCACAACTTAGGTGGGATTATATTAGTAAGGGATTTGGTAGAGGGAATAGATTTTTTATTTTTTTTTTTTTGGTGAGGAAGATTGGCCCTGAGCTAACATCTGTTGCTAATCTTCCTCTTTGTCCTTGAGGAAGATTGTTCCTGAGCTAACAACTGTGCCGATATTCCTCTATTTTGTATGTGGGTCACCGCCACAGCATGGCTGCCGACAAGTGGTGCAGGTCCACACCTAGGATTTGAACCCACGAACCCTGGGCCACCAAAGCAGAGTGCGCAAACTTAACCACTATGCCACTAGGCCAGCCCCAAGGGAATTGATACTTTTAGGCAGTAAGAATATGTAACTTAGTCATTGACTGCCTGAGTAACCTTGAGAAGTCACTTAATCCTTGTCTGCCTCTGCTTCTTTATGAATTAATTATGGGTTGTATTAGCTATCTATAGATACAGAAAAGGTATCCCAAAATTTAGGAGCTTAAAACAACAAATATCTACAATCTCACAGTTTCTCAGGGTCAGGAATACAGGAGCAGCTTAGCTGGTGGTTGCAGCTCAGAGTCTCTTAGGAGGTGGCGATCTGTTAGCTAGCTGCAGGCATCTGGAGGCTGAACTGAGGTAGAAAGCTCATATAGTTTTTGGCAGGGCTCACACCCTCTCTGGTGTCAGCTGGAGACTTCAGGTTCTTACCACAAAGGCCTCCTCATAGGACCGCTCAAACATGGCAGCTTGCTTTCCCCAGAGGCAGGGATCCAAGAGATAGAGTGAAAAAACACCCAAGATGGAGGCTGAAGTCTTTACAAGTAAATGAGATAATAGCAGTGAGGATATTTATGAATAATAAGACTTTTGTAACTCTGAGAATGATATAGTTTCACTCATGAAAGCTTTACCAACTTCCCTCAAATAATGTCATATAAATGCAAATTTTATCTGGGCTGAAGATAACATTTTCCTGAAGGGAAAATATTCATAAAAGAATCTCTCACATATTATATCTTTGCAAGGAAAAAACAAACCTGACCCTCAAAAGACTAGGTAGGCTTGAGAACATCTTTTATTTTTCATGTGGACTCATTTCTCCTTACCCTTCACACCTTCTCCTTCAGGATTTCTGAAAAAATTTTACTAATTTCATTTCAAGCAGTCTGAAAACATAAATATTTGCCTTCAGTGATTTAGAATTAGAATTCACCAGAAAATACAGATTTTCATGAATACAAAAGAAAAAGAGAACTTTAAGAGAAGAAAAAGCATACCCATCATTAGGATCTATGGTAATAAATTATTTTCTCTTCCTGTTCAGATGAGGGTTTAGATTTATAGCACTAAAAGATATTTGATAAAGGTTTAGACATTGCCAAAACATTGGAAGCCTTTACAGATAGACTGTTCAAGTGGTTTGAATATTATTTAACACACCATTAAATATCATGGCTCTATGTTTCCTTAATAGCAAAAAAGCCAATCCATTGGCTATAGTTTAGTTTCAAGGCCTGGAAAGTAGTATGACTTAAAATTCCAGTGAGTTAATTTCATTGTCTCTTCATTTTGGTTCATATACAGTCACAGTGAAATTGAGAGGTACTTGGAGCTGCCCCAGTGGCGTAGTGGTTGGGTTTGCGTGCTCTGCTTCAGCAGCCCAGAGTTCACGGAGTCAGATCCCAGGTGTGGACTTATACACCGCTCATTAAGCCATGCTATGGCGGTGTCCCACATACAAAATAGGAGAGGATTGGCACAGATGTTAGCTCAGGGCCAATCTTCCTCAAGCAAAAAGAGGAAGATTGGCAACAGGTGGTAGCTCAGGGCAAATTTTCCTTACCCCCCCAAAAAAAAAAAAAAAAAAAGAAAGAACTTGAGAGGTACAGAAAGATTCAAAGTAAAGATTTTTTCCTCTATAAACTATTTATTAATATTCATAGAAGAATGTCTCATAGACAATTATACATTTCTGTCTGCACTGCTAATTTCTGAGTTTATGAATTTTTAATAACCTATTAATTATTCAAGTGAGAAAAATAGGAGGTACCTTTATAAAACTAATGTGTCATTTTTGTAAGATTATCTTTTTGGTGAGTTTATTACCTATGTCACTGTGCTGTAATAATTGTATCTAATACAGTTTAGGAAAAACGAAAACTTAGTTTGTGTTTTAACAATCATTAAATTTATTTGTCAATGATCCCACATAAGTAGTTATTTTGCCCCCATTTTCCTAATAAGGCAAATAGCCTTATAAATGAGAATTTTCTGAGCACAGTTTATTTACAATTGGTGTTGATTTTACTCATTACGGCTACTATTATAATGTAATAATAGCTATTATAATATAATAGCTTTATCTTACTCATTATAATAATTAAAATTGTACAATATAATTCTTTTGCTGATAGACCCCACTAGATGTACACTTTTAGATAATCGTCAATATTAATAGAATTTCTCTATTTACATACAAAAGGTTTAAATTATTAGGAGACTAAATGAACTCTGTTCATTCATAATTTAATATATTTTTTTTTAGTGTCACTGTATACCATTTCTGCTCTTCTTGGGAAAGAGACACTCTTGGGGCTTATTAATATAGTCTGTAACATAAATTAGCATATATGTGTTACCTTAGAATAGTACATTTCTCCAGTTTCTAATCTAGACTTTTATTAAAAAAAATGGAATCATTATGTTGGTTTTGAACTATATTAAGACTTTTGGTAACATTTAGAGGTTTATTATTTTAATTTCTTTCTGTTTAGGCTATTTGAAACTTTTTTTTTATTCCCTGATAAACGGAGGAATGAGAAAAATAAAGAAGCAGTTTTGCATTTGAGGACTTGTGCTTCTGGTCACCATGGAGTAAAAGGGGCTGGAATTGCCCTCCTCCTTTAAATAGACAATGAGCAAAATGTGTGATGAATAAAATGTATGAGAAAAAAGGCAGCCCAGGAAATTGATCCTTGAGAAAAAGGAAATGAAGTCGGTGAGCTCTCCACTGGCCCAGCTTATTGCCTGGAGAGAATTTCCAGGTTACAAAACAGAGAAAGGGAACTCAGACAGTGCTTGCGGGGCTTGCTGAGTTGAGGAGACAGCATTCAGAGAAGCTTAGATGAGTAGAATTTAGAGGCAACGTAGTGGAGAGGAGGATACTGCAAAAAAGGGAGCTCAGGAGATCTGCGTGATCGTCTGCTTGAGTCCTGAGTGGAGTCCTCAACTATGCATGAGTGGGAAGAAATTACCTCAGCCAGGGAAGGAAGCACAGAAAACAAGGAGGCAGGATCACCCTTGGAGCTTACACAAATTGGTGATGAGTTCGTGCTCCAATTCCCCGAGTGAAAAATCTCCTAAAACATGTGGCACCTCATAGAATGTTCAAAGGGGTTTTGTTTTACTAGTGGTGTAAAATTAGTCCTTGACTGAAAGCTGCTCTGGACCTGCCCTAAGAAAGCATAAAATCAGATCTCTAAAGAATTAAATAGACTAAGAGCAAATTAACTCACCTTGAATAAAGTCCAATGATATTTTAAGAAGTATAACAAAATTTAGTACCAACCAGCCTAAACTCCACAACGTATAGCATCCAATAAAAAACCACTGCACATCCAAAGAAGTAGAAAAATAGACTCATAACCAGGACAAAAGTCAGTCAACAGAAACAGACATAGAAATAACCCAGATGATACAAAAGACAGATATAGATATTAATACACCTATGGTAGAAGCTCCATACGCTTAAGAAAGTAGAAGAAAACATGAATGTGGTGAGGAGAGAAATAAAACTGCTAGTGGTGAAAAATATAATATTTGAAATGAATAATAGACTGAATGCAGCTAACAGCAGATTAAATACTATAGAAGAAAAGATTACTGTGCTTAAAGGACATCGCAAATGAATCTATCCAAATAGATCACAGAGAAGTAATGGATTCCAAAAAAGAAGAACAAATGAACAGAGCACCAATGAGTTGTGGGTCAATATCAATTGGTCTGACATCATATAATTGGAATCCCAGAAGAAGAGGAGAGAGTGGGAGAAGGAGAGTGGAAAATATGATGGAATTAATAATGAATGTATTATTTGAAGAAAAACAGATATATTTTTAATAAAAATACAAAACCACTGTATTAGTTTCACATTGCTGCTATAACAAACTATCACAAACTTAGTGGCTTAAAATGACACAAATTTATCTTAAATTTCTAGAGATCTGAAGTCTGAAATGGATCTCAATGGGCTAATATCAAGGTGTCAACAGTATCACATTCCTTTCTGGAGGCTCTAGGGGATAAGTTCTAGAGGCCACCTGCTTTCCTTGGATGGTGCCTACCTGCCGTCTTCAGTGCCAGCAATGGCCAGTCAAATCTTTTCCACATGGCATCACTCTGACACTGACTCTTCTATCTCCAGCTTCCACTTTTAAGAACCCTTATAATTACTGTGAAAAATCCAGAAATAGCAAAATTAAAACCAACAAATCAATACATAGTATTTGATAAGGGTTTATCGTGCATAAGAACAGTTTGTGAACTGGAAGCTTTCAAAAATAAAAACTGTTGTGTGGCTCAGAGGCATGAAGTTACAGGGTGGCTTATAAAGTGAAAATGAGGAAGTTGTTTAATCTTTACGATTGGTTATTCCAATGGGGGTTTCCAGATGGCAGGGGATTGGTTAAAAGTGATTATCTCATACCATTTTTATGAAGATAACTTAAGTTTCTTTTATGATTATCAGAGGCATTTACAAGAAATAACCCGAGTTGAGTTTTGTTTATGTTCATAAAATAAGCTAGATTTAATTTTGCTTATGCAGCTTAAAGAGTTTTGTCCGCTCAGGGAAGTCTCAAGTCTAGTCTCCATTTTGTATTTAATTTTAACATTACATTGGGCCCTCTTGGATGATCTACAAGAATCTCTCTATCTTAAAGTCAGATTATTAGTAACCTTAATTCCATCTGCAACTTTAATTCCCCCTTTCCATGTAATGTAACATATTAGCAGTTTCTGTGGATTTGGACTTGGATATCTTTGGGGGCCCATTATTCTGCCTCCCACACCTACAGATTCCATAACATACCCCAAGCAGAAGAAAAGAAAACCATATGAAGGCACATCATAATCAAATTACTAAAATCAGAGAAAAAGAACAAAACTAAAAGGCAACCACAGACTGAAGGCTTAGAACACTGTAAATAATGTTGCTTCCAACCTAACTGCAAAAAAAAATACATATAACCTATAAAATCATAACTTATTTGAGAGCATCAGAGAGAGGACTTCAGAGGACAACCAAATACCCTCAATTCCAAAGAGGGAGAAGTTCTTGAAATAGGGTGCATTTCAATTTTGCCGGAGCAAGGGAGAAAGTGGTAGCCATCTTAAAGGCTGATTCGAAGAAATCAACTAAAATTTTAAGGACACATTAAAGCCAAGGTTGAACTGTTATGTAAGTTTGCAAAAACTGGGGATACCGAAAACAAGACTAAACTTCCCAACACTCATAAAGCTCTTTCCCATGGGTTTCCACTGAGTGCTCATGAAAAAGACTGGACGGTGCCGGAGTCCATAGAGAGCCTCCCTCGATGGCACAAATGTTTGGTCGGCGATTGGCGGTTGCTAGGGGATGAGCACAAGGCCCAGCTCAGATACCCGTGACCTTTACTCCTAGGAAGTAAATTTCTTAAGCTGTGGAAGCTGCAAATTCTCTGTCTTTCAGAAGCCAAGACACGAAAAAAATCAATGGATTCTAGGAGATGAGTAAAAACAAAATTGCTCTACTTCTGTAGGATAGATAGGCAATCCTTGGCACCGAAGACAAAGTCAAACTTCCTTTGAAGCTTGGAGGAAGAAAGAAAATGAAATGCCTATCCTAGGGAAGGGACAGCAAAGGATGTTGGACAAAGGATCCTGTACCTAAACCAAGCAGGGTTTTCCCATCCCTGTAGGAGAGGCAGGAATCTCATGCCCAAGACTAAACACAAATACAAGGAAGGGTTTGACTGCCGTGGGTTGGAGGAAGGGAAAGGCTAAAAATAATGTCACCCTCAGTCCAAGTTCTCCCCCTGAAACTGTAGCTGTACCATGACAACAGAGAACACCTCTGTCCCCACCACAAGCTTTGCATGGAGTAACAAACAATGCTTATCTACCTCGTGGAGGAGGCCAACCACGTGAGAAAAGATGACATCTGTGGTACCAGTGAGCAGTAGCAGCTGAAAGCTGAGGAGACAGCTAAAATGGAGAGAAAAACTTCAGGCCCTCAGCTCCCACCCTAAACACAAAGCAGGAACAGCTAACCGTCAGAGGACATTGAAATATGTGCTGCACTGAAGGAAACAGTAATGACTACATGATATAAACCCAGCTCAACTTCCGGTTATATTGACTCAACCATCACCCTAACAGTCAGATAGAAATGCCCATATGCAAGTATACAGATTAGTTACCTCGACTGAGGTCCCATGCGCAGTATGGGAAGTATGATAAGTTAAAGAAGTATATTGTAAATACCAGGACAACCAAGATAAATGATATACTTGTTAATCATTCAAAAATAAGTATTTACAATATGTACTTACCAATAGGGTAGTGGTGTAAGACAAAATCTATTTGTAATGAAGAAACAGTTAAGAACACATATATCTGATGAAATTAAACTCTATATAGAAAGTCTTGACCTAAGGTTTTTAAGTTTTTCTCTAAATTTAGTTTTATTATTAAAGAATACAACTCAACTCAGTTGTTCCTACTGGTAAGTGTAAGATATATATATTTACATAACAATAAACATAACAATAGACATACTTGTAAAGTTATTCATGTTGATTGTTATTACATTATGGTAGATTTTGCTTAATTAAATCATTTGATTAGAGCTTAGATTTGAAAATTACTACTTATTATACCTTTGCCTTAATTTCAATAATCAAAAACAATAAAAAATTAATGAAAAAGGGAAATAATATAAAAATGCTTGTATTTGTTCAGCAATGAATCATTCTGAGTTGGAAATCTAGCTTCTTGGAAAACCACAGTTCACTTATATTCACTTTTTGCCCTTAAGATAATCTAGTTAAACTTTAAAAGCACATTCCTTTTATTAATGGAAATGAAGCAGACAACCTTTTGGCTAGAGAACTTGACAAAGGGCAAAATGGCTGGCCTCTATGGAAATCAAATCTTAAAATTAAATTCAAACAACACAGAAAAAGCCGAGTCGTTCAGCACCTGTATTAGGATATATGGATAGTGAGGTGGGTCATTTAAAACATTTAAAACTGTCTCATTTAATTTATTATGACCTTAATAATATAGCTGCTCTTTTCAAATGGGCCATGTTGTAAACATTTGAAGAGCTGAGAATACATGGATTTCTGTGTGTTATTAGATAAAAATTGCATGAATTATCCAGCCTGTTTACGTTGATCTAATTGGACGGATAAGTTGTAAACAGCTCCGCTTACTCTCTGTAGACAGACTACCTCTGAAAATAAGGCTGAATTAATTTTCTCATTGTTAAATAAAAGTACATTTACAAGGTCAGTTTTTAGGCACCTGGAAATATGAATATAAGACCAATTATTTTTACTTTTTGTGAAAAGGACAAGCAGAAAAGGGAAATATCAACTCATTACTTGTAAACTGTTGTCATAGATCACATAACCATAAATGTTTCGATTCAAAAAAAAATTTCTCTTAGCTAGGAAAGCTAGTTTGTTCCTAAGACAATGGCAAGTTCCAATGATCCTATAAGTACAAATTCAATGAAAGCTCAGAAACTTCTTTAGCTGCAATATGAATCAAAAACTTAATGTTTTTGTTTTCAGTTTATTTTCTGATCTTAGTTTCTGCTTCATTAAACTAGATTTAATATATATATATTTGCATGAGAAAGAGATTGTGTTTGTGAGTGAGCACATACATATTTGTGTGTTTGTAAGCTGGTTCATACCCAGTAGTTAACAGTCCTTATGAAACATCGTTTGTAGAGGCAAGAAGTAATGCTTTCCTGACCTACTTACTGAGACCATTAAGATTTCACCAGGATTTTATAAAAAAATATTTATCGTTAATTATTGGAAAAATACTTTTAAAAATAAAAAAAAAAGCCTTATAAAGAATGGGTGAACACACATTTTTGTGAAAGTTATAGTTTGCTAAAGTTGACTTGTGTAAAATAACCTATATAACAAGCTATAGATAATATGTAACATGGTTACTCTTCTAGGTAAATAACTTTAGCTTCTGAGTTAAACAAGTCCTAAAAGTCAGTGATTAAAACTAATTAACATTCCTTTTTTCCTCATGTCTGGTCTAATCTGTTGTTCTTGATTTGCTTATGGCATTTTACACAGTGTTCAGGCACCCATGCTCCCTCCATCTTGGGCTTTGCCATCACGGGAACTTGAAAGCTCTCTGCTGGGGCTAGATTCTCTGCATCTGGCCAACAGATGGAGCGATACACCATGGCAGAACTTACGAAAGGTTTGTACTGTCATGGCCCCAGTGTGGCACAATCTCTTATGTTCACATTTTGTTACCCAGAACTCAGTCACACAGCCACACCTCACCGCAAGGTAGGCCAGCAAATGTAAGGTAGCTATGAGTCTGGGAGAAGAAACTGGAAAGAGGTCTTGTGAACACATAGTAGTCTGAGTCACAGAAATTACACTAATTTCTGATCTTAAATGAGGTTTATTGGATCTACTTCCAATTCTGTTACTTCAGTTTCCAGAGATGATTAATTTATTAATTTAGTCATTCAACAAATATTTATTAAGTGCCCTCTATGTACCCGAGACACTTATTAACAGTACTACATATATAGGGTAACCAACCACCCGGTGTTCCTGGCACTGATGAAATTTCTTGGGACTTTCAGTGCTAAAATAAGAACGATCTTAGGCAAACCGGGAAAGTGAATGCCCTAAAAACAAAATTTAGTTAAATTATCATTAAATACATATCTTACCAATTTCTACTGGTATTCCATGCTTATTGTAAAATATTAGAAAATGCAGATAAATCATAAATCTTCATATAGCCAAGTGTCAGTGTTTTGGTACGTAACTCTCCATAATTACTTTATACATATGGATTCATAAAACACATACTAGTTTTCCATCTAATACTTTTCTTCATAGAATTGTTTATACTTAGAATCCAATAAGAATGTATCTGTAACATCTTTTTAATGACTTCATAGCATGTTAATGAATGAATGTATAGTTATTTATTGTATTAGCTTTTCATTGTTAGACATTCATTTCAGTTTTGACAGCTACAAGTTCTGATTGAATTAACATGTTGGTATATAAATTATTGGATGTTTGTGCCAAACAAACAACAGTGAATGGTCATGTAGCACATATTACAGGCATAGCTTTTATTGGCAAATTTTAAAGGGACAGGAGCCATAGCCGGTAAACCATTGAATTCTGGGTAACACCCAGAATTCTACCCTAGGCTGTCAGGTATTCAATCTACTTGAGTGAGGCAGCTCCAGGTTGCCTCTCTAATATATCAAGGCTTGGGATCCTTGCCTAGAGGTGCCACTTTATGGTGTGTTAGAATCTCAGTCTCCAGTCGTGCGTTACCACCCTGCATTCTGTCAAAATGGTTGGCATTCATGGAGCCTGAGTGTTTATACCTTGTGGGTTTCAGATCCTGACTAGTCTCATTAAAGAGGTTAATAATCTGTGCTCTGGGAGGCTAGGCTGAGCAGATCTCAGACAAGCTCATCTTTTTTTTTTGTAGAAATGGGTCAGAGTATACACTACTAGTACTACATAATACAAATTTTAAATGGGTTTATTTGCGGGAAATGTTACTAGTAAGAAATCAATAGAGCACACAGAAACTCCCAAATTCTCATGACCCCACAAATGATCTACAGGGACCATGACCAGTGTCCCAATTGAGGGAGACTCTCCCCATAATAATCTATACATATGTACTGATGGGGATGGGAATCCCATCCCTCCACTTATCAAGCAAAAGTAGAAAGCCTGTATGGTGTTTTAAAAATGTATTTTCTGTAACCATAATTTTAAAATTTTTTACTGCAATTGGTACTATATAGAAGAACAGTAGACATTTCTCCCAACACCAAAATAATGTGACAATATTTGATTGATTGATTTAGTTATTAACAGATCTGAGAATTATCAGGGATTACAAACTACAAAGTTAATGAGTAAATTCAAAATAAATTTCCTATTTAAAATAATGATAAATACAAATTCTTACAAGGACACATGTATAAATATCATGGCCTCAAGAATAAGGGTTAGGTGACAACAACAACACAACAAAATTAATGTAGAGATCTAGAGAAGAACTTGTTGCTAACAAAATTAGCCACTTCTGAATGTTGTTGTGTAAAGATACAAAGTACAATAAATCTAACAAGGAAGTATTTTTACCCTGCTTGGTTAATGTTCATATTTGAGTGTCTCTATGGCGAGCGATTCTGCAGATTTTACCCTTGTTTGTATGTATTGAATCACTTGTATTAAAACCATTAAGATTTCCGTTCTCTCAAGGAATCTGCTACTGAAAATTGTGGGATTTTTCCTTCGATTTTTGATATTAAGTGTATATGAATTGAAAATTATGGCTTCCTAATTCCTACTTCCATACCCTGTGACTATAACCTTTATAAACTACATCAAGGAGAATCTCAAAAATCACAAATCACATTCATTTTTGGCCACCAAAAATTTCCAGGGGAAGGAGCTTGTTTATGAACCAAGTATATGTACCCAATCAGTATATGCAGAGATAAATGAAATAAGAACAGACAATGGTATACCTAAATTTTTCTTGTCCCATTCTTCATCATCCCATCATTATTTTAAAGCCTTTGAGTTGTGAAAAGACTTACTTGAACTTTCAAAAATAATTTTATTTGAGAACCAGAAGAACTTTGAAAACCAGCAGTACAAATTTTCTGGGTGAGCAAAAGAGTAAATTATGGAGTATATTTGCTCCAAAGGCTGCTCATTAAACTGCTCTGTCCTGTCCTATTTGAAATTGAGCGATCTAAATTAACAGTTGAGAAGCATTTGAGTTTTTTATGAAATTTTATATTGTACTATATTTAGTGTTTTTTAATAACTGCCATTGGCAGTTCCTTTTGAACTATTTTAGAGTCATATATTTGTTATCATCCTGAAGCTACAATAAGAATCTGAGTCTAGAGAAATGAAAAATTAAAAAATAGGCAGGCAAAAAGAAGAAATATAGTAGAGTTGAGTAGTACGGTGGAGAGAGGATGCAAGGACTGTTCTATGCTTTAATTATTTGTTTACCCCTTAAAGGTAGATAAATATTTTAATGAAAATACCATTGCTTAGTTATATATTTCTATTTATTCTGACTTTTTTGAAATGCATCACATAAAATTAATGGCAAGGACACCATACATTTTATTAAACGAGAAAAATATAAATGCACACACAAATCCTCTTACACCCAACACTATTCTTCTATTTTGGATGAGACATTATCTTAGTGATAGTCACTGTTTCTGGTGGTTTAGCACAACATAATGAAAATATGAGCTTTTCAGAACTGCTTATCAGTAATAGCCACAGGTTTTCTATCATACCTGATTTCTATATCCCAAATAAATGCTCTAAGCATTTGGTAGCTGAAGTTTATAAATATGGACCGATGTCAAACGGTTTATGTAGCTGTCTCCTGCTGGTATTTTTAAACAAGTTTCTTCAGAGCCTATCTGAATCATAAGAAACCAAAAGGAATATTGTCCACTGTTTGGTTGGAAATTGCAGAAAAACACTTTTTTTGGTAAATTCTCTTGTGTCTAGAGATACTTTTCTGTGGCTGGTTATGGCGGTTACACAAAGATGTCAAAAAACCGAGAACTGTCCACCTTTCTGCCCTGTCGTGACTAAGCTATGGCAGTTTTTCTCATGCTTCAAATGTCTGTGGGAACTCTAGGCTTCATATCCACATTCCATCCATCAGGAAGGCAGAAAGGGAAGAGAAGGGCATTTCCCCTCCTTTTAAGAACCCTTCCTAGAAGTTACTGACATCAGTTTTGCTTACCTACCATTGGCCAGAACTTTGTCCCATGACTTCAGCCAGCTGCTGAGAAAGCTAAGGAATGGACTCTTATTTTGGACAGCCATCTGCCCAGAAAAAATTCTGGGGTTTTATTACAGAAGAAGAAGCAGAGAATAGATATTATGGAACAATTAGCAATCTCTGCCATTGCCTGTCTATTTGAAGCCTTAAATCCCTGCTTTCTCTTCCCCAAGGAAGACTCTCCATCCACTTATACTGTCAGCTCCTAGTTCATGATCTCAAGATGACATTTAGCCTTCTCTGTCATAAGGTATAACTCCTTATGGTTTTGTGATGTATGTAATAAAGGACATGTTATTTGCCCCTAAAATAGAGAAAAAGAATAACCGCACCTGGAAAGACCTGTTTGGAGGATAGGAATATGGGAAACAGAGCAGTCGGTGGTCCACAGCACTTATCCAATCCCATTGAACTGAAATAGGAAAGATCTCTTTCTGCGGCAGGGGAAGGGGTTCCTTGTTTAGCCCATCTGGCACTGTCTGTTTCTTTTCTGGGAAGAAATCTCTTTGCCAACATCCTCCAGGGACGGTGTCTCTGCTTTTGAGGAAGGTCTTTATCTCTCAGTAAGCTTCATGGCTGAATCTGGGGTGGGCATTGAGCAGTATGCTTGTCTTGGAAGCTGCGTAGGCTTTACAACTAATATCTTGCTGGTATATTTTTAAGAGCCCAAGAGTTTCTTCAGGGATTGAACAATTACAGAATATTTCAGGTTAGATATACTGTATCAATAAATTTCCACAAAATTAATAGGCTTCAATTTTTTTTGCTTCTGGTCAATTCTGTAAACAAGCAACCACAGGCTGAGTAGACATGGTTAAAGATTGAAGACCTGGGTCTTTTTCTTACTGGGCTCAGTATTATGCCCACCACCACGACCTGATGGGGAGCTCTTTTGAGGTTCTTTAAGCAAAAAGCATTCTATCTAACTTTTGCTGCCATGCTGGCCCCTGATATATGGTATAGAACTCTTATGAAAGTGCTTAAAATATTTCTGGGGCAGCGTTATGTTAATAATGCCACTATGAACAACTAATTATTATTGTTTCTATTTGGGATATAGACTGTTTTAAAATAGCAAAATTCAGATCGTAGAACAGAGATCTGAGTAGACTTGTTCCTTTCATCTCTGTTTAAAAACTGATTAGTTCTAAGATTTTGCAAAAATAAATAAAAGGTCAAATAACAGAAGCTTGAACTGATAAGGTTTAAGTCTCTCAATTAAAGTCAGAAGGCAGCTGTCCAGGGCTGGTATAGCGGTAAGTCACCAGAGACTTCGGTTCTTGCCAGCTTGCCATTCTGCCATCGGTGGGGTGTAACACTCATTTTTTATCATGTTTCAGTGTTCATTTTTATAATTTTCATGCCTGTATTTTCTTTCAGTAATTTTTGTTTTCTAAGATAAAAGACAAAATCATAGTGTTTTCTTTTCCTTTAACATTAACCTATCACTTTCCTAGAAATCATTAGATCAGTGTTACTGGACCCCAGAGGGCAGAAAACCTGGGTGTTGCCAGAAGTAGCACTCATCCAGGCTTTAACCCTGGCAACTTAAGGGCTCAGGATAAAATAGAGCAGACAGACATGATTTGACTCAAACATTCTCAGGATATAATATTGCCTACATTCTAGCTACCAAACCATTGGATATCAAGCCATGCTCAGTACAAATTAGTCTCAGAGAGGCAAACTTACACATATTTTTTGTAGACCTTAAAATATCTTCTCCAGTCTTATTCCCATGGCAACCCCAAAATAAGAATTGCCGGAGGAAAGACATCTAATGTTTGGCATGTCCATAGGTCTTGTCTTGTCTGTTGATATTTCACTCTAGCTGAATCACTAGTTGCCATATTCTATTCATTAAACATCCTATATTACCTAGATTTTATTTGGTAACTAGTGTGGTGGTTCTCCATGGGAACGGTAACACCATCTGAGGTCATGTTGTAAAATATAGGTGTCCTTTTGTGGTTACAATGATTGGAGGTCACTACTTATATTGAGTTGTCAAGGACAAAGAGTGCTACTTTTAGACTTCCTGAAGTGCTCAGGAGAATCGTATATATGCTATATATATCCTATATATAATATATATATAGCTAATAGCATATATTTTATATATATATATATATATATAAATTGATCCCCAATCTTACTTTAACCTATAAAAACAACATATTTTTTGCACAGCCTTAATATACACAGAGTTTTCCAGGAGTGCATTTCCACTGAAATAAATTTGTGCTTTGTTTGACTTGGATCTTTATCAAAAGTTTTTCATAATTCAGGAAAAAGTATCACATCATGGATGACGCTATCATTCATGATACAATGATAAATGTATCAGGCTACATTCCATGTTATAGTAGTTTATATAAATATCATACTGTGTAGATTTTTTCTGTGATTTATTTCTTTTGTATAGTGTTATGATATATAAATATACAATGATTTAATTTTTCTGTTATTTTCTAGACACTCCTTTTATCTGTTTCCAATGTTTGCTGTTATAAAAAAAACTGCTGTAAATATTTTTGAACATGTCTACTTGTTATAGTCTGAATGTTTGTGTCTTCCTCAAATTCATATGTTGAAATTCTAACCCCCAAGGTGATGGTATTAGGAAGTGGAGTCTTTGGGATGCAATTAGGGTATGAAGGGGGACCCCTCATGAATAGGATTAGTACCTTTGTAAAAGAGTCCCAGAAGAGCTCCTTCCTCCCTTCTGCCATGTGAGGTTATAACTAGAAGGTGCTGTCTGTGAAACAGGAATCGGGTTCTCACCAAAACCCAACCATGCTGGCACCTTGATGTTGGACTTCCATCCTCCAGAACTATGAGAAATAAATTCTGTTATGTATAAGCTACCCAGTCCATGGTATCTTTGTTACAGAAGCCTGAATGGACTAAGGCACTGCTGTAGATGATTGCAAGACATGAGATATTCACTTGGGAACAGACTTTCTGTGTTGCAAAGCTTAGGCAAGGAGGGTATTCAAAATATTTAACCACTTGTGATGTCATGAGCAGTGCCCCATCAGAGTGGAGGCCACAGTCAACAACTTACTAGACTGTACAAATGTGGACCAACAGACTAATACTCGTAGGTATGAATGTTTTAATAATTATTAAATACTTCCAGGCTGTATCCAAATGGGTTCTACTTGTTTATGAGAGTTCTCTTTTCTCCACTTGGATATTTTTGTTAAAAAGTAATTAATACATCATAATGGTTTTTTTTTTTTTTGCATTTCTTTAATGATTAATGAGATATTTTCCTAAATGAATGTTCTTTTTGCTTCATCTTTTAAAAATTCCTGTTTTTTTCCTCTCATTTTCTAGTATATTATTTATATTTTTCTTACTAATTCAGAAGAGAGAGAGATATATAGTCTTTATATTTAACTCTTTATTGGTCAGTAGTGCTCCAATTGGTTTCTCCAAGTTTGTTTCTGCATCTGCTGAGATGATCATATGATTTTCCTCTTTCATTCTGTTACTGTGGTGTATCATCTTACTGATTTGCATATGTTGAGTCATCCAAGGGATAAATTCCACTTGGTCATGGAACAGAAACCTTTTAATATGTTTTTGAATTCAGTTTGCTAATATTTTGTTGAGAATTTTTACGTTTATATTTGTCAGGTCTATAGTTTTTTTGTTCCTGTAGTGTCCTTATCAAGCTGTGGTATTAGGATAATGCTGACCTCATAAAATGAGTTTGGAAGTGTTCTCTCATCTTCAGTTTTTTGGAAGATTTTGGGAAGGATTGACAGTAATTCTTCTTTAAATGTGTCCTAGAATTCACCAGTGACACCATCTGGTCCTGGGCTTTTCTATGTTGGGAGATTTTTGATTCTTGATTCAATCTGCTTACTCATTATTGGTCTTTCAGATTTTCTTTTTCTTCAAGATTTAGCGTTGATAGGTTGAATGCTTCTAAAAATTTATCCATTTCTTCTAGGTTATCCAATTCATTGGCATATAACTATTCATAGTAGCCTCTTATGATTCTGATATTTCTGTAGTATCCATTGTAATGTCTCCTTTTACATTTCTGATTTTGAGTCTTCTCTCTTTTTTCTGAATCTAGCTAAAGGTTTGTTAGTTTTGTTTATCTTTTAAAATAAATCAGCTCTTAGTTTCGTTGATCTTTTCTATTGTTTTTATGGTCTCTGTTTCATTTATTTCTTCCCTGATCTTTGTTATTTTCTTCCTTCTACTAGCCTCAGGCTTAATTTGTTCTTTTTTATTTCCTTGAGGTGTAAGCTTAAGTTGTTTATTTGAGATCGTTCTGTTTTAATAATAAATGCATTTATTGCTGCGAATTTCCCTCTAAGAGCTATTCTTGCAGTATCTCATAGGTTTTGGTGTGTGGTGTATCCATTTTCATTTCTCTTGAAATATCTTTTTATTTTCTTTTTGATTTCTTCTTTGTTCCATTGGTTGTTCAGGAGTGTGTTATTTCGTTTCTACCTGTTTGTAAATTTTCCAACTTCCCTCTTGTTGTTGATTTCCAGTTTCATACCATTATGGTCAGAAAAAATGACTTGGTGGGGCCGGCCTGGTGGCACAACAGTTAAGTGCGTGCACTCTGCTTCGGTGGTCGGGGGTTTACAGGTTCAGATCCCAGGTGCGCACAGATGCACACTTATCAAGCCATGCTGTGGTGACATTCCACCTAAAGTAGAGGAAGATGGGCATGGATGTTAGCCCAGGGCCAATCTTCCTCAGCAAAAAGAGACTAGCTCAGGGCTAGTCTTCCTCATAAAAAGAAGAAAAGAAAAGATAACTTGGTGTTAGTTCAATCTTCTTAAATTTCCTACAACTTGTTTTATGGCCTCTCATATTCTCTGTCTTGGAGAATAGTCTATGTGTACTTGAGAAGAATATGTATCCTGCTGCTTCTGGGTGGAATGTTTTATATGTCTTTTAGATCTCTTTGGTCTAAGGTATGGCTTAAGTTCAGCATTTCCTTGTCAGTTTTCTGTCTGGATCGACTATCCATCATTAAAGTAGGGTATTCAAGTCCCCTACTATTAAAGTATTGTTGTCTATTTCTCCCTTAAGATCTGTTAGTGTTTGCTTAATATATTTAGGTGCTGTGATGTTGGGTGTGTATATATTTATAATTGTTATATTTTTTTGATGAGTTGAACTTTTAACATTATATAATGACCTTCTTTTCTCTTGTTACCATTTTTGGCATAAAGTCTATTTTGTCTGATGTATGTATAGCTACTCCCACTTTCTTTTGGTTTCCACTTGCGTGGAATACCTTTTTCCATCCCTTCACTATGAGCCTATGTGTGTCCTTAAGGCTGACATGACTCCGTTGAGGACAGCATATAGTTGAGTCTTGTTTTTTGATCCATACAGCCACTCTTTGCCTTTTGATTGCAGAAATCATTCTTTTCACAAATAGAGTAACTATTGATATGTAAGGACTAATTAATACTATCTTACTAACTTCTTTCTGGCTGTTTTGTCATTCCTTTGTTCCTCCATTTTTGCCTACCTACCTCTGTGAATTTTCCTTGGTGGTATGCTCTGATTCCCTCCTCTTTAACTTTTGTTGTGAATCTACTATAAATTTTTGCTTTTTGGTTACCATGAGGCTTACATAAAACTACTTAAACATAAAACAGTCCATTTTAAGCTGATAGCAACTTCACTTGATTGCATCCAAGACTCTACCCTTTAACTTCCCTCCGTTTTATGTTTTTAATATCACAATTTACTTCTCTTTATATTATGTATTTGTTATCAAATTATAATGGCTATAGTTTTTTTTAGTACTCTTTTTCTTTAACTTTTATACTACAGTGAAGTGGTTAACACACCATAATATTATAGAATTAGAGATTTCTAAATATTTACCTTTACCAGTGTGTTGTATATTTTCATATGTTTTTCATGTTACTAATTAAAATTTTTTTATTTTAGCTTGAAGAGAACTCCTTTTAGCATTTCTTGCAAGGCAGGTCTGGCAGTGACAAACTTCCTCAGCTTTTGTTTGACTGACAAAGTCTTTATTTCTCCTTCATTTCTGAAGGATAACTTTGCTGGGTAGAATATTCTTGGGTGGCAGTTTTTTTCTTTTAATACTTTGAAGGAACAAGACAATCAATCAATATGGATTTAGAGTTCATAATGTTTACTATATTTACCAATATTTACTATAACAATAAGCAATTCAAAAATTTTTGTTTAAATTGAAGTGAAAATTTGAGATTATTTTTGCTATAGGTACAATATAATTTACAAATATGTGTATATGTGTATGTGTGTACATATATATTTTCAAATTCCTTCCTAGTTTAGTGATACATATTAAAATATTACATCCTGTAAAGAATTTGTTTAATATGACGATGGTATGAATCCTATAGTCAGACATTAAAGGTCAAAATTTGACTATGACAATTACTAGCTGGTCAACCTTGCTTGTGCTCTAATTTTTCTTAAACTAAAAAAGGAGGTTTAAAGTCAGAAAAATGATATATTAAAAATTGCTATCAGGAACCTAGCAAAAAATATATGATACCAATATTTTATTTCCTATGAGCGAAAATGTTTATCTTTTATATTGTTTTTTATCATCTTCTGATTAATTCTCCCAAATTTGTGAGTGGCAGAGTTGGTAAGAGGTTATGAAGAAAAAAGAAGTTTAGAGTAAAAGTCAGGAAAGAATATGATATTCTTCAACAGTGCCTAAGGGATATGCAGAAACCATGGATAAACTTGTTTGCAGCTTTCCCATACATAACAAATTATAAAATTATGGTCAGAATAGCCTAACCATAAAAAAATGTTAAGTTTGTTTACACGCAATGATATAGTCTACCTGGGCAAAAAGTATATTAGAAATTGATCTCTTTATGTTGTTCTCAGTTTATTTAGTCATTTTTTTTGCCCGTAATAGATAGTCTGACTACTCCAGGCTTCTCAGGTTTTCCTCAGGGTATCACACTTAGTAGAGTCCTTGTACTCAGCTCCAATTATAAAATTCCTAGGAGTCCATCTTCTGAACTGCCATGAACTGTTCCTTAAAGGCAGTCAAGCAACAATCAGAGGAAGGCCACCTACAGTTAAGCAGTTCATCAAAAGATGGCACAGTGAAGGCAATTTACTTTCTTACTATTGTATTTGCCACCCCACAGAGGAGAGTGCAATACTTGTTGCTACTTGCTTTCTCTTCATTTGTAAAAATAATGCAGTGCAGGTAAAATTATCTCAGATACAGTCCCTCAGAGAATGAGACTCTCTCCAAAATGCCTTGAGTACTCGCTGTTTAGAGAATGTGACATTAAATCCTCTGTGGAACTGCATACAAATGGATCATAAGATTTATTTCCTTTATTAGTAGGGGAGATATCTGTGGAGAATCAGATGAGAGAGGCTCTTTTCTTTTTAATTATATAACTGCCAAAAATATTTAGTCTTTTGTATAATATGTAGTAACCACTTTTCTCAGCCATTCAAATTTTTTTGTGAATTTTAATTGTGCAGACCAGCTAGTATTTAACAGTTGTTGAATCAAGTTGAACCGTATATGTGACTTTGTAGTGATTTTTTTACATTTTATCATTTCTATTGGTTTGTAATTTTTCAAAGGAAAATTGGGGGGGAGAAAGATCTGTTCCTAACCAGAGAGATGAAGTTGGCAGTGACAGAGCCATGATGAGAAATTATATTCCCTGAATTTTGTCCGAAAACCTGTTCCTGTATATTGTGAAGCTTCTCTTCTGTCCTTAAGTAATGCAACTGTTTGTGCCTGTCTCAGTGCTTCTCAATATCATAAACAAAGATCTACAGCAAAAAAGTTGAGGTGATACTGCCTGAGTAATGTTTAGCTTGAAGTATTCTAAGCTAAACACTTTGCTTTAGATATGTCATTTTTTTCTGCTTCCTATTTCTAATGTACTCTTTGTCTGTTCCACTGTCTAAGAGATACCTTACGTATAAGTCATTGCTACTAATAGCAGGGGGATGTTTAATTATCATAGCTTTATTAGATTTATTATACAAATCCCCAATGAGACTATAGAAATATGTGACATCATTAGCTGCAATAAAAATGGAATAGATATCTAGATAACACTATTATAATTTCCTCAAAGTTATGTAAGAGGATTATAAGCCAATAAGATAGAAATCTTTAACAATTTTACCTCAATTTTAGTTATGATTTATCTGCACTCAAACACACCATTACTCCAAATTCTCATACATTTAATTTCACGATGTTCTTATTATTTACCATTTTTAAAAAATTTTTTATTTATTGCAGTAACATTGGTTTATGACATTGTATAAATTTCAGGTGTACATCATTATACTTCTAGTTCTGCATAGATTACATCATGTTCACCACCCAAATACAAATTACAACCCATCACCACACACATGTGCCGAATTATCCCTTTCGCCCTCCCCCCTCGCCCCTTCCCCTCTGGTAACCACCAATCCAATCTCTGTCTCTATGCGTTTGTTTATTGTTGTTATTATCTATTACTTAATGAAGGGAACCATGCGGTATTTGACCTTCTCCCTATGACTTATTTCACTTTGCATAATACCCGAAATGTCCATCCATGTTGTCACAAAGGGCTGGATTTCATTGTTTCTTATGGCTGAGTAGTATTCCATTGTGTATATATACCACAGCTTCTTTATCCATTCGTCCCTTGATGGGCACTTAGGTTGCTTCCAAGTCTTGGCTATTGTGAATAACGCTGCAGTGAACACAGGGGTGCATGTATCTTTACGCATTGGTGTTTTCAAGTTCTTTGGATAAATACCCAGCAGTGGAATAGCTGGATCATATGGTAGTTCTATCCTTGATTTTTTGAGGAATCTCCATACTGTTTTCCGTAGTGGCTGCGCCAGTTTGCACTCCCACCAGCAGTGTATGAGAGTTCCCTTCTCTTCACATCCTCTCCAACACATGTTGTTTCCTGTCTTGTTAATTATAGCCATTCTGACGGGCGTGAGGTGATATCTCATTGTAGTTTTGATTTGCATTTCCCTGATAGTTTGATTTTGAACATCTTTTCATGTGTCTGTTGGCCATCTGTATATCTTCTTTGGAGAAATGTCTGTTCAGGTCTTTTGCCCATTTTTCAATTGGGTTGTTAGGTTTTTTGTTGTTGAGATGCATGAGTTCTTTATATATTTTGGAGATTAAGCCCTTATCAGATGTATGGTTGGCAAATATCTTCTCCCAATTGTTAGGTTGTCTTTTCGTTTTGTTGATGGTTTCCTTTGCTGTGCAGAAGCTTTTTAGTTTGATGTAGTCCCATTTGTTTATTTTTTCTATTGTGTCTCTTGCCCGGTCAGACATGATGCTTGAAAAGATGTTGCTAAGACCGATGTCGAAGAGTGTACCTCCTATATTTTCTTCTAGAAGTTTCATAGTTTCAGGTCTTACATTCAAGTCTTTAATCCATTTGGAGTTAATTTTTGTGTATGGTGTAAGGTAAGGGCCTACTTTCATCTTTTTGCATGTGGTTATCCAGTTTTCCCAACACCATTTGTTGAAGAGACTTTCTTTTCTCCATTGTATGTTCTTGACTCCTTTGTCAAAGATTAGCTGTGCATAGATGTGTGGGTTTATTTCTGGGCTTTCGATTCTATTCCATTGATCTGTGTGTCTGTTTTTGTGCCAGTACCATGCTGTTTTGGTTACTAGAGCTTTGTAGTATATTTTGAAATCAGGGAGTGTGATACCTCCAGCTTTGTTCTTTTTTCTCAGGATTCCTTTAGCTATTCGGGGTCTTTTGTTGTTCCAAATAAATTTTAGGATTCTTTGTTCTATTTCTGTGAAAAATGTTGTTGGAACTTTGATAGGGATTGCATTGAATCTATAGATGGCTTTAGGAAGTATGGACATCTTAACTATGTTAATTCTTCCAATCCAAGAGCACAGAATATCTTTCCATTTCTTTGTTCTTCTTTAATTTCTTTCAGCAATATTTTATAGTTTTCGGTGTACAGATCTTTCACCTCTTTGGTTAAGTTTATTCCTAGGTATTTTATTCTTTTTGTTGCAATTGTAAATGGGATGGTATTCTTAATTTCTCTTTCTGCTACTTCATTGTTAGTGTATAGAAATGCAACTGATTTTTGTATGTTAATTTTGTATCCTGCAACTTTACCATATTTGTTTATTACTTCTAAAAGTTTTCTGGTGGATTCTTTAGGGTTTTCTATATATAAAATCATGTCATCTGCAAATAGTGACAGTTTCATTCTTCCTTTCCAATTTGGATCCCTTTTATTTCTTTCTCTGCCTGATTGCTCTGGCTAGGACTTCCAGTACTATGTTAAATAGGACTGATGACAGTGGGCATCCTTGTCTGGTTCCTGTTCTTAGAGGGATAGCTTTCAGTTTTTCACCATTGAGGATGATATTAGCTGTGGGTTTGTCATATATGGTCTTTATTATGTTGAGGTACTTTCCTTCTATACCCATTTTATTCAGAGTTTTTATCATAAATGGATGCTGTATCTTGTCAAATGCTTTCTCTGCATCTATTGAGAGGATCATGTGATTTTTATTCTTCATTTTATTAACGTGGTCTATCATGTTGATTGATTTGCGAATGTTAAACCATCTCTGCATACCTGGAATAAATCCCACTTGATCATGGTGTATAATCTTTTTAACGTATTGTCATATGTGATTTGCTAGTATTTTGTTGAGGACTTTTGCATCGATGTTCATCAGTGATATTGGCCTGTAGTTTTCTTTTTCTTTTCTTTTTTTGTGTTGTCCTTGTCTGGTTTTGAAATCGGGGTAATGTTGGCTTCGTAGAATGAGTTAGGGAGCTTCCCCCCCTCCTCAAATTTTGGAAGAGTTTGAGAAGGATAGGTATTAAGTCTTCTTTGAATGTTTGGTAGAATTCACCAGGGAAGCCGTCTGGTCCTGGACTTTTATTTTTGGGGAGATTTTTGATTACTGTTTCGATCTCCTTACTGGTGATTGGTCTATTCAAATTCTCTACTTCTTCTTGATCCAGTTTTGGAAGGTTGTATGATTCTAAGAATTTATCCATTTCTTCCAGATTGTCGAATTGGTTGGCATATAGCTTTTCATAGCATTCTCTTATAATCTTTCGTATTTCTGAGGTGTCAGTTGTAATTTCTCCTCTTTCATTTCTGATTTTACTTATTTGTGCCTTTTCTCTTTTTTTCGTGGTGAGTCTAGCTATAGGTTTGTCAATTTTTTTGATCTTTTCAAAGAACCAGGTCTTGGTTTTATTAATTTTTTCTATGGTCTCTATTTCATTTATTTCTGTTCTGATTTTTATTATTTCCCTTCTTCTACTGATTTTGGGCTTTGTTTGTTCTTCTTTTTCCAGTTCCTTTAGATGCATTGTTAGATTGTTTATTTGAGATTTTTCTTGTTTGTTGAGATAGGCCTGTATTGCTATAAACTTCCCTCTTAGAACCGCTTTAGCTATATCCCATAAATTGTGGCATGTCGTATTTTCATTTTCATTTGTCTCCAGGTATTTTTTGATTTCTTCTTTGATTTCTTCATTGACCCAGTCGTTGTTCAGTAGCATTTTGTTTAATCTCCACGTATTTGTGGCTTTTCTGATTTTGTTCCTATAGTTCATTTCCAGTTTCATACCATTGTGGTCAGAAAAGATGCTTCGTATTATTTCAGTCTTCTTAAATTTAAGGAGACTTGTTTTGTGGCGTAATATGTGATCAATCCTGGAGAATGTTCCATGTGCATTTGAAAAGAACGTGTATTCTTCGGTTTTTGGATGGAATGCTCTGTATATATCTACTAGGTCCATCTGTTCTAGTGTGTCATTTAAAGCCAATGTTTCCTAATTAATCTTCTGTTTGGATGATCTATACGTTGGTATAAGTGGAGTGTTAAAGTCCCCTACTATTATTGTGTTACTGTCTATTTCTGTTTTTAAGGAAAAAACTTATAGCCAAGAATACTCTACCCAGCAAGGTTATCATTCAAAATGGAAGGAGAGATCAAAATTTTCCCAGACAAGTAAAAATTAAAGGAGTTTGTCACCAAGAAACCAGTGCTACAAGAAATGTTAAAGGATCTGATTTAAGGGGAAAAGAGAAGACCACAAACAGAAAAAATTATCTATTTCCATGATAAGAGGGTAATGGAGACAAATGCACAAAAAAGAGGTTAGCTATGATATCAAAATCATAAAAGGAAGGAAGAGGGGAGTTAAAGAGTAGAGCTTTCAGACAGAGGTCAAACTAAAGAGACCATCACTTCTGTATAGAAGAAGAAAGGAACAGAGTAGGAATACTAAAACACTGAGAAAATAAAAAAAGTTCAAAAATGGCAGTAAGTACATACTTATCAATAGCTACTTTAAACGTCAATGGACTAAATGCTCCAATTAAAAGGCATATGGTGGCTGCATGGATAAAAAAAACAAGACCCATATATATGCTGCATACAAGAGACACACTTCAGACCTAAAGACACTCACAAACTGAAAGTGAAGGGATGGAAAAAGATACTCCACGCAAATGGCAATGAAGAGAAAGCTGGGGTAGCAGTACTCATATTAGACAAAATAGACTTTAAAACAAAAACTCTAAAAAGAGACAAAAAAGGGCATTACGTAATGATCAAGGGAACAATCCAACAAGAGGATATAACACTTGTAAATATCTCCGCACGCAATGTAGGGTCACCTACATATATAAAGCAATTATTAACAGACATGAAAACAGAAATAGACAGTATTTACCTTTTAAAATAGGAAGCATTATATACTCTATTTTAAATGTTCAAGGAAATAATGAGATTGCTATTTTAGTCTTTTTTTTTTTTTTCTGTAATAACAGAAATCAGCAATTGCGCAGTGGCTTACAAATGGAATTTTTTCTTTTCTCACATTACATGAAATATATGGGTCAACTACAGCTCTACTTCTGGTCTCTCCTGGTTGTTCTTGGCTTGACTAGACTCAGCTCTACGTGTCTTCTCATTCTGCAACTCAATTTGAAGGAGTAATAACTACCTGGGTCATTTTGTTTTTATGGTGAAAGGAAGGAGCAAGAAGTTCAACAAACTACAAAAGTACATTAAGGCCTTTTGCTCAAGTGTAACAAATGTCACATCCTTTCCCACCGCATTAGTCAAAGCATGTCAAATCTCCAAGAGTTTTATTTCAATGGTTAGGCAAAGTATATTATACCTACAGAGAAGCGTGACAAAGAATAAGAGGAAACAAGTAATTGTGAACAAATAATACAAATTACTATGATTATCCTCCAGTCTCAATTTTGCCTACCTATTTTTGTGCCTTTAAACTATAGTCTCAATAATTGCAGGTTGTATAATTATGAACATTTTATCCCCGGTGGCACGAAAAAAAATTTATTCTCAGATGAAAAATTACAATCAACTAATATTTGGTTGTCTCACTTCATGTTAAGGTATATTGATAGTTCAGAATCCTAGTTCCCAGGTTGATAAAATATGCAGGAAGCTAAAAAAGGATTTTGTTGACGACATCCAAAGCATCATAGTTAAGCGCTAGTGGAACATATGCCTTCTTCTCTCCATCGGGCTTGACTAGGATGCTGACCTAGGCCATGTCAGTGTTATAGAACTTCTCCATAGCCTACTGGATCTGCCGCTTGTTGCCATCAACACCCACAATGAACACAAGTGTGTTGTTGTCTTCTGTCTTCTACATGGCAGACTCAGTGGTCAGAGGAAACGTGATGATGACGTACTGGTCAAGCTTGTTTCTCCTGGGAGGGCTTTTCGAAGGACATTTGGGATGCCTTCAGAGCTACAGTGTCTTGGGCTGACAGAAGGTGGGTTTTCTATGTGGATCTTCTATTTTTTTGTAGCTGTGAACACCTTTCAGCACTGCCTTCTTCTCCTTCAAAGCCTGTGCTTTGGCTTCAGCTTTGTGAAAAGCTTGCCCCTTTTTTGTTTTCAGTGAAGAAGATTGTCCCTGAGCTGACATCTGTGCCAATGTTCCTTTATTTTGTATGTAGGATGCTGCCACAGTGTGGCCTGCTGAGCAGTGTGTAGATCCACGCTAGGGATCTGAACCCATGAACCCCAGGCCACCAAAGCACAGCACATGAACCTAACCCCTATGCCACTGGGCCAGCCCTCTTCCCCTTTTCTTAAATGGGAATGTTTATTCTGATTAGCCTGTAATCCCTCCATCTTGTTGTGTTGCATATATTGGAGTTTGTTAAACGTAACACTAAGTCTAAAGACTAAAAGTCTAAATTGGGATTATGATGACATGAAGGGAGAGATAAACGTCATCTGGCAAATATGAACTCAGAGAAAAATAGACATATAATCATCACGAGATGTAATAACTGGACTTGACTTTAGATTGTCTTCTATAGTCAAAAAGATGAACATGTGTTCAGTTTAATGTGGCATTATCATTTATGTAAAACAACACATTGTTTTTAAAATACAGTTTGAAATGTAAAGGCAAGATCCATGGCCACAATAATAATTTATAAAGAATCTCCTTGTAAGTGACTGTTCTAGCTAAGATTCACATCTGGTTTTAAGTTAAATAATCCAATTAAGGGTGACTTAAACGTATTGGTATTGATGTGACATGCAATTAGAAGTCTCCAAATGGATGAGTAGTAGGCAGATCAGGACTGGTCTGCAGTGAAAGTTTGTCATTAATGGTCTAGGATTCCACCATAATTCCATTGCACATTCCTCCTTCTCAAAGTATCAAGAGGGTCCCAGCCTCTCTGAGTTTCCCATCTACATTCTAGGAAAAAATAAAATGAGGTTGCTAAAAACCTAAAGAATCTGTCCCAAAAGTATACTATTTAAGATGTTTTCTTCAAAGGTCCTCTTAGTGACTTACATTTACATAGTTTGGCCAAAACTGTGTCACAAGATCATGTCTAGATGCAGGTAAGATCTGCAAATATATTTCTAACTACAAAAATTATAACCCAGAATTACAGTGTTTTTTTTAGCAAGAGGGAAGTGGAGAATTACAATTTAGTGGAAGACTAGTTATAACTGCCATGATTGCCTATTCACAGCATGAAATCGTGGAGTTCCAATTAATGACAAGACACTTTTATAAATGATCCCTCTTTATCCTAACGAGAAAACTTCTAAATTACTGATAATCATTGCAAAATTTTTCTTTGGTGGATTTGCACAATGGTGGATTACTTGCTTAAGGATCTGTCTTCTCCTCACCTGGGATTGGGACTTACCACTCTTCACGTGACTGCTGTGAACGCTGCAATGTTTCTGTGTGGACCCCTCTCTCTGGGCACAGTGGGTTGTTCTCTGTGTGTGTTGCAGGGGAAGAAGACTTTCATTAAAATGGGTTGCCTAGACTACTCCATCCTTAATAGCACAGTTGAATGGTTCAGAGTTGTGCATCTGAACCTAGCAGGAGAATTTCCAAGGATTTTTTTCAAACTAAAACTCATAAAGAAAGCCAGTGCCTCTCTGGAGATAAAAACCATAGTGTAGACAGGTAATATATGTCCAGATAAAAGAGAACCAAGTTGATATACAATGAGAGGCAAGAATGAGCCATTTGTTCATGAAATTCAGCTGCAAAATCTGATCTGATTGCTTTCGGTTGTTTAAACCTTCTCTGTTTTACCATGTAACATAAAATTCTCTTTTTTGGTTTAGCACATTTATTTGACTTTCTTTCTATTTTTTTTTTTAATGCTAAGGATAGTGACATTTAGATTTCTTTTTTTTTTTTTTGCAGGGAAAGATTCGCCCTGAGCTAACATCTGGTGTCAATTTTCCTCTTTTTTTTTCCCTCTCCAAAACCCCAGTACATAGTTGTATATCCTAGTGGTAGGCCGTTCCGGTTCTTCTAAGTGAGCCGCCACCACAACATGGCAACTGACAGACAGGTGGTGTGGTTCCACGATCTGGGAGTAAACCTGGGCTGCCAAAGCAGTGAGGGTCAAACTTTAACCACTAGGCCGTCAGGGCTGGCTCGACCTTCTCTAATTTTGATCAGTAGATCAAGCAGAAGAATCTTGATGTTTACTCTAATTAATATTGGTTAATAATTTATACTGTTTTCTCAAATAAAGGAAACAACCAAGCATCCTCCTTATCTGATGGACAATATTTTCTATCCTCCTTATCTGATATAGGTGTCAAGTAATAGAATCTTGCACATGATTTGGCACAAGGTATATGCATACTGTGTATTGAAAAGCCAAATAGTATAGTGGTGTTGAGCTGTAGCAGTTGAGATAAGTTAGGTTATGCTGCATTAATCAACAGTAAACATTCTTAGTGGCTTATAACCAAAAATGTTTTTATCATATGGGTTCATGTCAGTCTGACACTAATTCTGGTCCACACTGTATTCATGTTGGCATCAGGCTGACTGAATGACTTTTATCTGTACTTTCACCAGTTTCATGGCAAGGGGAAAGATGCATGTCTATTCATGGGCTAGCTCATAAAGCTTTTGATTAGAAGTAGCACATGTCATTTTCACTCAAATTCCTTAACCAAGGCAAGTTAAAGTCCACTCCTAAATTCAAAAGGGCACAGGATCAGTGAATATTTTGAGCAATAATAGAATATTCAAAAAGAACAGAGACTCTGGACGCTGCCTAGGTTCAGATTCTGACTCCATCATTTAACAAACATGTAGCTGCAGGCAGGTTAAATAACCTCTCTGTGCATCACATTCTTCATTGAAAAAGTAGACATAATTCTAGCGACAACTTCATAGAACTGATGTGAGGATTCAACAGCGTAATGACTAGAACATGCATCGCACATCACCTAGCTCAAAATCATCAGCTTTTTAAAAATAAAAACATCATGTGATGTTGGATTCAAATATTGACTCAAAACATTAGAACTTGACTTGGATAAAAATAACGTATGTGCTCTAGTTCTAATCTTGCTTCTTTTAATGAATGGCTAAATGCCTTTGTCAATAGTAAATTGTTTGCCTGGGGCTTTCATTGTCCATTCTTTGTTCTCCCAAATGCCTTCAATCTTTTTACTTATTTTCATAAGAGACACTTTGATTAAAATAAAGACTCATCATTTATCATCAGCTGCTCTTAAGATAGAACATAAAACTGAACGTCACACCATCCCTTACAGAAAGTAGATAATAAACACAAACTGTTACCATGGAGACAGTCTAACCACGTATTAAACAATTGCAGTGATTCGCTTTCGTAATTGTACACTCTGCAACATAGAAGTCTGTAGAACTGGTGTTGCTACTTCATTGACCTTTATTTGATCCTCTGAAAACACATTTTTTCATAATGACCACTCGTTGAAGTTCATTTATCCTTTTCTGTGTATAGAGAATATCTTAAATTAGTTTTATATTTATCATTCCAAGAGTCAAACATTTTCCTATTTACTGGGTTTGTTAGTTTCCTAGAGCATAGTTCAGCCTCCTCACCACAGGAAACCAAACCAAGCTTTGCCTAAGAGGAGCTTCACAGCACGTTGTCTCTCAAACTAGAGAAGCTCTTTTTGCTGTTAGTTACTTGCCTTTCAGGATCTCACTAACGGAATTGGTCTCTCTGTCTGCTTTGGGCTTCTTCACTCACCATTGCTGCTCCCGCTGTCTCTGGGACAAAAAGGACAATATTTTCTCCTGTTTTATATAAAATGATAGACTTGGCCTCATGCTTTGCCCTTGATTACTCCTTCCGAGTGACTTCGCCAAAGATAGTTATCTTTTTAAATTGCTTTTTCTTGACCCCCAATGCAGTATACAACAGCTTTGCACGAGGCCAATTGTTTATATTTTATGACAATAACCTTCCAAATATTGATACCATTTTCTCAAAATCATAAATAAGAAATGAGAACATATTTTTTAGGTACCACATTTTATTTGAATGTAAAGCAGTAATTCACACTGGATGACCTGCTACAAATCTATGTTTCATAAATTTATAAATATTTATATATTTATGAATTTTTATTATAGCCATAAGTTAATAAGAGAGATAACATTGATACTCGAAAATTTGTTTTCAAAAATTTAAAGGAAATTACTGCTTATGGTCCTAGTTAAGGGAATGAGAGATCTCATTTAAGATCAAATAATAAAACTCCATGTTTATAACATCTTTGAGAGATACAAAATTTATGCCTTTATTTTATGTCATGGTTAATTGAGGTTGTCCTAGCACACCTCTGTAAGGTACACGTGTAATAACACTAGCTAGAAAATCAAATAAAATGAATTACAATTCAACAAAAAAAATGCTAGAAATTCATTTATACTAGGAAAAATATCATCATGAAGTTTTTCTTTTGTACTTCATGAGAATTAGAATTGAGTTCTGCAGTTTACATATTTATTTAATTTTTTTTATTATTGTGATACATTACAACTTGTGTGGAAAGGTGTATGTGCATAAAGTGGACTAGAATTATACTGAGAATCTCATTCATTTATTTTTCTAATTGGATGAGAGAACTGCAACTTTCTTGCTTCTTAATTCTGTTCGTGAATGTCTTACATTACAGAATTTTACTTTTGTGGGGCCTGAAGCTAGGGCATTCAGCAAGATGGCATTAGAATTTCAGAGAAGATTGGCTAGGAGAATTGATTGTAAGATTGATTAGAAAAATAGAAAAGGAAAAGAAACAAAGATAAATAGCAGCTATCTAATAAAAAAAATTTTTAAAGATAACATTTGACTTGTCAATCAAATCTGTATGATAATAATTTTTAAAAGCGTGGAAATGACAATCAAACACTGCTTAGAACAGCCAACATTATCTAATTTTCTAATGAAAGTCTGAGAGAGACAATGACCACTGCAGATTTTCTTTTAGAAATTTCACCAACTCAAATCCATGTATTTTGTCAGGATACACTGCATTTCTGGCTCAGGATAAAGCATTTAAAGTTCACGCTGGCATTTTAGATAAGGTTCTTAGTGGTAGATAAGATAAAGTATAACTGAAGCCAGCTAATATATTTGCTTAGTTTTCAGGAGATACAGAGTGCTGAACCCCTACAGAGAATTTGGTTCCCTGTGATGAAATGGGAAAGAATAATAAATTTGCAAAGAGTACTCTTTTTATTTGAATGTAAAGATAATCATACATGGAACAGTTTTGGATAAAATATGTAGTTATTTTAATGAATATAATACTGAACTACTTAATTTACTATCATTAAATCACCGATCATGTATAGTGTCTAAATTTAACAAACATTTGGTAAGCACCTGATACAGACAAGAAACTGTCCTGGGATCTACAGAATGAAAATATAAATAATAAAAAAATATTTTATTATGACAGATCAAATTAAATAGCCAATTATAATAAAAGATAAAATATAAAATGTACCAGATAGTCGAAGACTGTTCCATGATGTGTCCTTAAGAGTTCAATGCAGGGGGAAGATAAAAGGTTTTAGTTGTTTCTGGCTGAAAGGGATTTTGTGCAGAGACTACGTATGCTTAGAAAAAATGAAGAACAAAGAGAGGAAGCCAATGGTAGAATTCTCTCTTCAAATCCATACAGTTAGTTGCTATCCAGTTGTAGCAAGACACTGATGTTGCTACAGCTGGAGGCATAGCGATACTACACAGCTACGTCTCACCCATATTAAGACCCCCACTCAATATCTAAAATAAAAAGACAAAGCTGAATGCATTGCTTATTCTCATAAGGAAGGGCTGCGCTGCCCAGGCAGCTGTGTGGCTCTAAGCAGATCAGATGGCAGATCTTATATAGGAATTTGGGGACATGTGGAGTTCAGAGGTTGGTTGATTTTTAGAGGTGTGAGTTGGCATCATTTGCAGATGTGTGGTTACTCTGGTGAGACATTGTTGTTCTCTGGTTGGTACTTGGAGACCTGTTCATGGGTGTGACTCTATTTCTGATTGGCTGAAATTCAAAAGTGATGGACTGACACTGTAGAGTGTGTTCACTGAGGCAAGTTGTTATCATTTGATTGAACTACATGGGGGCTACATGTTAGCACAGACATGGAACAATCAGTCTTTTCCTACGTTTTTAAGAACATCTTAAATCTCACTGATGACGAGACAATAGAGCACATCAGTTGGAGTCTGCTTGTCTGCATATGAACCAGAAAAGAATGTCTCATTCAGAGAATCTAAATTGTACCCAGGATGCAGACCCAGATTACTAAAAATGCTTAGCAATAAAGATTTTGGCTTTTTAGGCTCTATGATGTGGTAAATTAATTACATTAATGACCTCAATTCTTCACCACTTGCACAATGACTACAGACTAGAGAATGAAACATATGGAGGAGAGGCAATTCACTTTAGTTGTTCCATTTTAGGTTATCCAGCATCAGGAAAATTGTAGCCAATCACCAGATACGTGAGTGAACCCATCCAAATCAGCAGAGCCAAATCAATGACCTGCATCTGCCTGTAGACACGTGAGCAAGAGGTTAGCCATGCAAAGCCCAGATCAGATCACACATTTGTGAGCAAAATAAACGTTTATTACTGTATGCCACTGAGGTTTTGTGATTGTTTGCTAAACAACATTATTTAGGCAATAAAATGATACAGGGGGAATGAAAGGGCCAGGTGAGAATGCTGAATGCCATTATTATGATTTATCACAAATGAGAAATTAAATATTGGATTATTCTCATGTGGTTGAACCATTAGAAATGGCATACAATAGGAATAGAATTTCAAATAAAGTCCAAATAATAGGTAGAAATTTGATGGACATATGAAATGGAATGAGTGGCAGCATATATTTATATTTATATAAATCAAATATCTAAAGAACAGTGACTGGGGCGTTTTTTGTTTTTTGCAGGGAAATCTCACCCTGAGCTAACATCTATTGCCGATCTTCCTCTTTATTTTTCTTCCCTAAGCCCCAGTGCATGGTTGTATATCCTAGTTGTAAGTCATTCTAGTTCTTCTATGTGAGCCACTGCCACAGCATGGCAACTGACAGATGGGTGGTGTGGTTCCATTATAAGGAAGCGAACCTGGGCTGCCAAAGCAGTGAGAGTGCCGAGCTTTAACCACTAGGCTATCAGGGCTAGCTCAACTAGGGGCATTTGAACAGAGTTTAGAGTAAGTGCATGGCACTGATGTTCAGACTGGTGAACTTTTGTCTTGGGCTCCATGCAAATAAGAATATTATGAAGATAGAAACTATATTCTTGGCAATTCACTGAATGTGAGTGAGGTCTATGGAATATGGAAGAGACAAAGATGATCTCAAAAGCCTATGTGACTTAGAAAGTAATGTCAACAAAAATAATCAAGTGCAAGAATATAGATTAACACCATTTTGAATATGACATAAATATTTATCAAATTAGATTATGTGATAAAATTTACCCTTAAAATGATCTTACATCCCCTTACAAATGAAAGTTTTTTAGGGAAAAATATGAAGATAAAAAAGAGTAAGCCCTTCACCAGTCTGCCTGGCCAAAGATCCTGGGCACTCTGGTTGGCCAGGTCCTGGGCAGGCCTGCTGCCTGGGTCCATGGGTGGAAACTTTTGGAGGAGATGGATATGTTTCTGGTGTAAATTTTGGTGATGATTTCATGGATGTATACTTATCTCTAAACTCATAAAGCTGTATACATTAACTATATACAGCCTTTTGTATGGCAGTTATATCTCAATAAAGTAGTTTAAAGAGAAAAAAAGAGTAATGACATGCAGTGTTAAATATGGATAGGCTTAATTTTCTTTTTGTCATTAAAAAAATGATTCAGCAAGTTATTATGTATGGATTAGATACCAAATAAATTATATTCTGTAACAGTGAAAATAAAATAAAAGGAACATAGGTCCATTTGTTCAATCTGATAGGGTAGGTAAGACTTAAATCAGCCATTTAATAACCCTAAGTAATATATAATTAAGGATCCAAAGGCTTGGTACACATGAAAAATGTAACCTGAGGTCGGGTATGAGAGATTAGTGTAGTTTAATATTATAAAATTGGGGATAATTAAAGTAATATTCAAATAAGAGCTTTAAGATTGTACTTAAACAAAAGGCCATGAATAGACATTCAAGATACATATTCCATACATTAAAGAAAGGCGTAGATTCAGATAGGTCATTTTTATGGGGTAAACTGAAAGACTTGGAAAGGAGGCTTTATTTTAGAGAATAGTGAGAGATTGGTTAAAAAGAGTGGATTGGATTTTGGAGAGTGTTAATTGATGAGTTAAGCACTTTGACTTGTGTCTTCTTTGTAAGAGAGAGACATTGGTATTATTTAAGCAGGTAAATGATGGTGTAAAGGGGATATTAAAATGGATTTGTTGGAGGAGGGGCTAAGGAAGAAAATCAATTAGAAAACAGTTGCTTTAACATACATATCAAATAAGATGTTACAATGAACATGGAAAGGAAATAGCAGGTTGATGTACTAAATAGTTCAGAGAGATATTAGACATGAAAGAAAGGTAGACTCAATATATTTTGCACAGTATAATTCATAAGAGTATTGGATTTATGGGAATGCTTGATTTACAGTGAAAACTGAGAAATTCCTAACGTAAGATGGGAAACTTGGAAGAAGGTAGATACTTAGGTGGAAGATGATAAGCATACATTGATTGTATCAACTGAGACATGAGGAAAATTATCCAGATGAAGAAGTCTTATAAGAGGAATAAAATATGAGAACAGTATTTATCTGAAAGATTCAGTGTTAAAAATTAAACTTGTCATTATTATTCTTCATTTTCTCTTTAAAAAACAAAAAAATTCAAACCTCAAGTCCTCCTAAGTGTCGACTGAAATAAAGAGTCTGGGTAAAGATTGAATGAACGAGTTTATTTGATAATCAAAGTAAGGAACTCAAGTGCTGGGAAACAGTCCAACAGAGTATTCTGAGGAACTGCTCCAAGGTCTGCAGATCCGAATGCAGTTTACATACTTTTTCTTTAAAAAAGCGGTGTCTGTGCAGGCAAGGGCTTACACATCTAACAGTCATATGCTTCAAGGATAACATGAACAAGAGTTTTTTGGTTATTCATCAAACAAGGCTTGTAGTGTTGGTGTTATCTACGTGTGGAGGGAGGCAAGGACCAGAGTCATTATTTTTACCCTCAATCTCTAAGAAATGCAGCTGGGAAATGTGAGAGTGAGGTACCCTTTATCTTTTCCTGTTGTGCATCTGTCCAGCTGGCATCTTCAGTCATGAAGTGTGGGGTTGCAATGTCATTCTAACACAGGCTTAGGATGGCCTGCATTGATGCTTCACAGGACAGCATGGATTTTTATTGTCCTGACTTTAAGTCTATGCAGCCCACTGGCTAGATTTGCCTGTTAGACCAGGGAGTGGGGTCCCAAAAGTTTGTTCACATAAACAATGAGATTATATTAATGAATCTAGTATTTGTTACCTTGTATGTATCTAGAACACAGTTTATTATCAATAAATGTGTATTTCTGAAACTAGAAATGTTGGTAATTAGGTAATAATACATATAGAAAATTAGAACATATTTTAAATATCAACTAATCCATGGTACATTTTGCATAAACCTATATTAAAGCGTTCAGAGACATGAATTACTCATCTTTTGAAAGAGACCATTGCATTTTCAGATGACTAGCATATTTTAGTATTATAAAAAATATAACTTAATTTTATGCACTTTCTTCAATAAACATATATTTATCTTTATAAATTTATCTTTTTAACTACCTTTGCTTCAACTAGAAAAGAGACTAATTCTCTTACTAATATCTTTAAGTTGTTTAGCTTTGTTTACTTTAATTAATTTTAAAAGGCAGTTCATGCAGTAATCTTGCATTTATGATATGTGGATAATAATACCTCTCTTTAATAAATAACATATTTTCAAAAGCTTGTAGTACAATGACTGGCCTTCAATATTTGCCAAACTATTAATGAAATCCTACAATCATGATATTTCAACCTTTTTTTTTAGATGTCTCTCTCAAAATCATACAGAATATGCTTGATCTCTTCTCTATCTACTAACCATTCATTCTCCCCTGTCAGGTTAAACATCATTCATTCTTCAGTTATTCCTTGTATGTCGTGGATCAGCAGTAGATTGAAACATGAAATTTATTTACTCATGAAAAAACAATAAAGAGTAAGGGAGGAGTAAGTTTATATTTTCATTAGAAGTTAGCTAAGATTGTAGAAGAGAAGGCCAGACGAAGCCATCACAGATGAATTAGCAGAGTTGGGGAAATTTTGACTACAAAGCAGAGTGGATGGCAATTTGAAGAAAAAAACAACTTAGAACATTGGTTTCTATGTTGTAAGTAAGGGCTCAAAATGGAATGTGTCTGATTACACATTTAATGATCATTCATCTCTTAAATTCAATATCTCCTCTAATTCCAGTGAATTATAGAAAACTGTTAGGGGGCCAGCCCAATGTGTAGCGGATAAGTTCATGCATTCTGCTTCAGCAGCCCGGGATTCACTGGTTCAGATCCTGGGCATGGACCTACTCACCACTCATCAAGCCACGCTGAGGTGGTGTCCCATGTAGGAGAGCTACAGCTCTACAACTATGATACACAACTATGTACTGGGGCAGTAGGGAGAAAAAAGAAAAAGAGGAAGATTGGCAACAGATGTTAGCCCAGGGCCAGTCTTCCTCAAAACAAAAATAGAAAGAAAAGTGTTGGGAAAATTGACAGGTAATTCATCAGTAAACCATAATCTCCATCATACCCCTTTCCATTGTTTATAATTACCTTGGGGCCTGTCTGCCTCATTTACTAGAGAACAAGCATTTGGGCAAAGAGGACTGATTTTGCTATATTAACCCTCCAACCTCTCATAATGCTCCAGCCAAAAATGTTGAATGAATTAATGTACAAATAAAAAATAGTTAAAAATATAGAGGACATTTCTAACCTACATGCCTTAAAATTATTAAAGATATTATTCCTCTCAGTGGCATCTTCTCTACTTTTTCAATAAAACCTATTACTGCTTAATTAAATCATCCACAGGTATCTTAATTGTTTTATTTTATGTCTATATAAAAAGTAGAGTCAGCTCTTTCTTTCTCTGAATTAAAAAACAAATCTTTCAGCCCTTTTTTATTGGTTTAACAATCTTAAGCAATTTTATTATTTTTCTTCTTACTTTCTTCTGAACAATTTTAGTCTACTTACAATATTCTTGTATTGATAATTTCTAGCCCAGCAGTTTATTAATCCTCCCCACTCCCTGCACAGGAGTTAGCAAAAAAGAAAATCAATAGTTTAGGTGAGTACTAACCATGTATATATTTTGTCAATATATAAATATTGCTTTGCTTCATCATTCCTCATTGAAGATTTTCACATTTATTGAATGGGAAAGCTGGGTCTGGAAAGAAATAGAAAGTGTAAAGCAAGAAGATAAATGAGCTAGATTGCTTCAAAGGAGATTAAGAAGATTAATGAGAAGTCGCTATATAGGATTTTACGAGAGAGGATTCAGGAGAAGAAGAATTAGGAAAAGAGCTAGGTAAAATACAAAAATAGATATATTATAAATAATTAAAATCAAACTGCTTACATTGCATCATTTTAGATTCTTAAAAAACGTGACATTTCCATGCAAATTCAAACACTAAACACATCCCCCACACCGACCAAAGTGTAAACCAAGCTTCTGCTTCTTCATGACTTTCCAAATAGGGTAAACCCTCTCCGTGAGCTGTGATTTCCTTTCTTTGATATGAGAAAAATAATACATTCTTTGCAAGTGTGGTATTAGGAACAAGGGCATAAGGCATAAAGCACATAGCAAGCTGATTAATACACGGTATTGTCCAATAACTGGGATACATTATAATAATAATAAGTGTAATTTAAATACACTGCATAATTAGCAATTATGTCAAGGAAAATTCTGGTGTGGAAACTCTCAGAGCAGTAGGCGGGGCCACCGCAGGGCCCATTCCATTTCTTTCCCATTTCTCAGAGATCACTGTCATTCATTGCCTGATAGTCCATGTTTTAAGAGCCATTGATTCATACATTTTTCTTCCATTTCCTAAATTATCTCAGGCAAGAGGTAAATCTGATGGTTTACTCCATTGCGGCCAGAAACAAAAATCCTATTATTAACATTTGATGGTTTGTATTTTTATTTATTAAATTCTTAGGAGATTTCAGTGATAAGGGTATTAAATAATGTCTATAAAGATAGGAAATGTAATCTGAAATTCAGAATTCTTTCAAGAGTCTTAAAATAGTTATTACAACAAACAAATGAAAACAATTTGTTAAATATGTTATTCTCAATACATAACGAGAATGCCTAGGATTAAATGTAAAAAGAAATGTGTAAGAGTTTTATGAAGAATTTTCTAAAATTTTGTCAAAAGACGTTGAAGAAACCCAAATAATTGGGCAAATAATCCATCTTCATAACTTAAAAAGGTGAATAGCAGTAAGATTTAAATTCTCTTAAAATCCACTCGTAATTTAATGAAATTCCAATAAAAATTCATACACGCTTTACGAGATACTTAACCTTACTTTGAAACTTATATGAGACCAAAAGCTGAAATATAGTCAAGATATTCACAGAGAGAAACAAGACGTAGGAAAATGTTTACTAGGTATGTGCAATTAAGATAAAATGATAGCTATTAAGGTAGTGCGTCATTGTCCTATGGGCAACCAAATACACCAACGGTACAGCACAGGAAGCCCAGACACAGACTCACCATATACAAAATTTTAATAAAGATGAGATTGGTATTGTAGAGTACCAGAGAAAATATGGACTTTTCAATACCTATTGCTACAGCAATTGATTCAACATACCAAAAAAACAAAAAACAAAAAAAAAATCAAGCTATAGCACCAGTTCACATCATGTATGTAGACAGATGATAGATAGATAAATAGATAGATGATAGATGGATAATATAGAGAATATAGTATATATAACATATATATTATATTGTATTATACATTTATATACTATACAATGTAGGTTATATATATTATATATAATTATATATATAATATATATAACAAACTATATATTATAATATAAACTATTATACAAAATATAATCAGCTTAGTGAATATGAAATTATATTTGAAAGAAAAAACAAAATACTTTAGAAGACAATATAGGGAATATATTTATCATCTTTGGATTAGAGGGAAAAAAAGATACCAGACATGCAAATCATAAAGAAAAAAGGCAGATAATTGCTAAATTTGACTAAATTAAAATGAAAAGTTTTGATTTATTACCATTTAAAAAATTCCATAACAAAAGAGAAAGACGTACCCCAAAGTGGGAGGATTTATCTAGAATTCACAGCACTGACAAAGGTTTAGCAACAGTATGGACAAAAATTTTAAATTAGGAAAGAAAAATTAAAAATGGAAAAATGTGGGGAAAAACTTGATCATGAGTTTAGGAAGAAACATTTAAAAGAACTATAAACATATGAACAAGTGGTTAGTATCAGTAATGATAAGGAAAATACAAATTGAAAGCACAGGGAGATATCATTTTACATTTACCAAATTGGTAAAACAAATCAAGTCACACCACACTAAGAGAAGGCAGGGAAGTAGGGCAACTGTTATACTCATTAATGTTCCAAACATTAATGTGCATAGTGGTTTAAGATATAAGGAAAATACTTTGGCACAATCAAATTAAAAACATCGGAAACATCACACTATGATGCAGATATTAAATTATTAGTTATTTGCCCCACTCTTCTTGCCTATGTAACACAAGAAGATATGTCAAAAGCCAGAAAAAATATATAAAATCTCCAAATGTATTTGGTAAATCTTAAATTAAAAGTAAATGAATTTTAAATGCAAAAGTCAAGATAGCAATTACCTCTGAGGGGACCAGAAGTATGAAATGGTCACAAGAGTCATGCAGTTGATGTCAAAGTAATGGTGACAGTTCTTAGACTGAGTGGTGAGTGCATGGGTGTTTATCTTCATTTATTACTGGTATGTCATAATTTTTATCTATTTAGTACTAGAGACATAATTTCTGGTAATTAAATAGTCCTTTGATAAAAGGAGAATAAACTTAGATTTATATGGAATTGAATACTACATTTATATGAGTTTAGATTAGTTTTGCTAGCTAATTTTAAAAAAAGAAGCAAGGGATTGGCCTGGTGGCATAGTGGTTACGTTCGTGAGCTCCGCTTCCGTGGCCCGGGGTTTGCAGGTTTGGATCCCAGGCAGGGACAGACGCACCGCTCATCAAGCCATGTTGTGGTGGCGTCCTATATACAAAATAGAGGAAGATTGGCACAGATATTAGTTCAGGGACAATTAAAAAAAAAAAAAGGAAGCAAAACAAGAGTGACTTAAATAATTCTGCTTTCCTTTTAGTGTGAAGTAATGCAGTGTTCCACACACATCAGGGATTCACAACCACCTATATTCTTGTCTTACTCTCTTTAGTGTGTGTCATATTTGGTAGGTACCAAAATGTCTGCTGGAGCTCCAGCCATCAATCTTACATTCCAGGCAGCAGAAACTAGGAACAGAAAGGGATACCTGCTTTTGAGGAGCTGTAGCACATAACCTACGTGATTTTGTCTCGTTGGTTAGAATATACTCGCATGGTGAAATGAGAGGCTGGAAAATGCAGTACTGTAGTTGGGAATATTGTCACCGACTAGGTGCCCCCAGGAACTCAAGGGTGGGTTTGGAAGCATTTAACTGTTTTTCCAAATTATTTTTTTCCCTTAGTTGTGGTGCAACCACCAACCATCCTGAAACTGAACAAGCCTCAGCAAAAGAGCTGCGCCCAGGACCTTTGCCTTATTTTTAATGCTAAGGTCTCTCCAGGAGGAGCTTAGGCCTCATTATGTGGAAGCATGTTCTCCAACTAAGCCTGTGCAAGTGAATATCCACTTCTCCCTTTTGAATATTCATACCCCATCCAAAATAAAACTTCCTGCTTCCCTTTGTTTGGGGATGCCATGACTTTGGAAATGATTCCTCATGGTCTCCTATTTGCTGCAAATACACTTTACTCCATGAAACAACTTCCACTGGTGTAGAGTCTTATTTAACTCACCAGGACGTGAGCCCACTTGGTTTGGTGACAATATTACTGCCTCCCATAAAATTAGAATCTATTATTCAGAAGAGGAACATCAATGTTGTATACAACTACTGGTCTCTTCCTCCCATTAAACAGTTAAAAAAATTAATTTTTTCTAGATAACATCAAAAGCAAATTGAATGTAATTTTCTAGGCCAGAGGGAAAGGTAATTAATTTGAGAGTTTTTAACAATGTATTTTATTGTGGTGAGAACACTTAATATGAGATCTACCCTCTTAACAAATTTTTAAGTGTACAATACATTATTGTTAACTATAAGTACAATGTTATACAGCAGCTCTCTAGAATTTCAAGTTTTTAATAGCTATGATGGAATAAACCTGCAGATGAAAGGTTACCGTGTTAAATTAGACGACAAAAGTTACAGGCTCAAATTTAAGGAAAATGGAGGATAATTTCTCCCATAATGTTTCTCTAACTTTTATCATTTTAATGTTATTTTTAGTAGCATTAAAACATATCTTTAGGTTGTATTATATTAGCTGGTTTACTACTCTATGATTCTTTTCTTTCTAAAGCAATTTAAAAACAGTCAATGAAAATTTAATTTTTCTATCGACTCAAGAGATTTCAAAGCCTTGGTATAGGGGAGGAGGCTTGTGTATTTGTGTAGGGTGGAGATCATTTCTCATTCACCTTGACATACCTATAATTTATGAGTGCTAGGAGTGCCCAGCACAGAAATTTTGTGCCTATTAAATTCAAGTTGAAGAGAAGATATTGAAAAAGTGGGCCTGGCAAACTCAAACACACACACACACACACACACATACACACTTTCATTGTTTCTAAGAAATGTAGAGACTATAAAAGTGATGAGTGTGGGGAAGGGTCGGAATGACAGCCGTAGAGATGCTAATATCTTTTTTTTAACATAAAAAATTATATATATTTAAAGTGTACAACTTGATGTTTTGATATATGTATATGTTGTGAAAAGACCACCACAATCAAGCTGATTAACATATCCACCACCTCTACAGTTACTCTGTGTGTGTGTGTGTGTGTGTGTATCGAAAAGATTTAAGTTAGGGGGCCGGCCCCGTGGCTCAGCGGTTAAGTGCGCGCGCTCCGCTACTGGCGGCCCGGGTTCGGATCCCGGGTGCGCACCGACACACCGCTTCTCCGGCCATGCTGAGGCCGCATCCCACATACAGCAACTAGAAGGATGTGCAGCTATGACATACAACCATCTACTGGGGCTTTGGGGGAAAAAATAAATAAATAAATAAAATTATTAAAAAAAAAAGATTTAATTTAAGATCTATTAGCAAATTTCAAGTATATGATTCAGTATTGTTAACTGTGGTCACCGTGCTGTACAATTAGGTCTCCAGAACTCATTCATCTTGCATAACTGAAACGTTGTGCCCTTGGACCTCCATCTCATTTCCCCCTCCCCCACTCCCCCTGGCAACCACCCTTCTACTCTCTGCGTCTATGAGTCTGACTATTTTAGATTCCACATCTAAGTGAGATCATGCAGCATTTGTCTTTCTGTGCCTGGTGTATTTCACTTAGCATAATGCCCTTCAGGTTCATCCATACTGTTTCCAATGACAGGATTCCCTTCTTTTTTTTAAGGCTGAATAATATTCCATTGTGTGTGTGTGTGTGTGTATATATATATACACACACATGACATTTCTTATCCATTTGCCCGTTGATGGACACTTCTTAGGTTATTTCTATATCTTGGCTATTGTGAATAATGCTGCAGTGAATGTGAGGGTGCAAATATCTCTTTGAGTTCCACATTTCATTTCCTTTGGATATATACCCAGAAGTGGGATTCCTAAATCATATGGTAGTTCTGTTTTTAGTTTAGCAGTGTTAATATCTGAAACCTGACAAGACCGCAGGTATCTTATCTTGCTGGGTCTTCACAGGCTGACTCAGCCATCCCTACCCATCTTCGCACCCACTGCTTAAGGGCCAACATTTGTAGCACGTGGCAATTAGAAGAGGCTTCCTCACTACACTATCTCTTCTCATCCTCTGCATCTAACATTCAGTAGTCTGAGGACATGCAGATTTGTGATCATTTTTTGTCTTGTTTTCCAATGCTATGGACCTTGTACTTACATTAAGAAATGAAATGATTGTCTTACAACTTCAGCTTCTGTTTCATAGCATATAGACTTAAAGCTAAATTTTTAAATAAAGACATGTGACAGTACTTTAAATAATACAATGTTTCGGAGGACTTGATTTAGGAGAAATATTTCCTCTTCACTTTTTTTCTCGTAGAATGAAGGAAACAAAGTTCTCTACATTGATTAGTTCATTTAATAAAATATATGATTTTTTCTTCCAGCTTCAAAGCTGTACATGTTTTAAAATAAAGCAAAGCCACCACAATCAAAATAATTCTAACACTGTTCTAAACTAATCAACTTTTAATCAATAATTTCTCATTTTGAATGACCAATGCTAAAATAGTAGATAAAATCTAGGGTGGATTATAAATCAGGCAACATTCAGAGTGGGATTGCCAAATCTATTTCATTTGAGCAAAATGGCAAAAATTGAATGCTATATCTGGAGTAACATATCACAGGAATATTCTGTTTCAAGCACCTGCTCAAACTTGGGAAACTCCTTGTGCATGTTATAATGGTCAGTGTCCTGGCAGGAAGGATAAGGCACACTCAGAGTGGTTAATTTGAGGAGAGATTATTAAGGGATTATTTACAAAGGTTTGGGAAGAGTGTGAAAGAACCATAAAGAATAGTTTGGTACCCCAGTCACAGCAACAGCAGGGGGAGGTTTCTGCCCAGATCTGAAGGCTGAGGGAAGGGAGACAGACCTGTGTGAAGAGAGGCAACTGACGAAAGCTGTGGCCTGTGGTTGAAGGGCCTGTCTGCCCCCAGCCACCCGGCTCTGGGAAGCGGGAATTAACACGAACTCCTTCTGCACTCTCACCTCTTTCTGGCGAAACTGACTTTCCAAACACAAACAGGAAGTCAGAGGGCAAGCCAGAATTTTATTTTTTTAATTGAGATAAAACATATAATAAGTAAAGCTTACATATATTAGATGAACTTTACATATTTATAAATCAGGATGACCACAACTCAAATCAAAATATGAACATTTCTGGCATAGTGTCAGTTTCCCTATGCCCACTGCCCCCCATTTAATACATTGCTGTGGAAAACACTGCTCTGAACTCGATCACCACCGATTCATTTTGCCTCTTCTTGAACTTCAAGTAAATGGAGTTTTGCAGTATGTGTTCTTCTGTGACTGGCTTTCTTTGCTTACCATTTTTTTTTCCTGTTTTTGCACTTAACAGTAGTGTGTTGTTTTAAATTGCTGTGCAGTATTCCACTATGTGTGTGTTTGTGTGTGTGCATGTGTATACACACATATCAAACATATAATCATGTTGATGGACATTTCGGTTGTGTCGTGTCTGTGGCTGTGGTGAATGAACTTCTAAGTACGTTTTTACATGCCTTTTGGTGAATATACACATTCATTCTATTACACCTAGTGCCAAAAATGAAATTAACCAATCTTGGGACATACATATGTTCAGATACTGCCAAACTGTTTTCCAAAATGTTTGTAGCAATTTATACTTCCACCAGTGATGTATGCAAGTTCCAGATGTTCAAAAACCTTAGTCGCGCTTGATGTTGTCTTTTTAAATTTGGCCATTCTGGTGGGTGCGCAATGATGTTTGTCTGCATTGAATTTACATTTATCTGATAACTGATGAGACTGCGCACCTTTCCATGTGCTTATTGACCATCTGGATATCCTCTTTTCTAAACCTCCTGTTTATGTGTTTAAGTTTTTGCCCCCTCTTCCCTCCCTCTCTTTTGGATTGTCTGTTTATCAGTTAGGATTCTCCAGAGGAACAGAACACCAATACAGACACACACACACACAGGTACATTAAGAGATTTATGTTAAGGAGTCGGCTTGTGTGACTGTGGGGACTGACTAGTCTGAGATCTGTAGGATAGTCTGGCAGGCTGGAGACTCAGGCAGGATTTGTATATTACAGTCTTGAGGCAAAATTTCTTCTGTTCCATGAAACTTTCATTTATGTTTTTAAGGCCTTCAACTGCTTTGATGAGGCCCACCCATATTATCAAAGGTAATCTTTACTTAAAACCAACTGACTGCAAATACTTACCACTGTCCTTCAGGGATGTCCCAGAAAGTAGATGTCCACTTCTGGGTGGTGCTTACATGACGTGCAGAACCATTTGTAAACTAGCCAACTGATTGTAAGGAGCTCCCCATGAGGCCATACGTGCAGGCTGAGGGAGAGGAGGCAATACTGCAGGAGCTGGGGCTATGGGGATTTTGGCCACTCCCTTAGGTAAGTTACTTGCACCTTCAAGGCCTGCTTGAGTCTGATCTTGTATATATCATTTCCATGTGATGCTGGAGTGCTGCTGTACATGCTGAACTTCATGTCTTCATGGCTCAAACAACATCTAGTTCATATGGGCAGCTCAGGTGGGATGGTAATGTGGCGGCCCCCGGTTCAACATTCTGAATCTCTGCTACAAAACCTATATTAGACAGAGTTCTCCAGAAAGAAAGTTTTCTCCAGAGAAATTGTCTCACATGACTGTGGGGGCTGCAAGTCTGAAGTTTGTAGGGCATTTCAGCAGTCTGGAAACTCAGGCAGGAGTTGACGCCGTAGGGTTGAGGCAGAATTTCTTCTCAGGGAAATCTGTTTTTTGTTCTTAAACCCTTCAAGTGCTTGGATGAGGCCTACCCACATTATAGAGGGTAAACTCCTTTACTTAAAATACTTAAAATAAATAACCATACCTACAAAATCCCTTTATAGCAACACCTAGATTTGTGTTTGATTAAATCACTGGGTACTATAGCCTAGTCAAATTGACAGATAAAACTAATCACCACAGCCAGGCATCATATTTTTAATTTGTTTTTTGTTAGTGCTGTTGAGTCACTCTGACTTCTAGCACCCCCGTGTCCCACAGAGCGAACCCTGCCCTGTCTTTCTTGCACCGTCTTCTCTCCTTCCGGTGCTCTATCAGACAATGCTCCACTGCTATTCATGGCCAACTTTTGGAAGTGGGTGGCCAGGTCCTTCTTCCTAGTCTGGAAGCTCCACTGAAACCTGTCCACCACGGCTGACCCTGCTGGTATTTGAAATCCCGGTGGCAGAGCTTTCAGCATCAGAGCCACATGCAGCCCCCACAGGATGACAACCGACAGATGCGTGGTGTGGTTCCCTGACCAGGACAGGAACCTGGGCTACAGTGGTGGGAGCAAAGAATCTTAAGCACTAGACCACCAGTCCTGACTTTTTGATTTGTAGGCATTCTTTATAATTTTTATGAGAGTCTTTTTTCCTGATTTTTGCATTACAACCACATTCTACCAATGGCAAACTTATTATTCTTTTACTTTACATATGGTACTTTTATGACCTATTTCAAAATATTTTTCTACACAAAGCTCATTATGTTTTCCAATGTCTTCATATAGAAACTTTATTTTTACCTTTTCACATTTAAGTCTGTAATTCATGTAAAATTAACCGTTTGTGTCAGGAGTAAAGAAAGAGTTAGGTTTGATTTTCTTTTATAAGATACCTGATTTACCCAGCACCATTTACTGTAAACGCCGTTCTTTCGTCATTGAATTTCAGAGGCTCTTAGTCATAAATCAGGTGAGTGTATCTATTGATCAGTTTCTCTTTTTTTTTTTTTTTTGTTTATTGAAGTAACATTGGTTTATAACATTGTAAAAATTTCAGGTGTATATCATTATACTTCTATTTCTGCATAGATTACATCATGTTCACCACCCAAATACTAATTACAACCCATCACCACACACATGTACCGATTTATCTCTTTCACCCTCCTCCCTCCCCGCTTCCCCTCTGGTAACCACCAATCTAATCTCTGTCTCTATGTGTTTGTTTATTGTTGTTATTATCTACTACTTAATGAAGGAAATCATACGGTATTTGACCTTCTCCCTCTGACTTATTTCACTTTACATTATACCCTCAATGTCTATCCATGTTGTCACAAATGCCTGGATTTCATCGTTTCTTATGGCTGAGTAGTATTCCATTGTGTATATACCACAGCTTCTTTATCCATTCGTCCCTTGATGGGCACTTAGGTTGCTTTCAAGTCTTGGCTATTGTGAATAACACTGCAATGAACACAGGGGTGCATGTATCTTTATGCATTGGTGTTTTCAAGTTCTTTGGATAAATACCCAGCAGTGGAATAGCTGGATCATATGGTAGTTCTATCCTTGATTTTTTGAGGAATCCCCATACTGTTTTCCATAGTGGCTGCGCCAGTTTGCACTCCCACCTGCAGTGTATGAGAGTTCCCTTCTCTCCACATCCTCTCCAACACATGTTGTTTCCTGTCTTGTTAATTATAGCCATTCTGACGGGTGTGAGGTGATATCTCATTGTAGTTTTGATTTGTATTTCCCTGATAGTTATTTTGAACATCTTTTCATGTGTCCGTTGGCTATCTGTACATCTTCTTTGGAGAAATGTCTGTTCAGGTCTTTTGCCCATTTTTTAATTGGGTTGTTAGTTTTTTTGTTGTTGAGATGCATGAGTTCTTTATATATTTTGGAGATTAAGCCCTTATCAGATGTATGGTTTGAAAATATCTTCTCCCAATTGTTAGGCTGTCTTTTCGTTTTGTTGATGGTTTCCTTTGCTGTGCAGAAGCTTTTTAGTTTGATGTAGTCCCATTTGTTTATTTTTTCCATTGCTTCTCTTTCCCGGTCAGACATGGTGCTTGAAAATATGTTGCTCAGACCGATGTCGAAGAGCGTACTTTCTTCCAGAAGTTTCATAGTTTCAGGTCTTACATTCAAGTCTTTAATCCATTTGGAGTTAATTTTTGTGTATGGTGTAAGGTAAGGGTCTACTATCATTTTTTTGCATGTGGCTATCCAGTTTTCCCAACACCATTTGTTGATCAGTTTCTTGATTCTGTTTTCCATGGATCTATTTTTGTATGCTTGGGCCAATACTATCCTGTTTTAATTATCATAGCTTTAAAATAATGCATAAGGAATTTATTTGTGTGATCTTAAAATATGTACATAACCCAAATACATACTCCAATTTTGAGATTGTTTTCCTGAGGCCACTGTTCGAGCTGATTCCTGTGTCAGTCAGTGACCTGCCAGGGCGTATATGGCAGCATCAAACTGGGGAATTCATGGAACAATTAACTATGTTTACATTGTTGGCAGAGCATAGGGAAACCACAAGAATGAATGTAGTATTCTGTGACTACTAAGAGTAGGACATTTTTATCATCTTTAGCCCTGAAGGGGCAAGAGTAGGAAGCAATTATTGGAACATGGAGAAAAACCAAGTTCTCTAAAGAAAGTTGCTTAACAGGGGCCATGGTTTGATGTAGCCCGTGCTTGGGGACATTGCAGATAACAAGTAGAGGGATGCATAGCTCAAACTCGCTCTCCTCTCTCATCTCCTGCTGGTGATCTTCTCTGAAAAAAACACAAGGAAACACTGGGCCACTTATTTACCCAGTCTTTAAAGGCTGCTTTGGGGAACAGTACAGGTTTGCAGAGGGGTAGGCAGGGAATCTGATGGGGAAAATGGGAGTTATCCAGCACAGATACTATATAAGAGGTCTGCAGTAATTTCTCCTCGACATCGAAATATGAGCAATATCAGCTCAGGGAAGCATCACACGTCGCCTAAGTCTAAACTTCCATTAAGTTTTAGTTTAAAAACCTGATCATTCCAGTGAGTAATTGATCATGAAGGAAAAGGATTTGAGCATGACTTATGCTAATTCGTCAATTCAATGGAAGTGAATGATTGTTTCATTGACTGAGTCTCACCACTGACCTCTTAGCCCATGTTCTACTCATTTCCTCTGAGTAATATGTACGTGAAAATTAAAATGACACTGACTGAAGACTGGATAAAAAAGGAATGGAGGAATGTAGGGTGTCTGGCTAATCGAAGCATGCAGATAATAGTGAAGAATTCATAGCCCACAATGGCACAGAAATTCTTCATCCTGAGATTGCTCCTGTCCCCACTTCCAGGGAAAAACCAGCACAGTCCAAGGATGTCTTGATTCAAGAAATTGACTTACTGTCCCAAGAGTTTACTTCTCTTCCTGGTCAAGAACTGAGTGGCTGAGGTATACTAAGGCACACTCTTCGTGTGGTATTTGCAGCTTTGTGAACAGAGCATGAGCTCTGCCAATTTTATATCTACGTTCCACGTTCAAGAGATGCTACTTATTCTCTACAGAGCCATCAAAGGCTTTGAATTTGGGGGGTGAAATGAAAACTCTTAACTGCAGTTTTATGGTCACTCCATCACTCAATGTGGTCCAATGAAGAAAACGAAAAACTAAAGCTGAGGTTGTATTCCAGGTCAGTGCTCTTCAGAGTGTGGTTGATGGATTATTGTGGCCAACAAGTGATTTGTATGGCAAAACATAAGCACGGAGATTGAGAGTAATCATTCAGAAACTTCTATAGCAACATGACAGTTGCATGTGGCAAGACATGCTTACTAGACACCGGTAGCAGGATCATGTTTTAATTTGTAATTGTTAAAGTTCAGTTTGATAACTGTAATGCAAATGTGTATAAAATCTGGTACTCATAATTATACAAGAAACATTGACACTGGATGGAAAGTTAAAGATGAATTTTGAAAATACAGCAACACTTGCTTCATTCTGTATAAAAGATAAAAATGAATACTGAAAGCTTGCTGGAGCTGCTTTAAAATCACTTTCAGGGGCTGGCCTGGTGGCGTAGTGGTTAAGTTCACAGGCTCCACTTTGGCAGGCCAGGGTTTGCAATTTTGGATCCCAGGCACGGACCTACACATTGCTCATCAAGCCATGCTGTGGTGGCGTCCCACATACAAGATAGAGGAAGGTTGGCACAGATGTTAGCTCAGGGCCAATCTTCCTCAAGAAAAAAGGGGAGGATTGGCATCAGATGTTAGCTCAGGGCTAATCTTCCTCATCAAAAAAAAAAAAAAGATCTACTCTGTATTTGCATTATAACTAAAATTTTCAGCGATAACTGAAAAAATCACAGTATCGTTTCCTCCCCTGGGTTTGTATGATGTAGGGTCATTAAATGTCTCTCGACCTCAGGTGTTTCACAGTTATTAGTGGAACACTTCTTTCTGTTTGTCATACTTCACTGTCATAAGTCCCATGTCTATTTTTGAAGATTTAGCCTGAAGACAAATGAATGGCATTGCCTTTAGAATTATTGTCCTGAGATAACAAATTCATTGTTTGGGGATCAAAAGTTTTTCATGAAGGTAGATTTCTACCAGCATGACAATCTGTTGACAAGGATGCGTGCCCACACACCTGAACTCCAACAGTGGCGAAGCTTTATCTCCACTGTGATCCATGATACGTTAAGTGTATTTCAAATTATCTTTATTTCTCAAATGTATTTGGCTTGGAGAAATACTCAACAAATTAACAGGCAAATAAACATAGCTATTACCATATTTAGGGAGTGAAATATATTATGCTATCAGGTTTTAGAGGACTAGTTCTGACATCTTTGGCTAAGTAAATCATATAATATCTCCTTGTTCACTTGTTAAAATTTCATGACACCTTATTATTTTCATATATGGTATCATTCATATATCTATTTTGCATTTATTTGTGTGATTATTTCATATGTATCTGTTTTCCCACCATACTCTATTCCTGTGTGTTTACTTATTTTTAGTACCTAGCACGTTGCCTGACCAAGATTAAAGGCTAAATAAATATTTATTATATAAATAAATTAACGATGGACTTTATTAAACATACAGTCTGATGTTTGGAACAATATGCTTATTAATTATCTAGTTCCATTTGCTTGTTTGTTGGTATCCGTCTTTCTAGGAATCTAAAATGGAGGAAATTAAGTGCTGGTTGTTATTATCTTTAGACACTGCTGTTCAACGATCCTGCTATTAATGGAAAATTCATTTACTTCTTATGCAAGGGTGAGATAACTAGCTCCATCTTAGAAGAAAATGCACTTTGAATTGCTTTTTTTTCCATCCCAAAGTGATTTGAAATATGGTAGAGAAGCTTTCTCTCACTGAGAAACAGTCTCTAACTATCCCACTCCAATAATTCCAGTAACCCATGCCTCTAAAATAATCTTCTCTAGAAGGCGTATTCAATGCCACTTGCATTTACTAACCTACGGACTTCTGCTTTCCAGCAAATGTTTTATATTTTTGATGTTTATTAGGGAACAGTGAAGTTTGTCACCATGATTTTTTTTCTTCCTATGAAACTGATCAAAAGCGTTATTTTTATTCAAAATATTAAATAATTTGTATAACACTCACATTGTTTTAATACATTCATTCAAAATTATATTTTACAGCATTTTACAATTCTGAAAGACAGGAGCTCTGCTTACATTTTTTTGTTAATGAGATTTGAGAAATGTTTATTCATTCATAAACATCATTGACCACCCACTAGGGGCTAGACATTCAGTTTGCAGATTTGAAAAACACATACTCTTTGCTCTCAAGCAGGTAAAAGGCAGTAATATCAAAAAGGGAACTGTGCATTTGTTTTCATAAACTTTTATAAATGATTGGATAATATGTGTATTAGAAAATTTATGCGTCATTATATTGCAAATGTGTTCCTTAATGTTTAGAATTTTAAAAATCAGCTTGGGAGTTTATACCACAAAAGACAAGCATAAAGAAAAATAAATAAATCTGATAGAGTATAATTTAAAATTATATAATGCAAGAATGATCTTAACACGGTTCAGAATAAATATTCCATTCATATTAAAAGTGTACATAAAATATATGAATTTAACGTTTACACTGGAAACCCATGGAGATAGTATGATAAATTCAATTAATCATTGAACATTTTATATTAGGGGAATATAAAAATTTGATATAGCGCTTTATGAAAATATAATCTTGGTAAAGATCATGAAGAATAAATAATTTTCTAATAAAACAGATAAAAAGAAGCACAGCACATCATATGTCAATATTTTACAGTCAATGTTAGAAATGATGTTACAGAAATGCAGATACGGTTATTAAAAGAACATCTTTCCCATTCTTAATTTAAACTTGTAGAATGTAGACGCTGTCACTAAGTTCATTAAAATAGTTTAGGTTTCAAGTGGAATTTATATTCCACAATATATTAGATATGATCGTGGAAAACACATTTTCCAATACCATATTTTAAAGCTACTGACAAATACGTTATCGAGTCAAAAATTTTGCTGAATGCTCCAATATACTTCTTCTTAAGTTTGGATTTCAATAAATCCTGGAAACTTTTGAACTTTGTTGTCCATTCCTAGAGATGCCATCTCCCTTCCTTCCCATTCCCATCACAAAGGAATTTCACAAGTCTGAGGAAAGTGTAATATTGATGTAATTAGGGAAATGATTCTGATATAATAAATAATAAATTAATGTATTTTACTTATTTGCCTTCCCACCTGAGTTATGTTTCATCCAGCCCTTGGCTTCAAATATACTTATTGCTGCGTGGCCAAGGAGACTGCAAAAACAAATAGAAGGGATAAGCTTAGAAAACACAAATCATAGTTTTCCCTCTATTTGGAGGTAATTCCTACGTTAACTGTTAGGGCCTAGATAAGAGGTTGGATTAAAACAACAAAGAAAACATAGAAGAAATTCTGACCCATTCTAACCCAGAGGAGGATGGGAAAAAGAGAGTGAAGAAGTATAGGCAATCAACTTCTTAATCTTAGATATTAATTAATAAGGTATAATGTCTACAATAGCTGAGACAAGACCTAGAGGGTTAGCATATTAGTTAAAATTGTAAGATTAACCCATAGAAAATCTGAATAGGATAAAACATATAGCACGTGTGTCTGGGGAGGGGAGGTGCCAATGAGTAAGTGAGTTTAAAGATAAGTCTGCCATAGGGGTTCTTAGGACTGCTTGAAGTCCACAGATACTATCTGGAAATAGAAATGATCTCAAAGACAAATTGCAAAATAAACTGTGAAAGAGCATCACTAAGAAGGCTAAGTTGGCCTTTTTAGCCTTCCATAAGGATTTAAAAATAATTTTAAAATGAAGATGCTTAACTTGTATACGTTAACTTTTGATTCACTCTGCTAAAGTCATGATAATACTGACAAATAATTAAATAATATATACACACTATCTATATTATACACATATATTTGTATATATGTGTATATACACATACACATATGTGTTTATATAATATTATATTGGTATAAATGTGTATACATGAATACATATACATATGCATATATATTTGTATATATGTTTATTTACATGTAAAGACATATATATGCACATCGTTCAAATTCTGAATTACTTGAATCTGCTATTCAAAAATTTTATGGATTTGAAATTGTTATTAGGAATTTTATACTTAATAATTGTTTCTATAGTTAAGCTAGAAGAGATTTTTTTTTTCTTAAATAATGCCATCTATATAGCAATGGCATAAAAACTGAGGGAAAAATAACACTTGGGCTCTGGTGGTTACTGCATTACCTCTGAAAACTACAGAGACGTGCAAACAGTATATTTAGGACTAGAATTGTTGTTTTGTGTTTTCTTTGTTAAGTTGTTTCAATTTCCCAAATCCCATTGACACCTAGTACCCTAAGCAAGTGTAGTCATTTTTTGAAGGTGAGAGATGGTCAGTGTTTCATTGTCTCAGATTCCTTCGTGTCTTCTACTTGGGCCTATTGACCATGACCAGATAATGGGGGAGGGGGTAAGGATCAGTTAATTATTCTTAAGATTTAGAGAAATTCTCAGAAAGTAGTGTGTTCAGGCGCATAGAAAGTTATTTTACTAATTACATATGCTAGAAAGGCTAATATCATTTATAGCAGAGAAATAGCACCATTGATGCAGGACTTCTACAGAAAGGCTACATAGGATTCACATCTTACATCCTGAAATTTACTTATAAGAATGACTCATAGAAGAAATTCATGGGAGGAATTGATACACAAAATTCATAAAACATCATCAGTGATATGGGGAAATGTGTTTTAATAGAGGAATTATTACTACTTCTAACAAGAGACAATAAAGAAAATGAACATTTCAGGCATAATGGTGTTTGCGTGGGAGTGATTAACAACTATGAAAAAATATTGGACTATGTTGCAATATTGCAATTTGAAATCTGCTTTTGAATAAACTAACATGTTAAAAAGAAAAGGAGGTAGACTTAGAAACCATCAAGATATAGCTCTCTTTGAAACTTCTAGAAGAAAACATAGGCAGTACGCTCTTCCACATCAGTCTTAGCAACATCTTTTCAAACACCACATCTGACCAGGCAAGAGAAACAATAGAAAAAATAAACAAATGGGACTACATCAAACTAAAAAGCTTCTGCACAGCAAAGGAAACCATCAACAAAACGAAAAGACAACCTAACAATTGGGAGAAGATATTTGCAAACCATACATCTGATAAGGGCTTAATCTCCAAAATATATAAAGAACTCATGCATCTCAACAACAAAAAAACTAAATTAAAAAATTAAAAAATGGGCAAAAGACCTGAACAGACGTTTCTCCAAAGAGGATGTGCAGATGGCCAACGGACACATGAAAAGATGTTCAAAATCACTAACTATCAGGGAAATGCAAATCAAAACTACAATGAGATATCACCTCGCGCCTGTCAGAATGGCTATAATTAACAAGACAGGAAACAACATGTGTTGGAGAGGTTGTGGAGGGAAGGGAACTCTCGTGCACTGCTGGTGGGAGTGCAGACTGGTGCGGCCACTATGGAAAACAGTATGGAGATTCCTCAAAAAATCAACGATAGAACTACCATATGATCCAGCTATTCCACTGTTGGGTATTTATCCAAAGAACTTGAAAACACCAATTTGCAAAGGTACATGCACCCCTGTGTTCATTGCAGCCTTATTCACGATAGCCAAGACTTGGAAGCAACCTAAGTGCCCATCAAGGGACGAATGGATAAAGAAGCTGTGGTATATATACACAATGGAATACTACTCAGCCATAAGAAATGACGAAATCCAGCCATTTGTGACAACATGGATGGACATTGAGGGTATAATGCAAAGTGAAATAAGTCAGAGGGAGAAGGTCAAATACCGTATGATTTCCTTCATTAAGTAGTAGATAATAACAACAATAAACAAACACATAGGGACAGAGATTGGATTGGTGGTTACCAGAGGGGAAGGGGGGAGGGAGGAGGGTGAAAGGGATAATTGGGTACATGTGTGTGGTGATGGGTTGTAATTAGTATTTTGGTGGTGAACATGATGTAGTCCATGCAGAAATAGAAGTACAATGATGTACACCTGAAATTTTTACAATGTTATAAACCAATGTTACTGCAATAAACAAAAAATTAAAAAAAAAAAAAAAAAAAAAAAAAAAAAAAGATATAGCTCTCTTCAGATTCAAGATGCAGGTACATACTTGAGAAGCTCGAGGTGATGCAGGTATGGTCCCACCTCTTCAAGGAGAGTAGGCCTTCCTGATCCTTCCTCTCCCATCAAAGAAGTCAAATCACATAGTAGAAAATCAAATCTATTTCCAAGACCTAGTTAATGTCTTAGATAGGATACTGAGTCCTCTAATTTGCTTCCCCTATGGCAACCAGACACAATGCTATCATATTGCCAACCCATGTAATCATTCCTCAACAGTTTTCAAACATCAGGGATGTGAGAAATTCCTGCATTGTAGAAGGACAATCAGTGGCCACAAACAACTACGGCCATATTTGCCAATAACTGAGCACCAAGATGAGGAAGGAGAAGGGAGTGATAAACTGCTAACAATTCTGTTTATCCCCCAGAACACTACTTTCGCCCAGTTTCCGCCTAACAGCTACTTCAGAGGATGAATAATGAAATAATGAAATAGAAGTATCAATGAAATAAGAGTATCAAGAGTATCTTGGTTTGAAATGGACAAGGTAAGAGTATGGTCAATTACTACCCTCTTGGCTCCTTCTTCTCTACCAGTGGGTACTTGTTGGTTGTGAGGGTTAGGGGATAACTCTGAAAAAAAAGTTTTGAACTAACGATCTAGTTAAAATTGTTAACTTTTTACATAAGGAAACTGAGGCAAAGAAAGAGTAAATATCTTTTCTTCAGATGTAGATAGTATATTTTAGAAGAACTCCACTCAAGTTCTTAAAAGATTGATTGCAATCATTAATCATTCTTACAACTTTCTGCTGTGAAAGTCTGAAGGGAAAATGATGTACTAGTAGTAATAACAGTGTGCTGAACAATAGGGTATAGATTTGTGCTTTTTAATACATTGAATATGCTTTTAGCCCTCACCCTGCAGTCAAATCAATTTAAATTTTGTAATGGGTGGAGTACAATTATCAACATTTTCCTCTTATCCCCTGCTTTTTAATATGGCTTCACATGTTTTAAAATTATATTCACTCAGTCTATATTCGTGTCACCTCTAGAGTTTTATTGGAAGCCAGGCAACAATAAAACAACTGACTTGAATTACCAACATGCGTCGATATGAGAAAAGTTAATCTGAAGAAATGCTGGAAAAATGGCATTGATTGATTCTAATGCAAGTCAGCTAACTACAGTATTACTTGAACCTGTTTTCAGCCATTATCTTGATAATTTAAAAAAATCTATAATGAAAATATTTATCAGTGGCACTAACAGATTTAATTAAATTATTAATTGAACAAGCTTTATTTTGCTTTTTTATTTATATTTTTTATCAACAAATATGTGTTATCATTCACTTTTTGTTCAAGGATTAAATATAAATGTGTTATTAAGAAGTGAGTATAAGTGGTTAGCAATTTATTCTTACAAACACTTATTTAGGGCTATTTTGTTCAACAAGATGTAAAGATGAATTAGGTCCTTGGTAACGTACTAAATTTCCCCTAGGAAAAAAAGGACCTATACGAAATAATTATCATACCAGGGAGCATGTGAGAAATGTCTTAAAGGAGTGTGAATTAAACCTATAGAGATTCAAGGACGGGAATCATTATATCTGACTTTGGCATCAGGGAAGTTATCATGAGGAAGAAAGCATTTTGTTCAGAACTTGAGAAGTAAGTGCAGAATTGGACAATGACAGATAGCAGAGAAGACTATTTCGTTATAGTTGTGTCAGGATATCTGAGGTCAATATAGAAGCTAAAATTAATCTTATGAGTCCTAATATCTGTTTTTCTCTACTTGTTTCTGAATAAGCTGAGGTTCGAAATGTTCAAGTGACTTTCCCAAGTTCATGTATCTAATTAAAGTCAGAGCCAAGTCTAGAAGGTAAGGTCGAATAGGCATCATATATTCATGTATTTACGATTTGTAGAAAATGTATATGTACTTAACTCCATTTTTTAGTGTATTCTTTTCTTGAAACCCTCTTTGTCTTAAATTGTTCCAAACTGGTTTTGGCAATGCTTACCCAGGGAAGTGTGGGGGAAGAGGGAGAATCCCCCTCTGCCCTTTCCCTTAAGGTTCTTATGGCTGGCCAAATAATAAACAAGACAGGTTAGCAGGAAAAAATAATACCAAGTTTAATAACATGTATACATGAGAGAAACCAGGGACATTGTGTTTCTCAACACAATAGCAGAAATTCTCATCTTAAATACCATCTCCAGCTAAAGACAAAGGAGGGTGTTAGGGGTGGGGGGAGTCAGTTACAGGAGATTACCACTAAAGCACAGTAAACAAGAGTAAGGTTATTATGCAGATTTAAGGCCTCACCTTCCACATTGATAAGTTTCTAGAAATGAGGTCATCCCCCCTCTTCCCAATACAGAGAGGGAGATACCTTTACAAATGGAGATTTCCCTTATAAATGTAAATGTTTGTCTGGCAACTCCTCACAGGGCCATCCAGAGAATGTGGCCAGAGAGACAGAATTTTTAAGAAGATGGGCTTGTTGGTGCCTTTCCTATTGTAACATCTATTTCACATTATATTATAGCCATCAGATAGTAACTCCTTCCTGGAACAGATCTTCTATGTCAAACTCTTTAGGCAGTTAGTGGAGGAGGTCAAATGTCCATCAGAGAAAATAATCAAGGTAAAAAGATGTATTTCATGGTGGCCAAATCTTGATCTCCCACAGAAGTCTGCCCATAACCTTACCCCGTCAAAGTCTTCTAGTTACAGGGCTTTGTCTCGTGTGTTCCCTTTGCATCCAGCACTTAACTCCATCATTTGACTGTAACTCACCATTCTGAATCTGCTTGTTGATATCTTCCTCTCTTTAGATCCAAAGCTTCTTGATGGCTGATTCTGACATTATTTGTTGTCACTTCAAAACCTAGAAAGATATTTAATACATAATAGGCAGTCAATCAACATTTTTAATGCATACAAAATGGCAAAATCGTATATGGACTTATATTGCTCTTCTATTGTCTCTAATGCACTAGTTTTTATCTCATAAACCAGATTATTTGCAATCTAAGAGGGGCTATATCTCATACCACAGAACCAACCAGTGCTGCATACATTCAAAACAGACCCATTGGTTGATTAGTGTAATTAGTATTTTTTAGTTTTAAAGCTAAAAGGTAAGAATGAGCTTTGTGAAATATATAATTTAATGTATACTTCATTCACTTAATATTGAATTAATAATGTGTACTAAATTATAGTGGCTATATTATTAAAATAAGTAGCTGGATAATAAAATGCAATTATTATTATTGAATATATTTATTCAAATTAGTATTACTTTTTCTCCTGTAGAAGTTAAAGACTAATCTGGTTATTTCATGTTAAATTGAATAATCTCATTCAGCCATCTACATTTTAATCAGTCTATATCTAATTATCTTCATGAATAAACTAATGATGTTTCACTAACTTTTAAACTTTAGCACAATAATCAATCTATGGGAAATTTCATTCACTATGAATTGGCTGTTATTGAATCCACTTATCTATAATATTACACCATTATAGAATTCTGGAAAATTCAAGTAAGAGATTTAAGTAAGTATTTTTATAACACATTGATAATACGCTTGGATTCCATATAGTATAAAGATTCTTCAGGGAAATGCAAATCAAAACCACAGTGAGATATCACCTCACACCTGTTAGAATGGTTTTTATCAAAAAGACAAAAAATAACAAGTGTTGACGAGGATGTGGAGAAAGAACACTTGTGCACTGTTGTTGGGAACGTAAACTGGCGCAGCCACTATGGAAAACAGCATGACAGTTTCTCAAAAAATTAACAATAGAACTACCATATGATCCAGCAATCCCTCTTCTGGATATTTATCCAAAGGAAAGGAAAACACTAACTCAAAAAGATATAGGCATCCCCGTGTTCACTGCAGCATTATTGACAATAGTCAAGACATAAAACAATCTAAGTTTCCATCAGTGGAATATTATTCAGCCATAAAAAGAAGGAAATTCTACCATTTGCCATAGCATAGATGGATCTTGAGGGTCTTATGCTAAATGAAATATGTCAGACAGAGAAAGACAAATACCATGTGATCTCACTTATATGTAGAATCTAAAAACAAAACAAACAAAAATATGGAACTCATACATATAGAAAACAGATTGGTGGTTGCCAGAGGCAGGGAGTGGAGGGGTGGGTGAAATGGATGAAAGAAGTCAAAAGGTATAAACTTTCAGTTATAAAATAAATAAGTCCAGGGGATGTAATGTCCAGCATGGTGACTATAACTGTATCGTATATTTCAAGTTGCTAAGAGAGTATACCTTAAAAGTTCTTACCACAAGAAAAAAAGAATTTGTAACTATGTGTAGTGGTGGATGTTAACTAGAATTATTGGGGTGATCATTTCTCAGAGTATACAAATATAAAATCATTGTAGTTAACACACCACAAACTAAGATAATGTTATATGTCAATTACATCTCAATAAAAAAAGATTCCTCAACACGATGTATAAATGACAAAAATGATAAATTTGCAAATGAGTTAAAATTTCCAGCTGGTACTCTCTAGCCTTGAGAAAACTGGTTAGTATCAAAATTAAGCAGATATCAAATTCTTTAAGCATTTAAGCATAACCTATCAAGCATGTACGTTCCATGCTGATCCACAAATATATCTCGTGCATATTTAAAGGTCCTCTTCAGTCCAGGTGAGACACTAGTTTACAGAGTACAGCTCCATATTTATTAAATTGCATTATATGAAGGTCTATCATAGCCATAAAACACAGATTTAAAAATTTTGCTACAATCAATATAATAATGAATATTTCCTACATGTCTACATGTCTGTTTTGTTCCATACATATTTGCCATTTATATTATTAGAAATATTGTTAAGTATGTATTTTATTATTAGTGATTTAATATTTCTGTTTTTGAAATTTCAAATGCTACTTATTATTTTATCATTTCAACCTCTAAACATCACCCAAGTTCTTGTAACACATGTGAATTAAAATGTTAATAACATGACTAACATAGTGCAAGAATAAAACATGGAATAGAGATCTAGTTGGTAAAATAAGGAAAGTAAAAAAAAAAGAATGGAATATTAAAATTAGAAGGAATGAGACGATATTATGAATATTTAAAGATATCATAGGGGTCTACATAAAATATCAAAAAAATCTAACAGAACCAATAAAGCAATTTCTGCAAAGTTGTTGAATACAAAATTAATACATGAATATCAGTAGCCTTTTTGTATGCAAAAATTTCTAGTTAAGAACTATAATAGAAATATAGCTTAGGCATATAACAAAAAAATGTGAAAACTTTTTGGAGAAAACTTATTGTAGATCATAAAAGAAAGCCTTGATAAGTAGAGAAACATATGACGTTTATGTTTGAGAAGAATTAACAGTATATGGATGTTAATTATCTAAACCATAATTTATATACTCAAACACATTCAATGAAAATCCCTAGAATTTTTTTGTAGCAAATGAAATTCTTGTTAAAACAAAAATGCTTAAAGAACAGACAAGAAACTATTGAAAATACCAAATAATGAGACACATATCTGAATGTTCACTAAAAATTTTAACAGGAAAAACATGTAAAAGAGTTTAAAAATCTATCAATGTTAAATATATTGAAAAAACATTATTATACTATATGATGACCTACTATGCAACAATCAAAATGAACCATACCTATATGTAGGCCTCAAAAATTTAGTGTATAGCAAAAAAAATTAAAGAATAGTATTATATGATTCCATGTAAACAAAACCCCAAATCGTATTTATAAAAAAATTATTTTCAAATGAAGAATTAAAAAAACACATTAGTGATTGCTTTTGAAGAGAGTAGAAAGAGAATCGATAGTAAAGAGACAAGACTTCCAATTGCATTTATATTTTATTATAGATATATTTATATATGGTGATTATTATAATGTATTAAGGTACATTAATTATATTTGATATGTTATTCTTTGAAATTTTTAGCTTATCACTTCTTTTAGCATAAAAATGTTAGTTTTCAAAGTTGGATAATTAAAGATGAAAGTGAAGACTGAGACTTAAAAAGCTATTTACCTTTATAACAACCATTTCCTATAATTTGAAGAGTTCTATTTTCTTATATTAAATATATCTAGAATTTAATCTTGTGTTCTTTAAGTATATGTTTTGATGTTGTTGATGTTGCAACATTTTTCATCACCACTTCATTTAGTTTAATTACAAATAAGAATTTGGTATCTTCCTTAAATATTTAGCACATTCGCTTTTTTAAAGTATCTGGTTTGTGGTTGCCATGTAGCGGCTGCTCAATCTCTTTTAATTGAATACTATCATGATACTATATAAAATCTCTTTGAAAATTTTTTAAAAATCATATGAACATAAGAGCCTAATTATTAATAACATTAATGAATGGAACTCTAACAATGCCTGGAAAACCAAAAGTAACTGTCCTCACTTAGCAAGAACTAACACACACTGTGCTGGTGTTGGGGTCTTGGAGTAATGCCAATAAATAGCACCTACCTTCTCTATTCTGGTAATAAACCCAGAGAAATATAAGGGCAAGGTATAAACTCAAAAGATGTAGCCTCCACCTACCTTTAGTGCTTAATAGTTTAGTGCCTACCTTTGGTAGTTACAAATCATTTTAACTGCCAATACTAGACAACCCACAAACAGTAGCTTAACGAAAGTAATGGGTTTATTTTTCTCGTGCCAAAAAGTGGACTGTTTTTTTTTTATTACAGTAACATTGGTTTATAACATTGTATAAATTTCAGGTGTACATCATTATACCTCTATTTCTGCATAGATTATATCATGTTCACTACCCAAATACTAATTACAATCCATCACCACACATATGTGCCTAATCATTTTTTTCACCCTCCTCCTTCCCCCCTTCCCCTCTGGTAAGCACCAATCCAGTCTCTGTCTCTATGTGCTTGTTTGTTGTTGTTTTTATCTTCTACTTATGAATGAGGTCATACGGTATTTGACCTTCTCCCTCTGACTTATTTCACTTAGCATAATACCCTCATTGTCCATCCCTGTTGTCACAAATGGCTGGATTTCATTGTTTCTTATGGCTGAGTAGTATTCCATTGTGTATATCGGCCACAACTTCTTTATCCATTCGTCCCCTGCTGGGCACCTAGTTTGCTTCCAAGTCTTGGCTATTGTGAATAATGCTGCAATGAACACAGGGGTGGATCTTTACGCATTGGTGTTTTCATGTTTTTTGGATAAATACCCAGCAGTGGAATAGCTGGATCATATGGTAGCTCTATCTTTAATTTTTGAGGAATCTCCATACTGTTTTCCACAGTGGCTGCACAGTTTGCACTCCCACCAGCAGTGTGTGAGAGTTCCCTTCTCTCCACATCCTCTCCAACACATGTTGTTTCCTGTCTTGTTAATTAATTATAGCCATTCTGACGGGCGTGAGGTGATATCTCATTGTAGTTTTGATTTGCATTTTCCTGATAGTTAATGATGTTGAACATCTTTTATGTTCCTGTCGGCCCTCTGTATATCTTCTTTGGAGAAATGTCTGTTCAGGTCTTTTGCCCATTTTTTAATTGGGTTGTTAGTTTTTTTGTTGTTGAGATGCATGAGTTCTTTAAAGATTTTGACGATTAACCCCTTATCAGATAAATGGTCAGCAAATATCTTCTCCCAATTGTTACATGGTCTTTTCACTTTGTTGGTGGTTTCCTTTGCTGTGCAGAAGCTTTTTAGTTTGATGTAGTCCCATTTGTTTATTTTTTCTATTGTTTCTCTTGCCCGGTCAGACATGGTACTTAAAAATGTGTTGCTAAGAGTGATGTCGAAGAGTGTACTTCTTATAAGTCACCAAAGGCTGTTATAAGGCCTCAGTGACAGCCTCAGGGTTTACGTGTTTTCAATCTTTCCCCTCGGATGTCTTCAGCGTGTGGGACAAGATTCTTGTCTTCTTATGGTTTCAAAATCACTGCTGTACTGGGGGCACCATGTGCACATTCCAGGGATTAATAAGGCAAGCAGGGAGTGGGGAGGGTGGGCCAAAGTCTAAAAGGCTGTCTCCAGTGAAGTCTTTGCTTTTCTGATGGAGAAAGCAAGAATCTTCCAAGGGAATTCTGTGTAAACCAACTTCCCACACTGTATTATAGAGCCATCTATAGATGCAAGGGGACTAGGAAGATGAGTATTTTTGGATGTAAAAATTGCAGCCACAAACAAATCCATGGCTTTATTCCAGGGTCAGGGGGAATGGGTACTGGGCATGCAAACCACAGCACTTAATACTCCGACCTTTAATTTTGTGTTGAATTTGAAGTCATTTCTATGAATTTTCCTACTAAATGAAAGTAAGTTAGATTGAGAACCTTCATATAGTGTAAGGAAGGGATTTATTTGCTAACACAGTGTTCTATAATCTTTAAAGCTGAATTTTGATTTGCATAACAACTTGTAAATAACAGTGGCCTACTTTCAGTGATCCAATCCTTTACATCCTCTAAAATAAAGCACCCATACAGTTCATTTTATCATGCTACAGCTAGAGCCTGAAAGAAATAACCCACATTAATCCTGAACCATTCTAAAGCAAATTGAGAAGACATCCTATTACTGTTTGGATTATATTTTACCAGAATTTATTTCACTATTCTAAATAATTTTGGAAAAAAAATTATATAATGTTATTCATAAACTGAATCAATACAAACCCCTCATATATGTGTGCACACACACATAACACCAGAATTAGTGTTTTACAACCATTAATATCATGTGAAAAAAGCAAATTAATAATATACATTGAATGTTTTTTCATAAAGGAAATATTAATTTCAGACTTTTTCTGTTCCTGAATAACTTTCTTATTTTAAACAGGGAATTTAATATAATGGGAATTTTTTTAAGAGAATTTATAATACTTTGGGGAAGAAATGAACAAATCCCATTAACTATTCTTTAAATTTATAAATGCCTTACAATTTATTGGAAGACGGTATAATATCTTATATCTGATCTAAGAAAGGCAAAAATAGGACCGTGACCTGAAAATTAGATGTATCTAACAGACTGAGTCTCTGGGTATGGAGGAACAATATATTTAAGGCCAAGACAGTGTGTTGGAAAGTCTGACTCTGGATAGTTGAAAGCTACCCATGTGAGCTTTCTCAAAGAATAACTGTTCATTCTCCACTTGACATTAACCGTTATGGACCAAATTATATTTCAATTTGACATTAATTTTACTACAATAGCTACATCCCCCTAGAAGAATAATCTACTGGTAAAACAATATGAAGCAAGAGTATGGGCATGGGCACAGAAGAATTGTAATTTTTTCCAAATATGTCCATAGTAATGATGAATAAATAATTCTCCCTCTTAGGGTTAGGTTTTTGATCTCTCAGAAGTAATTCTATTTGTTTCTTTATGACTTATTTTTAACCTTTTTTCTCAAAAGGGAGTTATTGTACTATCACTGCTGAAAACTCTAAAAACAGATTTGCAAACAGTGCCTTTGAACTCGCTGATCATTCTTTCTAGCAGGTTCTACCACAGGTAGGTGATTTGCTCCCTTACATCCTTCCAAGCTTAACTCAAATGTCAGCTTCGTTGTGAGACTTTCACTGGCCACTCAATCTCAAATTGCAGCTCTCCCTAGCATCTTTCTTCCTGCTTTAGGTTTCTCTTAAATTCTTACCACAATTTAAGATTCAATGTATTTTCCTTACGCATCTTATTTTTAGATGGACTTCCACCACAAGATTGGAAGCTTCATTCAGAGATTTCCTGTTTTCATTCTCAACCAAATCCCCAGCAACTCGAATGGTTTCTGACATAGAAAATGCTCATTCAATATTCACTGAATGAATAAGTGAATGATGAAAGGATAAATAATTATGATGGTATTTTCAAACAAGTGAGAATTGCAGGCACTTTTCATGAACTAAAACTATCTCCTAATGAAAAGTGAAAGAAAACTAAAAATATGTTTCTTGATTTCAAGCCATTCTTTCAATCTTAGAAAGTAAGAGTTAAATTGTATTTGCCTAAAGAAACTGAAACTCTTTTGACACTATGATAGTTATTTTCTCCTTACATGCAACAGAGGAAAAACAAATTTAAAATAAATGAATGAAGAGGAGATCAACCTTATTATAATCAGGGAACTAGAAATGACAGAAAAATAAGATGGTATTTCATCCATGAGACTAGCAAAATACAGTGAGTATAAAAATGTCATGTTCTGTCAAGGATGAGAGAAACGAGAACTAATGTGTGAAAGTGTTTTAGCTACAGTCATATTGAAGCCCAATGCTACTCACTCTGGAACTCAGCAATTTCACTTCCCGTGCATGCGCCCAGCAAATATATATATATATATATATATATATATGTGGTGACACTGACATTGTCTATAATAGCAAATTAGAGAGAGAGAGAGGGAGAAGGAGGGAAGGAAGAAAGGAACAATCATGACGTACCATTAATAAGGCAATAGCTAATTTAATTTTTGCATATTTATAAAAAGTAATATACAGAAGTTAAATGGAAAATGAGATTAGAAATATAGTCAGTTTATAATCTATCTGATAAAAAAGAAAGTCCTGATTTGTAGCGTTTGCCAATTTGCATGTTGTAGGTACTCCCACTGTGGCTGATTTCAAGCTACCGATGTGAAAATCTAACAATGAGCTTTTTCAAGCCAATACTGGCCTGCTACAGCCCTGCCACTGAATAAAGACATAGCTCAAAAACGAAATTGTGCATAAAAAAAGCACATTTCCTCCACTCTATTTTGAAAACAGTCATAAAAATTCAGAGTTACATAATATTATATATTCTGCATTGATACATTTATGGTATATTAAAAATATGATCTAGAGGATATACCCAAAATTAGTTTTAGTTTTTTTTTTTTTTTTTTTTGAGAAGATGATAAAAGATGTTTTGAGGAAAGGATGAAGTGAAAATAATTAGAAATAATGGTCAAAGATCACTTCAAATGTATCTTTAATATTTTGCTTTATCCTTTTAAATAGGTATATAAAGAAAAGTAAATATTAAAATTGTTAATTCTAGGTGACATGAATGTAGCTATTTCTATTTGTTATTCTCTCTATTTTTTGTATTTTTAAAATTTTTTCTGAGTAAAATTTAAGAAAAAATAAATACCTACTCTAAAAGAAATCTGAAACACAGATATGGGTGTCATAGTAGCACAGGTGTATATGAAATCACTGTGATGGTGGAAAGTGGTGATAAATTCACATGGGTTCTTGGCTATCAAACCATTGGATATCTACTCTAGAAAATCAAGAGCTATACATGAGGAAAGGTTTAATGAAGTGTTTAATGACTAAATAGTCCTTTGGATGGAGAATATTCATCTAGCTGTTGAGTAACCTACAATAGATGCTGGAGAATGGAAAAATACTGTGAGATCAGAGTGATCCAAGTATTTTTCTTAGATGGGATGGAAGATACAACAATAACATTAACAAAAACTCCAGCTACTGAATATAATTGTGTGATCTTGTACTTGGAAAAAGTGTGGTGGAATTTCCGAAGTCTGATTTGGGAATGACATACTTGCTTATGAATTAGGGTGACCATATAATTTATCCACAAAATTGGGAAACATTTGGAATGAAACACGGAACTATTGGTAATTATGCTTGGGCAAGAGTAATAAACTTGTTGATGAGGATTTATATCCAACTATATATGAGATAATTTTGATGAAATATGTTAGGTAGATTGAAAATGAGAAAGTACAGACCTAGAGGTCACAATGAAATTATCAGCAGTTTGGGCACGATGAGTGATTGGATCGAGAGTATCAAAAACAGAACTGAAAAGAAAAAAACAGATGAAAAAACAAATTAATAGATTTATTCAATTACTCAATGGAAGGTATCAGGAAGAAAATAATCAGAAAAGACAAAAATATCATTAATTTACATCTTAAGAATACTTGCAAAATATGTATATGTTACTTGACAAAGGTAATAGTTAACCATTTCCTATATCATTTATATATTTAACCCATATTTCAAAAAGCTTCAGGAAGTGTATCTGTATTATCATCACAAACTGCATTTGGAATATTTTTATTCCGTGATTTGATTCAGAGAGAGGATCGTAGCAGTGGTTTCTAAAAGTGACAGATACTGCTTTCTTTGATATCTCAAATTTTCCGAGGGTAAGAAAATCGCTGCCTATGACTTTGAGTTAAAAAATCTGCAACTATTCTTTTATCAAAGTGTTTATTGATGAATTGGGTCTATTAAACTGTAAAACCACTCGATTTTCTTGTTCCTCTGGTTGTTTGCTCTGGAGCCAGTATGAGAAAATCAGCACTGTAGGCAGCAATTTTTCTTTCCTCTTTAATTCTACAAGGCAAAGAATATTTTCTTCTATTCTTCCAAGTTATGCTCTTTCTTCAACTACTCCCAAGAGTTCTTAAATCATGGAAAGCTATTCAACCTACTTCCCATTCTTTGGGAAATTACATTCACACGAAGGATAATTCTAATTTGTTCTTAGTGATACAAATATCCCAGTGAATTCCTGTGCATTTAGGTGAATCATCTTTATGAAGTCATTCTTAAATTACACAAAATTAAAGTTAAAATAGAACGTTCAATTGTAGTCATCTCATATATAAAAATAAAAATAAGAAATTATCTATGACATATGCAACATGCACTAACTTTTAGTGATTAAGAAAATTTCAAAAAAATACAAAACAGTGCATATTTGTTCATATATGCACTATATATTATATTACATATATTATACATATATGCATATTATATAATAATGCTTTATGTATATCTTGAGGTATACACAATTTTTAATAAGAGAGAGAATCCTCAAATGTGAAGAGCTAGATTTTACTGGTGAGAAATTACAACAGCAAAACAGTAAGGCTAATTTTGGGTAAGATGATATATTATAGCCTTTAAAGTGCCAGACATTCCCATATAAACTCCACCTTCAAAACTCAGTTTTAGGAAAATTATAATCAAGCCAGCTCTGATGGTCTGGTAAAACATAAGACTTACGGGGCATTTTGTAACTTATTTCAGCAAATTTTTGCAGATTTTATGATAATTAATATATTTCTATCTTATTTCAACTCCTCCCATTTAAAGATAAGCTGTTACTTGGTAATATTCAGTGATACTTGAGGTTCATAGGAATGTTACTCTCATAATTAAAAAATACTGAAAACTTTGCAGTCCCTTATTTCCGTTCATGATTATTAATTTTGGAGCCCTTAACTACCTTCATATTTCTTATTATTTAATCTATCAAGTAATTTACATGTTGTTGTTTGAGCCTACAATAAGCTTACCATGTCTCCATATCAAATATGAAATTGCAATTTAACATAGGACACAGAAAAAAATCTATTTACAATTCTCACTATAATATTGTTCCAAGGAAAATTGACTCAGTATCTTAAAATACTTATGCCCAAAGTTAGAGTGTTAACATCCTCCACCCTCCCCATGACCGACATCGTTTTTGGGAGATAAAGGGAGAAAGAAATGTTGAAATTATTCCCTGGTTTTATCATCTTGAATTTTACATTTCATCCATTTAGTCCTATAGGTAAATATCAAAAGTAAAAGTACAGTAATTGACAAACAGGGTGCAATTCTAACAATTCTAAATCTATCTTGAAGCTGAAACATTTATCAAGGAATCACATTCAGATATATGCCCTGTCAATTTTCTTGTTATATAGATTTAAAAAAATCTTAATCTATCGTAAATGATTCAAAGGTGATAGCGCTTTTTTTTTTTTCTATTATCTGTAAACAAATTACTGGGAAGCAAGGAACTAATATTTGAAAATAATATTTTAAATACCTAAAGATTGCATAATCCTTCAGAGAGAAATTACTATTATTATTTTTTACTTCCATGGTATGATCTCCATTAAAGAATTTCTCCTTACCCGTACTTTTTATTTCCTTAATTGTATCTGGAGAAGAATTCGAGACTTTTCACACATGGAGTTTTCCATGTTGGTGATTTTGCAGAGTCTATAGCCATTTTGCAGTCCGACATAGCCCTCTATCCTCTATATAACCTGCAGGTTGTTGGGTTGCATCTCTGTGGCAAGAGTTTTATAGTGTTCTTTCCTCTGGGAGCATGTAATATCTAGGTTTCCCAATAATTAATGGAAGAGATAAAAATTATTATATTCAGATTCTATTATTTTGCTATTTATTAGCTATAATAATATAATAAGGATATGCTTTCTTCATCTATTATTTGGCTATACAACAATGTAACCCATATAGGAATAATGAATTGTTTCTCTGTCATCCTCAAAGGTTACTGATTAGTTTCTTTTCCTAATATTTTTTCAATTCATGAATTTAAACATATTGCAATTCTTACGTTTATTAAAGCTCAAAGTGTTCCAATTTCAGCCAACAGGAGGCTCTTCAATTTGGCACCTGAGACTTTTTGCCAAAATGCCCTAAATATTTTTTTTCTTTTTTCTTAAATCCTATCGTTGTACTAGAATGTGTCAGTGTTGGCTGTTCCTGGTCAATATTGTCACATAAATATTGCTTTTTTAATATATGCAGTTTTAAATCATGTTTTATTTGAGGAAGTTCTATTAGTTTTAGTATTTGTTCTGTTCCTTTGATGTTTTTTTTCTCTCTTCAAGTACCCTCTATATTTGTTCTGAATTTTCTTTATAATTTTATTTATTTATTTATTTTCCCCAAAGCCCCAGTAGATAGTTGTATATCATAACTGCACATCCTTCTAGTTGCTGTATGTGGGACGCGGCCTCAGCATGGCCGGAGAAGTGGTGCCCCTTTTTTTTTTTCGGGAGGAGATCAGCCCTGTGCTAACATCTGCCAATCCTCCTCTTTTTTTGCTGAGGAAGACTGACCCTGGGCTAACATCCGTGCCCACCTTCCTCTACTTTGTATGGGACCCCGCCACAGCATGGCTTGCCAAGCAGTGCATCAGTGCACGCCCGGGATCCAAGCTGGCGAACCCCAGGCCTCCACAGCAGAGCGCACGCACTTAACCACTTGTGCCACCGGGCTGGCCCCCTTATTTTCTCTATAGTCACTTTCTATGTAATTTTTTTTTACTTCTTTTTTATTTTTGAATATTGAAACTTTTTCTGCTTTTTACCTTTACTGTTTATAGTGCATTATCTGTTGTATTTACATGCTTCTAGTTTAGCCTTCATTTCCAAAATAATTATTTCTCTTTCAACTCTATCTCATTTTTTTGCCACATCTTTTCATACATTGTCTAGTTATAATTCATATTTTTTCATATCATATCATATCATATCATTTTCTCAATATTTTTGAACTCACTTTCCTATTCTGTGCTGCAGATTTCATCTTTATTTTTAGCATGCTTTTCTGACGTGCATTCATTGTTTTTAGGGACATTATTTCCCATTCTTATTCTTGTTTTACTTTACTCATTTTTTTATTGATTTGATGGTGATACTTTTAGGTTTCCCATTTTTATGTGAATTTATTTTTCCCAAACTTTTAGCGATGAAATCCTTTCTAACTTCATAGTACCCTCTTATGTATGTGTCTGTGTGCATATGTGCGGGCGTGTGTGCGTGTGTATGTGATAATGTGGTGAACTACTTTCTGAGATGTCATGACGGTTTCCCTCTACCATTTTTATCTGGAACTTCTCTTAAATTTGACTCTATTTGCCCTGTAGTAATCAATATTAATTTTGCTCTCAGGAGGTTTAATTTCTCCTCTATATGGAGTCCATTCCTGAATGGGGGCCCTGAACTCTGAAAGTTCCTGGGTGCTAGACTCTTCTAGCCCACTTTGTTCTCACCGCATACCCGTTAAACTCGTCTACTATCAGCTTGGACAAAACATCTGGCTTCAGCTACTATTTTCCTATGGACCGTTGGATTTTCCTGTGATTATCTTTTAGCTATTTTATGGTTGTCCTAATTTCATCAGATATCCCATCACTTCCCTCTGCTTTCCCCCACAACAGCACTCACAGCGTGCTGGTCTCGTGGCTGTTGCTGGTTATTGTAAATATTGCCCATAGTTTTTGCTTTCGCTACCTAATCGCTTGTCTATTTTAATGTGGTACTCAGAAATATCTAAAACTGTTACTCCCACTGCTGCATTTTTCAAGAAATACCCTCCCTTGGCTCTTAAATATACATCTAGCCCGCAACTCAGATATCAATCTTAAACAAACAACAACAGCAAAAACAAGTTTTTAAAAGCTGGCTCACTACAAATTTATTCTCTCTAACTTGATAGAGAAGTAAATGTTGTTTGACAATCCTCTTGTTAATCCCTAAGGCATTCCCTACTGACTTCAAGGCTCAGCCTCTACTAGCCAGTGCAACTAATGCTGTCTCTAGAGGGTAAGACTTTGAGGTTGGGGGAACTAAATTATGTACAGAAAGAATTTGGGATAGAGGGAGCAAAAATTTATCCTTCAATTTTGTTCTTCCAATTTAGTTATAACAAATGGGCTTATTTTTTTATGTGTGCATCCTATAGCTCAAATTATGTAATGAGAAGTCTATTCATGTTTCTAAGTATTATTTCGTGTACAATACTAGTTTTTCAGGACCATGTGTTTACTAGATGCCTCACTCTTAGGTCAAAACCCCCTGATATCTAGCCCTGTTGCTTAAGTCCTGTTATTTTTTATATAGATTTCCTAATGCTAATCTCAGATTCTGAAAATACCTCACTACCACATCTCCCATTGATGTGTTTCAATTATCAGTTAGAACAATCTGATTTCTCCTATGTAAACTTCCTGAATGTTCCATCTCCTTTTGTTGCTCTGGGACGAGGACCACATATTCAATCCTCTTTCTTTACATTCACTTTCCTTACATTACCTCCATGTTCTCTGCATGAAATATTCCCAGGTTACCTCTATTTAAAACAAGGCTTTAATGTGAGATTTCTATAGACTTTGTATTTGCTTTACCTCAAGCTATACATATCTGTTATCTCTACACTTTTGCCACAAAACTATACATTATACTGAGCTATAACCACAATCTTCACCATTTTACAGAAAAAAATAAACCCCCCTCCAAATTATGTGTCACTTCCTAAATGCTATATCCATGTTTTTCTTTTTAATTTTACTAGGCCTTTTTATATTATCAGATACCTAACCCTATGTTCCCTGAATCTCTCTTCTTTGGTTTACTTATCCATGGAACTATACTACATTCTATTTTTCTTTATTTTTGGTGAGGAAGATCAGCCCTGAAATAACATCTGTGCCAAATCTCCTTTTTTGCTGAGGAAGATTGGCCCTGGGCTAACATCCCTGCTCATCTTCCTCTATTTTATATGTGGGACGCCTGTCACAGCATGGCTTGATAAGCAGTGTGTAGGTCTGAACCCAGGATCTGAACCTGCGAACCCCGGGCTGCCGAAGAAGAGCACGTGAACTTAACCACTACACCACTGGGCCAGCCCATATACTATATTCTCAATCTGTGATTATTATTCACTGTATTTTTTATTGACTCTGACAATAAATTTCCAACCTTGACCTTTTTCCAGAACATCAGTTCTGCATTTTCAACATATGTGTTACATGATATATCTTAGCCCCTACATGACTCATCATCACCTCATAATCAGCATTAACTCATCTAAATTCCAATAACTAATTATTCTCTTATCAAGTCCTTAAATATCTTCTCCTCTTTTTTCTTTCTTATTTCTCTAAATGATGTCACGAATGCTCAAAATCTCACAATCATAGTTGAATCCACTCTCATCTATCTTAGGGTCAGTAAGTATGATTAATGTTTCTTTGTCAGAATTTCATTATTTACATGTTTTAAATAATTGATAGATAGTTAATGATGGTGATACTGTAATAATTATAACAGACATCGTGTCCTGACCCCCCTCCCACATCTATGCCACCTCCTGCCCCCACTGTTTGGCAACTATGAAATTCAGCAATGTTGATTTCACAGCCATCTCTGAAGGTGGGCCTAATAGAAATTAAAACAATCTGAGTGTTGTTTTTTTCATTAGAAGGCTTGTAATACAGCATACTCTCACTTAACCAGAAGTGAAAGTTACAAATACAATTTAAATGACATAATTATTGATTAAACTACTATAAACCCACATACATACACACATAGATAGCAATACAACATATGTATACATAAAAACATGTATAGGGGCTGTCATGGTGGCATAGTGGTTAAGTTCATGTGCTCTGCTTTGGTAGCCCGGGGTTCCCAGCTTCAGATCCCAGGCATTGATGTACACACTGCTCATCAAGCCATGCTGTGGCGGTGTCCCACTTTTAAAATAGAGGAAGATTGGCAATAGATGTATCTCAGGGCCAGTCTTCCTCACCAAAAAACAAATAAACAAACAAACCCATATATATGTGCATTTATGTTAACTTATAATAGTTTAGTCAATATTAATATCACACATAAACATATGTTAAATCTCATTTAATTATTGAAGATTTATAGCCATTCTGTAATCCACTGCTATTTGAAAAGCATATGAAATAAAATTATGTATCAAAATTTGCAAAATTTGTAAATATTCAAGATTTATTTTTCTGATAAATTTTATTTAATGAACATGCTGCGTTTTATTTCACGGATAGATAGAATCTTTTTGTGTTTCCTAGTAGAGTTCTATAATACATTGTAATAATTTTTCACAAATTGAGAAGGATTCCACTAGGTCCAAATGAATGATTCAGGTTAGATCTATATGCAGTTCTCAATGCATGTAAGAAAATCGGATATAAACAAAAGATTTAATTGTTTCAGTCTACTGTGCTACCACATACGCACCATTTCTGGAAAATGCACCAACAGAATCTTTCAGGCACATTCAGCTTGGTTTCACTCAGTCGATTTTACTAATAAGGTAAACAAATCATCTTCTACATACAAAAGTGGAAGAAGTTGTGCTTTTTCTCCTGCTGTTTGCATTCCTACTGTGAAGACTGTTGAAATTGATACTAACATTTATTCACATACACAAAGAGAAGAAAAAGTATGCTTCTTTGTGAAACTTAGTTCTGTGGAGACTAAGACTTTTTCTGTAAATACATTTTGATGACTCAGAATTAATTTAAAATGGTATAATCTTTAATTTTAATTAGAAATAGTGGTTAACAAAATGCACCATGTCAAAGACTAAAAACACTTGTTCAATGATCAGAGGCAAAGCTTCATGAATTGTCATCTACCCCCTTGGAGATCTATTAGAAGGCATATAATAAATGTGTGAGATCCGTATAAGTGTAGAAATGACGTTGAACAATTATAATTAGGAATGTTGATTAAATTACCTCCTACAAATTATTTGTTACTGTCAATACATAAATGGCAGATATCCACATTGAACTGGCTTAAGTAAACAGGGGATTCAATTAGAATGCTTACTGATCCCAGGCGAGGGCATGGGGATAGTTTGGCCACAGTGATTACCAGAAACAAGCACTTGGGGGGGAAAAAAAAAGCATACTTTCTCCATCTGTTGTTTCTTCTCCGTTTGCATTGGGCTTCATTCGCTTCTTCAATTGAGCATCTCAACATGGTAGAAGCCATACTCTCAGCAGCACTTAGGTTCAGATTTTCCATGTTTTTATCACCAGATCAGGATTCTTGATTTCGTATCAGTTTAAATTTCTGAAAACCAATCAAATTAGTGCTGTCTACCACTGTTCACCTTTGGTCATTCATACACATACATACACATGCACAGAAAAATAAATTCACATAAATTTATTTCCCTCTCAAATTCAATTTCAAAAATGTCCCAGATGACCCCATTCAATTATCCTATATGCAATTTAAAACCATATCCAGGATGAGATATCTCGCTATGATATTAGTATATTGATGTGATGTCCATTCCTATCAAACAGATCTGAAAATAGCTCTCAAGATACGACATGAAATAAATGATATATTTTTACCTCTTCCACCATAACCAAAGCATAATAGTAAGGAAAACTGAAAAAGTATTTAATTAAAATGGAAAATGTAGTTACAAAGAGAGTCTTACATCTGGGCTGGATAGTATTGTTTGCATTTCTGTATTCCGTCTTTCAATGTTATGTGGCCTGAGAAACAAGTCTCTTTATTCTGCATCAAGCTCACTTCCTTGCCTTCTGGTTGGTTTGGTCAATGGGAAAACTGAGGGTCTGAAGGGGTAAGAAGAGAGAGGTTGGTTCCTATCATAAGAAGACACATGGATGGGGTGGCTACTAGACTCTTGACCCTTGCCAGAAATCTGTAGCAGTGCATGATTTACCATAGGGTCCACAGGAAAGAAGTAGTAGGTGGTATATTAAAGTGCTATTTAACATATATAAACAGAAAAAAAAGTCTAGGTCTGTTGGAGGAAGTTGACTCAGTTGTCTATACAGGCATTTCATGTTTTCTTATCTCATTCCCAAACTGAAGCCAGTTTATAGACCTGGGTCCCCTTAATTGAAGGGATGTAGAATCCTTTGGAAGAAGGACTCTGCAATGTAGCCACATTGGCACCAGTGTTCTCATAACTCCTGTTTGATTATGAAACAGTGGAATAGTTACTTTAAAATAATGAGGGAAAATAATTTGGAATCTAAAATTTAAGATGTCTAAATATCATTGATGGACATTGTTCAGCAATGTTTATTCAGAAAGTTTACCTACATTAACTTTTCATATCAAATTACTATATATTACCATTCATTTAATGACAGATGGTGTGACTGCAGAAGATTTTGCGTGCAGCTAAAAGTAAATACAACACAGGCAGGCAGTAAGAAACATCTGAAATTGAAGAGAGCTGTGCAGCAGAATGGATGAAAACAGATCCATAAGATTGTGTTCCATTAACTGAGTTCTAAAGGATGAAAGAGAGGACTCCAGTCAGGAGACTCTGGGTAACATTAGGCTATGTTGGACTCACTTTATTTTATTTTAATTCAATGAAGGAGAAAAGTAATAAGAAATTCCTGGAAAAGGCAAGTAAAAAGTCAAAGAAATCAATGGTCTAAATATGAAGCAGAATAAAATGTGACATAGTTTTAAGCAATTAAGTGAATATAAGAAAAGCATTATTTAATCTTAATGCTAAAAGTGTTGTATAATCTCCTGTGGTTTGCAACAATGGATCTGTAGAATTAAAAAAAAAAAGAGACTGGCCCCGTGGCCTAGTGGTTATGTTCGGTGCACTACACTTCAGAGGCCCAGGTTCGGTTCCCAGGCACGGACATACTCCACTCATTGGCTGCCATGCCCACAGCATGGGCAGCGACCCACATACAAAATAGAGTAAGATTGGCATAGATGTTAGCTCAGGGCAAATCTTCCTCAGCAAAATACAAAAATGAAAACAAAAACAAAAAAACACTGCACATTGTACGGCCTTGCAGTAAACAATATTTAAATAGTTATAATGATGTAAATTCTATTTTTGATATTCAGATTTTAAAATCTACTTGTAGATAAAGCAATAAGACTTAGTTGTAAATACTAAAGAGAATGTAATATTTATCAACTTCTAGCTGCAAGAGTTAAGAGGAGGCTTCTACTCTATCATCCGTAGAAATGAAGGGTCCCAGTCCTAGATTCACTCTTTTGGTGAACCCTTTTCCATCTCCTCCCAATATTCATAGCCTCACCAAAACTATAAGGCTTCTCATGTCATGCCTTTTACCTCTGTTTGTGCCAGTCACCACAAGATGTCTGAGACTCACAGATCATCCCTCATCACACAAACTTATCCACCTAATGTGACCACTTAATACACTCTTCCCCAATTCCTATATCCCTGTTACAGTGTCTTCTAGGAATCACTGTTCATCAGTCATATATTTTATATCATCAACCTCTCTCTGAATCTTCCTTGACTTTTTGCTTTGCATCAAAACTGAGACTTCCTTGAAGACACTTAAGGACACTGTCTTGACATCTTGAAGGGAGGTAAGTGTTCTCTTTGCTCTTTCTTGCCACTTTAACACCACCATCCCTCTCTCCTCATTAAAGATCTCAAGTTTTGAGGCTTATTTCACCAGATAATACTACTCATACCACTCCTGCTGGCAATCATCCACAGACCTTTATATCATCCACATCATATCTTGAAAAAGAACAAAGTCTTGGCTTACTGCCACTCTTTCCAATAATTTTGTCATAATTCTTGGTGACCTCAATATCCATGTGGATTATCCATCCAATGTCCTGGCCTCTCAGTTGTTTGAACACTTCTCTCTAATGACATTATTTTTTGAACACTAACACTGTCATTCATGCCTATGACCATATTCTAGAATCATCATTTTCAATAGCTGTAACCAGAAACGGCTAAATAATTTGTGGACCCAGTGAAAAATGGAAATTCAAGACCCCTTCCTCTAAAATTATTAAGGATTTTAAGATTATGACAATAAAGCATTGAAAAGCTCAAGGCCTTCTAAGCATGGGGCGACGTGTGCCTGCACTGGTCTCGGCGCTAGCTGTAACGCCTGAACAATCTCAATTTCAATTATCCCCTCTTCAACAAATACTTTGCTTTTTTTTTCACCTACTTTGTGTAATTCCTTGGCTCCAAGAATTACTTGATCTCATAAGTATCTGTAATCTTTTTTACTAGTTACTTTTCACTGTTTCTCATCGACCTCTGTCTTATCCTTCACACGCCCTCAGATGTAAGCTCTATGTCTTGGGCCAAGGAACTGGGCCTGTCTCATTCCCTACTGCATACCCAGGACCAAATAGTATGTGCAAGTCCAGAAAGGGTGCTTGATAAATATTTGCTGAATATTTATCTCTGTTTTCAGATGAGGACACTGAAGTTTAGAAAGGTTAAGTGAGCTTCCCAAAGTTACATAGGTCATAAGCAAAAAGTCAGAATCCAAACCCAGGTCTGCTGACTCCTAGGTCTGTTTGCTTTTCCATTTTTCTATTCTGTGTATAATGGAAAGAATGGTGGATGGCAGTCAGGATACCCAGCTTCTAGTTCCAGTTCAACCTCTAATGGTGTGACCTTGGGAAAGTGACTTCACTTATCTGGGCTTTGGTTTTCTCCATTGCAAATAAAAGGAGTCAGAATGGCTGATGTCCAAGATTCCTTCCAGCCCTCTGGTTCTGTGACTTCCGTGGATAAGGGAGCCCTGCGGACATGGTCTGAGTCACAGTGGAGTGCTGCTCAGGAAGCGGAGACATGGAAAGGTCAGCTGATGGGTGGCCTGACCAAAAACGTGGAAAATGTGGGGCAAGAAGCTGCCACAGCGAACGACAGGCCAGTGGGAGTCTAGCTCTTTCTCCCATCGGGAAGGTGTCTGATTTCCTCCTCCCTGAGCGGCAGTGGCGGCTGCTGCTCCAACCCGGGAGCCTCATGACTATGCCCTCATTTTAAAACCCCTTATTGAAAATGACACTGCTAATCACTGCTGTGCTAATAATTCAATTTTCTCAAAACTGTTAGCCCCATAATAACTTCAAAAAACTTTTCTATAATCACCAAGAAGACCTCCACGATATTGTGTTTCACAGCATGCCGTCTTTGTCGATCACGAACCTCCTGGAGCGATGGTCAATAGGAGTTTTGTGCCCCATCTATCAGTCTGACTGAGGAAAGACCAACTGGCCCTTGACTATCTCAGTCAGCTTTTGCTATTTATTGATTAATCTACTTGTAACTGTAATATCATCAATTTTTCAAATTAAGAAACGGTTCCAAAATGGCAAGTTAGGACTTTTCAGTAATTACTTTAGTTTTTTCTGCTGATCTTTGTCTTTCCTACTGTTCACATTTTGCTAGGTAGGTTCTTTGTCGGCTGAGCTACAGCAGACTAAATCGTGCTCCTCTTTAGAAACGAGTATATCTTCTGATAGTTTTGGATTCGGTTAAACTGCGCTTACTCTCTTATTTTATTCCTTGTATGTATGCATGTGTGCATGTGTGTGATGCATTGCTTTTTTTTTCCCTAGGAACTCAAAGAAATTTTAATTTTAGAAAATTTTCTTTCCCTAGTCATTGAGTTAACTTACCATAGTCATTTATATTATCCATTTTTCCAACTAACACTATCCAGGGACTGATCTTTCCAACATTTTGAAAAAGTTATTCTGGTTATATGTTTATTGCCAAAGTTAAAATTAAAATATAAACAATACTGTGACTCAATGGACAACACTCTCTCTAGGATACATATGATTTTATTAAGTAAAGGAGGACCTCACTTATTAGATATATGATTTTAGAGGAAGTAATTTTAAATGTGAACTTCTGTTGGACAAAATGTCTTTTTTAAAAAACTTTGTTAGTATTGCTACTATGGTTAACTTTTATCACGAATATTCTTTATTTTTAAATAAATAAAAACAAAGATGGCATGAAATTAGTTTCCACAGTATGAAATTATTTACAGCAGCAGTAGACCAAGTTCTCAGATAAAGGCATCGAAATATGTGTGTGAAAGGATGGGAATTTATGCAGCTTGACTCTCTTGCATCTGGAGGTCGACAGCTGGTTATTATGTACACCTAATTTACCGGAGCGGTAAATACTGCAAGTGAAGAGATCAATTCACCAAAGGTCTATGGTTGAATAGATTTAGCACTTCATGTTGAAAATAAAATGTGGAATAAATTAGGAAAAAACCTTTCCCACACTGCCTCAATAATAAAAGAACCCCCACAGTGGAAAAAGGCATTAAATGAAGTGTCTTTGATGTAATTATGTGGATGGTAATAAACTCAGTCTTGATCTGCTTTATGAAGCTATTGTAATAGTATTAATGGTGTTTAGCCATGTAACAATCCCTGGATAAATGGCAAATCTATTTTCAATATCAAAATACTCATCTTTAATGTGCAACTATGACATACAACTATCGCCTGGGGCTTTAGGGGAAAAAATAAATAAAAATAAAACATTTAAAAAAAAAATACTCATCTTTAGAAGAAAATAAATTAATAGCATTTCCTACTTATAGGACATTACAGGAAAATTAAATTAATGAAATTTCAGAGCATGTAGAAAAGAAAAGACAGTTTGCAAAGGAAACACAGAATTTTATATTAAGCTTTAGGTTCAGTCATTTGTGTTAACCTCGGATGTATAGCCAAGAATTTAGAATATGGGTATAATTTAAGGATTAGCTGCTTTCGCCATATTAGCTATTAAGGAAAATGATTTTAAAATGTAGTCTAGCCTCTAATCTTGGAAGGGTCATTCAAATCTTATACATAAAACAGTATATACTTATATTTTCTCCATCTTATACAGTCATCAAAAACTTAATGAGTTCAAGGTCACTGATAAGGATAACCGTTAATAAGTATTATTCATAGTTAAATAATACTCAGATAAACCACTCTTATTCATGCCTGATAGCACATGACCTATATTTTTAATTTAAAATCAGCTTTATCGAACTAAATTTTGCATTCGATAATTTCACTGCTTTTTAAAGAAAGATTTCAATAGGTTCTGACAAATGTATACAATTGGGCAGCCACTACTAAAATCAAGATATGAAATATGACAATCACCTAAAAATCTCCGTTGTGCTCCTTTGCACTCCATCCCCTCTCCCCCAAACTCATCACTGGACGATGAGCATTCTGGTTATTGTACCCATAGATTTTTCTTCTAGAATGCCATTTGAATGCAATCATGCAGTATGGAGCCTTTTCTGTCAAGCTTCTTTCACTTAGCATAATGCATCTGAGAATAATACATGTTGTGGCATGTCTCAGAAATTTGACTTTTTTCATTATCAGAAAGAATTATATGATCATTTTTTAAGATGCAATCAAATTTGCAAATTCTGACATGATTTTAGCCTGTTCTATTGTTCTGCTCTTTTAAATCTTATCTATATTCTTACGAGTATGCTTGGTGTTCGAGGTAGGCTTGAGAATGAAGTAAGGGGTGGGAACTTTATTAGGTATAAATAACAGCTATTCTTCAATAGAATACATAAAACCTTTTTCTTATTCTTACTTGCTTACTTTGTTCAACTTAGAGCTAATTTTTTAGTCATCCTAAATAATTTTCAAAATATAGTACACATTTTCTCAAACTAAGGACACCATAATATTTTATTTAAAATACTGAAGGCTTAATGGCTTCCCCTTTTCAAAATATTTTAGAGATGGTGTCTTTTCAACCCAATATCAAACTGGTTAGCTACTTTCCAGGTGAAAATATCTTTTATTATTTAATATATTTCATATTTCCATGTCCTCATTTTAATATTCCAATTCATTACATTTAATTTCAAAACTTATAAGGTACAATCTTGTTGTTAAGAATCACTTTTTTTTTAAAGAAAAAGAAAGCACTAATAGAAAAAAAACATGTTCTTAACATAAATCGAGTCTTGTTTGGTCTCTACTGGACATCCTTGAGCTTCTTTTTTTTTTTGCTGAAGAAGACTGGCCCTGGGCTAACATTCGCACCCATCTTCCTCTACTTTATATGGGACGCTGCCACAGCATGGCTTGCCAAGCGGTGCCTCGGTGCCCGCCTGGGATCCGAACCAGCGAAACCCGGGCTGCCGCAGTGGAGAGCGCAAACTTAACCTCTTGTGCCACTGAGCCGGCCCCTGTCTCTCTTTTTTTAAAATCACACTATTTTGTTTTGCTTTTGTCTCTTTGGCCTCTTTCTTTCTCTATTTTACTGGCTCCATTCTTATCGCTAATGTCAATAAAACCTTTAGATTTCAGCTCCCTTTCATCATCCTCTCTTTTATTTTTAGATCTCATCTGCCAGAACGGATTCATGTATCACTTCTGCAATCATGACTTCTGAATAGAAATATCTAGTCCTGAATTTTTATTCAGAATTCTGATTTTGGATTTTCATGCAGAATGTCTCCACTTGGGTGTTTTAGCCTCAAATTGAGCAAACATAAAATCAACTCCATGTTTACCGTAATCACATTCTCCTCTGGGTTTTCTAATTTCCTCTCGTGATACTCTTGTCTCTTAATTACTGGATTCTAAAACGATGCAACATTTTTCTTTTTTAGTCCTTCCCTTAGCTAGTCACTAGATCCTGTTGATTTTTCTTTCCAAATTATTATTTGTCTACATCTGCCTCTTTCTTTTTTTTTTTTTTTTTTTTAAAGATTTTTTTATTTTTTATTTATTTTTTCCCCCCAAAGCCCCAGTAGATAGTTGTGTGTCATAGCTGCACATCCTTCTAGTTGCTGTATGTGGGACGTGGCCTCAGCATGGCCGGGCTTGCAGCGTCGGTCTTGCGCCGGGATCCGAACCCGGGTCGCCAGCAGTGGAGCGCGCTCACTTAACCACCAAGCCACGGGGCCGGCCCCATCTGCCTCTTTCTTAGTATAATCACTTTATTTACTCAACTCAGGCCAATGTCACTCCAGTTTAACTATTGTAAGTCTCCTTTGTTCCTTTTGCGCTCTTCTCTAACCCATTCTGCATGTTTCAGATACATTAATCTTATAAATATCATTTTCTTGGTTCCATACTCATACCTACAAAATTTTAATTTCTATATTAAATGTCAAGGTTCAAACTAAGAAAATTTACTAATAGAAGCTGGAACTTGGCCGGTTGTAAATAAGAAAACACTCCACATTATTAAATCAAGTTTAGTGGCTGAATAATGAGTAATGGTTGCAGATTTAGCTGTACTTGAACATGTAGGCAGGTGAAGAAAGTGAGTAATAAACATGTCAAATGCAATTTTTAGTCTTGGCCTAACGGACCAGGTTTTGAGATTTAATAGTTATACATAAAGCACTTGTACGAGAAGTTTCATTCAGCGTGATGGGAGCCAAACAAGTCAATAAAAAAGAGCCAGATAAGTGGAGCGTGGTCACCACGTCAAGGATAGTACTGAGAAAGATAGAAGATGAGGAGTTAGTTAAATTATGAGGAGAAGCAACAGTTCATATATATTCCAAAAATGAGTTTTACTGATTGAGACTTGCTCTTAAATGCCACAATTTATTGAAACAACATGGATTTCCTTTGCAAGTCTCATTTCAGGGAATTCTGCTTGGTCTTAATGGTAGCAATCAATCAGATTAAAACCAAAGGTTCAGATTATATATCTAATTAACTCACAAGCTCTAAGAGAGTGATTTTCCGTGGCAATGCCACAACCTAATTAAGAGCTCAGTTTCTTTCACAGGCCAGATTTCAAAGTCAGTGCTGTTGAAACCATTCACAATGCTACAGGTCCATGTAGTACGTTTGATCAAGGTATAAAATTTACTCCCAAATTCTTCCCACAAAGAAATTCTCACGTTACTTTCAGTACTTAGAACATTGCCTTGTAAATATCAAAAATTTAAAGTTATCTGAAGGTTTGAAGTAATAAATGATTCTGTAATCAAAAGTGTGTTATGAACTATCCTCATGCTATATCTAAAACAATGTCTATTTCCATAAAATTATCCACACTGCACAAGTCATTCTTTCCATACCTGAGCATTTTCTAAGAATCCCTCCACGTATAATGCTTTTCTCCTGTTTTCTATTGATTTATAGGTTTTTGTGCTTTGAAGCTGATTCATCTAATAAAGCCTTAACTAATAGTTCTATTTCAGTGAATTCTTTCTCTTCTGAAGTGCAGTAGAAGATTTTATCAATACTCAAAGAGCATTTAACAATATTTATTATTATTGTACTTTTTTTGAATATGTTTTTTATCTGTAAAGCCCACTTAAAAGTTCCACAAAACAGAAATAATGTCTTATTTACTGATAGAAGATTTTATTATACTATGATTTATCCCTATAGCTCTTTCAATTCTCAAATTTCTTGGTTTTAAAAATCACCTACTTTGTAAAACGCCGTGACTTTCTCATCATTTCATTCCATGAACTTACTTCTTAACTCATATTTAAATGAAGAATGAGTCTTAATCATCTCAATTTATATATATTTGCTGTGTGTGTGCTGTGTACATTCATTTTCTCTCATGATAATTACTTAATATGTCAGTACTTACTATGTTCCAATATTATTACTCATTTTATTATCCCAATAACTGTAGAAGATTATGCTGCTCATTGTGATGCCTATTAATGCTTTTGATTGAAATAACTATGATGGGGAGAATTAATAAATAAAATATGAGTTTCCTTTGTATTTCCTTAAATCAACTTCCATAGGAAAGTTCAGGAAAAAATCAATGTTATTAGTATTAACACAAATCAATTTAAAAAGCTGTGAGCTTTTTAATGTCTTTAAAACATCAAAATACATTCAGGTTCTGTCTTAAAGACATTGCCCCAAATAGAAAGATGGAGTTATGCTTAGAAATAAGTTATACCTTAAATGCAACCTAAAATAAAACAAGCAATCCGTGTAGTGAAGGGTAGCTGTGATTTTCTCCACATGGTCTTCTGCAGATAAGGTGTTATGTACCAACAACCAAAGGTTCCCTATTTTCCAAAGCTTCCAGTAAACAGTCATTACCTGTTCCTGACTTTGTAGGGTTCTAATCAGGATTTATACAAGAATGAACATGTTTAATAAAGGCTAAGACAAGTAAAAGCCCAGTAACTTTCTCTACCCAAGAAATCACATTTCCTCAAGTTGAACATTCTATAAACTTTGTTTTCCTTCTCACATTTCCAAATAGTTATAACTCTTTTGTGTTACTGCTCTTTCTTCAGCTAACAACTACTCCCAAGTTAGTGTTATCCACGAATGTAATTAGTATGTAATTTAGCATTCGTATTATTAATTAGATGGCAAATAAGGAAGCAGCTGTGGCAGGAGAGCTATTAAAAAATGCTTACCTTTATCAGCACTCTAATTCATTAAGAACTCTAAAAAGTAGAGAGCTAAAATATGAAAATTTTCTATATTAGTATTTATATATTGTTTAAATGCATATGGAGTATCACTATAAATGTGGCTCATAGGACAATAATTCAAGAAAGTGAAAATACTGCTTTTAAAATCATAAATCAGCTGTCAAAGGATGACTTTTCTTAATTAAGGGAAAAAAAAATGAGACTCCAAAAATACAACAAAAATAATCAAAAAGGAAAACCAGAATGTAATCATAGGGTTGGGAAATTTTTAAAAAAATCAAACAAGGGTGGATGATGTCTCATAACATAATTTGTCCCATTCTAGAAAGAACCTTTGACATTCTGGGGAAAAAAGGAAGGAAATTGTGAGAAGCAGAGAGATCCCAAGTTACATACCCTGGACTTAAAATTAGGAATATGGGTCAGGCAGGTGTTCATATTTTCAGTCAAATTTGATTGTTTTTTAATGAAATGGAATGATATGTGATGAGAACTTTTAATGGAAAAATCTGTGAAGTTGTAACACTGGACACTGGGTGTTTATTTTATAAATAGTCTCTTCTTTTCCTTGTCTGTAATTCAGTCTCTCTAGTCCCACCCATAACCCAATATTTTTCCTCTTTGCTATGAAAACACTTCATAAGAAAATAAAAAAACAAAAAAGCATGCAAGAAAATTCCAATACCTATTACCAGGGCTTATTTTCCAAATGTAAATAAAATGAAGAGTCTTGAGAACTCAGGCATCACGAAGAGTTTAGAGATCGCAGCCGTCATTGATGACATCTGCTGTGATGTTAGCAAGCAAAGATTTTAATATGAGAACCCAAAGTCCTCAGTTAATTTGCCTATCCCTTAAGCAGGTGAAATCATCCATGAGTGTCTTCCATCTGTTCCAAGAGGTCCCTATTTTGTTATGTCTTAGATGGGTGCACACCATCCAACTGTGACACAAACTCACAAATCAGCTGTCAGGTAGTTGTGACGACAAAGGCATAGGAAAGTAATCTCAACTTTGAAAACACTCTTACTTGTAAAAATATCAGAATCAAACCTTGTATTACTAAATGCTGTAGCTTATCGTTTACCTTATATAAACTCATTTAAATAGCAAGTTGTCTATTATGATTATTGCAATTGACCATTTAGGGAAGCCTTCTGATTATTTTGACCCAAAATACTCCTTATGATATACTAAATTTCACTGAGTTCCACACAATAAAGCACAGGTAGAAATGGAGAGAATAGATTACTTTCTTTTATATCTAATTAGGAAAAAAATCTCAATATTGCAAGATTATAAATAGTTTCATGTTTAACAAGCTCAAATAAATAATTTGGCAAGAAAATAAGTAGATATATCATTACAATAAAACCTGGAATAACAGAGATGAAATTGTGCTTCAGCTGAGAACAGCTTTAAGAAAGAGTTTTTGAGGGGGCTGGCCCCATGGCCTAGTGGTTAAGTTTAGCACGCTCTGTTTTGGTGGCCCAGGTTTGGTTCCTGGGTGCAGACCTACACCACACATCAGTGGCCATGCTGTGGTGGCGACCCACATACAAAATAGAGGAAGATTGGCACAGACGTTAGCTCAGGGACAATCTTCCTCAAGCAAAAAGGGGAAGATTGGCCATAGATGTTAGCTCAGGGCAAATCATCCTTAGAAAAAAGAAAAGATAGTTTTTCGAAAACAACTGATGGCTAATACTCCATTTTTGAAGATTCTTACACAATCTACCCATTGTTAAGGGTCTAGATAAATATCTCTGCTCTTTAACACTTCAGTGATTATTCCTAGCAAAGTTAATTATCAATTATCACTTCTAATTATTATCAATGTTGCCCTCACATACAGTTGATTTCTGTGCAAAACTGTTTTTACTTAATTACGTACTGTCTTGCATAACTCTTTTCTGAGTGGGATATTCATCTTTCTAATTAAATTACATAATCTGATCATAAGAGTATTGTTGCCTATGTTTAAACCTAACTATTTGAATCAGACAATCATGGATTTGAACCCTGGCTCATACACTTACTTTTTATGTGACCTTTGATTCTTTATTCTCTCCGGGCTTTCATCTTTTTACAGAAGCTGCTACAGTTAACATTACCTACCTCTAAGTATGTTGAAGACTGAATCAGATAAAGGATGTAAAGCACTTGTTACAGTGCCTTAAACACAGTAGCTACCTGATTAAAATTAGCTATTATTGTGTGGTTGCTATCAACTAAAACTTAGTCTAAGACCCTATTCAATAATGGTTCCAGGGCACTGTATGGTACATTTCACTATTTCCTGTTTGAAAACACTCAAAACAGTGCTGTAAAAATAGGATAGATAATCTAAAATGGTGTCAACAAACCTGATTTCCTTTATCAGCATATGAGCACTGAGAGATACCCAGTTGCTCTAGCCGGTCCCACTTGACATGACACCAAACATTCCTCAGAGACAGAGGAGAGCTGCCAGGGCTTCCTGCTCTTGCCAGTTGGAAATGGCTTTGATATGGTCTCTGTTTCCAGAACTCTGATACACTGTCTGCCCTCAGGGCTTTGGCAAGGTCTAGCCTCCTGTATTCTCCCAGCTGTTAGTATTTATTGCTGACTCTTCCTAGATACATCATGTCGGAGAGGAAAAGATAAGCGTGGAAGAGAGAAAAAACCTCTGTTTCTCCATAGCACCCCTACAGTGTCCATTTCTCCTAGGAATAGAGAGTAAAAATATGTGTATGTATTCTCTCCCAGCTTTTAATGGTTCTGACCAAGGTTTTGGCTGTCTACAATTAGAGCTCCTTCCTAGTGGCCCTTCCTCCACAGTTTCAGTTCTCATCCAAGCCCCACGGACACTGTTCCCTCCTCTTGCCTCCTGGCCAAATATGGTAATGTTTCTCTTTTCTAGGAGCCCTTAAGAGCCTCAGCAACCCTTATGGGTTTCCATAATCTTACCCACACCTTTTAAAATTCTCTTCATTAAATTCTCCTCATCCAAGTTGAGAATGTCGTTATATTCTCTTCAACTCAATTGAGTGTATCGGATCCTCTGCCTTGCCAGGACGCTGACAAACATCCATTATGTCTCACTGGGGCTATTTCAATGCCTTTCTTTGGTCAATTATCTTATCTCAAGTTATACCGGAGGATGGCATCCTCCATGATGCCACCATGGTGATTTCTTTAAACTTTCTGACTGACTCATTTTTCTATTGAAAATCTTTACATGGTACAATATCCCTGAGAAGAAAAAGTCCAAATATACACATTCCCTATTTCCTTTCTTCTTGCTACAGCAATGTGATGTGTATCGATGTGATGTTCAGAGCAATAGCCAGAAGATCCAGGTCTCTCTAACTACCTTATGACTGAGAGTTAATATAGCCCTGAGGGGTTGGGAGGGAGAGAACCAAAACACTGTGATGTATATAATTGTCCACTTCATCTGAATGCTGTCTCTGATCTCTTCTCTGAGCAGAATGGAAAATAATTTATTTCTAAAATCTAGAAAAAACACAACACATGACACAGCAGCTGCAATTGAGGCTACGACTAGGTTAAATTTGGGCCCGTCTATTGTCATTCTTCAGGATTTATCTGGTTTCTGCAGGGGCCAGATGGTAAATTTAATAGAGAAATGTTGAGAACCACCACCTCTGTATCTTTTAGACCCTAGAGTTGCACTGATGTCTGCCATCTCACCCCCTGAGGAGATACTACTTTTGACTTATTCTCTTGGGGATCAGCTACAGAAGCTTCCATTTAGTATCACTCTTTCTGATAGAGTAGAGTATCTTTCTGATAGAGTAGACATCTTACAGACCAAGAGCCTGCTATGGGAATTTCAACAACTACTAGGTAAGTCATGTGAAAGAATATATTACCTGGTCCCATCCAGGGGACCACTATGATGCTTCAGATCTCCAGGTAGTCGCATCAACTCAGACCCTCTGAAAAACAATCCTCTAAAGTTTGAGTATTCTCCTTTCCCCAAGGCAGTTATCCAGGTAAATGGCCGTGAGTCCCGCGTAGGGGAGATCTAGAGGAACCATTAGCGCGTGGTTTTGTGGTGGTGTTGCAGGGTTCTTCCTCCTGAAGATTGGGCCTCCTTTTTGGTAAAAGGCTTCTGGGTCTGAAAACAAGTTCAGGTCTGGAACCTGGGCAGATAATTGTAACTTTTTAGAAAACTACAATCAAAGGTCATCTATCTGATTTCTCCTATAGTATAAGCCAAGTAGTACCCTTTTTGGCTGCTTATATATTTTGCACCTATGAGCGATGTGTTCTGTGGGTTAGACAGTCCTCTTGGCTGCTAATCTAACCCTTTGCTCGTTATAATAATTGAATACATGTGGTTTTGGTGGTTAAGCACATTTACTAGGCCTCTATAGTTTGGGGGTTCTATCATCTCTAATTCTATTATTGTTCCTAGTTCAGTAACTGCCTCTCCTACAATCAGCCCTCAGTTACTGAGGAGACCAACTAAGGAACATTTGAATGATGCTGGTGACCCTCTCACAATCAGGTTTATGACGACCTTGGCAAATGTTGAATCCTTCAAGCCTTCCTGTAGAATGTAATCTTCTGGTGAGATTCCTGCCTTACATAGTAAAACCACTCAAGCAGTTCTACTCCCTCAAGCCTTTGAATCCTTTCTTCTATTGCCTGCAATGCAGACTTGAGCATTTTGACTTCTCTTAGCAGGTTCATTGTTTTTTCCAGCTTCAAGGAGCAATCCTCGTAGCCAGTTCATACCATCCCCCAGGGCCCTTAACAGGGTCTTAACATGTATAGCTTCAAAAATTTCTCCTAAATAAACAAATTCTGCCATATTCAATCTCATATTCTGGTACCCTGTATCAAGAATTCTCAAAATTAAATCCTACTTGTATTCCCCCAGCTACAGCTGGTCCAGGCTGACTAAGCCTTTTGAGATGATATCATCCTTTCCTTTCTTATGTTGGGGAAGAGGGAGAATCCCCCTCTGCCCGTTCCCTTAAGGTTCTTATGGCTGCCCAAATAATTAAAAGATAGATTAGCAGGAGAAAATAATATCAAGTTTAATAACATGTATACATGGGAGAAACCAGGGAAACTTGAGTTTCTCAACAAAATGGCAGAGATTCTCATCTTAAATACTATCTTCAGCAAAAGACACAGGAGGATGTTGTGGGGTGGTGTTTTGAGATTTCAGAGGGAAAGAAGACGATTTACATAGAGAGGGAAATGTAAATGTTTGTCAGACAATTCTTTGCAGAGCCACCTATAGAGAAAGTGGCGGGAGAGACAGAAACCACAGTAATCAAGAGTATGTAGATTTAAGTCCTCTCCTTCCGTCCTGATAAGAGTTTCCAGAGATAAGGCCATCCCCTGCCCCCCTTCCCAGTACAGAGAGGGAGATACCTTTACAAATGTAAATATTTACATTTGGTAAACAGAACTTTGGAAAAAATGGGCTCAGCAAGAACCCCCCCAGTCTGTCACTTTAAGGCGTAAGTTTGGGGAATGGTTAAAGTTTCCTTCAGAGAAAATAATCAAGGTAAAAAAGATATATTTCAGAGTGGCCAATTTTGATCTCCCACACATATGAGGCTCAGCAAACCCCAGCTGGGTTTAGCCACAACTTAATGTTAGTTATATGCCTGGTGTACAGCAGGGAAGGATGAGGCTGAGCTGAGGGGAAATGTGTTGCCTTATAGGACAGGGGCCACTCCATGCTTCAAGTTAGTATAGTATAGCTCTTAAAAGGGAGAGTGCTAGCTCTTAAAAGGGAGAGATGAGCCACTTTTTCAAGCTCCAAGGGTTCAGAGCAGTCTAGAGATTCAGAATTTCTCAGGCATCCACCTAGATGTACCCATCTTGAGGATCAGGGTTCCATTGTTTTCTAAACTTGCTTTTGAAACTGATATAACAGACCTTCCTTGGTTGGGCATTAACCATCTCCAGGGTTTCAACACTCTATCTGGTCCATGTCATTCTCTACACCCTTGCTATAGGAGATGAGACCTTGCACTTTGTGGAGGCTTAATTTTAATCTTTGTGAAGGAGAATCTATTTCAGTTTTTCTGTTAGTCTATTTGAACTGGACAAAACATATGAATCAATGGTTTTTAAGACATCACATGTCTTAAATCTCTGAAAGATAGCAAGCAAAGGAGATGAGCCCTATAGTTGTTGCGCGTTACTGCCTTAGAGAATATCCAGGCTGCATATAGCAAGAGGAGGGGGAAATGTGGGTGGAACCCTTGACTTTCTGAGTCAAGAATACAGAAATGAGTCTGGGAAGGCCAAAGGGGCTAGAGCTCACAGAGGAGAGTTCCAGACAGAAGGGAGCTGAAAAGAAAGAGAATTGCAGAGATGTGCAGGCTGGACCCCTCAAGTTTTCAGGTGTGTCCCGTCTGGGGAAAGAACCACCAGAAATGATGTGTAGCCCTCTATAATCAGAAACACACCAGAAAGGAATTTCTGAGGACTGTAGCTCAGATTAGCTAAATTGATACATTCAAAAGCCATCACAGCCAAAAGCCATTACATTTATATGAAATTGTCAAAAGTGCAAACTCATCTACAGTAACAGAAAGTAGGTCAATAGTTGCCTGGGGATTTGGTATGGGTTGTTGGGATGCAGGATTTAGGGATGAAAGTGAGCACAAGGAACCTTTTTGCAGTGATGGATGTATTCATTAATTGACTGTGGTCATGGTTTCACAGGTGTACACATATATCAAAACTTAAGTTGTACACTTTAAGTGCAATTTATTTTATTTAGCTTTAAAAGCTATAAATATATATTTCCAGCTGGTAAATCTCTAGGTTGCTGGCAAAGAAAGGAAGAAACAGACCAATTAAAAGTTTTTTGCAATCGTTTAGATAATAGAGGATGGTTTTGACAAGGCTTCAAGCCACGAAAATATTGAGAGCTAGATTTGGGGTCTACTTTGGAAATTGGGGATAGTTATGAAAAATTTTAGAAAGTTGTATAACTGTATACCGTTTATTCATTCAATAGATATTTATTTAGAGTATTTTCTGCCAGCCTAGAACAAGACACTAGGAATATGGAGTCTGCCATGACTTTCTGGGGACTTTTGCAAGCTGATAGTGATATAATAGATTTTAATAAGAACTACAGAGGAAAACAGCCAGGGAGTTTGGCTTCCAACACTGAAGTAAGCGAAATGTGAGAGAAAGAGAAGAACCCACTTAAAAGAGTCCTAAGGGAGACTGTAACTCCCAGAACTAGCTAGGATCCAATTAACACAAGAAGACAATGAGGCAATTTTTTTGGATAATGTTGAGGATACAGGAATTTTGTTGATCACAAAGAAGAGTCCAAAAGAACACAATAAAATGATCTGACAGAGAGAAGTAGGATTTTAATTTCACTCACGTGTGGAAGATAAACAAGCAAACACGTGGACAAGGAGAACAGATTGGTGGTTACCGGAGGGAAAGGGGGTGGGGGGAGGGCAAAATGGGTAAAGAGGTGCATATGTTTGGTGACAGATGGAACCTAGACTATTGGTGTTGAACACAGTGCAGTCTATATAGAAGCTGAAATATAACAACATACACCTGAAATTCACACAGTGTTATAAACCAATGTGACCTCAATAAAATAAAAAGCTGTAGAATTTTACATCAGAGAAGTACAGAATGTTAAGAATGAAGAGACACAGATAGAGGATATATAAAAAAGGGCTTAAAAAAATTCTATCTTCCACAATAATCAGAGGAATTAAAATAGGTTAAATAACATTAAAAGTAATATTTTCCTCTAATATATGTACTGCAGTTTTTGCAAAGCTAGGCTCTTCTTAAGTCAATGGTAAACTTTCAAATTAAAGAAAGAAAACAGCAAATAATGTAGGCAAGATTCTCTTCACTAAATCCTAAATAAGTATGAGTGAGAACCATATGCAAAACACAAAGAATAATCTATATCATCAATCTATTTTCCGTGCCCTTGATTTGACAGCTTCTGACAATAATCCTGAATTACCTGGTGACTTTTCAATATACATGTTCAATTACCTTTATCTATATTTAACTCTTGCCTGTTGATATCATTCACTTTAAAGAGTCTCAACCTGGATAATATTTGTCCGTATATCATGGATTTCCATTTTTAGTTTTTATACTTCTTTTAGTGGATGCAATAAATTAGTTGTATTGTTTTATTCACCCATGACTGCATTGCAATTCAAAGACCTTGGCAGCATTTTAGAATTACAGTGAAATCATCATGGGGACCAGATATTCATTGCCTTATTTTTCCAAACTCTCACTAATCCATACCCAGAAGAGAGGAACACACACATAAATAAATACGTTGAATATAAACATTCCATATTAACTATGTGGGAAAAAAGTAGTGGACTAGCATTGGAGACTGAAAAGTTAAAGAAGTAAAAATGAATAAACATAATAGTCAAACTTTTGCAATTTACTTTGTAAGTAGATGTAGACAGTAGGAATTTAGAAAATTTATTTTATAGTCCTGAAAGAAACTGAGAGATAGAAGACCCTGAGATTATCATTTTTCACAGATACTTCAACAAGAACTCTGGCAATGCTAAAGCCAGGAAGTGTGATAAATCTTTTATAAGTATTATTTTTTTTAAATCCAAGAACAGGAATGTTCATAATTTTAGTAAAATCAACAGGATAGTTACATTTGCTTTTATAGACTTTAAAAGAGAAAAAATGTTGCTTCAAAATAATGATAGTATATACTGCATTTTTACATATTAGAAAAAAATATAAATTTCTTTGTCCATTGAGAGCAGTTACAGTGTATTTTGGTTCTATCTGCAGATAACCAATTGCTAACAAGAACTGAGATCTGTCTCGGAGTTTACAATGTCCATATATCATCCTCAGAAATATCAGTTCACCTTCATTCTTCCAATCAATTGTATACATTTTACTGCCTTAATTATCAGCACTACTTGGTATATACCATTGCCAAATTTTTTTGATGTTACTATTCCAGTTTTTAAGCTCTGGATTCCTCTTCTTTTCAAGTTTTAAAAAAATATATGACCTCTCTATGCATGAGAATCCAGATACCATATTAAACCACTTATATGATAGTAAAGAAATAATGAATTAAGTTATTATGTTTGTCAATTGAATTAAACCAATGAATGTAATTGCCAGTACCCCTATCATAGCCATGGTTTGAAAAGTTATGGAGTACTTAATTGTTAGAGCCACTTAGTGGCTGAAGGAAAAATAGCGTCCCTTACAACATGTAAAGGCTAGATTTATAACATTATATAAATCATACCTGGATTTATTGGGCTGAAGCAAATTTGGACATACTTCAGTTTGTAGATTATCTCAATACAAATTAAAAAAATAAAACATTTTCATCTGGTACTATGTAAAGTTGAGATACATGATGTTGGAAATAAACATAAATGCCACTTCAAGGCAAATATATTTCCAAATAAAACTTGTGAATGGAAGTTGCTGTGTTTGGGTAACAATGCTTTTCTTTGCGGCCTTGGAACATCGTCATCACTGGACTGGATTCCATTATTTCATAAGTGTTGCAATGCTACTTAAACAGATGAACATCATTCCCCTTCATTCACATTGCTTTAGATAACGGCCAAACCCAAGAATTTACACATCCTTGAATTCACACATCTTTAAATTGCGTGATGTCCATCTCTTTCCAATAGTTAACAAAAATTGATGAATGAAAAATATGAGAGAACTTTTGAATATTCTGCTTCACCCGGGGATATACTTCCCTTTCACTATTTGGTAGTAACTATTTAATCTGTGAAATGTAGCTTGGAAATTGTGATTACATGAGCATGTTATAACCAGACTTGGAATTTTCTGGTGCCAGGAAATAATTTAAATACTATAAAAGTACATTTAAAAGCTTGAGAAATTCAGTGGTATTTATATCTTATATATGCCACTGGATTTTTTCTTAAGCTTCCTACATTTTCTTATCTCTTTTAGCTAATCAATTTATTAGTGCTGGAAAAGTATATGGGTGTTATCAATTGTAATTATGTTGGTTGTAAATGATGAATCAAGGAACCCCGAAGAAAAGAAGTGATAACCAGATCATGTGCAAGAAGCTTGACTATGGATGTGCAACTTTCTCAACCAAACTAAAACAAGGTATCCAGTCTTAATCAGACATTTGCATCCATTCAAGAAGAATCTCAATAGCAGAGGGCGGAAACTGTGCATGCAACAATAGTAATTTCTAATAATGACTAATGATATTTTGCTTGGAAAAGACAAAGTTATGTTGGAAAAAACCCTTTCATGTATTGCATGATCTTTGGAACTTTAAACCTTCTGGATATATGTGTTAATGAGAAATATATACATAAATGTGGACAGGATGGGGAACAAAACAATATGATGACTGGTGGAAATTAAATTTTGCCCCCAGCTACTCACTCCCTTTCCTGTGAGAGAATTATGCATCTTACCCCATTGCCGTGTGAATCGCTGGAGTGAAGTATACTTACTGTCCCTTGGTAGTGTCCTGTGTGGACTAGTCATACTTGGGTGAAATGGCAATTGCCAGTACTAAGGAGAAATGTAGGAGGAACCACATGTTTCTGCCATCTCCAGTCTATCCCCTATAAAGAATACTTTGTCCCAAATAGCTTCGTGTCCCTTCTGTTGTGCATGAGAAGTAAACTGAGATGTTTGGAGTCATTAGTTATGTGTTATTCTCGCACAATCTAGTAAAAACTAACTAGTGCAAAAATTGATTCCTACAAGAGGGAATCTTTCAATAACAAAACGTCTAAAATAGGTGGCATTGCCTTCAGGGCCTGACAGTGGGGAAGGAGAAAATTGTTATTGGAGGCTAGGAAAACAATTTTCCATATTATAAAATTGTGAAACATTTGTTAAAACTCGCATGAATAACTTGGAAAGGAGATTCTAGGCCTAATAAATCTGTTGCTTTAGGCAAAGACGGGAAACTGAACATACATTGGATGCTATTGTCTTAGTTAAAAAGATTTTAAAAGCAACGTGTCAAAAAAGAGTTGCTGTTTGCAATCAGAACTGAGAAGGAGCATAGAAGGCCCCCCAAATTTGGAATTTGCAGGGTTGAAACATGGAACAGTTTTCCATCTTCAACTTATTAAAGACAAAATTAAGACAAACAGGCTCCTGATGAATATTGTTACTGAAAGAATTTTTCAATTTTGTCTTTAAACTATTGTAGCTAAATAAAATGGAAAGATGGATAGATGTAAACCTACAGTGGTTTTCTAAGGTTTTTAAGATAATCTCCAAACTTCTGAATATAGCTTACAAATTCTTACATGATTCTGCCCTTGCTTATTTTTTAGTCTTCTTTTCCCATATCCCTGTTCCTGGGCACTCTAATATTCAGCTAAAATAATATTTCACTTTTCTTCACTATCTCAGGTAGTTTTGTCTGATGCCTCTGTCTGTAATATTCTGTCTGTAAATTAGTTTAATTCTACTCTGTTAGAAATCAGTTCCTTCATGAAAACTGACATACCCAACTCTCAAGTTATAGACCTACAGCACACTAACCTGCCCCATTCACAGAACTTAATCACAATCATTTGTAAATACCTGTTTACTTCTCTGTATTTTACCATTGGGAGGCAGCTCTCTACTGTTCTCTCACAGTTCTATATGCTTTTCTGGGTATATTAAGAAGGTAAGGCCTTGAGTGCTTCTTATCTAAGCCATTTCTTGGAGTTTACAGTGAGCAACCTTGAGGAATGAAGTATTGTCTCTTTCTGGAAAAAGCAACAATTTTGTTTACTCCTTCTTGTAAAGGGCAAGTTCTCCAAGCTCAGCCCTTTACTCCTGTAATGCAACCCACTGGGTGAGCAGGCATCCATCTGGTCCCACAGGACACAGGAGATGAAGGCAGCCAATGCACACCTGATGATAATGGCGCTTACTCTACCATGACTAATACAGTTATTCAAAGCCTTGGGCCTTCTGCCACCATCCATGAAACAGTAATAGGCTAATTTAACACCTTGCATATGGGATAAAATCAAAACCCACACCCAACATTTACTACTAAAGTCTAAGTCATATAAGGGGAAAGATATTTAAAATTTTTCATCATTGGAACATAACAAAATACAGTTTGCATTAATAATTGTTCAATAAATTGAACTATTAATATATGGAGATGTAGATAGATGTAGTATATATAGACTCAATGTTGGGTTGGACAAAGGGCATAAGAAAACGAAGCAAGGAGAACTGAGGAAGGTACCATATGAGATTCATCGCAAGTTACCCAGTTGGGTTTGATTTTGGATGGCTAAATGTTAATATTTAACTGTATGATGTTATCACTTATTAATATTCTTTTCATTTTTAAAACTTTTTTCCTAAACTTTATCTCATGTCATCTCTACAACATGTGAGTTAGACAGAATATTATTTTCAAAGGAGGAAAACAAGTTCCACAGAGGTTAAGTGACATACTTTAAATTAAACGATTCACGAATCCAGTTTCAGGCCTATGGCAAAAGAATTTTAATTCCTCCATATGTAGATGATATAAAGAGCACACTAAGCTTTGCATAGTGAATTCCTTCAAATTGGAAATTTCAGAATTTCCAAATATTGATTTATATCACCTATTTTTATTACTTTAACATCTAGAAGAGTGATGTCAAAATCTATATTGATAATTATCTGTAGTTTTTTATTATTTTAGATTTTATTTTATTTTGCATTTACCCCAAATCATCTCATATTCAAATTATCCAAAATCAAATTCAATATCTCATTATTTCAAGTTATCTGTTGCTTATATTTGATATAAACTAATGACTTCATTAAAATTTCAGTTTGAAAGAAACATTTAGTGAATAACTACTATATGCAAAAGAATGTTATATGTTTTAAACATATTTGATAAAGAAGAAAAAGTCCTTAATCTAGAGAGTTTACCACCTGTCCAGGCCCCCTCAGTAGCATCATCTGCCACATCTCCTCGGTTCGGCCTTTGTCCCCCATCCTTGACAAATCTGTTCCAACCACTGCAGTTTCGATTCCACTGTCTCTGTTTAGAATTTTATCATGTTTCCAATCATTATTTTACTAGACTTTTTCTGACTAGACTATCTGATCACAGTCACTCTTACATATAATTCCATTTGCAGGCTCCAAGGGTCATTTTCTTGAAATTAAAACTCACCTGTGTCTACTATCAGAGGATAATGTCCAAAGATACTTTATGATCTGAATCACTTTTCTGCCTCAAATGATGATTAAAATTTTGATGAAAAATGACAGAAAGACACCAGCAGATAAGAAAAAATAAAAGTTCCCTTACTATAATGATAATATTGATAAATTAGAACAGTCATAGCAGCCAACATTTATGTAGTGCTTACTCTGTATCAAACACTAATGTAAGCATTTTTAATGATTAATATATTTAAACCTCAAAATAACTCTAGAAGTGTGCATTATAATTATTATTAGCAGTAGTAGTAGTAGAAATAGTAGTAGTAGTATTTGCATTTCCTAGAGGAGAAAACATTGGTAAGGAATGCTATTTGTCTGTATAAGGGGTAACATAGTTCAGTAGACACATGTCTTCTTTGTTAAAGGCTCAAGATCCCCTCGCCTTAAATTCCCTTGACAGCACACACACATTGAGTGGAATGAGAATTCCATCAGGTGTTTATAAGAAACTCAACCTGTGTTATTCGTTTTTTTTTTTTTTAAGATTGGCCCTGAGCTAACATCTGTCCCAATGTTCCTCTTTTTGCTTGAGGAAGATTGTCCCTGAGCTAATGTCTGTGCCATTCTTCCTCTATTTTATATGTAGGATGCTGCCACAGCATGGCTTGACGAGTGGTGTGTAGGTCTGAGCAGGGGATCCCAACCTGTGAACCCCAGGCCACCAAAGCTAAGCGCATGAACTTAACCACTACCCACATGACCCGCCCCCTGTGTCATTCTTAAAGTGTTAGAGAGGAGTGGCTTTGTACTCCTGGTCTATTATTGTGAGAGGCCTTTAGGGATTCTCACTACTTGCCAGCCTGGTGTGGGAATGTGCAAGTCATAATCAGTTGACATGACTGTTCACCATAAGCACCTCTTGCGTGGGAGATATTCACATCTATTCTCCTCCCCTACATGAACAACTGTCCAAATCAGTCCTAGCCTAGTCTAAAGCAAAGACTACAGGCTGGTTTGCTGCAGGTCATCTCCAAGCGTTACTGGAATCTGACACTTGCAACCCTGGAAAGATTTCAGGCCTGCTTTATATCCCTGTACCCACAAAACTGAAGTCCCTCACCCTCTTGCCACTTCCAACTGTATGGTATTTGTCACACAGGCTTCCTGGGGCTCTAACGAACTTTCCCAGCAAATGCCAAATCATCATGCGGTGCTTTTAAATTTCCTGTTCTCCATTTGGAGTTCTGTTTCCTCTTGTTTTCTTAGAAGAGATCTAATTATCTTAAAGATAAAGTACACCCATAATTAGTCAGGCAATTTCTTCTCTGTCTTCCCATAGAACTGTTTTTTAGTTAATCACATCCTTTAACACAATGGATTGTAATTATTCCTTCAAGTGTCTTTCTCAACAACTAGAAAAGGATCTCTTCAAGGCAAGAGTCATTTCTCATTGATCTTAGTACCCTGGTTCTTATTATAGCTCTGGGCATATTTTAACTTTTCACTAAATATTTGGCTAGTCATTGTATTAGTGGATTATTTGTTTAAACATTATAGAAAATCTGCTAGAAATTCAACCATCATGAGTCAGAGTATGATTCCACATATTTTGGTGGAAGTTTGGAAGGTTGTTTTTTGTTTTTTGTTTCAAATATATTGTTTCTATTTAATTTTCATGATGATAATGAGGATTAGATAAAAGAAAACAATTATTTTTTATTCTATAATGAAAACATGCCTTTAAAATATAGTATATATTGACTATTTTAAAATTTCTTTGTTCTGTTGAAATTTGGTTGCATTAAATATTTTCTAAATAAAACAGTTAGATAACTATAAAATGTAGGAAAAGAATATTCATCAATGATATGACCTCAATCAATTTGACACAGGTGCAATATCTCCCATGCTGACACTATAGTTAAATTTCTACTATATAAATATCCTTAGGAAATTTAAAATTTGTTTAACAACTCCTATTAGGAACTTATGGAAATATCAGATAATAAAGTCTATCAGGAATATTTTCCTATTTATTTTAGTCAATCCCTTCTGAATTATTACTCACACCAGTCTCAAGGCAATATATCTGAGTAGAATCATCCTGTTTTAGGAAATAGGAGAATTTAAAAGATTAATTGGCATGTCTGGATTTAGATGTGTTAAGTGAGGGATTGGATGGAAATTTGTTTGCTTTTAAAAATATGCCATTGGTGGATCCATTTCTGAATCAGTGCTCTAAACACTATTTGTACTCTAGATTATTTTCCTTGGTATTTCAGATCTGTCTTGACGCGATAGTTTCATAGCATTAGAAAGAATCCTTCTGATCAGGATTTAGTTGTTTAACGTCCAAGGAGTACCTGACCTAGAAAGAGAGAGACTATAACTCAATGGTTATGAACTTCCTCAAGCATAGCATGAATTGAGTTCAAATACTGAGTTCTATAGAGAAAGATACTTTGTTTCTATATATCTGTTTCTCTATTTGTAAACATGGTACCTTTCCCAGTGTTGTTTTGAGGATTAACAATAGTTAATATTAATTGAGAACTTATATGATCTCCTTTAATTATATTTTAACAAGATTCATGTGAAGTGGGTACTATTATTATTCTCATTTTATAGATGAGGAAACTGAGGAATTTAACAGTTGAAGTCATATGTCCAAAGCAATGTAGCTAATAAACAGAATGACTGGAATAGGAACCCAGAACATTTGGGCCTCACTCATTTTAAAAATTGATGGAAATTATCCAGTAAGCATTCCAAAATAATAATTATTGTGGTCATTATTACTACTGAAACTAGTCTATTTAAACTGGCTAAACTTAATAAGAGAAAATAACAAAAGATCTTTCCTCCACCACTGTGTTCTGTTGGATCCTCTCTGTCTGCCCTTTGAGAGGATCTAGACTTAGAGGTGTCTCACCACTTTACAGGTGGTGTTGGGAATATAGTGATCCCCGGCAGAGCTGCGCCCCGGCCCCGGCTCCCTGCGCCCCAAGAAGGCAGCTGGTGGCCGAATCCACAGATGCTGCGTCTGCACGTACCCTTCTCTGGCCGGAACTCCTCTAAGCCCTGTGCTGCAGACAGGCTGCGGCAGACTCTCCGGACCCCAGCTCCTCCTCCCCTGAGCACTGAGAGCTTTCAAATCACTACGGAAACGCATATGCCATGCCGGCACAACTCCAAGGGTTCTGGGCTCAGCGGAGGTTCGCATCTGATTCTGGTGTAAGCACTAACGGTTTAAAAACTCCATCATGCAGAGAAGCATCCTTACTGAAGCCGAAGATACCAAAGGAGAGCAAGAACTAGTAAAGGAAAAAAAAGAGAGAGAGAGGAGGACCTCTTCCGAAAAGCAGAACAAAATGGAGCTCTCCATGAAGCCATCAAGATTTATCTTAGGACGATGCAATGTGTAGCTGATTTAGAGTCCAGTATTATTTATACTCAGTCTCCAAATGATGATGTTGGAAAACTACTAGGTGGAAGATGATAATGATAGCACGGTGGCATATCTGTTGTCCTAATTCCATCAGCGACTCACATGTCAGGCGTCTGTGCTCCAGCTGGGTCAGCCCGAGCCTGAAAGCGGGTTCGGCCTCACACCTGGTGCAGGCTGCCGGTGGAGATCCCTGCGCTTGTTCCTGGACCCGGCATTCCTAGTGATTTTGACTTCAGATCGTTGGAACAGGTGCCAGTGGTGTTCTCCTTCCTGAGGCCCTGCAATCTGGTATTTGGGCAAGTCGAAGCTTTAGGGCAACAGTTTTATAAACTCTTTGCTTACATTTTCTGAGATGATTCTAGAACAGACCTGTATTTGGATTGATGAGATGTATATCATCAAAATTAGATATACACTTCCAGGCAAACACTTTCTATTATTTCTATAGAGCTTGACATGACGTGGAATATTACAAGATATATAAGATGCTGCTTTGATGATAAGGTGATGATGATGACATCCCTGTGGTTTAAGAAGAAGAGAAGCAACTGATTCAGTTTACTGGGTCATTATTATTTGTCACAAGTTACAAAATATCACACCAAAGTATTCACTATGAAACTGAGAAAAAAACTTATGTCCAGTTGCCACAAATCCAGTTTGTTGTTGTTGTGATGGACGAAGGGGATCAGAATTTTCAAGTAGGAATACAGCTGGGTTCCAGTGGCCAATGGAACTTCAACCAGCTTGTCTCGGCTATATCATGCTTGTTACGTTGCCTGTGTATCCACCACTGCGACTGCAGGAACCACTTTTTATTTTTTTTTAATTTTTTGTTTATTGCAGTAACATTGGTTTATAACATTGTAAAAATTTCAGGTGTACATCATTGTACTTCTATTTCTGCATAGATTACATCATGTTCACCACCAAAATACTAATTACAACCCATCACCACACACATGTACCGAATTATCCCTTTCACCCTCCTCCCTCCCCCCTTCCCCTCTGGTAACCACCAATCCAATCTCTGTCCCTGTGTGTTTGTTTATTGTTGTTATTATCTACTACTTAATGAAGGAAATCATGCGGTATTTGACCTTCTCCCTCTCACTTATTTCACTTTGCATTATACCCTCAATGTCCATCCATGTAAAGGTACATGCACCCCTGTGTTCATTGCAGCGTTATTCACAATAGCCAAGACTTGGAAGCAACCTAAGTGCCCATCAAGGGACGAATGGATAAAGAAGCTGTGGTATATATACACAATGGAATACTACTCAGCCATAAGAAACGATGAAATCCAGCCATTTGTGACAGGAACCACTTTTGAGATCAACAAGAGATATATAATACCTACTTGTTCTTTGCCAAAGTGGAAATTATACTGAATTATCAAGAGAGTCTCTTTAAAACATTTATCTCTATTCTCATGCAATTCTTCCATGACTAAAAGTGTAGAGCAAAAGAGACCTTAAATTATAAATTTAAATCGATTTTTAATTGTTGGATTTTAAGAAGACTATGTTGATTATTTGCTTATTTACAGGATCTGTTGATTCTTGAAGTGTTCTGTTTTGAAATTATTAGTTGCTTAAGCACATTTATGTTATGAAAAACCTTGTGGCTCTCATCAAATCCTTTTTCAAGAAGATAGATGAGCAGTTTTCTGTCAAATCAGCACACTCCTAGTGATCTGCCCGGTCACCACCATATTTATATGTGTCAGAGTAGAGCTGTAATGCACAAGCACTTTCTTTTATGGGAATCAACTCTAGGGAAGATGGAGTATTGTCTATCCAATTGCTCCACTCCACTTCCTCTGCCCCTCTCCCTGTCTTCTGCCTATGTTGCTTCAGGGTCAGGCAAAGAGGGAAAGTGAAAGAGGTACACCACACACACACAGAAACACACACTCACACACACACAATTTCTCCCAGGGATTCTCTTGTTTTCAAACTCATTTGGCTGAAGTAGGAGGCAGTTGATACGTACAGCAGTCACTACTCCTATACATTCCTTTTAAAAAACGCTTCTCTCTAAAAAATCTCTGGTGTTCTCGTATTCTCTTAGGAATGATGGCCATACATATGCCATTTTTTTTTCAATGTCAACCAAAATTCCGAGACAACAGGAACATTTACAATTAATATGCAGTTTTATCATCATCATCATCTTTATAATTTTTATGTGAACTTCAAAATTCCTTAGCAACAGCTGTTCTGGAACCATACACAATGCAGGAGATCTGGTGGAAAGATAATTATATTTTAATACAACACCTAAAATTTTAGTATGTCCAGGATACTGGTAGTATAAATCAGAAGAAGTCGTTCCCTTCCTAGGGAAGGAAAAACTGCCAGATCTCAGTAATGTGGTCTACATGACAGTATTTTAGCTACCATTAATGCTTTCCTCTTTTTTTTTTTTTTTTTTTTGTAGAACCAAAGAATAATTTGAGAATGAAACTGTAGTGAATAAGATTTTTAAGATTTTCAGCTAGTTTTCTGAGTCTAAACAGTATAAAAACAAAATGTATATAAATATTTTAGGTCACAATGTGAACAAACAGCTTAATATATTTGGTCATATGCTTGCATATAGCATAAGCAGAAGAGTCTAGATTTTAATCTCTCCTCATTTATTTTGTATTTTTTCAATGCTTATAACATGGATATATACATATAGAGAGATAGATAGATGATAGATAGATAGATAGATAGATAGATAGATAGATAGATAGGTCATATATATGTTAAGTTCTGGGAACCAAAAGTTGCATAAGGAATACTCCTACCCTCAAGTTGCTCAATTTCCAGGGTGGGTTAAAAACAATATTAGCATGATAACATATGGCATGTTCTTTAACAGATTATGTACACATTTACTTCTTACTGCTTTATGTTATTTTACGTTATGGTATTGCCAAGAAACCTCACTGTTCCAGTTTGTTTTTCTTGTATCTTATTCAATTGATTACTTAAATATTTAATGAATTTGTACTGTGTACTCTGTAGCAAATAGGAAAATCTGTCCTCAATTTTCATAGGGCACGCAGCCTTGGAAAATTCAGTGTCTATTAAAACTGTGCCAAAATGTCTTGTGTTTACATATCAAATGGAGTTAGGTTAAGTAGGCCTGGCCAATATCTTGAATAGTTGTCAGGTATTTAAATGTCATGTGGGACTTAGAACAAATCTTTGATTTGGGGGAAAGTTCTATATCTTGAAAATTTTCTAGCATCCCTGTCCTCAGACTGACTACAAAATCCAAGTGATATCTCCAAACTATCCCTACAGATTTCTGAAGTGCACCTCAGGAGACAATTTTTTCCTGCTGAGATCCATTGCACTTCTGTTGTAATAATGGTTGTTGTTTACATTCAGTAAACACATTTTACAAGGAAAGAAAAGTCAGATTTGCATTTCCTTGTTCCTAATAAGAGGTTCAGGTATGTTAAATTCTCTTCCAGGTTTCACCATCAAAACAAAGAAGGTGCTTCTGAATAATATCAGACACCGCAGATAATCAGTGGTTACTGTGCACCCAGCTGACCATACATTTAGGGATTTTCACATCTAATCTTTTACTTTGTATGAGGTCAGTTAAATCCAGTTTGAAATTTGGGGTTATTTCAAAGTTTTAGGTGAGACCAAATATAGGTCACTTCCAGGAGAAACTTAGCTTTCTAAACTATGCATAGTCTTTCTTTACTCTCCCCCTGCACCCCTTCCTTCGTATACACACCAAGATCCTTCACCCCAGAAATCAACTAAAGCGCCACCACTTTTCTGAGAATGAGTAGACAACCTCCTCTCTTGTTCTCAAAAAGTAGCAGCACTGTCAGGTGGTGGAATAAATGGGGTTTACCACTAGATTGTATGTATACATATATATATATATATATATAAAATTTAAAAATATATATTTATGTAGGAAGAATTTAGGGTTATATGAGATTTTCTTTAACTACTTGGTGGGACATTAACAGTTTTGTATATTATGTCTTCACCTTTTCAAAGGCCAATCAAAACTTTATGGCATGGTTTGGGCCTAAAAATTCAGAATACTTTTGTAATTTCACATAAGGTAAATTTTGATAGAAGTAGAGATTTATATCCATAATTTAAGGGTCCTTAGCATGATTAAGCATGTTTGAAATCAATCATAAATTAGAAGATCATGAAATGCAATTTAGGTCATATGCTAGTAATATTTTGGCTTAAGCTACAGATTAAGATGTTTGGAGATCAAATGTAATTTCTAAAGAGAATTGACTCATTCCAAAAATAGAACTCATTAGTAATGGAAATAAAAGATCATGATTTCATTAAAGAAAACATTAAAACATTTTTGCACAACTGAAAACTAAAATTGATTTAATGTATCTTTTTTCCCTTTTGTGATTCTACTGGGAGAGGAATATAATATATCATTTCACAGCCATATACCCACAAAATTACTTTCATGCAAGAAAGCAAAGTTGTCTTCTCAATAAGTGAAATAACTTTATAACTGTTGTATTCTGCTGGTGAACCATTTCACCTATTCTTAGAGTTGCTAAGAAAGGTTGTATCAGGACTGAATAGAGATGTAGATCCAAATTTGATTTATCATCAGAATAGCTTTCAAAATATTCAAAATCACATTTTATATCTTAGCAAGTATTTAATTAATTTATAGTAATGAATATAGCATGTTAGATCTTTATTTACTGTGTTTAATCTAAGGTGCCATAGTAAAATTAGTGAAGTTAAATTAAATGCAATAATATACTTTCATAATTTCCCCAATTCTAATTTCTTTAGTAGATTTGCATGTTAAACATCTAATGTTAACATAAGAAAACAAAATAGTAAAACTGTTTCTGTAATGCAGATTTTTAAAGTGAAATCTATTTAAAATCAACTATACATAAAAAAAATTATCCCAATAATTCTGAAAACGTACATATTTGAATTTACCGTTTGCTTCTAAAAGTAATGCTTTGCCCCTAAAGTGAATTGTTGACGTGACAATAGATGCATTTTGAGTTGCAAAAAGATAAGATTTTTTTTCTAGTTTTTGCTTTCGTTCATTTTATTTAGAATTATAAACATAATTTACCACTCAAGAGGGCAGTTTCTCTCTCTCGCTGAGTTTTATTTAGCATTTTGCACAACACAGTGGCTGAAAGTGTAAGAGGATTTATAGCTCAACACTACCAGTTACTGGCTGTGTAACTTGAGCAAGTTATTTAACTCTCTGTTTCAGTTTTATCCATGGATATCAGGAATATGGATTTTATCAATGAATATCTAAAATATATCATCATAATGTCACCGACTAAGTGCCTGAAGAAACTCAAAGGTGGGTTTGAAAGCAATTAACTGTTTTTACAAGTTGTTTCTTTTCCTTTTGTGTGTTAGGGAGATGTAACCACCAACCATCCTGAAACTGACCAAGCCTCACCACAAGAGCTATGCCGGTGACCTTTGCCTGATTTTTAATGCAAAGATCTCTCCAGGAGGAGCTTACGCCTCATTATGTGGAAGCATGTTTTCCAACTGAGCCTGTGCAAGCGAATACCCGCCTCTCCCTTTTGAATATTCCCTCCCCAACTGAAATAAAAGTTCCTGCTTCCCTTTGTTCGGGGACGCCATGACCTTGGAAATGATTCCTCATGGCCTCCTATTTGCTGCAAATACACTTTACTTTGTGAGACAACTTCCACTGGTGTAGAGTCTTATTTAACTCACCAGAAGGCGAGCCCATCTGGTTAGGTAACAATAATAGTGGCCTTCTTGTGCTTGGGAACACTAGACAGCACTTTACCATTAGGCTTAGGGGCCATTTTAAACAGTGAAATCACCAACAAAAAGCACAAAAATGTGAAAAACTGGCACTAAATAGACCAAAAAAGGGACACTTGCTACAGTATAAGAGCTGAGACAGGAAACAGAGCATGGTTTGTTCATCCTCAGCTAGGAAAGTGTGCAGAGAGTGACTCAATTTTTTTCCCCTCCGTGCATGTCCATGAATAACTGTGCAAGCACCTCAAGAATTGACCTGTTTTACAAATAAATTTTAGTAAGTAGATGAATTTGCAAATAGGTAAGCTGCAAATAATTAGGATCAACTGTTATTCTGTAGGAACAAGTAGGATTGAGATCATTATATCCATAGGTCCAAGTAACCCTAAATTAAATAAAAGAAAAGCAGAAAAATGAAAGAACATTGCTTCTAGTATTGATCCACCTGGTATTTACTTTGCTTAACCTTCCAGTTGATGTTAGCAAGTACTAATTCTGAGATTGAGTTCTCTATAAGGTCCACTGTTCCAGAGGCAAAGCTCAATGAAACAATATTACCTTTCTGTCTTTTAACTGAAATACAACCAGGAACATATATGGTCACCAATTGATTTAGAAACAGTAGTCTTGGAGTGGGGGTTCACTAAAAGGCCCCTTTAACTATTATAAATTGGCCAAACTTCCTCTGACATTTTGGAAAAAATTAATGTTGATATCACCTCCTTATCAGGACACTTTGGACTAATTTCCAGCTGAACATAACCAGACCTGAAAGAGCATATAATGTTTTACACCTACAAGAATGAGATGTTACTTTAACAAGGGCATTCAGTTTTCTTACTTTCTTAGTTTATTACTCAGTAATGAATCTGCCTGTTTTCTCCATTTACTCAGATGAAAAAAATCAGGCATTCCAAAATAAGACAGCACTGAATATTTGTAGTTGTAAAAAATAATTAAAGCTCCAACAAAATAATTGATTTGGGGTTTGGCAATGAGATTTTAGATATAAAATCAAAAGCATGATATAATCCGTGAAAGAAAAAATTGATAAATTGGACTTTAAAAAAAAATTAAAACTGTTGTTCTGTGAAAGACTCTGCTAAGAGAATGAAAAGATAAGACAGACTGGGAAAAATATTTGCAAAACATCCATTTGATAAAGGACCTGTATCCAAAACATTCAAAGAGTTGTTGAAATTCAAAAATAATAAAACAAGTCAATTTAAGCATGAATAAAAGAGGAGATTCTTTTGTTAAAGTACGTAGACAGATATTACTCCTTTCGAATGTAGGTTAAAGGATTTCCTTTCAAAGAATATTTTTGAAATGCGTTGGCTATGGCTACATCTTCCCTCTCCCTGCTTGTTTTTTTTTTTTTAATCCTGGTGATATGGTAGATTATTTTCATTGATTTTTTTCCAATGTTGAACCAGCCTTGCATCCTTGAAATAGACCTCACTTGGTCTTGAGGAATCATTCTTTTTATATATTGTTGATTTCTATTTGATAATATTTTGTTAAGAATATTTGTGTCTAATTATGAGGTATATTTGGCTTTACTTTTTATTTTCTGTGCTGTTTTGTCTGCTTTTGGTATCAGGGTAATATTAACTTCCTAAAATGAATTGAGGAGTGATTCTTTATTTTCTATTTTCTGGAAAAGATTGTGTAGAAATAGTGTTAATTTGTGTTTAAACATTGAGTGGAATTCTCCAGTGAAACTATCTGGGACTGGAAATTTATTTTGGGCAAGTTTTAAAATTACAAATTCAATTTCCTTAATGATTTAGGACTATTCATCTCTTTCATGTTGGGGGATTTATAATAGTTTATGTTTTTGGAAGACTTGGTCAAATATGTTGTCAAATATATGTGTGTGCAGAGTTGTTCCTAGTATTCCTTTATTATCCTCCTGATGTCTACAGGTTCATATGATATCTCCTATTCCAATTCTGCTGATTTGTATTCTGCTGATTTGTGTCTCTCTTCCCTTCCTTTGTCAGTCCTATTAGAGGTTTGTCAATTTCATGGATCTTTTCAAAGAACCAGCTCTTTGTTTCATTGACTTACTCCATCACCTTTTTGCTTTCAATTTCATTGATTACTGCCTTTATATTTATTATTTCCTTCCATCAGCTAGTTTTGGATTTCTTCCTTTTTTTTTTTTTTTTTGCTCTTCTTTTTCTAGGTTCTTGAAGTAGAAGCCAGAGAATTGGCTTGAGACTTTTATTCTTTTTAATGTGTGCATTTAGTGTTTTAATATCCTTCTCAACCCTGTTTTAGCTTTGTCCTCAAAATTTGGTATGTTGTATTTTCACTGTCACTCACTTGAATGTATTTTATATTTCTCTTAAAGTTTTCTCTTTAATACATTAATGAAATAGAAATCTGTTATTTAGATTTCAAATGTTTTGGGATTTTCTTGTTATCTTTTGTTATTGATTACTAATTTAATTCCACTGTATTAATATGTCAAAGGATTCCCTTTAAGTGTGTTCTCTACTTTTATGATTTCAATTCTTTTAAATTTGTTGAGGTTGCTTTATGGCCCAAGATATGGTGTATCTTGTCAGCAGTTTTGTGAACATTTGAAAACAATGTGTCTTCTGCTCTTTTTCATGTAAATGTTTTGAAAGGAGTATTAAAATCTTTAAATGCGGACATCTGAATTTCTCCTTTCGCTTCTATCAGATTTTGCTTTGCATATTTTGCAGCTCTATTGTTGGACGGATGTCCATATAAATTTTCTATATTTTTATGATGGATTGACACTTTTATCATTTGCAATCTCTCTCTCTCTCTGTAACCACAGACCCACTAAGACCGGTTCGAACTGACCCCATCTCTTATTAACGGAGTGATTAAGATTTGTTTTTCAGAAAATTTGTAGTCACATAGCCAGAATATGCACAGAAGAGGAAATCTTGACCTGAAATGATGCTGGAACCACAGATTTTCCACTGCCACAGAACCAAAGGACCAGGACGTGACGGGAACTTGGAAGTCAGACACTCATCAGAGGTGAGGGATCCATTGTCTAGGAATATCCAGTGTTAAAACCCCTTCCACACCTCACCATAAATGTTTAAAACCTTACCATAAGTATTTAAAATCTTACCATAAATGCTTAAAGGCTGCCAATCAAAACCTGCCGCACTAGCATTTCTGAGTACCAGCATCTTCTCCCTAACATCTTAAATTTTGCCTGTAATCCTGAATTGGGGAGACAGATCTGAGGGCTTACTCCTCCTGTATCCTTGCAAATTGATCTTGCAATAAAGCCGTTTCTTTTCTCAAAAGCCAATGCCATAATAATTGGCTTTTTATGCACATCAGGTAGGAGAACCCCATCTTTGTGCAATAACATCTCTTTATCTCATTCTCTCTCTCTCTCTCCTTCCCCAGGAATTTTCTTTGCTCTGCATTCTAATTTATTTGATACTGATATAACGATTCTTATTTTCCTTTGATTAATATTTGCATAATGTATATTTTCCCATTGTCTTACTTCAACCTGAGATGTAATTGTCTTTGAAGAGAATTTCTTGTAAACAGTATATAGTTGGATCATACTTTTTAATCCACTCTACCAATATCTATCTTTTAATTGGTACATGCAGACCATATTACATTCAATGTGATTATTGATATATTAGGACTTAAGTCTGCATATATATGTGTATATATAGTGTGTATATTGTTCCCTAGTTCCTCCTGTCTATGTTTTATTTTTCTTGACTGCTTGTGAGTTACTTACTTGAGCAATTTTTTTTAGAGTTCCATTTTGTGTCATTTATATGGTTTTGGAGTGTATTTCTTTGTATAGCTTTATTAACGATTGTTCTAGGTATTACACTATATACACATCACTTATCAGTCTACTGCTGTCCTCATTTACCAGCTTGTTTGAAGAGTTGAAGCCTTACTTCACTTTATGTGCCTTGATCCTCCCTCTTTTATGATTGTTTTAAATATTTCCTGTACAAACATAGAACCACATCAAGTAGTATGATAATTTTTGCCTCAACCATCAAAAGTAATTTAGAAGACTCATGAGAAACATAAGCTTTTGTATTTGTCAATATTTTTGCTAATTTTGTTCTTTCCCCTTTCCTGATACTCCAGTGTTTCTTCTTTGAGCATTCTCTTTCTGTTTAGAAAACTTCCTTTAGCCATTCTTTTAGAGTACATTTGCTGGTACTCTAGTTTCTCTTAGTTTTCCTTCATCTGAGAATGGCTTGATTTCCCCTTCATTCCTGAAGGATATTTTCACTGGAGGTTGGATTCTGTTGATAGTTCTTTTCTTTCAGCGCTTAAAAAACATTGTGCCTCTTCCTTCTGGCCTTGTGGTTGCTGATGAGAAATCCACTGTCATTCTAATTTCCTGTCCCTATAGTGTCATTTTTTTTTGACTGTTTTCAAGATTTTGTCTTTGTCTTCAGTTTTCAGAAGCTTAATTATTAAGTGTCTTGTTAAGTATTTCTTTAGGTTTATTCTATTTTGGGTTCACTCACCTTCTTAAACCTATAGTTCTTTTTTTTTTGGTGTTTTTTCCCAAAATTTGGGAAGTTTTCTACCGTTCTTTGAGTACTTTTTTAGTCTTGCCCTTTTTCTCCTTTTCTTTTAGGACTCGAATGATATGAATGTTAGATTAAAAAAAAAATTTATAGGTCACTAATGTTCTGTTTAACTTTTTTCAAGCTATTATTCTCTACTGTTCAAATTGGGAAATTCTTATTTTCTAACTTCCATGCCACTGATTCTTTCTTCTGCCCCCTATTCTGCTCCTGAACCCAACCGTTGAAATTTGTATTTCAAATATTGTATTTTTCAATTCTAAAACTTGCATTTTGTTCTTTTATATCTTCTTTTTTTCCTGAGACTTTCTATTTTATGTGAAGTCTTTATATTATTTAGTTTGTCTCGTGTGTTCATATAATTGTTCCTTGAAACATTTTTATGATGACTGCTTTAAAATCTTCATCAAATTATTCAATATCTCTGTCTTCTTGGTGTTAGCATCTATGATTGATTCCTTTCATTCAGTTTGAGATCTTCCTGGTTCTTTGAAAAAATTGAAACCTGGACATTTTGTATTAGGTTGTGAGATTCTGGATAGTTTAAGCTGTTTTTTTCTGATAGCACTTTGGCAAGGGAAGGGAGGCACTGCCAATTACTTCCCCCATGTGGGGCTAGAATTCCAGATTCACTACTGGTTTCAATTGATACCCAGTGAGGAGTGAGCTCCTCGTTACTGTTGGGCAGGTGTGGGAATCTGGGCTCCCTACATGATCTCCACTGTCACCACTGTGGAGGTGAACTTGTTTCCCTGGGTGATGTTTAAAGTCTCGGTTCTTTTTTAGGCCTCCTTTGAAACCACCCCAATGGTGAGGGTGAAGGGCACCATGTTATATCCAGGTGGGTCTAGAAGTCCAAGCTCCCCACATGGTCTCCACTGCCATCACAGTGGGAGAAGAATCTTATTACTGGCAATTGTACATGGAAGTCCAGTTTCTCTACTGGGGGTTCTCTGACAACACTCTAGCAATTGTGTTGAGGAAACTCATTACAGCTTCATGAAGGTGGAAGTCTACGCTCCTCATTCAGTATCTGCTGGCATAGGTGGAGGTGAGGGTCACAGTGTTTTCCATGTTGTTTTATTGAAACAGAGCAGTTATTGTCCAATATTTCTGTCTTGCTAGGCTGCTCTTTTCTTGTTCCTTTAGCTAGAAAGAGCAGATTTTTATTGGAACTTTTTTGGCCTGTGACCTTTGGCATTCCCAGGTTGCTGGGTTCTTCAACCCCAAGTTGGGAATACATGAAGTCAAAAGAAAACTCAAAGAGGGGCTGGCCTAGTGGTGCAGCAGTTAAGTACGTGTGCTCCACTGCAGTGGCCCGGAGTTCGCAGGCCCGGATCCCTGGCACGCACCAACGCACTGCTTGTCAAGCCATGCTGTGGCAGGCCTCCTAAATAAAGTAGAAGAAGATGGGCATGGATGTTAGCCCAGGGCCAATCTTCCTCAGCAAAAAGAGGAGGATTGGCATCAGATGTTAGCTCAGGGCTGATCTTCCTCACACAAAAAAAGAAGAAAACCCAAAGAACTCGTAACCATGTCATTCTTTACACCCTGAGGCCCCTCCACCTTTCAGAGTCTTCTCATGTTTGTTTTATATATAGTGTTCAGGGTTTTTCATTGTACTTTTGAAAAGGAATAGGAAAAAGTATGACACTCCATCATTCCAGAAGTGGAAGTCCATCCCTTTACTTTTAATCTACCTGAGTCTTTCTATTCGAAGTGGGTTTTTTATAGACCTCCTACAGTTAGGTCTTGGGTTTTTTTAATCTGCTCTGACAATCTCTGTCTTTAGATCATTCATATTTAAAATGATTATTGGTATAATGGGATTAACATAAACCATGCTTGTAATTGTTTTCTGTTCATTGACAGAGGCTTCTTTTTCTGTCTTCTCTGGTTTTAATTGAGCATTTTATGATTCCATTATATCTCCTTTTTAGCATATCAGTTGCCTTAGAGTGTACAATATTATTTTTTACTAATCTAAGGCCTCTTTCATGCAACATTATATCATTTATCTGTAGTGTAGACACCTTTTAACAGAATGTTCCCAGTCTCTCTCTACCATCTCTTGTGCATGGCTGTCATTCATTTCATTTTCCACGTGCTATAATCACCAATTGTTGCTATTTATGACAAATAAACATGTATTCAGGGGAATACATACATATATTCAACAGGATTGTGGTGTTACCTAAGTTTTGGAAATGTTCCTCCAAAGTGCTTCTGAATTTTAGTATGATAGATGCTCTGAGGGTATTATTGACCTGTGACCAATACTAATATTTTTAATGATTTTTTTAATCTTACGAACTCTGAATCATCTGAGTGGTTTATATTGGTACTGTCTCCCATCATTTCTCCAGGGCATATATTCATTTTAACCATTAAATGCATTGATTGATGATCACTGCCCTAAGAGACCCGAGCTTGACAATTTGTTTAACAATATGCTGAGTTCTTAGTCTTCACTGTAGTACAACAAATTATAATCCATAACAAAACATCTTCCCAAGGACTTTAGGCCTGAGGATTATCTATTTCCTCTGCAGAATCTAATGATCAATCAATCATGGTTATTCTGCTGGCTAAACAACATAGGAGAAAGTGAATGAGAGTGGGCACTCTGGCTGCTGTTTCCTCTACACTTGTTTTAAAACACGTCTATAAAGTTTTTGTAAATCAAGATTAAATTTGGGAGGTGAGAGTTATATATAATTTGTAGACTTCAGATACATAATTATATAATCATGTAATGTGTAAGTGATGTTGCAAATAAACCTTAGTTTTATCTTCGAAATATTTATTTTCATGTTTAAAAAGAGCTAATTATTTGAGAGAAATGAGAACAAAAGTTAATTTCATGATTGGAGAAACTATCCTCAATGTAGTTTTTCTTCTAATTTTGCAAGACACTACCCTGCCGATTTTTCATTCCCTTTAGGCACGAGGATCTCATTATTGAGACCACCTACAGATGGTATGATTGAAATTTTGAATCTGTGCATAATCACCTCATCATTTTGATCTTTTGATGCAAATCTCTAGACAATCATGGACATGACACTAAGAAAAAGCTTCGGAAGTTCAATTTTTGCTGGAAATTGCTCACATTCCATATATGCCCTACATAAACCTGAAATATTGCTAGTATGCCTATCTTCTCTCAAGTATTAAAAAAATTGCACTGTAAACTTTCTACGACTGACAAATTATTTTATCTTATGTAATCCATGAAGTTAAAGGATCACATAATATCATGCTTGGAAAATTTTGGTTTTAAATAATGTGTTATCTTTTTGATTGATTTAAAGTCTCAGCATTTTGCAGTTCACATTACCTTATGTTATTTTGTCAGTGTGTCATTAGTCTGCAAATTAGTGTTTCTTTTTTTCTTTACCCTCTGGAATAAGAATATTATTCAACGTAGGAATTCAGTTTTATGTTAAACAGAATTAGTTTTGTGTCAAAAGAATTGAATTGCATGTAACATACCAAAATATTATTTTAAATGAGGAAAATCTTTAAATATTAAAGGGTACCATAAATTACCCCTCCCATTTGTTGTAATTTCAATGAATTATTACAGGTAGACTTGTAAAATTTTATATTTTTAAAAAATGTTTAAATTATTATGAAAACACAATATCCAATATTATTTTGTTATGAAACATTTTTTAAATTGACAATTAGGCATAATAAAGACTATTATGTCTATGGAGGTTACATTACAAATTTAATTGTATTTCAATTAAGACCTAGCATTGTTTACTATAATAAAGTCCATATTATGGATCTGACGTAAGCAATGGCAGCTTTTGTAATAATTACAAAGGTAAAATGATTAACTAAATTTAACAAATGCCAAAATAAAATATAAAAGTCAAATATGTGATTGATTTTACTTTAAACTAAACTGTACTATCAAATATAATTTGTTATTTTTAAAGACTTATGGATTTTTTTTTATTTTATATATTTATATATTATACATTTATATTTTATATATTTTGTTATATGTTATTTTTAAAGACTATTATATAAGACTATATGTAGTATATTTAAAGACTATTTTTTAAAGCAGTTTTAGGTTTACAATAAAATTGAGAAGAAAGTACAGAGATTTCCTGTGTTATCTCAACCCCTACAACATGCAGAGCTTCCCCCATTATCAACATCACTCACTAGAATAATGCAGTTTTTACCAAAGATGAACTTATACTGATGCAACCAAAGTCCATAGTTTACGTTAGGGTTCACTCTTGGTGTTATACATACTATGAGTTTGGACAAATGTATAATGACATGCATCCATCATCATAATATACAGAGTATTTTCACTGCCCTAAAAGTCCTCTGTGCTCTGCCTATTCATCTCCATCCCTCCACCTGCCACACCCCTGGCAACCATTGATCTTTTTATTGTCTCCATAGTTTTGCCCTTTCCATAATGTTATATAGTTGGAATCATAGAGTATGTAGCCATCTCAGATTGGCTTCTTTCACTGAATAATATGCATTTAAGGTTCCTACATGTCTTTTCATGGTTTGATAGTTCATTTCTTTTTAGTGCTGAGTAATATTCCTTTTTCTGGATGTACTACAGCTTATTTTTCCTTTTACCTAATGAAGGATATCATGGTTGCTTCCATGTCTGGGCAATTATGAATAAAGCTGCTATAAACATCTGTGTGCAGGTTTTTGTGTAGACATAAGTTTTCAGTTAACAGTCAAACGTGCAAGCCAGTTGTGCCCCGGTGGTCTAGTGGTTAAGTTCAGCACGGTCTGTGTTGACAGCCTGGGTTTGGTTCCCAGGCATGGACCTACGTCACTCAACAGTGGTCATGCTGTGGCGCTGGCTCACATAGAAAATAGAAGAAAATTGGCAATGGATGTGAGCTTGGGGCGAATCTTCCTCAGCAAAAAAGAGGAAGATTGGCAACATACGTTAGCTCAGGGTGAATCTTCCTCAGCAAAAAAAAAAAAAGTTTTCAGCATCTTTGGGTAAATACCAATGAGTACAATTGCTGAATAATATGGTAAGAAACTGTCAAACTGTCTTCCAAGTGGCTGTACCATTTTGCATTCCTACCAGCAGTGTATGAGAGTTTTTGTTGCTCCACATCTTGGCACCAGTGAACCCAACTGGTCCTTGTCCTTTCTGTTTTGAAAGATGGTTAATTATTGATTCAATTGTTTTGAATAGGTATATGCCTATTAGATCATCTATTTCTTTTTGTGTGAATTTTGCCAGATTGTCTTTCAAAGATTTAGTCCCTTTCATCTAGGTTATCAAATCTGTAAGCATAGAGTTATTCATAGAATTCCTTTATTATCCTTTTCATTTCCATTGTATCTGTCCCCTCTTTCATTTCTGACATTAGTAATTTGTGTCCCCCATCTTTTTTCTTAGTTAGCCTGGCTAGAGGCTTATCAATTTTATTGATGTTTTCAAAGAATCTGCTTTTGGTTACAATGATTTTTCTCTATTGATTTTCTGTTTACAACTTCATTGGTTTCTGCACTAATTCTTATTATTTATTTTCTTCTGCTTACTTTGAAGTTAATTTGCTCTTTTTTTTCTAGTTTCCTAAGGTAGAAACTTGTATTATTGGTTTTAGAGTTTTATTCTCTTCTAATATATGCTGTTAGTGCTATAAATGTTGCTCTAGGCACTGCTTTTGCTGTAAACCACAAATTTTGATAAGTTGTCTTTTCATTTTCATTTAGTTCAAAATATTTGTTAATTTCTTTTGAGATTTTCTTTGACCCATATGTAATTTATAAGTGTGTTATTTAATTTCCATGTATTCGGGGATTTTCCAGTTATCTTTCTGCTATTTATTTCTAATTTAATTCCATTGTGGTCTCCGAGCAGACATTGCATGATTTATATTCTTTTAAATTTGTTAAGATATGTTTCATTGCCCACAATATGGCATATCTTCACGAATGTTCCATGTGAGCTTGAGAAGAATGTATATTCTGCTATTGTTGGATGAAGTAATCTATAGATGTCAATTCTATCCAGTTAATTGATGATATTGTTGAGTTCAACTGTGTCCTTACTGATTTTCTCCCTGCTGGATCTATCTATTTCTGACAGAGGGGTGTTGAAGTCTCCAAAAATGAGAGTGAATCCATTTATTTCTCCTTAAACTTCTGTCAGTTTTTCACTCACATTGTTTAATGCTCTGCTGTTAGGTGCATACATGTTAAGAATTATGTCTTCTTGGAGAATTGATCCCTTTATCATTGTGTAATGTCCTTCTATATCCCTGATAACTTTTCTTATCTTGAAATCTACTCTGTCTGAAATTAATATAGCTACTCCTGCTTTCTTTTGATTATTATTACTTTGGTATATTTTTCTCTGTCCAATTACTTTTAATCCACATGTGTCTTTATATTTAAAGTGAGTTTCTTGTAGACAACATATAGTAGGGTCATGTTTCTTGATCCACTCTGACAATCTCTGTCTTTTAATTGGTGCATTTAGATGATTAATATTCAAAGTATTATTGATATAGCCAGATTAGTATCTACCATATTTGTTACTGTTTTCTCTTTGTTGCTTTGTTCTTATTTTTGTCGTCTACTCTTTTTATGGCTTTTGTGGTTTCATATGATTCCATTTTCTCTCCTTGCTGATCTACTTTTTGAGCATACAGTGTGATTTCATCTTCTCTCCCTTTTAGTATATCAGCTTTATTTCTTTTTCCATTTTTTTTAGTGGTTGCCTTAGAGTTTGCAATATATAACTAATTCAGGTCCACTCTCAAATAACTGTATACCACTTCATGAGTAGTGTACATAGATTTTAATAACAAAATAACTCTGATTCCTTCCTCCTATCTCTTGTGTCATTGCTGTCATCATTTCACTTGTATATAAGCATCCAGAAGCATATATATACCTAAGATAAGCATACATAATTGAATACATTGTTGCTATTTTTATTTTGAACAAAATGTTATCTATTAGATCAATTAAGAATAAGAAAAGTAAAAGTTTTTGTTTTATCTTCATTTACTCCTTCTTCAATGCTCTTTCTTTATGTAGATCCAAGATTATGACATATTATTTTCTTTCTCTCTGTAGAACTCCTTTTAACATTTCTTTCAAGGCAAGTCTAGTGGCAACAAATTTCCTCAATTTATGTTTGTCTCCAAAAGTCTTTATTTTCCCTTCCCATTTGAAAGGTAATTTCAAATATTACAGAGTTCTAGGTAGGTGTTTTTTTCTCTCAACACTTTCAATATTTCTGTCCATTCTCTTCTTGCTCGTGTGCTCTCTGAGAAGTCAGATATAATTATTATCTTTGTTCCTCTATATGTAAGGTACTTTTTTCTCCTGGCTTCTTTAGGATTTTTTTTTTTATCTTTGGTTTTCTGTAATTTGAAAAAGATATGCCGAGGTGTAATTTTTTTGGCATTTTCACTGCTTGGTGTTCTCTGAGCTTCCTGGATTTTTGGTTTGGCGTCTGACATTAGTTTGGGAAAATTCTTAATCATTGGTATTTTAAGTATTTCTTCTGTTCCTTTCTCTCTTTCCTCTCCTCTGGTATTCATCTGTATGTTCACCTTTTGTAGTTGTCTTACAGTCCTTGGAATTTCTGCTGGGTTTTTTTCCAGTCATTGTTCTCTTTGCTCTTCAGTTTTTAAGGAAATATCCTCCAGCTCAGAGATTCTGTCCTCAGCTGTGCCCAGTCTACTAATGAGCCCATCAGAGGCATTCTTCATTTCTGTGACAATGTTTTTTATCTCTAGATTTTCTTTTTGGTCCTTTCTTAGGATTTTCATGTCTCTGCTTATATTGTCCATCTATTCTTGCATGCTGTGTACTTTATCCATTAGACCCCTTGGCATATTAATCATAGTTGTATTAAATTCCCAGTCTGATAATGCCATCATCCCTGCCACGTTTGGTTCTGATGCTTGCTCTGTCCCTTCAAATTGTGGTTTTTGCCTTTTGGTATGCTTTGTTATTTTTTCTTGATAGCTGGACATGATGCACTGGGTAGAAGGAACTGTTGTCAATAGGCCTTTAGTCATGTGGTGGTGAGGTGTAGGGGGTGGGGAAGCATTCTATAGTCCTATGATTAGGTCTCAGTCTCTTAGTGAGCCTATGCCCCTGGACTGTGAGCTTCACAAGTGTTTTTCAGTTTTTTTCTCCCCTCTTAGGTGGGTCAGGATGGCTAGAGTGGGCTAGAGTTGGGTATTTCACTTCCCCAGGTTGGTTAGGCTCTGATAATACCCCAGGAGGTTAGGCTCTGGTTAACTAGCTTCCCCTGATGGCAGGCCTTGTTAAGAAGAACAGAGTACTGTGGTGTAGGGCCTGGGTCTTGCTTGCTCAGCAAGAGCCCGCAAGCCCCCATAAGCCCAACGCAACCATGTGTCCTTCTGGCCCCCTTCTGGGCAGGACGCCCAGCTGCCGGAATTTGTAACAATCCACGACCTGGCCAGCCCGGATCCTACCTTATTTCACTTAAAGAACATTATGTCTTAAAGAGACACAGAGCCCCTCCACGTGAGCCACTGTACCTGGGAAAGCTGGTCGTACCAGGGACAGCCCCTTGGCAAGCCCATAGCCTTTGTGTTCTCTGTCTATATAAGCAACCCCCTCCCCACCGTGGTTGCACACATTTCCGTCCAGCCGGCCGCCACTGGACATTCCCTGTAACTCCCAATAAACCTCTACGTCTCCTTTACTATCTCCGGGTCATTTCTGTGGTCTCTCCGCAACCTGTCCCGCACTGCTCACCCAGCTAGGCATGCGGCCAGACATATGGCCTATTTCAAAATGGTTCCTTTTCCTCCTGTCCTCCGTCAGAAGCCCTGGGGGATTTTTCTCTGACATTTTCTATGAGAACCTGGTAGAGTTCCTGAAGGTAAATCTCACAATACTGTGGAGGCCTACTATGGCTGGGTCCCCCTAGAGTTTTTAACTCCCAGGCTTGTCTGCCCTGAGCCTCCAGCAGTTCATCAAATACAGGGCAGGTTTTCCTACCCTGTCCCTCCAGTGGGTTCTGCTCCAGAGTCAGCTCTGGTAACCTGTGCCTGTCTGTATTTGCTTGTCTATCTCTCCTATCCTGGGGACGGAGGTTTTCTCTGTGTCCTCCCTTCTCTTATGGATCCAAGAAGAGTTGTTTTTTCAGTCTGTTCAGCTTTTTAACTTGTTGTTAGGATGGAATGACAATTTCCAAGCTCCTTCCATGCAGAACTGAAAGCCAGAAATCCATTTGTTGTTCTTTAACAGAAAAAGATAATCCATGCAACAACTGAAAACAACTTATTCCAATAGTGCTATAATTCAAATAGGCTTTTGAAAAAATATATTTTTAATTTATTATAGAAACATATCTTTGTAAAAAAGCTTTCATTCCCTAAATTAGAAACTCAAGAGATGTATATCTATTAACATAGGATTAGATTTGATGCTCCAAACAAATTTGCGAGACGAATGATGAATGAGAGTTTATTTTGGTAGAAGAAATTGTGAATCTTGTTTGCAAACTGCAAAACCAAACATAGCCAAAATGGACAAGGAAAAATGGAATTGAGGATAATATTTTTGGAGATCTATTATCCTGTTGAATTATAAACCAGACCCTCTTTTATGCATTAGCTAATGTAATACTCAAAATCACCTGAGAGCTAAATGTTATCTGAATTATAGGCTATTTAAACCAAGCCATGGTAAATTCATAGTTTAGTAAGTGTCATGTAACATAGGAGGCCAACCCAGATGGTCTGACTCAAGAAAAGGAACTTTACTATAAATAACCATATTTATGAGAAGTGCTCCTAATAATTACTTTGCAAAATAAGTATTTTTAAATCTTGCTTAAGAAGATGTCAAGCTTGAACAGAAGCAGGTAGCTGGTGGTATTGATATCCCTGTGTGTAAAATTAAATATATTTTTGTGGATGCCCAAGCATTTCTTAGCATATGTACACTTTTTTGTCCTCCAGCAAGAATTTAACATTCTGTTCCTATTTCTTCTGTTCATTCATAGGATGTCTGTGTGAAATCTCAGTTCTGTATCTTTGAGCAACTATGAGTAGACCAAAATTCTCTTCTTTGTTCCTATTTAATCCAGTAGACCATTGACTGGATTTTTATAACTATACATCATAAACCCTACATATCTCTCAGTTCAGTTTTTTGGCTAATGTCTACATGGGAACATTTATATTTTATGTCAAAATAGAAAGAAAATATTAAATATGTATAGAATTGTGTTCCAAATTCACTTGGGAGCAACCAGTAATTGGAAGTAGCTATTTAAAAAACTCACTATGTCCCTACAAAGGGTTGTCTGTCTTGGATGTTGTTGGCTTTACAAGAGGCATCACAGCGTCCTACTCAGTGTAATGATTTTCTGCAACCGTGTGCTTGTTCAGAATGCGTTTCTATATTACCTTGTCTATTTAATTCATACTTCTGTTAGTGTGTACAATGAATATTAAGAGACTCAAAACTATGCTGGATAAACTTGTGGAGAAGAGAGCAAAGACAAAGAGAAATGTTATTATAAACATAGAAAGCAATTGTTAACTGCATATTGATGCTTTGGTGGTCAGAGAATTATGGTTTAAGCATTTTACATCAAAACATTTGACATAGATAGTTTTGTATGTGTGTACGTGTGTTTTGCTATTTTAATTATATTTTTGGGAAATAGGAGATTTGGTGTCAATGTATTAATTACCTACTGGGATACAACATTTCAGTTAGTATTTTTACATACAAAATCTAAATTTTCAGGAATAATTTACCAGTGTTCAGGTAGAAATACCTGCTATGTTATTTTTAGAGTCCCAGTGGGTCAGTAACTTTATTTCTAGTTCTTTATATATTAATCCATTTTTCAGACCAATTCCTGAAAAAATACAGTTATTCCCAATATCCTTTGAAACTAAATCATAAGTTGATAATTTGGCAATTCTATTCTTTTTAATCAGTATTTTGATATTTTTGTACTTGCCACCTATAAAAATCAAATATAAATCTTTAATTGAATGATTTCTATATCTCTTCACACTTTAATTTATACATGGATATTAAACAAGTATTTTACTTCATTAGGATAAAAATACCAAGAATCAAAAAATTTTTCAAAAACTAATACATAAAGCTGTTAAATTAATATTTCGTAGGAAAATGACTTTCAATGTCTTGGTGGGTTTTATTTATTGCATGTATATTTGTGTGTGTGTTGCAATTAGCACAATATGGGCATTATACTATGGCTAATATTCTGGAAGATGACTTTAATGTAATTATTTTACTTTTGTCCTAAAAATTATTAGGTTTTCTTACAAAGCCAAAAATATTAGCAGGATATATAGTCTTGAAATTGATTAAATTCCAAGCCAGTTCATGAGATTAAAATAGTTCATAAAATAAACTCAATTGCATTTTTTTTGCTTCTTACAAGAACATTGTATAGGTGAATTTGGGAAACATCATTTGTATGTATTCAGAAAATTTCCTGTTACTAGTAGAAAAAAATCTGCAAAGATGTGTTAAGGAAAATATATATATGTATATACAAACACATACACACTGTGTTTGCAGTGCTAAATGTGGTACATACACAGTCTGAAAGATTTTGTTGTCTTATATTTTGCTTTTATGAATTCTCATCTCATTCGAGACGCAGTTCTGACTCTACATTTGTATAATAGAAGTTGACTATTTGAATTGTTGTTAACTTTTTTCTTATAAATATGATTAAGTTACTTGAGAATAAAAAGTAACATAGCCACCTTATTTTATTCATATAAGTACTGTAATTGACAGAGCTTCATGGTGTATTTATTATCATTTTGTGATAAATACAGTCTCCCATTATTTTTATTAGAGCACTGTAAAATATTTTATATATTATCTATTACAATTCTTAATTTAAGTTCTGATGACATTGCTTTATATTGCATCCTATGTGGTTTTTCTTTTGTACAAATTTTGTCAAGGTGATAAAAATGAAGGACAGAAATGAAAAGAATTACTTAAATCAAGTTTTTCCAGAAGGAGCCAAGGTCCAAAACTGTAATCAAAAAGAAATTTTTGACTAGCCAGGTGTCAAATAGAACAAGACAAAATCACATTAAAATTTTATTAAAAAGGAAAAGAAATGCATCTCGATGTTTTACATACAGGAGTTTGACTTCTTATCTATAAAATAATGCATAAGGAAAATGAGATAATATGTGGAATAATGAAATATTAAATGGTTAATGTTTTCTGACATTGTATTTAAGTGTCTTTGGCCACTGTTTTATTCCCTCACCATGAAATTGAATGAGTGTTATGCCCTCTCAATTACTGACTTTTTATAATTACTCCTTTTGTAAAACAGATTGACTTTCTATTTTACCACTGTTAAAAAAGTATTGCTCTTATGTAAGCTCCCAACCAACTGATGTGTGAGATGGTTCATGATAGGCTTTGGAAGAATTCTTACCCACTCTCGAGCCCCTGCTGCCAATTTCAGATATTCATTTAAGCCCTCCCTGACTACTTATTATATTATGAAATATTGTACCATAGTAAAGGCAGAATTAGTCAGCCAGAGTTTTCTTGAATGTAGATTGAGTAAAAGAAAAGACAAAGGCTGAAATTTTGTGATAAATATTCAGCAGCAAGAAAATCCAGCAGTGTGATTAGGCAATCATTCCTCATCGCAGCTAATCCACAATACCTAAGTGATTCAGAGGCGAGATTGTGGCTCACAGTTTAAGCTCTGTGCAGCACTTCTCAAAATCTGCTGTTGACATATTGGGAGTGGACTATGCTTGTAGAACAGAAAATTGACACGCTCAGTTCTTTCCATCAGTGTTGATCAACTTAAAAAAAAGGTAAGTTTAAAGACCTGAACTTTCTTCAAGGGTTTTTTTCATTTTAGTTTACTACTCATCATGGAACATTCCTGGGGCTTCCTTAACACTTTCCATTCTTTAATGTGAAAATGAGTAGCTGTGGTGTAGTAGTAAATATCTTAAATGGTTGTTGGTACTGCCTGGAGTTACCACATGGTTTCTCCTTCAGTCGTTGGTGTACAAAACTGAGCTGGCATGTCTGGACCTTTCTGACTTGAAAAATGGCTCATTCTGCATAGGTCGAATTGATCAACTAACATCAGACAGACTTGTATAAGGAAGTCTGAAAACATTGGGAGATGATTACAATCTCATATAACCTTAATTCCTATAACTTATCATATGATTATGAGCAGATTTGGGGGTGAGTTGGCTTTTAAGGTGGAGATACCTTTTTGTGTACCAGGTCGTATTCACAGGCACATTTTTCTTGATTTTGCTGTATTTCATCAATGTTTACTGTATTCTAGAGGTTGCTACAAGTGCAGATGTACTTAAAGGAAGTGCAGGAAGTAGAAAATAGAGACATATTTCTAATCAATTTTTTGTCTGTAGTTGGTGCCAAGAGCCACAGCATTAATGTAGGAAAAGAGTTTTTCCTCTAACTCACACTAGCTGTAGGGAACAATGTCTACATGTTGAGAGCTCTAGATGCCAGTGTCACAAGCTACCCAAAGGTTGCTTCAATCTCTGTGACTATGATACCTTGTAAGCATAGCCTTCAGTAAATAAATCAGTCCCTGACATCCATTTTCAGTATTTAGCTACCAAAATAACAACAACACTAGAGATAAAATGTATGTGGATGTTGTGGGTATCTACAAGTATGTTTGTATGATTTTATATTTTAGGTTACTGAGAAAGCCTGAAAAAATTCCCTATGAAATACGTTGTTTAGGCAATATGCTTTGTCATGTTGATACATACTAAATACACAAGTATACACACATAAATAAAAATCTCACAGTTTAATAACGAAAGTGTAAAATAAAAGCCTCAATCATAAGGTAATAAAAAACAGCTTACTGGGACCAGCCCCATGGCCTGGTCGTTAAGTTCGGCCCACTACGTTTCGGTGGTCCGGGTTCAGTTCCCAGGTATGGACCTGCACCACTCGTCAGCCATGCTGTGGTGGCGTCCCACATACAAAATAGAGAAAGACTGGCACAGATATTAGCTCGGGGTGAATCTTCCTCAGCAAAAAGAAAAAGAAAAGAACTTACTGAATATTTTATGTACTAAATAATAGTTAAATCAAAATTGAAAGCTAAGTGATACAAATGGACTATGCTCAGTCAGAGATGAAGAGAAGTAGGTTAAACATTAAACAAGATAATTTTTAAAAAGTTAACTAATGATTTACTTCAAAAAATTATAAGAAATGTAAATAAATCAGTAAGAGATGAAAAAATAAAGACATAGAAATTAATAAACCAAAATCAAAACAAAACAAATCTGTAAAATTGATTAACCAGTTCAGGAACTGACAGCTTTAAAAAGAAATAAAATGGTTTCTGGTAAATCTAATCAAAGATAAAAAGAAAAGGAGAAGCTAAAATGGAGTAGCTAAAGTGTGTATATGTGTATGTGTCTGTGTGTGTGTTTGTGTGTCTATGACTTAGATGTGTGCAATAAATAAGTCAATAAATTTGAAAATCGTGTAACAAATTATACTCAGGTAGAACCAAAACTTCATAAAATTAATCCATGGAGGTACAGATAATTTTAATGATTCAATATCCAAAGTAAATTGTCACCAATTTTTTTAAAAAGTCACTAAATAATTGCTTCTAAAAGCAAGTCTAGTTCAAATTTTGTTTATGTGGCACTTCCTTATTTCTATGTAGAATAATAATTCTCATTTATAAAATAGTTCCAGAGCATAGAAAAAGATAGGCTTCCATTAAGCTTAAACAATCTTGATTCTAAGCTTGCTCACCCCAAAATGTCTAAGGTAAGTCTCATTTATAAATGGAGATGAATGTTTTCCTATAAAATATTAGTAAATATGTTTCAGATGCCTGTAAATGAACTATCATCTACATCCAAGTTTTTCTCTAGAATATGAATAAACTGTATGTCAATAGTATACATTACTCCAGTCAAAGCTATACATTCAGCTTGAAAATCACAAAAAAATTCATTTAATTAAATCTAGCAACCAACCTCATAAAAATTCTTACCTCTTTCAATAAGAAAGTTATGTATGAGATACATATTATCCACAATGAGATACATATTATCCATTTTAGGAATAAGGGTAGAATGTTTGTATTCATCTTATAAGGCTTCCATAACAAAATACCACAGACTGGGTGGCTTAAACAAGAGAAATCTATTTTCTCACAATTCTGAGGCTGCAAGTCCAAGATGAAGGTGCTGCCAGGGTTGATTTTTGGTAAGATCTCTCTCCTTTGCCTACAGACAGCTGCCCTCTCACTGTGTCAAAACATGGCCATTTCTCTGTATTGTGTGCTCCTGCTGTCTCTTCCTCTTCTTACGTGGACGACACTAATACTACTAGATCAGGGCCCCACCCTTATGACCTCATTTCACCTTAATTACCTCCTTAAAGGTCCTGTCTCCAAGTACAGTCACTATGGGAGGTAGGGCTTCAAGGTATGAATTTGTGTTGGGGGGCACAATTCTGTCCATGACAATGCTTAACCACAACACTTTTACTTTATATGGTTTGATCATATTCAAAGTATTAAGAAATGTAACAGAAAAGAATATTGAATTTCATCACTCAGAAAAAAGATAAAATTTGTATTTTTACATAGTTGGATTACAGGTAAAATATCAAGAAGTGCTGACTGAAAAGGAATTTCAAAAGTCGAAGGTCAAAATTTGCTATTCTTGGATATCTGTCATTAGGTGTGTATATATTTATAATTGTTATATCTTCTTGACAAATTGACATTTTTATCAATATATAATGTTCTTCTTTGTCTCTTGTAACAGTTTGTAATTTAAAATTTAATTCTCATGATATTAGTATAGCCAGTCCAGCTCTCTTTCAGTTACTATTTGAATGGAGTATCTTTTTCCATCCTTTTACTTTCAAACTATTTGTGTCTTTGGATAAAACGTAGGTCCCTTACAGACAGCAAATAGTTAGATGATGTATTTTTTTTTAATTCATTTCACCAATCTCTGCCTTATATTGGAGATTTTAATCCTTTACATTTAAAGTAATCACTGACAAAGAAGGACTTACTACTGCCGTTTTTCTATTTTTCTATATATCACGTATTTTTGTTTGTTTTTCACTTTCTTAATTACTGCTTCCTTTTGTGTTTAATTTATTTTTTGTAGTGTACATTTTTATTCATTTTTCATTTTCTTTTCTACATATTTTAAATTATTTTATAGTGGCTACCCTAGGGATTACAATTAACTTCTTAAATTTGTAACAAATTATTTTAGATTAATACCACCTTAGCTTCAATAGTATACAAAAACTTGGCTCCTATACAGCTCCATACCTATTTCTTGATATTGTAGTTGTTATCACAAATTACATTTTTGTATATTGTGTACCCATTAACATAAATTTACATCTGTTTTTATGCATTTTTTTCTTTAAATCATATAGGAAAAAGCAGAGAGATTTTAAACCAAAAATATAGTAATATTTGCTTTTGTATTTACTTATGTAGTTACCTCTGCCAATGATCATTATTTTTTGTATGGCTTCAAGTTACTGTATAATGTCCTGTTTTTCCCCCTGAAAGCCTCCTATTTGCATTTCTTGTAAGGTAAGTCTACAAATGACAAATCCTCTCAGCTTTTGTTTATCTAGGAATGTTTTAATTTCACCTTCATTTTTGAAATTTAGGTTGTCAAGTATAGAAGTATTTGAAAGGTTTGTTTTTTTTTTCCCCATTCAGCAACTTAAGAATGTCATCCCAATATTTTCTGGATTTTGCTGAGAAATTGCTCTTAATTTTATCAAGAATCACTTTTTTATGTTAACTAGCTTCTCTCTTCCTGCTTTCAGGGTGCTCCCTTTGCCCTTGGTTTTTGACAGTTTGATTGTAATGTGTCTCTGTGTGGATCTCTTTGTATTCATTCTACTTGGAGTTTATTGAGCTTCCTGTTTGTGAAGAGTCACGTCTTCTATCAAATTTGAGAGGTTTTCATCCATCATATCTTCAGATATTCTATCTGCCACTTTCTCTCTCTCCTCACCCTCTGGGACTCCTACTCTTATATGTACACTTGATGAGGTCTTGCAGGTCTTTTAGACTCTATTTATTTATCTTCATTTATTCTTTTTACCTTCTCCTCAGACTGGATAGTTACACTTGATCTATCTTCACATTCACTGGTTCTTTCTTCTGCCTTGTTTAAATCTCCTGTTGAAGCCCTCTAGTGAATTTTTCATTTCAATTTTTTTACTTTTCTACTCCATAATTTCAGTTTGTTTCCTTTTTATAATTTCTATGTCTTTGTTAACGTTCTGTATTTTTTGAGACGTTATTCTTAGGGTGTGCTTTTGTTCTTTGTCCATGGTTTCCTTTAGCTCTTTGAACAGAAGACAGTGGATTTAAAGTCTTTTTCTTGTAAGTCTAATTTATGTACTTCCTCAAAGACAGTTTCGGTTAATTTTCCTATGAGTGGAGTATACTTTTTTTTGCATGCTTCATAATTTTTTGTTGAAACTTGGACATTTTGAATATTATAATGTGTTAATTCTGGAAATCAGATTCTTTTTCTACCTCAGGATTTTTTTGTTGTTGTTGCTTCTCTGCTTTGTAATTGGTTGTTTGTTTAGTGGCTTTTCTAAACTATGTTTGTTAAGACTGTATTCTTTGTTATGTGTGGTTTCTGTTCCTTTATCATTTCGTTTGCTAATGTTGACAGATTTCTTTGAATGATTGGAGCCAGAAACAAATTTCTCTTAGTCTTTGCACAATGGCTCTGTGTTGTAACACTACTTTAACACTTATTTATGCTGTTTACAGACCTACCTTTGTCTTTACTTCCTGCTTGCACAAAGCCTAAAGATCAGTCTCAGGTGAGAGCTTAGGATCTTCTCAGGTCTTTCCTGAACACACATCCTGTTCTGGGCATCCACATAACTTTCCATATTCCCCAATATACATGTGAGATTTATAATGTCATAATTCTTTAAAGACTTTTTTCACAGATTTTCCTCTCAAGCTCCTGGCATGTCTATTATTTTACTCAAATTGCAATTTTTTGCTCCAAGCAGCAGTGAGTTCTTCATTTGCCTTTCAAAGTTTTCAAGGAATGCCCTCTGTGTAGCCACTTTTCTACCCTGAGAGAGTTCTGAATTAGGTGAAACAAAGGCAAATGCTTTTGTCAGTCCATTAGGTCACAACTAGGCAGATTAAAACAGACAAGCACCATTCTTTGAGAACAAGGTCTGCTTTGCTCCCTCTGGAACCAGGGACCAAGGTGCCATACAGGGAACATGGCTGCCATCTTCACAACCACTGCTGAGCCAGGAGAGAGATGGAACAAAGGCAAGTAAAAATACCTCAGAGCTTTCCAACTGTTTTTAAGCTACCTTCTTGATTCAGTGTTTACTTGGTTGTGATAAGCCTTTGACTTTATTTCCAGAGTCCCAAAAAAGTTAATTCAGATAGTTTTTTGCTCACTTTTGACATATTTGTGGAGGGACAGCCCCTTGAGGCTACCTATCCACCATTTTCACTGACATCATGCACAAGCTGCTAGCATACTTTTAGTATTAAAAATTCATCTAATATGGGGCCAGCCCAGTGGCGTAGCAGTTAAGTTCATGCACTCTGGTTTGGCAGTGTGGCGTTCACAGGTTCGGATCCCAGGCATGCACTGACACACCTCTTGTCACACCGTGCTGTGGTGGCATCCATATAAAGTAGAGGAAGATGGGCACGGATGTTAGCCCAGGGCCAATCTTCCTCAGCAAAAAGAGGAGGATTGGCAATGGATGTTAGCTCAGGCTGATCTTCCTCACACACATACACACAAAAAATACGTCTAATACAATTTGAAAGAAAATTCAATGAATTCTCTACTATGTATGTAGGATGTGTATGACTGTGTGTCTATATGTGTTATTACATTTTTTTCTCAGTCTTCAACATTCTCTAATATACTCTTATAGAAGTATTTTATCGAGACATATTTCATTAAGGTAACTATATCATTCAAAAAAGAAATAGAAAGCCAGATCACATCATTTAAATTGATTATGGAAACATGTGTTTATAACCTCTCATCCTCACTTAGGCATAAGCATGGATCTGTTCAATATAAAACAAAATTTTTATAAACATTACTTTAGTTTCACATTATATGCCAAAGTCTTAGATGATTAACATAAAGATACAAGTATGAGAAAAGAGGATGTTTACTTAACATCTAAGGAATTCCCTAATTCAGAATGTGGAGTCCCAGTGTTGCTTTCTTGTCCGTCTCTCCAGGCTTATCTTCAGAGCACCCCAATGGATTACTTTCAGTTTTCCCTAGGTGGACAGACTCTTGTGGACAAAGTTTGAAGGATATAGAATTTAATAATATATGATCTCTCTCAATACGGAACTTCAAACGTAGTTGGCAAAAAGATACATGAAGGGATTTATTTCCAAGACAGTGTAGTGAGCAATGTGGATACATGTACCGGCTTCTATGGGAGCGCAGATGAGCACTTGGCATTGCTTGGTGTTTAAAGCAATACCAATTAATAGCCTATTTGAAAGGTGAACCTTGAATTATTGGAAGGTCATTCAGACAGAGATTGCCATGAGAAAAGCCACAGAAATACAAAATAGGATTAAGTTTGTAAGAAAGGAAACTAATTACAGCTAGAGAAAATCAAAAGTGAACCATTACTAGTGATTACGAAGAAAAATAACAAGGATGCCAGTTAACTAGAGCTGCATAGATAGTAACATAACTTATTATAAGGAAAATCTTCAGAATGATTCTTTATGTCTTCCTAAATTAACCTGGTTTATCTGTTACTTGAAATGAAAACTCAGAATGGTAGTTATTAGAGTAGTGAGAACTGAGATATAAAGGTCGTTATCTGCTTTAATTCTAACATGATATGCTTCCTAGAGCTACAGATAAAGATAGCTTCCTCGTCAGGATTTGCCAGAGAATTACTGCAATTACGTGTCTGATTGGCTGTAATTGAGTGACAGCTTTGGACAATGACACAAATAGAGTAGGAGCTCATTAGTGTGTGTTAACCATATGCGTGATTCTGTCTTCCTTTCCATTCAAGAAGAAAATTTCCTTTTTTACTTTTGAATTTTTATTTTAAGATCCTTGATATAATTACACTTAATTTTCTCTTTAAATTGTTAAAGATAATACAGACTAAAATGTAATAGTAAATGGTTACATTTAAGAGGGAGGTTAGATTTATAATGAAACACAAAAACATTTTATCAACTACTTTTCTTACAATAACCTGTAATTTTTTAAAAAATGCCTTTATCTTAGAATTATTTCTGGTGATTTTCGTTTTATATCTTGTGGATATTTTATGTGCTGAGCTATATATTTAGATATAAAAAAGTACATAGTTCTCTTTTTCATCAGAAGTAATTGAATTTTGACTCCCAAAATCTTTCACTTGTTCAAATTAGAGAGCACACAACAGATAAATAATTTCTATTTCTCTATATCAGGATTGAGGACAATTCTTACACCACAATAAACATAGGTAAAAAAGAAAATCTAATTATAATATTTGGATTATATCTGTATTATTTATGTAAATTCTGATTGGAGGAAAAATATAGAATATATTCTAAACTATATGGTATATACCACTAGTAGCTATTAACTTAGTGCTGGTTAATTTTTCATGATAATTCTTCTGCCTTGGTGTTTTATTCTATTGTCTTTTTTCTATACTTACTATATTCTCAAACCAATCCTCAAATTGTATCTGTTCTTTAGTTCTCATTTCAATCCTGCCTTCTGATTTTCACCTCAATCCTATCTTCTTCAGCTTTTCAGTTATTCCTGGGCATCTACGTCCTCTTGTTTTTAATATCCCATTATCTAAAAATTCGGAAATATCGGTACTATGAATTTGAAAATTTGATGTTTTCAATCTGTCACATTTTTATGTACTAGCATGTATTCTTAAGTTGTTTCCTGCTGTATCATTCTAAAATTGTTAATTTCTGTATCAGTTAGGATTACGTTAACTAAATGGGACAGAAAACAACAAAAATTATCTCAAAAACTAAGTATATTTTGTCTCCCAAAAGAGAAAGTTTAGAGTGATGAGCGGCTCCACGGCTGGTCCATGTTACAGCTCGGTTATGTGTTTAGGGATTTCAACTCTTCCCATCATTTCATTCTGCCTTTCACAGTGTTGGCTTCATACTAAGTCTCATTCTCTTCATAATTATAGGATATTTACTAGGACCAGATAGGCCAAAATTTCTCATTCACAAATTTTAAGAGTATTTGTCTTAGTCCCTTCAGGCTGCTGTAACAAAATATCATAAGCTGGGAGAATTATAAACTGGGAGAAACTTATTTCTCACAGTTCTGGAGGCTGTGAAGTCCAAGATCAAGACTCTGGCAGATTCAGCATCTGTTGAAGGCTCACATCCTGGTTCTCACATGGCCCCTTCTTGCTATGACTTCACATGATAGGAGGAAGGAAGCTCTCTCATGCCTCTTTTATAAGGGCACCACCCTCATGACCAAATCATCTTCCAAAGGCCCCACCTCCTAATACCATGACGTTTGAGGGTTAGGATTTCAACATATGAATTATGGAGAGACACAAATATTCAGACCATAGCACTAATAATTCTTTTGGCTACCGAGGCAAGTTTCCCATATCTCATTTACCGGGTTGCACTATGTGTCTATTCCTGGACCAGTTTCTGCTGACAGAGTAATGTCATTAAAGGATAAGATTAGACCCACATTCTCCACAAAATACAAAACAAAGCAAAATAGAAACAAAAACAAATCAAGGGAGATCAGATAACCATAATTGACTTACAATAATCAAGGTCCAACCAGAAAGAGGGTACCCAAAATTGTTTTTAACAATAGATTAGAATGATTTGAATTTCAAAAATCAACAATGTTCACTTCTACTGCTCAAAGCCCAGAGCTAGTCAAGGCTATATGTTTAGCTGTCTTCTAGTTTAACATTTCCGAGTCTTTGAGATATAAATCATGTTTTCAATTTAGAACTGCTTAGTTTTGCCAATTCAGCATAATATCAATGACCAAAACTTTTGTGTAAATAAGAAAATTAGGTGATTATTTAAATTGTGATGATAATTATATTAGAAATACAGAATGCCTATAATGTATATTGCAGTAGATTGGAGAAGACATAATGTCTGTACTTTGTCTATAGCACTATACAAATTGAATTTAGAAGGGAAGTTGTTTTTCTGGAAAAATGATAAAATTAACTTGAGACTATTCTTGGCTAAAACAATGGAAAACTGACATGAAAGAATACCAAGAACAAAACAAAAACAAATTATTTAACATCCTACTTGAATATGTGCTTGTGTAGTGCCTAGTTCCTCTTTGGTTAATCATATTATCTTAATGATTATTTACAAATTAAAGATCTTTATTTTTCCTTATCTGGTATTTATTTACCCCTAGGGAATGGTGTTGTATCAGCCTGTTATGTCAGTTGAACGATAGTGCTGGGTGATGATGGGGCAGCTCGACATTCTGGATGCAGACAGAAAAAGAACTGAGACAGAGCAGAAAGAAAAGAGGATTCATGAGTCTTTTTCTGTCTTTGTATTTTATTCTACTGTCTTTTTTCTATACCATGCCACGTTAAAATGAGAGCTGGGGATTCCAGAGTGATGCATAAGAGTTTATTACAAAACCCAAACGTGAAAATATAGCTATTATGGTCATATTTTAAGTGACACTGAAAATAATATTTAACATAGTCTCTTTAATTTGGTTACCCTTTTTAAGAATCTATAATCTCTTCTACATCTACAGTTTGAAATCTCAAGTATGAAGGGTTAGGTGGCATTATTATTACATAAGAAATAGTTATTCTTATACTAACAAATAGGTAAATTTGCTTCAATTCTAATTCTCTTCTTTTGACAGCATCATGGCTGAGTTGATATGGATGCTGATTAATGTGTTGTTGAGACAAAAATTTATAGCAATGGATGTTCACATTGCCAGAGCAATAAGAAAAAAAAAAAAAAAAGAAAGTAAAAGTGTAACAGATTGGAGAATAATAGAAAATACTAACAAATCTACCAAAAAAAAATTGAGAATCCTAGGCAAATAAGTATTAGGCAAGGCTGCAGGATACATGGCCAACACACGAAGACAGTTGTTTTTTCTATATACTAACAGAATACTTGGGAAAACCAAATTTATAAACACAGTAGCATTTGTCATTACTCACTCCAAAAAATAAAATATGTAGCGATAACCTTATCAAAACACATACAGTATTTGAATGTCAAAAACTGCTGAGCCAGCCCTGATGGCCTAGTGGTTAAAGTTTGGCGCACTCCACTTCTGCTGCCTGGGTTTGGTTCCCTGGGTGCAGAATCCCACCACTTGTCGGTCAGTAGCCATGCTGGTAGCGGCTCACATAGAAGAACCAGAAGGACCTACAACTAGGATATACAACCATGCACTGGGTTTTTGGAGAGGAAAAAAAGAAAGAGGAAGATTGGCAACAGATATGAGCTCAGAGTGAATCTTTCCCTGAAAAAAAAAAAAAAAAACTGCCAAAGGCTAATGAAAGAAATCCAAGAAAACCTAAATAAATGGAGAGACACATCATGTTTGTGGATTGGAAGATTCAAACTAGTAACAATAACAGTTCTCCCCATATTGATCTATGGGTTTAAGCAATTCCTACTAAAATCCCAACACTACTCTTTGTAGATGTAGACAAATTAGTTCCAAATTTTAAAAGGAAAAGTAAAGAAACCAAGAAAATTTTGAAAAAGAAGAATAAATTTGGAAGAATTGTGGTATCTAATTTTGAGATTTAATGTACAGCTAAAGTAAACAAGAAAGTGCAGTATTGGCATAGAAATAGACACAGGGATCAAAGGAATAGTTTAAAGAAGCCAGAAATTGACCCACGCAAAAACAGTCAACTGATTTTAGGCAAATATGCAAAAACAATTCAATAAGGTAAGTATGGTCTTTTCAACAAATGATACTAGATTTTTATAAACAAGAATAAATGAATCTCAACCTAAATTTCACATCTTATTCAAAGATTACTGAAATACATAGTAGATTTAAATGTAAAATAGAAGAATAAAAATTTAGGAGAAAACATAAAAGAAAATCTTTGGTACTTAGGACAAGGTGAAGTTTTCTTACTTATGACACCAAAGGCATGATCTATAAAATTTTTTAAAAATATAAATTGACTTACTCAAAATTAAAATCTTTTTTTCTTCATAAAAAACATGTTAGGTAGATTAAAAGACAATATATATATTGAAAGAAACTATTTGCAAATCACATAGATTTGATATAGTCACATGATTTTCATTCAAAATACTTAAGTCTGTATTATTTAGCACAGGGTGTCATAACAAAGTACCATAGACTGGTGGGCTTAAACAAGGAGAATTTATTTTCTCACAGTTCTGGAGGCTGGAAGCCTAAGATCAAGTTGGCAGTAGGTTTGGTTTCTTCTGAGTCCTTTCTCCTTGACTTGTAGATGGCTGTCTTCTCCTGTGTCTTCACAGGGTCTTCTCTTTATATATGCTGCGTCAAAATTTCCTCCTCTTACAGGGACACCAGTCATATCGGATTAGGGCCTACCCTAATGACATCATTCTAATTCACTTACCTCTGTAAAGATCCTATCTCCAAATACAGTCACATTCTGAGGGGGTTAGGAATTCAACATATGAATTTGGGGTGGGGGGGGCATGATTCAGCCCAGAACACTCTCTAAACTCATTAGTAAGAAAACCAGTAATTCAACTAGAAAATGTCAAAATGAACTTAGATAATTGTCTAAAGAATATATAAGATGACAAATAAACATATGAAAAGATGTTCATCATCATTTGCCACTCAGGAAATGCAAATTTATAATCACAATAAAATATCACTACACACCTCTTAAAATAGTTACAATAAAAATTAGTGACAATATCAACTGCTGGTGGGGATGCAAAGAAACTTGATCTCTTGTACATCATTGGTGGGAGTTGTAATGGAACGACCACTCTTGAAAAGAGTTTGGTGGTTTCAATATACACTTACTATAGACCCTAAAATCATACTCCTGGGTATTTTTCTGCTATAAATGAAAACTTATGTTCACACAAAAACATGTACATGAATTTTTATGGCAGCTATATTTATAATAGCCCAATACTAGATAAAAATCCAAATATCATTCAAAGTGTGAAAGGATAAACATACTGTGGTGTATCCCTACAAGGCAATACTATTCAGCATTAAAAAGGAATGAACAGTTCATGCACAAAGCAAAGTAGGTGGATCTCCAGAGAATTATGCTGAATAAATAGTCAATTCTACATGATGACATCATGTATGTTTCTGTCCATGTAGTTTACTCAAAGTGGCAAAATTATAGTGATGAGCATATTGGCAGTTTTCATAGTTAGATTTGGAGGAAGGATATGACCATTAGGGATGACGCAGGAAAGTTTCTTTGTGGTGGTAGAATGGCTCTATGTCTTGATTGTGCTGATGGTTACTCAAATCTACGTATGTGATTAGATTTCATCGAACTATACACCAAAACCAAACCAAACCAAACCAAGACAAAACAAAAACAATGCATATAAAAACTCTTAAAATGAAATAAGATCTGTACTTGAGTTAATAGAATTGTGCTAACACACATTTTCTTGTTTAGACAATGTAATGTGGTTACGAGAGATGCTATCACTGGGGAAAGCTGAGTGAAAGACTCATAAGAACTCTTTATTTTGCTTTTTGCAACTTGTGAGTCTTAACCATTTCAAATTAAGAAGTCGTTAAAACATTAGAATAGCTTCAGTCATACTGTGCTAAAATAATATCTTTGCAATAATATTTAGTTAATGCTTAAATAATAAAATTATTCTGAGCAAAGGGTTAAATAAGGTACAACTAGTTCCACTGTTTTCCCTCTATTTTTTTCCTATTTTCCCTGAAATATGTATGGCTCAAAGATTTTAAAATGTTATAGAAATTGCAAATCAGGTGTTTATAAATAAATTTCTTTTTTGTCCTAAGAACATATATCTCTCTTTAAGTAACCTAGAATTTCTCGAGACCTAAAGTAAAACCTATATTACTTTAATGAATTGGGAGCTTTATGTTACAGATGGCTTTATTGTATTCTCTGTAAGCAATCTTCATGGTTTAACCTGGTTATCCTGTTTTATTTACACAATAGCCTTGATAAGGACAAAAGAAAAGGGGCCCATTTTTTGTTAAGAACTCTAAAGGAAAATATAGAATCTGCACCCGTTGCTCCACATACCCTGAGGTACATTAAAGTTAAGTTGATTGTTCCACAGAATGGAAGTAGTTGGAACGGAACGACTAAAATGGAACAAATAAAATGCTAACAGCCAGTTTAGTCCAATAATTAACTGTTACTGTTATAAATTTTCATTTGCTTTGTTTTGCTTTCTTGAAAAGTCAAGAATATTGAGTTAAGTCTTAAAACATCAACAAAAAAGGAAAGAGATGCATCACAGTGATACCACCCACTGAATAAAGCTTAGTTTTTTTATAAAGTGTCTTCCCTCATTCCACCCTTCCCATCTATCAGTGCACACCGATAAAATGCATTCCTTTATCCATAATATATGTATGTTGATTAGGAGAGAACGATGTCTCATTATTAAATGACTTTGAAATTTAGAATTTGGCAAGATCTCTAATGAAAATAGTTTTGGGGCCTGATATTGTTGATCAGGACAAAATCACCTCTGGTGCGTTGTTCAAGTTAAACTCATAACATGCCCGTACACAACTCTGAACATTCTTTTGCCACTTGCTTCTCTTTTTCTAGATACTTCATGGGTGCCACATAGTACTATTCTGCCCTGAGAAATTCTTCCTATAAAGATTAACATTTACTTTGACAACTTTTTTGCAGCCAAGGTTAGATAATCACAAATATGAATTCTAAAACCTATCTTATACACCAAATTATAAGTTAGGCCACTTTAACTGCTACATTTCTACTCTTAGGTCACTAAAAATTATTCAGTACCCTGGGGTAATAATTACTATTCAGACACCTTTTAAATCAGAAAGTTATTAATGGAGCTATTAGCAATAGCAGAAATGGTTTACTTGAATCTTACTTTCTCTCTTTCCCATTTTATCCCTTAATTTAAATGACCACAAGCAAGAAATGCCCAAAAGTGCACGAAAAAATAGAAGGAAGAAAAATAAGATGTTTGAATAATTTACAGAATTGAATATAACATAAAATTTATTTGAATCTTTCCTGCTTCTTTGGGATATTAGTAAACCTAGATAGAACCTCTACTTTCACAACTCGGTGGATTCAGTAATCACCACCTTATATTTGTGAATTGCTCCAACGTATTTCGTATTTCCTCATATTATGTGCCAACTGTGCTCCCTGGTCCTGTAAGTCAATTGACCCTGCCCTTTGTAAGAGTTAGACAGAAGCACTAACCCTTCACCTATTTCCAAAAAACAGTTCAATAACATTTGGCTTTTGTGATGAAATAGTTTATAAGTGAAGAGTAAGTGAAAGAAAAGGGAGGGGTTTCACAACTTGGATGTTGGAATTATCCACCATTTTGCTGCCACATTCGTTTTCTTTATTTGAGCCCCTGTAAAGCACAGCCAAGCCAAGAAATTGTTGCCTCCTCATCCAACATCTTGTGCTGTTGCAAGAAGCAGAGAATATGAAGAAAGTATATAATACATATTTACTTGTATAATCCAGGCACTTCATCATTAGAAGCCCACCCATCCTGCTTATCTTTCCTCCTCCTAAGGATTACATTTTTGTTTTTTTCCCAAGAATTAGGAAAAATCTTCCTTTCCCTAAATTCCTTCTTGGGGATTGCCTCCTGGCTTGATCTCATGCCTTCATGAATTGAAATGCTCTAGTTCTGTGTTCTAGAGCACTAGTTCCCTCTTGTCCTGCATTATAAGAAGGATTTAGGGATATCTGAGTAGTTATGAAATGTACAGGGTCAAATACAAAAAGCAGTGTCATTATTAGATGTTGCCCGGCAGGCAGAATAAATTCTGAGTTTAAGTTGTCTGTCATAATTCTTTCATCCTCCCAGACAGAGCCCATCGAGTGTCTCAGACTCCTATTGGCTAGGCAGTAGCATCTTCAGGTGGGAGCCTGGCCTCCCTAGGATCCCCCCCAGATCATGTGCTTTCTATAGGAGGGAAATCGGTGGTATTGCACGCTTATACTTGGTAGGTCAGATTTGCTCTGCACTTCACTCCTGCCTTGTTGAGACAGTAAATTCTACTGGAGCAGGTTAATATTTTCTTCCTTAGAATTCAACTTCAGGATGGCAAACTCTTTTATGCAAGATTGACTACCGACTCATCCACTTACTATGTGACCCTGTATAATTAATTTACTCTTTCTTCATCTCAAAACCATAACCTGTAAAATCATCACTATTGTTCTTGCTGCAGTAAAAACACATGCTAACCTCAGAAAATTCCGGTTAGTTCCTTGATTTTTTTTCTGAAACCTACCCCATATATATGTGATCATCTTGACCCTGAGGGGTAGTAACACTGAGTTCTTTTTATGGTGACACCTGTTCTTGTAGGAAAAAAAATATATATTTGAAAGGTCATTCAATCCGAATTCCAAATTGTCCTGGATGACAATTCTAATAAGAGGGTAAGGACTATCTATTTCCATCCTCAGGTGACTTAGTGGTACATGCGTCACCTTTGCCTCACCGTATTAAGCTTGTTTCTCTAATGTCCCTTATTCCCTCAACCATGTGGCATTACTCACTGAGAGCAGAAGGAATTGGTTCTCCTTTGATTTTTTTCTTCACTGAGGGCAAGAATTGTGGGAAGGGAGAGGTGAGGACAAGATGGATGAATCATGTCTCCCATACAGCTTTTCCAGGAACATTTCCATGTTAGCCACTCCTGAAATGATTTGATGTAGATGGGCCAGTTTTGCTATTTTTGCAAATTGCGTGGATGACTGAAATATATCCCCTATGATCCATGAATATAAGTATGGTTTTTTATTCTTGTTGATGAAGAATCTCAAGGTGAATAGTATATTAGCTTCTATCTAAATTACCATATACCCATTCAAATGCTGTCAAGAATTCTATGCTAATTTACTGATTTGCTATCATAGATAATTACTAACGTAGGATCTAGCATTAGAATCACTCAATTCTCTTTCTCCAATGCTGGATTGTTGGAAATGTTTCAGCCCCATATAGTAATCACTACTCAAAATCCTCTTCTCCTGTTCCTACAAATGCCTCTGGTTTCTTTCTTCCGTATAGAGTTTTAGCTCTTGCTTGATAGCCAGCCACATAATAGCGGTCTTCTCTTCAGGAAATTCTACCTTGGCAGATAAAGCAGGGGAAAAAACCCACTCAAACGTGCCAAGAATGATCATTCGTTAAAACCATTTTTTTTTAATATACTCTCTACCCCCTCTTCCACTCTTGCTTCATTGCACTTCCTTAACAAAATAATAACTTTGGATAAATCCAGTGTTCTGCCTAGCCCACCTGTGCCTGTGCAGCTGAAAAAGGTGTGGCTGAAAAAGCAATAAAAAACGTCAGAGTGACTTCTGTTTAAATATGTTGCCTTGAACATCAGCAGGACCATTGACATTGTAAGTCAATCATGGCTTATTTCTCGAATCCATTCACTCTCCCACTCTTCTAACTCATATTCTCAATTCTTCTAAATCCTTTAACATCACTCCCCAATCATTACTCTCAAATGATGACCTTGCTTCCTAATTCAAGGAGAAAATTGAAGCAATTTTAAGAGCACTTCCATTAGCCACCTTATCAAACTACCTACCTACCTTTCCTCTTATTACTACAGCTGAACTGTGCCTGCTCCGATGCATGGCCATCCCTTTTGCTTATGAATGAGTCCCATTCTATTATGCCAAGTCAAGGATGTTGCTCAAGTAGTTCTCTCCCTTTTCTCCATCATGTTTTACTTCTCTACTTTATGATATATATCAGCATGCAAGTAATTTATTTTCTCTCCCATTACAAGAAAAAACATTTTTTGCGTCCATTTCCCCCCAAGCTCTTGATTAATTTATTTGCTCCCCTTTGCAGCAAACCTCCTAAAAAGTTGCCTAATTGCTCTGTCTCCAAATTTTATTCTCATGTTCTTTCTTAAATTATCTCTTGGGATTTTTCCAAACACTCCTCTGAAAATTGTCTTTCTGTGGTTACCATGACCACTGTAAACCTACGAACACTGAATTCTAGGTCTTAATCTTACTTGAGCCATCAGTAAGTATCATTCAACATGGCAGATAAGTGGCTCTTCCTAGAAACCTAGAAATTCTCATGGCTTCCAGGGCATCCCATCTTTCTTCCCACAATTATTGACCTTAATGAAGAAAACTCAAAGGAGAATCAACACCCTCTGCCTTCAGTGAGCAACACAAAGGTTTGGAGTGATAACAGAAGCTGGAACAAGTTTGGTTTGCACTAATGCCTTCTACCTTTTCTTTGCTCATTCTTCTTCTCCCAGACCTCTTAACAGCAGAGTGCTCAACTGCTACACTTCTATTCTCTACCTGCAATGACTCTGTTGGTGATCTCAGCCAGATTTTTGGGTTGACAGGCTTTACAATTGGCTTCAGCTCACATTTCTCCAGGAAATTTCAGACTCGTTATTTCCCCTTGATGTCTAGTAGACATTTCAAACTTAACATGTCAAATCAAACTTTACTCAACATCTCTTTCCACACATCTCTCTCCAAATCCCTCACTCACAATCTTCAGCATCTCAGTTATTGACAACTCTGTCCTTGTAGACCAAACACTTGCAATCATAATTGACTCCTCTCTTTCTCCCACAACACTCATGAATCCATCAGAAAATCCTGTTGATTCTATCTCAGAACAATCTAGACTCTGATCACCTCCCACCATCTGCATAGCTACCACATGGTCTGACTTACTGTCACCTCTGGTCTAGATTATTTCAACAACCTCCTACTGTTCTCCCTACTTCTACTTTTGTCTCCATAGAGCCTATTCTCAACACATCACCCAGAGTGATCCTATTAATAACTAATTTACATCATACCAGTCACTTCTCAGATTCCTTCAGTGAATCTTTATTTTTCTCAGAGTAAACACCAGAGGTTTCAAAATGACCTACCAGGCTCTACACAACCTGGATTCACGCTAACTCTGTGATTCTTTCATTCTACTCCAGTTAATCTTCCTCTTTGATGTTTCTTAAACACTCCAACCACTCTTTTGCCACATGACTTTTTCACTGGCTGTGCCCTTAGACTGGAGTGGTTTTTCTCCACATATACATATGGCTATTTCTCTTTATTGTCCAAATATTACCTCAATGTGGTCTACTTTATATAACTCTATCAATTGTACCTCTTGCATTCTCAATATTTATTTTTTTGTAAAGCATTTATCACAGTTTAATTTATTATATAGTTTACTTATGTAAGAATTTCACTTTTTACTTCCTGTCTCCTCCCGCTGGAATATAAGTTCCAAGTGGACAGATAGGGATTTTTGCTGATTTCATTCAACAATGTATTCTTAGAACCTAGAAGAGTGACTGGCACATACCAACTGCTCAATAATTTATTTTGAGTTAACTATTAATTATATTATTACCTCTTTTTGCTTCCAGAAAGAACTATAATTTATTAAAACAGCAGATTCTATCATTATGTCTACAATGCAATTTCAAGAGACAGTTTACTTTTCAAAGGATAATTCTCTCTAGTAAAGACACGTTACACTGTGTACAATGGACTTTCTATCTGGATGTCTGCTCTCAAATTCTTCTGCTGTTGTTAGACTGAGTCCAGTGGTTTGGAAAGCATGGGAGAAGAGCATTGCTGATTCACATCAATGCAAATGATTTTATATGATAAGCACCGTATGTCAAAGGATGTGAGAACGTCACCCTACTTGTAACATGCCATTTAGAAATTTTGTGCTCCTTCATATTTAGGAGCTTGCCCCAAATCGCTGATTTCACAACTGGGATGAGGCCGTTTCTCTTCCCACAGTTTCAGAAAAAATACATGAAATCTTATCATTTCAAGGATCTTTTTGAGTCTCTCCTGAGTCCACCTCTCAACAGACCCAGATATGAAGCTCTGTGCTTTTCAGCCAGGAAATATAATCATATTGTAAAAATGAATTTGCTGAAGATCTGGGGTATAGTTGTGATTGAAGGGATTTGCTCAATATGACCCACAGGTGGCTCTTGTCACCTTTTTGGCATTCAGAATTTCATCTCCCTCAGAGCTGTCTGATCTGTCTCACTCATTTTCCAGAAGATTTTGCCCTTGATGTGAAATCATTCCTGTCAAGCCCAGGTTCTGGAGAAGTTTAGTCCACTCCCACAGTCTATATTCATGTTACATGTGTAATCATTTCCTGAATAAGCAAAATTAGAAATTAATAAACTCATTTATGTTTTTTAAAACATGTAAATTAATTAGGAGAAAAATATTGAGTAACTTTAAAAAACAGTTTAGCTGTATTTTATTATCCAATATAAATATCATTTTCTTGGAGGAACTCCCTTTGCATCTCCCAGAAATTTAACTGCTTCCCTTTCTTTTCCTTAGTAACTGCAGTCATGTCTCCAGTATAGTGTTTATTCCATCAAATGATTATGTTTCCACATTGAAATTCTCTCCCAGAGAAAAGTTTCTCAGCTTGAGCCACAGTATGTATTCCAGGAGTTCAATTAATGTTTTAAAATTTATTTAATGAATGAATGAACCAATATTCACTAAGGTAGTATTAAATACCATTAGTATAGATCATTTGCTCTAGGCCACGAAATATATTCAAGGATTGGTAAGTATTGTTTTTCTTACTTGTTTAAAAAAGCAAGTATGTTAAACTATTCACAGTGTAAGGCTGGAATGAACTCCTGGGTTTCCAACGATTTATGGGATCGCATTTGGATTGCAGTAGATAATATTCTTGAAGCACCGGCCTAGTTCTAGCAAAGCCATATCTACAACTTTACAAAGGTGATATGTCAATAGAGTCGGATCACCAAGAATTCTCTGAATATTTTATCTTTTTTATTAATATATGATAAGAATGCTATTTCAGTAACAGGCCCAGTCCTTTAAGGCATTTTAAAATTATCAGTAACTCGTGAGTTGCATACAATGCAAACAAAAAGCATGTTGATTTGACACTTTAATAAACAATAATGAGGTTTAGGGCGAAAATAGAAATTGATCGTGTGTACTTTTTATCTACCTGCCATCAAACTTAATAACATGTGACATTTTTATTAACCTAGGAGTCTCACTTGGTTATTTTATGATTCTCTAGAATGACTGCTGGTGTTCCATGATTCGCCCTTTATATTTCTGTAATTAAACACATGGCCTCACATCTTTATTGCATAAACAAAGCATTTTTTTTTGAAAAAAGTAAGACAGGGATTTAAAACTATATTAAAGCAATCTGTGAAAGAGAAATATCTCTTTGTAAAAAGGCTAATTCCTATGGAAAGAGGGTCCAAATTATTTCATTTTAAGACTTATGTAATACAATTTCAAAATCTAATTGAAAATAAAAGAGGAAGCTATGGGCGCCATCTTCACTGTTCACAACTATTAGCAGCCAAATGCTTTAGAAAGTAACATCTTTTGAAAGCCTTTTGAAAATGCTAATGAAAATCAATTTTTTTTACAATATCTATTTGAAATAAAATTTTAATTAATTGAAGCTGTAATGTTACAGAATAACTCAGTATTTTATGCTACCATGCAATATAACATGAAAATAATTACATTAGTTTTTTAAATTAGAATGTTGTGCTGGCTCAATAAAAACACTGGAGTTATATAGATAAAATAAGGAATACATGTGATTTTTCTATCAGTCTGCTGAGAAGGTCTTGGGTGACACACTTACAATAATTTTTAGGGTAATTTTCTTTAACTGATTTTCCCAAAACCACAATTGTAGATCAGTTCATTTGCTGTCTTCAGGCTTGGGTAACTCCATACAATTTATGATTTCACACTCTTCAGCATGTTAACTGAAGCTTCGTTGAACTTAACAAAGTGCCATTGACTATTTGGCAAAGCAAAGGCGACGTGGAGACTTCTAGACCTTTCACCTCACACCACACATACCCTCATCCTGATGACAAATGTTGATGTGGGTTCCACAAGTGCACCAAAGCTGCTAGATTTCATAAATTGCAGTTCTAGCCACCTGATTCATTTCAGAATATTTACCTGTATTCCTCAGGATAGTGCTTATTTTTCCCTGACATGTGAATCTGCCTCTTTTTTTTTTTTTTTTTTAACAAAAAAATACCTTCTGGGCAAATTTGTTATAAGCTTGGCCTTCAGTTCTACAACATTGAGTTGTTTTTAACTTCAGAGTATCTGGCATGGTTAGAACCTTCTTCTAGCTCTCTGTAACTCACTCTATGTTTCCAGCTGGAAAAGAGGCTGTGAATCATTCTTGACTGCTCTCTTTCTTGCACCTCCAAATTCTACTCTGTGAAGTCTCCACATTGCTATCTCCTAAAAATATTTCTAAATAACGTTTTCCATGTCCACTGCTGTGGTTTCAATAGCTTCTTCCTGAAACTGTTCTCCATAACACTGTCGATGAACTTCTAAAAATGGGTTCTGCATTTACTGCAGAGAGTGTTTCAATATCCTCTATCCCCACTCACCACCAAAACCCAACTATGTCTGTGCCCAAAGCATCTTCAAGGTAATAATGCCATACGCCATAATATAGTTTAAAGTGTTTTTATGCTTCCTGAGAAAATGTGGCACCATCTATATGGAAGATCTGATTCTACTGTTATTTACTGTTTAGAAACTCTTCAGAGGCAAATGATCTCTCACAGATCTTCAAATTCTATGCTTCTTGGGTTAGAAAGAAGAAAAAGAACATTCAGGCAGAGATGCTGGTAGAAGAGAAGACCAAATCATCAGGCTTACTGGAAGTATATACCAAGGTGTCTAACATGATTACTTTTATAATTTGCACTTATAATAAATATTTTCACAATGATGGTGATGGGTTGTAATTAGTATTTTGGTGGTGAACATGATGTAATCTATGCAGAAATAGAAGTACAATGATGTACACCTGAAATTTTTACAATGTTATAAACCAATGTTACTGCAATAAACAAAAAATTAAAAAAAAAAATATTTTCACAATGAGATATATTATTTTACTGGTGACTGTTTTTGTTGTTAGTCTCTCTGTTGTGGATTATTTCAGGTTATTAGGAGTTCAAACATAACCTATAGCAACGGACTATGGTGCTTACCTTTTTTTAGAAATAAAGAACGCAGATTTTCCTGATAAAAACCTGTCAAATCCACCGCATTGCATGCTACACTAGTGTCCCATTTGTATTCTACGTAAAAACATCTCTCAGATTCATAACAGGTTCTTCTCCACAGAAAAATAAAAACTAGATTTTAATATTTGAATTATGTCTGAGAAGTCAAAATTGGGCTTTTCTTCTCTAAGAAAAGTCTATATCATGGGGAATATGTGCATGATTTGTGATTTATTACAGTAGAGGTTTGGCTTAACATTAAAAGTTTTATTTATGTAGGTCTGTTATTGCTTTTCTTTGAATTCTACCTTTTGCTATTGCATTTTTTGCATCCATATGCTATTATTTAGGTGAATTATTGACAATAGTTCCATAATATTATACATATAAAGAAAGAAATGACATTTGTTCACACGGATGCACATTATTTGGAGGATCTGAAGTCCTTAAGAGAATTTAACAATCAAAAACTTGAGTAAAATATGTTATAGCATTCTTGTATATTTTCTGTACTGTTGCATCTGTGCTAGGGACTTGAATTTTTATTATATATGCGTAATAATATATATTATATAAAATAAATGTATATTTATTTCAATTATTTTTATTAATATTAATATTTTATATTTATAAACACATACATATACATTATTGTGACACTTAAAAAGAATGAATCAATTTGGATTCTCAACTAAGGCAAATGGGTGATTGATGATGTCATTCTCTGAGGTAAGTAACAAATGTGGGGGAACTGATGAGCGATTTGGCGGAGGAGGTTTTAGTAAATAATTCTTTAGGAGAGTGTGACGTCACCTATAGGAAATATATAAAAATAAAAAGGGAAAACATCTTAGAACAAAGCCCCAGCATTGATGACAAATTAAGGAGACAAACAAACGAAAACCAAGACCTGATAAAAGGCATTGAGAAGTAACCAGAGAAGAAGAAAAGTAAATAGGATTTTGGAAATCAAGAAAAGCATATTCAAGAAAATAGTCCATATTTTAAAAGGCTATTGATAAGTTAACTAACATAAGACCTAAAAAGTAGTTTGTATTAGGTTTAGCAGTTAGGAAAGTGTGACCTTAGCAAGAACATTTTAACTCCAGGGTGAGGATTGAGGCCATAGGCAGCAGATAACAGGCAGAGGATGATGAATAAAATGAGGGCGTGCAGGTGGAAAATAGAGCACTTAGAGTGAACATGGAGCCAAAGAAATTTCTTGTTTGTTGGTTTGTTTGTTAGGTTTTACATTGATTTGGTTTCAAAGTAAAGGGGAAAGACTTCCTGTTTCTAGACCAGAATGTGAGGAGCTCGGACGCCATTACTCTCATCTTCACAACAAGGACACACTGAGAATCAACAACTCGCTTTAGTAGAAAATTTAGGTCACGGGGAAAACTGCTGCCCCCAGAATTGGAGAGACAGGGTTGGGTGCAGAAATCCAGTTTATCAGAGCAGAGGCCCAGGGGCACAGTCCTCTGTAGGAACTGGTGCTGGGACAGGAACACTTCAACTGTAGTTGATGAAATTGTTGGAGGCTCAGTGTGGACGAATCAGAGAGTGAAAAACTCCAAGGAGGGGCTGGCCCAGCAGCATAGTGGTTAACTTCACACACTCCTCTTTGGCGGCCCAGGGTTTGTGGGTTCCGATCCCAGGTGTGGACCTACTCACCGCTTATCAAGCCATGTGGAGGCGTCCCACATATAAAATAGAGGAAGATGGGCACAGGTGTTAGCTCAGGGCCAATCTTCATCACCAAAAAAAAAAAAAAACCTCCAAGGAGAAGCCACTCTTAGCACCTCCCCATCCTCCACCAATGCACACACTTTTGTGAGTTTTACCCCCAGGAGCTCTACTAGGTTCTCACAGTAAAGATCTGAGAGAAATCCCCTAATGCTTTGATTCCAGCAGGGAGAGAGGGGAAGTAGCCATTCTGAAACACACCCAGAGCATCTTGTCTTCTCAACAATGGCTGCCTCAAGGGAAATTATTTTTCCAGAGCCTAACCCACTGGAATTTTACTGGAGCCTCACAGACCTGGGGTAAGAGAAATAACATTACTCCAGCTCCCTCTAGCCTTCCTTTCTCACCTGAGAGTGGGAGAGTGGAGACTGAGAAACACTTATGAAGGTTGCAGCTCAAACTGAGATCTAATCTTAGGACTATGCGATGTGTCCCCTCCCTCCACTCCTTACCATCACATCAACAGGGCTCCTGTATAATAACAGCGAATACCACTGAAGAACTGCAGGGCTCAGACCACATTTAAAAGACATTTCTAGGGAAACCCACAGACAACAGGGGAGACAAAAACAAGGACGCTAGAGGAAATTTAAGCCTCTGACGCTTACACTTAACAGTAAACACAGCCTAACTCCTACCCAGACAAACATAACACCTCCACAGAAGGCCTATTTACCTCACATCCTTTATCCAGTATATCATATCTGGCTTTCAAGAAAAGATTATAAGGCATAGTAAAAGACAAAAAGCACAGTTTTAAAAGACACAGCAAGCATCAGAATCTGACTAGATACGGCCAGAGATGTTGGAATTATCAGACCAGGCATTTAAACAACTACAATATGCTATGGGCAATAGTGGAAAAAGTGGACATCGTGCAGAACAGATGGGTAATGTAAGCAGAGAGATGGGAACCCTAAGAGAAGACTCAAAAAGAAATGCTAGAAGTCAAAAACACTGTAACATAAATGAGGAATGCCTTCAACGGACTCATCATTAGATAGGATGCGGCTGAGGAAAGAAGTAAACTCGAAGAAATGTCAGTAAAAACTTCCAAAACTGAAATGCAAAGAAAACAAATAAGACAAATGGAATGGAATAGCCAAAAACCACGGGACAATTAAAAAAGGAGTAATATATGTGTAATGGGAATACTAGAAGTAGAAGAAAGATAAAAAGATAAAAGAAAATTTAAAGCAATAATGAATGAGAATTTTCCAAAATTAATGATAGACACCAAACCGTAGATCCAGGAAGCTCAGAGAACACTAAGCAGGAAAAACATCAAAAATATCTAACTTAGGTGTGATGGTTAATGTTATGTGTCAATTTGGCTCGGCTATGGGGCTCAGTTATTTGGTCAGACACAAGTGTAGATATTGATCTGAAGATGTTTTTTAGACAATCTTTAATGTGTATATGTGTGTGTGTATATATATACATATATATATATACATACATGTATATTCATTCTTTGGTGAGATGTCTGTTCAAATCATTTGCCTATTTTTAGTTGGGTTGCTTGTTTTCTAATTGTTGAATGTTAAGATTTCTATGTATATCTAGGATACTAGTACTTTACCAGATATACGTTTTACAAAGATTTTATCTAAGTCTGTGGCATGTCTTTTTATTCTCTTAGCAGTGTCTTTCACAGAGCAGAAGTTTTCAACTTTAATGAAGTCTAATATGAATTTTCTCTTTTAAGAATAGTTCTTTTGGTGTTGTATCTAAAAAGTCATCACGTAAGCAAAGGGCACCAATTTTCTTCTATGTTGTCTTCCTGGAGTTTTATAGCTGTACATTTTACTTTTAGGTCTATTATCCACTTTGAGTTAATTTTTGTGACGGGAGTAAGGTCTATGTCTAGATTCACTATTTTGCATGTGGATGTCCAGTTGTTACAGCACCATTTGTTGATAAGACTCTCCCTTCTCTATTGAATTGCCTTTGCTTCTGTGTTGTGTAGGAGTGGTGAGAGAGAATATTCTTGATCTTACTGGGAAAGCATCTAGTTTCTCACCATTAAGTATGATGTTATTTGTAGATTTCTGTACCTGTCCTTTATTAAGTTCAGGAAATTACCTTCTATTTCTATTTTGCTGAGATTTTTTATGGTCTATAGGTCAAATGCATTTTCTATACCTATTGATATGATCATATGATTGTCTTTTCTTTAGCTTGTTAACATGATGAATTGTATTAATTAATTTTGAATGTTGAGCTAGCCTTTCATACCTGGAATAAATTCCTCTTGGTCGTAATTCTTTTTATATACTGTTGAATTTGGTTTGCTAATATTTTGTTTTTAAAGAAATAAAAATGTTAACAGTATCTTATCAAAAGTCAGGCAACTTATATCTAGAAAGCCAACATATTCTTTAAGAAAGCATGAAAATATAAATATTAATATTTATATATCTACATGTTTTATATTTGACAGTTTGCAATTTGTTTATAGAAGCTAGATTTTCACATGCTGACATTTTACACTTTAAAAAAGAATCTACATCGATTTTGATTTTACTACTTAGCCTAAATCTCACATGTTCCTGTAATTTGTCTATTGTTTAGCTAAAAATAATATTTGTGTTTTATTTTTTAGGGTAGCATACAAGATATTTATATAAACTTGAATAAAGACAAATATAAACAGTTTCAAAAATCTAGAAGTAAATGTTACCAAGGAGATGTGGATTATAAATCTGATGCTAACTGCTTTCATTTAATACTCTTTTCTTCCTTGCTTTCTCTTGTACCTTTAAACTGTAACAAATCATTTTTTGTCATTATAAGGACAAGACTATTCTTACACATATGTAGGTAAAATGTAGTGTTACTGTTAGTCTCCTCATGTCTAAGAAAAATAGTTTTACTAAGCATGAGATAACAGACAAATTGTAGTCTTTTGCTGACCCCAATTGACAAATTGTGGCAGCCAGAGAGCTCTTTTGAGACAAATTCTAAGGTAACACCTATGAGAGTGCTGAGATCAATTAGGAAGCGCCACAGTGTGCTCAAAAGGATGTGTACGTGTTACACTTTTGCAGATCCTAAAGTCATGTCCAAGGTTCAGAGCTCCAAAATTCTATGAGTCTATATGCTTAATATCAGCTTTCAATCACTTACACGACAATCAGAAACACAAATGGTGATCAGCACGTGTTTACTTGGTGGCGGCCATGATGCCAAGCACGCTTGATAATTTTTTTTTCCCCACTTAACCCTCACCATAGTTCTATGAAGTAGGTACTATTACCATTGTCCATTTTACAGACAAAGAAAGTAAGACCTGGCTTAAAAATTCTATGGTGAAGATGACATATATGACTTAAGTGACATAAATGCCATAAGTCAGACAGCTATGTTTGACACTTTGCAAGCAATCTAATTGTGAAGAATGTATAAAAACACGTTTTTGTCTTTGTTATGAGATGTGCACTCATGGCCAAAGCACTAAAGTACTATTATCTCTTTAGTGCAGTAGTGAGTTCTCAGGAAATCACATTTTAAAAATATGTTCTTTTTTTAACAATACTTTGTTCTGTATACTACATCACTCACTCGGTGTTTGCAACACAAGCAAATCTGGATTATATTTAGTTTGCTGAACACACCAAGCATTTCAAATACCCATTTTCTCCCCAAGTTCATTCTACTGCCTGAATCTTCTTTCTCCTGTTGTCTACATGGCAGATTCTTATTTTTCTCCTCTAACAGGTTTCTGGTTTCTCTTTCTCTGGGGAGTTTTCTCTGACTACTCTTTTATTTCAAACAAAGTTAAATCACTCCTCCTCTGAATTGCTTCATAAGTTTGTGACTATATTTTTGTTTTTGCATATATCACAAAAGTGTAATATTTATAATTGTTTATGACTCTCCCAATAGTCACCGTGAGAGGTAAAATCATGATTTAGTTGTTATTATATCTCTGGCATCTTGTGTAGATTATAACAAAGGGTAAATATTAAATAACCAGTTACTTTACTGAACACAAAGCTTCCTAATGAGAAGTAGAATCAGGATAAGAAAAGAGTTGTAAGGAGTTTTTTCAAAGTGTGGTTCTAGAATCTCCAGCCCCACAAATAACTGATGTATTTGTAAAATGTACAGACTCGTGTGTCCCATGACATGCTTTCTATAAGAAAATCTCCTTTTGTGGAGAAAGATCATCTGTTTTGAGCAAACTCCCCAATGATTCTTGAGCATTCTATTTCTAGTCTGATTTTTAAATCATCAGACATGCTCCCTATAAGTTACATTGAGCACTGGACTATTAATCACTTGAACATTGGTATAGTATCTTCTATGCCTTATATGTCATCTCCCAGCACAATTTGATGTATTTGATCTGTTTCTTAAGTGTCTTCGTTCTTCACTGTCACCATCCCTCAGACACCTCATTACTTTATTTCAAAAACCATACTTTTGCATCTAGAGTTCTCATGCCCAATCCTCCCTCAATTGTTTTTATTGCTGTTTAATGACAACTCCAAATGATTGTAGAGTTTTTCTACTTCAATCAGACACCTAATGGAGGTGTAAGGGTGAGTGAAATTTGGTTTCCTTTGCTAAACCAAGTACAGTAACTAGATCAGTATGGACGAAGTTTTTCTAATTTGTTCATCCAGATAGGCAATTTTTCTGTCCAAGCATGGATAGTTTTGTGTATACTTACAGGTGTTGTGTGTGCTAGCTCAGACCTTGGTATCATTTATTGAAGTCTTGTGCAAGTTACTGTGCTAAAATCTTTATCTGAGTTTTCTTATTCAATACCCAAAGTAACCTTAACATATTGGTTGCATTTCTTAGAGTAGGACAACAGCCGTAACAAAAACAACCAAAAATAGTGATTCAAATAGAATAGAAAGGTGTTTCTTGTTCCTGCACAGAGACCAAAGTAATTCAAAATTTCTGACCATAAGCTGCATACAGCAATTGTCTACACAGTTATTCAGAGATAAAGCATGTGAAGAGTCTGTCATTTGCACTGTCTAAGTGGGTTTCCAGTTTACCCTGATGTGTGACATCCAGCCGATAGAATGAGAAAGAGCAGGAAGGATTGCCTAAAGGTTTTTGTTTTGTTTTGTTTTGTTTGTGTGTGACTCGGTCTTATAAGTGTTGCACATCAGTTTGGTTCACTGTCCATTGGCTAGAACTCAGTTCAGTGCCATGTGTAACTGCAAGAAAGTCTGAAAAGTAGTGTAGTTGTGCTTACAGGAAAAAGAAATGGGGTTGATGAACATCTGGTAGTCTCTGCCTCAGGTAGGATTCTTTCAGCAACTGAGTAAACAGAGGCTTAATAAGTTTAAAAACTAAATTATCCTTGTAGATTTAATAAATTTTGAAATTGGGCTTTGATGACCCTCTGACTTCCAAAGCCAGAGCCATTTAGCATGCTTCAAGATTTAGCTTTAAATAATCCCCTGTGAAGTTATTCCTGAATAAATTAATTTGTAGAAGACATGCAGTATGCTAGACACTGAGAGAAGCTCTAAGAACTCTTGATGGAAGTTAAACAGAAATTGTCAATGTACTTTTAGTACCATTTGCCTCTTTGACGTTTTAATTCAATGTATTACCTGGAGGTAGTCCCAATTATGCCAGAATTATAATAAAATAAAGGATATTTAAATTTTTTCTTAGGGAGGAAAATTCAACACCAAATAGCTACCAATAATACATTTATTTATACAGTATAATCGCACTGTTGACATAGGATGGATATTCAAAGTGCACTTTCAAATTTATCCGCAGGGAATGTTTCACGTGACCATGATTCACTGATGTGGGTATTTGAAGTTCCTGAGATGTAAGTTATAGAAAGATAACACAGTTCATCAAGAGGGTTCAGATTGTTAGTAATCCTGGTGGTGCTTTATAATAGTACTTCTCTAATCTTGAGAGCTTCAAATTGTCAGTGAAGGAATAACTATCATTTTCTTCTATGAAATTCTGATTTTTTTCAGCATCATGGCAAAGTATACATATGAATCTTGACAAATTTTGAAGGTGGAAATCTTAGCAGTGTGATTTACTACAACAAGCAGAGCACTACTGCTACTCTTGAATAAAACAAAAGTTGTTTACGTTTTTTTTTTTTTTTGGTGAGGAAGATTGGCCCTGAGCTAACATTTGCTGCCAATCTTCCTCTTTTTGCTTGAGGAAGATGGTCCTTGGGCTAACATCTGTGCCAATTTTCTTCTATTTTGTATATAGGTCACTGCCACAGCATGGCTTGATGAACAGTGTGTGGGTCCACACCCAGTATCTGAAGTCACGAACCCTGGGCCGCTGAAGCAGAGTGTGCAAACTTAACCACTATGCCACCAGGTAGCCCCAAATGTTGTTTATTTTTAAAACAGTTTGCTATGGTTGGCAACTAAAATACTTTATCATGAAAAACTGCTCTTTTACCTGATTCAAACAATTATTGCACAATCCTATAATTGCTTTAAAAAAATGTTATGGTTTGGGAAACACACACACATACACATACACAAACACACATGCTGTTTTTCTGTCATTTCCTTTAAAAATGGGTCAGGTTTTGTATTTATTTTTACTTGTACATGTATTCATATACATATATATGTATGTGTGTGTGTATATATATATGTATTCATACGTTTGTGTGTGTATATATACTTCTTCATAAACTTTGCCATGTCATTTCCAGGAATAATAGTATAATAGAGTTGAAAATTCTACTTTTCTAGTAAAAGTGGCAGTGACATTTTCATTGCTTTATATGATATATTGGGACTAATGGAAATCAGGATACCTGAACCCTATTAACAACTCCTAAATAACTCCTTTCTAACTAGTTGTATAATACTAAACAGTTCTGTCTCTTATTCTAGACTCAAATTTTCTCATTGTTATAGGAATTATTTGCTCTCGAACTGGGCCATCTCTCTGAGGTCTGCTTTGGGTCGAATAATTTTAGTTTTTTATTGATTGTAGCCCATGTGTCAAGCAATTTCTCTTATTTAAACCATTCTTGTTTTAAACTACTGTCTTATTGTAGAGGTTTGAATATTTTAAAATATTTTTATAATATATGTTAATGTACTTTTGTTCTCCCCTTTCTGGGAATACTGCACATTTTATTGTGCAATTCTTCTGGATAATCATTTTGAGAATATCATTTTCCATTGCATGGTGTTGTAGAAAATAGAATATTTAATTTGAGGTAATAATAAATGATTTCAATACTAACTGATCTTTAATAATATAAAAAATAATAGCTACACTTTAAGAATTTGGTGATACTGAAATGTGTGAATGTATTTTTACTGACTAGTCTGGATATGCTCCTTTATGAATAACATGCACTAATGTAACATATGATGGGAATTATTTCTATAATAAATTTTATGTTTCATAACAGTTTAGACATAGAAGATTGTGAAAATGATACAGAAAGTTCCCATATGTCCACAGGCAGTTCCTCATGTTACATCTCATATTAGCATGATACATTTCTTGCAATTAATACACCAACAATGATAAAGCATTATTAACCAATATCATTCTTCTATTCTAGTGTCTCATCCATATTACTGCATTACATTTAGTTTCCATGCCTCTTTAATCTCCTCTTGGCTGTGACAATTTCTCTGTCTTGCCTTGATTTTGATGACTTTGACAGTTTTAAATAGTGTTGGTGAGGTATTCTAAAAATGTCTCTTAAATAAAATCTTTTCTGATGTTATTTTTGTTTTCATGATTAGAGTCGGTTATGTGTTTTGGAGAGGAAGAAAACAGAGGTAAAATGCTATTTTCATCACATCATATCAAGGGGGTGTACTTTCAACATGACATCACTGTTGAGGTTAACCTTGAGCATCTGAACTGCTAGTATTAGACAAGTTTCAACATTGTAAAGTTTTCCTTTTTGACCCTTTTTCTGACTGCATTCTTTGGAAGGAAGTCACTCTGTGCAGCCCACACTTAAGGAGTGGTGAATTATGCTTCACCTTCTTAAGGGCAGAATACCTACATAAGCTATTTGGGATTGTTCTATACAGGAAATTTGTCTCTTCTCCCCCATTATTTATTAATTCACTTATTTATATACATGTATGAACTCATGGGTATTTATTCTATACTTTGGGTTATAATCCAATACTTTATTTATTTGGAGAGCTCTTTCAGTTGCCCCCATATCCTTTTGACCTACCCCCATCATTGTTGATCATTTTCTTCTTATTGTTTTGTATTTTTTTAAGTAATTATGCACTTTCTATCACTATAAGATGCAGTAGGATCATGGTGTGTATTTCCTGCCCCAGTCCTAGAATTGGCCATTTCTCCAATTGCTCTGCTTACTTTTACTGGGGAATAGTATTAGAAGCCAAGATTTGGGCACAAAGTGTGCTTGTTGTCACGGTGGAGCACTGCTTCTAGGTTCTATCTGCTGAGAGAGCAAGGAAATGTATGTGTACATAAAACAACAGTGTATATACACATATCTATAAATATTTCTATGTGTCTGTAACCATGTTAAGCTAAACATAAGTTCATACTGATGCTTCCAACTCTTATCCATTGTCACAAGGATTATTCTGGCTTCTTCTCTTTGCTCATCTGTAAATTCTCACTCCAGTTGTGCAAAACCTGGCCCCCATGCTCTGCCATCCATTTACATAATTGTTCGATTCCAGAATATGTTCATAACACTATCAGAATCATAAACCTCTACCCTTGTGGGCAACAATTTTACTAAGTAGAGTACAGTGCTTATGAAAGTTTCTGTGTTTTTCTTTAGTTTGACAGACTCCGCTCATTTCCCAAGTTACTTAGGTCAGCAGTGTTTCTTCCCTTCAGGGAGGTTGTTCCATACATTTGTAATGTGGTTATTGTTTTGTCGCTTTCTGCATTCCAGATATTTTATTTGTGTATTAAGATTTATGCTGTAAAGTTCAATGTGTGTTGACAAATTCACAGTGTCACGTATCCACAAGTGTCGTATCACTGAGAATTGTTGCACTGCTCTAAAAAAGATCCCTTTTGCTTAAGTATTCAACCCTTCCTCTCAACATTAAACACCTGGCAACCACTGACCATTTTACCTTCACAGTAGTGTTGCCTGCTGGGAGATATTTTTCAAGATAAATTCCTGCTATGACACTCTTTTCATATAACTCGTTTATTTCATCACAAATATATGCCAAGTTTGATGTCATATACATAGGTGTACATACTATAGCACTAATGGAAAACAAGCCAACTAGATCTGCATGTATTCTCAAAGGCAGAATGTTCATGTAAAAGATGCTCAGCGGTGTATTCACAAAAGCAAAATAAATTCTAGCTTGTGATGGAAGCAAGGTCCGATATATATATATATTCCCCTGAACTTTTATGTCACAAAACAAAATGTAATACATCAAGAATGCAAGAAACATAGTAGGTTTTCATTCACTCTGTTGTTGAAGGAATCACAAAATTCATTATACTCTAGGAATAGATTTGATTTCAAGGAAAGCAAGGTGAAAAATATGTTCTATTAAAAATAAATCCATAACATGACTTGAAAACACAACATATTTGCGTTAACCTTGCTGAATTTAGCAGCATTGTTCTGAATTAGATGTGTGTTATATTATTACTGTTAATAAAATAATAATAATATATCAAAATATACAGGGTATAATAACCTTAAGGTTATTTATAATAATAAAGTTATTATTATTACTACACAGAGTAGATACAAGAGTTTTCCTCCCACAAGATGAGAAATAGAGTATCAGGAGTATTAACTACCTTCCTCAAAGTCACATACAACTAACAAACCCAAGCAGTTAACTTCAGGATCTTTCTTCTTAAACCACCTCAACCATTTTTTTTGCCTCCATGTGACTTCCTTTTTCATCTTATATATAAATATTATTAGTAACAGTATCATAATATCCAGTGTTATCTGGTAATTCTTATAATTATTAATATTTGTAAGTAATATTTTTGCTATGTTTTAATTTAAGCATTTTGACTAGTTATTCTCTTTTCAATTTAAGCTATGTTTTGCCTATGTAAAAGAGCAATAAGGACTTTCAAAAGTAATAATTTGATTTCTTTTGAAGACCCACAGAAATACTTAAGTTTTATACCATTCATTAAAATCACTACCTGCACTGAAACAATATTGCGTGTATTATAAGGTTACAAGCATTTTAAGGCAAAAAAAAAATAGTGCTATTCTACATTTATAGCCAATTTTGAATGCAAAAATCTATCAAGGTTTTGATTAACTCTTCATTCTACTCATTGTAATATGTACAAATAGATTTTTCTGACAAACAATTGATAGACAACCATCCCTTTTTCTAGATTGTAGTAGAAGACATCTAAAAATGAGCCATAATTAAAAGTGCTTGTTGAACCAAATAGATTACTACATTTTGGGTGATAAATCACTCCCTTTCGGAAAATGATATCATTCAATTAAAGTATCTGTTAAAAGAAAATCCCTAAAAAAAGACATAATTCATATTTCTAAGACCTTTGATGAAAATTTGTAAACAGGAAAGGTTGTGATTCCAGATGGATAAAAACTGATACTAATACTATAAAGATAAGAAGAAAGAAGACTATTATTAGTAATGGAGAAAGAGATAAAGTAATTTTAATTCAGAAATGATATCCCTTAGATAATAAAATAACATCATAACTTACAAAGAGATGATTTCAAATGCTTGCCATTTATTTGAGAATCATTTAAAAAATTCTTTTAATTCATAGATTCATAATCAAGCTAAGAATATCAATGTGGCCAATCTTGCTGCTATCAGTAATAGTAAATACTACAGGACATGGAAGAGATCCCGATGCCTATAAGTGAGTCTCAGAAAAATCCTATATCAGTGATAATAATACATCTAAAGTTGTCACTTAATATTTTTAATATAGTCATATTTTACAGTATATTTATACAGAGTTCCTCACCTTTGGGATTCCACTATGATGGATTTAGAATTTTGCCAAATATTACTTATTGTAATTTTAAAATAAATATCTAATCAACAATTTAAGAAGAGAACATTTTAAAAAGTGAAAATCTTAGTTACTGGTGTGTTGGATATTCTGTTTGAAACATCCCCTCCCACCCAGCTCCTAGACACAATTTTCTGCCCCCCACTGCCCTGCGCAGTTCTCAGAAAGACTGATCCCTGCTGGCTGCACCTTCTGTCCCGCCACACTCTCCAATCCCACTGAGGACTTCTGGCTAGGTTAGAACAACAGGAAGCAAAAAGGAAAAAAAAAGAGAGAGAGAGAACATAGGAAGACAAAACCGCAAGGAACTGGAGTAATTCTTCTGCACTCCCTTCAATGCCGTGTCTCTCAGTAACTGCTCCATCTTGGTGTTGCCAATGCTCACTGGGCTCCGGTAAAAATCACTACCATTGTCTCTTCACAAAAGGGCTGTGATAGTTTCCCATTATAGCAGTTGTCTAGGCATATTCTCATTCCTTGTTTTTGTCCCTAACAAGGCATGCCCAGAAGTCTCTCCATTGAAGTCTTATCATTTGAAACATTTGGGGTGAATTCTAATTCGTGCCAAAAACTCAGCCTAAAATATCTAGAAATAATCACTTTTTAAACTTTGGTGAATAGTCTCTACGCATATATGCACTGTAGATCTACGTCTACAACTGTACTTAGGTGAATCATCAGTTCTTCATTTTTAATTCACTCTTACTTTCTCTCAGTGTGATATAGTGGTCAGCAGAACTGCTTTGGAGTCAGAATGCCTGGATTAGAATCTCATTTCTGTCATTTACTAGCTATGTGACCTTAGGAAACATTTTTGAACACTTTGTGTCTTAGATTCCTACTCTGTGAAACGGAGACTATAAGATTGCCTGCCTCATTAAATATTTCTGAATGTTAAGTGACTTAATAAAGATAAAGTATTTGGAAAAATGCTTAGTGCATAAGCTTTCAATAAATTATAGTTTGTTGTTATTGTTACTTTATTAAGCTTATTATTGTCACAAAAATTGTTACTATTACTGTCAGCTTCTCATGGTAAAAGATAATGCCAAGATGCTCAAAAAAGATAAATTTACACACCTACAAAGACTGCATAAGAACATACATTCTAACATATCCCTGGAAATACTGGTACTTGTCTTTTATTTTTTTTTTTTTTTAGGGAGGGAATGATTTTTTTTTTCCTTTTTTTTTTAAGGTAACATTGGTTTTTAGAACATTATCTAAATTTCAGGCATACATCATTATATTCCAGTTTTTGTGTAGACTATATTGTGTTCACCACCCGAAGGCTAATTATCATCCGTCATCATATACATGTGCTCTTTTACTCCTTTTGTCTTACCCCCTACCCCCTTCCCATCTGGTAACCACCAATCTAATATCTGTATTTATGTGTTTGTTTGTTGTTTTTTATCATCCACATTTGGACAAAATGACGTGGTATTTGCCTTTCTCCATCTGACTTATTTTGCTCTTCATAATACCCTCAAGGTCCATTGACGTTGTTGCAAGTGGCAAGATTTCATCTTTTTTATGGCTGAGTAGTATTCCTTTATATATATATATATATATATATATATATATATATGAATTTATCCATTCATCTTTATCCATTCATCTGTTGATGGACACTTAAGTTGTTTCCATGTCATAGCTGTTATGAATAATGCTGAAATGAACATAGGGATGCAAATATCTTTTCAACTTAGTGTTTCCACGTTCTTTGGATAAATACAAAGAAGTGGAATAGCTGGATCGTATGATACTTCTATTCTTAATTTTTTGACGAATCTCCATACTGTTTTCCATAGAAGCTACATCAGTTTGCGTTCCCAGCAGCAGTGAATGAGGGTTCTCTTTCTCCACGTCCTCTCCAATACTTGTTATTTCTTGTCTTTTTGGTAGTAGCCATTCTGATGAGTGTGAGGTGATATCACATTGCAGTTTTCATTTGCATTTCCCTAATAATTAGTGATGCTGAACATCTTTTCATTTGCCTGTTGGCTGTCTGCATTTTTTTTTTGGAAAAATGTCTGTTCAGATCCTTTGCCCATTTTTTAATTGGGATGTTTGTTTTGTTATTGTTGAGTTGTATGAGTTTTTTATATATTTTGGATATTAACCCCCTATGGGATATACGATTTGCAAATATCTTGTCCTGATTGTTAGGTTGTCTTTTCATTTTGTTGATGGTTTCCTTTGCTGTGCAGAAGCTTTTTAGTTTGATGTAGTCTCATTTGTTTATTTTTTTCTTTTGTTTCCCTTGCCTTGAAAGACACGGTGTTCCAAAAGGTACCGCGAAGACCAATGTCGAAGAGCATACTGCCTATGTTTCTTCTAGAGTTTTATGGTTTCAGGTCTTACATTCAAGTCTTTAATCCATTTTGAGTTAGTTTTGCGTATGGTGTAAGATAATGTTCTACTTTTATTCTTTTGCATGTAGCTGTCCAGTTTCCCCAACAACATTTATTCAAGGGACTTTCTTTCTCCATTTTATGTTCTTGGCTCCTTTGTTGAAAATTAGCTGTCCATAGACACGTGGATTATTTCTGGACCCTCAATTCTGTTCCATTGATCTGTGTGTCTATTTTTGTGCCAGCACCATGGTGCTTTGACTACCTAGCTTTGTAGTATATTTTGAAATCAGGGAGTGTGATACCTCTAGATTTGTTCTTTTTTTCTCAGGATTGCTTTGGCTTTTTGTGGTCTTTTGTTGTTCCCCATAAATTTTAGGATTCTTTGTTCTATTTCCATGAAAAATGTCATTGGGAGTTTGATAAGGATTGCATTGAAACTGTAGATTGCTTTAGGAAGTATGGACATTTTAACTATGTTAATTCTTCCAATCCATGAGCATGGAATCTCTTTACATTTTTTTTGTGTCTTCTTCAATTTCTTTTGGTATTTTTCAATATTTTAAATTTTGGTTTGTCTTAAAGGAGAAAATATATTGTTTGTATCACGGGGTAATTAGTAAATGTAAATAACCATATTTTTATAATAGTTATGATTTGCATTTCTGCTTTTGACTTCATAAAGTTTCTAATATTTGTTTTAGACAATTCTCAATGAAATTATTTATTTTATAACTTTTTGTTTTAATAAAAAAGAAAACTAAACCCTCTGCCCTTATTGCTGTACTCATTTCCCAGTATTTCATTTTTCTGTCAATTTTACTAATATCTTGTAGTACACAATTTTATAGTTATATCTGTTCAATAGATCATTCATCTTTTTAAGGCTTATGATTTTTATGGTATATTTAGAAAAATATCTGAACACAAAATTATAATGTTTTTTTTTACCCTTTCTACTTCTAGTGATTTTTTTGTTTCATTTTTTATTTTGATCATGGTGTAAATACTTTCTCTTTCTTTTTTTTTTTTTTTTGCTGAGGAAAATTCACCCTGAGCTAACATCTGTTGCCAATCTTCCTCTTTTTGCTTGAGGAAGATTTCCCCTGAGCTAGCATCTGTGCCTCTATTTTAACATCTATGCTTCCTCTATTTTGTATGTGGGTCACTGCCACAGCAAGGCTGCTAACAAGTGGTATATGTCCATGCCCGGGAACCAAACTCAGGCTGCGGAAGCAGTGTGCGCCGAACTTAACCTCCAGGCCACAGGGCTGGCCCCATAAATAGCTTCTTAGTATGAAATATGTTTTTATATAAGGAGTAAAGGAAAGATGACTTCTTCATGTCACTTTTCTCAATTTCTTCTTTCCTTCAGTGACTTGCCATCTAAAATTTTCGTATGAGCCTGAATCTATATCTGTGTTGTCTATTTCAGTACGTTAATCTGGCAGACTTTGCAAAATGTATAAGATCAGGTCCTTTGGTATACTGGAAATTTTTTCTTAATTTACAACGAAGATATAATATGATTATTGTTTCATTACCCATTTTATTTTTTTTATGTTTCACTTTATTTTTTTATTTTTACTTTCTACTTTATCATAGGAAATTAATAATTCTGTACTCTGGATTCTCATATAAGTTTCTGATTACTACTCCATTCTGGATTCTTGGTAAATTTCTTCATTTCTATGCATTTATATCCTTGTTTCTCTATTCTCATGAATTTTTACATTCTTTTTCTGTTTATTTTCACAAACCATCTTTAAAATTTTATTAACAAGAATAATCAATCAGTTCATAATAATCATTGTAGTGTAAGAATTTATAGAATAATGCCAAATAAAAAAATAAAACACGCAATAAATATTTGTAGAATTAATTAATGTGTAGCCAAAAATAATAGCAATCTATTATGGAATCAGTGCCTCGTTTCTGGTATTAATGATCTCTATCATGGTGACTTTGAGTTCCAAAATGATGGAGAAAAATTAAGATAAATATTAATATATATGTAAAGAAAAAAAAAGAAAAATACTCTTTAAATTACTTCAAGTAGGTGATTGATGTGTTTTCTTCCTTAAGTTAAAGACGTGAAATGAACGAAGCGAATTCATTTTAAAATATTTTCTTGGAGGTCCAAAGTAGCATCTGTTGTCTACATACATTCTAAAGAAAGAGAGCTTCAGGGGAATATGTAGGGAGTTTATACTGAAGACATTTATATGCCTAAGTAAATACACCACAGTATATTATACAAATAGCTTCTAAAATAAATAACAATTATATGTATATATATCTTTCTATCTTTAAATTTATACTCCAATTCTATTAAAATGGGTTGCAAAACAATACACATTTTATTATTTTGTGTAAGGAATATTAGCCCTGAGCTAACATCTGTTGCCAATCCTCCTCTTTTGGCTGAGAAAGATTGGTCCTGGGCTAACATCTGTGCCCATCTTCCTCTACTTTATATGTAGGATGCCTGCTACAGCACGGCTTGATAAGCAGTGTGCAGGTCCATTCCCAGGATCCGAACCTGCGAACCCCAGGCCACTGGAGTGTGTGAACTTAACCACTACACCACCAGGCCAGCCTCAATACATATTTTAATACACAGTCAAGGTATATTCATGAGAATTTTCATTTTATAAGGAGCCTTATTTATCATCATAATTCAAGCCTGCTGTAGCAGCAGGCTCATTTCCTTTACAATACATTTTGCTGTGAATACTGACAATAAAGACAAATTCCATTCACAGTTTCAGCAAGTTCTCTACATTCTCCTTCAAAGTGACAATATTAGGAGATAAGTTTCTTCAGCATACACCACACTAGGTTTAAGTGCCCACAGGTGTTGAATTATAAATACCTCAATGATATTTAAAAATAATGGATAATAACTTTGAGTGGTAAAAATCTCACATTTTCAGCCACGTAAAACCTAACCATTATTTTTTAAGTAATGTTCTATTAAAGAAATATGTGGCAGTGTTTGTTGCTACGGAAACCATCCCCCATGATATTGAAAATAAAATAAAAACTTTTGGAAAAGATACCCAAAATGCATGCTGCATATTTTGTATTAGCTTATTTTGACTTTGTTTTTGGTATTGGTGTCTTTGGGGGATATATTTTTAGTAGCAGATACAATAAAATTTATGTAGGGCATTAAAAATGTGCAGTGGGTTTCAAACTTTTGCTAATATAGTGGATATGAAGCTTAGAGAATTTGATGAAGCAAATGTCTTTAAACGTCAGAAATTTAGCTGTATCAGAGTAAGATCCAGCAAAGTTGTTGTAGAATAATTTATAATATTTCCACATTTTCTACTCATTCTAATATAAACTTTCTTAAAATTAATAGTCTTATTTATTCATATATCATTTATATTCTGATTTTTACTTCTAAATTAATTATTATTTAAGTGAAGATGAGATTAACATTAAATGAGAGCATTTTTAATCCCAGATCTTTTTATTATAGTCATAGTCTCTAGGAAAGCCAAAATATTGTAGTGTTCATAAATCAATTAAGTTTTCAACACAATTAATTCAAAAACTGTGGTGGAGCACATGACTTCCTGTAAACTTTGGAAACATTTGAAATCATTATTTTTATCCTTAAAATTTTTGTATTTTTTTATCAATGACATAAGTAATATAAAAACATTACTCTATAAGAAATACTAAACAATGTATGTAAAGAAACCTTGCTCTTTGCCCCAATATAATTATAATGATAATAATAGAAATAGTAGTTGTACAACAAAGTGTCTGTTATGAACTAGGCTCTACTCTAAGTGTTTTACATGCAGTATACACTTATCCTCACAAAATTTTATGTGGTGTATCCTATTAATAGTGCCATTTTAGAAAGAACGATATTTAAATATGGAGAGTTTATGTAATTTGCCTAAGACAACATGTGTAGAGATTGCAAGTGGGATTATAAACCAGGCAGTCCAACACCTCATCCCAAAGATCCAGATCATATGCTATGCATTAAAATATTATGCATTTACTAAGCACGAATTCTGAACAATAAAATAAAAGATTATCCTATGTATAGGATTTATTTATCGAATGTTCAAAATGTACCAGATACTATATTAAGTACTAGAATACAAGAACAGAAAAATTATGACATGGACTATATACACACGAGCTTAAAATATGATTTAAAAGGTAGATATTAAAGACATATTGATGATACATGGCATAGAAATCTAAGTGCATAACCTAATTGTTGAATATGATAATTTGAAAACAAATAATAGAGCAAATTAATCTAGTAAGAAAACAACTTATTTCTTCACAGTAGGATGTTTGTTGTATACATTTCCATACCAGTATATTCATATGTGTTTGGTCACATAGGATAATGGTCCCCCAAAGATGCCTACATCCCAATCCCTGAAACTGAATATGTTACCTCACATGGAAAAATGGACTTTGCAGATATGATTAAATTAATGGTCTTGAGATGGAAAGATTATCTCAGATTACCCATGTGGGCACAATGTAGTCACAAAGTTCTTTATTAGAGGTAGGCATGAGGGTCAGAATCAGAGGAGATGTGATGATTAAAGCAGAGGTTGGATGATGTGGCCATGAGACAAGGAATGCAAACAGCTTCTAGAAGCTGGAAAAATTAAGAAGTGGATTCTCTCATAGAGCCTACAGAGAGAATACAGCTATGCTGACATCTTACTTTTAGCCTAGTGAGACTCATTTCAGAATTCTGACCTCCAGAACTATTAAATAATAAATTTGTGTTGATTTAATTCACTAAGTTTGTGGTCATTTGTTACAACAGCAATAGGAAACAAATACAGTAATTTTAATACTGTTGCATTGTATTTCATAACTCATAAGCTTCATGTAATATTTTTAAAAAGCTATGCATGTCTAGTTAAGGCTTTATAAGAGTTGGAAAAATCAGATGGGCAGTTCCCCTACTGTGCATGGATTGGAAAAATTTAAATAACACTAGGATTATGTTTTCATTGAAAATTGGGTAGAAATTCGTAAAAGCATTTAGACTTGGTGTCCTTTGAGGAACATGAAATTTTTATTACCTTATTTTTAAATAAACTTTTATTTTAGAGTAGTTTTAGATGTCCAGAAACAATGCAAAATTAGTACAGAAAATTCCCACATGCTCCACACCATTTCCCCTATTATTGAAATCTTATATTAGTATGTTACATTTGTCACAGTTAATGAACCAACATTGATAACGTTATTATTAACTATACCCTGTACTTTATTTATGTTTCCTTAGGTTTTACCTAACGTCTTTTTTCTGGATACCATCCAGAATTCCACATGAAATTCAGTGGTCATGTCTGCCTAAGCAGATTTGGGTGTGATGATTTCTCTGACTTGTCTTGTTTCTGATGTCCTTGACAGATTTTTTTTTTTGCTGGGGAATATTTGCCCTGAGCTAACATCTGTTGCCAATCTTCCTCTCTCTCTTTGTTTTTCTTCCCAAAGCCCCAGTACATCATAGTATATCCTAGTTGTAAGTCCTCCTAGTTCTTCTATGCGAGCTGCCGCCACAGCATGGCTACTGACAGACGAATGGTGTGGTTCCACACCCAGGAACTTAACTGGGGCCACTGAAGCAGTGAAAGAGCCCAACTTTAACCACTAGACTATCAGGGCTGCCTCTGTCCTTGACAGTTTTGAGGGGTATCTGTCAGGTGTTTTAAGACTGCCCGTCACTTGGTATTTGTCTGAATTTTTTTCTCATAATTAGACTGAGGTTATGTGTTTTGGGAGAAAGAACACAGAGGTTGTGTCCTGTTCATCATTTCATATCAAGAGTTCATGCTATCAACATGTGTTATCACTGTTGATATTCATCTTGATCACCTGAATGAAGTAGGATTTGGCAGATGTCTCCACTGTAAAATTACTCTTTTTGTTCCTTTTCATACTGTACTCTTTGGAAGGAAGTCACTCTGTGCAGCCCACACTAAGTCAGTTGGGAGTTAGGATCTCCTTCCTTGAGAGCAGAGTATTTACACAAATGATTTGGAATTTTGCCACAGGGGACATTTGTCTCTTCACTCAGCTTAGTTATTCAATTGATATTAATATCTGTTTGGGCAGATGGATATTTATTTATAATTTGAGATATAACCCAGTACTACTTTATTTATTTTGCTTCTCAAATTATTCCAGCTTTGGCTATTGGGAGCTCTTTCAGATGCGTGTTGTATTCCTTTGATATATTCCCATCCTTGTAGGTTGTTGGTTTCTTATTGTTTTATATTTTTTCTTTTTGAGCACTTTCTTACTTTCTAGCACTACATAGATGCTCCAGGCTCATCTTGTACATTTCATGGCACTGTCCTAGAATTAGCAATTTCTCTAAGGAGTTCTGGTTCCTTTTATTGGAAAATGGGTTTAAAAACCAAGATCTGGGGATTCATTGCTACTGAGATGTTGCTTCTAGACCTTCTCCAAGGACAAAAAAAGGACTATACCTGTATAGTAACCAGTATCCATATACATATCTCTGAATAATTTTATGTATTTCCATCTGTGTCTATGTTAAGCTAAACATGAGCTCATACTGATGTCTTCAACTCTAATCCATTAACATCTCAATGATTTTAGTCTCTTTGCCTTTCTTTTCTGTAACCGCCCACCCAGACAGTGAGAAACATATCATCCATGATCTGAAATCTGTTTACTTAATTGTTCAATTCCAGTATATGGTCTCAGAACTGTTAGCTCATACCGCCATGGCAAGCATCTCCATCAACCAGAGTGCAGTCCTTATGTATAGTATCCTTTTAGTCTTACAGACTCCACTCATATCCGAAGTTAATCAGATCAGCACCTTTTTCTCTCACCCCTTTCTATTACAGTTTGATTATTTTGGCACATTTTACATTCCGTCCTGTGAACCTCCAATCTCCTAAATGAACTGTTAGCAATTTGCATGTATTGAGGTTCAATGCTTGTGCAAGTTCTGTGAGTTTTGACAAACGCGTAGCGTCATGAATTCACCATTACAGTCTCATATAGAATGGTTTCCTTGCCCTAAAAATACCCCTGTACTACACATATGCAACCCTTCTCCCAACCCCAAACCCCAGACAATAACTGCTCTTTCTCCCATCTCTGTAGTTTTGTTTTTTCCACAAGGCCATATAATGGGAATCACACAATATGTAGGCTTTCCGACTGGCTTCTTTCACTGAACGATTTGTATTAAAGATTCATCCATTCCTTTCCACGGCTTAAATTAATGGAATAATAATCCATTTTATGCATGTATCATAGCTTATTCATTCACTTGTTGAAGGACATCTTGATTTCTTCTAGTTTTTGTAATTATGTATAAAGCTAGTATAAACATTCGTATGCAGGGTTTTGAGTGGACAGGGTTTTTACCATGAGCAAATACCTAGGCACATGATTTATAGATCATGATAAGACTATGTTTAGCTTTGTAAGAAGCTCCCAAAACCTCCTCCAAAATGGTTGTATCATTTTGCATTCCAACCAACAATAAATGAGAGTTGTTGCTCTGCATCCTTGCCAAAAATTGATGTTGGTATTTTGGATTTGGCTTTTTAATAAGCGTGTAGGGGTATCTCATTTTTTTTTTTTTTGACAAAAGCCAGTATAAAGCACTTTTATTGCAATAATAAAACTTGAAACTCATATGTGGTGGAGGAGTGGTGGTAGACAGCAACAATTTCTCTCACCAAATCACTACACAGAACAGCAAGGAGTGAAAAGGGGAAGGAAAGCCAGGAAGCTCAGAGATCAGGAGGGGGAGTTGAGCACCAAAAACAGGAGATGTTGTAGCTGCAATGACCAGCCTCATTTTCTTAAGAGAACACACAAGGATTTGTCATGATGGCTGACTTTCTTGGGTGTTAAGTGTCTATAAATGACACCTTCAATTTAAACTTTCTACTAAAGTTCTTAAAATTCTGAGTGGAGCATGGATAGCTAAGAGATTAGAAAAGTCCTGAATATCCATTTGAAACACCACAGGATGGGGGAAAAAAAAAGCTAGGCTACAAAGAAGGCCTCACACTGTAGGACTGTCCCTACAGTCCCCAGGACAGACACCTGTAGTGCCCAAAATCGCAGTGAGAATGATGTGCTTTCAATAGGCAGAGGTTTTAAGGGGAGGATGGGAGTTGCGCTGATGGAGGCAAAGGCTCCCCCCCCACTTCAGTTTTGGGTGTCCTTCAACCCAAGGACACCTCTCAACTTGGAGAATAATTGTGCCCTCAACAGCGCCTCAAATCTGTTATGGCTTTGCAGTGCAGAAGCAAGAACTTTTATTATATAATAGATAAAAATTTCATCCAAATAAAATAAAGATTCTTGCCCACACCCCGCCCCCTCAACACACACAGATTCGTCTCCTACAGTTAACCCATTTCTTGGGCTGTTAATACTTGACTAATACTTAATTGGAAGCCTCAATCTGAAAGACTGGAACTAAATCTTCACCCCAAAATGAAAACAAAATGACTAACTTGAGGTTCGTGGCATGTGGTTTAGCTTAACAAACATAGGAGAAAAGGGAAGAGTGAAGCCGGGCGACAGAACGCATTCAGTCGGGGTAAATGTTTACGCACAGAGCGCAGTGGAGCAGCAGGAAAAGCTCCATAGAGATTCGCGTGTGCGCTTCTGGAGGCGCCAGATCCCTCCACGGCACATGCAAGCACCTTCCTGTCATTCCAGTTTCAGAAGCTCCAGGCCGAAGTCAAAGAGGAGAGTGGCGTTTGGTAGGATGATGCCTGGGTGCCCAGTGGCACCGTAGGCTTAGTCTGGGGAGATAGTTTGGCTCTCTGACCCGCTCCCATCTGGGCCACACCCTCCCAGCCTCGGATCACCTCCTTCTTGCCTACCATAAACTAAATTGGTTGTTCGGTCCCGGGAAGAAGCAAATCTCTTTGCAGCTTCAAGCGTCCCCGTGTAACGTGCACCATGCAGGTCTGGCCGTGCTTTGCAAAGACGCGCCTGTCCGGGGCAGGGGGTCTCCACCTGCGCTCCCGTGACTACGGGGTAGCCGGCGCGACAGGTCCAGAGAATCAAGAGTGGACCCGGCGGTGATTTTGCAGCTCGCTCTCCTTGTTGTTTTAGTTTGAAATTCCCTAAGGAACAAATCATGGTGAGCATCTTGACACATGCTTGTCACCTATCTTCTTTGATGAGATGTCTGTTCAGATCCTTGGCCCATTTTTTAACTGGGTTTTTGTTTTCTTACTGTTGAGTTTTAGGTGTTTGAACATTTGCATACAAGTCTTGTTTTCATATATGTGTGTTGAAAATATTTTCTCCCATTCTGTTGCTTGTCTTTTCATAATCTTAGCAGTAAATTTCACAGAGTAGAAATCTTAATTTTAATAAGGTCCAATTTATTTTTTTTCCTTTCATTGATGGTGCTTTTGGTGTTGTTTCTTTTCTTTTTTTTTTTTTTGAGGAAGATCAGCCCTGAGCTAACATCCATGCCAATCCTCCTCTTTTTGCTGAGGAAGACCGTCCCTGAGCTAACATCTATTGCCAATCCTCCTCCTTTTTTCCCCCCTTTTTCTCCCAAAAGCCCCAGTAGATAGTTGTATGTCATAGCTGCACATCCTTCTAGTTGCTGTATGTGGGACGCGGCCTCAGCATGGCCCGACAAGCAGTGCGTCAGTGCACGCCCAGGTTCCGAACCCAGGCCGCCAGTAGCAGAGCTCATGCACTTAACGGCTAAGCCACGGGGCAGGCCCTGGTGGTGTTTCTAAAAACTCATCTCCCAAACCAAGATCATGTATATTTCTACTATGTTTTCTTTAAAAAACTTTATAGTTTTGTTTTTTTACATTTAAATATGTAATCTATTTTGATTTAATTTGTAAAAGGTGTAAGATCTACATCTAGGTTCGTTTTTTTTTTGCATGTGGAGCTCCAATTGTTCCAACGCTATTTGTTGAAAAGACCGCCCTTTCTCCTTTGAATTGCTTTAACTTCTTTGTCAAATTAACAATATTTTTGTGAGTCTATTTCTAGGCTCCCTAATTGGTTTCACTGATTTTGGGGAAAGCATTTACGTTTTATCACTAGCTATTTTAGGTAGGGCCACTATACTGATTATGTTACTAATTTAAGTAACTATTAAGTTATCTTGTGATATTCAAATATATACATATTTTATATATAGGCCTTTTGCACTTCTGGATTTAATGAGAAACTACAATGTCTAAAATATTAATTATAATATTTATAATGGATATTCCAGTATTTTCCTTATATTAATAGATGTGGCATTAATTTTTTATTGAATAATCTTGCTGCTCTCTTTCCTTTTTTTGCGTTTTATTAAGAAAAACTAACATACAGAAAATTTTGAGAGAATTTCCCAATGAACACTCATATACCTATTATCAAGAGTCTACAATAAATATTTTACTATATTTTCTTCACCATGTCTATATCCACCTATTCAGTCCTTTATCCATCCATTCATGGAGTCATCTTATACTTAGATGTATTTCAACATGAGCTGACGAAATCAATAAAGTTTACCCCTAAACAGATCAGCAGACACATCATTGATAGGAATTTAATGTTTGTTTACAGTTTTCTTAAGAAAAGTTTACATAGAGTGAAATTCAGCAAACTTACCTATACCATTTGATGAATTTTGACAGATGTATACATCTGTTAAACCAAACTCCTATCAAGATATATAACAAACATCACCCCAGCAATTTCTCACGTGCCCCTTCCCAGATAATCCACACTCCTCTAAGGTAATATGGTTATATATGTATATATATTTTTTTTTCTCCCATAGATTACTTTTGCCTTCTCTGGAATTTCATAAGAATAGTAATATTCAGTGTACACTACTTTGTTTTAGAAACATCCACGTCGTTTTATGAATCATTCGTTTTGTTTTGTACTTGCAGTCTAGAATTTTATTTTATGATTCTACCACAGTTTGTTTATCCAGTCTACTATTAATGGACATTTGGAGCATTTCCAGGTAGTATATATTATAAATAAAGCTGTTAAAAACTTTCTTGTGAACATATTTTTGTGATCCTATGTCTTCATTTCTTTATCATCGACATTTGTTTTCATTTATTTTTGGTAAACACCTAGATTTGGAATAATTTGATCATAGGTTAGGTGTATGTTTAGTTTAAGAGAAACTCAGATATTTTTTCAAAGGACTTGTATAAAATGTATGCAAGTTACAATTGTCCCACAGCCTCACTAACATTAGTGTTGTGAGAGTTTAAAGATTTCAACTATAATAGTTTGTGTGTGATATCTCATTACAGCATAAGTTACATGTCTCTGGGGACTAATGATGTTTCCATGTGCATTTTAGCCATTTGTATGTCATTTTTGTGAATTATAAGCTCAAGTCTTAGACCATTCCTTTTTGAAATTGTGTTTTTATCTTTTTTTTTTAATCTTGTGGCTATTTTATATAGTCTAGATACAAATTATTTGTCAGATATACATCATAAATACTTTATTCCTATCTGAGTCCACATTTTATAATCTTGATGACTTAGTTTAATGAGCCAAATTCATCAGGATATTTGTTTGTTTGTTTGTTTTTGTTTTGTTAGTACTTTTTGTGCCTGCACTATCTCCAGGTCAACAAAATATTTTCTCATGATTTCTTATAGCATCCTTTATGTCATTATCTTTCACGTTTGGGTCTATGAGGCTTCTTGAATTAGGTTTTGTGTGTTGGATGAGATAAGGATGTGGTTCATTTATTTTTCTCAACAGATATTCTCATTTTATTTCTTTGAGACCTTTGTTAAAGTCAAGATAACATATGTATGTGTCCAAATCTGATTATTTTGTTCCATTGATCTATTTTGTATTTCTTTATGTTAATCAAATTGTCATTCTTTATGCCAACTCCATATTATTTTATTTACTGCCGTTTCATAGTGAGTCTTGAAATCCAAGATTTTACTGGCTCTTTTATATTCTTTGCATTTCCATATAATTTTAAGATTAGACTTAAATGTCTACAAAATTAACAAAGATTATGATTAGAATTGTGCTGAATCTCTAGATTAATTTGGTAAGAATTGACATTTTTAAAAGATTGAGAGTTTAATTCTGTGAATAATGATATAGCTAAATAGCTATCCATCTTTCTTTAATTTCTCTTAGCAAAATTTTGTAATTATCAGAATAGATGTCAAAGATAATTTTTGTTAAATTTATTCCTAAATATTTTTATGTTTTAATGCTATTTTAAATGGTATTATTTTCTGTTTTATTTTGTTTTCCAATGATTAGGTGCTAGTATGTGGAAATGCAGTTATGTTTGTATATGGACCTTGATCCTGTGACACAAGTAAATTTACTTATTAGTTATGGTAATTTTGTTGTATATAGTTTTAGATTTTCTACTTATGATCATCCTTTCCAGTCTTTATGGTTTGTTTCTCACACTATGTTCAATAGCTCTGATATCTAGTATAATGTTGAAAAGAGGTGGTGAGATGAGATATCCTGATCTTGGGGGAAAATATCCAACATTTTACCATCAAGTATGATGTTATTTATAGATTTTTAAAATATATTCATTGAATTGAGAAAGTGCTTTTCTATTTCAATATTTCTGATATATATGTTTTTATCATGAATATGTGTTGAATTTTGTCAATGCTTTTCCTGCACCTACTGAGATGATCATATATTTATTCTCTAAAGTTCTATTAGTGTACTAACTTACATCGATTTTTTAAAATGTTAGACCAACATTGCTGTATTATCATAAAATGATTGAATTGCCAAAACAGGCTCGCATAAACTGTAGACCATCTCCAACGCTAAATTTTAGGAACTACTCAAAGGACTCAAACAATACAGAAGTACCAGCTTCTTTCTGGAGAGGCCAAAACCCATCAGAAGCAGTTTCTAAGTGTTCCTTTCTCCCACACCAGGATGACGAAAACATGGACACTTAACCATATGTCCATAAAATTACTGTTAGATATAAGTGTTTTTAGTATTTTTACTCCATCTGCTTGACTAACTTTCATTCTCCAGCTGGCCAGGTTCTATAAATCCTTAAATTCTGGATTTACTTACAATAAGAGAGCCAGATAGACAAGTCATTTCTTGCCAAAATGCATTTATTTAAAAAAACTCTCAAATATATTTCCATTTGTAAATGCTATTAGCTTATTTGCAAGCAGGTCTGGGCTAGTTCAGTTATTGCCTCTGCACTTCCCAAGTAGGAAGGAATAAATCATAGCCTGGCTGTTAATTTTCCTTCCCAGCCCACCCCCAATTTTGATCAATATCTTCTTGCCAAATATTTCTATGTATCTTTTCATAATTTGTCTTAAAACAAATTTTCTGAAAATATTTCCTGCAAGATTTTATACAAATAAGTCTATAAATGCTACAGTGACCCATGGGATTTGAACCATCTAATGGAAAATGGGAATTATTCTTGTTATAAATCATTTTAGTGATGACTATATCCCTTCACAGGCCTTTTGACATTTTTTTTATCAACTTGATTATTCCCCTTCTCCATCATCAAGGATTATTCAAACATGTTAGTATATGTTAATAGAGGCATATGTGACTTTTCTAAAGTCTTCTTCTAACCAAACTGTGTTGATATATATGACATTAATTGAGAGCTTCAAATAAATCCCCAAATATTTTCTCACTCTTATTGGGACGAGAAGTTGATTTTTGTTTAATACTGAAGTTAGTAGAGTAAAATAGAGACTTCAACATAATATTTGACATACCATGCATAAATTAAAATTACAGTATACATTTCTTTTTCATCTACTTATCCTATGTACACATAATTCCAACGCCTGTGGTGGTTAGTAGAGGACATTTAAAAAAAAAAAAACCTCTAGATTCCACCTGGTGTTTAGACATAACCATAACCATATTTCTCATATGATAGTGCAAGTTCTTACTAACACAAGCTTTCGGGTAACATTATGTAATACTACCCATTTTCTCCCCAGTTGTGATGACACGATGTTGATTCTTAACATGATTCTTTTAATCCTGACAATAGGAACATGAAGGAAGTAATTTCATTTTTTATGTGTAGTACCTTTATTACTTAGAGAACAGTAATAAAGACCACACTGCCTGATGTCATTCTGCAGCTGAGACTTGTAGTATTGTATTGTAATATTGTCCCCATAAATGCATCTCCCTGGCATAGACCTCTAACACACCTGGCCACTGACCCTTAAGGAGATGAGATTCCATAGTGACTGGATTATCCGATCACATTCCCTGAGAAATGGTACAATAGAATAGGATAGAGGATAACAAGGATAGAATCTCCTATCCTTGTTAACGCATGTGATGTTCTATCAGATATGTGCCTTCTCCAGTTAATTCACAAATCCTTCATCATCCTCTTGAACTGGCTTCCATTTGCAAACAGTGTCCTAGAAAAGTACCCCCTATATTCTCCACAATTGGTTTAACAATTCTTCTCATCATGACATTACATATATAATGTAGCAATTTTGTCATTGGTAAATTTAGGTACACAGTATTCACCAAAAGTTATAAGTTCCTTGAAGCTCATTATTTGACATATTCCACAGTCTGGGTGTCAACTTCTCATAAGTGCCCCCAAAAGGAGCATCACTGGTGAATAGTAGTTTTCATAACACTCCCTGAGACTAATTGGGTGACATTTCCACTTTATTTGAAAGCATTATAACTAACCACAGTAAAATTTGTGATTCAAACATCATATTTCTCTCATGTTATTTGAAAAAAGATAGTAATATAGACCAAAAACCGCGCACTAAATGACCACGCCAACTGATTACTAAACAACTGAGTCATCAGTGGGTAGCAGGTTATATCTTTTCTCTAGATTATTTGGATAGAGTTTTAGTCACTGCCCATGAGTCAGCATAGTTCAATTTCCCATTTTTTGGAGAAAATACGTCCAGTGGTTTCTATTAGCATTAGCTAAGAGTTAGCACCAGATTTGAGCAAATGTAGTGTGTATTAGCAAATGTGGTGCATTGATGTCTTGCTTTTAAATGCTCTCATTATTGCATCCTCCTCATGAATTAAGCACACATAAAAGCTTCATTACCATTTGCCGTGATTTCTCTTGGTTTCCACTGAGTTTCCATGTTAACTTATATTTTCCCTCTTTGGTAGGCTGTTTTGGTTTGACGATACCATGTACACATAAGGAAAGGAGTATAATCGGTATTTCTTAGACCTCTCCTTTGCCCTGTCCCTGGAAGATATTGAAAGATTTGATGAGTAAAGAATTATAGGACTTCCCCTGCGTTTAGGCAATCTGGATATATAGAATGAGGTTTTGACACACCCAAGTTCCCCTTAGGAATACACAGTATTATGTTTAGTTCTATGGATACTATATCTACTTCATCAATGTCTCCTTTGATTTTCACACTTAAATACAATCCTTAATCTGGGACATCCAGATCAGGGAAAACATATAAAGCCTTTGTGAGATGGGAAAGGTAAAAACAATCTCAATCACTCATTCTCATCTCCCGACCCTAGAGATCTATCCAATTCGATCCCAACCACACATTACAGTCTGTCATATTTCTATTAAAACACATTTGTTTATTTGACTCAGCCAGCCTGTTTAACACTTTTTACCATTTGTTTTCAGTAACATATTTTAAATTGTCTATTCTATTTTTTAATGAAACCATGGCTTTGTGGTCAATAAGAGATGTATGGTCTACATGTATTATTTTATTTCCTTGCTTGTTTCTGTACATTAATAGCAATAAAATGTGTACCTTAATCAAAGGAAACATATTCAGATGGGCAAAATTGATGGATTATTTGGTGTTATAAACTTTTACTTGTAGTCTCCATAATTGCTTCTATTACTAGATAGAAAAACAAAGACCTGGAGTAGAATGAGTGTTGATTCCAATTGATCACTCAATATTTATCTGTAGCCACCACAGCCCGTAATGCCAGTAAAGGGATCAGTTATGAGTGAGCCCTTGACTTGGTGGAATTTTCACCGAGAACTGCCACGGAATGACTGCTGTCTCTTTGTCTCTAAGTAAAATCCCTTCCCTTATTGGTGCCTTCAGTGAATGGGAAGGAAGTGTGCCATTGTTTTTTTCTCTCTGAGTGCTTCCTCCTCCTCTTTAGTCTAAAAGAATTTCTATAAGAGTGTTAGTATTTTTTCTTACATGTTTTGTAGATTTCATCAGTGGAATAATCTACACATGGAGTTTTGTATGTGAAAATATTTTCAATTAAGAATTTAACTTTTTAACAGATAAAGGATAAGGAACATTTTTAAATTTTTCTTGCCAGTTTTTTAAAGTAGTGATTTTGAATTGGTCTATTTCTTCTAAGTTTATTGAATTAATTGGCATGAAGTTTCCATACTATCCCTTCATTATGTCAATATTATGAGTGGCATCTTCAGTGGTACCTCCTCTATTATTCCTGATATTGATAAATTATAAATTCTCTGTTTTTTCTTTAACTTTATTTGCTAACATTTAACAATTATATTCATGTCAAAGAACAATTTTTGTTTTTTTGATATTCTTTCATTTCTATTTTTATTATTTCATTAATTCCTTCTTGATGTGGAAACAGAGTATATAATTTAATTATATTTTTTCTAATATGTGCATGTGATTTTGCTCATTTCTAAGTACTGCTTTAGATGCAGTCCACAAAAGTTGGCATGTTGAACATTTAAAATAACATAATTATTTATTATTATTATATATTATGTTAAAAGAATATAATTGTTTATTAATTATTATTAAAAATTATTACTAATTATTTTCACTTTGAATAGTCTTCAATCTTTTTAAAAGATTAAGTAATAAAACAAGTATTGTTTTTTATATTGTTACATATATTGTCTATCAAGTGCTTTTTGATCCTTACAATATATCAAAGTTTCCACCCGGTATAATTTTTCTCTATCATAAATAACGGTATAAGTATATTTTGTGTGTGGGTGTGAGGAGGAAGTCTTATGGAAGCAAATTCCCTCAGCTTCTTTTTCCTGAAAGTAACTTTATTTTGCCTTCATTTTGAAGCTTTATTTATTTTTTTACCTAATATAAAATTTTAAGTTTACAGTCTACTTTTGTTCTTTCATCACGTTAAATATGTAAATATATATTTAAATTTTCTTTGGCTCCATTGTTTCTGGTGAGAAGTAAACTAATTTTTATCATTGTTCCTTTGAACATAAAATTTATTTTTTCCTCTGACTTTATAAAATTTTCTGTTAGTCTATGGATACTCAGAAGCCTGACTATGATGTTCATAGGTTTTTTTTGGTAGTTATTCTATTTTTGGTTTATTAAACTGAGCTTGTTGGAGATATAGATTGTTGTTTTCAATCTAATTTGGAAAGTTTTCTTCTATCATATCTTCAGATAACATGTCTTCTCCTTCTTCTTTCTTCCCATTTATTCTGGATTTCATTTGCCTTAGACCACACTGTCAAATAAGCAACTTGATGCTCTGCTTTTTAAAATGGTTTCTTTCTGTGCTGTATATTGAATAATTTTCGTTGACCTTTATTCGAGTTTTCTATTGCTCATTTTCACAATGTCTAATCTGCTTCTAAGCTCATGTGGTAAATTTCTTATTTCTGGCGTTTTGTGTTTCAAAAATAAAATTCCTATTTGTTTCTTTTTTAGGGGTTAACCTTTTTCTCTTGAAATTTCTCCTTCTCTCACCATTTCTATAGGTCTTCTCCAGTAAATTATTTAACATATTTAAATATTTGTTTTGTAATTATCACCTGGTAATTCCAATATCTCGATTATTTATATATCTGCCTCTCTTGACTATGTTTTCTTTTATATGTCACATTTTCCTGTTTCCTTTGCATGTACCATATATTAAAAAAATATGTGTATAAAAGAACAATGGAAACTGAAATTATAGATATTTTGTTCTCGTTTATTACAAAGGATGCAGGCCTTTCCTCTCTTTGGCTGTTAAATTGAGGTGCTGGTCACTGAATCCACCGGAACTAGAGTTAAGCTGGGACTATGCCACAGACTTAACTAAAATGAGTTTGATCCGTGGCTAGTCCACCCCTAACTTCCCAGCGTACCACCAGTGAGGACTTTATCTCCTTTAATTTGCCGTTTTTTGAGCTGAGGTGGTTTGGACTCCTGTCTTTGATAGTTTGGGTTCACCTTTATATGAAACTCTAGTAGAGTCCAGAACCCATGGTCCACAGTAAGACGGTTCTAAATTCTCAGCTCTTTCTGGTTACTCCTCCACTACTGCCTTCTAAGCATTGTGTGTGCGTGTGTGTGTGAGTGTGTGTGTCTGTGTGTGTGATGGGGTGAAGGGTGGATTGTCAAGCCCAATGACTTATTTTTGCCTTTTGCACTTTTCCAGATTCCAGCCCATCTCTCCAGCCTAACTGTCCTTAAACGCTCGGCTGCTTTCTCCTCATCCGTGCGAAGGCTCTCCATCTGTGGCAGCACCTCCCTTCTGCCTGCCCGTGTCCAGAGAAGGCATTCGCCCCTGGAATAGAAGCTAAGGCTCTCTACTTGCCTATGAGAAGCTTTGAAATGCAATCATAAATCACTTTTATAATGACCACATAAAAAATTTGAATTTATTTTATATGTTTTTTTTTCACCATGAGAGTGGAAATCTTTAACATTCATATGCCTTCTAACGAAGCAGAAGTCTTCTTTATTACTTTTACTATATTGGCCATAGCTAGGTGAGGAATTTCTCCAATAAGGATAATCACAGGAACATATTTTACATGGGGCAAAAACTAATTTTTATTAAAACATTTGCTAGTAGTTATCTTCTCCTAAAAATTTAGAGTTCTCTATCACACTGAAACCCATGTATTTAGGATGATCAGCGACAATGAAGAATTATAGGCTTTTGTGAACTAAAAATTAAGAAGTTAAGTGGAAGCTGAATGTTTGGTGGTCAGTGTGACATCAAACATAGAAATATGTCACATTGATACATTGACATATGTCACAGACTTTTATCACTCCGGTATGCATGAAATTGTATCTCATTTCCAAAATAATACAAAGCTGAAGTGAATGTCCTATATAAAGGCAGGGTCCTAAGAGAGCTTCCTGAGGAGGCAAAGAATCTGATCATTTTCTGGAGTTTCTAAAAAGAGAATCCTGAGATGTAGGGTCTGAATTGTTATCACTTGCTTGTTGAAGGTACTCAATATGGGGAATTAACACAAGAAGAGACCCTTCCATGATAAAATTCCTCAAAGTTTTGATAGGTGCATAGAAGAAACTTCCATGCAGGTATGTTTCCATACTCCAGGATATATAGGCAAAAACCAAGAAACCAAAACACAAATCAAAACAAAAACAAAAATCTTGTTAATGACAAGCTCAAAAAAAAATATTAAAACCATATGAGTAAAAACACACCACCATGAGTGATACATAAAAAAGTAAATTCTGAAAATTAAATAGGAGACACTGTGTGAACAATATTTCTGAAATGGGATTTTCTATGTCAAAACATGGTGATTAAGTGAATATTGCCCTAAGGTATTATAAATTATAAGTAAGGCTAACAAGAGATAAGAATATTTTAGATTAGGTATTTTGATTGAATCTTTTCTATTTGAAAGACATTCTTTTAATGTTTGGGTGTCTTGGAGAGGGAAATGTGGCCATAAATGATGGATTAAATTTCACACAAAAGCAGCAATATATGTGTGTGTATGTGTTTGTCTTCAAGACTGTCCTCAAAGCCTGTGTGGACAGATTCCTCGTCTATCCCTGGATCATATGCAGATATTTGGAACCCTGTCAGGTGGATTGGATTGTGACAATGATGGGGTACATCGCTATTATTCATGAGTGTGAACCAGAGATGCCAAAGACATGCAATGCAGGGACAATCATGAATTATCTCATCCAAATTGCAAATAGTGCGCTCATTGAGACATATGATACTGTGTAAGTTATACACTCTTATATACCATCACCCTTTTATTAGGGGGCATCAACTCCTGTGATCCATAAATGTCTCTCTGATTACAGGCACACTGTCAAAATTGCCCTTTCCTAGTAAAAGTACCATATTCAGTTGACAGTTGTCTCATCAGTAACCACATACAACCATTCCAAGTTCAGCAAGCTACATGTTGTGTTCTAACAATCTATTTATTTTTAATAAATGTATTTTTACAAGAAATAGCAAGCAAAGAGAAAAGAGAGGCCAATAGAATATATTGGTAAACTACAAATATTTGAGTTTTAACTGAAAGCAGCCCTCCGTGGTGGCTCTGGACTAGATTCATTTTGCTAGTCTCTGGCCTGCATTTTGTATTTCAAACATCCCAGTGCTTTATCGTATTGTCTTGCTATTTCATTGTTTCATGAGTCTTGTCTTTTCAACAAGAATATAATCTCCTTGAGAGGTAAAAACGTATATTATGCAACCTTTGCATCCCTCACACTAGCTTGCACAAAATAGTTTATTTTGATGGTTAACTAAAAGATAAATAGTAAAAATATTTGGAAGTGAAATAGAGTTTTCTGAAAAATCAGTTATTATTAACTTTATTGTTCAAAATATCTGATATTATGTTTATTCCAATTAAATATCTAAGTTTTTCTTTCAGGTTTTTCTGATTTATTAAAAAACGGCTGCCACTTATCGAGTATCTTACATCTGCATTATTTATTTATTTATTTATTTATTTATTTATTTAATTGATGTTTTAATGGTTTTTAACATTGTGAAATTTTGGGTTGTGCATTTTTGTTTGTCCATCACCATATATATGACTCCCTTCACCCCTTGTGCCCACCCCCCACCCCCACTGCCCCTGGTAACCACAGTCCAGTTTTCTCTGTCCATGTGTTGGTTTATATTCCACATAGGAGTGAGATCATACAGTGTTTGTCTTTCTCTTTCTGGCTTATTTCTCTTAACATAATACGCTCCAGGCCCATCCATGTTGTTGCAAATGGGACGATTTTGTCTTTTTTTATGGCTGAGTAGTATTCCATTGTATATATACACCACATTTTCTTAATCCAATCGTCAGACGAGGGACACTTAGGTTGCTTCCACTTCTTGGCTATGGTGAATAATGCTGTAATGAACATAGGGGTGCATAAGCCACTTTGGAATGTTGATTTCAGGTTCGTTGGATAGATTCCCAGTAGTGGGATGGCTGGGTCATAGGGCATCTCTATTTTTAATTCTTTGAGGAATCTCCATAACGTTTTCCATAGAGGCTGCACCAATTTGCATTCCCACCAGCTGTGTATGAGGGTTCTTGTTTCTCCACATCCTCTCCAACACTTGTTGTTTTTTGTCTTAGTGATTATAGCCATTCTAACAGGCGTGAGGTGGTATCTTAGTGTTGTTTTGATTTGCGTTTCCCTGATGATTAGTGATGTTGAACATCTTTTCATGTGTCTATTGGCCATCTGTATATCTTCCTTGGAGAAGTGTCTCTTCATTTCCTCTGCCCATTTTTTGATCGGGTTGTTTGTTTTTTTGTTGTTCAGTTGTGTGAGTTCTTTATATATTATGGAGATCAACCCCTTGTCAGATGTATGTTTTGCAAATGTTCTCTCCCAGCTGGTTGGTTGTCTGTTCATCTTGATTCTGGTTTCATTTGTCTTATAAAAGCTCTTTAATCTGATAAAGTCCCATTTGTTTATTTTTTCTTTAGTTTCCCTAGTCTGGGTAGGCATCTTATATCTGCATTTTTTATATTAAAACATATTTTTCCTGTCCATACACCCACACACACAAAACTATGAAGCAAGAACACCTTATAAGAATGAAACGATTTGCATTATGTCCAAAGTCATCTAATTATGCGTATTAAGTGTGTTCAGTTCTTTGTATATCAATTATATCTTAACAAGGATGTTAAGAAATTAAAGATTTGAGGCTTGGAAAAGATAAGTAACTTGTCAAATTGTAAACACCTAATAAATAGCTCGGCTAGGTCTGTCTGATTCTAAAGTGCACACTTTGTGTAGGATGTGCCACAGTCCCCTATGAATCTTTAATAAGAATTTTTAATTACCATAATATAATATTGTCTACTCTTGAATACTTTAAAGAAATTAAATTCTTTCTTTTTGCTACATTCTTTCTTGTATAGATTCAAAATTCTTAATCTTGACACATAAATACCAAAATGTTTCATTAAGTACCACAGTCTAGAATCACATCAGTTGAAAGTTTTAGGAATTCTCCAAAAAAAAATTGCCACCGAGACGATGTTTCAAAGAGAGATATTGTGGGATTCATTTAGTGCCTTTGAGGGATATTTTAATCATTCAAAACTTGCTGCAATTTATTTGGCATTTAAAATCAAGCAGATTCCCATTTATTTCTCCTCAAGCAATGTTTCTAGTTTTTCTCACAAACACATATCAGGTCGTTGCTTTGGCTAGAATTAAACAAACACAGGTGCTAAAATGATCAGTTTCCTCACATTTTTCCTTCCTACTTGTGCTATGAAAAGTCACTAAGTTTCTGTAAAAAACACATTTTCCCAAGTCATTACACCTAAAGAAACTGCCAGGCAAAATGTGCTGCCAATCTATGAGCTGCTGCAGACTTCCCATATGTATTTTGCAAGCAGGTGTTTCATTTGCAGTTTGCCAGAAACAACCTGTTTTTCAGGTGCATAGAGAATATCATCTTTGTACAAAAAAGGAACAGTAATAACTACTCCTGGTAGAGTTTTTCTCAATAGGAGAGCAATATAGAGTTGTTGCATAAAGGCTTGAATTGAACACACAATGTTTGACAGCCTAAGTGCACTCATCCAGTTGGGTTCCATATTAATTACTCAACCCAGACTGGATGTAGATAAAATGCCAGCGACGAGCCAGAGGATGGGGATTAGCATTGGTGAGGTAGCTTTTTATGTAAAACACTGTGCTTTTCCATATCCCTGTGAGTTAAGTGCTATTACATCTAGTTGATAAATGGCAAAACTGTGACTCAAATTTTATGCTACTTTCTCAAAGTCACACAGTTAAGGATTGTACCAGAATTCATACCCATGTCAGTGCTATTACAAAGCTTAATTTCAAGGACTTGAATTCTGCTTTGGTTTCTATTCTTTTGTCTTGTTCTTGGAAGCTGCACTCCCAAGAATTGGAATGCTTCATATGAATTCCTAATTGTGAAATTGTGAAATGGGACGGTGCCATTCTATGGAGAGAGTGGAAAAATTGACAAATAACCTTTCTACTTTTCCAATACTTTGCATTGTAGGCCAAATCGCCATTGAGGTCCTGTGTTTTTGATCATTTTACTTTTCCTTTTGTGCTGAGCATGTGCCTATGGCTAGGTTTGATTCAGAGCTCCTATGCTGGTATAGACCCTAATGACAACTTGTATTTTTTATTTGCTCTAAACTTAAATATATTTCCGTTAATAATCATTATACCTTACATAGAATCTCAAAACACAAGATGTACCATCTCATCCAAAAGTAAAGTACCTGTGTTGGCCTACAGGAAGGAGGCAGTCTGGTAGAGCACATTAGCACAGGATGCAGGTTAGTTGGATTTAATTTCTAACGCAACTCTGCACTTACCAACCGTGACCATAACTCAATTACTTAACATGTTTACACTTTAGTTTCATTTTCTATTTAGGAAAATTAAGGATAAATTTCTACCTCATTGGGTTCTTTTGAACCTTAATGAGATAATGTATCTAAATAACTAATGAGAATATATTTCTTATTGTCTAGTACATATTGATGCTAATAAGTGCTTGTCGTTTTCATTGCAATTAGAATCTATAAATCTAGATTTTTATCTGCATTCTTGAGCAATATGAGAATAAACATGGAAAACTGGTAAAACTTAAACATTAAAACTTTCTCAATTCACCTCTGTGTAACACTTAAGAGATCTTCCTGTATCATTTAGTATGAGTATCAGTTAAAAAAAATATAAGACAAAGGGAAGTTTCTATATAATAAATTGACACTGATGAGCATTGTATGCACACAATGTTGCCAGCCTCTGCCTCATTCTTCAGGCTTGTATTTTCCAAGGATCCCAAAGCTGAAACTAATGACCCAGGACTGGGCCCATTCTAGATCCTGAGGCAGTTTTATTTTGAATTAATATTATACAAATTCCAGAGGAATATGAGAAACTTAACATTATTCAGCCTCATTTAATGCTTTTACACCTTTTGTACTCTTGAGTTCATATGTTCTACTTCTAAATATGTTATAAAGTCCGTAATACATTGTTATTACGTTTGCATTAAAAACCAACATTTATTTGAATAAATTAAAAACATAACAATGTTTATATAACCCACACATTTACTCCTTCTTTTGTTCCTCATTTCTTTCTACTGGTCTGAGCTTCCATTTGGAAGAAATTTCTTTCAGCCTCAATAACTTCCTTTAGTCAATTTTTCATTTTATCTTTTGCATTATTTAGTTCTAGAAATGCCTTTGGTTCTTATTCGAAAAGAACTCCCTTCTTGCTGCTGAAATTTTCCTTCTGTTTATCCATTCTGTTCTTCTTGACCTCCTGCAAATCTTTAGCCAATTTTTAATAATTTGTAATTGTTAAAGTTCTTGTTGTTAGTCCAGCTTATGGGTTATTTGTGGTCAATTACTATGGACTTTTACTTATGTTGATTATGGGGCATATTTTCCTGCTTCTTGAACATGTTGTTTTGTTGTTCTTATTTTGTTTTTTAATTTATTCTTGCTAGATATTGTGTGTAAGAGAAAAATAAAGACTTAGAGAGTCTTCTCCCATCCCCCAGAGGGCATATGTCCTTTTGTATTTTTGCCAGTGTATCATTTGGAGAGATCCTATAATTGGGATTGCTGCCTTAAAAGTCAAATGCATAAACACTTTTTAAAGATATTGCCAAGTCAATTTTTATATAAGTAGTAACCTTTTATATTCCCTCAAATAATGAAAGAGTACTTGTCCTGATAGTCAAGATATCAGAATATACTGTCAAACTAAAGTACTTTTTTTTCCAATCAAAGAGATGAAAAGTGGAATCTTAATGTTGCTCCATTTGTTTTCCGTTTTAGTTTCATAAATATCAATGATAGTCTTTTCTTTACACCTTGCAAATGTTTGGGTTTTTTTCACACTCTAAGTAGAGTCGGTCAGAGAGGTGTGGGGGAAGAAAAAGCAAGAGAGATGAGGTAGAAGGGAGGTCAGAAAGATTTAAAATTATGAGGACTTGATTTGCCATTGCTGGTTTTGAATATGGTGGAAGGGGACCATGAGCCAGAGAAAGCAGGCAGCCTCTAGAAGCTGAGTTCAACCCAATCAACAGCTAGCAAAGAAATGGGGACCTGAGTTTTACGACCACGTGAAACTGAGTTGTGCCAACAACCTGAATGAGCCTGGAAGTAGATCTTCTGATAAGCTCCCTGCTCCGTGGGACCCACAGAAGAGAAATTAGTGCAGCCTACTCGACTTCTGATCTTCAGAACTATGAGATTATAAATTTGCATGGTTTGAGCCACTAAATTTGTGGTTACTTACTATGGCAAATTTTTGTATAGGAGATGAAGAATTGTAAGAGTTTTTTTACGGAGTTAAAAAGTTGAGAGAAAAATAATAGCTAAGGGGAAAAGGATAAAGGGATAAAATACAATGAATTTAATGGTTTCTACCTATTTATAGAAGAGCTATAAAGAGCACCAGAGGATGGGATAATTGGAAATAATGACAAATATTGTCAGAGAGTAAACTGTTAGAATTTAAGATGAGAACTCAGAGAATTTGTATAATAGAAATGTACAATGATGCTTTCAGGAATAAATGACTGGGTACAAATGAGTCACTATAGATTAGGAGGTCAAGGAATTGTGAGGCTGTAAATTAGATGAGCCCAATGACTTGAGCAGTGAAATCTCCTTATTGTTGGGATAGAGGGGAAATTCTGAGACACTAGGCAAACCCTCAACAAATATGTTGGGATGATAAGGAATTTGGGTAGAAAAAGTCAATAAGAGAGGTAAGCAGTTGTAAAATCAAATGATAAAATTCACAGAAGTATGATATTTGTACCAGAGAGTTTAAAAAAATTTTTCATGTTTCAGCATGCTGTTGGCATTTTTCTTTTCCAGAACTTTTATTTTATGAAATTTTTCAGTAGAGGAATACATTTTTTTATATTTCTGTGTGTAAGTTAATTTAAATTAAATGGCAAATGCAATTGACATACACTTCTAGATGATGCTGTCAAAATTAGTCATGCAAATTAAGCTTTAACAGAAATTTCTATTAGGCTTTGCTTAAATTTTAAGAAATATTAGACCATAAGAAATTTTAAAAGAAATATATGTATTTTGGTTAGGGGGTTTTCTTTATATCCATGGCTTCAACCTTCACTTGCATCACGGAAACACCTTTGCTTATAACTGAATTTTTCTTTCTGGAGATTTAGCCCTGTTGAATCAGTCAGAATTTGATGCAAGAAACAGAAATCACTCTAGATATTTTGAATATAAAGGATTTCATCATAAATGTGTATGTTTATACAATTTTCTGATAGGAGGAGAAGTAAAAAATACAGGTCTTCTGTAACTGTAGTTCAAGTTCCTCCCTCAGTAATGTCACTCCAGAGATCTGGAACATTAACACCCAGAGGCCAGCAAAATGCAGAAAAACACTGGTAACATCACAGCTGCCTACAGCTAGTGCCCAGACAATGGAGAATGGCCTCTGCTAGATCTCATTCTTACACGTGTCTGCTTTGGAAAGAGAAATGACCTCCAACCACCTTCCACCTTTCAAATTTAGTGTATGTACCTCATTGACACCTCCTAAGCTAGATCTAGAACCACAGAAGCAAAAATCTCTGCTCCAACAGAGAGGAGAGCATAATAGGAGGGTAAAATTAGCAGCTGAATGACAAAGACAGTATGTATGAACCACTTCAATTATTAAACTGCTTCCGTGATATATTGACTTAGCTTTTCATAGTCATCTCAAAAATCACAAATTAAAAAGAAATAATAACTCCTCACATTTGTTGTTCCATGAAGATGCTCCATCTTTGAGTTATCTTATCCCTCAACTCCTCCCCTTCCAATGAGTTACTTCAGGTTCATAATTTGTCACAATGTTTCCTTAATAATATAATGAACTAGACTCTATGTTTAATATTGATTTAAGATATTCACCACCTCCATTAATCCATCTTTACAATAATACCACTATGATCTTTCTATAATTTTTATTACCTCTGGAATGAATCCAAACATTTTGTCATTTATGGCCCTTCATGGTTTGACTCTTGGAAACCTTTCAAGGCTTCTCTCTTGCGTCTCTTCCATATTTTACTACCCTTCATTCACATTAAAATACTTGAAGACTCTCAAATAAGCCATATTCTCTATGATTTCTTCATGTCTGATCACGTGGTTTTACCTCTTTCTGGTTTCTCTCTCTCCTGAAACCATATCTGCATGAGTATCTCCCACGTATCAATCAAGATTCATGCCATGAACTATCTTCTCTGTGATATTTTTCTGTCCAGACATGTCTAGATTATATGCCCTTACTCTCATGACCTTAGCCTCCTATGCACAACCTTTACCTTGTAATTTGCTATGAATTATTACAAAAAATTCCGTTTACTTGTCTATAAGCTCCACATTGTTATGGAATCCTAGATGTCTGCATCCCTAAAACTCATAGGATAGTTTATGTACTAGACATAGTCAAGTAACTGAATAGAATAACATTGATTGATGATGATAATATCTGAAAACCAATAAATATATAATGTATAAACATTTAAAACATGCACAAATGATTACTTAGATTGCTAAGATTGTTAAGATGAACAAAATATAAAGTGTAAAATATAGAATAGATTATAATTTGCGTAGATATGCTGTATTAGAAAAAGAAATGTAAATGAGGACGAAAGCTACATATGTTTATATTCATAGTCACATTGAATGTGTGTAGGACTTAAAAGAGAATATATTGTCTTGTGATTTGCTATGCCTAAGAAGTTTTAACAATGCTATGGTGAGAGATTGCTTTAGGTGTATCAGTAGGGAATTGGGAGGAGGGGTACATATTAGATGGAGATGGAACTGAATGGCCATTTGAAATCAAAGCACGTATTATGAATTTGACTATCTCACGGCTGCAAAGGAATTGGCTCAGTTTTATCACAATAATATGGTGTCAGATACTGATTTGGCAATGAGATTTATCTGAAGAAACTTACCCTCTTGATTGAATGTCAGCCCTTGCATACACTCTCAAGGATGTGAAGACTAGGCCGTATCAGTGTGTGTCTTCAGCAAACCCATATGATATTGAGGACTAATGATTACTGGTAAATATATTATCCTATTCATTAACAGTTTTGAGCTCTAAATTCCAATTTGCTTAAATGTAACTCACTCTACTATAAATGTGAATATAAGCACTAATTATGGCACAGCTGCTTCAACTGTAAAATGATGCATAATGAAATAGTGTTACTTAGCACACCAAAGCAGATAAAAATGGTCTAAACCAAAGGTGTAACATGAAAATTAAGTTAATTGTTTTATACCACTCTGCACACTGCTGATCTAAAACAGACTTTGAAATATATTATCCTTTGAAATCAATCAGAATCAAGTGTGATCAATAAAGAAAAACCAATAATGTCATAGTTTGAATAAAAATTTCTCACCTTTTTCATTTTCCTTGTTTAATGGGAATATATATCTAAGTGGATTATAAAATACAATTTGGTAGTGTAAATATTTGATGAAAAACAGAAACAAAAATGCGGTACTTCATTCATTTCAAATATTTTCACATTCAATGCTAATCACCGTAATGGAATCTGGACCTCAGCAGTCTACATCTCCATGAAAAGAGTAGAGATAGTGCACCAAATAAGCCCGAACCGGTTTATTCGGAGTGTCCACTAAACTTTGTTAACAACTAAAGCTTTAAAATGTAATATGTTCAGACGTTTGAATTATCTATAGTAAGCTCCTAATAATTTGTCAGCTTAAGTGACATTCGATATATATGTACTCACTGAAAAATATTACTCTCCCTTGCATAAATATTTCTGCTTCTAGTATTTCGACTGGCTTTTAGCTGTTACACATGAATATTTATCAATTTTTATATGTGGTAGTAGTTATGTGGTTATTTTTTTAATAACTAAAAGAAATAGTTGATCGTAGTCTCTCCCGACTTGGCCTCCATAGTAATATGCGCATGCACATACACACACACACAAACACACACAGCATATGTATGCCTCAAAAATACTCACAAGGCTGAAGATTAACAGATTGTGTTGTTTCCCACTTTTATTTACATCAGTAAATAAAAAGATATGTGATATAAGATACTTAGAGTTTTTAGGACTACATTAGTTTGAGACTGAATTAGTTTGAGACTGAATTGTCAAAACGTTCCCAAACAAGAAACATACAAGTATCATCTTTAACAAAATGAAATTTTGCCTGTAGCAAAAAGCATAAGAAAATAGGCAGGTGCCTAAAACAGTTTTGGGTGACAAATATATCTGAAAATAGATTTAAAGAGAAATGTAATCTTCAGATGTTTGAAAGAACATTTGTAATTAATTATAAAGTTGACATTTATAAAGAAGAGTATTTTTTAATAAAATTAGTTTCAACAAAATGTTTTTTAAAGTGAATTTGGAACTGTTGTCTTTGTATTTTGAAAAGTGGACATGTAAATATGTGAAATACATATATTGTTTAATCAAATTGAGCAAGACTCCCATGCAGTGGTTTGTTTCTCAATAAGACATATTACTGTCGGACCCCAAAGAAATCGAAAGAACTACACCCACTTAAAACCATATAAATATAACAATATTGTTAAAACAATAATGGTAATTATATTACTAATCAACATTATTATTATTGACATATATAATCATTATAGCAATATGTATAATAACCTTATTTTGTGTGTATGTGTACGTATAGGTATATCTGTATGTATATGTACAGGCATCTGTTTCATCTATCTATCTATCACTGACAACGAAATCCAGTAATATATCTATTTACCCAGAATGTCCAATAGATAGATAGACAGAGATAGATAGAAAGGTATAGATATAGATATAGACATACATAAATATATTACTAAAAGGGAAACTCATACATGTTGGAATGACTGCTAGAAAATTCCCATAATGTTCTCCTTGCTACTAGTGACACTGGCCTGGACATCGTCAGACAGACAGCAGAGGAGACCCAAGCCTCCTCTTTGCTTTCCCCAAGAATACTTCTCCACAATCACCACCATCAGTGTTCTTAGACAAAACATGACAATCGTGTCCAAGAGATCATCTAAGCTGATGCGATCATTTGTCACATTTCTGTGTACATCAGTCACACAAAGAAGCCTGAGAATCCCAGACCATTCCTCAGTTATTATTCCATCTACGTGGAGATATGACTTATGAAGAAGGCCAACCACACCCCCTCCCCCTCCTCAACAACCATTCACACTGCATCCTGAAACCCTTGGCCCTCCATCAGCACCATACTTGTAACTTTAACAATTTTCTCTCAAGTTTTTTTCAACTCTCTTCTATATCTGAAATCAAATGCTTCCCTGAGGATAGTACGGCTGTTTTCTTTTACTACAGCTCCCTTTAATAGGGGCTATTTTATCCCATAAACCTCTTTGCCACTGATTCTGATGGCAGTCTCAGTATCCTATTACTCTCCACTGTTGTTTCCAAGTCATTTTCTTCTTTTCCTCCCTACTTTACTTTGTTTAAAGTATTTACTTTTGTCTTTCTTCTGTCTGTTCCTTTTTTCTCCTTCAGAATCATTTATTATGTATTTGCTGTACCTCAAAGTCTCTTATCTTTTATTTAAGGTGATTTTTATAATCATGCTTCCAGACACTTTAATGCTAAAAAATAACACGACTCTCTCCTATTTTAAGATTTAATATTTGTTTTAGTTTGTAAATTATGTTTTGAAGATTAGGTAGTCTTACATTCCTAAAGGACTCTTGTTTTTATAGTCCCCCTGACCCTCAGATATTCATCTTATTCTGTATATAAATATATTTAACTGGTTTTGTGTTCTGGTTCTTCAAATTGAATCTCCTTTATTTGCATCACTTCAGATGGGCAGTTATTATTCATTTTTGGCTCATTCAGGGTCAAGTAGAGTTATTGGAATTTCCCTATTAGTGGGATTCCTGTAGGTGATGAAAAGCACAGTGGTCCCTGCTCTGTGGACCTAGGACTTAAAGGTCAGCCGTAAGTCCTCTCCAAAGAAAGCTGCATGACACAACTCTGCTCTCATCTCCCTATAGAGAGGAGATGAGATAGAGGTGAGTTCCTTATAGAATAGAACTCTCAGCTCCCCAGTCAGTTTTACCTGGCCTTCGTGAGTCACAAATTCTGACCAAATCATGCAGAGTTGACATTACAGCCATCCTTTGAGGTGCATATCCCACAAATGTCCCATTCCTCCAAAGACCTCTTCTTTGCTGGTTCTGAGACACCTTCCAATTGATTTCCCAAGTCACAGGGGCTAGTGCATTGATTTAGTTTTCCACATGTTATCTCAAATGAGTCAAGCATGTTATCAACATCTATTTCCCCAGAAGTCTCAGCAGCTGTCTGGATCAAGAGGGTCAAGTAGTTTGGAGTTGGGAATGGAAGACAAGGAAGCAATGTTCAGGTGCCAGGTAGTCAGGCCTCTCAGATTACTGACTCTTATTTCATTTTATTTTTTGCATTATGTAACTTATCTCTCAAGGATAATTGTTTACATTTACAATTGAGATATTAAAATATTTTTTAAATATATATTTTTTTACCTCTATGCTTTACTGCCTTCACAGGTGGCAGGAATTTGATAAAGTGGTTACTCTTGATTCTTGAGGTTCAATGAAGTCAATAAATTCCTCTTTCCCCAAATAAGTACTTATCCAAATAATAAGAAAGCGAGGAACTGGGGCAAGTAGAAACAGAGTTTCTGCTTTACTTTGATATAGCTCTTGGAAGATGTGCATTTGACATAGGGCGACGATGGGTTCCTAATACTGAACTTCAAAATTAGACAGACTGACCCACACTGTCAGGCAGCACTGCAAAGCCACGGTCCTCTTCCAGCAAGTAGGACCTTATTGCTAACTTGACCACACAACCCAGAGCAGAGGAGACACAGACTCCTTTTGCAGGTAGAATCAGGGCAAGAGAGAGAAGGAGACAGAGGGGGGAGGGACAGAGAGAGAGAGAGTGCTCAGCTTTACTTGGACAGGTCTTTTTCCACAAATCCATCTCGGCACAGAGTTAGTAAGGTGGCAGAAGGAGGTTAGCACTTTAACCAAAGGTCTTCCGTAAAGGAAGTATGGATCAAGGGAACAAATACTTAGGGAAATTTTAAAATCTACATTATTGTTTTGGCAAACCTCTGTAGAGGCAGAATTGTGACAAAGAGCATTGACTCTGCATGGAGATCCTGGGTTCAGGTCTTAGCTCTGCCACTGACTGACTTGAGGGCTTTGAGTAGGTTATTGAAACTCATTTGCCTCAGTTTCCTTAATGCAATCATAAAAATCGGAGTACAGCTGTGAGGAGTACATGTGTTAACACACATAAATCCTATAGAATGATGTCTGGTGCTCAGAAACTCTGTATAAATGTTTATTCTTTTCCTTTTGACAGTCTCCAATGTTCTGGAGACAATTGAGCCCATTTATTTGTTTCTTCTATAAAGTAGCTTATTTTTAATAATGGACACTTTTATTTCTTTTTACTTATCATTATATTTAAAATCAATTACCAGAGACGTCTAAGTGTAGGTCAACTTTTTTTGTTTCTTAAAAATAGTAAGTTACATGGGCCGGCCCCGTGCCTTAGCAGTTGAGTGCGCGCGCTGCGCTACTGGCGGCCCGGGTTCGGATCCCGGGCGCACACCAATGCACCACTTCTCTGGCCATGCTGAGGCCGCGTCCCACATACAGCAACTAGAAGGATGTGCAGCTATGATGTACAGCTATCTACTGGGGCTTTGGGGGGAAATAAATAAATTAATTAAATTAAAAAATGAAATAGTAAGTTACAAAATTTTAACATTCACATAAAAATTATACAACTGCCCTATTTTGTTTAATATTTGCCTTCATCCATTCAGGCTGCTATAACAAAATACCACAGACTGACTAGCTTATAAACAGTAGAAATTTAATGCCAATAGTTCTGGAGGCGGGTAGTCTGAGATGAAGGTGCCAGCATGGTTGGGTGAGGACCCTCTTCCCGGTCACAGATTTCTCATTGTATCCTCACAAGGCAGAAGGCGCTAGGGATATCTCTGGAGATTCTTTCATAAGGCATTAATCCCATTCATAATATGTCTTTAGAACCTCACAATGGCTTCACTTCCCAAACCATCAACTTTAGGACTTGGGATTTCAACATATGAATTTGAGGGGACATAAGAATTCAGACCATAGTAACATTCAAAAGTTAATATATTGTTGGTTTCCACCTCTAATGGGTCTTTCTTGGATGATGTCGAGCATCTCAGGTGCAGAATGACTTTAAGGAGCGAACCATGTGCAAATCTGGGGGCACAGACTTCCAGGCAGCAGATACAAACACAAAAGTTCTGAAGAAGTGATGACCTTGATGTGCTTGAGGAATGATAAGAAGATAAACGTGGATGGGATGGAGAGAAGGAGAGGAATATTTGGTATCTGATCAGATTGGAAACATAGATGGGCTGAGTCATCTCAGGCCATCCATACCACAATAATGGCTTTGGATTTTGTTTAAATGTGATGAAATTCATTGGAAGATTTTGAAAAGCAGAGTTACATGATCTGGTTCTTTTCCCCACTAGAAAATTAGCCTTCTTTCATTATCCCTTGTCTCAGTGACTGATACCACTTTGTACCCAGTAATAAACTCTTGGAATTTCAGAATCATTCTTCATTTATTTCACTTTCTCTACCCCTATATTCAATCCATCACCAATCCATGTCTAAATGGCCTTCTAAATATCTCTTAAATTCATCCATTTCTTTTTATCTTTCTTGCCATAACTTTACCTTGCTTGAACTTCAATAAATAATATTTTAACTGATCTTCAAACATCCTCAATAGCCAAAGTTATCTTTTTAAAATGCAAATCGTATTTCCCCCTCATCAGAAACCACAACCACAACCACCACCCCCTCCCTGTCCTCATCACACCCTGCACTTAAAACCCTTTTATGCCTTCACATTATTCTTAGGAAAATACACAAATCATGCAAATAAGCTCTAGGGCCCTGAATAATCCCACTCTTACCTATCTGTACAGCCTCATATCACTTCAAATTCCTCCTTCCTCCCTCTGTTCAGATAAACTGGCATCGATTAACATGCCTTTCATTTACCATTTTCCTTCCCATCATAAAGCCTTTGCAGATTCCTAAGTATTTTATGCTTTTTGTTGCTATTGTAAATGGAATTATTTTCTTAATTTCCTTTTCAGATAGTTTGTTGCTAGTGTATAGAAACACAACTATTTTAGTATGTGAAAGGAGGAAATCGATTTCTCTCTGCTTATAGAGGACATTATCTTATATGCAGGATTTTAAAGACTCTACAAAATAAGTGTTAGAACTAATAGAAATATTCGGAAATGTAGTAAACTGATAATAAAATACATGAATAAATTGAGACTAAAGGGGAAAACAAGGGCCTCAAAGCTATCTAAATTGGTACTAGACTCCACAACATACTATTGGTTGGTGCATACCCCAAAGAAAGCTTCTATAATACTTGGACTAAAATAAATGTATCCCTTTGTTTAGATTCCAGCTCTCTTACAGAGAAAAACACAAAAGGATAATATAAAGAGGAAGAAATGAATAAGTTGAGTTGAAGAAAAAAATCATAAATCTAGGAAAACGTCTAATCATTAGAATTAGAAGAAAAACACTAATAAAACATGAAATGATACAAAAATAACCAATAGTTAAGGCTAAAAAGTAGAACTGATCAGATCAATTCCATGTGAAAAAATTATATTGACAATTATTTGATTTTTTAAAATACTTTTTAACCTGAATTAATTTTTTTTTTTTCCTGAGGAAGATTCGCCCTGAGCTAACATTCACTGCCAATCTTCCTCTTTTGGTGTGTGAGCCGCTGCCACAGCATGACCATTGACAGACAAGTGGTGTAGGTCTGTGCCCAGGAACCAAACTCGGGCCACCAAAGCCTAGCGCACCAAACTTAACCACTATGCCACCGGGGCTGGCCCTAACCTGAACTAATTTTTGAAAAAGGAGACTATTTGCCTAATTTTGAGGAAAATATTGGTTTTTGGAAACATAGTGCTTTACATTGTTTTACCATAATACTGATCATGTTGTCTATTTTCAAGTTTTAACCAAAGAGTAGCCAAGTTATTTCAGATTACTTAACAGCAGACACGTTTGACTTCATTTATTATAAAAGTTTAACATATTTAAAAGAAAATTAAATTAGTAAATTTTTAATTATTGTCTGAGCAAACTAATTCTAATATGCAAAACACGGTAATTTTATGAACAAGCTGAGTTATACATAATACAAATTTAATGATCCCTAACAAACCCTAGCCAACTGAATTATGAATAAAGTTTATACTCCTAAATAGTTTTTATATCTACAATAGTAACAAAAATAAAACAGTAATATATTTAATCTACCCCCGAATTTAATTTCTGTTTAAATGTCTAGATACCACCTGAACTTTTTTTCCTATCTTCAAAATTTCTACTAATTCTTACATTTTGCTGTGGTGGTATATTGGAGCATAAAATGGCTTCCACTTTGCATATGGCCTTTTCCTTTTCTTTTCATGAAGCGCCCTCTGGTTCTCTTTGGACAAATATCCAACCATACCTATATTTTTCAGGGTATATTTCCTTAAATTTTGTGAATGTTTATTTCTTTATATGAAAAAACTGGGAGCCGGCCTGGTGGCATAGTGGTTGAGTTCGTGCACTCCACTTTGGCAGCCCGGGGTTTGTAGGTTCAGATTTCAGGAAGGGACTTATGTTCTCCTCACCAGCCATGCTGAGGCAGGCGTCCCACATATGAAGTAGAGGAAGATGGGCACAGATGTTAGCCCAGGGCCAACCTTCCTCAGCAAAAAGAGGAGGATTGGCAACAGATGTTAGCTCGGGGTAGTCTTCCTCACCAAAAAAAAACAAAAAGAAAACTGGACATAGAAAATAATAATAATAATAATAATTTATGGTTATGGAAACCATTAATCCAGGACTTTGCAATCTAGAGGAAAAAACAGACATGAAGTCATTCTGATCTGAATTAATCTCTGCTTCATAGTTTAATGTAAAAAAAATATACTGTATTGGAGGGACTTCTGGCTACAGCTGAGAGAAGAGATCAGGGCTACATAACGCAGCACTATTTATGTAAATTTAAAAACGCAAGATCTCGAAAAAATAGTATACATTTTGCAAGTATAAAAACCAGAAAATTTTAAAATTTATTTCAAAACAAACTTTTGATGAAGAAGGAAATGAGAGTGTGAACCTATTAAATGTGAATAAATAAGGAAATAAAATCAGGCTGGGCTTGTCCAGGACCAAATGGGAAATATTCATGAACTAAATGATAGGATTAGATCATCTTTCTCTATCTGAAGTCAGAAAATACTCAAAATAATTGTTTCTATTTCAGTTGAGTTTATCCCACCATTGTTACATGATTATTATAATGACTGCCCACTTTATTTCTAAGAGCTAGCACTTATTAAATTCTTCCCCATGCATACAATTTTCCTTTAAAATTAACAGAATAACTAGTCCTTTTCAATATAAAAATATTATGCATATTTTTATTTTTTTAGACTCTATTGTCTAGGAAATTCAGTAGCCCAAATGTTGCTTCTTTTATACAAAAGTAAATTTTCAAATAAATGCAATTTAGAGTAATTTCTATCAAAATTTGATAAGAAAAAGAAGCATATTTTAAAATAATTGTACTGAAAATGGAAAATGTATTTGAACAACAAATATATGTGTACTGGAACCCTATACACACTTAATGGAAACTTAGCGAAGAATAATTTTACAAAAAAAAAAAAAATTTCCCTGGCGTTTGCAACTTCGAAGCAGTTATCAAGATGAACCATATAGAATTGCTGTACTTGAAGTTCAAAAACAATGAGTATAGAAGTCTCATATGGTTTAACACTTTCTGTTAGTAAGAATTCTGATGAATCATAGAGAACTAAGACTGAAAATCAAAGTGTACAAAGACGTGTCAGAAACACAGTGAAATACCATCTGACCTGCTTGTGATGACTGCTTATTGAATATCATCTTTACTCGACGAGATAACAATTAAATGAAAATATTACTCTTCTACTTTAGGAAAATTATTCTCTTGATATAAGTCAGATCACTAAAAATGTTGACTAAATATGCTTTATTTGCTTAAGTCCATATTAAAATGATTTTATTAAATTACTATATTATATCACGTTGTTGACTTTATATAATTAAAACAAACAATTGATGTGTTGAAAATAAATAAGTAGTATACAAACACTTTTATAAACTTTCTTATGATAAACTTATTATTCCATTGAATATTTATTTTAGAATTTATTGGATTTTGAGCTGCTTTTGTTCCTTCACTCTCTTTTGAAATAGAACGCTACATTCCTAAATTGACAGTTATTATTTTGTCTGCACATTTTTTTTTAAGTAACTGGGTTAGTATGGATACTGAGACTTGCCTCTAACAGAAAATAGTACCCAGAAAGATGACCTGCATATACAAGGCACTTAAGAAAAGATAAATACATTAAATCAGGTCTCTAATCATCATTATATATTTTAAAATATTTAATCCTAAATGGAAAAACAATTCTTGTTTCACAGGAAGATGTAAGTAAGATTATAAATAGTTTTCCATTTTCCACTTTTGTATGCATTGTCTCTTTAGTTCTGAGACGTCAAGGGAAGGTTTTGGACATGGACTTGAGACAGAGACCAATTCATTAATCAAATGTAGTTCGGCACTTCGTAAAATTGTGGGAAATCAAGAACTGTGTAAAGATTATTGGCAAAGATTTCAGAAAAATCAATGGAATACAAAATTGAAGTAAAATATTTAAAATCTTATATTTGTGAGAATAAAGATAGAAGAAATTAAGCTTCAGAAAATTGGCAGTGTTGTAGTCAATAGTGGTTGGTTATTTGTAATTAAAATATATTTTAATTGTTAAATATTTAAGTAAATTGAAAGATTTATTACTTGATGTCATGAAACGTAAAATCAGTGGACTTTAGCTTGATACAGTAGTTTACCTAGATTTTATGTTCATAGGACCTAAAATAAATCTTCTCTGAAGGATTTTACACCATATAATGGGAATCTGCGTAAGAATTATTGTAAACATTTTGAATGTGTTAATGTTATGGGAAGTCTTCAGAGAAATATTAGTGACAGCTATCATTCATCTTACATATGATGAAAAAGTTATTTGAAAAGTAATTTTCAAGCAGCTCTAAGGACAGATGTGTTTTCCACATGTTCATTCTTTTTTTTTTGGTGAGGAAGATCAGCCCTGAGCTAACATCCATGTCAATCCTCCTCTTTTTGCTGAGGAAGACCGGCCCTGAGCTAACATCTATTGCCAATCCTCCTCCTTTTTTTCCACAAAGCCTCAGTAGATAGTTGTATGTCATAGTTGCACATCCTTCTAGTTGCTGTATGTGGGATGCCGCCTCAGCATGGCTGGACAAGCGGTGCGTCCATGTGCGCCCGGGATCTGAACCCGGGCTTCCAGCAGCGGAGTGCACACACTTAACCCCTAAGCCACGGGGCCAGCCCCCTGTTCATTCTTTTAAATGTCATATTAGTTAGTCATATCATGTCATAACCTGGTATTAGTCATATCAGCTTAAATATGATGGAGAAAACTACAAATCTTTGGCAGAGTTTAGAGTGAGAATATTCTAACTTTAAAACATACAGCTATGAAAAGAGATCCTAATCATGAAATTTTGTAAAATAACCTTTATTAAAGATATTTATGTTAATGAGGAAAAAATGTAAGTTTTTATGACTGAAATTATACATTCAGAATTAGAATCAGAAATACTTTAAAAATATCTGATTCATTTTGTTTTAAATTACTAATATATAAGCATTTAAACTTAATGTACCCTATTTTCAAAGCATTGCACAAGTTCATCTTACTGAATTTTATGCCAGAATCCATCAAATATACTAGACATTTTTGTATAGTCCTAGTTTCCAGTCTTCTTCCCTTTGAGAAACTGCCCTGCTGCATTGCAAGCAGTCCTGGTGAGACGGTCATTCAAAGCAACTCTTCTTCCACTGGCCCAAGGATGGGAAATGGAAATGTTACCAAACTAAGTCTATTGAAGTCTTCTAAGATATGAACGACGCGTGTTTATATGTTATTGGAAAAAGTCAAAGTTACTTCTCCTAAGGAGGCATCCTGGGGAGATCTTCCATTACTGTGGGGCTTCTGGATTTCCAGAACTGTCTGGCTTCCATCCTTCCAGAGGTCTACCTGTGCAGCTTTTCCTTTGATTTCTGTGAAATACTCCAAATCCATTCAATAAATCACTTTTTTCTTTAAATTAATCATATTTGTTTTGTATTGCTGGCAATAAAGTAACCTACTAATATGAAATGTTTGCAGGATTTACTTCTTTTAGAACTACATTGTCAAACATAAAATAATTAAAATAAAGCCATTTGCACATTTTCATATCAAAGCTTGCATAAATTTTCCATTCTAATAGCTGTGTTATCAGTATACCTAAACAACACTAAAATATATGTGCTAATTTTCTCACGCAGATTATCTTTACCGTATATATGTAGTTCATTAGAATGACATTAAAATGTCAATAGTTTTTTTTTAATCGCATACCTCATTGTCATAAGGCAACACAAGACTCTACATGTGTTCAGTTTTGTTTGTTTAGCCTCATTAAATATCTCATGAATTGCTTTCTGGATTTTTAATCTTTTATATTTAAAGTTATATAAGCTGTTCCTTCATCTTGTGCATCATACATCAATTGCTGAGGGCTATAGGAGTTTATAGTACACATAACCCTGCCCCTAAACCCTAGGTATCTAGATCTTTATAGTATTAACTTAACTTCTAAAATTGCCAGTTATCTCATTATAAAATGGAAACATAATACCTAACTTCAGTTTCATGGAGCCTAAGTGAAGTAATAAATTAAAGAACTTAGAATAATTACTAACTCTTAATATTTACACAGATTCACTCTGGATATTGATATGTGGCCTATCTAATTTATAGACATAGTTTGTTCTTTTATTTATGTTTGAAAGTATTTTTATTAAAAATGTATTTATAGCAGACACTGTTGCTTGTTTATATAGAAGTTTCCTTAAGTTCCTCTTTTTTGTTAACAATTTTTTACCTTTTTTTGGCAGATTGTTGTTTTCTTCCTTGTGGCAAGAGGGCAACAATATGCCAGCTGAACATTTCTACCTTCTGTAATCTGTTTATGTTACCTCATTTTCCTAAAAATAGAGATCATCTATTCTTCTTAGCTATCTTGAGGGCCCAAAGACAGTTTTACAAAAAAGTAAACAAAACAAGATTTTATCACCTCATAATTTTGCCTATCAATACCATTATTTATTCATGTAACCTTCCTGCATATTTCCTCAGTTATATATCTCATTGTCCATGTTGTCTACACTTGTCTCTTAAAATCTACATTCACAGGACTCAGCCTCTGTCCACCTTTGTTTTAGATGCTTCCCATTCTCTTCCTGATAGGAACCACTTGTTATTATATAATCTCTCTTGAGCTGCACTAGATTTTATAATTATTCTTATGTTCCCTCCTTATCTTTCCTTTATTAGCCAACAACCACCACCATATTCCTCCATAATTAGTGAGTCTGGTGTTTTGGAGTGGAAAAAAAAAATGAGAACAATTATTTAGAACAGAGACTAAAGTCAAAAAATCAGGCAACATTTTTTTTAACTAATCCAAACAGTTATAATATAATCTACCTTAAGGACAATAGTTAAGAATTCCATGCATTGCTAACATAAACTGCATGATGATTTTCTACCCCATACCTGACTCTTGCTACAGGCTTTCTGCATCTCAAGCAACGCAGTCCATGCAGTTCTTCAAGCCAATATTCCAGTGGCCATTACAAATCCCTTCCCTTCTTTTTTCCACAGTTTGCAATCCATGAGCAAATCCTCTCAATAGCATTTCCAATTTATATTTCAAATCCAGTTGTTTTGGGGTATATCCACCGGTGTTATCCTAATTCAGGTGATCAATATCTCATACATAAATTATTATCATAGCCAACCTTACTCCAACCTTTCTTTCAACCTTCTTTCAACCATTCTCTCATGGCCTCTTCCAATACATTCCCTGCTTAGGTCTGAGAGATTTTCTTAAAATAAAAATTATAAGCTGTTAGATCTCTTTATCAACTCTTCAGTGATTTTCATCTGTATTTAGAAAAGAAATCAAGCTCCATACCATGGTTTATAAGATCCTGCATAATCGGGTTTTATTTTTGCTTTCCCATTATATCTATGGCAGCAGTCCATTTGTTTTTATCCCCTACATTCTAACCTCACTCAGCTTATTTAAGTTACTCAAACACAACAAGCTGATGCCCAGGACTCTTGCTTTTTCCATTTCCTGGAATGTTCCCTGTTACATTCGTCCATGGCCCAATACTCTCACCTTTACTGGTTTTTGCACATCTATCATCTTATTCTTCAGACCTCAGCTTCCCAATACCCCCCTACCCACCCTAGGAGAAAAAGGTCTTGTTTTAAAGTTTTTTTACTGCTACCAATAAATCTCTAATTCCTAGCACATTTCACGCACTTGGTGCTCAATTATGTTTTGTCAAATAAATCGCATAGTGAATATATCAAAAATATCTGATTAATTTTATCTTTCCAATATGTTCTTTATTTCATCTTGATATGTGCACATGCATATATGCATGTATACATGCATCCATATGTATACATATACATATAATTGGTATATATCTGTGTGTTTACATATGTATATACATAACCATTAATGAAGAGTATGAACTTTGTGGAATACAAACATTAAACAGCTTTATTTTTTAACTAAGCACTACTTTTACTCAAACCCTGTCCAATTTCCTTTATCAATACTTTATGACATACTGTAACATTCAGAAAAGTTTCAAATTTCTAAAAATTACAGTCAGACCAGTTTTAAACTTTATCTCATGCCATTGTTCAACCTTGTCTTGTCCTCCCCTTCCTCCAAAATGAGCCAGGCTTTGAATTAATGGATTTGGCAAAGGTGGAGTATGTGGTATACTGTTATACTCCACACTGCTTCTCATGGATTCTGTCCTCTTCTAAGTGTCCCTGTTTTCTAGCCTACACTGGCTGGTTATCAATGCCCCCTGGGTTATAGAAATTTAAATCTTGGTCCTCCAATCAGGTAACACACATAAATTCTTCATGTGCCCTACAAGGGACCTCCCTGACATGTGAAATCTACCTCCTTTTGTCTTCCAAACTTACTCCACCCTGTTGATACAGTTTAAAGCCTCTTCCTGTTGAGGTTCCATAGTCCAAGAGAAGCTCTCTTGTATGGGGCACCGAAAAGGTAGTTCAAGCATATTTACATTCTCTGATGCCCGTTGTCTCATAGGAAACAACAGAAATGCAAATTGCTCTACCACTATTCCATTCCTTTTCTATCATCTCATTCCGATTTTTTTATCCCATTCCATATGTGGACACTGAAGGAAAATCGGAAATTCTCTTCCTCAGCAGATGTCTCACAGAGCAATAAGATACTGGTCTCTCTGTCTTTCAGACATCCTAAATATTTGCCATGGGTTTTCCTGGAGCTGGTGTCATTTGGCTTGAGTAAAGAAAGATGCACTCCAGGCCCGGCGCCGTGGCTTAGTGGTTAAGTGCGCGTGCTCCGCTACTGGCTGCCCAGGTTCGGATCCCGGGCGCGCACTATGTACTGCTTCTCCGGCCATGCTGAGGCCGCATCCCACATACAGCAACTAGAAGGATGTGCAACTATGTCATACAACTATCTACTGGGGCTTTGGGGAGAAAAAGAGAAAATAAAAAAGGAGGAGGATTGGCAATAGATGTTAGCTCAGAGCCAGTCTTCCTCAGCAAAAAGAGGAGGATTGGCATGGATGTTAGCTCAGGGCTGATCTTCCTCACACACAAAAAAAAGACGCACTCCAATCAAATGAATGGGGAAAGATAAGCTACAGCTTTCTCCCACATGTGAGATGGCTGATTCACAGTTTCCACAATTTCTCCCCTCTGTTCTTCTATTTCTTTTATATATAAGTTTGAAGATAGGAACTGTCTTAACATGTGTTTCCTTCAAAAGTAGACCCTGAGGCAAGAATTTAGGTGCAGTTGAGTTGAAAGGTAACCCCAAAGCACACAAATGAGGAAAGGAAGAACAAAATAAAGGAAAAGGAGAAAAACCAAAAAGATGGGTGTCACTGAGAAGTTTACTGTTGCAGACAGTGAGGGCTCAATTCCAATGGAGACGGTGGGAATGAAGCATCTGTTGAAGATTCCCATTCCAGTTCTATATTAGTTGAGAATGACCCCCTAAGGATGGTAACTCCTCATCAGTTCAGGGCTAGTCCCGCTCACAGCCCCACAAGCTCTGTGGTGACAGGGAAAGAAGTCAGTCATGAAGAGAGGAGGAAAAGGTGTTGGAGGGGAAATCTGTCAGCATACTGCAAACTGCCTACCACTCGATACTTAAGTGAGCAGAGAAGATGTGGGTAAAGCATAAATGATAATGTCTGCTACAAGGCTCCAGAGTAATTAAATACACTCTGGGTCACTTATCTATAAGCCCTAAAATAAGTGTGGCCAGAAGTTGTTATAGCTTTCATTAGAATGTACCATTATAGAAGCCTCTTTGTCCATTTTAGGGCTTATTGACCAATGTGCGAGCAAAAGGAATTCCGCTTCACATCTTATCACATAGCTTGACATCATTATGTATTCCCAGAAGCCAAAGAAGTAGAAAGAGATTCCACCAAAAGCAGGTAATAGCTCTTGTCTAGAAAGCACTTTAACCAGACCAAAGAGTGGTGAAGAAAAGAGTTTACAATTTCTGGAAAAAGTATGGACTCTCTCTTTTAGATTTAGATTGAAAGATGAAAATGATAATTTAGATGAAAATGATAATTTAGATGAAAATGATAAAAACAAATTCCTCTAATATGAAAGAATCAGTATAGTCTTTCAAACATCTCTTTCCATAGGGGCAGACAAGACTTAAGTTTTAACTTCAGTATAACTCTATATTATTTAGCTAACAACATATATCCTTAAACCGCTTATTAATATTGCTTTCAATGACATAGCTTCTTTCTTTTGTCATTCTGAATAAGATAGAAAGAAATCAGTGAGGATACAAATTAAACAACATTTACTAAAAAAGGTAAAGCATAGAAGAAATAACGCTGTAAATGTTGATATACCTTAATTTATGGAAGTCTCTTTACCCTTTTCCTTTGAGGAAATTATTTTTAAAATTGTGTCTGGATATGTGATGAAGAGAATTGCGTTTTTGCATATATGCTTTGTTTGGAAATTGCTTTTTCCCCTCACCAGCTGACTTCAACTATTTATATTAACCAGAAAGAAGTTCTGGAACATAGCCCATGAGGCAATATTGAAACATTGCCTCTAAAAGACAATTCTAACAGGAGGGACAAGTTGAATGAATAGCAGTTACTTACATGAGTTGAAGTTGTGTAATTGCAAACAAGGAGTGTGTAAGAAGTACTTAAGGTTTTCCACAGAAGAACAGAGATTTAGAGAACGTATGGACAACTGTGAAAAAAATCCAATCAACGTAACAATTTGTCTTAACTTGTTTAGCGAGGTGAATGGAGAGAATGCTATTATTGCATACTTAAGGTACTCTTTATATGTAATGGTAAATTAACAACTTTACATTTGAAGAAAATGGAAAGGACTATTAATCTGATTCCCATATTCATTTTTTCATCAAACGTATTAAATACCAAGGATTGTTATGTTTGTAAGAAATAAGTAAATTTTAATTCTAATACGAAGCAACTGCATCAAAATGAACATACTAGTGCACAATAGCTATTCAATGTGATAACTACATTTTGCACTTATGCTATGAAAATACATGCTAAAAAATACCTACTTTTCATTCATCAAATGTGGGAAGATATGTAGAAATATATTTTCACACAACATAAAATGCATTTTCATAATTTTAAATCACAAGTGCCATAGAAAAGTTGAAAACTAATTGATACATAATTAATTGTAGCCTAGATATTTTCAATTCTGTAGCATTATTAACATCATGACAAAAATAGAATAGAATTAAATGTAAAAAGTATTCAAAGGAATATAATGTGGAATGTCATATTAATATTATTTTGATAAACATAATGAAAATGAAACCATAATATATCAAAACATTAATTTTGACAATGTAGTCGTCAACAGGTAATTTATGGCCTTCTTAGAAATTTGTAACTTGATTAGTAAACAAAAATTTGAAAAGCAATGTACTAAGCTTCCAACTAAAAAGAAAAAAATACGAAAGAAAATAAAAATATATACTAGTAAACAGATACAATTAAAAACCAAACAATAAAGGGATATAATATTTTAAAAACAAAGCTAAAAGCTGGTTCTAAAAACCAAAAATAAGATAGGCCAACTTTGGCAAGTAAGTTCAAGGAAAAAAGGTAGGATGTGCAAATAAATAGCTTCAGATATAATTATAGACACAGAAGAAATCAAATTTATTAAAAACAAATTATAGGGGCTGGCCCGGAGGGGTAGCAGTTAAGTGCACACGCTCTGCTGCTGGCGGCCTAGGTTCGGATTCCAGGCGCGCACCAACGTACCGCTTGTCAGGCCGTGCTGTGGCGGCGTCCCATATAAAGTGGAGGAAGATAGATAGGCACAGATGTTAGCCCAGGGTCCGTCTTCCTCAGCTAAAAGAGAAGGATTGGCATGGATGTTAGCCCAGGGCTGATCTTCCTCACTATATATATATATAAAATAAGTAACTTTGGACCAAAAGAGTTAAAAACCTATATGAACTTGGGAATTGTATGGGGAAAATAAAGAAGTGTCAAAATTATTGAAAGAAATAGGAAATCTTCATAAAAACCAAGACTGTAATGTCAGTAAATTCTCTCTTCCTCAAAATAGGCCACCAATGTCAATCAGATCCAAATGGATATGATAAATCTATCTGGATGAAAATAGAGTTTACCACAATCTGTGCAAAGCTTTGTGATTTACAAGAGGAGATGGAGTGAATTAGGTTTATGGAGTGAAGTTAGCCATCATTTTGTGAGCCTCACCCATTCATACCAGATCATGTTTACACCACATTGGAAGAAAAATTTTTGCCTTTGGGCTTTTAAGGGAGGAAAATTTTCCTCAACCTAAGGTTTTCCTCAACCTGAGATCCCTGCTGGGTCTGAAAATTAAACTGACAAAGACTAGTTAACAAAAGAAAAGCACGCAAATTTATTTAACATATTTTTCATGTGACGTGGGGGCCTTCATAAGGAAATGAAAAGGGGAAGAAACAGAGCCGTAAGTATGTTTATGCTGGGTTCATGAATAGTGGACATCACGGAGAAATACAACAGGTCAGAGAGGATAAGGCAAGTGTAGTAAACTGCGGGACACTTAGCAAGGCCTGTTGGGTAGGATTCTTCTTGGAGTCCCTATGTCTTGGGAGAAAAGAATTTTCCTGTTCTCTGGGTATGGGGAGGGCACCTCTCACATGAGGATTTTATGATCAGCTTCAGGGGAGAAAGATGGGGGGAAGGTCAGAGTGACCTTTCTGCTTCTGCTGTTTTCCCAAATTCCTTCAGTTGAAAATATTCAATATGCAAATGTTCCAGATTTTGAGGCAGCCTCCTGAACCCATCAGGCTGCTGTGTAAGAACAGATTGTAGCGAGACAACCGTCGTTACATGGAGACCGTTGGAAGGCTTCGAGACAGTTTATTCAGGAGCTTTAAATCTATTTGTCCTTTCCTGGAAGCTTTTGAGAAAATGGATGATGCTGCCCTTCGTGACCACTATGCAATCGTCCCTTGGCATCCGCGGGGAATTGGTTCCAGGACCCCCGCGGATACCCAAATCCGCAGATGCTCGAGTTCCTTATATAAACGGGCATAGTACAATGAATACAGTCGACCCTCGGTATCCATAGGTTTTGCATCTGCAGATTCAAAACTCGTGGATGTGGAGGGCCGACTGTATTTAATGCTGCAGCCTGCACCCCGACACCGTGACCAAACAAATTCCCCAGCCTGAGATACTGAGTTGCTATCTCCTTGTAACATACCAAACACTTGCCTTATTTGCTTACTTACTGACTGACTTTGTACGTATGCATGAGATTCTGGTATCTTTCTCCTTATTATAATATAGTTTCTACAATACCTGGGATCATTTTCCATTTGCTTACCTATAATAGACATACTACAAATATCTCTTAATGAATAAAGTTAAGACCAAATTCTGCAAAATTCATATTTTATTTTCTAATTTTTCTGGCTGTTTCAATCTTTGTTGACTTAAGTTTTATAGAATATATCATGCTTAAAGATAAACTCTATATTGGTTTTGCATCCCCCCTTCTAATATCCAGATAAGTAAAACTGCATAGTGGAAGGAAAACAATTTAAAAATCCAGAATTTGAAATACAGTTCTATTTGATGATTCCAACAACATAAAATGTATGTGATGGATGAAGAAGAGTTAACCACAAGATAAAATGAATGAACAACTGCTATTTTTCTGCCAGATTGAAGAGATACAGTGATTTATTTATTTCTATTACATCTTTCATCATAGTCCAAATTATTGACATTTTAAGAAATAGTGTAATTAGAAATTGAATTTCTAAGGAGATAATAGCTCAGAATGAAATTGATCTTTGCGTCTCAGACAAAGACCCTCTCTTTGATCAAACTCAGGCTCCTCTGAGCTCTTTTTTGACTAAGCCCTGTTCTTGGGCATGTCTTTAAGAGCCCAATTTTAGCGAGAATACTGCTCAGTCAGTTTAGCCAGAATACCCTACCCTCAGCATCTCATGACCCTTGCTATCCGACCCAATTTCTCATCCCTGACCATTCCCCAGGTGACATCTGATCACTCTGGTGCCTTCGATAAGAATTCTGTTAGGTCAGTTTAGCCAGAAGGCCCCGGTACCCCTGATGTTTCCTTTTACTCATTTTCCAACCACTGACCACCCACCAACCCTTCCAACCCCACCATCACCACCTTGCTCCTTGGCTATGAAGTCTGAGTTTTCCTTGTTGAGGAAGGAAATTGGAGTTGTGCCCAATCTTATCTCCTACTGCAAAACCCCCATTACGGTAGTTCTTCACCTGTCTCGATAGTCTCCCTAAATAAAGTCAGCCTTCTTGTTTTAACAAATGTCATGAATAATATTTTCTTCAACATCTCCAAAGTTAGAAAAACACCAGCGAACATCCAGATGCCTCTTTGGAGGCAAGGCCAAACTCAATGCCAGGCGTATTCAGAACTGGCTGTGACACTGGCAGAGGGTGAGCTTGCGCATTATGCACACAGCACCTGCAGTAGGGATGGGAGCAGAGAGGAAAGAGCAGAGCTTAGTACTGCGGCGTTTATCAGTAGATATTCACGTGTCTTTTCTTAATTTTAAAAATGTTTGAGTGTGAACAGTTATGTCTGAACTAATTTCAAATCACTTTCAATGCTTAAACAAAATTGTTCAAAGAAAATAAAATTAATATCTTAACCTTGTCTTCTGTTCATAATAAACAGACAGTGGTGTCTGTGTTTTCAAACGAGTTAAAATGTTTCTGAAATAGTTCCAATGCTTCTCATTTCGTGGAGTTCTCATTTCATGGTGTTTAATATACATTTAGAGCCATATGTCTCTTCTGATTTGAAAGTCAGATGGAATGAGTTGAATTAAAAAAAGGTTTTGGCATTTAGATGGTTATCTGCATATAAATTAATGTGTTAATTACACTTTCCTGAATCATATATAAAAGGATTTACACAGAAAAGTCAATGTTAATTTTGGAGAGCGGACACATTATTATTGAGCGTTAGGAAGTATTTGTATTTGTGAGAATTGCTTGTGGATATGCAGATGCGAATCAGGAAAATAGTTGAAATTTTTATATCAAAGAACAAATAGACTGATAGAAGAGCATAAAGAGCTCAGAGACAAACCTAAGAATAGTTGGAAAATCTGCCTTACAAATGTTTTATAGTCATAAAGCAAAATTACTTAACCATTATAAATATTATATTTCAATCAGGTAGGTCTCAAGTTTAAACATCAGTTCACATTCGGCTTCCCCACCATGTCACTGGTGCAAAAGCAAGTTTACCTATTATATAAATAATAGCAACATTTATCTTCAAGGTCATGCTTACTGCTCTTAATTCAGTTCATTTTCTTGCCCTTCAAGAGGTTCACCTTACTTTGTAAAGGCCCAGTAACAAAAGACATTTTCTTTTATGAAATTTTTAGTTGTGTTTTAATGGGAAGGACTTCAACAAGCTCTCATCCTCCATCCTGGCAGGAACAGAAATCCGAGCTTCAGTCCTTCAGTTATGTCTTTATGTACCCCATGCTGTTACTGGAAGAGGAACCAGAAGAATTCTGGGATGAGACATCATGGCTGCAGTTCCTGAATTTCCAACAAGGTATTGTTGGCTTCTTTTAATATTAAATTACAAATAACAATAGTTAGTATAAACAGCATGTTGATCATGATCGTGTGTGGTACTACATAAAAAATTTAAGTATTATCAAAATACCTTCATTTTTATCATAACTGAAAGGATTACAACTTGTTAAAACTAGTAGATATCTGGGCTAAAAAATGCTGTCCTTTTCAAAAGCCTATGACAGGAGGTAACGCATCTCAAAAATCTCACTTAGATCCTTTTGTTTTTCAACTAATAGATAACAAATACTCATGATTTTATTAAAACACTTCTCTTATTCTTGGTACATATTGTATGTTATTATATACCATTCACTCAGATATAAGAATTTGTCAGGATTTTGTTGTTATTATAAAGGAACTATTTACCTGCATCTTATGTTTAAATTCATTGTCATCTATTTCTGATTCTAACACATTCTTATTGCTAGTTTTCTTATCATTCCATAAGAGGTTGAATTTGGAAATACGTTAGCTCTGTTGTATAGAGTTAATGACTATTTTCCCAGAGGAATATTTTCATATTTACTTAATCATATGTTTCTGGTTTTTTATTTATTTAAAACCATTTATCTTTAAAGCATAAAAATTCTTTTTGAAATTAGGTGTACATTAAGATCTTCAAGGATTATACCTAAATGTTCTATTTAAAATCTGAATGCAGATCCCCCTAAAAATGTAATTTCATCAATTCCTCTTAATTGATATGTTCCTAAAAACCTGCTTTAAAAGAACTGAGTATTCAATATTCATTTTTTCACTCATTTACTTCCTAACCTTATCTCCTCCTGTCTTATGAATCAAAGATTAATCTGGCACATCTCCCCACTAACTTTAATAACACTATGTAGTATTTAAAACTTATTAACATATATGTGCCATCTGTTCCCAATTTAAATATCACACATTGCGATTTCTAAATTTTTACATCTTAAGATATTCTTCTTTTTATTTTTTAAATTTTTCCAGAACTTTCTTCATGTTCTTAAAATTGCCCAAACACAATACAACGATTTTATTTTTCAGATCTGAGTTGCAATCTAAGTGAAATTATATTAGCAATATAGGACGATACAAATGCAGGATGCAGTGAAAGAGAGGAGATGGAGTTAGGGAGAATTGGAAGTTGAATCTTGGCTCTGTCACCTACAGTTATGTGACAGTGTGTATATATTCAAATTCTGATATTCAAAATATTTGAATATGAGGTAAAGTTATATCCTCCACTGCACTATATATTCAGAGGAGAAAATAAGTACCTAATGGGCAAAGTTGCTGTAAGGATTATTACTAATAAAATGACAATTAATAGCACTGCTATTACAAGCAACCTAAATGTTTTATATGTTTAACTCTTTCCTCATAACAGCTTGAGATAGATAATAATTGTTATTTCCATTTTATAGATGACAAAACCGAAGCAAAGAGGGGTAATTGACTGATGTGACATAAGTGACAAAAGGGATTTCAATCTAGAGAATCTGGATCCTGGGTCCCAATTATCTCATTGTCTCTCAGACAAGGAAGATAAGATTCTAAGCTTAAATGGCAAAATATTAAGTGGAAAATATTTTCATAACAGCAATAATTGGTCAAAGCAAAAATATAAAAATTAAGAGGAAAAAATTTAGTGAATGCAAACCCAACGGTCATTTTAGGCAGGCAAATTCTGCCACAGAATTCCTCCTCCTCCACTTTGTTTTCATGTCTACTATACGCCTTGATGGCATTTAACTTTTCTGAGAAACTAAAACAAGTGAAAAATTGGCTCTGTGTATCAACAACAACAAATCAAAGAACTTCATTGTTCTTGCATGTGTGTGTATCTGTATCTATATGCTTATGATATTAAATAGATTTGTCTTGTAACCACATCCATTTCCCATATTTTGTTGATTCATTTAGATGAATTCAGAAATTGTTATAGAAGTATGTATACTAGAAGACCATTGGTTTACATAGTAATCATTTAAGTTACATATAAAAAATGTAAGTTCTCATTCTTCACCCCCAGAGAAATCTATGATTCATAACATTAATTATACCACTCTTCTTTAATATAATTATGTGTAAAACATGTAATCTAGGACCTTGAAATTTTTAGATTCTAGATCTCAAAACATTCTCTTCATAATTTTTGATGGTTTCTACACTGATGAACCTGTCAATATATGAACTTCTCATTCTTTATGTATTCTCATCCAATAATTATGCCCTCTCTCCTGACTTAGCCAACACTCCATGGTCATACATGAAATCTTGTTATTATCCACAACTGCACCTTCTCCATCATATCAATTTCTAGTATCTCTTCTTTCAATAAGTATCATTTGTCTTTCCAGATCATCCCTCTCTTCCTCTCATTTCACAAACTACTTGAGCACATGGGACCACCAGCCCATTGACTCAACCATCTTTAACTTTTTTTCCTTCACCTCTACTTTGAATCCTTTCTTACTTATCTACCTACTTTATCACCCACAGCCCATCATTATAATCTAGAGCTACTTTCCCTATTTACAATTAAGCAGTTGCTAAATTACTGTTACCAATGTACTCTTCCTCCTGAAATTTACCTTAAAATAAGTCTTTTCCTCACACCATGTTCACCAAAATAATTTTTTAAAGGTCATCTGTGATTATAATATTGCTAAATCCAATGGCAAATCATCAGGATGCATCTCGCTGGACCTATCAGAGTAATTTATTACAGTCGATCACTCCTAGCTTCTTAAAATATTTTCTTCATTAGTTTTCTTTGTTTTGACTTTCCTCTTTATGCCATTTTTTTCTCTTATCTTGATTGCTTTCTCCTCACCTCTCTGAAGCTAGAATTCAGTTCTGACTCCTCTAGCTATACTCTTTATGTTATTATTAGTTTGATGGCTTCACACCATCTCATGCCTATGAGTCTCAAATATTTACCTCTAGTCCGTACTTCTCCTGTGAACTCCCTAACAAATATGCAAATGCCCATGGGATGTCTCCACTTAGATCTAAAGAAGGCAACCCAAACGTGAAGTATCCAAAAGAGAACTCCTGATCTTCCTCCAAAACATGGTCCCCCTGCAGTCTTTCCCAACTCAGAAATGACATCTCTACTCTTCCAGTTACTAAGGCCAAAACTTAGAGTCCTCTTTAATATCTATTTTCTTTTATACAACACAATAACTCTGTCTTTTTAAACTTGTGTGTGTGTGTGTGTGTGTGTGTGTGTGATATTGACCACTGCCCACCACCTCTACCATTAATGTTCTAGACAAATTAACCAGTAACCCTCACTAGATTGCTATAATAGAGTTATAACCTATGCCCTTTCTTCCACTCTTGGCTTTTGTTCTCCGTGTTCAACAAATCAACCAGAGTTATTCTTACCAATAGACGTCAAATCATATTAATTCTCTGTTCAAAACTATTTCATTGCTTTCCATTTGAAGGAAAGTAAAAAACAGTCCTTATTTGGCCAAACTTCTGCCCCCACTACTTCACTGACATGTTTTACCCCCTCCCTTTGCCTGCTCCAGACAAGCTAGCATCCTTGTGGCTTTGTAATATGTGGGGCATGTTGTTGAGTCAGGCCTTTTGTACTTGTTCCATATTTCTAGAATGTTCTTTCTCTAGATATTTCCATGACCTACTCCCTTGTTTCCTTCAGGTTCTCTTCTTTATCAGAGAATCTTTTCCTAACTCTCCTATATACGCCAGTTGTCATTTATTGCCTGATCTATGAAAATGGATCTTGGCCCTTTAAACATGTCTCCTTGTCTAGCTAGCAGTCTGTTAAGCGTTGTCTACAGAGCCCTGGAGAGACTCCAAGGAAAGAAGTTTTGCTCCCCCATTGTGGCGTGCTCTGCTGTCTTCTTCCTGGTGCTCCTGTGCTTCCCGGGTCTGTTGTGCCGTATGCAGAAGCACGTAGCTTGCACAGTGCATGCAACGTCTCCATACACCAGCATGGTGGCCAGCAACACTCAGCAGCCGGCAACTTCCCACAGAACTCCCGTCAGGTGATTTTGCAGTAACGTACCTCTGATGAGACCCCTCTCAGTGAACAGTTTTCCCCAGCACTCTAGGTGCTGGGAGAAGCGTCGTCCTTTTGTGCTCCCTCTAGGCTCTGGGGAGGGGGTGCTCCTAACATCTACAACCCTTATATTCTTTAAAGTTTCCTTTATTTCCTAGTAGCCAATTCCTTGTTATTCCAATCCCTTTCTATAGTTAATAATTCTTAAAGTTGAACTTCTGCTGTTCAAAATACTGTATGTTTCAGGGCCGGCCTGGTGGCGCAAGCGGTTAAGTGCGCGCGCTCCGCTGCAGCGGCCCGGGGTTCGCTGGTTCGGATCCCGGGCGCGCACCGACGCACTGCTTGGCAAGCCATGCTGTGGCGGCCTCCTATATAAAGTGGAGGAAGATGGGCACAGATGTTAGCCCAGGGCCGTCTTCCTCAGCAAAAAAACAGGAGGATTGGCGGATGTTAGCACAGGGCTGATCTCCTCACAAAAAAAAAAAAATACTGTATGTTTCTATCTCCTAATCAGAAAAGCTTCGTGACCACATTTTATATAAAATATCAATCTTGACCTATATGGTTATTTTTTTTTGCAAGGAAAGATTCGCCCTGAGATAACATCTGTTGCCAGTCTTCCTCTTTTGTTTTTTTCCCTCCTAAAGCCCCAGTGCATGGTTGTATATCCTAGATGTAAGTCCTTCTAGTTCTTCTATGTGAGCCACTGCCACAGCATGGCAACTGGCAGATGGGTGGTGTGGTTCCACGACAAGGAAATGAACCTGGGCCCCTGAAGCAGTGAGAACACCAAACTTTAACCACTAGGCCAATCAGGGCTGGCTCCCATATGGTTAATTTTAATCTAACTTCCCTGCCTTTATTGTCTCCAAGACAATTACACCATCTGACATTCTAGATATCTGTATATTGTCTACCTCCTCTCTCACATAATAGAAACCCGTGAGATATAGGGTTTCTTGTTTTAATTTCTGTATCCATTGAACCTAGACAGTACCTGATATTTAATAGATATTCAAGATATTTGGAGAATGAATGAATATTGTCCAAAGATCATAGAAAGATATGTGAATCAGTCACCTCATAACCCCCTTTTGATGGACGTTAATGATGACACATGCAAAAATATTGCACACTATTTTAAAAATCTATTTAGTAATTAAGTATTATATTTTATGGAACATTAAAAGTTTTCTAAGTTTGTAACAAGATGATTATTGTGAAGGGGAAATGATGTTCCTTTTTAGGATAGCTATACCATATATTAACAGAAATTGAAAGAGACTGAAAAAAATGAATAACTTCTTGATAGAAAGAAATTTAACCTAAAGCATATTTTAAGATGTCAACTTTGATTCTTCAAATTATAAATGTGTTAAATGCTTACTTTTTCAAGGATTTGTGCTGATTTTTATTAGTGGAAAGAGCTAACTGAGAAAAGATGTCTTACTGGTCACTGTAATTTTATATCAGGTTGTTAGTATAGAAAACATTTCTTAGAACACTGGGTTTGTGATTAGATCTTCTAGTGTGATGATTAAACAAATTTGAGTTCCCAACTCTTAGCAGTTGGCACTGGCCAGAAAATTTCCTAATTCTCAACCAGCATTTAGCCACATCTGTCGTGGGAGTGGGAAGATGCTCCTTCCTTATTCTCTACATTTATTTGACTTTCTTTCACACAATTGCATAGAAGAGATCACATAAACAGTTTAATATAAACAAAGTGCAACCTTCTATAAAATAATTTAAAAATAAGTTAACACATCTGTCTTATTTTCAACAACATACTTTTTAAAAAAACAAAGACATTTCTTATCCATTTGGTAATTTTGTTTATAATGTCAAAGCAACTGAGTTTTGGAAATCCATAGATTATTAAAAGTTTTAGGTTCTTTTCTTTTTCTGTTTGACACAATGTAGAGAGAAATTGAGAAGTCAATCATTTTCGAGGAGTTATCATACATGTTTATGCACAGCGTTGATGAGATGAATCATCTCACAAGAATATATAAGTGTGTATTTATTTCTGACACTTCTGGTTCATGGAGTTTAAGTCTGAAATTTAAAAACAAATTAACTTTCAAAGCTTCGAAGGCAGAATGACATTCATTCTCACTCTACTGAAGCTACATCAGTAGTAATTGAAGAAGAAAATAATAATGCAGGTGTCAAGGCACCCTGAGCAATAGGGATTCAGCAGGCTACTAAGTGGAAAAAGACTATTGGATCATAACTTTATTAACTTACACGTATCTGGTTTTAATTAGTCCTTGGCAGATTGGATGACCTCTATAAAGCAGTTAAGGAATATTTCCATGCTGTCAGGCTGTTGACTAATGCCCGTGAGTGACACATCGCTGCCTCTTTTCCTGGAAAGACACAACTTATTCCAGGATGTACAAGGAAAAGCCCAATTAATCTCTGGCCTTGACATTTACAGGCGTTAGCCAACTTGCTCAAGTTCAGTTACTTCTAAGCAAATCATCTGTATATTCATTACCTCAATTTATATTTCAATTTCTAAATAGCCTTCCCAATACATGTCAATTTGGTAATCTCCTCCGATTTTCTGTCACTATAGAAATAAAAACAAAATTATTATTTCTATATTTTATGATATATCCCTATCTTTAAAATATAAACTTTGAAAGTTAATGTTATGGAATATATATAAAATATAGCTGGGTTTTAATATGTGTAGAAGTGATTCTCTATAATTTTTTTGTCATAACTTTGCAACAGTGACATTTTCATGCTAAAACCAGTGATTATAAACACTGCTCTTGCCAAGCCCATATTCAATTTAATATTTATCTCTTAACAGTCCTGAAAACAAAAGTTGATGTACAGTAAAAGTTAACAAAGCAAACAAAAATAACACAAACAAGAGAAAAGAACCGTAGAAAAATCCCGTGCCACAAAGATCTCTTTAACTTTCCTTCATGTAGTTTTTGATATTCTCTTCCAGTCTCTACATTATAAGGAAAATTTCTGATGTTACTCTAAATGTCATAGGAAAAATTTTTAAAAAAAGAAAACCTCCCCAAAGTCCTTTAAAATAAGTGTGTGCAGAACAGCTCTATATTTTCTGAATGGATACTTTAATTAGATGGCTGTAGGATTCTTCAGTTTTATCTCCACGTGCAGCTTGGGTCTTCCAACAGGACTGCCTACTGCACCTTTCTGTATAGTACATTCTGCTCACTTTAATTTGTTTCTGCAGACATGAAGAGCAAAAAGGAGAACATTTTGTAAGGAAATAGGCATTTCTGTGAATATCTGACAGAGAGCCAAGGAAGAAAGAACACAAGTCTTCAGCAAAACATTAAGGTCGAGCACTTTATTGCTAATGGTGAGTGTTTGCATAATATTATCTAGTCTATGATGTTTCTTACTCTATTTGCTACGTAAGGACATTAATATCACACATCTCTGCCTGTCTCTTACAATAACGCCTTTGTCTCTGAGTTGAAAAATTAACACTGTCACTTTAATATAGAAAATTCCACACATCAAATTTCATTTAACATAAATGACTATATATTGTAGGCATACTTCTACTAACAATATATGACAGGTGACCATTGGGTAAAACTAAATATATATATTTTAACTTTCCATGAAAATTTTTTCATCAAAGTGTGTTTGACAGAGATTTTGTTTTGTTTTGATTTGTTTTTAATATTACATAGGTAAATCTGTAAATAAAAAATAAAAGGATTCACAGAAGAACTGTGAAATAAAGCCAGAATAACAGTCATAAAACTCCATGATATCTAGAAAACACATTTCCAACCCTTATAGTTGACATACAAAGGCCTATGAAAAACAAAATTGATTTGATTAGAAATATTATCTATCATTCAAGACTGCATAAAAGATCTTTATATGCATATTTATTATTTTTCTTTATGAGCTCAGATCAATGTGATTTGAGTTACATAATATACAAAAATTGAGCACCAGTTACAAAGCCCAGAACAGTATTTGATATTTTGGAAATATACAACTCCTACTTCCTAAGGCCAGTTGGAGATATGGTCCTAAATTTTATAGAACAAATCAGTAAACATAGAAGATGGTTCATCACAAAGACATGCATGATTTTTGTGATTTTGTTTAAAGTGGTAGAGGTTAGTGGCAGGGAAGATTTTAATTTAGCTAACTGGTCCTTGTTGATTCTTTGGAGAAATAAAGATAATCACTGGAATTTGAAAAAGATCAAAAAGAAGGAAAGACATTCTGGGAGAGCTGAACAACAAGAATGTGGCCATCTATTCCTTCTAGGAGATACTCCTGGGAGCAAAGTCAATGTATCCACTTGTGAAAGCCCCCCCTCCCTGATCGAGTGGCTAAATTCTCACTTACAAAACTCTAGTATTAATCTCAGATAAAAGGGTTACTTCTATGCCTCTATACAGACAAGTAACGAAGGAATATGTTTTAGGCTTCTTCTTAAACACTGATAATTTTATGTCCTGTGTTCTTCTTTTAAAATAGAGGACCAAGTATCTAACACTTTGCTTTTGATATTTAAATACATATTGCTGAATAAATGAGGTCCCCAATTATCCTGAGGTGTCCATCATATCAATGATGATATGGGCAATAATAATAACGATGATAATAATAATGAGGAGGTGGTGGTGGCAGGAGAGAAAGGAGGGAGGAGGAAGAGGAGATGTGAAGGAAGAAGAAATGTGAAGGAAGAGAAAGAAGGAAACAAGAAGGACCACAATTACCGTGAAGAGCACATCCTGCTGTGGATCTACGTAAATGATCATTTAATTCTCCCAAAATCTCTTTGAAGAAAGTGCTACAAGTATCCTCATTTAAGCAAAGAATAAATCAAGAGAGCACTTTAAAGCAACTTGGGTGAGTTAAAAATCCTAAAACAAAAGGGTTGTCTGATTCCTCAAGCCTTACCCTTAACGACTATAATCTGTATTTTTTTTATAGAATATAATCGTATGTTCAGGAAAAAAACATGACCTCAAATACTTTCTTTTTGTCACCTAAATCTAAAACAAAATGAAACCACAAGAACAAAAGAATAAATAAATGAATATCCTCTTCTATGTAACAAAAATCTAAACAAAATAAAATAACAGTAAATGCTCCTACAGAAAAACAAACTAAAAAACATGTCACAAGTACATGAAGTGTGTTAGAGAAGGTCAATTTTTATAGTAAATTTGAACAAAACAGAGGGCTAGGTTATGAAAATGTATGATGACTAAGCACGATAAATTCTGGTTTTTGATAGAAAAATATTCAAGTGAAATGAAAATGCTGCTAACACTAAGATTAACAGGAAAGATCTAACGGGACACTAAGATCTAACAGGAAAATTTCTCTGGATGAAGAGAGAAAATAAAGGCCATATTTTTGGACTTGATGAAAATGTTAATTCCAGAATATTGAGTTTCTTATAAGTGAAAATGTGGAAAAAAAAGAAACAAGTATCTACATATAATGGAAGAATGAAAGAGATACTAATGGAAGTAAAACTTTATTATTCATCTAGGGAAGAGTAACATTTAACACAGCTAGAGTACGTTACTTCAAATTTCAATGAATAATAATGAGCTTCTGAGGTATTCCCATTGACACAGTTTTCCCTATCCCTGTCTTGTACTGGTATATTATATAATCTAATAAGAAGTATTTTTTTCTTTCACAACTTTTTGGCTTTTTATTGTATATATGTGAGAGATCTGAAAGATTTATTCAATAAAAATAAGTACCATTACCAAATATACCTCTCTCATATCATGATAACAGAAATATAAGGCAATAATTAAAAACAAACAGTAAGTAACCAATCATACAACACAAACATACTTCCTAAAACAAATTGCTGAATCCGTCTTACAATAAAGCATTTAGATCTCCAGTTACAGTGTAGTCTATAGTCTTGCACTAGGTGAGAGAAAGCATTATGGATATAGATAATATATCACTCAAAGCTTTTTTAACATAATGATAAAAGTCTTAGATTAAAAAATTGTAAGTTGGAGAATTAGATATATTGATTAGGTTCATTTAAACCTGTCACTAGCTGCTGGTGTCCTTCAAATATAATCTGAGAATTAAACACTGTGATGGTCATTCAATTCATGTACTAGCTCCTTTATATTTCTCTCTAAGACTAATTCTCTCCATTCTTCTGAAATTGACACTGGTGTATGGTATGCATAAGAAGATGCAGTCAAAATCCTGTTGGATAACATTCCTCTTACCATGATTTGGGACCATATTCTTCCCTAAATTTGTCAGTGGTAAATACAGAGTTATTGTGATTGTGTTTCTATTATAGAGAAAATCTCAAATTTACTAAATGATATTTAAAAATATCTAGTTACCTTATTTTTCTTCAAAACATTTACCACTACTGTACGTTACATGACATATCATTTTATACTGCCTATGTCTCTCTTCCTCCCTATAATCTCAATTCTGTGAGATACGGTGAGCCTTTGTTTGCTGCTGTAACCCAGAACCTCAAATAGTGGCTGAAATAAATAAGCTTTCAATGACTATTTGATATAAAAATTAACTTTGATATTAATCTGTTTCTAATGTTTACTGTTATAAATATTACCATAGTAAGCATTATTTTGTAAATCTTTTCATAAAAATTTAGATGAGTTGCTCAGGATGGATTTCTAAAAGTGTAAATGTTGTATCAATGCATTTAAACAAAAAATATTACATATATATATAGAACTAGCAGTAGGGGGGTGTGTGTGTGTGTGTGTGTGTGTATTTGGGTGAGTTAAAAATCCTACAGATATATAGATAACCTTAAATCACTTCGTGATATACACATACAAAATAATATATATATAATGATGTATATATCATGATGATATATATGTAGTCATGAAAGTGGTTTAAGGTCTTCAAATTGAAGGACTCTATGTAAGACATGGTTATTTTCTTGATGACTGAATTATTAAATCTCAAACTATATCCTGACAACTGACACATAGAAGGGAATACAGTGAACTTTAATTATGTGCTAAGACTTTTCTAAAAATCTTATGTCAAGATATTTACAATCTCTATGAAAAATAAATAAGTAATAATTCTAACCCTATTTTGATTCTTATCTTTGATTCTTGTCAAGGAAGATGAGCTCAAAAAAAGAACTTACTGGTTTTTCCTTTGTCTTTTGCATAATGTACTTCTAAATGTCCACTTTCAAGATGATAAATTACTGGTAATATACAAATACTGAAAACAGCTGAGTTATTGACTCTGATACAAATAAAAGCTGAAGAAACACAGGTGACAGAAGAGAAGAAAACTTACACAGAAAAAACAAATTAGCTTTGAACCATTAAGCTTCAAATGGTATAAGTAAACAAATTCTAGCAAGTTGCAATAGTAGAGTGCACCAACTGAGGCAAACACAACTGTGAAGGTGCCGGTGCCAGTCTCACATTCATAATTCCTACAGCACAGAGTGAATTATGAATTTAATATCAGATGCATGGCTTTTCCCCATCCCCAAATACTAACATAAAGTATAAATGTACACCTACCACACAAAGTCCAAGATAAGGATAATCTGAATATCTTACTCTTCCATATAAAATTATTCTCTAATCTTCTCAGATTACAAATTCTATCCCTTATTCTTTTACTCTTAGCAATGATTATTTTAGGCAAAAAGATAGGAAACAAGTCTTCCTCAAAGCTCAGGATGTAAATCCTCCCATCTGTGTGAATGATAGGTCAAGTGTCCACCCCTGGACTAACAATAGTTACCAGGGATTCCACTAGCTGGTTGGTTTATTGTGATCAGAAGCTGGAACGGTGTATGGGAGATTCCTGTAGAAAGGACAAAATTGGGGATGGATGTCAGGTAAACAATCTCAGGGCAGTCCAGTCACTCTGGGGTGGGGACAAGCTTGATTCCTCCTTCTCCTCAATAGTAGGAGATGCCCTCTACAGATTTTTTTTTTTTTTAATTTTTTGTTTATTGCAGTAACATTGGTTTATAACATTGTAAAAATTTCAGGTGTACATCATTGTACTTCTATTTCTGCATAGACTACATCATGTTCACCACCAAAATACTAATTACAACCCATCACCACACCTGTACCAAATTATCCCTTTCACCCTCCTCCCTCCCCCCTTCCCCTCTGGTAACCACCAATCCAATCTCTGTCCCTATGTGTTTGTTTATTGTTGTTATTATCTACTACTTAATGAAGGAAATCATACGGTATTTGACCTTCTCCCTCTGACTTATTTCACTTTGCATTATACCCTCAATGTCCATCCTCTACAGATTTTTATCTTAAATACCACTTGTTCAAAAAAGTCTTGCCAAAAACTTTCTTTAAAATATTACTCTTTCATAGGACCTCACGATTTTTCTTCTTAAAGGGTAGTTGATTGAAAATTTTGTGATTATTTGTTTAATGTTTTCCCTCATTCACTATATTATAAGCCTCGTGACAGCAAGCACATTGCCTCTTGTGTTCAGTACTTCTCTCCTTATTTTAGTACTTGGCATTTATAAAATATTCGTTGAATAAGAAAGCAAGTGAATGAATGACTGAAAAAATATATTCAGTGACTGATTATGTATGTAGTATGCAATTAAATGTAGTATGAGTTAACGATTGCCATGGTAGTACCTCTTAGGAAACTAACCCAGACTCAGTGGCTTAAAACAATTGTTTAATTGCATGGATCTGTGGTTTGGCTGGTGGATGATGAACGTATCTGCTTCAAGCTATGGCATCTGAGGTGACTGTGCTTCTTACACAGATTGATGGATTGATCAGCTGAAAGGACTCTATTCCAGAAGTTGAAGCCCAGCCTCTAGAGACAGAAACTCTTTAGGCCCCTCTTTTCATGGCTTGTCAGAAGTGCAAGAAACCAAGCCTTATTTACACAAACACATATTAAGCCCCTGCTTACTTCTTGTCTATCAGTACCCCATTGGCCAAAGCAAGACACACGGCCAACCCAAATCCAAAAGGTGCAATAGTACACTTCATTGTTTTTAGAATAAACTGGAGAGTCATATGGTAAAAAATGTGTGGATACAGGGTGAGGTCCAGGATTTGGGCAAAAAATTCAGTCTATAATTCTAGCTATCCTACATATAATCAATATTATCTCTATATTATTCAAGGCCATGGTTGCCACTCCATCTCCCATAACAGAATTTACTCTACCTAGTTTAAGCAGAATGACGGTAGAGAGCTCAAAATTTCCAGAAAAATCAGGGACTGAAGCATGGATACTATATACTTAGAAACAACACAGCCTGGAAAATGACCCAGGTCTTTTCTAGCAGCAAGTCCCATGATGCAAAATGTTTAGAAACGAGAACCTCAATTATGGCCACCCCAAAGAAGAAAATTTCTCCAGTACAGATCTGGTCTTCCCACTTATGGTTGCCAACTCACACCGCTCACGCTATAGTATAAATCTCTTGCTGGTTATCCTGGTTAGCAGAACACAGATCAGATGCAGGAAGTCTGAGAAATGTAGTTTTCAGCTTTCTATCCTCTAAGAAGACTTTCTAGAAGGGAGTTCCAGTGGATGTTGATGAGCCAATCTGCATTTGATGCCACAGAGCCGTTGTTAAATTTTCCCTTTTCCTCACCCACCCAAATCCAATCCATTTGTAAAAGCTGCCAATTTTCTCTAAAAATTAAATCTTGAGAATGGAAAAATTCCACCACTCACAGCTCCATTCTTATCCAATCAAGATTATTTACACTTAAATTACTGTAATAGTCCTCAAAATAGTCTAATGTCTTACACTTTTGACTTTTTGCATCCATTCACTTTCATCTCTTTCATCATTTCTTAAAATGTCATATCATGATATAGAACTTGATTGTGGTGGTTACCCTAGCCAGAACTTATTGAATTATACGTTTAAAAAGGATAAATTTTATTGTCATAAAATACACCTCAGTAAAGGTGATTGAAATACAAGGGTTGATAAAATCCCATTCTCCATGCTTAAAACCCTTGAACTTCTTCTCATTTTAGATGGATCAAATCGAAAATTCTTGCCCTAGGTTTCAGAGTAATACATTATCTAGTCGCCCCTTACTACTCTTCTGGCTTCTGTTCCTTGTCACCTAGCTCCTACATAGGTTTTGTTGTTGTTGTTCTGCAAACACAAACATCTGACCTGCAAAAATAGTTTTTGCTATTTCTTCTCTTCTTAACTGGCCCTGTATTTCCATATTGGCATTCCTATTTCAGATCTCCACTGAGGTCTTTCCCGGCCACCTCATCTACCTTATGAAGGAGAGTTTTCCTCTCTTTCCTCAGAGAATTATCAGTTATCAGTGCACTTATCACTGTCTTATTTATTCATTTTTGTCCTCATTTATTATTTGCCTTTCCCTCACAAAAACGTAAATTTCTCCAATGTTCTTTGTTTTGTTGACTACTGTATCTGTATGGCCTTCGAGAGCTTATGGCACATAATAGGTACTGAATAAGAATTTCCTGGAAAAAATATAATAAAATACTAATGAAAAAAATAATATAATAATAAAAATTAGTGAGGGAGAAGGGCAGCTTTCTCCAACAAAAGAAGTCATCTGCCTCATAGGCGCCTTTTAGGAAGCAAACGCTTGTCCTTTGTGGTTTTGGAAGACCTCAACCAGATCCGTTCTTGCCCAACAGGAAGGGGCATCAAATTCCCTTTAACCGTTGCTAGTGATTTCGTACATGGCTTTTATAAATTTAAAGCTCAAATAAGCCTCTTTTAGAGTGTCCACAAAGAATTTTTACAAAGCCAACAAAATGAGAGAGGTGTAGACAGGAATCTGTCAGGGATTCAAGAAGAAGCAACAAATGAGATGGTCATTTAATGCCAAGGACTTCAGACCAGAGAAGTGATCTTGGAGGGAGAGCCTGCTGTGAGGGTCATGGTTTGATGCTTAGGAGCTATGTTGAATCAGACTTCTCCTCAGCTGAAATCGGTCCTTGTGGGGAATTTCATGTCAGTATCCACGGCCTATACCTGACAACAATACAGTCTTTGTGAAGGTGGGGATTGTATTTTCTCAGTAATAGCCACCCTCAGCGGCCTACTGTCCAGTAGGGGCAACCCCACCCATGATCATCTTGTGGCACTGTTTCCTGGTGTCCCAGAACCCTCCCATCTGTATGTGAGGTCTATACTGTGTACCCAACACTGGAGGAGAGTGGATTCTAAGTTCACAAAATAATTTCCCAATTGTATCTGGATATCATAAAAGGGTATTTGGGGGTTCTATAAAAATTCTCAAAGCTATTCACTCATTTGACAGTTTTAAAATTATTTATAATGCATACTGCCTCTACTTATATAATTGCGGTCATAAAAATAACTTGTGTGATAGATTTTGGAGTAGAAAAATGATGCCACAAATTAAGGGGAAAAAACAAGCAGAAATTTAGTAAAAATATCTTTATTTGTAATAAGAGATGCTATCTAAGAAATCAAAGGTTGATTTTTAAAATACATAGCATCCTCTGTGTACTTAGAATACAAAAGAAAGTGCCTTGCTGATATCCCTGTTGTGTGCACCTTGCAGGTACTAATGCTTCTCAACTCCATTAAGTATTGAATCAAGACTAAAGCTCCAGTTTAATCTGACCTGTCAGTGTACAAAATTTTCAAATTAAGATTGGTTCACCTTATAAACTTACAAAATTCTATGATTTAGAGCTTTAGTTTATGTTTTCTGGCTTGTAGATGTAAGTTAAATTTACTTATAATTCACAGTCTACTTAAAAAAAGATTCAAGACGGGGGCCGGCCCCTTGGCACAGTTGTTAAATTCAGTGTGTTCAACTTTGGCAGCCTGGGGTTTGCAGGTTTGAATCCCAGGCGCAGACCTACACTACTTGTCAGCCATGCTGTGGCAGTGACCCATATCTAAAGTAGAGGAAGATTGGCACAGATGTTAGTTCAGGACTAATCTTCCTCAGCAAAAACAAAAAGTTCAAGATGATGCTGCTCACTTTCCGTTCATGCCTGACCCCATAAAACATTTCTTTCTCCACAATTCTACTGGCTGCTGCATTATTTTAAATCTCTTTCCTATATTGTTTTCTCCACAGCCCCACTCTTTCCAGGATCATTTCCAATCTTAAAGCTGGTTATTCTCAGAATGTCTTGTGGTTTTGTCTTTCTTTTTTCAGCCCCTAACTGTTGGCTTTCCTTGGTGCACCATCCTCTATTATCTATACATTTTCTCCCTGGAAAATTTCATCCATGTAAAAGTTTAATTCTCATCTATATTCTAAATCTATATTTATCTACATAAAAAAATCTATATTTCTGTTCCAGAATGGTCTTAAAACCCCTGGACATACTAATACAACTGTTCCTGTATATTTTTAGTGATGTTCTTTACTAGCATCACAAATGCAGCTGTCCTGCAAATAAATCATCTTTTTGTGTTCCCAACTTAGTGAGTGGACCCACTATCTATTCATTTACCATCGTCAGGAACCTGTGACTTACTGAAGATGTCCTCTCTCCTCATTCCCAGACCCAATCACCAATCCCTACTACGTGTGACTTATTTCAGGCTGATGCTAGTCTCTTTATCTAGACCACTATTGATATTATTTAAGCACATTTCTCTCACTCTATCTACCTCAATAGTCTACATATCATTTCTCCTTCATTATTCAAACCTTCTTATCCTACAATCCAACCTTCGCATTGCTACTGAAGTTGTCTATTTGGAATACAGACCAGAACATGTCGATCTTGTGGTCTCAGATATCCCATAGCTCCTTAGATTTCCATAGGATGGTTTCTGAATTCATTATCATGGCACATAAAACTCTTTGTTATCCTTATTTGCCTACCAATCCAGTCTGAGCTTTTATTTTCTCTTCCTTCCACATCTTACACTCGTGTACCTGTGTACACACACAGACACGCACACACATTTTGCTCCAGTAGCCCTGAACTACTTCAGTTACTCCATATCTTTGCACATACTTTTCCTACTGTTTTGTTGACCTGGTCATCCAATGTGAAGAACTCCATCTGCGAAAAACTCCCCTGACTCTTCCCCACAAATGTAGACACACCTTTACCTATGCAATCCCAGTATGTATATAATTTCTTGTGCATAGATCAATTATAGTCTTTTACAGTGTACCTTTTTTTTACATATCTGTCTTATTATGACACTATTACATCTTAAATGCAAGAAACGTCTTTTTTTTTTTTCTCTTTCTCTCTTTTGTAGAACCTAGCAAAATTCCTGGAAGATATAAGAGCCTCAGTAATAATTTGTTGACTAAAGAACTGAATATATTTCAGATTAAATTAAATTATTGTATTTACATTTAATCTAATTCCATGAATATACTTTTATATAATTATAAAATATTTTGTACTATTTTTATAATAAATAACTTTTTGTGTGTATAGCTTCATTTTTTTGAGTGTTTGGTTCAATCTGATCATGCAGCATTTCCTGGGATACGTACATCACACTACAAAGTTTATGCATTCTCATAGAGCTCTCTAGCAAGGACACTTTTTATTCTTCTGTTCAGATAAGTGTTCTCTATGCACTGGAATAGTAGTTTATTTTAATAATTCACTTAGCATATATTCTGACACATTATAAATTCATGAGACAGCCACATGAATGTCATAAGTTTTTTTACATGATTTTCATCATAATCTAGTGCATTTAAGATACCATTGAACTAATACCCTGAGCTCTGCCTTCCTGAAACGTGAGAACTCCCTTCAAGTATATCCTTGGTTGAGGTGTTTTTGAGACTAATGGATAAGAACAGCATAATATTTGAGGACTGTGAGTAACATGTCCACTGGAAAGAAAATTAATACATTTCAAGGTCAAATTAGAATGAGTCACATAATTATAGAAAAGCAATCTTAGATTACATAATTTTAGAATTGGAGATTATCTAGTTTAGCTTCCTCTCCCTAGGATAATAAAGTGCTTTCTGGGAATTCTCCTTAGGGAGGAAGAGAGCTGAGCAGATAGGCCCTTATTTCTTCTTTAGCTAGACACAGAAAATAGCTCTTTCATTTTCTAAAAAATCTGTTTTAGATATTTTCTTCCTATCCTCACATATGATTTTCTGCAAACAAAAAGTTTAGGACAAGGGAAAAATGAAAGCACTTTAATCATTCAACAGGCTTTATAGTATTATGTGGATACCAAAGTCAGAGATATTAGATAACTTGCCCAAAATCACATAGCTCAAAAAAGTTTGAATTAAAACAAAAATATGTAACACCAAGTTCAGTGCTTTCTTGGAATTTTTTTCTGAAAAATACACTTTATTCTTTAAAACTCTACCCTTCTCTCAGTAAATTCATCCATACATATTTTTAGCTTTTCATGCAAGTTATACGTTTAGGGATATATAAATCCCTAAGTAATACTTTAGCAGCCTCCCACAACTTTTGATGTGTTGTACTTTCAATATCACTTATTTCAAAAAATTCTTCTCTGATTTTTTTCTTTGATCCATATGCTATTTAGAAATTGTTACTTAGTTTCCAAATAGTTGTAGATTTTATGGAGAACTCTCTTTTATCCAGTTCTAATATAATTCCATTGTGGTTGGAGGACACAGTTTGTATGACATAAACACTCTTAAAATTTTTGAGATTTTTTTTATGTCCAAGCATATGGTATATCCTATTAAATTTTCTCTTGTCTTCTTCTTCTTCCTTTTTTTTTTTTTGTGAGAAAGATCAGCCCTGAGCTAACATCCATGCTAATCCTCCTCTTTTTGCTGAGGAAGACTGGCTATGAGCTAACATCTATTGCCGATCCTCTTCCTTTTTTTTTTTCCCCCAAAGCCCCAATAGATATGTGTATGTCATAGCTGCACATCCTTCTAGTTGCTGTATGTGGGACGCGGCCTCAGCATGGCCGGAGAAGCAGTGCATCGGTGCGCGCCTGGGATCCGAACCCAGGCCACCAGTAGCAGAGCGCATGCACTTAACTGCTAAGCCACGAGGCTGGCCCTTCTCTTGTTTTCTTTTTTTTTTTTTTTTTTTAACTATGCAAACATTGTTTATTTTTTATTTTTTTTTTTTATTGCAGTAACATTGGTTTATAACATTGCAAAAATTTCAGGTGTACATCATTGTACTTCTATTTCTGCATGGACTACATCATGTTCACCACCAAAATACTAATTACAACCCATCACCACACACATGTACCGAATTATCCCTTTCACCCTCCCTCCTCCCCCCTTCCCCTCTGGTAACCACCAATCAAATCTCTGTCCCTATGTGTTTGTTTATTGTTGTTATTATCTACTACTTAATGAAGGAAATCATACGGTATTTGGCCTTCTCCTTCTGACTTATTTCACTTTGCATAATACCCTCAATGTCCATCCATGTTGTCACAAATGGCTGGATTTCGTCGTTTCTTATGGCTGAGTAGTATTCCATTGTGTATATATACCACAGCTTCTTTATCCATTCGTCCCTTGATGGGCACTTAGGTTGCTTCCAAGTCTTGGCTATTGTGAATAAGGCTGCAATGAACACAGGGGTGCATGTACCTTTGCAAATTGGTGTTTTCAAGTTCTTTGGATAAATACCCAACAGTGGAATAGCTGGATCATATGGTAGTTCTATCGTTGATTTTTTGAGGAATCTCCATACTGTTTTCCATAGTGGCTGCACCAGTTTGCACTCCCACCAGCAGTGTATGAGAGTTCCCTTCTCTCCACATCCTCTCCAACACATGTTGTTTCCTGTCTTGTTAATTATAGCCATTCTGACAAGCGTGAGGTGATATCTCATTGTAGTTTTGATTTGCATTTCCCTGATAGTTAGTGATTTTGAACATCTTTTCATGTGTCTGTTGGCCATCTGTATATCTTCTTTGGAGAAATGTCTGTTCAGGTCTAAACAAATGGGACTACATCAAACTAAAAAGCTTCTGCACAGCAAAGGAAACCATCAACAAAACGAAAAGACAACCTAACAATTGGGAGAAGATATTTGCAAACCATACATCTGATAAGGGCTTAATCTCCAAAATATATAAAGAACTCATGCATCTCAACAACAAAAAAACTACCAACCCAATTAAAAAATGGGCAAAAGACCTGAACAGACATTTCTCTTGTTTTCTTATTTGCATCATTTCCAGAAAACTGTCCGATTCAATTCTTATTTTGAGACCTTTGTAATTATCGTGGCTTTTTTTTTTCCTCTGACTTTTTTAAAAATAGTTTTCTCTTTATTATTACTTTTGGACAATTTGATTAGGATGTTCCTTATGTAGTTTTCTTCACTTTTTTTATGCTTGGAGTTTGTTGAGCTTCTTGAATCTTAGTATGTATAGTTTTCATCATATTTGGAGAAAGATTTCAGGCATTATTTCTTCAAATATTTTTCTGATCCTACTTTCTCACTTCTTTTGGGACTGCATATATTTACCAGTTTGCTTTAAGTTGTTCCATAGCTCAATAACATTTTGTTCACTTTTTTAAAATTCTCTTTTCTTGCTCTGTTTATTTTGGAGAGTTTCTATTGCTATGTCTTTGTGTTCACTGACATTTTCTTACCATATTTACTCTGTCTTTAATCACATCAATATATTTTATCTCAGACATAATTTTAATTTCTAGAAATTTTATTTGCATTTTTTATCTTCTTTGTTTTTACTTACCTTTTGGACATATGTAATACCATTTTAATTCTTTCAATGTCAGTTTATACTACTTCTAAGATTTGCTTGGTAATTTTTCATTGATTCTCTGACATTGTGAATTTTCCATAGTTGGTACTAGATATATTTATTTCTATAAATATTCTTATACTTCTTTTTGAGATTTATTTAAATTCCTTGGAAATGTTTTGATCCTCTGCGTCTTGTTTTTAAGATTTACTACTTGGTACTTTTGCAGTATTCTGTTTTAGGTTAATTATTTCCTGCTACTGAGATAAGACTCTTCTGTGTACACTACCCAATAGCCCATAAATGTTGAGATTTTCCAGTCTGGGTGGAGAGAACATGCACTATTACCAGCCCTGTGTGAGCACCATGCCTTGTTACATCTAATCCTTCGGATGGCTCTTTTCCTGGTCTCAGGTAGTTAGCTCACACACAAGCACTGAGCAGTGCTCAGCTGAATGCTGGAGGAGACATTCTGCAGATTTCTGGAATTCTTTCTCTGTGCAACTCTCCTGTCTGTTACTCCAACCTATGAACTCTAGTCTTAGTATCTCTGAATTCTCAGTTCCATCTCCTCGACTCATTCCTCAGTCCATGGAATTCAAGATCTGTCTGAAATCAGGAAGACTGACTCCATCATTCACAGTAATGCATTATCTTATGTAAAATCCAGTCTAAAACATTAATTTACAATAAGGATTCTTACATGTTTACATTACTACAGCAGTAGGTTTCTTACGGTAGTAAAAAGCACACACAGTGTATTGTATTTTAAAAGTGCAATTTTCATCTAACATTTAAGTCATTTCAAATCATTTTTGAAATAGTTCCAAACATGTTAAATACTTTCTCAACTCTAATAAGTCTTCTTTCTATATAAGACATGTAATAATTTTCTTATACATATGTATATATCAGAGATGTATTTATTTTTCTCTAGGATACATTTTTATATATTACATAAGTTTAGATATATAATAAATACTTAAAGGTCTTGTTATTTACTAATATCCCCCTTTACAATAAGAAAAAAATATATACATAAACTCAAAAGAATTAATTACTTGTATCAATTAATAAACTAATAATCTCAGGAAAATCAATTTCTTCTATAATAGTATCTCCTACTTCCTCTCTCTCTCAACATGAAAATTAAATAATTCTGTATTTAGATAACCTTCTAGATGAAAACCTCTATCATTTAACCAGAGGATGTTCAATATATTTTCCACAAACTTCTTTTCACTTCTGCAGATGGTTCCATTTTGAAACCATTCTTTTGTTCCAATCTCAGAGTCAATCAGCACATTAGACAAATCTTGTAAAATGTTTACTATGTCTTATTATTCAATAGTTTGTGTTAGGGCCACTCAAAGTGTACTTGTAATCATTAAAAGACATTGAGGCCCTTGACCCAAGGATTCGAAATTTCCAGAATCTCTCGTGACAAGATTGATAAAATAATATAATATTTACTGAGAAACTACCACGCAGGAGCCTATCACCTCCTCTACACATCATAATATCCTGAAATGCAAACATGATGTTCCCTGATTTATAGGTGAAGAACCGCAAGGTAAAAGAAGTTGACTACCTTTGTAAGCAAGCTAACAAATAACATTGCTGAGATTTTAATCCAGCTGTATTTTGAATTTTGCAATTATTTCTGATTGATTGTTTGAAATTGTTTTGGGTTGATCAGAATATTACTCAGAATAAATCCTCAGCAGGAGTAAGAAAGTCTTTGCCATGTCAGCTGTCTTTCAGGGGCATATTGTAATATTTAAATTAACTCGCAAGGAAGTTCAAAGAAAAGCACATGATGGTTTTTACTTTCTTTTTAGCTCTTTCATACAACTTAAGACTTAAATATTTCATTCTTCACAGAAATGTGTTGAAGTATTTTAATTAATAGTATTTTTATGGTAAGCTCTATACTTCTTGTATTCTCCATGTATCCATTTAAATTTATATTCTAGTGTGCTCATGACCTGTTCTTATTCCAGCCTTCAGACATAAGCCATGATTCTTAAAGTAATAAGAGTTAAAAACTCGCCTCAAGTTACAATAAAATAGAAACTGCAAAACTCTATGCCCTTGGTCTTTAGGAAAAAACCTTTGAGAATAAATCTGAACGCCAGCACTAAAGGGATGTCATTTTGATAAAAAATTTATACCAGTGTGCTTAATCTAGTATTAAGGTAGTTCTGATTTCCTTTTTAAATATAATGTTTCTAATTATCTGTAATTTGCAACTAATTCTGGTACACAGCTCTTATTAAACAAGACAAATGCTGCATGAAAAGGGGCATGACCTTTTCATTACTGCTTTGTCAGAACATTTCTCTAGAGACATTTATTCATTTCCAAAGCTTTCCACGTCTTCAAAGAGCTTGGTAAGGTATAGCTTGTTCTTGGTGTGACTCCAAACTTGTACAAGGAAGGCTTATAATTTAATACAGAGAGCAAGATACTATGATGTGAGTTAAATAACAAAATAGAATTTTTATTAGAAAGACAAATCATACACATATGAGAAGAATGTTTTAAAGACATGAAGAATTGTGTTTCTGTGCAGTGATAATTTGGGACTTTATTCTGCTAAATATTCTCAGAATGTTTGTATCTTTAAGAATTCATTTCATATGAAAAGTCTCTAGTAGAATATTCACATTGAATCAGTATTGGCTAGTTTTCCACAGCATGAAGAATGGGAAAGCATGTGTGAAATTCATCATTGCATTCCTAGGAATAATCACTTAACTTATTGCCTTCTTGATTAAACCTCAGGCCTGTGGAGATAGCTAGTGTCTACTCCAGCACATTTAGGCCTTTCTGGTTACTTCTTTTCTTTAAGTCATTGTAACCTAATTTGTGATGATAATTTAATAATAAAAAAAACTATGTGGAAAATAGAGGGAATTGCTTTAATCAGAAATGATTTGAAGGATATATGAATGAATACTCTTATTCTTACCCAGGACTAGCTATCAACTCAAGCAAATCTTTACTTGTAGAAATTATGGAATAATGCTCTCAAATATGAGGAAAGAGATCTGGGAAGAAAGAAGAATAAATTTTATCATTCTAGGCTTATTTGTAGATTCCGTTTCTTGACATCTTCTGGCATAACAGAAAATTACGCAAAATTAGCAAAAATGAAGATGAGAACTCAGTATCTACAACCTTGTAAAAAAGGCTTTCAAATCAAGGTACCATATGTAATGGCAGCCTTCATTGCATAAATTTGAGAAAAAGGTATGGGGTTTATCTTCTTTCCCTGATCTCTGATCTCAACCACAAGAACTGCTCTTCTCCCAGGGCCTGGTGTCAGCCCTGACTGCCTAGGGCCATCATCCAGACCCAGCCTTCAGGGCAGGGATCCCCAGCACGCTCTGGATCTCCAGCACGCTCTCCCACTGGTCTTGCTTACTACATTTTAAATATCACAGCTTCAATACCATATAGTTTTCCCTTTTTCTATAAAGGTAGAACACTAAATATGTCATTAATGACATTGCCATTAAGTGGGCATGATAACAACAGTATGTATAGCATGATGACATTCATGAAAATAACAAGTCTATGCATAATTAGTTACTTATGGAAGCACATAGAGAAAGGTCTAAAAGAACACATTCCTCCCAGGGCATATCTCTGGGAGGGAAGTGAAATCTAATGGAGTGAAGGAATTTCAATTTTTGTCTTAAATATTTATTTTCTAAATTAAAAAAAACACATAGTTTTTAATTAAAAGTAGATAAAGCGAATGTTATGCAAAATTGAGTGCCCTAAAAATGAGTAATTTTAAAATTTTAATTATAAAATTGGACATAAACATCAGAAACATTGAAAAGACACCATGCATCTTTGTATGCCTAGATTTGACTGCTGTTTCAATTTTGCTCTCTAAAACAAAATCCAAAGCATTACTATACAGTGGTTTGAATTTGTTATCTCAGATCTAAGTATAGGTGACATTTCTAAACAAACCAAATTCAGTGCTAATGAACAAGATCTATTTCCGGCTTCACAAATTCTTTAATCTTAAAAAGCAAAACCAACATTAGAAGAAATTTCAAAACCAACCAGAACACTGATGTAAAGGCTGTACAACTGGAAAATTAAAAATAAAAATAACAACCTGAATCTTTTTTGTGGAATCCATTTTTCTAGGCTTCTAGCCAAAAGAAAATATTTCTTACCCTACTACTGAGAGCATTAAAGTTTCTAGGGAAATGGAGGGGTGCTATTAGGTATTTTTATTTTCTTTAGAGAAGGGCTTTCAACATTTTTTTCTTATTATCATTGCTCATTAAAAAAATATTGATTATCTTAAGGGTATTTGCTTTGTGACAATTGTCGGTTATTGAGTGCTATTTTATTTGATGGGTCCCTGATGACTCCTAGTTTTCTGAGTAATGAAGCTGTGCAAAAATCCTCTTACTAAAGCCACACTATTTATTTCTATATGTGGAAGATTATATCACCAAAGATAACAAACTCTAAGTTAACCATATAATCTTCATCTCAAATAAAAGAAGCTCCTTTAAGATACAATAGACCCCCTTATCTGTGGTTTTACTTTCTGCAGTTTCAGTTACCCACAGTCAACCACGGTCCACAAATATTAAATGGAAAATTCCAGAAATAAATAATCCATACATTTTAAATTGTGAGTTGTCTGAGTAGCGTAATGAAATCTTACGCCATCCATGGCCGTCCTGCCTAGGATGTGAATCATCGCTTGTCCAGCGGATGCACACGCTACATACTACCCAACTAGTAGTCACTTAGTTGCCATCTCGGTTATCAGATTGACCGTGTGGTATCGCAGTGCCTGTGTTCAAGTCACTCTTAGTTTACTTAATAATAGCGCCAAAGCACAAGAGTGGTGATGCTGGCAATTCAGATATGCCAAAGAGAAGCCGTCAAGTGCTTCCTTTAATTGAAAAGTGCAAGTTCTCCATAAGGAAAGAAAAGAAATCATATGCTGAGCTTGCTAAGATCTATGGTAACTTTTATTACAGTATATTGTTATAATTGTTCTATTTGTCAATGCAAATAATCACAACCAACCTATAGATAAAAAAGATAAGGTGAGATTTATTTGAGCCAAGCTCAGGACTAGCCCGGAAGTGCCATCTCCACCAGGGAAGAAAGCACTCCAGAGAGGCGCTGTTACAGCATGGCTATATACTGTTTCAGAACAAAGAACATACATCAAGCACGACAGGAATACATTTTTTTTAAGGTCACAAGGACATGTTTTGGTGCAGTTTAGCACATACGCAGCAGGTCAACCTGCCTCTGGTTTCTGGAGAGAAAAGCTTATCTTCAAAGAAGTAGTGGTATTGGCATCAGAAGAAGGGAGGCCTTCATCCCTATCTTCAAAGAGGACATCCTTCGCTTTGGAATAATGTTGAAAGCAGATGTACAATGCATGTTGACAGGCCAGAAGTCTGGCTACACTGGGAAGAACAAATTCAGGCTGAATCAGGTTTAAATCAGAATGGCTTCGCCATATACCTCAATATGTGAAATTCCTTATTATTCTCATTATTTTCATCATATTTTATTAATAGTCATTGTTGTTATTCTCTTACCATGCCGAATTTATAAACTTTATCATAGGTATGTATGTATAGGAAAAAACATAGGATACACATGGTTTGCTACTATCTGTAATTTCAGGCATCTACTGGCGGTCTTGCAACATACCCCCCATGGATAAGGGAGGACTACTGTGTGTGTATATATATTTATTGTATATTATATTATACATGTTATATAGTATATTTATATATTATATATATTATTTCTCTACATGTCCTCAAGAGGAGAAGACCATTGAATGCAGGCATTAAAAGTTATTGTTAACTTGATGTAATATTGGGAAGTCACTAAAGGCCTCATGTCTCTCAAAATACCTACTGCTATCTATTGGACAAAACTAGAATTTTTCCTTTAGGTCTACCTTCATTTAATTAAAGTATTAAGTAAACATAGAAATATATATATATATTTTTTTGCTGAGAAAGATTGGCCCTGAGCTAACATCTGTAACCACCTTCCTCTATTTTATATGTGGGACACCGCCACAGCATGACTTGATAAGCAGTGCGTAGGTCTACACCCGAGATCCAAATCTGCGAACTCTGGGCCACCGAAGCAGAGCATGCAAACTTAACCACTACGCCACCGGGCCAGCACACACACACACATACGTATATGTATACTCTTTTAGGCCAGTCTTCATTACACACTCTTTAGTGTGGACAGTTTCAGATCGTATCTTAAAGATTAAAGCAGGAAGAGGAATCCAGTGTTCAGAGAAGTATAAGAAGCAATGTCATGAAAGCATAAAAAGGAAAAAGAGAATACTGGAGGCCCCAAAGCACATTTTACAATTTTGATGAGGATTTATCCTATCGCAAATTTTTAATTTTACTCTAAATATTTAAGAATTATCGTATGAATGAAGAGAAGTTCAATATTACTATAGCTTAATTATGATGGTCAATTTTGCAGTCTTTACACTGGTGCTGTGATATTTTGTTTTTTCTGGAAGAGTAGCAAGGGATTTTTGCAAGAAGCATTTATATTTTAATCCAAAAAGGGAATACAGATAATTTAATTCAGGGCAGAGTGAGCAATAATTTAAACATCAGAAATTGTATATCTCCGTTACATGAGCTTCTTCAAATGATTCTTGCTCCCTATCCACTCCCTACTCCTACCTCTGTCTTTAGCCTCAGGCCGAGGTCTGATTTCAGATATTGTGTGGTATACTGCAAGGAGCATGTATTTTGGAATCTCAGAGTAAGTAAATGTCAGTTTTATTATTTAATAGCTGTGTAAGTGTTATGGACTTAAGTGTGTCCAACTAAAATTCTTTTGTTAAAATCATAAACCCCAATATCTTAGAATGTGACTATATTTTTCAATAGGGCCTTTAAAGAGGTAACGAAGGTTAAAGGAGGTCACATGGGAGGGCCCTAATCCAATACGACTGGTGTTCTTATAAGAAGACACGCCAGGGACATTTGCACACAGGGAAATGTCCATGACAGGACACGCTGAGAAGGCTGCTGTCTCACAGCCAAGGGGGGAGGGTTCAGGAGAAACCAACCCTGCTGACACCTTGATCTTGGACTTCCAGCCTCCAGAATGTGAGAAAATAAATTTCTGTTGTTTAAACCACCCAAACTATGGTATTTTGTTATGGCAGCTCTAGCACACTAAAACAGTGACCTTGAAAAAGGTTACATAACCTCTTAGAATCTAAATTTCCTCAGCTATTTATAATAGATCGTATTGACTAATAAGTAAAAGAATCTGAAGGGTGAAATGATATACATATTCTTAAATCTTATTTCCTCCTTACATGTTTTTGTTCGGACTTCCAACTCCAATTACTACGCACTAAACTCATTCCCACCAGTAGTGCACATTATGAATCTAAGGACAGAGAAAATGGGAGGAGGAGAAGATAATAGGCAAAACTTCTAGAGAAAGTTCACTTGCATAAAATTCACAAAATATTATTCAAATAACATTTTATTTTATTTTTGCTTTCCTCAAGTTCTGGTAATCTTATTCTTGGTGAATATGTCTGTTAGAACATTATTTTTTTCTTTTAAATGAAAAAATTAAATTTAGCATTTCTTAACTTCTTATTCTGTTAGAGTCTAAGTAAATATAAAATGAAAATGATTTCATCTTGTTACATAAGCAATTAATGCCATTTTTTTGGTCTCAAAGCTTCAAATACCAATTTATTGGGTTTCCTGAATTTATGTCTTTTCTGAACACCTGGGTCATATTCAGCTGTCTACTCAACAGAAGGGATCTTTCTCTGCCCCAATTTGCTTCTCTCCTTAATTCCATAGTTGCCTTACATTTTTTTCATGCCAAAAAGCTAATAATCATAATTAACTCCTCTCTTTCACTTCCCACATCAATTCCATAACAAAACCTGCTAGCTCAACCTTCAGAATTTGACTACTCCTTAACACTTCCATCTCTACCAATTCTAATTCAACTCTCTCCTAAGCTATGCTAATAGCATTAGCTATGAATTACTTTAATAGATACTTACCGGCTGCGTCTCTTACTCTCATTCTTACCCTTTACACTATGTTCTTTTCAGACCGTGAATCAGGAATTCAGAACGGAATCAGGCCACACACCCCAACTCTCCACCCCAAAGGGAGCCCTCACAGGCCGTGTGCCACACAACAGGCTCTTCTTCTGTATCAACTTCCCCAACGCAAGGTCCATCTCCACTTCATCTCCATCATTTCCAAAGGAAGGGAAGGAGAAGAAAGAAACTAATATTTATTATCTACTATGGATACTAGGCTGGGTACTCTACATACCTTGACCTTTGCATACATGATATTATTGTATTCATTTCACAGGTAATGAAACCAACGAGTGTCCAGAATGTTTGTATAACTCGCAAGTGTTAACATAGCCAAGGAGCAGCAGCACTGGATTCAAACCCAGGGAAGTCTGAGGCCAAGGTCCCTGCTCTTTCTACCCTGTGCCTCCTTGAAGGTGTTCATTAGCACTTCCTGTTGGCCTCCTCTGGGATCCCAGAATCACTGTTTGGGCAGGTAGGAAGAGGATGTGTTTTGGAAGCAGAAAAACCAGAATTTAAGGACCATTTCTTCATCTGTAAAATAGGAATAAAAATAGTTCCTACTACAAAGTGTTCTTAAAAGACTTAAATCATATAACCCAGATAAAGAATTTAGCACTGTGATTAGGAAAGAATAAACACACACAAGCACATACACAAAATAGATGCACATCTTCTACTTCCCTTACCTTCTTTCTCATTGAAAGAAATCTAAAAGAGAAAAACAAAATTATTGCAATTTAGGTCATGCCACTCATCCTTTTGTTGACCCCTCCAACTTCATCTCCTACTACCTTGCCTCTTACATCCTCTACATCCACCACATGGACTTCCTTGCTGTTCCTGAAACAGACTAAGCATATGACGGCCCCTGCTTTGCTTGAGCTGTCCTCTCTGCCTGCCAAGTTCCTCCCCCGGAGATCTGCTTCCCTTGCTCATTTAATTTCTTCAGATGTCTGCACAAAAGTAATGTTATTAGAGAAGCCACCCTACACTATTCTATGAAACATCTCACCACATCCCATCACAATTACCCGTACCCTAACTTATGCTCATCTCCCTAGCATATATCACAGTCTAACATATATATATATTTTTTCCCCTAAGTATCTGTCTTCTCAGAATTCTTATATCATGAGGTGAAGGGGTCTCTTTATGTTTTGTTTACTTCTAGATCCCAAATGACTAGACTAGTGCCTAATGCTATTATGTGCTAAATAAATAGTCGTTGGATACATTTATGGAAATAATCAAATATTTATATCTGTTAATGTGCAAATGAAAACTTTAAAAAATAAGGTCAAAACACCACTTAATTTTTCCTTTGAAATGTAATTTCAAACATTGGATGTTTTTACATAATGTGAACTGTGGAACTATTTACAATTTATTTCTTTAATGGTTTTATTCTTCCAGTGACTTGAAAGTTTATGTAAATATTTATTTTAAAAAATATTTTAAATGTGGACTGTTCTAAGCTTAATCAAAATTCAATACATGTTACTAACACTTTGCTTAAACATATACATATATATATGTATAAGTATTTCATAATGTAAAAATTTTATTCAAATTTTATTATTTAATATAAAATATAATTTCATTAAACATCCACAATTATATAGCCATATTACTTTCTTTCTTAATCTTTCCCCAATATTATTAAAATTAAAATGCTGAAATAAATTGGTTATTCTTCTACATATTTTGAATTGAAGATAAATAATGCATATATTACCTTAGAATTCTTAGACCTAACAACAATATTTTCATTTAATCACTTCATGCCTTTATCACTCATTTTTTAGTGTTTTCTGAAGTTAAATGTCAGGTAAATCTCTGATCACTTCCTCTGCCAATTGTATCATCTTCTTTTGTCTTCTGTCACATTGAGGGCTTTTAATAAAAGCACTAGAGGCCATAAATTCAATGACTTAATTCCATAGATGGCCTTAAAGATCAATGGAGCAGGCAAACCTGAATATTGGTACTGTTTAATCTTTTTCAAAGTTGTTCTTTTATGGAAAACAAGCCTTAAAAAATGTGAAATATAGTGGAGTGACCTGAATATTTACATTTATAAGAAAATGTCCAAAAGGCTTTAAAAGTTGTTAGCAAATTTTCTTAATTTCTCTGCATTCAGTATCATGTGGAAACTAGAGTTTTTAATTTAATATGATAAAAATAAGATTAATTAAGGAATGGCTTTGACTTTCAAAGCCCAAAGTTATGTTTCACTCTATTTTTTGTATTAGTTCAATATTAAAAAAGAATCGCTGGCCTTTTGTCTCTGATCAATTAGAAAACAATTCTGACTACTTTTTCATTATGTATGTACTTTTTGTAGGGTTCTATGATAAGACAAGTTTTTAGGACCATATTTTTCTTGAAGATATTTCAGTTGTTAAAATTACCACTTTTCTTCAAGATATTTTCTACTGCTAAGACATAAAGGCTGAGTAGTACAGAGAATTTTAATTTTATTATTTTTTTCTTCATGCTTTTCCAGTGGTATTTCTCAACATATATTGGAAAATCCTCAGATTTATAAAATGTCAAGACTAAAAATATAATAAATGGTTATGCTGTATAATGCAATTACATATGAAGTGAAAAATAACTTCTCTTCATTAAAACTTTTTTTAGAAATGGAGAGTTTATAAAGAATTATCTCCTGAATGCAGGAGAAAATGTGTGCTCCACACTCCATAACCAAAAAGAGCATTATCAAAGGCAAATACCATTATTCAGAGTAATAAAGATAAGGCTGACAATTCACAGGACAAATCGTATAAAAAAGTTAAATCATTTATGGCATTTTCTATTGAAGCTGAAGAGAGCTCAGATATATATGGTACCATCCAATTAGCTTATCATTTGGTGGTGTCAATGAAAATTTTGATGTGACAGAAAAACTCAAACATGGCATCTATGACAATCACAACTTAGTTCTGTGTTGAATCGTCTTAACAATTTTAATATAAAAATGGTCAAAATTAGTACATATGACTACTGAGAGTGCTCCAAAAATGGTCAAAGCTAACGTTGGACATTTAATTAAAATTGAGGTGGCGACATTGTTCAAGGACATGAAACTTAAGTCAATTCCTTGCATGAATGACCCAGAGTTGTTCTGTGTTAGGAAATTAAAATAGAACACATACTGGTTGTAATAATTAAGTCTATGATCTTTGTGCTGTCCCATGGCCAGAACACAGGCAGTTCAGTTCTTTGGTTAATGAACTGGATGAACAATAACATACACTGAGGTTAAGATGCTTAGATGTAGCATGTTCTGGAGAGAATTGAAATTTTAAGACATCAGTTCATTTGAATAGTTAACTACAAATATGGGACCAAAGACTTGAACTTTGTAACATTGCAACCCAATACGAATAACCAAAATTCTTCTATTTCTCTATTCACTCAAGAGTAATCACAAAATTGTATTATTCAATATTTTCTTTTCTAGATAAGTTGCATCATTATGAAATTTCATTTTTTACATTGAAATCAGTTTCATGAAATCAAAGTCATGACCAAACTAAATTACAAAATAGTGGTGGTTAAAACTTACTCTTCCCCCCACAAAAAAGAACCTTAAAACTAAAATTCTTCAGGTTGTTTTTCTCAATATTAAAAGTTTGTAAAAAGGGATACAGATGTGAAGTTACTGAATTACAATTTAAATACTAAACTGAAAGCTAAATATGATAATGGTGCAGCAGTAGTCAAATTCTACCATTATGTGAATGAGTTTTCATAAAAATTAATTTAAAGGTAAAAATAATTACAACAATTCTATTAGTATTTGGAATTATGTATATTTTTAAATTGCTTCTTCTTCATACATATTTGTGTGTGTATTTTTTAAGTGCAAGAGTCGTACAATAATATGTTAGAAGGAAAGAAAAAATGCAAAATCATGTTTCTCACTGTAATTTTTTAATGAGGAGCATAGGAAATTGTTTTCTAACAAGATTTTAAAAACAACAATTGAGAAGTTTGCTATTTAAATCATTGTCTTGGATTGCTGTACTTTCGATCTGTTTGAGCTCCACATGTGAAAACTCCAAATTACCTTCTATTCCTAATATGAATGGTTTCCAGGCACATTACATTAAGACATTGAATCAATTCTGCCCACATATTTTTGAGTCACTACTTTGTGGTAGTGCTATACAATGCGGAATGATATAAGAATGTATTCCTGGTCTTCGCCCTTAAGGAGTGAATTAAAGACTCAGACATGTAAACCAATGACTGTAAGTGCTAAACTGGAGGATAAAAAATTGTCACATAGTCAATTTCATCAAAACAAATCTAAATAAGCAAGTCACTATGTATCTTCCTATGATAATTTTTTCCTGCCTCAATTACGTGTATAATTATCTCTGTTCTTCCCTTCACTTTCTTTTCAGACACATAGATTGAGTTTCAATCCTAGTTGTTCCACCATTTCAAGCCCTATTTTACCTAGAAAATTCTTGCCTGGTAACAAAGAAAAGAACTTATTGTCAACGTTTCATATAGTCTCAATTTCTCCCCTTGGAATATGCTGCTGCCCTCAGCCTTAATATCATTTTTACGACATGGAAATTTTTAACAAACAGGATGTTGTGAAGATGGTATTTGTGTGAATTCTTTCTTACAAGAGTTGAATACTTTGATTCATTGTTCACTTAGAGTGTAATTGAAAGAGCTCTTTGCTTAGAGTTAGGAAATCTTAGCTTGAAGATTGGCTGTGACAGTAACTAGCTCTTTGTTAGACACTTAAACTAAGTTTCAGTATATTTATCAATAAAAAAAGATAGCAGCACCAACTATGTAGCGTCGAAATGAAGATCAAGCAGTGATGAAACATAAGTAAGGTTAAAATTTAAATTGCTATATCTCTGTAAATTTTCATTATTGCGAAGACCAGAAAAACAGCTGATATATCATTTTGTCTACTTTTAAAATCAAACAGCCAATATTATTTATTGTGTCCTAAGCATTACAAATATGATATCTGATTAGTTAATCCTCATAACAACCTTTAGAAGATATTTAATTATTGTATCAGTTATCTTTTGCTGCATAATTAATAATTTCAGAGCCTAATGGTGTAATATGACAACTGTTTATTTAGATCATAATTCTGGAGGATGGTAATTAAGGTTGGCATTAGCTAGGCAGTTCTGCTGTTTCATATTGAGCTCACTCACATGTCTGCAGTCATCTGCTGGTCAGTGGATCTGTCTCTGAATTTGGTCAGTTCCTAGTTGGGGTGACAGGAGTGAAGGGACCGTATGTCTCACCTTCCAATAAAGCTCACTGGGATTTTTTCATATAGTGGCAGTGGCAGGGGTCCCAAACACAGCAGATTTACCCAAAGCACACGTCCTTTCCATGCCTCTTCATAGAACACACTTGGAAATCCTCCCATTGACTTGAGCAAGTCACAAGGCCAGTGGAGATTTAAGTGGTAGAGACAAAAATTTACTTCCCTATGTAAGGAGCTGCAACATATTATATCCGTTTTGTGATCAATTGCAATGTTATCCCTTCTTTATTGATGGGGAAATTGAAGTTTAGACAGTTTAAGTAACTCACACTAATTATGCCTAATTAGTAGCAAAGCTAGGATTCCAATCTAGGTTTTATTGTCTTAAAATTTTATGCTCTTGATCACCAAAAAGAACAAAATATTTGTTATTCTTCTGTCACCCTCTCTTAACTAAGGAAGAAAACAATTGTTAAAAATGTCAATTTTCCAGATGTATAATAAAATGTATATCATATCATTTAGATATTAGAGTAGCACTTCTCATAACTACTATAACATTTTTTCAAATTCCATATACAAACATAAAAACATAATATAGTAAGGGAGAATAAATAATAAAAAATATATAATTGCTATTTAGCTCCTAAAATAAGTTATATTATATTAACATATATATATATGTTTATTCCAAGAGATTGGTTTACAGAATTATGGTAGCTAGGTAAACAAGCGAAGGCTGGTAAGACATATGGTCAGAAAGAAACAATCATGCCTAGGCTGGAAACTCACTAGCATGAGACGAAGCTTGAAATCTCTGGACACAGGAAAGGTCTAACCACTCTTAAAGGCCTTGTGATAAATTAAGTCAGGCCTACCCAGGATGAGATACTTTTTAATAAACTTCAAGTCAACTGATTATGGACCTGAATTACAGCTGCAAAATCTCTTCACAGCAGTATGTGGATAAGCATGTGATTGAATCATTTGGAGATGCGTGTTTATATTACAAAATAATTGTTTTGTAGCCTCCTCGAATTCTCATAAGAGTATATCTCTTGTGGCCTAGTCTATGGAGAAACATGCTAGAAAAGGAATTCTGGAGGGTGTAGTTCAGCCAAGTCAAATTGGTTCATGAAAAAAACATCAGATTCCACACGTTGGTAATTTGGCACCTATACATATATCCTTAAACCATTCTTAATCTCCAAGTAAAGGTAATAATGAAGTCATAACTTCTGTCAAGCATGATACAGCTACCCTACATACAACCTAAAACACCCTAACATTTTCCCCATAAAGATACAAAGTCCTTTGGTGTCTTCTCTTCTGAGGTACTATAACTTAAATACTGAGACATAAAGTTAACTATTAATAACACTTCTTGTACTAGATAAGGGGATACCAGGGGGAACAAAAGAAAAAACTATAGAAACATACTTGTAGGTAGTTAGATAGATACATACTTGCAGGTATCTAGACCTAGATGAGATATACATATAGATATACAAACGCATTCATATCAAAATAAGAAAGAAAGACTCATTTTGCAACTAGTCTCATGGTCATAATTGTTGTTTATGCCTATCTTCTTCATTCCATCTATCCTTTGTCTTCAGCAAGTGCCTCAGCTGGTTGAAGTTCTCTGGTGAAGTGACCCAAACCTATACGTCTGAAGTATTTGGACCATTAGCAATCATACCTTAATTAAGTTTTTGTAGTTTCCATTGACTTTAATCATAGGACAAAGTAGTATTAAGAGATACCTTAAGAGATCTCCTGTATTTCAGATATGTCTTACTTATGTTCAATGTGTACTAAAAACCCAGTTTTCCCACGGTAATAAGTGTCAACCACCCCAGCCAGTACAGTAAACCTTTTCTTTGCCTGTCTACTCAGAGGCATGAGGAGACCAAAATGACCAGGTAGCAGTCACAATTTTGAGTTCAATGGAATCGTTCTTTGAACTATGTTCTCTAACCAGTGAAGCCTCAAGTCACATGAACAGGAAACAAAATTTTGCCAGCAGAACACTGGGAGTAATTGTGAGAGGAGCCATTCCCACTCTGAACCCTTGATTCCAGGACCTGTGAATCCTGGCGATGGGAGAAACAGCATCACATATTGGATGCTCATTTAGAGAATTTACTGCATTCTGGAGGATATTACACCAGGCATGCAAGGTTTTACCACCTAGCTAATGTCATAACTAACACCGCAGAAGGCCATTTCACCATTTCATCAAGCTAGATGTTTCAGGAAGGTGGGGAACATGGTAACACTGATGAATTCCATGAACTTGGGCCCATTGTCATCCTTCACTTGCTGTGAAGTGAATTTCTTGGTTAGAAACAATACTGTGTGGGATACCGTGACAGTGGATATGGCAGTCATGGTAGTTTGGATGGAAGCATTGTGGGCAAGGAAGGCAAATCCATTTCCAGTGTAAGTTTATATTTCAGTAAAAACAAAGTGTTATCCATCCCATAAGGAAAGTGCCCTAATGTAGTCAACCTGCCACCAGGTAGCTGGCTGATCACCCCAGAGAAAGGTGCTATATCAGAGCTCAGTGTCAGTCTCTATTGTTGGAATATTGGACATTCAACGGTGGCTGTTGCCAGGTCAGCCTTGGTGAATTGAACTCAATGTTGTTAAGCCCAAGTCAAACTTCCATCCTTGTCGCCATTGACACTTTGTTCATGAGTCACTCGGCAATGACAGAAATGGTTGGGGAAGATGCTGACAGGTATCCACAAAATAGACCATCTTATTCACTTGATTATTAGGATCACGCTCTGTTGAGGTCATCTTTTTTTGATAATTCACATGAAACACAAATATCTTCACACCCTGTACCCTAAGAGGTCTATCCACATATTTTTCTCAAGACTCTTTTTTCATGACTTTCCAAATGTGTCTCTGACCATTCAGCCAAGCCATTGGCCACATCTCATAAATTGATATAGACTTGGCCATTTGGCATCTCTCCTTCTAGGCAAAAATGAACAAACAGTTTTATTGATTGAAGGTCTGCCCACTGGAGGGATTTCCCCTTCACCACTGTTCTTTAGAGATGCCCCCACAAAGACACTCTAGCGCTACAGCTGTCAGCTTTTGGGTAGCCCCTTCATATTGTATAGTACCATCTATACTGGGCTTAAGAAGGTAATATGTCAGTAATAGGGGCCATGGACATTTGAGCTACTTCCCCACACAATTTACTTTTTCTTCAGTACCTGCTTAAGCCCCATCTCATACATAGCACTTCTGTTCGATAATGGCATGCTGTCACGCATGCCCAACTTTATGCCTTGGTAGGTCAGAAAAACCTGCTTCATGATGGACAGCTCATAATCTGATGGCTCATGATTAAGCATTTAACCTCTACTAATGCCCACAGCAATCCAAAAGTCGTTGCTCAAAAGGAGACTAGTCATTCACATATGATGTCTGGGCTTTGCTCCAAAACCCTAAGGGTCTGAGATGTGATTCACCTACAGGGAACTGCCAATGGCTCCAAACAATGTCTTTGTCTGCCAATGATACTTCAAGCACCATTAGATTTGCTGGCTCATATGGTTTAAGTGGTAGAGCAGTTTCAGCTAGTGCCCACGGGGTTCTCATCTGCTTGTGGTCTTCCCTTTCTGACTGCATGCTTGTAGACATTAAGCTTCAGCCTGATGATGAATATTCTTTCAATGTTAATGAATATTGCCTTAATATGCGAGTAGAAATGGGATATTTAAATGTTTCTTCATTTTATTATTATTACGTATTTATCTGTTCCTGTCCTCAAGCAAATGGGTGCTCCTAGATTCTAAAAGATGTTACCATTTTTTGTTTTTTGGGGAAGAAGATTAGCCCTGAGCTAACATTTGTTGCCAATCCTCCTCTTTTCTGCTGAGGAAGTTTGGCCCTCGGCTAACATCCGTGCCCATCTTCCTCCACTTTATATGTGGGATGCCTGCCACAGCATGGCCCAACAAGCAGTGCGTAGGTTAGCGCCCAGGATGCGAAACCACAAAGCCCGGGCCGCTGAAGCGGAGCATGCGAACCCAACCACCACACCACTGGGCTGGCCCCAAGGATGTTACTTTTTTACCCATGGTTTACTGCCATCTAACATTAATGCCTGGTGTATAGTAGGCAGTTTAAATAAATGTATTGAATTCATCTGAATTTAATATATTATTTCTGATAACAATAATTATCCACATATATATACAAATTGCCCAGACGCATGTGTGTGCATACATTCATGTACACAGAATTCTGAAGAAAGAAATTACCAAGAAATAACCTTTTCTTTCAGTCTCTTCAGCTGAAGCTGTATCTAATACGTGTTCTTTTGGCCAAGTTCCTGATAATTTAAGATTTTTGAAAGAATTTTATCTAACCAATTTCATGTCTGCTTATCCTTACATCAGCTTTAAAAAATCCTATGCTGTCGACTTACCATAATCCACTCTTAGGGAATCATGTATAGATACCATTTCCTAGTTGAACTAAGGTCACTGCAAAACCACAAGGTTATACATTAGCAGTTTCTCATGAACATATTTTAGATGATTAATATAATTAGTCTGAGTAATTATGGGATTGATACATTCACAGATTGGTCTAATTAGCCTTTGAACTGACTGACGGCTCAATTGAAGCCCTAATAAATTATCTGGCTGATCTCCATGCACCTTTTAGACTTGGTTTGATTAATACTCAAGCTTTTGGCAAAGTAACCAGGCAAAGGGCTAAAACTTAGCCTATCAATTTTCAATAATCACATCGTCTTAATGAATATTTATCCCTCCTGAAAAGTTGAATTCTGATCATTGTCATAAGCATCACAAAATATATATTAAATTTTTAAATTCAAATAAATAAAATTTAAATAAAAATATATTAAATTTTTGTTTTAATATGTATTTTGTGATGCTATGACAATCATCAGAATTTTCCATTTATTTGCACATAGATTAATGCCATTAGAGAGCTTCTGTGAGACTGTCTCTGTATTATAAATGAGTAATTCTAGGAAATCTAAAAATACTGTATAAAAATGCATGAAATCAAACAATAATTTTAGTTCTCTGTCATCTAGCTATTTCCTGTAGAATTTACTAAGAAACTTCCTTTACTTTTGGCAAATAATGTTGACTTCCCCCAAATCTTCAGTTTTACCTAATTCTATGTATGGGTGACATAATAATTAAATGTTTGTTTTGAAGTTATTTGCATCTTTATAAAGAAATCAAAATAATGGTAGTTTAATAATAGTAATATATGTGTACAACTTCTGGTATTGTTTCTGTTCCACAGAGTAAATCTACCTATGCTGTATTTACATTTATTTAATTAAATTTAAAAATTTTTAGCTATAATATATATGAAAATCTTGACACTAAGGCCTTTTACTGTGATAAATCCACCGATGCATAGCACAAGGCTCAGGCAGTAAATGAAACTATTAAAGCGTAACCTTCCAATTATAATGCAAAGGCTGCTGTGTGATCAGAGCTCATTCACCAGGTTGTGAGCAATACAGAATTTTATTCATTCCTATATTACTTTAAAACTAATTAAACTTGTACCTATTCTTAAGATACATTCTCATAACAACTTATATGACTCTGTGAATTATGCCTTTAACTACAGAAGTTATTGATCAATTATAAATCATATACTATTTTTTATCAGAAGAATGTTTTAATTTGATGCTGTGAGTGCCTCTTCAATATAGAAGTAATTGTTAGTAGTCCAATGGCATGTTTAATAGAATTCCCATTAGTAACTTAGTAACTAGCCCTTCTGATAGACACATATACTTAAATCTATCTAGATATAGATAGATTTCTACCCATCATATAGAAATCTATCTAATGTATCTAGATATAGATAGATATCATACACTGCTCAAATTTTCATTAAGTATAGAAATTTAGAGTTCCTTTTTTTAATTTCCAATACTTTTATCAACCATGTTTGTTAGCATTACTGAAATATGATTTTCTTTTCTTTCACAACTTCATAACTTCTCTCTTTCCCTAACTTAAACCATAGCAATGGTTTGCCTATTGGACAATAATCTCATATTTGGACCAATTTTGTGATAGTTTGTCAGTTTCACATCAATTCTCTCTTTATGTCTATTCCTCTTACCCTGAGAACTATATATTGACTTCTTTCCATTCCGTTTTGTCCATAGGTTCTAAATTCTCCCCTCTCACTTGGGTATCCAAATGCAGCTGCTATCCAGCTATTACCTTATCCCAAATCAAACCTAGTAGCACATCTTTCAGTCCACTAATATATCTTGAGCATATATCTATTAGCTATTTTACATTTTATTTCTTCCATTCATTCTAAAACAGTGCTTTAAATGCAGAAGCTATTTACTAAACATTAAATTAAATCACATTAGAATCTGTAATATAAAATAACATTTTTATCCTCAAATTTGTGTGATCCTTTACTTTTAAATTTTATATATTTTTATAAAAACAACATATGTTCATATACTTTTAAGAGTCAAATTTTACTACAGGATTATACTGACAAACAGCATCCCCACATTTCCCTGCCCATAAAATAACACTTTCAATTCTTTTTAGCATTTTCTCTTGAGTCTGGTGCACTGTTAACAACATGCTTTCCTTTTCCATACTTTACTCACCTGTCTCATGAGAGCACATTCTCCACTAGTTTCCTTGAAAAAACATACAAGAGAAGGGGCCAGCCTGGTGGTGTAGTGGTTAAATTGTGCGTACTCAGCTTGGGCTGCCCAGGGTTCTCAGGCCCGGATCCCTGGCACGCACCGTCGCACCACTTGTCAAGCCATGCTGTGGTGGTGTCCCATATAAAGTAGAGGAAGATGGGCACAGATGTTAGCCCAGGGCCAATCTTCCTCTGCAAAAAGAGGAGGATTGGCATCGGATTTAGCTCAGAGCTGTCTTCCTCACACACACACAAAAAATAATGCACGAGAAGTACAATATTTGAGACTTTATATGACTTAAAAAGATCTTTTTTCTACTCTTAACACTGGAAAGATACTTTAGGTTATATAGAATTCTATACTGTAATTCAAATTTTTTCTCAGAAAATTGAAAGCATTGTTACATTGTGTTCCAGTTTCATAGAATCTGTCAATAGTACTGTATTTATAATTTCTGGTATAATGGATGATAAATTTTATTTAATTTCTCAGGAAGCTTTTAGGGTTTTATCTTGATCCTTGTTGGAATTTCAAATCAATATACTTCGATGTCTTAAAAAAGATATCCTTTATTAACTTGGGAAGTTTCCTTCTGCCTTAGTTTTCGAGAGCTGTTGTTACAAAGTAGCACAAACTAAGTGGCTCAAAACAAGGAATTGATTCTCTTACAGTTTTGGAGACTAAAAGTCAAATATCAAGATGTCGGTAAGGCTGGTTCCCTCTGGAGGCACTGAGAGAGAAATCATCACATGGCTCTCTCCTACCTTGTGGTGGTTACAGGAAATTCTTGGTGTTCCTTGGCTGGTTCACGTACCTCTCTAATCTCTGTCTCCAGCTTCTCGTGACGTTGTCCTCTGTGTGTGTTTTTCTCTGTGTATCATCTCCTCTTATAAAGACGCTAGTACTTGGATTAAGGGCCCTCCCTAGTCTACTATGACCTCATTTTAACTGATTACATCAACAAAGACCCTGTTTCTAAATATGATCACATTCTGAGGCTCAAGGTAGACATGATTTTGGAGGGACACTATTCAACTCTATCTGCTATTCCTAATCTGCTGAAAAGTTTTATCAAGAATGTGTGTTAAATTTTACCAGATGGTTGATCTTTTTCTATAGAGATGACCATATGGTTTGGCACTTTTAGTCTGTTAATATGTAAATTGCATTGATTGATTTCAAAAGTGAAACGTACCTTGTATTCTTAGAAATAAACATCTTTTCATGGAGAATTAATTCATTTATATATAGCTGGAGTTAATTTTCTAATATGTTGTTATGGATTTTTGTGACTAAGTTCAAGAAAAATTTTCCTTGGCAGTATTCTTTTCTTTTAATGTCTTTTTTGGTTACACTTTATTGAGATAATTTGATATACCATAAAATTCACACTTTTGAAGTGTACAATCCAGTGGTTTTTGGTATATTCACAAAGTTGTGCAACCATTACCACTATCTAATTTCAGAATATTTTCTTCACCCCCAAAAGAAATTCATTATGCATTAGCAGTCCTTACCGACTAACCCCTCCTCACCCACTAGTAACCACTAATCTATTTTTCGTTTCTTTCTTTATGCTTATTGTGGACATTTCATATAAATAATATCATACAATATATTGCCTTTTTTCAACTGGCTTCTTTCACTTGGCATGATATTATTGATCTATATCCATGTTGTAGAAGATATCAGTACATCATTTTTTTGGCTGAGTAATATTCCATTTTACAGATATACTACATTTTATTTATCCATTCATTGATTGATGGGAATTTGTCTTGTTTGCATTTTTTGGCTAATTATGAAGAATGCTGTTATGAACATTTGTTACAAGTTTTGTGTGGATGTGTGTTTTAATTATCTTAAGTATTAAGTATTTGATGAACTGCCAAATAAAGTAGCTATGCTATCTCCTCCAGCAGGGTATAAGGCTTCCCATTTTTTCAGATCCTCTAGAACAGTTTTTTTACCATCTGTTTTTTTGATTATAGCCATCCTGTGTTAAGAGTATCACATTGTAGCATTGCTTTGCATTTCCCCATGACTAATTATTTTGAGCATATTTTCATGTGGTTATTGGCCACTTGTATATTTTTGTTGGAGAAAGGTTTTCCAAATCTTTTGCCCAACTTTTAATTAGGTTGTCTTTTCATTATCAAGTTGTAAATTTCTTTACATATTCTGTATATTAGAGCCTCATCTGATATATAATTACAAATATTTTCCCTCATTCTCTGGATATTTATTTACTTTCTAGATAGTGTTCTTTGAGGCATAGAAGTTTTTAGTTTGATGTAATCCAATTTATCTATTTTCTTGCTTTCGCTTTTGGTGTCATATTTAAGAATTCATTGCCTAATCAAAGATCATGAAGATTTATTGTGTTTTCTTCTAAGAGTTTAATTTTTTCAGTTACATTTATTGTGCGTATGCTACATTTTGAGATAATATTTGAATAGTGTGTGATAGGGGCCCAACTTCACTCTTTTGCATGTGAATATCCGATTGTTCTAGCACGATTTGTTGAAAAGACATTTTTTTCCCCTTTGGAAAATTTTAGCACCCATACTAAAAATCAATTGGCCGTGAATGTAAAGGCTTATTTTTGTCATTTAAATTCTATTCCGTTGATCTATATATCTGCACTTATGCTAGTACCACGTAGCTTTTTTGTCAGTTTTGAAGTCAGGAAATGCGAGTTCTTCAAATTTGTTTTCTTTTCAAGATTGGTTTGGCAATTCTGGGTCCATTGAATTTCCACATGAATTTTAAGAGCAGCTTTTCAATTTCTGCAAAAAAATAAAAAGAAGGAAAAACACAACCAATGGCATTTTGGTAGGGATTTTCTTGAATCTGTATATCAATTTTGGGAGATGTGTCATCTGAACACAATTAAGTCTTCTGAACCACGTACACAAGATAACTTTGTTCATTTGCCTCCTTAATTTCTTTCAGTGATGTTTCATAGTTTTCAGTGAAGTCTTGCACTTATTTGTTAAATTTTGCTCTAAATATTTTATTCTTTTTGATGATATTTGAAATAGATTTTACATGGAATGGAATTCTTAAATGATCATTGCTAGTTTATAGAAATAATAGTATTTTGTGCCATTCTATTCATTATGGAAAGTGGAATATCGAAGTATCTGACTGTTCTTGTAGAACTGTCTATTTCTCTCTTCAGTTCTGTCAGTTTGGGATTCATATATTTTGGGATTCTCTTGTTAAGTGTGTATATGTTTATAATAATCATATCTTCTTGAGGAATTGACCATTTTGTCAATATATATTGTCCTTCTTTGTGTCTTGTGACAAATCTTGCCTTAAAGTCTATTTTGTCTGTTATTAGTATAGATACTCCAGCTCTCTTTTAGTTACTATTTGCGTAAAATATCTTTCCCATTCTTCTGCATTCAACTATTAGTGTCTTGGGATCTAAAGTAAGTCTCTTATAGACAGCATATAGTTGGATAATGTCTTTTTCTTTTCTTCCCATCTCCAATCTCTGCCTTCTTATTGGAGTGTTAAATCCACTTATATGTAAAGTAATTAATTATAAGAAAGAACTTCTGTCGTTTTTCTATCCACTTCTGTGTTTTATATTTTTTACTCACTTTCTCTATTACTGCCTTATTTTGTGTGTGATTTTTTTCTAGTGTATCATTGTGATTTCCTTTTCTGTGTATTTTTAAGTTATTTTCTTAGTGAACCCTGAGTGTTCCAATTAACACCTTAAATTTATAACAACATGGTTTGAATTAATACTAAGCTTCAACAATATATGAAAATTCTGCTCTTATGTAGCTTCGTGCACACATTAACATAATTGTTTTATTTGTCTTTTAAGTTAAAAAAAGGAGTTTTTTAATATTTTATATTTTATTTGACTTTTTAAAAAATTTACCTCTATCATTTTGTGTACCAGAACCATTTAGATCTTCATATGGATTTGAATTCTTGTCTAGTGCCTTTTCATTTCAGCCTGAAGTACTCCCTTTAGTACTTCTTGTAGAACAAGTCTATTAACGACAAACTCCCAATGTATTTGTTTTTCTGAGAAAATATTAATTTCCCCTCAATTTTTTTAATAATAATTTTTCCAGATATAGAATTCTTGATTGCCTTTAAACAAAATTTCAACACTTTAAATACGTTATCCCACTGCCTTCTGGATTCAGTGGTTTCTGATGATAAATCTATTGTTAATCATATTTGGGATCCCTTATACATGATGAGTCACTTCTCTCATTGCTTTCAAGATTCTCTTTTTTTTCTTTGGCTTTCCGCATTTTACTATAGTTTGTCCCATTATGGATCTCTTACGGTTTATCCCACTTGCAGGTCATTGAGCTACTTGGATGTGTAGATTCATGTCTTTCATCAAATTTGGACCATTCTTGCTAAAGGTTTGTAAATTTTGTTGCTCTTTTCAAAGAACCAACTTCTGGTTTCATTGATTCTTTCTCTAGTTCTATTCTTTCCATCCTTTTGTCTTCTGTTTCTGGTACTTCCATTATACATATGTTTGTAGGCTTTGTAGTATCCCATCGGTCTCTATGTTTATGTTCATTTTTCTTTATTGCTTTAACTTTCTCTTACTCAAACTTTATCATCTAAATTTTCCTATCAAATTCACAAATGCTTTTTCTACTTTCTCAAATGTGCTGTTGAACTCCACTAGTGATTTTTTAAATTTCACTTATACTTTACAATCCGAGAATTTGTTTATTTTTTATAATTTCTCTTTATGTTTTCTATTTGATAAGATTTTTCTTTAGTTCTTTGTCTATAATTTCCTTTAGTTTGTTGAAACTAATTTAAAAAGTTGATTTAGTGTCTTTGTGTAGAAAGTCCAAAGGCTGGGCTGCTGTATGGACACTATTTATTCATTGTTCTTTTCCATATGCGTTCGACATACTTTCTTACTTCTTTGCAGAATTTTTGTAGAAACTGTGTATTTTGAATATTATAATTTGGCAACTCTGGGAATCAGATTCCTTACCTTCCCAGAGTTTGCTGTTGCTTCTTGTTTTACATTGTATGTTTATTGACTTTTAACAACTATTTTTGTAAAGACTCTATTCTTTGGCATGTATGGCCTCTGAAGTCTCTGCTCATTAGGTTATTGATCATCTAGTAATTTTTCAAGAGATTTCCTTAAATGCTTACAGCCAGAATGAATGAATAAATATATGTTTCCAAGTCTTTGAGGACAGGCTCTGTGTTGGCTCAATCCTTCAGCACTTAGCCAGGCTGTTTATGACTTTGCCTTACCCTTCCTTTCCACCTTGTGTGGAGTGTAAAGGTCAGCCAGAGTTGAAAGCTTAGAATCTTCTCAGTGTTTTCTGAACATATGCATGCATGTGTCCTTCTAGATTGCCTGGTATAAACAGATGATTTTCAAAGCCATTTTTCCCATCTTATAATTCCTTTCCCAGCTTCTTCCTGCCCAGACATTTCAGTTTGTCTATTGCTTGCTCAGACTGTCATCCCTTTCCCAACAGGGCTGTAGCTCCTACATTTGTCTTTAAATGGTTTAAACAAATGTTGCACAGGAGCCCTTTTCACCACTGGCATAGCCCCAAGGTGGGCAGAACAAAGGCAAGCCCTGAGTCTATCCTTCAAGAAGCTACCTGGCAGGTCAAAATACCATCAAGATTTTTGAAAATAAGTTCTGTATTGCAGAATTATGGTGCTCTTTTCCTCTATAGGTTCTTCCTATGTTGAACTAGGCCCAGCAACTTACAACTACCTCAGCCTTCCAGAACTTTAATCTCTATACCCTTACTCAGCAATATTACAGTGTTCTACCTGGGATCTCTGTTTCTGTACTGTGATCCATAATGCATCTCTAGGTAATTTTATTTCTCTCCTTACCGATTTTCCTATTTTCTAAGATCACAGTCCCATTCTGTCAGTCCAATGTCTATTTTTGTTTGTTTCTTTGCTTTTGTTTGTGTTTCCCCCCCTACTCTCTGATTGTTTATGGTGGAGGTTAAGTCTGGACATTTTACTCCATCATGGTTAGAAGCAAAAGTCTAGTTCATAAATTTTAATTAGTATGTTAATTCAGAAAACAATTCCCTAACTCTTTCTCTTACAGAAGCTTATAATTAATAAGTAGTTCAGTAGTTCAGTGAATTTTACATTTTTATTATTGTTAATAATGTGATTTTTTGATAGATTTTTAAATCCATGTGTTTTGTTTTCTAAATATATTTGTATAAAAGTTGTTATTATGTGTACATGAAATTCAGTTAATAAACAAAAACAAAACATTTTCTGTGAATTATTTCATATATAAGGCCTGTTTCTGAACTTTCTTTATATTGTGAGAATCATTTAACTTTGACTCTTAACCTTTCATAAAAAGGAAGTATAGCATCAGTAGTTCAAAAAAGCATTTTGTTTTATTTTGTATTGGATACAATCTTAATGAAGAAACTAATAAAAACTCTATGTGAGATAGAGAAGAAACTTTAAAAGCATGAAATCTGGAACCAGACTGCTTGAATGTGAATCCCTACTCTACTATTTACTAGGTCTGTGACATAGGAAAGATTATTTAAATTTTCTGTATCTTATCTGCATAATATGGGATATAGTAATGTCTATTTCATCGAATTGCTGAGAAGAATAAATTATATTTGTATGTGTCTAAAACAGTTGGTACATTTAACAGCTGTAAAAGTACTTGTTATTTCTGTACACAAGAGAAAATATAAAGGGGAAACAATACAGAATTAAAGGTTCACTATAGAAAACATATGAGAAGACAACTTTTCAGTTATAATTAAATCCATTTTTGTTATGAAAAATAACCAATTGATGAGGCATAATAAATAACACTTTTGTTGATCACTCAAGTTCTAAACCAATTAAAATAAGACAAAGGTGTCATCAAGAAGAACAAAATATCAGATGAATCACTTACAAAGCTGGTTAGAGTATGTTTTCACGTGAGAGTTCAAACAAGCTGGGAGAACCCTGGGCCTATATAGACTTTATAAAAGGCTAAGCTTCATCCTGGTCCAGATAGAGAAAGAGGGAGACCAAGTGCCTTGAGCCTAGTAATGTCTGTAAGTTAGCTCCACCCACTTGAGAAATTATGTAAACCACTCTAATTCTCTGAAAAAGAGCAAGGAATAGGGCAAAGAACTGAAGATTTTAAGATAACCTATCTCATTTTCACAGAAAGAAATATAATAAATGGAGAATAATCATTCCTACTTATAAAACACGTAATGTGCTGATAATTGTTACTAGTCCTGCTTTCCATCTGGGATAATTTTTGCTGTTATTGCTTTTGATATTTTTTACCTTTCCCATGCTTTTTGTCCTTATGGGTTTATGCATTAAAAAATTACATTATGTTCACTACATTCAGATTTGAGGGTAAGTGGAACTAAGTTCACGTATTTAATCTGCCACCTTTAAGTGCAAGTCCTCCTTATATTCCCTATTTTGATATGTATAAAAAGTTTCTACTAACCCTTTAATTGAGAACATTTTTATATATAGAAAACAACCACTTTACAGAATGTTTTTAAACCTTTTCATTTTTAAATCACACAGCCCAACCAAAATAAAACAGGTTATTATTTATTGCTCAATAAGTTGGCTCTACACTGCTATCTTACCTAATTTGCTTAACAAGGTTAAATGTTGTTTTCAGGAGACTTCATGGCTGACATTGGTTTACAATGGTGAGGTAACAGAATATGTAATTTGTTTTGCATAGACAAAGCACTGTTGTAAGTAATGAAGAATTATGTTTATAGCAAAGTCAGCATAACTAACACTGTAGTCAAAGAATAAAGGAATTTATGTACCATCAAGCTATCATTTTGACAAAGTGGATTTTCTTCCCAGAGACATTTAAATGCCTTAGTAAAATAGTACACAGAAACAGACATTATATACTCTAGTTTTTACCAAATTATATTTTCTTAAAAGTCTGGTATCTGATGGGAGTAATCCAATTACAGGATACTGTATTATGTAAGAAATAATCAGGTTAAAAAAATTTATAACAAAGTTACTTAAATTTGAATGTAAGTTTTAACTGTTAATGAAGGAATTTTACAGTTTATTTACAATGTTTAATGTCAAAGAACTGTGTCAATTTATTTGTAAATTTTTATTAGATGAGTCTCAATAATGAATTCCAATTTGCTGTGAGACTTTATAAACAAATATCACAAATCTGCTCCTTGTTTTTCTTAATTATAAGATAAGATATTTGGACTGGATAGTGTTTAATATTAAACAAATGGATCAGAATTCATGAATAATTGAATACAATTATCAGATGAACACTAATGACAGCTGAATGCTTAAGTAGTGTCTTTCCCAAGAATATTCATTTATCACACCATTTGACTCTCTAATGGTGTCTTTACAGGCCAAAGTGAAAGTGTCATCACTCATGTCGTTTCTATTAGGCAACATATTTAATTAAATTTCTTTTTATGTCACTTACTGTAACTTTCCCCAATAAGAAAAAAGAAATAAAAAGTATGTAACAAAAACAGTTCAAAGTAAAAGATGAAAGTGGTGATATAGTATGCATATTAGTATATCAGTTACACTAACAATATTATTGAGAAGTTATCCACAAACCTAGAAAATAAAAAATTTTCAAATGTAAGTTATCAAATTAGCATGGATTAAAATGCTATTAATGCTACATAAAAATTCTCAGAGTTTCTGTGAAATCATAAAGATAAAGTCAATATGACATAGAACACCCCTAGGAAACAGTCTTTGGTTACCTATTATTTTTCACAACCACCCAGTTCTCACTCTATTCTCAAGAAATATTGAACTTCTTTCCAATAATTGAAAAGCACGTGTTCTTTCTCACCCTCAACCCTTGTTGACACTCATGTCAACCATGTTGACACCTGGGGCAATATGGCACAGTTATTTCAAGCTTGGATGTTGCCCTTTGCTCTAAACCTAGAACAACTATATATATGAAGAAAACTAAAAAAGACATGCTGGGTTCATATATGAGATAGATCTCTGAGGACAGAAAATTTGTCTATCATATGAATTTTGCTCCTGCTTGGTAAGTGCCCTATATTACTCCTTATGAATTTGAGGATCTGAGGTTAGCTCAATATTTGAAGCCAGTATTTCCACTTCTATCAGTGAATGAAGAAAGAAGAAAATTTTTTTAAATGCTACTAAACACAATCTTAAGGCTTTAATTTCTCATGAAGTATATGAATTAAAAACGATAAACAGAGGGAAAGAGAAACAAACTTCTTTTTATTTATTTATTTATTTTTTTGCGAGGAAGATCAGCCCTGAGCTAACATCCATGCTAATCCTCCTCTTATTGCTGAGGAAGACCAGCTCTGAGCTAACATCTATTGCCAATCCTCCTCCTTTTTTTTCCCCCCAAAGCCCCAGTAGATAGTTGTAGGTCATAGTTGCACAGCCTTCTAGTTGCTGTATGTGGGACACGGCCTCAGCATGGCCGGAGAAGCGGTGAGTCAGTGCGCCGGTGAGTCAGTGCGCCGGTGTGTCCGTGCGCACCTGGGATCCGAACCTGGGCTGCCAGTAGCCAAGCCCACTCACTTAACCACTAAGCCAGGGGCTGGCCCCTAGAAACAAAACTTCTTGTTGAAAATGAACTCTCAATAAAAACTAAAAAAAGAAGAAATGGAATGCTAAAATGCCAACATAGTGAACAGCCAAAGATTTAATTTATTCATGATGAAATTAATCTTTAAAGCTTGAAATGTGTGAAAAAGATGTTCAAAATTATAACTGAAAGCATAATTTACATTTAAAAGAGCAATAAATTGTGAAATAAAATTAGATGAAATTGAATATTGATATAGATCCAGATAAAAAAAATTCTTACGTAGAAATTTTGGAAGTGAAAATTAACGAAGGGAAATGTCTTTTAAAATGGAGTCAGGGGGCCAGAAGGGGGAACTGGAGGTCAACTACAGACCCCAATTACAGACCCCAACAGGAGTCGTCAACAGGAAAGAATCATCAACTACAGGATGAAATGTATATTGCATCCTAAACAGAAATCAACTACCACGGCAACTCAGCCAATGAGAAACAATCACCACTCCAGCCTGAAGTCTTGCTTTTCCCCGGTGGACTTTTGTTCAAAACAACTCCTCCAATTTTCTCCTTTTTATCTATAAAATAACCTTTCTCTCCCTTGTTTTTCGGTTTGCCTATGTTCCACCATAGTATGCACATCCCAAACTCCAATTCTTTGTCTCTTCCCTAACAAACTCGTTTTGCTGCTAAAATAACTGGCTGTTTTATTTTTAAGGTTGACAATAGTCATTGAAGGAAAATAAATACAGACCTGAAAAACAGGAAATGAATTAATGAAAGGGATGATATTACACTATTTATAAATGCTTTGATATGAAAAAAAAACATTAAGAGTATGATACACACGTTATTGTAAAGAGTGAACCTCTCTGGAAAGTGAGATTATAAATTATCCTAGAGCAAGCATCTAGATTCAATACTAGTGGTAATTTTGTAGTTCTTACAATTATTGGTAGGTGTTCATTTTCTAACTATGCTTCAGAATTCATTTATATAAATATATTACATTAAAGTTAACAAAAATACAATAAAAAGAAATAAACCCTAGGTAAGTTTTAACCAATTATTTCATAGCTATTAATCACCACAGATGAAGCTTATTAAAGGTATGACAGATTAGTTCTCCATAACTTCTGAATTAAAAAACTGGAAAAAAGGGATGAGGGAATGAAAAAACATAAAACATCAAAATGCGAATTTAAAAAAACTTAGAAACAATAATATTGTCAGAAAAAAATATGTTCTAGTGAAAAACAATAGGGATAAGTGAAATAATAACAATATCATGATAGTGTCAATTTTCCCTAAAGTAATCACTATAATAAATATAGTTCTAATCAACAAGAAAGAAGTACGGGGGGTTAATCATTTGTCCTACAAGATATAGACTTGTTTTATATAGTATGGTGATCAAGAGATTATAGTACTCATATAGGAAATTAAAAAGAGAACATTAAAGGAAAATGACAAAAACAGAAAGCAACCAATAAAAACATGGAAACATAATTTATGATAGATAACATTTATTAATCAACCAGAATATAATAAATATTAATAACACTGCTGGAAAAATTAGATTTCTAATGAATATACAACACAATAGTATATTCAAGTGAACAAAATCATTAAAAATGAAAATCTTCATTTTATTTATTTATTTTTTTTTTTATTTTTTTTTTAATAATTTTTTTAATTTATTTATTTTTTCCCCCAAAGCCCCAGTAGATAGTTGTATGTCATAGTTGCACATCCTTCTAGTTGCTGTATGTGGGACGCGGCCTCAGCATGGCGGAGAAGTGGTGCGTCGGTGCGCGCCCGGGATCTGAACCCGGGCCGCCAGCAGTGGAGCGCGCGCACTTAACTGCTAAGCCACGGGGCCGGCCCAAAAAATCTTCATTTTAAATCTTTCAGAAGATATATGATAATATACTTATGATCTGTGTGTAGGAAACAATTTATAAGAAAAGACAGATAAACAAAAAGATATAAAGGGCAATTAATCAACAAATATGGCTATATTAAAATTAAAAATATTATCATAAAAAAGAAATTGTAGAAGAAAACATATTGACCTGGAAAGACTGTGAAAACTATTTCAATGTATATAACCAAGAAATATTAGTTCTAAAGATACGTATTATATGTATACACATGGATCAGGAAAAAAAAGCCCAATAACACAATTATTAAAATTTTTGAGTTGGCAGAAATTCGTAGAAGAATAACCTGAATAGTCAGAAAACAAATAAAAGGATAATCAATCTCACTGATAATCAAGAAAATTCATGTTAAAAGCATTATATGATACCATTATAATTATGTGATACCACCTATACTAACGATTTAAAATAAAAAGTCTGACAATATAAATTTTTGATGAAGATGTAAAGCAAAGGGAAAATAACACACTTCAGGCAAATAAATAGCAAAATTTTATAGTACTTTTGGATCAGTACAATTAGTCAATATCTGCTAAAGGTGGGGATGCTGTTACCCAGGACACTAAAATTCCATTTCCATGTATGTACTCTAATGTTACTCTTATGCAAAGACATAAATACAAGAATGTTCAGAAAAGAAACTTTCAGGGGAAAACAAGTAACTTAAAACTGTACATCAGCATTACAATGAATAGCTAACTGAATATGCATTAAATGGAAGATTATAGAGTGCTAACATTGACCTCTTGTCTCTCTCTGGTTCCCATGACCAATCATCACCCTTTTTCTTCCAAAATGGCAGTGACACCTGGTCTGTGTATCCACAGGGCCATAGCAGAGAGATGAATATTGGTGTAGACTAACCAGACGTCCCTAGGCGTTCATTCTCTTCTTCTCTTTCTAAATCACCATGAATTAAATGCGTCTCCAATTGTTATTAATGGAGTTGCCTTGTCGGGTGGCAGAACATGGAAGTAATTAAAAACGGCTTTATGAGTTCCATTAAATAACGGAGACGTCTTTTAAACCGGCCACTCGTTTTTACATAACCCAGAAGTGATGCAAGTTAGAGCCTCATCTGCAACTGTGTCCATATCCACAACTGCAAACAACAGGGCTGATAATCCCAGGGGTGGCAGGATGTCTGAGACTGTATCTAAAAATAAAAATAATAAAATATTATCTAAAACAGAAATATAAAAATTATCTAATCTGTTAAAGCATATATTCACTTAAGAAGATAACTGTATTAGGAATATCAAGCAGGTGGAAAAACATAAGTGATAATCAAAAAAATTCAAAGTATGAAAAAGTATTTTAAATCAGAAATAAAATGTTGGCACAAATAGAAGGTTGCATACAGATAAAGAATAAATTTTTAACTTGAAAAATAGAAAAACTTTATCAGAGAAAGCAGAAAGAGATAGATATAAAGATAGAAAAGATAAAAGAAAACCTTATAGATAAGGAATACAGTGGTAGAAGTGTCAAACTTGGGGCTATAGGAGCTGCAGGAGAAAATCATGGTAGAGAAATAGGAATATTTACCCAGAATTAGAGAGAGATGAAAAACTGCAGATTAGAAAGGCACATAGAGTGCCAAAGTGGAGACAAAAAGGGAAAATAGAAAAAGAAAACAAATTACAGAGTAAAATTTGAGCCAATAAAAAAATGTGTATTAAATGCTAAAGCTTCCAAGAAGAGAGGAGATTATCTAAAAGAAATAAGAATCTGGTAGACATCAGGCTTCTCAAGAGTAATATTTGATATAAGAATATAGCATAATATTTTTAGTATATTTAAAGAATATAATTTTAAGCTTATAATTTTATCAACTGAATTGTCTTGAAATATAAGGGGATAATTCATATGTATATATAGTCTCAGATACTCCCATCCCGAACACCCAAAGTATTGAATAGAAAGCCTGACCCAGGAAGAGATATTCTACATAATGAAAGAATTTTGATATTTTGTAAACTGAGCTTATAAGTCAGATGCACCATAGGGGATCCATGGGTCCACTCCAAGGTAGTGCAGGTCTAGGCAGTCGGTATTTCTAACATTGAAGGATCAGGTAGAAACAGGAGAAGTTGAGTCTGTGCAAGGCGACAGGATTGTAGGCTCTGCAAAGATTATTGTGCTGTGTTAGAAGCCTTTGACTCTATTTTTCACGCTCTTTGAGCATCTTGGAAACCAATATGGCATCTCCAGTGCAATGAGAACTATGCTTTTTATTGTTTTGAAGAATGCGTTTTTTTTAATCTGATAAGATCGCAACTACTGCACAGAAATAGATAAGCACGTATCCTCCTCCTTCAACTTCCTATATATCCCATGTCTGAACCACAAGAAGCCTTCTTCCTTGTCTCTACTCAAAAACTCATTGATCTTGACCAATGCATGTGTCTGTGTGTGCGTATGTGTGTGTGTAAGGGTTGGAAAACACATTGTAATTTTAGCATCTATTTTGCCTATTTATGCCAACTCCTTTAGACATTAACAGATACTCTAACTTCTTCTAGGAATACCCCCTTCCAGAACCTTCTCATGGATCACTCCTTTCCATTACTTTATATAGAAAACTTTTGCTCATGTTTCAAGATAAAATCCATTTTTATTTTCTACAGGATATTTTTCCTTATTCCTTTAGTTTGGGTCATATTTTTCTTTAGGTCACAATAACACTCGGATATTGCATGTATCATCATTCTATTCAAATTTTATATATGGAATCCCTCCCTCTGTTTCACTCTGTTCTGGCCCTTTCTCTTATATCTTGAGTCCCCTGTGGGCATGAATGGTTGTTTTTTTCCAGACAGTTATGGGATCTACCACAGTTGGCATCTGTTATATTCACTATATATTTTTCTATTTTATTTTCTATTTTATAAATATATGAATATTAAAGTATGATTACAATAATGACTAAGTTAAGTACGTTTAATCTAAATAGAAAATAAGTCCTATTCAGGGCTGTGACTTCTCTCTAATTTTTCCTTAACCTTCTATTATTTAAGAGAAAAGAGAATTATTTTATGATTCTGTCATGAAACTAATCCCCATAGAGAATAAAAATCCTGAGCCTTCATATTTTACAGTCATATCATGTACAGATATTGAGAACATTTTAATGTTGAAAATATATTCCATCTACCATTGGAAGGTTGATATACAGTGACATAACTATCTTTTATTGACTATTAGAAATATATAACTAATAAATACGGTATAACCTGAAATTTTAAAGTGTGTGGTTCCAAAAATTCTTCTTTATTAAATAATTAAAAATGTTCCTAATACTTATTGAAAAGTTATTTTCCACGTATTTTATTAACATAGTCTTATTTCTTTTAACTCTTACCATGGTGGTTAAATAGTATATAAACATTTTTCTGGGGTATGAAAAAACAATTTTTTTTTAATTCAAAGGAAAGATAAAAGGCACATCTGGTAGGCAATGGTAGCCAAAGGGAAGAACTCAGAGAATAATATAATAAACAGTAAAAATACCACCTGCTTATGATTTCTGCCTTTTTCTAGCAGTAGTTCCACAGTACGTTAAAGGATTTGGCACAACAATCTCTTTTATGTATGCTAGGCAGCTGTGCTGCCCTGGATATCTTTAAATGTGTTAGTCAATTATAGTCATTAAAATTTCTATTTATATAATTTTCTTGGTATGTAAAAGACTAGTTAATGTCATATATAAACAGTAATATGTAAATACCTTAAATCTGTTTGAAATTTTTGAATTTATCTATTTAGGATACTGAAATAGATATGTGGCTTTTATAATCATCAAATATTTATGAGTACTTATTATGGTATTATTCAAATGTGTTCTTTCTAATTTACTGGTGAGTGTAGGCATTTGGTGAGGTTAGAGTGCAGAAAACATTCCTCAAAGTCTTCAAAGCTGATAATGTGAGGCATTAGCCATGTTTCTTACTGAGAATAAATAATTTGTCTAGTTTCATATGGAGTTTATGTCTGTAACAACTGTCTCTGGACTCATGAATCATGAAAGGTATAAACATGAGAACATATGGTGGCTTTTGCATATTTTCTCCAGAGAGCCCATTCTAAAGTTTTTTCAAAATTTGTCTTAAATTTGAGAGAGTTACTCATCTGGTTTTCATAAAGAAAAAAAAAAAGGATATTTTTTAGAGATTGGCGAGGAAAACGTCAAAGGTAAGTTTTGGTTGTATTCATTTATATATACCAACTTATATTTGTATAGCACTTTGTATTTTGCAAAGAAATCAACTTATATTATCTCAATCTTCAATACAACCATACGATTGAGTAAGATTCTATTTATTTTAAGGATCAGCAAACACAATTTTTGCACTAAGCATTGCCTTAGGTTTAGGTTACTTGAAAACTGACCTGTCCCTAACAAGCCATGAACAAGTCACAATCTTCCTTAATAAGCTCACAATATCTTAGAAGTGCAAGAGAAAAAAATCAACAGTCATATTACAATGAACTAAATAGATGTATAACACTATTATCAATACTCATTGGACTCTTCTTGTGTTCCTGGCACTAACCTAAGCCTATTATAATCACTACCTTATTTAGTTATCACAAAGCATTTATGAGGTAGGTTTTATTATCATTCCCATTACACAGTTAGAAATCAAGAAATTAAATTATTTTCCCATTAGTAATAATGGAAAGTAAGGATTAAGTCCAATCTCAAAATCTGACAACAGAATCCAAAAGGCCATGGAAATGGATGCTTGGTTTATGCTGAAATTGCTTTTTGTGCCAGAGAGAAAAATGTGGAGCGTGAATGTGAGAATAATAAGAGTGAAGCACACACTGATTCTTAAAGTGCAACCAAGAATTCCACGTGGCTGTGGTGAGAAAGATATTGCAAACAAAAAAGCAACTAACGCAAATGTCTTGGATGAATATGAGTTGTTTGAAATTTAATTGCTATGTTGGTGCAAGTAACTTATGTGTACAATATGTGCAAAATGTGGTGAAAGTAAGGATGGGAAATTACATTGAGCCAAGTTATAGGAATGAAAAATGTAGACCATATAAGTACATTGACATGCAAAATTAAAAGATCTTGGTGACTAATATGAGAAAGGTGAGACATCTTGGAATTATTGGTATATTTTTATTGCCAATATTTATCTAATTATAAAAGTGATATAGAAACATTCCCCCTTTTAATCTTAATTTGCTTTCTACTTGACTTGTAGTAATGCTGATATTTTTAAATTCAATGAAATATGTGTATGTACTAATTTTGACATATTGAACAGGTTTTCAATATAAATTTTTAAAATTCTCCATGTGACCAGGACTTCTAGTGTCCTTTATAGTTATAAGTAAAGGAACAACCCAGAGTTTCCTTTTACCTTTCTCCTCAAGTCTAGGAACAATTTCTCAAAGATGAGAATCGAAAGCATATTAATACCTTTGTTACCAAGTAGTACAATAGTGCCATTGAGCTCTTCTCATACAGATCTCATATAGTGCAGAAATCCCGTGGGTATTGTTCTGAAGATAGCATCAAAAATGTCAGATGTAAGTGGACAGATCTGGGAAAGTCATTCACCGCCCCAGAATTTGACCTAGTTACATATAATGACCCATGACACTGTGTTTTCAGTAAAGTATTTCCACTCAAATAACTTTCTCACCCTAAAATTGAGTTCTATTACTTCTTGGTATAAGATTGGGAAACAGAATCAGATAAGGCAAAATTGATTTCACTGCAAAAAGTATTTCTTGTGAGATAGACAGTCACTATTTAATGATAAAATGTTCACCAGGAAAATAAAGTAATTTTCCACTTGATAACATAAGGTAAAATTGCATAAGGCAAAAATGTTTGGTACCACAATTGTTGGTATCATCATCATCTACTATCAGGTATCAAGACTCTTATAAAGCATTGGTATATAAGACAGTGAGGCATTAGTGCAAGAATAGAAAAAAACGACCAGTAAAATAGAGTAAAAGAGAAACCAGACAGACACACATTATATGATTACCTGATGTGTGACAAATCTGCCACTGCAGTGAAGTGTGAGGGAAAAGTGGTATTTGTAAGAAATACTGCTGGTTCATTTAAATAATCACAAAGAAAAAAAATATATTGTGACCCCTACCTCACACCAAACTCAAAAATATATTCCAGATAGGTTACAGATCTAAGCGTAAATGAAAAAAGAATTATCTCTTAGAAGATAAAACATAGGGAAGTATCTTTAAAAATCTCAGAGTAGGAATTATTTCTCAATCAGACTTGACAAGTAATAACTATACAGGCAAACGTCATAAATTGGACTATATTCAGAATAAGAACTTTTGCTCATCAAAGACATTTTATAAGAGAAAATACACAGGTCAAAGAATGGATAAAATTACTTGAAATATGCATATTTTCACAGAATAGACTCATATCCCAAAATACAAAATATTCCAACATATTAATAATAAAGGGCAAATATTGCCAACAAAAAACTGTCAAAAGAAAGGAACGACCAAAAATTTATATGCACAACATCAGTAGTCAACAGGAAAAAAATGCATATTAAAACAAAATTGAGATTCATTCGATATTCAACAGGATAGTTAAAATTTAAAAGACAGAAAACACCAAGAGGTGATGAATGTTTTGAGCAGCTAGAATCCACATACATTACTGTTTGGAGTATAAATTGGTAGAATAACTTTGGAAAACTGTTTGATATTATCTACCAAATTAAACATACTCAGACCTATAATTACCTAGAATAAATATGTGCATATGTGTATAAGAACATTATCTATAATGTTAATGACTGGAAACTATGCAAATGCTTCTCAAGAGTAGAATATATAAACCAGTTATACTTTATTCAATAATGGAACACTATACAGCAATGAGATTTTATACACTAAAAAGTATCTAACAGTATAGACTAACCTCAAAAATATAATGTCAAGTGAAAGAAGCTAAACGCAGAAAAGTATATTCTTTATGATTCAATTTATATAAAGTTCCAATATAGGCAAAACCAATCTATGTTGGTGGAATTCAGGAATTCAGTGGTTGTCCTTGGGAGATATTGACTGGTAAGAGACGTTAAGGAACTTCTAGGTGTGTTGGAATGTTTATTTCTTCATCTGAGTGCTGCTGGATGCAAGAATGGATTCATTTTATGAAACTTCAGCATGCTATAATCTTTTAGATTATGCACTTTTTGGATTGAATGAGTTTCACCAAATGTTGTTAATGGTTATGTCATTATTGACTTTGCAGAATTATTTTGTTACTGTACTTCTTAATTGACAAAATTTTACTCTTGAGCATGTGTCTTCTCAGAAATGAGATATTACCCTTTTCATAATTTGTCTTTGTTTTTCTTCAAATTTATTTATTAAATTAAGATGTTATCTGTTTGCTTGAATGAAGACCTTCAACATTAATTCAGTTAAGCATGAATGGGATTTCTATCTACTATATCACCCTAATGGAGAAGTAGCCAAGACATTAGTTGGTTAATGTATCAGTAATATTGCATAGATTATGCTTACAGCCAATATGTCTTTTGATTTCAGTTAATGAAAACAAATGACAAAAACTATTATTAGAGCATATATGTAAAAATTTTAAATGGTGCTTTTGTGTAATGACAAACTTTTATGAACTGAAGATGAAATCTTAATTATATATAAGATTAAATCTTAATTGTCATATATATTTGCTTCTATAAGAAGATGTTATTGTGTGGCTAATAATATCTTTCAGTGATATAGTATTTGAAATGGGATCTGTAGTAAAGAATATCAAGGAGGTGTAGTTTCAACCTTTATACTTCTTGCAATATAGTTGTAAGAGAAATAGAGAAAAAATAAGCAGTGAATGGTATGGATATATCTACAATTGTAACAGCAATTTACAATTGCAAAGAACAGTGTAGGCAGGCAAAATTGCAAAAAAAAAATCTTAGAAAACATTGTATTCAAGTTGAAGCCAAAGTGACATATGCTTTAAATAAATAAAGAAGTCAACAAAATTTTTGTTTATATGGTCAAACACTAAATTGTTTTGGCTTTGTGGACCATACAGTCTCTAACACAACTACTAAACTCAGCGTTTGTAGCACAAAAGGAGCCAAAGATGCTATGTGAACACATGTAAACACGTGCAAGTTTGTGTTACAATAAAACCTTACTTAAAAAAAAAAGAAAAAAAATAACCATGTGGCAGACCAGATTTGGCCTGCAGGTCATAGTTTTCAAACTTCTGAAATAAAGTACCTCGACACTTGGATTCTAAATTTTTCTATTTCATTAAAGGCCTATTTTTATTACAAATTTCTTTTTTTTTTTTTTTAAAGATTTTATTTATTTATTTTTCCCCCAAAGCCCCAGTAGATAGTTGTATGTCGTAGTTGCACATCCTTCTAGTTGCTGTATGTGGGACGCGGCCTCAGCATGGCCGGAGAAGCGGTGCGTCGGTGCTCGCCCGGGATGCGAACCCGGGCCGCCAGCAGCGGAGCGCGAGCACTTAACCGCTAAGCCACGGGGCCGGCCCTTATTACAAATTTCTACTTCATCCCCAAACTCTTTTGAATCTATAAACCTATTCAGTTTAAGAAGTATTTTTGTTAACAACAACTATTTCCCAATTTGGAGGGCTTTTTTCCATACTGATACCTCAAGATTCCATGGCTGACCTCACATCTCTAGCACATTTTCTCTTCAAACCAGCCAGAAAAATAAATGAAAGAAAAATCAATTTTGTGCCGTTTTTATATGCCATTGACATTTACTAAATGGATAATAACTGCATATAAAAATCTGTTGGCAGAAAATCAAAGATGAATTTAAAAATGAATACTCATGTGTATTTTGCCATACATGAAATTTCCCCTTAAAAAAATTCAAATTTTTTTTCCACTACACTGGTGAATTTGAGTACAGGTTTTTACCCTTGCATTGCCTTTTGTTGTTTTCCTCCCATTTTCCTTTCTTTTACTTTTTTAGCTTCTTTTTCTCTTCTCCTTCTATCTTTTCTTCCAGCATCCTTGGAATTAACTACCTGTGATCTTTAACAGAGCTTGTCACCAGACAGACAAAACAGTGAAATATCTCCTTCTTCCACACGACTTGATATGAATCAACAAATTCAACTTCTTCTATCAACAAATCAGCCAAAAATATATGTAAAACAGTGAAGCTAAATGGATGTTTTTATAAGAATTTATGCTAAATTTAAAGCACTGTTAAGGAAATCAAGACAAAAACAGTTTATTTTCCTTCTTCACTTGTAGTTACACTCTCTCAATGATGTATCACGATCATCCTCAAAACCGTTTCATGGATGTGGCTGTGTACTTCTGTTTGACGATGACCATATACCTAGTTGAAGAAAAATTTTCAAATTACTGAGAAACTCAAACAAAAAGTTTAGTTTTCTGCTCAGAAAGAGTTGTTAATTATAAAAGTGCATAATGTTATTGGAGGCAAACACACTGGTCACAAAAGTATATATGTATTCAATCACTAAGCCTCTGAAAAGGCAACAGAAATAATCTTCAAACCAAACAAAACTAAATTACATTTTGAAAATTAATTTGTGAAACAGGATCCCCTAGCATCATGTAAGGGGTAATAATAAACATGTAAACTGTAACTACTTTGGAGAATTCCTCTTTGCACTTTAGAAAAAGTTAATATTTATTAAAATTTCATTTTCCTTCACATATAAGTGACATAAAGATAATTCGAATACTTAAATACTTATTAAAATATATATATAAATGAAAAATATACTCATATAAATGAAACTGAAAAAGTGCTAAGCTATGAGGAGTATCACAAAAATCTTAGTTATATTTGAGATTTGATAAATGAATTCAATAGTAATTGTAAAAGTAAATGCTTATATTTTAATTTTTAACCTTGAGAAAGAAGTTTTATTTTATTTATTTAATATTTACCGATTTAGTATTTCCTGTTACTTGGTAAGATTCATGATACCAATGGAAAATCTGGTTTGTGGTATTTGTTACAGTATTTGCTAGGAGTCAGGAGAAAGCTCTGTGGGTCAAGTGCTCTCTTGCCATCCCCCAATGTATTTTTCAGAACAAAAGTTGAGACTGAGTACGAGGACATGAGTGTCAATACTGAAGAAGTTTATGATTGTGGGGTTCACAGGGCCAAGTGAAGTATAACACACTGTGAGAGAAAAAATGAGGGATTTAGGCAATTGATGAGAGCAAGTACCAGGCAAAGCTGACTGCTCAATGCCTGAAGGCCACTGAGAAGTGGAAAATTGCCTCACAAGACGCCAAACATCAATGACAAAAACATACATAAACAGGGACAAGGAGTTTTAACTTTTTCAAAGTATAACTCTAGCAAAAAAGGATTAGATTACAGGCAAAACAAGTAAACAAAAACCCTCAAAGAATGTTTCTGCATGAATTAATATAACTATTCCCAGATATGGCGTCTTGATACTCCTGCCCAAAACACAACCCATTGTGACGCTACAACAAGGAGCTAGTCATTTTGCTCAGTACTAAAACCATCACAAATTCAGATTTAAATGTAGCTTTAATTGAGATATAATTTTGAAGACTTGACTACATATAATCCAATAATTATTCACAAATTTTTCAACCATGAAAATTTTTGTGTGTGATTTGTATTTCTTCTTTGAAAATATATTGTCCATATGAGCTAGGATAACAAAGTGACATACAATTAGTCAGAAAGAAATTTGCAAATAATTTTGTTATATTTGAACCAATAAAATTTATCGACATCAACCATGCAAGTATTAATGTTTATTCTTTAAAGCAGAAAAAACAGAGTCAGAGATTGAGCACAAATTTATATGTTTACTGTACTTGGGATTAAATCTCAGACTTTTTAGTGAGAAAAAATATTCTTTTCACCAAACTCCACAACATTATATTTTTCTTCTTTGGAAAATAGGTGTTTCTTTTTGTTCCTTGGCAGAGAAATCTGCCCTTTCATGCACTCCCACACTTTCTCAGTCTCTTTTTTCCGTAATTCTGCATTTCAGCCTTTATCCTCCAATCAAGCCATCAACACAGAAACAGGTTTGCTTAATCAAAAATCAAAATGATTTTATTATAATTGCTTTAACAATTTTTGTATGTGTTCTATTCAGTGTCACTCTAAATGGTTCACAGGTATAGAAAATATCAACTCTAGTTATAGAAATTAGAAGGAATCATCAAAACTTGAGAATAAAGGAATTTCATGAACTAATTTCTAGTTACTGCAAATTATGTTTAAGGATCAGAAAAAAATACGTCTTCATGATTTTTGTCTTTAAAATACCTAATATCTAGTAAAAAAAAAAAAAAAGGCACATTCCCTAATATCTACAGCAGGAGGTGAAATGTAGTAAGAGGCATTATTAGGTGATATTACTTAAGATATTGTTTTATGGTTATCAAAGAAGATCTGTTATGCCACATATAAGTTAATAAGTTATTTTCAAAGTTTTGAACTTTTGCTACTATGGCATGGAGAAAAATGATATATCTGAGTAGTCATTATTTGTATTTTTCTTATTATGATCAACAATGATTTCTCTTATGTTTAAAAGCCATTGGCCTTTCATTTTCTGTGCACTGTTTTTTATATTTTTTGCCATTTTTTATCTGCCTCCACCTTAATTACAAGGAGCTTTTAAATTTAAGAAAGAGTGATTTTATTGTCTATAATATGTTTTGCATTTTTCTTCAGTTTGTCATTACTTTTAGCTTTGCTTTGGTGTTTTGTTCATGTGGAAATATATACATATATATTTAAATCAATTGTGTTCTTTCTTTTTCTTTTACATTCTTCTGGATTTTGAACCATATTTAGATCACATTTAAATTGACTTCTTCAATCTAAGGTAATGCATAACCCATATTTTCTTCTAATATTTGTGTGGTTTTACATTGAGATCTCTGATCATTTTGGAGTTTGTTTCTAGTTTATGATGTGAGATATGAATGCAATTTTACCTTTGTCACTCTCTCTCCCTTTCCTTCTTTGTTTTTTCATCCTTCCTTCCTTCCTTCCCTCCTTTATTTCTAATGGCTACTCAATTTTCCCACTGTCATTTTTAAAATACTAACATTTACCCTACTGAAGGGAAATGCTACCTCTATAATACACATCCCCATTCGTATTTGAGTGTGGTTCTGGACATTTTCATCTGATCATGTATGATCATGTATTCATGTGCCAGTAACACTTTCAGATCCTTCTCCTCCATATTCCCCAGAAAAGGGTCCCTACTCAGTTTGGGTGATGCTTATGTAAACTCCATCTCAGATCAGGCCTCTCTCAGTAAACCCACAGAGATTTGAGGTCTGTGAGCTCCTTCACCTCCTCTGAACATTTCCACTTCCTTCCAAAGACAGCCTACCAACTGCCCATCTGGCAGTACTCCAATGCCGTGGATTTTCTGTCACCTAATTTCATTGAAATTACACTTACGAGGTTTTGTTTCTTATTCTATTTTTCCTTCAATAGCTTTTAGGCAATTGTAAAGGTTTCCCAAGCTTGCATATTTGAAAGAACTCCCAAGATTCTACAGTGCATAGACACACAAGGATTTTATTTAAAGGCAAAGGATACGGTGCAGAAAGAGAAAGAGAGTGGAGGCAAGAACTGTGCATTCCAGGTGCAAGCTCCCCAGGGAGCTTATTCACTCAAGGCGGGTGCCGGTCTCTGGATGAGACCCCAAAGATCTAGACAAGGAATCTTTGCTTGAAAGAGCTCAAAGTAGAAACTTCCATGGTTGTTTTTCTCTACCTAATTGGTTAGACCAGAGAAAACGATCTGTGAACCAACTGACCCTGGCACTTACCGGGAGAATTTTGGACTTGAAACAGCACATCAAAGTTCCACTGCCCTTATGTTGGCCAAAAGTCAGAGAGACTTCCCCAGAGATAAAGATAGAGCTTGCCAGTTCTAGTGTAAATCAATGATATTCTCCAAACAGAAAATGAAGAAATTCAGAACCAGACCTTCATGATGTTCCTAGTGAAACTTGACCCTAATATATGCATTTTGAATTTTGATATAATCAAATTACCCTTCAAAGTAGCTGTCAATTACACTCCCACCAGCAATGTACAAGCACCTCTTTCCCCATATTCCTACCATCACTACTTGTTACTAAGCTTTACCTTCTTTTGCCCATGTGATAGGTTAAAAACGATATCTCATCGTAATTTAATTTATATTAATCTTATTATAAATGAGGATAGTTATTTTCATGTTTAACTTCCACTTCTGCTCCTTTACTTAGTGTCTTATAAATTCAGTTTTATTCCTCACAAAAATTAATGTTTTTGGTATTCATTGCAAGCATTTTCCCAATTTGTCATTGTCTATTTTATTACAGTAACTTTTACCTATATCATACAAAAATTTTATTTTATTTTCAACTAATCAGTAATTCAAATATTTTTGTTATTTCTGGCTGTGAGAAAGGAAAGGAGGGAGGGTATTGTGACTAATATTCATATTAAGGGTTAAATACTCCTTTAAGAACAGATTTTACTATTTGGGAAAATGACTACAGATGTTTCAAGACAAACTTTTTTCTTAAACAATTTTGACTACATCTGAAGATGTATATCAAGAGGGGTTAATGAATTTTTTTAGGATAATGATACAACTTCTTTCCTAGAAACAGTATATGGGTCAGAAATATTCTGGTACATTCACAAAATGATTTGAGTGTTTTATAAAGCACATGTTGTAATTTATATCACAAACCAAAAGCCCAGAACATTTTGAAAGTGATAATGATGGTTCATCAATGATTCACTCGTTTGAACAGATTAGATTTATGATGTGTCTATTCATCTGATAATGAACTGGTGTTTGCTGAGGAAAGGGGAGCATACTCAATAAATGATAGTTAAAAAACATTGAATAAATTCATGATTAAAATAAACTTCTAAATGTCTTATTATCGATTTCAATAGGGGTGAATTAATTGAGTTTTAATATAGATTCAATTTTCCAATTAGATTGGTATTTTCTTTGAAACAAACAACATATTGGTTTTCTAAAATTCTTCCTATAGTTGATTTAGCAACTGTTTTAAGAAGTTGGTAAATTTTTAAAATAATTAATTAGGATACATTAGGTAAAAATAATGAAATAAAACCAACTTGGAGAATATTACTTTGTTAAATGCATAGTACCTTGAACATTCCAACCAATCTTCCTGACCCTAAATAATGTCAACTATTGTCATGGACTGCTTCTGTGTGCAAAATTCAAATGTTGAAACCCTAACGCCTAATGAGATGGTATTAGGAGGTGAGGCCTTAGGAAAGCAATTAGGTCATAAGGGTGGCATCCCCATGGTGAGATTAGTGTATTTATAAGAGGAAGAGAGCTAGCCCTTTCTCTCTTTCTTCCCTGTGAGTATACAAGGAGAAGACAGCTGTCTGTAAACCAGGAAGAGGGCTCTCACCAGAACCTGACTTTGCAGGCACCCTGATCTTGGACTTCTAGCCTCTAGAACTGTGAGAAATAAATATTTGTTATTTAATCCACCTAGTCTATGGTATTCTGATATAGCAGCCTGAACTGACTAAGACAGCTATACTTATAGATTTTAAGAGTAAGATTTCTTACTTTGGTTAATTATTATTAATAGAAAAAAGTTGCAGGTCTTGCAAAGAAAAATTGCACTAGGCAGTTAAATAGACAAGGAAGACTTTATCCAAGACTTGCAATAATGATCAAGACTATTGCAGGGGGAGAGAGATTGAACTCAACTGCACTGACACAAAAGATGGGAGGATTTTTAAACACTGAGGTGAGCTAATGAAAAAATACTGCAGGACATTAGTCTGAGGGCTGGCCATCTGTGCTGACTGTCACTTATGGAAGTAGATTCCTCTCCTCCCACAGAGACTGGGAGACAGGGGCCCTATCTTTCTTGATGATTACATTTCAAAGGGGGGCTCCCAGGTCCTTGAGAAAGACATTCCTGAGTTGTAAAGGATTTACATCTCAAAGGGGAAGAATTTACAATTGCAAGTTTTCCAAAGTAAATGCTTTAAGAATAGAGAAATCAAGAAGACAACTGTCTGAAGTTTGATCAAGCTGAGACGACTGTTAAGGCCCTTTTGGTAAGGTCCTGGTTCTTGCTTATAAATACCTGAGAGAAAGACAAAACTAAACAAAAGAAAATCTATTGAGCTAATAAGAAATGCACTGCCTAACATTTTACCTCGTGGATTATTCATCAGGAACATCGGCATTAATGAAGTAGCAAAAACAATCCCTAAATATTCCCTATAATACCTCCCTATTAATATATGACTTATAATTTTACATTTTTATGAGGCATAAGTAAAATAATGACCACAAATCACAGCTTCTGGATGTTTTTCTATATTATAATTACATTATATATTATAATGACTATTCTTGTAATGGTAACAGCATGAGGGCCTGGAAATAACATTTAGGCATGCCAGACTCCATCTATTGGCTTGAGATCTCACCCAGATGCTAGGGATAATTATGCTTATTCCTTATTTTCAAGCATATTGGCCTGGGTTAAAGTTGAAGGAAGTTTATTAAAATATAATGGTTTATGCTACGTGGTATTAGGATGATAACTAAATCCAATAATAAAGAATAGTTGACATAACTTATTTCTCATTAAAATAATTTCCTATATACTACAATTTGCTAGCTAAAAGAGTGTAAACAAAAGGTCTTTGTCTCAGTTTTAAATCTAAAAATTATTAGTTACTGTGTGACGTTATGTAAATTACTTAATGCTTCTATGCATGAGTATTTTATATGTAAAACAATTAACCATATCACCTACTTCCATAAACATTCTGAATATTAAATGAGATTTTATATAAACGATAATTACAGTTCCAGTACATGTTAGGTGCTCAATATATGAAAGCTGACTAGTTGTTGTAGTAACAGCGACAATAGCAACAACAGCAGCAGTAACAACAGTCAACAATACCTTAACAATATTGCTTATACTACACTTTGATATTGTGATTAGATAGCTAATTCTTTGATTTTCTTGTTTCAAATATGCTGCGTTCACATGTAATGTCGTTGGGTGGAGTCATCAAATTGTTTATGATAACTGCAATATTCCATACATAATCTTAAATAATTTAAGTAAGAACTTATATTTCCCTTCTTGACTAGGCAAATGATATGCTCTTTCTCAGGCAGTTTTCTAGTTCCTTCTCTACCCTTTTTATGAGATGTAAAATCAGAGAGAATCTTTATGAAAAGCTGACCACTCACATAAAATACTTCACTCTTGGATAACACTTTATCCTCTTTAGGGGCATGGTTGACTATAGTAATTTTATGAGTATTCAATATGGTAGAAGGGAATAAGAATGCATGAAGAGCAGACTCAGGGCATTAAAAAAAACTTTATGACTTTTCTATGTAGAAATAGAACATTCTAGAGTAGAAATTCACCAATTAACTTGAGGGAATTAATGAAAAAATTGCATTCATCTTACCAAGACGAGGGAAATTAATGTAGAGTAAATGTTAGTAGCCAATCCAGTGTTGTCAATGAGTAGGCCAAGGGACAGCATTTAATTCTCGAAATTAACTAGTTAACTAACTTACTATATGTGTGTGTATATATATATTAATACATGTATATATACTTATATATGTATTCTGTTTTTAATAAAAAACAAAACACTTACAGAAATTTGGCCCTATACCTTAATAAAAAAGCCCACTTATTAAAGTATTTATATTGAACAAAACAGCATAAAATGTCATAAAATTGGATGACCAATATCTGGTTAGCCTCTCATGATAAATGGTGCTCTGTTTTAAACAGCTAGAAGCCCTATCGAATAAAAGGAAGATAAGATCAGCAGAAAAATGTAGCCTGAGCTATAGATTTTAAGTTACAATTGCATCAAAAAGAATAAAATAACTAGGAATAAATTTAATCAAGGAAATTATAGACCTGTGCACTGTAAATGATAAGACATTGATGAAAAAATTGAAGAAGACACAAATAAATGGGAAGATATTCTGTGCTCATGGATTAGAAGAATTAGTATTATTTAAAAATCCATATTACCCAAAGTGATCAACAGATTCAATGAAGCCCTATCAAAATTCCAATGGCATTTTTCACAGAAATAAAAAGAACAATCCTAAAATTTATATGGACCCACAAACAACCTCAAGTAGCCAAAGCAATCTTGAGAAAGAAGAACAATGTTGAAGGCATCACATTTCCTGGTGTCAAACTATATTACAAAGCCATAATAATCAAAAGAGTGTGGTATTGGCATAAAAACAGAATTGTATTGGGAAAACTGGACAGCCATATGCAAAAGAATGAAACTTGACCCTATCTTACACCATACACAAAAATCAACTCAAAATGGATTGAAGACTTGAAAGTAAGACCTGAAACCATAAAACTCCCAGAAAAAAATACAGAGGGTGGGGGCCAGCCCAGTGGCATAATGGTTAAGCTTGCTCCACTTTAGCTGCCCAGGGTTCGCAGGTTCAAATCCTGGGTGCGGACCAACACACCACTTGTCAAGCCATGCTGTGGTGGTGTCCCATATAAAGTAGAGGAAGATGGGCATGGATGTTAGCCTAGGGACAATCTTCCTCAGCAAAAAGAGGAGGATTGGTATTGGATGTTAGCTCAGGGCTGATCTCCCTCACACACATATGCACAAAAAACATAGAGGGTAAGCACTTTGACATCTTTGATATTGGTCTTCACAAAGACTTTTTAGATTTGACACCAAAAGCAAATACAACGAAAGCAAAAATAAACAAATGGGACTACATCAAACTAAAAAGCTTCTGTGTAGCAAAGAAAACTAGCAACAAAATGAAAAAGCAACCTACAGGATGGGAGAAAATATTTGCAAATCATATATCTGATGAGTTAACAACCAAAACATACAAGGAATTCATACAACTCAATAGAAAAAGAAATTGATTAAAAGATGTGCAGAGGAAATGAATAGACATTTTTCCAGTAAAGACATACAGTTGGCAAGCAGATCCAGGAAAAGGTGCTCAACATCACTAATCATCAGGGAAATACAAATCAAAAGCACGATGAGATATCACCTCACACCTGTTAGAATGGCTATCATCAAAAAGACAAGAGACAAATGTTGGCAAGGATGTGGAGAAAAGGGAACCCTGTGCACTGCGGGTGGAAATGTAAATTGGTGTAGCCACTATGGAAAACAGTATGAAGGTTCCTCAAAAATTAAAAATAAAGCTACTGTATGACCCAGCAATCCCATTTCTGGGTATATATCCAAAGAAAATAAAAATAAGATGTCAAAGAGATATCCACACTCTCACAGTCACTGCAGCATTATTTGCAATAGCTAAGATAATGGAAACAACCTAAAGATCCATTGAAGGATGAATGGATAAAGATGTGGTATATATATACCATGGAATATTATTCAGTCACGAGAAAAAAGAAAATTGTGCCATTTGTGACAATATGGTAGAACTTGAGGACATTATACTAAGTGAAAAAATGACAGACAGAGAAAGACAAATATTGCATGGTATCATGTATATGTGGAATCTTAAAAAAAAAAAATTAAACACACACAGAAACAGAGAGTAGAAAAACGGTTGCCAGAGGCTGGGGAACTGGAGGAAATAGGGAAAGATTGGTAAAAGGGTAAAGGTACAAACTTCCAGCTGTAAGGTGAATAAGGTCTGGGGATCTACTGTAAAACATGATGACTATAGTTGATAGCACCGTGTTGTATAATTGAAATTTTCCAAGAGAGTAGAATTTAAATGCTCTTACCAAAGAGATTAAAAAAAGATAAATATGTGAGGTAACGGATGTGTTAAGCGGATAAGAAGAATCATTTCACAATGTATATGTATATCAAATCACCATGATGTACACTTTAAATATCCTAAAATTGTATATGTTAATATGCCTCCATAAAGCTGAAATTTAAAATAAATAAATAAATAAATCGATAGATAAATAAATGAAATTCATAGAATAGGATTTTACAAGAGGTTTTAGTTTTTTGCTTGCTTTTTCACTGTTAGTCACTGGCTTAGTAAATAAAATATATTTATTCTGCAACTGCTTAATCAACCCTATAAGTCCACTTCAATCCAACATATTTACTGAGGCCAATATGATCCAAGCTCTCTAATAAGAAGTAGGGCTGAAAACAAAATGGAAAAGCATACATTTTAATGTGAATTGATACAAATTTGAATACTAGGTAACCAGTAATGGTTGTGAAAACTTGGGCAAGTCAGTTAATCAAAATCTCAATTTTCACATATATATTTGAAATAACAATGTGAAGCAATACTGCTATAAGCATTAAGTTTGGGAAAGAATTTTGCAACCTGGGAAAAACTTCTATGGAAAGCAAATTCTATTATTTGTTTTCCATAAAACGAATAAAACAAATAATAGTGCTTACTTTATTATTTTGTATTTATTTTAGAGACAGATACTAGCTTAGTAAATTTTATTTAGCTCATAATCAATAGCACATGCCCAGATGGCATTCACTGATATCTGTTTTAGAGAATTCTATTATCAATTTACACTAACTACATTGTAAGACTTTGATTTTTTTTTTTTTTTTGTGAGGAAGATTAGCCCTGAGCTAACATCCATGCCAATCCTGCTCATTTTGCTGAGGACGACTGGCCCAGGGCTAACATCTGTGCCCATCTTCCTCCACTTTGTATGGGACACTGCCACAGCATGGCCTGACAAGTGGCTCATTGGTGCACGCCCAGGATTCTAACCAGGCCACCAGAAGTGGAGCGTGTGCACTTAACCGCTGCGCTATGGTGCCGGCCCCCAAGGCTTTGATATTTTAAACCTAATCCATTTTTTTTATAAATGCATAGTCTTTCTGAGGTTTTTCTGAATCCTCAGGATATTTATTTTCCTTCATTTTATCCAACTTTAAAAATTGCCAATCCATTAAAAATAATGCTGCAATATTTAATTAATAAGAATAACCCAATTCGTCCTTTATACTTGATAATTAGCTACTGTACATACTCAGTATAATTCATGCTTTAATTTCTTTAATGCATTTACTTTTAATTTTAAAAATACAATGGTTGTACCATTGGTAAAAATTACTTAACAGAAAGGAAATTTCTATTTTAGCATTCTGTCTGTGTCATATAATTTAAGCAAATATTTTGAAGAAAAATTTGAATACATTTCTAGTGAAACCACAATCAATTTTTACTTTATTGCAAAGAGCTGTTGGTGTTTTGAGTTTGTCATTCTCTTGATCATGTGAAAAATAAATGAGAATATGCTTGTGTGTTTATGCAAATAACTGTCCTGGCTGAAAACACTGAAACTGGATATGACCTTTACTTTCACTTTCTCATTTACATACAAAAATGGATGTTTAAATATTGTGCTGTGCATAAAACTATACAAAAAAGGAACATTAAAAAGAAAATATCATCTGAATGCCCAAAGCCACTTATATCTCATCTTTTCACAGTATTTGCTGATTTTAAATGCAATTCTACAGAAATAATTAAAAAGATCAAAAAAAGATGAAATTGTGAATTAATATTTTGTTTTGCTGCAAATACTAACATAACTTTATCAGAGGAAAACTTAATGAAACAAACTTTTAATTCTGTGGTTTACCATAATGTTCCACTTCAGAAATCATATTAATGTTACTCAATATATTTAATGTAATTATTAACATATTTATATCTGGAGCTAGTATAAGATCTTTTTTTTTACCAGTATTGGCTCAATATTTATTTAATTTAGTAGACACATTTTAGGAAATTTTTAATATGATTTACATTGTTTTGGTTGTTGCCTCAAGCATACTTACACATTCATTAACATTTTATATATATACTTATTACAATATAGGTATATACTGATGATATGTTCATCTCATTAATTATTAGATATGATATTGATATAGCTCTAATGCATATTCATATATATTGATTTTTTTTAATTGACATTCTTTGTAAAATTTGAGGTTATGCCAACAAATATATGGTTACTCAAATATAAAATAAAATGGAATTCAGACTTTAGAACAAAGGTTTATAGTTTTCTAACAGTTTTTAATGAAATAACATTGTCATCAATAATTATGATTATAAAATGATAATTCTATCTCTGATCATTATTTTCTCTTTGCTGATTAATAGCAAAAAAAAAGAGTTTTTTTTCCTAGGGCTAGTCTGGCTTTGGGTTTTTGCATGTTCAGATAAGAAATTTGATCTTCTATGTTGTCTCCTATGAAATTATCTCCTATGTGAAAATTTTAAGGTAGCCTTTTCGAAGGAATATTTATTCATTTTGTATATTTTCATTTCATTGTTTTATTTGAAGGTTAGAAAAATTGTACAGCACCTTAGGCGGTTTGGCACTTAGATGGTGTTGATATGCTGGGATTTAGGAAGGATCAAGACATTGCGGAGAGTAGAGCTAGCTTGAGAATTGGACACCACACTTCTTTTGCTTCCTTAAGGCTCTGAATTTCATGGCTGGTGGGACACAACTAGAGTAGCCTGATGCCATAAGATTCAGTAAGATTTCTTAAATGAATACTGACTTAGGTGAAGTTTCTTTCTTTATTATTATTTTTTAAATCTCTAGTTTCTTTCCATTTAGTGGCAATGATTCTTGAGTCTAAGTGGCATGGTCGCCTGGCAAAGATGTGGTAGGCCCAGGTGAAGAACTTCATGGGAACTTCTTGAGAGGGCTCAACTTGAAGGAAGAAGGAGACAGCTAGTACCTGTTGTTAAGATGAGAAGAGTGGTTTGGGAAGACGCCTGGGATGTCCTCTGAGTACACCCCAAGCCTGTGCTGCAAGCATTCATTCCCATCACTGAGTGTTTACTATGTGACAGGCACTGTCTCAGCTTTGGGAATACAAAGAAAAGAGAAAGGGAAAAAACAAACAGGAATCCCTGCCTTCATGATGCTTATATTCTGACGGGAGTGGAGAGGAGGCAGACAGCAAATAAGTTAATAAAACAAATCACATTAGTGAGGAATAAGTGTGATAGTAAAAAATAAACCAGGGAATTGAATTAGCTATTACTGGAAAATGGAAACATTAAAAAGTATGGTCAGGGTTGAATCAGTAAAAATATTACATTTAAAAATAGACGTAGAGTAAGTGAGCTTACTAGCCAGGCAAATATGAGGGAAAAGTATCCAAACAGAGGGAACAGCAAGTGCAAATGCCTCGAGTATTTGAGTAACAATAGGGCAGTCTGAAGGAATCCTAACAAGCAAAGAGGCTGATAGCAAGATATAGTTAGGGAGCTCATAAGAGTTAGGTCGCCGTAAAGCTATTGTCAGGGCTATCGCTTTTACTCTGCGCGAGGGGGAAGCTGACATTTTGAGCAGGGAGCTGACATGATTTGATTCTATTTAATTTTTTTAAGAACAGACTTACAAGGGCAAGGGCCAAATCAATGAAATCTATTAGGAGGTCATTGCATATTCCAGGCAATTGATGATGGAGGCTAAGAGGATTCGTTGGTGGATTGAGGTGTGTATTTTAATAAGTCGTCAAAGATAGCACCAAGTTTTTTTGTCTTGAGCCACTAAAAGGAAGGATATGGGAAAGTTGTAGCTGATTTTAGGTTGAAGTGGAGCAGAAGAGATCAGAAGTTCAGTTTTAGAGGTGTTAAGTTTGAGAAGTCTCTTAGAGAGCCAAGTGAGATGTTTAGTGGTATTTGGGTATATACATCTATATACAGATCTATGTATCCATGTGTCAATGCATGTATGTACCTACATATACAGCTATTTTATTTTAATGTTTTTCATTCAATTGTTTCACTGGATATTCTTTTTATATTGCTATGTCTGACTAACCGCCTACTTTCATTTTGTTTGCTAATGTTTTTTTATTTTAACAATTTTTATTTTTCTTATTTCTCTTTCTGTTCCGGGATTTTTTTAAACAGTAGAAGTCAGGAAACAAGGCTAGAAGGGTGTTTTTTAAGAGAATTGATGTCACAAAAGAAGGAAACTCTGAACTTCATTCTGGCTTTCCCAGTAAATCACTCTTTGACAGATGACAATTTCCCCAGTGATGGTTTTCAGAATCTTTCTGTTTGATGCAAATCACTCACGGATTTGCCATTGAAAAACTCAACTTGCCAGATTGCACAGTTTACTGTTCCCCTGAGAGCAATGCTTACAGAAAGATTGTAAGCTACAGAAATAAATCATTATTTGGCATTTTAAGGATCTTGTTAATGTGCTCCTATATATTTTCTAAAAACTAAATTTTTCCCATGGAACAAAAATATTTAGTAACACTAAATATTCGGATACAGACATGTTGTATTTTCATATGTAATTCAGTAATATATGCATGAAACTGGTATAGATTTTAGACACATTACTATCCTATATTCAGAATTTCAAAACCATATCAGTCTCTAGTGAAAGAGATTTGGGCTGAGTTAGTGGTAAATTGGCTACCTGAATTAATCAGGTAAATTCTGGAAAAGAGAAATATTAAAGATTTTTTTCAAGCAAAGGTTATTAAATACAGAGAATCAGACACTTATAACATTGTCTAAGAACTAAAGAAGTGAAAGCCAAGCGGAGATGTGGTGTTCAGATTTTCCTCATGAGTTTTTATCCAGAGAATCAGGAAATCACTGCTTCTCTCCTCCCTGCCAGGTCAATACACGGTCACCAATTATTATTCCTGCCTTGTAGCACCAAGACAAGTGAAGGGCAGAGGAATGACCTAAAATTGCTGGGTGGTGGGGGGGAACAAACAACAAAACCTCACTTTTACAAAAGCACTTGCTTCTGTTCACAACTACAAGAGGGAGATTATCAATATGGCATCCACTTCCCTTCTACCTTCTCTATCTCATGCAAGTTTATCTCATTGATGGGACTTAAGTCTCATCCAGAAATCTGAAAGCAAGGGAGTTGAGATGTCATTCCCAGGCTTACAGTACTTACACCAGAAAGGAGAGCATGGAAGGATTTTGGAATTGATGTTCATTACCAAAATCCCATTCTTTCTGTCTGTTCAACCCATTGGCTTATATTTTACCTTTTGAACAATGGTAAAATCAACAATGGCATGCTTTGGTCTCACAGAACACAACCCATTCGTCATTTAAGTGAAGATGCCCTGAATCTCTCCTCAAGGTGGAGATCCACAGTTGAATCAATTACTATAGCCGTCTCTGGGGGATGGATATTTTTTTTCCTAAAGATACATTGTTCTATGATAGTCAGAGACAAAATTATAAGGTAAATGAACACCAACACAACTTACATGTAATATTTAGGAAGAGGGGAAGTAGTGGCTAGTACAAGCCAATAAAAAGGAAAGGGAAGAATATGGCTACTTATTACTAAATATGTGAAACTAGTCATGAGGTGTTGGTGATTTTTTTTTTATTGATGTTTTAATGGTTTCTAACATTGTGAAATTTTGGGTTGTACATTTTGTTTGTCCATCACCATATATATGACTCCCTTCACCCCTTGTGCCCACCCCCCACCCCCCACCCCCACTGCCCCTGGTAACCACAGTACAGTTTTCTCTGTCCATGTGTTGGTTTATATTCCACATAGGAGTGAGATCATACAGTGTTTGTCTTTCTCCTTGTGGCTTACTTCACTTAACATAATACGCTGCAGGCCCATCCATGTTGTTGCGAATGGGACGATTTTGTCTTTTTTTATGGCTGAATAGTATTCCATTGTATATATATACCACATTTTCTTAATCCAATCGTCAGACAAGGGACACTTAGGTTGCTTCCACTTCTTGGCTATGGTGAATAATGCTGCAATGAACATAGGGGTGCATAAGCCTCTTTGGATTGTTGGTTTCAGGTTTGTTGGATAGATTCCCAGTAGTGGGATGGCTGGATCATAGGGCATCTCTATTTTTAATTCTTTGAGGAATCTCCATAACGTTTTCCATAGAGGCTGCACCAATTTGCATTCCCACCAGCAGTGTATGAGGGTTCCTGTTTCTCCACATCCTCTACAACACTTGTTGTTTTTTGTCTTGGTGATTATAGCCATTCTAACGGGCGTGAGGTGGTATCTTAGTGTTGTTTTGATTTGCATTTCCCTGATGATTAGTGATGTTGAGCATCTTTTCATGTGCCTATTGGCCATCTGTATATCTTCCTTGGAGAAGCGTCTGTTCATTTCCTCTGCCCATTTTTTTTTTTTTTTTTTTGCAAGGAGGACTAGCCCTGAGCTAACATCCGATGCCAGTCCTCCCCTTTTTTCTTGAGGAAGACTGGCCCTGGGCTAACATCCGTGCCCGACTTCCTCCACTTTATATGGGACGCCGCCACAGCATGGCTTAGCAAGTGGTGTGTCGGTGCTTGCCCGGGATCCGAACCTGCGAACCCTGGGCCACCGCAGTGGAGCGCACGCACTTAACCACTGCGCCACCAGGCCGGCCCCCCTCTGCCCATTTTTTGATCGGGTTGTTTGTTTTTTTGTTGTTCAATTGTGTGAGTTCTTTATATATTATGGAGATCAACCCCTTATCAGATGTATGTTTTGCAAATATTCTCTCCCAGCTGGTTGGTTGTCTGTTCATCTTGATTCTGGTTTCATTTGTCTTATAAAAGCTCTTTAATCTGATAAAGTCCCACTTGTTTATTTTTTCTTTAGTTTCCCTAGTCTGGGTAGGCATGTCATCCGAAAAGATTCCTTTAAAACCAATGTCAAATAGTGTGTTGCCTATATTTTCTTCTATGAGTTTTATAGTTTCAGGTCTCACCTTCAGGTCTTTGATCCATTTTGAGTTAATTTTTGTGAGTGGCGATAGCACATGGTCCACTTTCATTCTTTTGCATGTGGCTGTCCAGGTTTCCCAACACCATTTATTGAAGAGACTTTCCTTTCTCCATTGCATGTTCTTAGCACTTTGTCGAAAATTAGCTGTCCGTATATGTGTGGTTTTATTTCTGGGCTTTCAATTCTGTTCCATTGATCTGTGTGTCTGTTTTTGTACCAGTACCATGCTGTTTTGATTACTATTGCTTTGTAGTATGTTTTGAAGTCAGGGATTGTGATGCCTCCTGCTTTGTTCTTTTTCTTTAGGATTTCTTTAGCTATTCGGGGTCTTTTGTTGCCCCATATAAATTTTAGTATTCTTTTTTCTATTTCTGTGAAGAATGTCATTGGGATTCTGATTGGGATTGCATTGAATCTGTAGATTGCTTTAGGTAATAAAGACATTTTAACTATGTTTATTCTTCCAATCCACGTGCATGGGATATCTTTCCATTTCTTTATGTCATCATGGATTTCTTTCAATAATGTCTTGTAGTTCTCATTGTATAGGTCCTTCACCTCCTTGGTAAGATTTATTCCTAGGTATTTTATTCTTTTTGATGCAATTGTAAATGGTATTATCTTTTTGAGCTCTCTTTCTGTTAGATCATTATTAGCATACAGAAATGCAACTGATTTTTGTAGATTGATTTTGTACCCTGCAACTTTGCTATAGTTGTTGATTGTTTCTAATAGTTTTCCAGCAGATTCTTTAGGGTTTTCTATATATACAATCATGTCATCTGCAAATAATGAGAGTTTCACTTCTTTGTTACCTATTTGGATTCCTTTTATTCCTTTTTCTTGCCTAATTGCTCTGGACAAAACCTCCAGTACTATGTTGAACACGAGTGGTGAGAGTGGGCAGCCCTGCCTCGTTCCTGTTCTCAGAGGAATGGCTTTCAGTCTTTCTCCGTTGAGTATGATGTTGGCTGTGGGTTTGTCATATACGGCCTTTATTATGTTGAGGTACTTTCCTTCTATTCCCATTTTATTGAGAGTTTTTATCATAAATGGATGTTGTATCTTGTCAAATGCTTTCTCTGCGTCTATTGAGATGACCATGTGGTTTTCATTCCTTGTTTTATTGATATGGTGTATCACGTTGATTGATTTGCGGATGTTGAACCATCCCTGCGTCCCTGGTATGAATCCCACTTGATCATGGTGTATGATCTTTTTAATGTATTGTTGTATTCGGTTTGCCAATATTTTGTTGAGGATTTTTGCATCAATGTTCATCAGCGATATTGGCCTGTAATTTTCTTTCTTTGTATTGTCTTTGTCTGGTTTTGGTATCAGGGTGATGTTGGCCTCGTAGAATGATTTAGGAAGTGTTCCATCTTCCTCTATTTTTGGAATAGCTTGAGAAGGATGGGTATTAAATCTTCTTTGAATGTTTGGTAAAATTCACTGGAGAAGCCATCTGGTCCTGGACTTTTATTTTTTGGGAGGTTTTTGATTACTATTTCAATCTCTTTACTTGTTATTGGTCTATTCAGATTCTCCATTTCTTCTTGGTTCAATTTTGGGAGGTTGTATAAGTCTAAAAATTTATCCATTTCTTCTAGACTGTCCAATTTGTTGGCATATAATTTCTCATAGTATTCTCTTATAATCCTCTGTATTTCCGTGGTATCCGTTGTAATTTCTCCTCTTTCATTTCTAATTTATTTACTTGAGCCTTTTCTCTTTTTTTCTTAGTAAGCCTGGCTAAGAGTTTGTCGATTTTGTTTATCTTCTCGAAGAACCAACTCTTTGTTTCATTAATCCTTTCTACTGTTTTTTTGGTCTCAATATCATTTATTTCTGCTCTGATTTTTATTATTTCTCTCCTTCTGCTGGCTTTGGGCTTTGTTTGTTCTTCTTTTTCTAGTTCTGTTAGGTGTAATTTAAGGTTGCCTATTTGGGCTTTTTCTTGTTTGTTAAGGTGGGCTTGTATTGCTATTAGTTTCCCCCTCAGGACTGCTTTTGCTGCATCCCATATGGTTTCATATGGCATATTATCATTTTCGTTTGTTTCCAGATAGTTTTTGATTTCTCCTTTAATTTCATCAATGATGCATTGGTTGTTCAGTAGCATGTTGTTTAATCTCCACATTTTTGTCACTTTCCCAGTTTTTTTTTCATGGTTCATTTCCAGTTTCATAGCCTTATGGTCTGAAAAGATGCTTGTTATGATTTCAATCTTCTTAAATTTATTGAGGCTTGCTTTGTTTCCCAACATGTGGTCTATCCTAGAGAATGTTCCATGCGCACTTGAGAAGAATGTGTAGTCAGCTGTTTTTGGATGGAGTGCTCTGTATATGTCTACTAGGTCCATCTGATCCAGTTTTTCATTTAAGTCTACTATTTCTTTATTGACTTTTTGTCTGGATGACCTATCCATTGTTGTAAGTGGGGTGTTAAGATCCCCTACTATTACTGTGTTGTTGATGTCTCCTTTTAGGTTTGTTAATAGTTGCTTTATGTACATTGGTGCTCCTATGTTGGGTGCATATATATTTATAAGTGATATGTCTTCTTGATGGAGTGTCCCTTTTATCTTTATATATTTCCCTTCTTTGTCTTTCTTAACCTGTTTTATCTTGAAGTCTACTTTGTCTGATATGAGTATGGCAACACCTGCTTTCTTTTGTTTGCCATTAGCTTGGAGTATTGTCTTCCATTCTTTCACTCTGAGCCTGTGCTTGTCTTTAGTACTAAGATGTGTTTCCTGAAGGCAGCATATTGTTGGGTCTTGCTTTTTAATCCATCCTGCCACTCTGTATCTTTTGATTGGAGAGTTCAATCCATTTACATTTAGGGTAATTATTGATATATGAGGGCTTAATGTTGCTGTTTTGTCACTTATTTTCTGGTTCTTTTGCATTTCCTTTGTTTCTTGTCCCATTTGTTTTGGACTGCCAATTCAGTTTGGTTGTTCTGTCTTATGACTCTTCTAGTTTTCTCTTTGTTTATCATATGTGGTTTTGTTTTGATTATTTGTTTAGTGGTTACCTTGAGGTTTGGGCAAAAAATCTTGTGTATGAGATAGTCCATTATCTGATGGCCTCCTATTTCCTTATACTAAGTCAATTCAATCACTTTCCTCTTCCCCTTCTAAGTTGCTCTTGTTATACCTTATTCTATCTTGTGTTGTGGCTGTGTGTTTACAGTGATGAGGTTAAATTTATTTTTGGTGAGTTTCTTCCTTTGATCTTTGAATTTAGTATTTAAGTGGTTGCTAACCTATTCCGGTAAAGATCTCCTATTTTTCTGAGTTTGTCTACCTGCTTTTCTCCTTGCTCCAAGCTTTGTGTTCCCTTTCTCTTCTTTTTTTCAGGCCTGAGGGCCTTCTTGAGTATTTCTTGTAGTGGGGGTCTCGTGGCCATGAACTCCCTTAGCTTTTGTTTATCTGGGAGAGTTACTGTTTCTCCATCATATTTGAAGGATATTTTTGCTGGATAGAGTATTCTTGGCTGAAAGTTTTTGTCTTTCAGTATTTTGAATATATCATTCCAGTCTCTTCTAGCCTGTAAAGTTTCTGTTGAGAAATCCGCTGAGAGCCTGATGGGAGTTCCTTTGTACGTTATTTTTTGTTTTTGTCTAGCTGCCCTTAATATTGTTTCTTGTCATTGACCCTGGCTAGCTTTACCACTAGGTGTCGTGGTGAAGGCCTTTGTCTGTTAATATATGTAGGTGTCCTGTTGGCTTTGCTTACTGGTATTTCCTGCTCCTTCTCCAGATTTGGGAAATTCTCAGCTATTTCCTTGAATAGGCTCTCTGTTCCTCTTTCCCTCTCTTTTCCCTCAGGAATACCTATAATTCTTATGTTACATTTTCTAATAGAGTCAGATATTTCTTGGAGTCTTTCTTCATTTTTTAGTCTTAGTTCTCTCTCCTCTTCCATCTGTAGTATATCTGTATTCCTATCCTCTAAAGTGCTAATTCTTTCCTCCATATTGTCAGCTCTGTTCTTTAAAGATTCCAGATTCTCCTTTATCTCCTCCATTGTGTTCTTCATCTCCATCAGCACTGATTGGTTTTTCTTTATGATTTCAATCTCTTTTGTGAAGAAACTCCTAATCTCATTGAATTGTTTGTGTTGTCTCGTATTTCATTGAGTGTTTTTATGATAGCTATTTTGAAATCTCTGTCATTTAGATTATGGATTTCTGTGTCTTCGGGGTTGATTTCTGGGTGTTTGTCATTTTGTTTCTGGTCTGGTGATTTCATATATTTTTGCATTGTGGTTCCTGTGTTGGTTTTGTTTTTCCTCATCCTGGAAGTCTCTGGTTGCAATTTCCACCTGCCGCCACTGTCTGGTGGTAAAGGGCTGTGTAGTCTAAGTCCTCTGCGCTCTGCCCCGGCTTTTCTGCTGCGATCCGCAGTTCTTTTTTTTTTTTTTTTTTTCCTGCTGCGATCCACGGGTCCGGTCGTTTGATCAGGTCTGCCACAGATTGCTTCGTCTGCTCTGTCTCGGATCTCTTGGTCTGTTCTGCCGCGGACTGTTAGGACTGGTCTGGTCGGTTGAGCTGCAGGGTCTGGTTTGCGGGGAAGGGGGAGCTCTCTCTTTTGCCCTCTGGGTCCCTGACGTGGGAGGCTTCTCGTTTGCCCCACGTTATCCGCTCTCTGGGGTGCTCAGATGTTGATGGTAGCCCTGTGGCTCTTCTGAGTCCTCTGTGCGGGAGTTTCCCACTGGCTGAGAGAGTCGGAAGAGCTACTGTTTCCCCACTGAGGGCTGCCCCTCCCCCCTCTCTGGGAGCCACGCGGACCGGGATCGCTGATCTGATGGGGAGGGAGAGGAGTTCTCCTTACCTCTCCCCACTTCCTCCAGGGGCCCAGCACGTTGTGCTCTCAGATGTGCGGCAGTGTGGATCTTTCCACTCTAGCTTTTCACTGTCTGGGATTCCGTTGTTGGTCTGTGACTGTTCCTTTTGTTGCATCTTTTCAGGGGAAGAGTTCACAGGAAAGCTCACTCCGCCATGATGCTGACGTCACTCCCTCGAGGTGTTGGTGATTTTAATTTCCTTCTTCCACTACTTAGTCTGTTCTTTACCGTCAGCCATCATTTTAGTTGTTTACGATTCTTTACTTGGTGGAAGTTTCTTGTGCCCCTGACTGCATTAGATTCAATAGTCTTCACTACTTAGCAAAGAAGTACCATGAAGTACCCCCTGGAATTCTGGGTTCCAGATCCACACTTCTTTGCAACCATTATGTAGTAGGATCAATCACTCCAACCAGTACAATAACCCACACCATCACCTGCTGGTTTCAGAGCCAGGAAGCCCAAAATATCCAGCAGTTAGTCTCAATGCTCAGATCAATCTAAATCCTTCCGTATATATGCCATTGAAATTTAAGGGTGAAACTTTTTCCTAATTAGTGCTCTAAATTTTGTGTAAGAGACTTAGCTATGCTATGAATTCACTCACCTCTTAATTCTGGAACCTACAGGTTTAGGAAGGTCTGGTTTACAGATAGCTATGTTCTGTAACTATGAAATAGAAAAGGTCACTTAAGGGTAGGCATAGAAGCCTTTTCATCATCCTTGGGCTGAGAGCTTAAAGTCCCAAACCAGTAATTTTCTCTATATAGGCTATTGCATCTAGACAAAAGCAACCAGGCCACCATCAATTCTTGTAGTGGCTTTCTCTGTATAAGTCTTTCCCCTGGCTCCTGTTGGCAGAACACCCCTAACCACTCCGGTTTGGTGCTGCATCTTTAGAATTGATTTTTGCTCAAATAAACTTAAAAATTTTAATATGCTCAGTTTATGTAATTTTAAAAGATAAAATTACCTTAAGTCCCAGATGGTTTGATGGGGATGATCAAGAATACAAGGACTTTTATAAGACCCTACTGTTTTTTGTTTGTTTGTTTTAGCAGCTAGTTAGCCTCCCTAAGTCTTGTCTTCAAAGGCAAGGCACTTCATTCAAGCTAACACGATAATTTAAGGAGTTATTTGCAACTCCATGCCATGGAAAGCCAGTATACATTTTCCACTTAGGACTTTCGAAAACAACCCGGAGAGATGACAATCCCCAGCTGCGTTGTTGATGGTCTAGTTCTTGAAAACATTTTTGGTGTTCTATTCTATTTCATTCGCACTTGTGTAAGGAAACCCAAAACCACTTTAGGTACTTCCAGCGAAAATACCTTTAATATTAGCGAATTGGCACTTATAAACCATTAGAAGTCTTGGGTGAGTAAAAGTCACTGGATCCCTCTGTGGGATTTTTTTAGTTGTGATCTAAATAATCAGAAATTTGCTCTTATCACACACGTCATAAAATGATTGAAAATTCCCACTGATTATTGAGGCTTCCCTGAAGACCCCTGGAGTTGAGGAAGAATAGCTTGTGGCCCCTATAGTGTGTGGTTATAGGGATCACATAGAAGAAAATATTGTAATCCCATTGAAATAAAAGGAAAAAAAAAAGAAAAAAACCTTAACATAGAACCACAGTTGTCAACCTTAGGGTTTGGATATAAACTGACATGGACAATATGATAGAAATTATTGTATTTTGATTTAGATTTTTATAAATATTTTCCAAATGATACAATGTAAAAGATATTTTAGTTAACTCTGGAATATTACAGTGAACCAGCAAACATTATCCCTGTTCTCCTACATCTTATAGTCTAGTGGGAAATGCAGATAAGTACACAGAGTATGACTGAATGTCTTAAGTGTATTTTTGGTGGAGAAATAAGAGAGTAATATTAGTTAGGAAATTTAATTTTAAATTTAAATTTTAAAACCCTCAAGTTGCTTTTAAAAAAATGGTGTTTGTTTTTGTTTTTCCTCATATAACTCCAGATTCTAAGGATTGACTGGTTTCAGGAAAGGCTGGATCCAGGGATTGACGTGATTTGCCAGGATTCTGTCTTTCACTTGCTCTCCATCTTTTCATCCTGTTTTCTATTATTGGCTTCTTTTTGTAAGATTTTCTTTATCCTTTTGGTAAAAACACCACAAAGGATTTTGATTGCCCATTCATGGACCTGGTGCCTTTTCTTGGAACCGTTATTGACTTCAGAGAGATAAGGGACTCTTTAAAGGTAGCCTGGCAAATATGCTTACCTTGGTGGAGGAGGAATCACTGTTATTAACAGATCCACTAGAATCAACCACTAGTTGAGTGAGGGGAGGCACAGTTCACAAATGGGAAAGAGGTGTTGTACCACAGAAGAGAATAGGAAAGGAAAACTGGGCAGACAAAATCAAGGGATGTCAATTGGAATCATCTCTCTTTTAAGGATGGCTTTCCAGTGAAGGAAAATGCTCAGCTGATTGAGATACAAAGGGACACATGGGGTTAACCTTTTAAATTTAAGGAGCAAGATGGATGGATAAAATAGTTCAGGCAGAGTGAATTCTATGAGTTAAGGCAGAAAGTTACAAGACGAAATTTTGTGAGGATCGTAGGCGTGCATTATGAAGGCAGGAGGAGCCAAGATAAAAATATGCTTCAAGTGAAAAATGATGGTGCACAAGATTATCAGTCTGGAGAAGCATAGATAGGTTTGAGAGAGATATATTGGGGAAAGATTTCTTCTCTAGGCAAGCTACTCACTAACCACAATCCTCTTCTTACCCTGATGTATGTGTTTTGATTATCTTTTACATTTACTATACTACATCATTCTTAGAAGAGTTATTTACGAGGCTACCATGACTCTTTTATCTAATATAGTAATTTCCATCAATTCTTCTCCCCTTACCATGTTTTATTTTCTTTATCATCCTTACAAAGAATTCAGTCATTTTATATTGCATGTTTATTTGGTTATCTGTTTGTATTTCCTGTAATTCCCTTGAAAATAAGATTTGACTACTTTATTCACTGCTAGATCTCAGCTAGAAAGTGGCTGCTAACCATTGTTTGGAATAACAATGTTTCAGATGGTGTAATCATAGACTGCACCTCAAAACACAGGTATGGAAGGCACTGAGGTATGATAACTGGTCATCACCAGTGACTGGTAACATGCAGCTTCACCACACTTGGCTCCACCTTGTCTGGTGCCTAGAATAGTTCTTTATGGTCAGCGGCAGTGGTTAAAGCAGGCTCTTTTGTCCTTACCTCCTGTCAAGAAAACATCATTCTAGTTCACTGTGAAACTGGTGACAAAAATCCGTGAAAGCCATTCATTGAAATCGCTTTTAGTCCCCAGCATCCTGTAGCTAGAACGTGAATATGGAGGGAACACCAGACTGGCTTGTGCTTAGGTCTCTCAGCACACAGAATCAATTCTTCCTTTAATAGTAGGCAGAGGCGGAGACAACCTCAGCAACTCTTCATCACAGCTCACAGACTGGCAATTTATCTGTAGTAGTGGCTGGCATCTTGAAAATTATATAATGAAGTCCTTTGCCAGTATTTCATATGGAAAATTGCTTTTGACAAGCTTTCTAAGTTCAGCACTTTTTCTAGAACAGCTCCCTCCGTCGTCAAGGAGTGCCTATATATCACTGTTAGCTTCCCCTCCGCTCATTTCTAGCTTTAAGGTCATTATTATGGACCTTTATTTTAATCCTTGGCAATGCGGTTTCAGAGACAATGCCCGTTTATGGTTAGACTGGAAGTATCAGAGGCAAAGTAAAGTAATATTAAAATAGGAGTTTTCAAAGTATTTTCAAGACTCCTTACTAAATAAAAGATTGATATTTTATCTTATATTCTTCAAGGAAACTGCCTCTTTTCTCTGTTGTATTAATAATTATTTATGATAAGAACTTGTTTTATAAGTTCTATGCCTTAACAATCATATGATTCTTGTTGTTGCATGTGAAAAATATTTTCTTATAGCAAAAAATTTATCATGAATATTGTGTCTTTTTAATACCTTGAAAATCATTTGTCCCTAAAATGGTGAATTCCAAAGCTCATTTTGAATAAGGGTGTTTCTCTAACACGCCATTATATAGTACAGCTTGTTAAAGTGGACAACATTAATAGTCTGGGGGAGATTTTTTACCCCCCAGACTTTCAAGAGTTTCTCAAGATCACGTGCTCCAATTTTTCAATTGTTTTTGTGATTTTTAAACTCCAATAGTATAGCCAAGTTTAATTTTATTCAAATAATAGTTCATTTTGTAAATGCCATACTGTCTTATCCTCAAATTAAAACATTATCTTATCAAATATTCCAACAAAATATATATGTAATTTCCTTTTATAATTATTGCAAATTAAGTCATCAAGGAAATATTCTGAAAAAGAAAAAACAGGTTTTAGACTTCAACTACTCAAATATAAAATCTAACACAGTAAAATATGTTAGGAATAAATTTCATTACTTGTAGCTTTGTAAATTTTGACATTAAAGACATGTTTGTCATAAGTTTTGCTGCAATAATTTCTAATTATACATATTTTAATAGAATTTATTCTTTAATACTGCTTTAATAATAATCAGTTGTAATGTTCTTAATGAATTGATAAATCTAAAAATTTTCATGGATAGAAAACGGGAATCTAATCTGACTCTTTTCTTCTACATTTGTGCATTAATACATTGAAATAACTTTAAGTATGCTCAAAAATAATGTCCTCCTTCATATGGATACCATGTCTTTTTGAAACGTTCTAGTAGCAACCTAATATGTAATAGGCCCTAATATTAAGCTTATACCGTAAATAACACCTTTAGATTGACTATTGTCATTAAAGAATATTGAATTAGTTAAAATAAAGAGCATCATATGGCAAAAATGTATTCAATAACCTGTGTGTTTGACCATGTTCTTCTCTAGAATGTATAAGGAATTTGAAACAAATATCACATTCATTTTTCATTTGCTTCAAATGTGTTTTTATTTTATCTTTGCTTCATGTCATAGAACTTGAGGGCCTCAATCATTCATTCTTCCACCAGTTTGCAAAATTATATCTTATGCACTGAGTCCTTCCCAAGAATTCCATGAGCAGAACAATAAGTTCTTCATTCTTAGTAATATGTCCTTGTTAGACGCCTTCTTTTCCATAAAGGTGACTAACAAGGACAAATTCCTAGAAATAAGGACCGTAACACTGCTTTAGCTGAATGTTTAAGACTGTTTGCACATAACTAGTAGTTGAGAACAGGTTCATTCCAGACACTTATTAGAAGGATAACTTTAAACTCATTGCTATTCAATGCTTACCAAAGGATTGCTTTGTAGAAGAAATAATTTAATAACATTTCCTGACAGATAAATATAGTATAATTAGGGTATTTTTTGTTTTGAAATATGCCTTTGGATTTAGCACCTCTTCTCAAGAAACATGTACTGGAACAAGATTTGGGTGCACCATATCAAATTATTGTTTATGAACCAGCCCCCACTGGTATTAATTGAGGAGGACTGTATAGAAGAAATATTTCTATTTACCATAAAGACATGTTGGTTTGCAGGTTACAGCACTCTCCTTATAAGAAATCACAGAAGACGTGTTTTCTCAGGTTACAGGTTCAAAAACAGCTGTGCTTTTGCCCAAAAAACTAACACTTGCCATTTTGGGTATCAAAAGTCATATGAGCTTTTTAGCAAATAGTGCTGGAATACTGCAACATCCACACACAAAAAAACAAATCTAGACAGACCTCCTTACACACTTCATAAAAATTAACTCAAAATGGATCATAGGCCTAAATGTAAAATGCAAAACTATAAAACAACTAGGAGAAAATCTAGGAGACTATGATTATGGCAATGAATTTTTAGATATAGCATCAAAGGCACAATCCATGAAAGAAAGAATTGATAAGCTGGACTCTACCAAAATTATGAAGTTCTGCTCTGTGAAAACACAATGTCAAGAGAATGAGAAGACAAGTCATGGACTGGCAGAAAACATTTGCAAAGAAATACCTGATCAAGGACTGTCATCCCAAATATACAAAGAACTCTAAAATGCAACCATAGGAATACAAAAATCTAGTTAAAAAATGGACATAAGACCTGAAAGTTGTCTCACCAAAGAAAATATACAGATGGCAAATAAACATATAAAGAAATGTAAAGCATCATATGTCTTTAGAGAAATGTAAATTAAAACAACAATGAGTTACCACTATACACCTATTAGAATGGGCAAAATCCAGAACACTGACAGCACCAACGCTTGGCGAGGATGTGGGGCAACAGGTATTCTTATTCATTGCTAGTGGGAATGCATATGGTACAGCCATTTTGGAAGACAGTTTGGAAGTTTCTTACAAAACTAAATGTATTCTGAGCTTATGATCCAGCAATTGCTCTCCTTGGTATTTACTCAAAGGTGTTGGAACTGTTTTCCACACAGAAACCAGCACATGGGTGTTTATAACAGTTTTATTCATAACTGCCAAAACTTGGAAGCAACCAAGATGTCCTTCAGTAGGAGAATGGATAAACTGTGGTATATCCAGACAATGGAAAATTATTTAATGCAAAAATGAAATGAGCTATCTAGTCATGGCATGAAGGAAATTTATATGCATATTACTAAGTGAAAAAGGCTAATCTGAAAAGGCTACATACTTTACAATTCCAACTATATGACATTTTGGAATAGACAAAATTATACAGGCAATAAAAAAGTCAGTGCTTGGCAGGGGTTAGGAGGAAGGGAGGAATGAATAGACACAGCACAGAGAACTTTTGGGCAGTGAAACTATTCTGAATGATACTATAATGGTGGATACATGTCTTTATCCATTTGCCAAAACCCATAGAATACACAACACCAAGAGTGAACTCTAACGTAAACTGTGGACTTGGAGTGATTACGATGTGTCAATTAGATTTATCCTTGGTAAAACTGTACCATTCTGGCGAGTGATATTGATAATGTGGGAGGCTATGGATGTACGGGGACAAGGGTATATGGGAAACTCTCTTCACCTTTGCTCAAATTTGCTGAGAATCTAAAACCACTCTAAAAATGAAGTCTATTAAAAATCATATGACTAGTACTGTCTGTTCATACTAAGCCAATAGTACCTTAGCATCAAATATACGCTCTGTTTCTAACTAATAATTGGATGGCTTGGTATGACTATGTATGCAATTATTGTATGCTGCCTATTGTTTTCCTTTATCCTCATATAAAAATTTCATTTTTAAAATATATTTTTTGTATGTTTAAATCCATCTGTAACCACCTAATCCATTTTGAACAAGTGTGCTATAAATAAGAGACAAAATATGACAATTATTGGGCTTATTTAGGAAGTTCCTTTGACATATATACAAATATTTATATTTATAATTATACAGTGTGGACTCTAATCTATATTAATTTACATAGATTGCTTACAGGTAATATTAAGATTATTATTGTATTCTTTTGTTTGTGTGTGTGAGGAAGACCAGCCCTGAGCTATCATCTAATGCCAATCCTCCTCTTTTTTTTTTTTTTGCTGAGGAAGACTGGCCCTGGGCTAACATCCATGCCCATCTTCCTCTACTTTATATGGGACGCCGCCACAGCATGGCTTAACAAGCAGTGCACTGGTGCACGCCCAGGATCCGAACCAGTGAACCCCAGGCCGCTGCAGCGGAGAACGCACACTAAACTGCTTGTGCCACCGGGCAGGACCCTATTATTGTATTCTATATTATAAATATGTGTTTCTGCATAGTGGAGTTTTTTGAAGAAGGAATTAAGGGATAATGCAAATACAAATAAAGGATTCTTAATAAAAGTATGTAAAAATGAAGTAGAACTTTCCTCACTCTAAAAATCATGAATTAGAATTTTAAGACAAATAAATCATAAGATATAGGCATGTATAAATGTTTAATAATGTTGATACCACACAATAATCAAAATTTCAAGTTTCGCTAGATTACATACATGGTAGCTTGCAAATTTTTAGTTAAAATTTAAATAAATTGTCTTACTTAATATCAATGACAAATTCAGTGCTATTTAAATGGGTTCACGGGGTTTGGAAACATTAACCTTTAAATAAAGACTTTCTACACTGTTTACGGTGTTTTTAGATGTGAGGTCAAGATTTTGATTTAAAGTCCATTCAATTTATGAAACTGTTTCTAGAAACTTAAAGGTACAATCTATTTGTATCTGTTCTACTACTAAAAATCTAGATTCTCTCTCTCTTTTCGCATATGTGTGTGTATGTAACTTGACTCTTTTCACCACTATGGATTGTATGAAAATAATTTAACCATAGCAGTTAATAGTCAGAAGTATATGGCCTGCATTTGGGAGCTGTGTGGTCTGACACCTGCATCGCATGGAGTGGGGTATAACAGTACCTATCTTAGAGGATTAAACAAGTAAATATCAATATGAGCTTCAGCCAGTGTCTAGAATTTCAAATTCTAATAAAGTATGTGTTATTACTTTTGAAATTGTTACCTCTCTGGCTTTAATTCACAGCTCCATTCACTTCATTCCTGCCCTTCAAATCTCTATAAGTTTCTATTGGAGAAAAAAAAATTTTCTTTAATTCATATTAAAGAAATACATTTGATTGCTGAGAAAGGGATGAGTTTTTTCAAAAGCAGAGAATTAGAGAATCTTATAAGGTCATTTAAGAAAACACTAAATTGTAAGGAAGTAAAAATTGTTGATATGAAAGACATATTTTGAAAATCATGCCACTTTGTGGTATTGCAGTAGTGTCCACTATCAAAAATAGAAAGTGAAGGAGGCCACAATGGCAGTAACCTTTAGTTGAAGCCAGCTCACCAAATACAAAATTGTGGTTTCTTCCTACGTCTTTCACTCTCTGTCGCAGGGTCGCTGTCAGGTGGATGAGTTCTTTTCTCATTTAAGTGACAGCTTTGATCTTCCTGCTATATCTCTCCAGGGTGCCTGATTCTGCTGCCTCTTCAAATTTCATGATTACAAAAACTTAGCATTATGTTGGCTCTATGTTTTGTCAATGACTCAGGTCAGTGTTCATCTGGTTTCCACTAAAGATGACCAGGTATCTGTAATTTTTTTTTTTTTTTAATTATTTTATGGAGGTCATATTGGTTTATAACATTGTGCAATTTCTGGCTCTTATCCGTCACCATACTATGTTCCCCTTTACCCCTTTTGCCCACCCGTCCACACCTTTCCTTTCTGGTAACCACTAATCATACCTGTGTTCTCCTTACCCACGTATTTGTTTATCTTCTACATATGAGTGAAATCATAAGGTGTTTGTCTTTTGCTGTCTGGCTTATTTCACTTAACATCATACCCTCAAGGTCCACCCATGTTGCTGCAAATGGGATGATTTTGTCTTTTTTTATGGCTGAGTAGTATTCTATTATATACTGTGTTAATTATATTATATATTGTATATATATAATAATTATATATATATGTGTTGTATATATGCCACATCTTCTTTATCCATCATCAGTTGATGGGCACTTGGGTTGCTTCCACGTCTTGACTATTGTGAATAATGCTGCAGTGAACACAGGGCTGCATAGATCCCTTCTTATTGTTGATGTCATGTCCTTTGGATAAATACCCAATGTGGGATAGGTGGATCATGTGGTATTGGTCTCTGTTATTAAACACTTTAAGCCCAACTTAATTATGGCCTCACCACCACAACTCTTCTCTTCATCTTTCCTCTTCATGGGGTGCCTCTTTACATTTTTTCCACCTTTCAACTATTTACTTGCCATTTAAGAAAAAATTCATCCCTCACTTCCATGAAACGTGGTTTGTTTTCCTTATTTTCACCTTACTCCAGATCTGTTCTTTCCTTTATTCTTCTGTGATTACTAACAATGTATTCATTTATTTATGAATTTATCAAAAAATATTGAACCCCAATTTCATGCAGGCACTCTCCTACTGCACAATGTCTTTAGATTTCTTTTAGCATTTGCAACTTTGTGTCCCCCCTGCCTGCTCCCACCAACTTTCAAAGACCTAACAGTATTTCTGATATTTAAAAGTTATTAAATAAGCATTTATATTTGTTGTGAACAAATAGATGAGAGAATGTTGAGCTGCATCAAAGAAATAAGGCTAACGGGATTTAGTAATTCAGAAATTTGTTTCAAAAAAATAAGAGTGACATACACTGAATTTTTTCAACATTTATCCTACCAAGTTACATTAAAAGGCTATGCAAGTAGAAAATATTAGTTTGCTATATTTCAGCAGAGAGAGGAAACATTTTTAAAAAGACTCAAAAGGACATGCTAGAGATAAAAAATATATATATCAGAGAAAGTATTTTCTTCCATGGGTTTATTAGCAGACTGGACACAGCAGAGAAAGAATCACTGAATTGAAGAGAAGTGAAATTATCTAAAGTGAAATACATACATTTTTAGAAAGTTAAAAAAATGGCATAGAATATCAAGGGCTATGAAAAAATATTAAACTTTCTAATATCCATGCAGAGTCCCATAAGCAGAACGGATAAAGTGAACAGGGCAAAAGAAGTATTTGAAAAGGTATAGCAAAGAATTTTCTAAAATTAATTAGAGCCAAGTAAACACAAACAAAAACAGATCAACAAAAATCAGAGAATCCCAAGCATGATAAATATAAGGAAAAGCACATTAGGAAAGTCACAATCCACTTTCTGAAAAGCAAAGATAAAGACATTCTTAAGGCAACCAGGAAAAGAAAGGAAGGGAAGAAGGGAGGGAGGGAAGAAGGAAGGAAGGAAAGAGAGAGAGAGAAAGAAAAAAAGAAAGGGAGAGAGAGAGAGAGAAAGCAAGAAAGAGAAAGAAAGAAAGAAAAAGAAAATAACATACAGAGAAGCAAAAATAAGAATAACAGAACTCTGCCAGAAACTGTGGAAGGTAGAAAACAAATGAGTGACATCTGGGAAAATCAACCCAGAAAACAAAATCCAGTGAAATAATTTTTTAAAAAATCAGAGTAAAATAAAGGTGTTTCAGACAAAATTAAGCCGAACAAATTCATCACCATCAGTCTACACCAAGAGAAATATTAAAGGAACTTCTTTAAACTAAAGTAACATTAAACCAGATATAAATGCAGATATACACAAAGAAATGAAGAGCACTGGCAATAAGAATGAGGCAAATAGAAGATAGATTTTGTAATTTTTAGTCTCTTTAAATTATAATTATCTAAACAATAGTTATAGTGTATTGGGGGGGCAAAATAGAAGAAAAATGTATGGTAGCAATAAAGTGACTCAAAAGTGTCACGAAATCAAAAAGCAGTAACTTTGTTGTTGCCTCAGGCCAATGAGATATTCATCATCATAGAGTGTATTTATGAAAAAATTGATGGACTTGTTCAAATTTTGCAATAATCCTAAAATTGCTGCATCCAATAACAATGCTAAAACTGCAAGGAATTGAATTCTGCTACAAGTATATGTGCTTGCATAAGGACTCTGAGTTCCAAACGAAAATGTTGCCCAGCTGACATGTTCATTTTAGACTTATGAGAACCTGAGCAGAGAACCCAGCAATGCACTGCCTGAACTTCTGATCTACAGAACTGTGAAATATTAAATGGGAGTGTTATAAATCAGAAAGTATGCGGCAATAGTTTATGCAGCAGTAGAAAACTACTACATGTGTATAGAGGAACAGTAAAAGAGGGAGAAGGAGAAGGAGGAAGGGGAGGAGAGAGAGAGAGAGAGACAGATTAAATAGTATAAACAGAACAGCTCTGTCTGCTTCTACTAAGGGAGATTCTACCTTAGAGTGAACATATGATGGAAGATATGATTCCACTTCTTTCTGATGTTCTAGTTTCTCCACAACCTGCACAGAATGAGCTTCACGCATTACTGATTTTTTGTTCAAGAAAAGCCATTTTCCATTAACTGTGGTTGTAAACACAAGCCAGCAGTATCATCTGATATTCAAACTGAGATAAATTTATCTGTTTCAACACTGAAGGAAAAGAGGATAGAATTGATTTATTAAGAAAAGGACATTATGGATTAATGTGAGGCATAAGTATGGACATGTATTTGTCACTGGCTCAGGCCTGAGTAGCTCAAAAGGAAGTCTAAATAGTGATTAATGTTCCTTAAAGTCCAAATCCTACCACAACAGTGACGCCTACACAGATGGAGTGAAGAGTGACTAGAAGTTCCTCTTAACCTTATTTTAATGTTAAGATCTCCACCCAAGGAGATCTTAAGGAGGAGATTAAGTCTCATTAGCATAACATGCCATGTATGTAAAAGTATGTTTTCAGACTGTGCTTGTGCCAGCATATACCCACCTCTACATGTAAAGACAAAACCTCCCTTTTGAATATTCATTCCCTACTGAAAATAAAAGGCACCTCCTTTCCCTGGATCAGGGAGCCACAGCTTTGGAAGTGATTCTCCATGGTCTCCTTATTTGCTGCAGATAAAATTTACTTTCTGTGACAACTGCTTCTGGTGAAGGCTTTGATTTCAACTCACCAAGAGGCAAACTCGCATTGGTTCAGTAACATATTCAATATTGATGATTTAATAAATTCTCAAGATAATTTTTACTTAAACATAATCATTATTTTATAAACTGACCGGATAATCTATATCTTGAATTAGATCTAATTTCACTATGGTCCCAAGTCTTTTTACTGTTATGAATTCAATCAAGAAAAGTACCTGTAGTTAGTTAAAGTTATTTATTTTCACAGAATTTATTAAGTAGGAAAAATGTATTATCATTTTTTTGTGTAGAAACACTCATCAAATAAGATTCTGGAAAGCACTGTTTTTGCAAATGAATTTATTAATCTATCTAATCAAAATATTGCCTTATAATTTGGTTAATTTTTACTTAATCACATAAAATGTGTCAAGCAACTTTTTCTAGCACCCCACTCTTGGTCTAGTTCTGTTTTATGTGTATATATATCATGCGAACTTGCCCTGTCTTAGAACCTCTTACAATGTATCGAAATTACCTATTTTCTTGACTCTCTTGCTCATCGAGCTACAAGGTCCTTGAGGAAAGGGGTCTGGCTTTGGTCACTTCTGAATGTTTGATGCAAAGATACACTCAATACTTGTTGAATACATATTGTTTTTAAGTTCAAAAATAAATTTTATCATGACATTTTAAATTTTAATTGCATTCCTTAATTCAGATATTTTTAGTGCAGGAAACATGGGTGGTAATGAGGATGCAAAAAAGGATATTACATTAGCTCTGCATTCAAGGTGTTCACACTCAAGTGCCATGAAGCTCCAAATCAAATTTGGAGCTCAGTTGCAATAACTAGCTTATTCTAGGCGACATATAACATCCACTACAATGTACTCACTTCAAGTCATCTATTTCATGTGATTCCCTCATTCTGTGATATGGTGTTCAAAAACAAAATTCAACTGAGTACCCTTGAAGACCTAATTGGCTTTATTAAATGAGTCAAATCAGGCAGCAACACATCTAACATGTGGAAGGGCACATGGAGGACTTGTACAAAATGCAAGGTTTTTATAGGAAGGAGGGTTGGGCAAGGGAGCTATTAGCAAAAGAATAAAAAGGATTATTTTTAGGCCAGGCCACCTCCTCTGCAGGAAGGAAATGGCAGAGGTCTTTATCATGCAGATTCCTCTTCTTCTGGGGGATGGAGAGGGCCCACAGGACAGATTACCTTACTGGTGCTTGACCAGAAAATTCCAAACTGGTCGATTAAGATTACATTTCTAGGAGAAGATGAAACTGCAATTAGATCAGGTATTAAACCTAGGTTTGACATCATGGGCTTTAGCATGTGTGACATCATTTTGGGTCTGTGGTTTTCTTTTTAACAGTAGTAACCTAGTAAACAGTTTCAAATCCATTCGACACCTGGCATGATATAAGAGGAAGAAATAGATTTAGTAACATGAAGGATACTGTGGCAAAATGACGTGCTTCCCTTGATTTATAAACCAGTTAATCTTGAATGAGCATTTTGGTAACATTTCATCCTGTTTGTCACTCCATTTTACAAATATAAGAAGTTTGCTTGGACTGATTTTGTTGATCCCTGCTGGGTTTAAAACTTCAATTAAGTGACTACCATTCTACTTCCTATGCGAACTAGCTTAACTTCAATTTTTCTTCATAATCTGCATCTCTGAGAGTCGGAAAATATTGGTTGGAATAAATTTGTATCCAGTAGGAGCGATTACATATTTTCTCATGTGATTGACGCTGCGTGCACCTCTGTTGGTGAGCAGTAACCTGTGGCTTGTAATTCTTTTAATTTCATTTATATTCAGCTGGGATAGCAGCCAGATTTCTCTTGGCTCCCGCACACGCATTGATGGGTAGACAGTAGAAAAGGTTTATTTTTTCCTTCTGCAGTTGTAGGCTTGCCGGCTATAACACCTTCTTTTTGTAATATTTTCTGTCACTATCTATTATTCACCAGGTATAAATTTTCTGCATTTATCATGTTTACCCAGCAAACTTTCATATTCCATTACTTTCAAATGTAAGTTCATTTGAATTTTTTTTTAAATAGGCTAGATTTTGAACTACAAATTAAAACTTCTTAAGATAAGTTGCAGAGAGGCCATATTTTGGAAATATTGTGTTTACTATGTTTTTCAAAAATTTACATACTATTAATATGCTCCACTTATCTTGGCATCTGTTACCCAAATTCTTAAATACAAATGAGCACATTTTAACTTTTACTGGCTGTTCACCTCAGCAAAAAGAGTGAAAACTGGCCTTGTGATCTCAACTTTACGGAGTGACATGCCATTTTCATTTTTAATTTGGGTTATGGCAAGGCTATAATTTGTATAAAGTTTTTGATGTATGTGTCTTTTGTAAGAGGGTGATAAATTTGAGGAGCATACTTATTCTCAAAAAATATAAGAGGAATCAAGATTAAAAAGACAGAACAGTTACCAAAGCCTGTGGATTTCAAAAATTAAAAATATTCTCTTGTAGGGCCAGCCTGGTGGTATAGTAGTTAAGTTTGGCACACTCCGTTTCAGTGGCCCAGAGTTCATGGGCTTGGATCCTGGGCGTGGACCTACACGCTGCTCTTCAAGCCATGCTGTGGGGGTGTCCCACATACAAAATAGAGGAAGATGTTAGCTCAGGGACAATCTTCCTCACCCCCCAAAAAATAATAATATTCTCTTACATAAATTACCTAATCCTGATATTGTAGCTAGGTAACAGTATGAAAGGGTACAGTATTTCCTCTTGTTCTTCCCTTCAAGTTGACTCTTGTCTACATAATCTGCCAATATGGTCACGACAAAATTGTGGTTTTAATTCCCTTTATCTTAACTACTAATGATGTAAATATTTTCTTATTTTCTGGATAATTGTGTTTCCTTTTCTATGAAAAGTCTTTTTATCTATTTTATCTATTCTAATTGCTTTTATTTGTTATGCTTTTAATTTATAGGAGTTCTTTATATCTGCTAGATAATTGCTTGGTTAGATATTTTGCAAATATCTTCTCCTGTTCTGCAGATCGTATTTTGATTACCACCAAAAAAGGGGGTTCTTCTACTTGCCAAAAGACAAGCCAACAGTCGAGAGGCAAGGTGGTAGGAGAGAAAGGGTTTTTATTATAGCTTGCTAGCAAGGTGGAAGATGGGTGGAGTAAAGAACCATCTTACAGAACAAAGACTATAGGCCAGTTATATAGAGGCTGGTTTCTGTGTGGGTCAGACATATGGTTTTAGTTCCTGATAATATTTTGTTTCACTGGATATGCATCAGAGACCAGAGCAATGCCCTATATCCTGATTTAGTTTAAAGATAATAAGAATAAAATCTTTACTATGTATAGTAAAGGTTACCGTTTACATGAGTGGTGCCAACATTTTCATTCCTGTTTTCCTGTCTTCTGATGAACAGAAGTTCTTATTTTTTCTGCCATGTATTTGATGGGTCTTTTAAAAGAAATTCTTCTTTACCATGAGATCATAAAGGCATTCTCACACATTTTCTTCTCAAAGTTTTAGAATTTTCCCTTTTATATTCAAAGCTTTCATTCATCAATAATTCATTGTTTTTGTGTATGGCAACATAAAAAGAAGGATTCATTTTCATTTTCCCCCAATCAATTTTCTTACTATTCAATAGTCTATACAATTTCCAGTTATCTTCAGTGCTATCCTTGCCATATCTGAATCTGTATCTGGCTCACTATTCTGTTACTTGGGTGTAATATCCTAGACTTAGGTAAATATCCAACTGTCTTATTTTACATTCCTTTATAAAATATCTTGATAGCAGAAAGAATTATTATTTGAATAGTTTATACTTCTTTATTTTTGTCTTGCCTATAATGGATTCTTTGTATTTGACGTATATTGTAGAGTAAACTTTTTGGTTTTTTTTCCATAAAAAATACTTTGGGGATTTTGATTCCAATTTTCTTGTATCAATAGACTCACTGAAGAGAATGGGCATCATAACGATACTCAGTCTTCATATACATGAATACACAAACCTATTGATTTATTTGGATATTCTTTATTGTTTCAACTGAGATTTATAATTTTCTTCATAGATCTTGTGCGTATCTAGTCTTAGACATTCCTATATAGGTAATTTATTTTCTTTTGGATTATAGTTTTACTTGCTATTTCATATAGATACAATATTTCTTATATCTGGGTATACTGCTTAACATTTTTTTAATTGATTGTTTTGTATTTTCAACATAGGCAATAACATTCTTTGCATATCACGATGAATTCATTCTTTCTTTCAAATCCATATATTTTTAAATTTTCATAACCCTTTAATTTCAAATTCTAAGTTATTTTATGTTTAGATGTAAAACTTACCCCCTTACAAAAAGCATATAACTGTTTATTTTTTAATTGAGTTTAATAGTAATTTATTCCTTTTGCACATTTGACTTCACATATATTAGGATCCATTCCTACAATCTTTGTATCTCCTCATTTGATGTTTTAGTCTCTATTCATCTGATTTTCAGCATTTCTTTTATTGGTTAGCATGTATGTGAGTGTGTTTGGATGTGTGTATGTGAATGTGTGTTTTGTTGTGTCTTGTCATATTTTGGATTAATTTCATTTATATGTTACTCTAATTCTATTTTGTACTACTATTTTGGATATTACATACTCTATTTTTCATCTTACAGTGGCTACCTTATAAAATATAACATGTTAAATTATCTTTCAAATTATATAACAAACTCAACATTCATTAATTTGAATATGCCCCCCTGACTTATTTTTTCCACTTTAGTTCTACAATTATTTACAAATCGAAGCATTAGGTATAAATACTATTGTTTTGTATACACAAAAACAGTTTTGATTTACCAATATGATTACATTTTTTTCAACATTAATTCTTGTATCTGAGACCTTTACTACAGTAAAGGTTTACTACAGTAAACCCTACAGGGTTATTTTTTTTCTATATGAAGTTCATTCTTAAGAAGTTTCTTTAGTGAAAGTCTACTGTTAATAAATTTCTCAGCTCTTATTTGTGTGAAAATGTGGTTAATTTGATCTAATTTTTGACAGATAATTTCACCTTGTATAGATTTCTAGAATGATATATATTCAAATATTTTGAAGCTATTGTTCCATTGTCTTTACTTTTTTTTTTTTTTGCTATTGAGAAATTATACAAGGAAAAATTATTTGTCTGCCTGCTACCATTCTTACCAACTTCTTTTACCTGTAGACCTAAGATATCATCATACCTCACTTGGTTTTCAGTGATAAAATTCTAACTGGTCCTACTTTAACTGTCCCTGCACATCCCCATCCCCATTCATACATTATCTGTTATTACCTAGCAGCTAGATTGATTCCTTTAAAGCATAAGTCTCTCCCCTGCTTGGAACCCTCCAGAGAGCTCTCTTTGTTATGCTGAGTTAAAACCAAAATCATTACAAAGGTCTGGCCCCACATGGCCTAGCTCCATTAACTCTCTGATCCTATCTCTTCTTTTTCTCTCTTTTGCTGACTTTGCTCCAGGAACTCTGGCCTCTTTGCTGTTCCTTAACCAAGCAGGAACACTCCAACCTTAGTGTATTTTTACTTCTTCATGGAACAAGTTTTTTTCCAGACATTCAGTGCTTAACTCCTTCATTGCCTTGAGTTTTCCTCAAATGTTAACCTCATGTAGAGTACTGCCCTGAAAAACTCATTTGATATTTCAAACCTCACTCTTAGCATTCCCAGTGTACCTACCCCTGCCATGGTGTTATAAGACTTACAGCCTTTAACAATATAATGGATATATTTATTATTCATATGATTTATTTTATTTCTCTCTATAGAATTTAAGCTCCATGAGGGCAAGTTTAATCTATTTTGTAATGTTGCTATGTGTCTGGAGCAATGCCTGGCATATAATGTGGGGGATCAGAATTGGCCACCTCAAAATATGTGTTTTTGCCTTGATTGTTTTCCAGAACAAAAGACTCTGAAAGAAACTTTGACCTCCCCCTGACTAACTGCCTAAAAGAAATTTAAGATAGAAGACCTGTCCCCAGGACAGGCCATCACCATAGATAACTCTGGGTATCAGTAGACTGGGAGAGTCCTTGCTAAGCCTATTCTTATCAAAGTTCTGTTTACCAAGCATTTGCTTTTCCAATTCCATGTGAATTGCCTTCCTCCCCTTTGAAGTCCCAAAACACTACTCCCAATACCCTCCTCTGTCTTTAGCTGAAGATGGTATTTAAGATGAAGACCTCTGCCATTTTGGCGAGTTGCTCAGTTTTCCTGGGTGTCTCCCATGTATGCATGTTATAAGGCTTTGTTTGATTTTTTCCTGTTATTCTGTCTCATTTCAATTTAACTCATAGCCCAGCCAGAAGGACCTAGAGTGGGTAGAGGATTTGTCTTCCTGTCCTACAATAGTATGCGGTCATTAATTTGTTAAGTAAATTAATGGATGCTGGGCTACAATTTTTATCTGTTTTTTTCCACAATTAATACCACTCAAGGTGTTTTTGCCATGACATTGAATTTTGAATGACAGTCGAATAACCTACATCAACAAATTCTTCCCATAAAGACTTATAATATCTCATCCATCCCTCCCATCCAACACCATCAAGATACATTCTCACACATGCAACCCAGTTCTTTATGGTAAATATTAGCCCAGTCCTACAATTCGTTTAGTGTGTAAGGTGTGTCTTTCTGGAACAACAATTGCACTTCTCTGCTGGTTGTTCAGTTAAAACTGCCCTGGTTATAGGCCTATAGAAGGCAGTGTTGGTGGAGGAGTGGAAAAGAAAGCATCTTGAAATATCTTGGCTTTATGTTTTTCCTTGCAAAAGTGTCTGTTTTCTTCTACAAAGGTAGAGGGGACCATTTATGCCAGTTAGAAGCATTCAGGGGAATTTGGGGATTCCTAATGTTTTTGATCATTGTCATCCCATGTTTCAGCAACCTACAGGTCCCATATGAAAGCTTTGACTTAGACATAAGAGGTTATTGTGTCTGAAAATTTCATCTCATTTGTGGTTCTGTCACCCTCATTATCAGTTTCTAAACTTGATTATTGAGAAAGTCAGCCCCACAGCTTCAGGAGACAAGCTTCTCCTTTAATACTGTCATTGAGGCTCTCTAGCATTCAGAACACTCCAGAAGTGGACAACTAAATGTCATCAGCTTGTCTTTTTTGTTTTTACAAAGTTTTAATATTGTCAGAAGATACAATCCCAGAAAAGGAGGATTGAGAAGGAAGGGGACTGGAGGCAGAGAAAGAGAGAGAATAAAAACAAGAACGTGCTGTACTAAACTTGCCACAGCTTCTTAACAAGTGCAACTGATTACTCCATTTCCAGAGACATCTTTGGATAGGCATACAACAGCTTTCTTTGTATTAGGACAGGCCCATAGGAAAGGAGAAGAATTAATCCAATGGCTCCTTCTCATCTATTGTCTTTGTGGTGGACACACCTTATGGTGGCTCCAGTGAGTCATCTCCTTATATAAATCTCTTGTAATGTAAGTGGAACCTGTTACTTGCTTCTAACTAAAGATGATGTAATGCTGCTTCCTAGACTGAGTGACATTATATAGCAAAGGGGATGGAGTGTCAATCCTGTGATTACGTTTCACTATATAAGACTCAATCTTAGTAGATGACAGAAAGATATTATATTGATGGCCTTAAGAAGAAAACACCATATTGTGAACTGCTTATGAAAGGGGATACATGGCAGGGAAATGAGGATAGCCCCTAGAACCTGAGGGTGTCCTCCAGCCAACAGCCAGTAAGAAGAGAGGATCCTCAGTCATACAACTGCAATGGAATGAATTCTGCCCACATTCTGAATGAGCTTGGAAGCCGATTCTTTCCCAGCCAAGCCTCTAGATGACAATGCAGACCAGCTGACATGTTGAATGCAAACTTGTGAGAATTGGAACATAGGACTCACCTAAACTGTGCCCAGACTCCTGACCCATTAAAACTGAAAAATAAATTTGTCTTGCTTTAGGCTACTAAGTTTGTGGTAATTTTTTACTTAGCAATAAAAGAACTAATATAAATCCAAGTGAAAAAATCCTCTCTTATGGTCCTTAACATCTCTGTATTTCTAGGTTTTGTCATCTGGCCTCTCCAAGAAGTCATTAGAAATCTAGAGCATTAGCTTCCCATCCATGGTGTCCAGTCTGGTAAGCGCAAGGGTCCAGAAGTCTCTGTATGTCATTGCTATGTGCAGGGCTCCATGATCTGTAGCTGTTGTATATGCAGAGGTAGCCCAAGTTTGTATTTATGGCTTTACAGTAGACTATAATGTTTATTCTCAGTCACTCAGTTTCTAAATGTTTAAATTATTATAGAAAAGATAATGACAAAGACAAATAATTCATTTATTCATTAATCAACTTAGTCATTTAATGGGGCCTTGCTCAATGCTGTATGCAGTGATAAAATGGTGACAAAGAACATAGTACCTGCCTTTATGGAGGTTAAAGGCTGGTGAGTGAAGTGGAGAGAAATCAAATTATCCAACAAAAGAACTGTAATTATAACTTTTCTAGTTGTTAGAAGAGGGAGATAACTGTGCTCTCAGTATAAAAAGATTTGATATGTAATAATAATTAATAACTATGATTTAGTTTTAACTATGTTCCCAACACTATTCAAAGCATTTTATATGCATTAACTCTTTTTAACCTCACAGCAACCATATTATGAGGAAAATGGAAACACAGAAATGTTAGTGTATTTACCCAAGGCCACATAGCTAATAAGTGGCTGAGTTGGGAACAAATCCCAGACATTTGGGGCCAGAGCCTGAATTCTTAACAATTACCCAATACTGCATCAAATGTGGTTGATGTCATCATTGAAAGTTTATCTATAAAATAATACATTGGAAAGATGAAGAGAAAGTATCTAGTAAGAGAATGGGGTAATATATTTTAGGCAGTGTAAAATTACGTGCAAAGGCCATGGGCTGGAAGAGAATAAGAACTTAAAGGAAACAACAGCTGGTTTTTGGATATCAATAGAGTGTGATGCAAGATAAAGCTGGACGGATTTAAGCTCCATTAGAACATCTCTTGAATAATGCCAACTCTTAAAAGTCTGTTCCTGTAGTCACTCTCTCCAATCCTATGTTTTACTGTTGACTGTTTACATCTTGTCTTTAACCACAGCCTCCCAGTAATTATTACCATTATTGATTTTTGTCAACGTTATTTGCCCCTCCCCTTTTTTCTCACCATCACTAATTGCATTCCACTCCTGAATTTTTTTGTGAAGAATAGCTTTAAATGTTTCCTTCAGATGCTAACTATAGTTATTAATTACTGTAGGACTTTATTTTTCCCTCCTTCTAGAATGATACTTTAGCACTGTATACAATTCTAGATTGAGTCTCAAAACCTTTGCTCCTGTCCCTGTGTGAGCAGTAAAGCCCCAGCCACTAACTCTTGAATCCAATAACTCTTCAGGGTAGCTGCAGAAGCATTAGCTCATGAGTCAAAGTGATGGTTTTCAGCTCTTTATTTTCTTCTGAACTATGGGAATTTCCTTTTCTTTTGTAACTCCAAGCATACACTTTAGCAGACACTTGGGTAATATTTTATCTAGCATTACATATTTTGTGAGCATTACATCATGTGTAGTCTTTCACATTGCAGACATTGCAAGTCTCAGTGATATGATTTCTGTGAGGCTAAATCATGCCTAAATAGTTAGAACAAGGTCACTGAGATTATACCTTCATACAAAAACACATTGGAAGATATAACATATTAATATCTTCATAAATCTTTTATGAATTGTCTCTCTTCAGATATTCAAATTCGAAATTATTATGACAATTTCAGAATGATTATAATTGCACCCCAAATCCTGCCCAACAATCCTCCACTCACCCCTAACTTTAACAAGAACACAATTGATAAAGTTAATTCATATATCAGGACCCACAAAATGGAGGCCGAGCCATTGGGCCTGCCCATGTCACAAATCTAAACCTAAGTGAGCCTGCATTTATGGGAAACACCTCACTGTCAAGGAAACCTAACATCCACCAATCACAATCCTCCAACTCAGCTTTAGCTGGCTTACCTCACCCTAGAAAATAGGACCTACCAGCCTCATCAGGTAATCCTGGACCCCCTAGCCAATCATGCCCTGCTACCTTTGCCTCTTCTAACACTCTTGCCCAAAATCCCTTGTAAAGAGCGCTCCACTTCCTGTGAGGCACTACACTCCCCCCATCCATAGATTTTCCCTTAAATAAAGGACATCAAACTTGTTACTAAATTTTATTATTTTTGTCACTTGACGTATTCTATTTGCTTTAAGAATTTAGGGAAAAGACCACAGGTTAAAATATATTTTTGAATTCTTGATATTATCAGATATCTTAATGTTTACCAAGTTAGTGGTTGAGATTTTATTGTAGCCTTGGTTTGCGTTTCCTTAACTATGTCTCTTCGTGAGGATATTACTCATAATTTAGTAAAATGAATGTTCATGAGTTTTGCCAGTTAGTTTACTGGTTTGTTGATATTTTCATCAATCTGTAGAATTTCTCACATATTTTATATATTAATCAATTTGTACTGGGTGTTTTACAAAATATATATTTTTTATGTTGACCAAGCTCACATATCTGTTGTATGAAAGCAGAAAGTCAATTGTTCTGTGGATAGAGTGCAATCGGTTTTTAACCCTCCTGTTGGCTATTATTCTTTGTTTTCCAATTTTAATCAAATAATGTTTTCTGTCTTAATATGAGTGGAATTTCTTTCATATATAATCTGCTAGCTGTTATTAAATGGTGAGCAGAATCAAAGCATCCTTTAGCACCCCCTTTAGAATGTTTTCAGAGTTTATGAGCGGAATTTCTCTACAGATGTTGTCACATACAATTATCTCTCTTTCTCCTTTTTCTTTTTAAGATATAATGGGCATATAGCATTATGTAAGTTTGAGGTATACAAAGTGGCAATTAGATATATGTTTATATTGTGAAAAGATTATGACAATAAGGTTAATTAACACATCCATCACCTCACATAAGTTACCTTTTTTTTTCATGGTGAGAACTTTTAAGATCTACTCTCTTAGCAACTTTCAAGTATACAATAAAGTATTGTTAACTATGGTCGTCATGCTGTACATTAGCTCCCCAGAATTTATTTATCTTATAACTAGAAGTTTGTGCCCCTTGATCAATAAATTGTTGTACTGATTTACCAAATGCCGTGTTCATTTCCTGAAAGTGATAAAAGTAGCTCAAAATATACTTTACTTTCACTTTTATTAATATGCTTATCAGATCAAACTATTTCGAATTTCTAATGAAATACATTTACAAATATATACAATCTATTTGTGATTTATATGTTTAAGAATCTTGTAAAATTATTTTACAAGGTAAATCACAAAAAAAGAAAGAAAACATCTGATAGCTATTATGAGTTCTATGAGGTAAACACAACTTTTTCAGAACTAATTAATAAAGTTTGGCATAAGATATAGTTGTAAAATTGCTATAATTTTAGATATTGGGCTATCTTGCTTTAAGTTAAGAGTGTTAGTATAGATGGTGAAGGGAATTATTTTGTGTGAAACTCAAATTCTACCCTGGAAAGAGATAACTCATGTTAATGTAAATCAAATGACATTAATTCCACCAAGCTAAGTTGTGCTTATCCCTGATCCTACTTCTCTTGGTTCAGTGTAATAATATGGGGGATCTACAAACTTTTCTCTAATTCTGTTTAATAAATTTCTCTAGAAAATAATTCATATTTGAAGGCACAGTCTCCTCATTTACTTTGCTGTTTGTATATAAGTAATGTCATAATTCTTTAATTTTCTCAAAGAATGCAGTCTTATAGACACTAAAAGCAAAATTTATATCTCAAAATATTTAAGTAGTATACTTTCGTAGTGTAGTGAAATTAATCTCCCCACCACCAATTTTAGTTTTTTAATACATTGGACAGGAAAGGATATAAAAGCTCCCAGATGTTACTGATAACTTGTAGATTCGTATCTTCAACACCTCATGTTATTTATCAAGGATCTAAGATCTTTGAAGTTCCCCAGGTTCTTCTAGTAGTCTTCCTTTCACGTTCAGCATATGGAAGAACATGGAGGTGGTGGTGGTAGGGGGAAAAGGAAGAAGCCAGAGAATATTCATTGAGGAGTAGCTCTGAGCTAGTAGATTTCATATAATAGCTTTTACAAAAAATTTAACACAATTACATTTCATAAACATAAAAATTGATATTTGGGAAGACTAAATAACCTGCAAAAAGACAAGAATACTTGATGTTATTTCTAGTACATTATGTTGCGATTTTCTTGGCCTTCCTTTGGCTATGTTAAAATATTCTATTTTTTGACCATTGATTCAACTAAAGCAGAGATAGAAGTAATATGGTGAAGAATGTCAATAAGTTGGGGAAGATTGTGATATATTTCTGGTGAAAGTATTGAAAAAAATGCAAGGCTATGATTTTTATTTCCTTTGACAAAAGCAATTCCATGCGGGGTAAATGGTAGCAGCATGGTGGAGCAAAGATTGAACAGGAATCTCACGATTAAGCAGCAGTGGTGGGAGGGAGGTGGCAGTGTTGTGATATGGGGTCACATGGGCAAACACACGAGGGTGCTTGGCAGTTATACTGTGGATGTTACAGAACATCCCTTGCATGTGTGTGTGCAAGAGATTGTGATGTGCTTTACTTCACATTGTTACTCCAGTTTTGTTTGTGCTCTGTACAGATATGAAACACATAATCTCAAGAGATGACATTTAGAATCACTCTTGCCTTCCCTGGACTTCTTTCTCAGAGTATATGTAGGAACTGTAGGGGAGGAAGAACAATTCCTCTACCCTCTAGGTCCTTCCAGCTGGTCTAAGAATTAAATTGACATGAGACAGCATGAAAATCAAACAAAGTTTAATAACTATGTACATGGGAGAAACCCAGGAAAACTGAGTAACTTGCCAAAATGGCTGAAGCCACCACCTTAAATACCATCTTTAGTTAAAGACAAAGGAGGATGTTGGAGGTAGTGGTTTGAGACTTCAAAGGAGAGGAAGGCAATTTACACAGAGATGGAAAAGCAAATGTTTGGTAAACAAATGTCTGCTGAGCCACTTATAGACAAGATGATCCAAGACAGAACTTTGATAACAAAGGTCTTTGTTCCTCTCTACCACTCCTACAGTTATCTATGGTGATATGGTCCTTCCTGGGACAGACCTTCTATCTTAAATTCTTTTAGGCAGTTAGGGGGAAGGTCAAAGTTTCTTTCTGAGTCTTTTCTTCTTAAAAATAATCAAGCCAGAGGCCGACTTGTTGGTGTAGTGGTTAAGTTCACATGCTCTGCTTCAGTGGCTGGGGTTCATAGGTTTGGATCTCAGGCACAGACCTATGCACCACTCATCAATCCACGCTGTGGCAATGTCCCATATATAAAGTAGAGGAAGATTGGCACAGATGTTAGTTCAGCAATAATCTTCCTCAACAAAAAGAGGAGGATTGGCAATAGATGTTAGCTCAGGGCGAATCTTCCTCACCTCCCCCGCAAAATAATAATAATAATGATCAAGCCAAAGAGACACAATTGGAGTGGCAAATTCTATCCCCCACATAACTTTAAGTAACAGAAAAGTCATAATCTGAGTGTCCCACACACCTGGCCATATTTACCTGCTTAGATGTTCCTGGAGAATTTGTTCCAGATAGCATTTCAAAAACGATTATTTTTTTTGACTCAATATTCATTATGGTGTCTGGGAGATAGATATGTTGTAATTTTATATCAATCCAAGTATCAGTTGACATAGCATATTCCCATTGAGACAACTGTTGCAACATTTTCGGGGAAAAGCAAAGTTTCTTAATTCACATCTACCATCTATTAATTTAATTCAAGAATGTAGGAAAACTTTTGATTACCTCAAATATCCTAACTGAAAATAAATTCTGGGAATTCTCCAAATAATTAGTTGTAAGAGGTACCCATTATATAATCACCCAATATAGAGAGCAGAGAAATAGTCTCGTTAATTGCTAGAATTCATGTTCAGAATATTGCACCAATGCAAGTCAATTACCATAAAGAGTATAATCTTTGAACTTAAATAGTTACAGTTCAGCTTTTATTGCTTAGTTATGGCATAAAACAAATGTTTCTGGGTTCCTAAGTAAGGAAACATCTTAAGAATTGTAATTATTCCAAATTCATTTGTAACTGTCTACAAAGACATTTCAGTAAAACAATCTTGGAATTTTTTCTTTAAAAATATGCATTTTTGAAGAGCCTGTGATTGCAATAATATTCATAATATCAGTGCTGAAATAACCAAAATTGGAGACTAGGTTTTGAATTGGAAATGATCTCCTAAATTCTATTACTTTGTCAAATATTTTTTTAAAAAATAAGAAGATGTGAGCACCCTTTAGAAGGGACCCAATTCATTAATTAAATAATTATTGTTTCATCACTTTTTAAAGTTTGATTTTGAGAAATCTAGCATGGCATAAGGTTGACATTATCTCATTTCAACCTTAAAGTGACACCATGATGAAAATATTGCTAATCTACTTTTACAGGTGAGAAAACTGACCTTTAGAGAGGTCAAGCAAATTTCCAAGGTCACACAGCTAATTTAATGGCTAATCTGGAAATCATATATGGCGTCATGATTGGTGTCAATACGCAAGCTCTTAATCAGGCCACTTCATTTGGCCTCTTGAAAAAGTGCATTAAATTGGGATAATAATCTAAAATGATAAGTATATTAAGAAGAATAGGCATTGCACTGTAGAAAGACCATTAGACCTAGAAACACAGCACTAGGTTAGAATTGTGGCTCAGCCGTTTACTGGATATGACAAACAGGCTAAACCACTTTCCCCTCTGAATTTTTTGTCCACGTGTGAAAATAAGTTTGTATATGAATTTGTTCTGCTTTTGTCCCAGCTACCTCACAAGATTGTCTGAGCATGAAAATAACATTGTGGTCTATGATATGCTCTGCTATCAAAACATCAATAAGTGGGGGAGGGAGGAGGGCAAAAAGGATAATTCAGCACATGTGTGTGGTGATGGGTTATAATTAGTATTTGGGTGGTGAACAAGATGTAATCTATGCAGAAATAGAAGTACAATGATGTACACCTGAAATTTATACAATGTTATAAACCAATGTTACTGCAATAAACAAAAACTTAAAAAAAAACAAGTATAATTAACAATGCCAAATATTATTTAATTAACTAGGCTCATATATTTCTAGACTATGTAGATGAACAAAGAATTTCCTACCAAATCTACATTTTCCCTCTTTGACTTAGCTGAATAGAGCATCTCAATTCACATGTCATCCCTTAACATTATTACAGAATAACCAGATATCTTGTATTTTCAAAATCCACTGGATATCCAATGTCCTCATCTTTTTCAGACTCTCAAAAGCCTTTGGCACCATTGTCCACTACTTCTTTTTGAAAACTCATTTTCTTCTTGGCTTCTTCCTTGTGAAGCCAGGTACTTGAGGGTTACTGTAAATACTCTATAAAGACATGATTGACCTTGTTCCCAACACAGACACAGATGAAAAGAAATTAATCTTGTTAATTTGCTGTTTTCTTGTTTAACCTGAAGGGTGACTCAAGGGTACAAGGATTTATGAGCTTGTTTTACAGAAGAAAAAGAATGTCTTCAAGAAAGTTGCAATCACCAGATAACCAGCCCCCAGCTGCCACTGATGCCCAGTCTGATTGCCCAATGGCTTATCTGGAGTGAAAGAAACACAGATTCCCCTTTGTTTCTCTGAAACTCCTCCTAGCAAGCCTCTTCATTCTATAAAGACCTCCTGCTTTCTTCTTTTGTTAAGGCAGATTTGAGAGAACCTATCCTCCTGCTTTCTCATTTTTCCTAATTTGTATAAAACTTTCTCAATCTCCAAGCACCAATGTCTCAATGATTGGCTTATTGGGCATCAGGCACAGGAACTTGAGATTAAGAGGTTCGGTATCACTTGTTTGTCATGAACTTCACTCATACTTTTTGATAAGCTTCTGGAATATTGTGATTTATAATAAATACATATTTGGTCATTCAGATGACCAAAAACATATTTCTCATATATATTTGGTCTTCTTCCATGGTTCCTCACTCACAGATCCCAAAACCCTTGGAATTTCCTAACTGTTGAGAGTGATAAAGGCATCTTTTGTTACATTAATGAGATGGCTTTTGGAAAGCATTTAAGGATGATAGCCAATAGAGTCAACCATGTGATTAAAAGGTTAAAACTTTCTGCCCCACCCCCTGACCTCCAGGGAGGGGAAAGGGGCTAGAGATTGGGTTCAGTCACCAATGGCCAATGATTTAATCCATCATGCTTATGTAATGAAGCTTCTACAAAAACTCAAAAGGACTGGATTCAGAGAGCTTCTGGGTTGGTGATCACATGAAGATTTGGGGAGCATGGTGTGCCTGGAGAGGGCATGGAGGCTCCACAGACTTTCCTCACACCTTGTCGTATGTATCTCTTTCACCTGGCTGTTCCTGAGTTATAGCGTTTTTTTATTTTTTTTCCTGATGAAGGTTAGCCCTGAGCTAACATCTGTGCCAATCTTTCTCAACTATGTATGTGAGTCACAGCCACAATGGGGCTGATGAGTGGTGTAGCTCCACGCCCGGGATCCAAACCCACAAACTCAGGCTTCCAAAGCAGAACATGCCAAACTTAACCACTACACCCTGGGGCTGGCCTCGAGTTACATCCCTTATAATAAACCAGTGATCTAGTAACTAAAATGTTTCTCTGAGTTCTGTGAGCTGCTCTAGCAAATTAATTGAATGCAAGGAGGGAGTCTTGGGAACCTCTGGTTTATAGCCAGGCAGTCAGTCAGAAGCACAAGTAACAGCCTGGGCTTGCGACTGGCAACTGAATTGGGGTGGGAGGCAGTCTTGTAGGTCTGAATCCTTAATCTGTGGAATCTGATGCTGCCTCTGGGTAGATAGTGTCAGAATTGAGTTGAGTTGAGTTGAATTCTTGGATACCCCGCTGGTGTCTATGAATTGCTTGGTATTGTGTGGGAAGCCTCCTACCACTCCACACACATACACGTTGGAATTGGATCCAGGAACCTAATTAAGTCTCATATTCTGGATATGCTTTCACTTGACTTCTAAATGTTGGAGAGAGTGTATTTCTTCTCTACTCCTGCTCTTTCTGAGACTAATAAATATAAATAAAGCTATTTATATCTAATATTGAAATGTATGGCTTTAATGCTAATTTGATCTTTGAGCTCAAAATTTCTATCTCCAAATACTAACTTTACATATCCACTTTGATGTCTATCTAAGCATGACAAATGTTCCCCAAACAGAACCTGTTTTCCTATCCCCTGCAAATGTGCTCTAATGCCAGTCCCAACCTAAATTTAGAGTACATATTATCTATACATCTACGAGGATGTAAACTTCAAAAGTATTCTATATTCTATTCACTCTCTCAGCCCTCTTTACCCAGCTAATCTTTTGGTCTGTGAGTCCACTCTTATTATTTCAATAGTGTTCCTACTATTAACCCAATCCAAGCCACCATATACTTGCCTCTAAATAATTCAAAAGGCTCCTAATTAATCTACTTCTATCCACTCTTGTGTCCCAATAGTCAATTTCCACAAAGCTTATAGAGTGATATATTAAATTAAATCATTTTAAACCATTCTCCTAACAAAAATAATTAAAAGACAAACAAACTAAAGCATAAAAAACAACAAAGAAACAACATATTTCAATATCTTCCCTTAAATAAAATCCAAAATCCTTACTGTGGCATCATGACTGAATAGTCTGAGGATCCTATCTATCTCAGCAACCACATCACGCATCAAAGAAGAGCCAACTCTTCGTGCTTCAGCCACAATGGCCATGCTGTTTTTCTGTTATTTAAATGCACCAATCTTACTTCCTTCTCAGGTCCTTTGTATTTGCTGTTCAAGATTCCTGAAAAGCAATTATCTCCAGTAGGTTGGTGGATGACTTCTACTTATCAGTGTGGTCTCAGCTCCACTCAGTCAGGTGTTCCCATACATCTAGGCATGCATTTTCCCTTCTTTCCTTCCTTATTCTCCTACCCTCCTCCCCACTACCCTCCCCTTCCTTCCTCCATGTCCCCCTTCTGTTTTGATCTGACCAAAATCTGAAATTGGTTAGTGATTTTTGAAGTTCCTCTGTCCTGCTTGGAGACAGAGCCTGCTTCCTAACATAACAGCTGAAAAATTCCGATATTTATTTTGTCAGTTCCCATTTGCAGTCTGCTTTGATCTAATTTCAGCTAATTAGATTCATTCATTTCGAATCAAGTAATCTAGTGACTCTCAGGACAATGGAAAATGCATTTTGGGAAGCGTATAGCAGAAGCAGCAACATCAAGTTTTATGGGTCGGCAGTATCAGAATGGCCAACGAGAGCAGTCTGTCGTAGCCCCAGCAGCAAGGCATCAGGGCTCTAGTTCAGTGTCTTCTCTCTGGCTGTGGTCCAGCTGTGTTGTGTCCTTCATTCCTGCTCCATTTTCAGAGCCCATTTCTCCAGGCTTCTAAGTAATTCTTTGAATTCCCCAATATTTACACAAATTTTCTCTCTAAATGAGAGACAGCTTCAGTTGCTTGCCAATAGACACCTCCAAAGACATTCTCTATTCCATTACTCAAATTTATGTTCTTCAGACAATTTATTAATATCTAAAATTCTCTTATTTATTGATTTTTGTGTTTGTTTTTTGTGCATTTTCAATTTTTAATTCTGTCTGCCATGGTATTAAGAAGACACTCATAAATTTTAAACACAAAGAAGAGGGAAATGCTGTATGTTTTTTACTATATAGTCTCCTTCCTTGGTACAATCTTCAGTTGAAGAAAATATGTTCCTCTCTTGAGAATCCAGTGTATTTTTAAAATTATCCACAAAATAAATCTTACAATTGAAAATGTTTTTTATTTACTGATGTTATTTAGGAACACAGAGCTAAACCGTAAGTGAATAATAGTACAAGGTATTAATTTAGATGTAAAAATTCTTTCCTAATAGATCTTTTATATTTATTTTCCATTTTTTCCTTAATTTTATGATGTTCAATTTGCTTGTGTATATTTTAGAAGTTATTTCAGTGTTCTTAGGTAATTAGTGAGGGCATTATTTAATCATTGTATCATTTTATGTTTCTACACTCTCCAATTTACCCCTAATGAAGAGACCTAATGAAATTATAAAAGGAAATCAACAAATCTAAAAACAAAATACAGAAATATGTAAATTTTGAACAATGATAAATTAAATTCCATACATTTAGCCATATGAAATTTTTATATTTGTAGTTTTACTCATTTTTTGAAACGTTTCCATATTTTAAGTTCTGTGCATGATGCCGTTCAGTTTTTTCTGCTATATCTGTTGGGTGTTTAATAGTTACCTTAATTAATTTTATCCTGAATGCACTCATGCAGTGTTCTGGATCAAATATGAATTTTGTATTAAACAATTCATAGTACATAGTACATGTGTCAGCTTCCCTTTGCCCTAGTCCTTACCCATAGAGTGACATGATGAGAGTCAACTCAGTTGTTCTATACAAGTAGCTGGATACCCCATAGGCAAGGGATAAAGCAAAATGATTCTTCTCTGCTTATAAAGAGGAAGGAGGTAGCTGTTTCCTTTCCTTCCTAAGAGAATCTCCCTGGAAACTAATGGGTCTGAATCCCATCTCCAACCCTTTGGTATATGAACAAAGTGTCTCCAGGAGCCAGATAGCCCCAGGCTTCTCTGGCTTTTACAACCAAATCATGTCTCTAAATTCTGGGCCTCATCTCTTTTGACAGATAAATATTTAGATAAATAATCTTACAGTCTTCCTGGCACCTAGGAATGCTGTCCAACCAGGCTGCAAACATTTGGCCCTTTTAAGAAGAGAGAAATTCTTATCTGATCCTTTTGGATCAGATCAATTGACCACATAATTACTACAGATCTAATTCTGATGGCATATCAAGATATTTCTAGGGGAAGTTAAATCAATTTGTCTCTAACTTGATAGCACATATCGTTCCACATCCCAGAAAACTAGGGCTTTCATTAAGAACATTAAAAATCCAGGAAACTTTATTTTTCCACAATATCTCCTACCACTACTGTGTCATCCTATCACTTAAGATTTTCTGGGTCAGTCATCTTTTAATTTCAGAGATTGTCTTGAACATTGTCATGAATCAGGAGCAATAAAAAATCATATAATTCATGACTTTATTATGTTTTTTTTTTTTTGGTGAGGAAGATCAACCCTGAGCTAACATCCATGCCAATCCTCCTCTTTTTGCTGAAGAAGACCAGCCCTGAGCTAACATCTATTGCCAATCTTCCTCCTTTTTTTTTCCCTTTTTCTCCCCAAAGCCCCAGTAGATAGTTGTATGTCATAGTTGCACATCCTTCTAGTTGCTGTATGTGGGATGCCACCTCAGCATGGCGGGACAAGCGGTGCAGCAGTGCACCCCTGGATCCAAACCTGGGCCACCAATAGTGGAGTGGACGCACTTAACCATTAAGCCACAGGGCCAGCACCCTCATGACTTTATTCTAAAGAAATTTATAATTGGTTTAAGTGAAAAGATATATAGAAATTAAATAATAATATTAGAAATAATTCAATGTTCAAAAATATTAAAATAGTACCTGGTTAAATGTCAAAATGGGGGTAGCAGTAGGTCATATAAGAAAAGAAAATGGAAATATTACTGTATATGAGCCAGGGTGAGTATCTAAAATACTAATAAAGATATATCTATCTGTGTATATTTATTAATAAATATTTTTCCCTATCAAGATCACTCCAGAGAGAAGTCAAGATGGCGGCATAAGCAGACCCTGAACTCACCTCCTCCTGTGGACACAGCCAATTTACAACTACTCGTGGAGACATTACCCCTGAGACAGAACTGAAAACTGGATTAGAGGAACTCCTGCAACAAACGACAATCCTAACTGAAATGGAAGAGGCAGAAAGTCCCTTCTGGAGAGGAAAAATGCCCCCTACACAAGCCGCAGCACCTCATGGCCACCCGGGAGCAGCCCACAGGTCCGCAGCCCTCCCTGGAGGAGCGGGGCCCTGAGCCAGGGAGCGCCCCTACTGTGGCATTTTGTGGACCCAGCACAATCAAGATGAGTGGCATAATATATGATATTGCCTGCTACTAAAACATTGGGGGGTACCCCCAGAAAAGCTGGCTCACAAAGAAATTAAAACCAGCTCTTAAAGGGCCCACATGCAAACTCACCCACTTCAGGAAGCAACCTAAAAACACCAGAAAGAAAGGTGCACAGTGCTTTGGTGAAAAGACTCACCTGATAGGACCTGAGTGCATCTTGGTGAGAGGTAAGACCTCACCAGAGACTGGGATATTGACAGGGCCATTGTTGTGGCCTGGTGTGGGCGTGCTGACACAGACCCCATTGGAGTTCTGCCTGGGGCCTGCTACCCCAGGTCTGCCCCACCCACTAGAGCACCTATTTAATCTAGCTTAGCCAGGGCAGACAGCCCACCCTAGAGACTGGCCCCACCCAACAACAAGCCCTCAGGCAACTTATGGGCCTACATAGATTGGTGACTGGATTCTCTGCAGCCTGGAGACTGAGCCCACTTCAGTGGGGCAGGGAACGCACAAGGAGTGGGTGGAGAGTGTGGGCTGGTGGTAGAGTGTGTGGGGCTCTCTCAGTGGAGAGACTGGGTCCAAATCAGGAGGTCAGGGCATGCACACTGGGCAAGACTGTGTTGACTGTGTGTGGGGACCTGTGGGTGGCAGGGCTTGTCAGCAGCAAAAGACTTGTGCTTCTCAAAGACCCATATAGGGGCTTTGCCCCACCTTCCAAAGCCTGAAACAATTGGGTTCTCCTGTGCCTGAGGCCAGCCCCACCCAGCTGCAATCCTCAGAGAGCTGACAAGAGACCTGAAGGCTGGAGGCTTAAAGGAAATGTAAGCCCCTGAGCATAACAACCTGCCATGCTGTGTGCCTACTCACTTAAAAGAAATACTGCAACACAAATGTGGTATTAGAACTTGCAGACAACTGTGCTGGGGCTCCCCACACCTGATAAAGAGACTGAAGGGCGCACAACAACTACAAGCAGCTGAGCATTACAACAGCTGGCCAGGAGCATAACTCGGCCTCCCTGGGCACCTACAGGGAGAGCAAACAGGCCACAACAGAAGGACATATGTAGCCCACATAGGGATCACCCCTGGAACATTGAGAACTGAGGGAAGCACACTGTAGGCCTCCTAAGGCATCACTTATATAAGGTCACCTATGCAATAGCAGGAGATGTAGCTGACCTACCTAATACGTAGTCACAAGCACAGGGAAAGAGGCAAAAGGAGAAGGCAAAGAAATACATTCCAAGCAAGGGAACAGGAAAAACCCCAGAAAAGGAACTAAGTGAAACAGAAATGAGCAACCTACCCGACACAGAGTTCAAACAAAGAGTGTTAAGGACGCTCACTGGTCTGGGGAGAAGAATAGATGTACTCAGCGAGAATGTCAACAAAGAAATGGAAGATATAGAAAAGAACCAATCAGAAATGAGGAATACAACACTGGAAATGAAAAATTCACTAGAGAGACTCAAAGGCAGAGTAGAGGATACAGAAGAATGGATCTGCCACCTGGACGAAAAACTAGAAGAAATTACCCAAGCTGAACAGGTAAAAGAGAAAAGAATTAAAAAGAGTGAGGACAGTCTAAGGGACCTCTGGGACAACATCAAGTGCACTAACATCCATGTTATAGGTGTCCCAGAGGAAGAAGAGAGAGACAAAGGGGCAGAGAATCTATTTCAAGAAATAATAGATGAAAACTTCCCTAACCTAAGGAAGGAAACAGACATCCAGGTACAGGAATCACAGAGAGCCCCAAACAAGATAAACCCAAAGAGACCCACAACAAGACACATGATAATCAAAATGTCCAGAATTAAAGATAAAGAAAGACAAGTTACATACAAAGGAACCCCCATAAGGTTATCAGTTGACTTCTCAGCAGAAACCTTACAGGTTAAAAGAGAGTGACACGATATATTTAAAGTGCTAAAAGGAAAAAACTTACAGCCAAGAATACTCTACCCAGCAAGGTTATCATTCAAAATGGAAAGAGAGATCAAAAATTTCCCAGACAAACACAAATTAAAGGAGTTTGTCACAAAGAAACCAGTGCTACAAGAAATGGTAAAGGGACTGATTTAAAGGGAAAAGAGAAGACCACAAACAGGAAAAATTATCTATTTCCATGATAAGAGGGTAACGGATACAAATGCACAAAAAAGAGGTTAGATATGATATCAAAAATATAAAATGAGGGAGGAGGGGAGTTAAAGAGTATAGCTTTCAGACAGAGGTCAAACTAAAGAGACCATCAATTCTGTATAGAAGGAGAAAGGAACAGAGAAGGACTACTAAAACACTGAGGAAAAAAAGTTAAAAAATGGCAGTAAATACATACTTATCAATAGCTACTTTAAACGTCAATGGACTAAATGCCGCAATTAAAATGCATAGGGTGGCTGATTGGATAAAACACCAACCCATATATTTGTTGCATACAAGAGACACACTTCAGATCTAAAAACACTCACAAACTGAAAGTGAAGGGATGGAAAAAGATACTCCATGAAACTGGCAATGAAAAGCAAGCTGGGGTAGCAGTACTCATATCAGACAAAATAGACTTTAAAAAAAAACCTGTAAAAAGGGACAAAGAAAGGCATTACGTAATGATCAAGGGAACAATCCAATAAGAGGATAAAACACTTGTAAATATCTACGCACCCAATGTAGGTGCACCTAAATATATAAAGCAATTATTAACAGACATAAAAAGAGAAATAGACAGTAACACAATAATAGTAGAGGACTTTGACACTACACTTGCACCAATGGATAGACCATCCAAACAGAAGATCAGTAAGGAAACATTGGCCTTAAATGACACACTAGAACAGATGGACCTAGTAGCTATATACAGAGCATTCCATCCAAAAACCAAAGCATACACATTCTTTTCAAATGCACGTGGAACATTCTCCAGGACTGATCACATATTAGGCCACAAAACAAGTCTCCATAAATTTAAGAAGATTGAAATAATACCAAGCACCTTTTCTGACCACAACGGTATGAAAATAGAAATCAACTATAGGAAGAAAATCAGAAACGCCACAAATACTTAGACATTAAACAAAATGCTACTGAACAATGAATAGGTCAATGAAGAAATCAAAGAATAAATAAAAAAATACCTGGAGACAAATGAAAATGAAAAGACGACATGCCAGAATTTATGGGATACAACTAAAGCGGTTCTAAGAGGGAAGTTTATAGCAATACAGGCCTATCTCAACAAACAAGAAAGATCTCAAATAAACAATCTAACAATGCACCCAAAGGAACTGGAAAAAGAAGAACAAACAAAGCTCCAAATCAGTAGAAGAAGGGAAATAACAAAAATCAGATCAGAAATAAATGAAATAGAGACCAAAAACTAATACAAAAAATAAATAAAACCAAGAGCTGGTTCTTTGAAAGATCAACAAAATTGACAAACTTTTAGCTAGACTCACCAAGAAAAACAGAGAGAAGGCACAAATAAGTAAAATCAGAAAGGAAAGAGGAGAGGTTACAACAGACATCTCAGAAATACAAAAGATTATAAGAGTATACTATGAAAAGCTATATGCCAACCAATTTGACAATCTGGAAGAAATGGATAAATTCTTAGAATCATACAACCTTCCAAAACTGGATCAAGAAAAGTAGAGAATTTGAATAGACCAATCACCAGTAAGGAGATTGAAACACTAATCAAAAACCTCCCCAAAAATAAAAGTCCAGGACCAGATGCCTCCCTGGTGAATTCTACCAAACATTCAAAGAAGACTTAATACCTATCCTTCTCAAACTCTTCCAAAAAATTGAGGAGGGGGTGAAGCTCCCTAAGTCGTTCTACGAAGCCAACACTACCCTGATACCAAAACCGGACAAGGACAACAGAAAAAAAAGAAAATTACAGGCCAATATCACTGATGAACATCGATGCGAAAATCCTCAACAAAATACTAGCAAATTGCATACAATAATACGTTAAAAAGCTTATACACCACGATCAAGTGGGATTTATTCCAGGCATGCAGGGATGGTTCAACTTTCACAAATCAATCAATGTAATAGACCACATTAATAAAATGAAGAACAAAAATCACATGATCATCTCAATAGATGCAGAGAAAGCATTTGACAAGATCCAGCATCCATTTATGATAAAAACTCTGAATAAAATGGGTATAGAAGGAAAGTCCCTCAACATAATAAAGACCATATATGAGAAACCCACAGCTAATATCATCCTCAATGGTGAAAAACTGAAAGCTATCCCTCTAAGAACAGGAACCAGACAAGGATGCCCACTGTCACCACTCCTACTTAACATCGTACTGGAAGTCTTAGCCAGAGCAATCAAGCAAGAAAAAGAAATAAAAGGCATCCAAATTGGAAAGGAAGAAGTGAACCTTCACTATTTGCAGATGACATGATTTTATATATAGAAAACCCTAAAGAATCCACCAGAAAACTCTTAGAAGTAATAAACGAATATGGTAAAGTTGCAGGATACAAAATCAACATACAAAAATCAGTTGCATTGCTATACACTAACAACGAAGTAAGAGAAAGAGAAATTAAGAATACAATCCCATTTACAATTGCAACAAAAAGAATAAAATACCTAGGAATAAACTTAACCAAAGAGGTGAAAGATCTGTACACTGAAAACTATAAAACATTGCTGAAAAAAATTGAAGAAGACACAAAGAAATGGAAAGATATTGCGTGCTCTTGCATTGGAAGAATCAACATAGTTAAGATGTCCATACTTCCTAAAGCAATCTATAGATTTAATGCAATCCCTATCAAAATTCCAACAACACTTTTCACAGAAAAAGAACAAAGAATCCTAAAATTTATATGGAACAACAAAAGATCTCGAATAGCTAAAGCAATCCTGAGAAAAAAGAACATAGCTGGAGGTATCACACTCCCTGATTTCAAAATATACTACAAAGCTATAATAACCAAAACAGCATGATACTGGCACAAAAACAGACACACAGATCAATGGAATAGAATCGAAAGCCCAGAAATAAACCCACACATCTATGGACAGCTAATCTTTGACAAAGAAGTCAAGAACATACAATGGGAAAAAGAAAGTCTCTTCAACAAATGGTGTTGGGAAAACTGGACAGCCACATGCAAAAAAATGAAAGTAGACCCTTACCTTACACCATACACAAAAATTAACTCCAAATGGATTAAAGACTTGAATGTAATACCTGAAACTATGAAATTTCTAGAAGAAAACATAGGGAGTACGCTCTTTGACATCAGTCTTAACAACATATTTTCAAGCACCAAGTCTGACCGGGCAAGAGAAACAATAGAAAAAAATAAACAAATGGGATGACATCAAACTAAAAAGCTTCTGCACAGAAGAGGAAACCATCATCAAAACGAAAAGACAACCTAAATATTTGGAGAAAATATTTGCAAACCATACATCTGATAAGGGGTTAATTTCCAAAATATATAAAGAACTCATGCATCTCAACAACAAAAAAATTAAGAAGCCAATTAAAAAATGGGCAAAAGACCTGAACAGACATTTCTCCAAAGAAGATATACAGATGGCCAACAGACACATGACAAGATGTTCAAAATCATTAACTATCAGGGAAATGCAAATCAAAACTACAATGAGATATCACCTCACGCCCATCAGAATGGCTATAATTAACAAGACAGGAAACAACATGTGTTGGAGAGGATGTGGAGAGAAGGGAACTCTCATACACTGCTGTTGGGAGTGCAAACTGGTGCAGCCACTATGGAAAACAGTATGGAGATTCCTCAAAAAATCAAGGATAGAACTACCATATGATCCAGCTATTCCACTGTTGGGTATTTATCCAAAGAACATGAAAACACCAATGTGTAAAGATACATGCACCCCTGTGTTCATTGCAGCGTTATTCACAATAGCCAAGACTTGGAAGCAACCTAAGTGCCCATCAAGAGACAAATGGATAAAGAAGCTGTGGTATATATACACAATGGAATACTACTCAACCATAAGAAAAGATGAAATCCAGCCATTTGTGACAACATGGATGGACATTGAGTGTATTATGCAAAGTGAAATAAGTTAGAGGGAGAAGGTCAAATACCATATGTTGTCACTTATTAAGTAGTAGATAATAAAAATAAACCAACACATCGACAGAGAGATTGGGTTGGTGGTTACCAGAGGGGAAGGAAGGAGGGAGGAGGGCAAAGGGATAATTTGGCACATGTGTGTGGTGATGGGTTTTAATTAGTATTTGGGTGGTGAACATGATGTAATCTATGCAGAAATAGAAGTATAATGATGTACACTTGAAATTCATACGTTAGAAACCAATGTTACTGCAACAAACCAAAAAAAAAAAAAGATCACTCCATGTAGGCATTATGTATATTTGATAGGTCATTTAATTTAAGAGGACTTTTATTTTTTTTTTGATGGCTCAAGGAGTTTGTTTATTGCAGTAACATTGGTTTATAACATTGCAAAAATTTCAGGTGTACATCAATGTACTTCTATTTCTGCATGGACTACATCATGTTCACCACCAAAATACTAATTACAACCCATCACCACACACACATGTACCGAATTATCCCTTTCACCCTCCTCCCTCCCCCCTTCCCCTCTGGTAACCACCAATCCAATCTCTGTCTCTATGTGTTTGTTTATTGTTGTTATTATCTACTTCTTAATGAAGGAAATCATACGGTATTTGGCCTTCTCCCTCTGACTTATTTCACTTTGCATTATACCCTCAATGTCCGTCCATGTTGTCACTAATGGCTGGATTTCGTCGTTTCTTATGGCTGAGTAGTATTCCATTGTGTATATATACCACAGCTTCTTTATCCATTCGTCCCTTGATGGGCACTTAGGTTGCTTCCAAGTCTTGACTATTGTGAATAAGGCTGCAATGAACACAGCGGTGCATGTACCTTTGCAAATTGGTGTTTTCAAGTTCTTTGGATAAATACCCAACAGTGGAATAGCTGGAACATATGGTAGTTCTATCCTTGATTTTTTGAGGAATCTCCATACTGTTTTCCATAGTGGCTGCACCAGTTTGCACTCCCAACAGCAGTGTATGAGAGTTCCCTTCTCTCCACATCCTCTCCAACACATGTTGTTTCCTGTCTTGTTAATTATAGCCATTCTGACGGGCGTGAGGTGATATCTCATTGCAGTTTTGATTTGCATTTCCCTGATAGTTAGTGATTTTGAACATCTTGTCATGTGTCTGTTGGCCATCTGTATATCTTATTTGGAGAAATGTCTGTTCAGGTCTTTTGCCATTTTTTAATTGGGTTGGTAGTTTTTTTGTTGTTGAGATGCATGAGTTCTTTATATATTTTGGAGATTAAGCCCTTGTCAGATGTATGGTTTGCAAATATCTTCTCCCAATTGTTAGGTTGTCTTTTGTTTTGTTGATGGTTTCCTTTGCTGTGCAGAAGCTTTTTAGTTTGATGTAGTCCCATTTGTTTATTTTTTCTGTTGTTTCTCTTGCCCGGTCAGATGTGGTGTTTGAAAAGATGTTGCTAAGATCGATGTCGAAGAGCGTACTGCCTATGTTTTCTTCTAGAAGTTTCATAGTTTCAGGTCTTACATTTAAGTCTTTAATCCATTTGTAGTTAATTTTTGTGCATGGTGTAAGGTAAGGATCTACTTTCATTTTTTTGCATATGGCTATCCAGTTTTCCCAACACCATTTGTTGAAGAGACTTTCTTTTCCCCATTGTATGTTCTTGGCTCCTTTGTCAAAGATTAGCTGTCCATAGATGTGTGGGTTTATTTCTGGGCTTTTGATTCTATTCCATTGATCTATGTGTCTGTTTTTGTGCCAGTACCATGCTGTTTTGCTTACTATAGCTTTGTAGTATATTTTGAAATCAGGGAGTGTGATACCTCCAGCTTTGTTCTTTTTTCTCAGGATTGCTTTAGCTATTCGGAGTCTTTTGTTGTTCCATATGAATTTTAGGATTCTTTGTTCTATTTCTGTGAAAAATGTTGTTGGAACTGTGATAGGGATTGCATTGAATCTATAGATGGCTTTAGGAAGTATGGACATCTTAACTATGTTAATTCTTCCAATCCAAGAGCACGGAATACCTTTCCATTTCTTTGTGTCTTCTTCAATTTCTTTCAGCAATGTTTTATAGTTTTCGGTCTACAGATCTTTCACCTCTTTGGTTAAGTTTATTCCTAGGTATTTTATTCTTTTTGTTGCAATTGTAAATGGGATGGTATTCTTAATTTCTCTTTCTGATACTTCGTTGTTAGTGTACAGAAATGCAACTGATTTTTGTATGTTGATTTTGTATCCTGCAACTTTACCATATTCGTTTATTACTTCTAAAAGTTTTCTGGTGGATTCTTTAGGGTTTTCTATATATAAAATCATGTCATCTTCAAATAGTGACAGTTTCACTTCTTCCTTTCCAATTTGGATCCCTTTTATTTCTTTCTCTTGCCTGATTGCTCTGGCTAGGACTTCCAATATTATGTTAAATAGGAGTGGTGACAGTGGGCATCCTTGTCTGGTTCCTGTTCTTAGAGGGATAGCTTTCAGTTTTTCACCATTGAGGATGATATTAGCTGTGGGTTTCTCATATATGGTCTTTATTATGTTGAGGGACTTTCCTTCTATACCCATTTTATTCAGAGTTTTTATCATAAATGGATGCTGGATCTTGTCAAATGCTTTCTCTGCATCTATTGAGATGATCATGTGATTTTTGTTCTTCATTTTATTAATGTGGTGTATTACATTGATTGATTTGCGAATGTTAAACCATCCCTGCATACCTGGAATAAATCCCACTTGATCATGTTGTATAATCTTTTTAACCTATTGTTGTATGCGATTTGCTAGTATTTTGTTGAGGATTTTCGCATCGATGTTCATCAGTGATATTGGCCTGTAATTTTCTTTTTTTGTGTTGTCCTTGTCTGGCTTTGGTATCAGGGTAATGTCAGCTTCGTAGAATGAGTTAGGGAGCTTCCCCCCCTCCTCAATTTTTTGGAAGAGTTTGAGAAGGATAGGTATTAAGTCTTCTTTGAATGTTTGGTAGAATTCACCAGGGAAGCCGTCTGGTCCTGGACTTTTATTTTTGGGGAGGTTTTTGATTACTGTTTCGATCTCCTTACTGGTGATTGGTCTATTCAAATTCTCCACTTCTTCTTGATCCAGTTTTGGAAGGTTGTATGATTCTAAGAATTTATCCATTTCTTCCAGATTGTCGAATTGGTTGGCATATAGTTTTTCATAGTATTCTCTTATAATCTTTTGTATTTCTGAGGTGTCTGTTGTAACCTCTCCTCTTTCATTTCTGATTTTACTTATTTGTGCCTTCTCTCTTTTTCTTGGTGAGTCTAGCTAAAGGTTTGTCTATTTTGTTGATCTTTTCAAAGAACCAGCTCTTGGTTTTATTAATTTTTCTATTGTTTTTGGTCTCTATTTCATTTATTTCTGCTCTGATTTTTATTATTTCCCTTCTTCTACTGATCTTGGGCTTTGTTTGTTCTTCTTTTTCCAGTTCCTTTAGGTGCATTGTTAGATTGTTTATTTGAGATTTTTCTTGTTTGTTGAGATAGGCCTGTATCACTATAAACTTCCCTCTTAGAACCGCTTTAGCTGTATCCCATAAATTCTGGCATGTCGTCTTTTCATTTTCATTTGTCTCCAGGTATTTTTTGATTTCTTCTTTGATTTCTTCGTTAACCCAGTCGTTGTTCAGTAGCTTTTTGTTTAATCTCCATGTATTTGTGGCTTTTCTGATTTTCTTCCTATAGTTGATTTCTAGTTTCATACCGTTGTGGTCAGAAAAGATGCTTGGTATTATTTCAATCTTCTTAAATTTATGCAGACTTGTTTTGTGGCCTAATATGTGATCAATCCTGGAGAATGTTCCATGTGCATTTGAAAAGAACGTGTATTCTTCAGTTTTTGGATGGAATGCTCTGTATATATCTACTAGGTCCATCTGTTCTAGTGTGTCGTTTAAGGCCAATGTTTCCTTATTGATCTTCTGTTTGGATTATCTATCCGTTGGTGTAAGTGGAGTGTTAAAGTCCCCTACTATTATTGTGTTACTGTCTATTTCTCTTTTTATGTCTGTTAATAATTGCTTTATATATTTAGGTGCACCTACATTGGGTGCGTAGATATTTACAAGTGTTATATCCTCTTGTTGGATTGTTCCCTTGATAATTATGTAATGCCCTTCTTTGTCTCTTTTTACAGTTTTTGTTTGAAAGTCTATTTTGTCTGATATGAGTACTGCTACCCCAGTTTTCTTTTCATTGCCATTTGCGTGGAGTATCTTTTTCCATTCCTTCACTTTCAGTTTGTGAGTGTCTTTAGGTCTGAAGTGTGTCTCTTGTATGCAGCATATATATGGGTCTTGTTTTTTTATCCAGTCAGCCACCCTATGCCTTTTAATTGGGGCATTTAGTCCATTGACGTTTAAAGTAGCTATTGATAAGTATGTACTTACTGCCATTTTTTAACTTTTTTTTTTTTCCTCAGTGCTTTAGTAGTCCTTCTCTGTTCCTTACTTCTTCTATACAGAATTGATGGTCACTTTAGTTTGACCTCTGTCTGAAAGCTGTACTCTTTAACTACCCTCCTCCCTCCTTTTATGTTTTTTATATCATATCTAACCTATTTTTTGTGCATTTGTATCCATTACGTTCTAATCATGGAAATAGATTATTTTTCCTATTTGTGGTCTTCTCTTTTCCCCTTAAATCAGTCCCTTTAACATTTCTTGTAACACTGGTTTCTTGGTGACAAACTCCTTTAATTTTTGCTTATCTGGGAAAATTTTGATGTCTCCTTCCATTTTGAATGATAACCTTGCTGGGTAGAGTATTCTTGGCTGTAAGTTTTTTCCTTTTAGCACTTTAAATATATAGTGCCATTCTCTTCTAGCCTGTAAGCTTTCTGCTGAGAAGTCAGCTGATAGTCTTATGGGGTTTCCTTTGTATGTAAATTGACATTCTCTTGAGGCTTTTAGGATTCTCTCTTTATCTTTAATTCTGGACATTTTGATTATGATGTGTCTTGGTGTGGACCTCTTTGGGTTTATCTTGTTTGGGGCTCTCTGTGCCTCCTGTACCTGGATGTCTGTTTCCTTCCTTAGGTTAGGGAAGTTTTCATCTATTATTTCTTGAAATAGATTCTCTGCCCCCTTGTCTCACTCTTCTCCTTCCGGGACACCTATAACACGGATGTTAGTGCGCTTGATGTTGTCCCAGAGGTCCCTTAGACTGTCCTCACTCTTTTTAATTCTTTTCTCTTTTACCTGTTCACCTTGGGAAATTTCTTCTAGTCTTTCTTCCAGCTCACTGATCTGTTCTTCTGTATCCTCTACTCTGCTTTTGAGTCCCTCTAATGAGTTTTTCATTTCCAGTATTGTATTCTTCATTTCTGATTGGTTCTTTTTTATATCTTCCATTTCTTTGTTGACATTCTCACTGAGTCCATCTATTCTTCTCCCCAGATCAGTGAGCATCCTTAACACTCTTAGTTTGAACTCTGTGTTGGGTAGGTTGCTCATTTCTGTTTCACTTAGTTCCTTTTCTGGGGTTTTGTCCTGTTCCCTTACTTGGAATGTATTCCTTTGCCTCCTCATTTTGCCTCTTTCCCTGTGTTTGTGTCTACGTATTAGGTAGGTCAGCTACGTCTCCTGCTCTTGGATAGGTGACCTTATGTAAGTGATGCATTAGGAGGCCTACAGTGTGCTTCCCTCAGTTCTCAATGTTCCAGGGGTGACCCCTATGTGGGCTACTTGTGTCCTTCTATTGTGGCCTGTTAGCTCTCCCTATAGGCGCCCAGGGAGGCTGAGTTATGCTCCTGGCCAGCTGTTGTAATGCTCAGCTGCTTGTAGTTGTTGTGGGCCCTTCAGTCTCTTTATCAGGTGTGGGGAGCCCCAGCACAGTTGGCTGTAAGTTCTAATACCACATTTGTGTTGCAGTATTTCTTTTAAGTGAGTAGGCCCCCAGTGTGGCAGGTTGTTAGGCTCAGGGCCTTAGAATTGCTGTAAACCTCTAGCCTATTAGGTCTCTTGTCAGCTCTCTGAGGATTGCAGCTGGGTGGGGCTGGCCTCAGGCACAGGAGCACCCAATTGTTTCAGGCTTTGGAAGGTGGGGCAAACCTCCTATGTGGGTCTTTGAGAAGCACAAGTCTTCTGCAGCTGACGAGCCCTGCCGCCCAGAGGTCCACACACAGTCAACACAGTCCTGCCCCGTGTGAGCGCCCTGACCTCCCCAAGCGGACCCAGTCTCTCCACGGTGGGAGCCCCACACACTCCGCCACCACCCCACACTCTCCACCCGCTCCTTGTGCACACCCTGTCCCGCTCAAGTCAGCTCAGTTGCCAGGCTGCAGAGAATCCAGTCACCAATCTCTGCAGGCCCACACATTGCCTGAGGGCTTGTTGTTGGGTGGGGCCAGTCTCTAGGTTGGGCTGCCTGCCCTGGTTGAGCTGGATTAAATCGGTGCTCTAGTGGGTGGAGCAGACCCTGGGCTAGCAGGTCTCAGGGAAAACTCCAATCCGTCTGTGTCAGCATGCTCACACCAGGCCACAACAATGGCCGCCACCAATGTCCCAGTCCCTGGAGAGGTCTCACCCCTCACCGAGATGCACTCAGGGCCTATTAGGTGAGTCTCTTGTCACTGAAGCACTGTGCACCTTTCTTTCTGGTGATTTTAGGGTGCTTCCTGAAACGGGTGAGTTTGTGCGCCGGCCCTTTAAGAGCCAGTTTTAGTTTCTTTGTGAACCGGGTTTTCTGGGGGTGCTACCCAATGCTTTAGTAGCAGGTAAAGTCAGATATTATGCCACTGGTGTCGATTGTGCTGGGTCCACAAAATGCCCACAGCGGGGGCGCTCCCTGGCTCAGGGTCCCGCGCCTCCAGGGAGGCTGCGTACCTGTGAGCTGCTCCCGGCGGCCGTGAAGCTGGCGGCTTGTGAAGGCGGCGTTTTTCCTCTCCGGAAGGGAGTCTCTGCCTCTTCCACCTCAGTTAGGATTGTCCGTTGTTGCAGGAGTTCCTCTTATGCAGTTTTCAGTTCTGTCTCAGGGGTAATTTTTCCACGAGTAGTTGTAAATTGGCTGTGTCCACGGGAGGAGGTGAGTTCAGAGTCTGCCTACGCCGCCATCTTGACTCCGCCCCTCTAAGAGGACTTTTGTTTTATTTCCATCTCTTTCACACGAGTTACATAAACTGAGATTTCTAAACTCTGATTCTCAACTTTCTTTAAATTGAAGAAATTGCGTTAGTTTATCCCAAATAAACTTAAGATGATTTACATTGAAAACTAATATTCAGGGTGATTATTCTAAAAGTATTAAGTAGGATAGATTAATAATCTTTAAGAATGAAGTTGGACTGTTTTTACAAAATAGCTTAGTGACTACCACTGGAAACCTTCAATCAAAGTAGGACAACCACTTGGCAGAAATGTTGTAATGTTCCAGTGTTTCTGTTGGGTTTTTAACATTCATCTGTCTTAAAATTTTTTTTAATTATTTTAAATAATTTTTCTTAAAATTATTAACCAAGATGAATATTAAAAATCCACCAGAAGGGCTGGCCCCCTGACTTAGCGGTTAAATGCGTGCTCTCCACTACTGGGGGCCTTGGTTCGGATCCTGGGCACGCACCGAAGCAACACTTCTCCGGCCATGCTGAGGCCGCATCCCACATACAGCAACTGGAAGGATGTGCAACTATAACATACAACTATCTACTGGGGCTTTGGGGGAAAAAAAAGGAGGAGGATTGGCAATAGATGTTAGCTCAGAGCCAGTCTTCCTCAGCAAAAAGAGGAGGATTAGCATGGATGTTAGCTCAAGGGTGACCTTCCTCACACACACACAAAAAAAAATCCTTGGGAAAAAAAAGAAAAATCCAACAGATATCCCAGTAAAGGGAAATTGAAAAACTGGACAGGGTTTTAATTTGGTGATTTCCAACTGCACTTGTAGACCTTTGTTTCTATAATAGATTGCTTCTCCCTTCATGTCTAAAAATACTTTACCCACAAAATTTAATAACCAATTGGTAGGATGAGATGCCACTCTTTAATTCACAGAAAAGAGCTAGTAATACCAAAATATTTAATTTATATTCTTGTTGAGTATTAAACACTATCGTAGCAGTGAACTTGAAAAGAAATCTCTAATAAGAAGGCTCCTTCAATACTGCAACAAATTATCACAAGGTTTCTGTATCTTTGCTACTTTTGATTCATTCTTATGCTTTCACCTAACATGATATATCTTTTCAATTATAGGAATTCCTAAGTATGGTCCGGCCACAAAGTTTCTGTTACTAACTGCTAACTAGGAAATTTAGTTAGTAATCCAAACTTTTTTCTGAAAATAAAATCAGAGCAAATTAAGTCTGAATTACAGTTTTCAATCTTGAAATAAGTTATTTATTATAATTAATGCCCTCATTTTCCAGATGCCTTTATCTCTAGATATGTCAAGTTTACAATGTATACAGCACGAAGTGAAAAACTAAAACATGAGCTATACAGTTAGATCACTTTGTTTCAAATATCAAACCTATTATTAGAAACGTGCCCTTGGGCCATGTATCTAACTTCTCAGATCCTCATCTCTAAAATGGAAATAATATCTACTCCACAAAGCTGAATTGGGATTTATTAGGATTATATACATAAAATATTTCACTTAGTTTCTGGCAATTAACATTTAATACATGATAATACTTAATCTGAAATGAAACTGTATATTCACAATTAGTTCTCCCTCTCAGCCTTTCCGTATTCAAATGTGGCCATGATTGAACTCAATGGGATAAGTGAATAAAAAAAAAAAAAAAATAGAATCTATGCTGATTTTTAGCACAGGAAAAATGTTAGAGCATTAAAAATTTAAGACAATTAATTCAGATATGTAACTCTTTAGGAAGAGAGTTAAGTCCAGATATGAAGTTTGAGGATAGACCTTCCTCTTTGCCTTGGAAAAAGAAGTTCCACCATTGCTTAGATAGATATAGCAGACAGGAAGATGAGATCAAATTAGCATAGAGCTTTAGAAAAGGAGATGCAAACAGGATCAGATTTATATATGGTAGAGCTGTCTCTGAGGGTTAACAGTAGAATATCTGCTGCTCTGTAGAGGAACTACTCCGGAACTGAGCTGATAAAGTATAAATGCACCAGTAGAATTGGGCAGGGAATACAGAGTTGACAGATTACAGGGAATAAATATACAGAACGCTCAGTGAAATTTAAATTTCAGATAAGCAACATTTTTTTCTTTTAGTATAAGTATGCCTTGTGAATGCTTTGGGACATATTTGTACTAAAAGTGGATATTTGTTGTTTATCTAAAATTCAAATTTAACTAGATAGCCTATATTTTATCTGACAATCCTATAGGGGAACTATAATATTATTCCCAAAGAAATATGAAGTTCACAAGTTATTCTCAAGATATATATTAATCATCAATTTATACACTATTTTGCATTTTTAATCTTGATCTTATTTTGTGATATAATGGATTTTATATCAATTCCATCTTCCCCAAGATGCTAATTTCTTTGTATTGGATTTATTTTCAAAATTTTGTATCGTTATAAAATGCTGTCTTTTGCCTCAATCTGTCTACTCTTTAACCTTGGAGAAAAAGAACTGAATGTGAACATTTTGTTACTACTTCTGTGAAAAGATTTAGAGAGATTGAGAAAACAGAATGAAAAATTATATTCTATATATTCATATTGAACTCTCGTTAAACATTATTTAATTTTAAGTGTTTGGATCAAAGGCTTATTGTTCCACGTGATTTGGAGAAATTTCAGAACTAGTCGTGGAAAGTAATCACAAATTATTTATACTCCAAAAGATGTAGTACTTAAAACAATATGTATAGCTGTAAGTCAAAATTCCTTATTTTCTTTTTTCTCTTAGTGATTTTTTGATATTCTATTTCTATTTTAAGACTGTGTTTAGAAAACTTTAGTTTCATCCTCTACTTCATATAATCTTTCAGATATTAAAGTTTTTTGACTATTCATTTTGAACCCTGGGCTTATCAATTAGCCTCAATAAATGTAATTTGTTGTAAAGTAAGAGAGATATGTAGATACTTTCTAATGTACCATAAAACAATAATATGTTTTTTTTCTATAATTCTAAATCCAACGTAAATTTTGTCCTCTTTAATCTGAATTAGGTGTATGTGTGTTAGGGAGTGTGTTCAAAGTTCAGGCAGCTTTTAAGCCATCCTAAAGCAGCTACATGGAGAGCTTGTCCAAGCCCTTTATGGCTGTCTCATTTCTCATATATCCCTGATAAATCAAATTTCTGGCTAGTCTTCCAGTCAGTTATTTGTCCCAACCAAGACAGCAACTTTGGGTCCGCTGAGTTGCTGGTTGGCCGATTCATTTGCCACCTAGGTCTCTACAATTACTGATGCTTCTGGGCGTGGAGGTTTACATGTTTGGCTCCAAATAAAGACAGCCCCCTACAGTGAAGCTGCGGGTTCTCATGTCTTGCTCCACTCTGATATAACAAATGTGCTGACCAGGCTGGGGGTGGAGAATGGGAGCAGCTTTGGGCAAAAAAACCAAAGACTTCCACTGCTCTTATTCAAAGTATCAGTAGTGATTTATAACCATTTTTCAAATAGTTGTATGCCTTTGGTTGATTTCCAGAGTCATAAAATAGTTTGTCCAGTTTTATTATTGTTTTGAGGGGAGTAGATTTGTCAAGCTACTCACTATGCTATCTCAGAAATCCTGTTCCCAGAGACTAATTTCTAAGCCCTACTCATTTGCCAGGCACAGGGCTAGCCAACTTATTTACATTACCTCTAGTTCTTACAGCAATCCTACAAGACATGACATTACTATCCTTTTCTAGTCAGTAAAATGAGGCTCTGATAATTTAAGTAATTTGCCAAACAGAAAAGCAAAATGAAAATATGATTCATATTGTATGAATTATATTTGAATTCGTACATAAGAAATGAATGCATACATATATTAAATGTTACTTATGAGAAATACATTAAGCCATGCCTGTAAATTACTTAGCATAGCATGAAATACATATTAATAAGATTTTGATAATTGAATGTAACTATTTTTAGATATTAAAGTAATTACAAAGTTATTATTTTCTGATATGTTTAGAGTATAGTCACATTCGATTTTAAAAAACAAGTGATTTGTTAATGCAAATAAATTTCATCAGTTTCTTGTCTCCCATCTCCATTTTTGTGGTGCAGTCTCCCCTACCCAATGATGGCAGTTCTTATTAAGTGGATGAATGTGTACCAATGGACAGATGGCTTTATATCAAGTATCATTTTTGCCATGTGTATAAGACTGGTCAGAATGAGTAGCCCAAAAAAGCATTTGAGGTTTAACAAAATTAGGAAACCAGGAAAGCAAAGGGTCATGATTAAGGCAGAAGGCTAAAACTTGATTATTAGAAAGCTAATCATACTAAAACAAGATGAAGAGTCTAGACTTCAGAAACTCAAATGTCAAAGCTGCACTGTGAATATAGTTGTTAAACCATGAGCCCAAGCTAATTTATTTTTTTCGTTGAATCGCTAAAGTTTGTAAACACAAGGAAATCAGAGTCCTGAAGTCAACTTTTCCCTGATTCAAGTCAGAAATGTCAAGATTATCTTCAACAAGAAACCTTTAATGATTAACCTTAATTATTTAGAAATTAACCTTAATCAATTCAGGCCCTTGATATACTGGGTCTCATAATATTGGGGCTATTCTAGAAAATTTTTCAACACCTATATACAGAAGGAAGCCAATGTATCTATTTTTTTACATGATTTACGTCAGTGAAATGTTATACACATAAGGCAAATATTCTAACTCTTGAGTGTGATACAAAACCAAGAATAGAGGTTAACAATACTGGACATATTTTTTCCTTTCTTTATATAAAGATTTAAAAATCAGCTTAGGGATCTTGAATAAAATAAAATGCAATTTTAATCTAGAGAACTTTTACAACCATGAAGTTTCAAAAGAAATTGTTTAATAACTCAAGTGAGTCACAGAGTACAATGCATTTGATTATATTGTTCTTCTAGAAACTAAGAATTTCATCATAGTTTTTAGAATGGCACATTCAATTTAATACAACAAACATTTTATGTATGTCATGAATATTTACCTATGTCAGCTCAGCTGTTAAGGGCATGAGTAAATTTCTGATTGTCTCTGTATATTAATACTGTGAAGCAGAGTGGAATCATTAACATGCAGCAGGAAAAGATATATAAGTGAGAAGAAAAACTAATAAAATTTGATTCACACAATAAATTGGAGCATATTACTTTCAATTGATAAATTTAATACAAATAAGCTAAGAATTAAGAATAGTAAATTAAAAATTTATATACATTCTGAAGTTCACTCAAGAAGAGTGTAGAGGAGCAGAATTTACTATCCCAAAGTGTGTCTCTTTGGCTTGATTATTTTTAAAAACAAAAGACTCAGGAAGAAACTTTGACCTTCCCCCTAACTGCTTAAACATGTTTTAGAAGGTCTGTTCCAGGAAGGAGCTATCACCATAAGTAACTACAATATAATATGAACTCAGTGTGGTAGACAGGGAGGAACCTAGCAGGGCCCATTTGATCAAAGTCCTCTCCATGTCCCATTGTCTCCATAAGGCGTGGCAAACATTTGTTTACCAAACATTTGCTTTCCCGTCTTCATGTGAATTGCCTTCCTCCCCTCTGAAGTCCCAAACCACTGCCCCCAACATCCCCCTTTGTCTATAGGTGAAGAGGGTATTTAAAGTGGTGGCTTCACCCATTTTGATGAGTTACTCAGTTTTCCTGGGTTTCTCCTGTGTATATATGTTATTAAACTTAGTTTGATTTTCTCCTGTTATTATATCTCATGTCAATTTGATTCTTAGACCAGCCAGAAGGACCTAAGGGTAGAGGAGTAGTTCTTCCTCCCCTACAAGTGGAAGAAAAGTAAATCAAACATGCATAAAAATTAGCACATTTTTATTGATGGATGTGATATGCTTAATTAAATATCTATGTAGAAAATATAAACAAAATGTTAGTTTTACCAGGCAATATTATTAAATGCAAAGTGGAAAACTTATTGGGTCAAAGGAAAATATGAATAGTTTTTATAGATATTTTAAGTAAATCATTAAAGCCTTTATTAATAACAGTCAAGTATCAAATTATAGTGTTTTTAAATAAACAGATGTGACATGTGATGCGAATATATTTAATAGAGATGTATAGATACATATGTATATATATGTAGATATATAGATGTCAATGCACTTATAGAGACATAATTGAACAACTTAGTGAAAACAAACAGTTGACCTAAGCTAAATTATAAAAGTTGTTATGCAAATATTTTATAATAAATAGTTAATATATTAAAATTATAATTGAAAAGCTATTGTATACAATCTCATTGCCATATCTAGTGACTTAGACAGCTTCAATGTTTTCTTAAGCTTGACTAAACTTTAGACAAGCTTCTTCATGCCTCTGGCCTCTGATCTCTTTTTCTTAGAGCATTTACTTTAGAAAACTTGTAATTGTTATTTCTTTCTTTGCCACTTAGAGATGTAAATATTTTAAAAGACTTTTGCTCCTTTTAATATTCAAAAATGTTTTACTTAAGAGTCTAGAAGCCATCCCTTTGAAATGTAATCACCAAGGAAGATAGTACCCCTATCTCCCAGTCTCTAGGAGAGATGTACTAGTCAGGGTTCTCCACAGAAACAGAACAAAGAGAATATGTAGATATATATATATATACGAGACGATTTATTACAGGAATTGGCTCGTGTGGTTATGGAGGTAAAGAAGTCCCATGATCTGCTGTCTATAAACTGAAAAACCGGAGAAGCTGGTGGTATAATTTAGCTTGAGTCCTAAATCCTGGGAACTGGGGGGCCACTGCTATAAGTACCAGTCTGTATCTTAAAGCCTGAGAACCATAATCTCCAATACCTGAGGGCAGGAGACAATGGATGACCCAGCTCATGTGGAGAAAGTGAATTTGCCCTTCTTCCACCTTTCTGTTCTGTTCAGACCCTAAATGGATTGGATGATGCTCACCCACATTGGTGAGGGAAATCTTCTTTACTCAGTCTACTGATTCAAAAGCTAATGTCTTCCGGAGACACCCTCGTAGACACCCAGAAATAATATTTTACCAGATATTTGTGCATCCTTTAGCCCAGTCAAGTTGACATAAAATTAACCATCATAAGTCCACCCCTTGTCAATGTGGCATCCATATGCATCTCCTTAAACCAACTTAATCTTCAAATAAAGACAATAACAAGGTCATATTTCTGCATAACATGATACAACTACCTTGGGAACAAATGAAAACGCACTAACTCCTTCCACAGAAGAGAAGGTTAAGTCCTCGAGTGATGTTTACTCTTCTGATATCCTGTAACTTAAGTACTATGATGTAAAATTAGCAATACTTAAATACCGATATAAAGTAAATACATCTTATGTTACATGATAAGGGAATGAGAGGAAAGAAAACAAAGATATTTGCTTAATATATGTATATATATACACACAAAGGTATTCATAACAAAATACAGCATGATAATTACAACCCTCATTTTTGTAACTGGTCATGTGATCACAACTGATATTTATATCTACCTTTCCTACTACCCATACTGTATTCTCATTCCCTTCAGCAGGCACTTCAGCTGGTCGTGGTTCTTTACCTGTTGGGATGACCCAAACTTTCATTCCTGAAGGGTCTGGGCCGTAAATAGTCCTACCCAGATTGGGCTGTTGTAGTTTTTCATTGACTTTAATCGCATGGCATGGTAAGGCTAAGAAATGCCTTAAGGGATCTCCTGTATTCTAGACATACTCTTCCTTATCTCCATTTGGGAAAGTAGTCCAATTTCCCCTGCGCTGTCAGGATCAACCACCTCAGCCAGCACCTTACCTCCCTTCTGTGCCTGTTGAGTCAGAGGATGAGGAGCCCAAAGTGGCTGGATGACAGTCTTAACTTTCCGTTCAATGGACTCATTGTTGCATCTCCTGGTGGAAGCATTCCTCCCTCTGCAACTAGCATCTCTAGGCCAGCAGAGAATCAAGTCGTGGGAACCGGAAGCAAAAGTTTTGTTAGTGGGCCACTAGGGGGAGTGATGAGTGGTTCAACTCCCATTTCCACCCCTTGACTCTTGGACCCGTGAATCCTGGCTACCAGAGAAACAGCACCGTCTATTGGATATTGATTCAGAGTATATGCAGCCTTTTGGAAAACCTTGTCCCAGCCCTACAAAGTACTGACCCCTCGCTGCCACTATAATTGAGTCTTCAAAAGGCCATTCCACTGATCTATCAAGCCAGCTGCTTTAGGATGGTGGGGTACATGGTAAGACCAGTAATTTCATGAGTATGGGTCCATTGCTGCAATTCTTTTGCTGTGAGACGAGTCCCTCAATCTGAAGCAATGCTGTGTGGAATACAATGATGGTGAATAAGGCATTCTGTAAGCCCACAGATGGTAGTTTTGGCAGAAGCATTGTGTGCAGAGAAGGTAAATCTGTATCCAGAGTAAGAATCTATTCCAGTAAGAACAAATGCTACCTTGCTCCAAAATTCTAAAGGCCTGTACTTTGATTCACCTTTAGGGGCCTGCCAAAGGCTCCAAATGGCATCCTTACCTGCCACCAATACTTCAAACATCATTGAATATGCTAGATAATATGGCCCAAGTGGCAGAGCAGCTTGCTCAAAACTAGTAGCTTTTCAGATTACTTAGTACATGAGCTGGAGTAACACACTCAAATGAAGAATATGTTTCCTCCAAAATCCAAAGAGGTCCACCAGCCATTGTGCTTCTTTCTTGGTTTTAGGGAGGAGCAAAACTTGTCCTTCACCTTAGAAGGGATATCTTGACACGTCCCACACCACAGGACCCCTACAAATCTTGACCAGACTCATTTCCAACTCTCTGACATGCAAATATTTTGCCAACATGTCTAGAGTAGTTTCTATTTCTTGCTCACCAGATCCAATCAGCATATCATCAATATAGTGGACCAGTATGATATCTCTTAGAAGGGAATGTGATCAAGGTCCCTGTGAACCAGATTATGATATAGAGCTGCAGAGTCAATATACGCTGAGGTAGGACTGTGAAGGTACATTGCTGGCCTTGGCAGCTCAAAGCAAAGCACTTCTTGTGGATCTTATGAACAGGCATGGAGAAAAGGGCATTTGCCAGATCAATAGCGGCATACTTGGTACCAGGGGATGCGTAAAAATTTATGCAAGCAGTGAAACCACATCTGGTACAGGAGCTGACACTGGAGTAACAGCCTGGTTAAGTTGATGATATTCTGCTGCTATTTTTCAACATCCTTTTCTCTTCTGCACAGGCCAAATTGGAGAATTCACTAGGGATGTGGTGGGAATCACCACTCTAGCATCTTTCAAGTCCTTGATGGTGGCACCAATCTCTGCAATCACTCCAGGGATGTAGTATGGCTTTTGATACTATTTTTCTAGGGAGCAGCTGTTCTGATGGCTTCCACTTGGGCTTACTCACCATAATAGCCCTCGCTCCACAGGTCAGGGAACCAATGTGGGAATTCTGCCAGTTGTTCAGTACATCTATTCAAATTGTGCATTCTGGAACTGGGGAAATAACCACAAGATGGCTTCAAGGACCCGCTAGACCTACTATGAGATGGACCTAAGCTAAAATTCCATTGATCACCTGACCTTTATAAGCACCTACTCTGACTGGAGGGCTACAGAAAGTTTTGGGTATCCTAGAATTGGTGTCAGTTCAGAGCCAGTATCCAGTAGTCTTTGAAAGGTCTGATTATTTTCTTTTTCCCCAGTACACTTACCTTGGAAGAAAGCAATAGATCCATTTGGGAAAAGCTGGGAGAAAAATTAACACTGTAAATTTTCAGTAGTGTACCATGGTCCTCCTTCAAGGGGTTCTTGGTCTATAAACTAGCCCAAGTCTGGGAACTGATTGAAGGGCCATGACTCTCTGTTTTTATGATTTGAGTTAGACTTTTGTTGACTTGACCTAGAACTTTTCTGCTTATACAAATCAAGTAAGAATTTAGTAGGCTTTCTAACTATTTCACCTCTGGGAACACTGTGATTAACCAGCCAATGCTGTAAGTCAGATTATTTTTATTGCTGCTTTGACTCTGTTGTCCAGTGTGGTTACCATGCCCACTTTGACTTTTGTGGTTGAATGCCATCCTTGACCTGTGCCACCCCAGGATCCAATTACTCCCATTGCATTTATGTTTTCAAATTGAGTGGCTGTGGTTCCAGGTGTAAGGTCTAGCCTACAGAGAAGAGTGATCATAGATCACAGAGCTCTTAAGAATGCTGGGGCTCCCCTCACAAAGTTATTTCTCAAAATAGTGGTGAAAAGTATGTCTTCTGGATCCTCACTCATTGTGGGCTAGTAAGTCTTAAATACTAAATCCACTCTAACATTCTTATATCCCTAAACTTCTGAATCCCTTTCTCTCCATTAAACAAAAGGAAGTCAGACATTCCCAATTCCCTCATCGTGGGCCATGTTTTGGTCCATGTTTCAGCCAATCCACCAAAAAAACACCCTTAGACCCTTTCCTAACTCCCTGAGCTACAACACTAAATGAAGAATCTCTGCTTAGTGTGCTCATATCAATAAATTTTACTTGATCCAACTTTATATAACTTTCACCATTATCCATCATACCCTTAGTGTCCATTTCCACACATGTTCTCCAGATTTATGTTTGTATATTTGGAGTGTAGGGTATCGCCTCATGAGTCACACTTTGTCCCTCACCAGTGAGAGCTTGAATCTAGTTATGAATCGAGAAGCAAAGAGGCATAATAAGGGTGGGTCCTATGGAGAATCAGCATTGTCTTGCATGATAACTAGGGAGGCCATTACTATTTCCTCAGGGTGTGCAAGGTTAATCCCCTCAGATGGAAGCAGAAAAGCCAACACCACTGTGAGCGGAGATGCAACTGTGGTTGGGGAAGCTGATATCACTGTGGTTGAGGATGCCAATTTCCCTGGGGGTGAGAAGTCCTCTTCTCCTGGCAAAGAAGACTCATCAGAATTTAGGAGCTCAATAGCCCCAGATTCATCAGGGTCTTTCACACATTCTTATTCCAACTTACAGGACCCATTCTTTCCCAATCAATGCCCTCACTAACAGTAGACACTCTGCAAGACTGGGATTTCTATTTGCCTTGTCGCTCAGCCACTTGCAGAATGAAGTTCTGAGTTTGATTTTCAGCAATTTCAGCCCTGGGGCTACAGGAGATAAGGGCCTTTAGGGCATACCTAGAACCTCTTAGGTTTTTACGGGGCTCTTGAGTAGGGAATTAAACCCCTGAGCCTATCTTTTTCTTTCACCACTTTGTCCAACAATATTAGGAGCAACCAACCAGAGTCATTATATTCCTTTGTTTTCCAACAATGTACAAAAGTGTCGTATACAGAGTCACTTAGCTCCCTGCTTCTTATAAGTGGTTGATTAGGAGTGTTCAATGCTGATATTTTGTGTATCTCTATAAACAGTTCATATAAAGGACTATCAGCTTCTCTTTACTATTGGAAATAGAATTATTAGCTTTAAAATATCTAATCAGATTAGAGCAGTGTCACTGCAAATAATCAATAACCAATCTATGGATAAGAGAGATAAGGTGACTTTTGCTTGAGCCAAGCTGAGGATTATAACCCAGGATGGCAGTCACCACAAAGAAAGAAAGTGTTCCTGAGAAGCAAGGTTTTCAGTACAATATTATACCTTTTTAGAACAAAGAACATACATTAAACATGCCCAGGATACATATTCATCAAGTTTCAAAGAGGTATTCAGTTGCAAATTAGCAGGTCAACATGACCCTGATGCCTGGGAAAGGGAACATATCTTCAGCAGTACTGATACCTGTGTTCCCAATACTGGTATTGTAGGAGGGGAAGTATTTATTCTTATCTTAAGAGAGAGCATTATTTTACTTTAATGGTTAAACCAGATGTACAATGTATGTTTGATAGGCCATAGGTCAGGCTTCTTTAGTTTAAGTGAATCAGTTTTAAACCAGAATAGTTACTCCATATACCTCAGTATGTAAAAAGTTCTTGTCAGAGCCAAATCCAGAAACCACAGAACCAATTCTGAAAATTTATTCTTAAAATTCTGTTCCTCTAGAACCCCTCTTGGTACTTTTCTCCAATTGAGTGCCTTACTCAATCTTGAAAAACTACCTTCTGTCATAAAGACTTGAGAAAGTTTACTTTTCCTTTGTGTAAGAGCAATTAGCAAATGAACATGTCCTATGATTTATTCCACCTGAAAACTCTCCCATTCTTTGTTTCAATGAAGTTGAGTTCAGACTATTTTGACAATAGCACATCTAGTATATAATTTTAGAATTAATGAAATTATCCAGCTAATTAGAATAAAAAGTTGCTTTTTAAAATTATCTGGGTAGACAATGCTGAGCCTAATTATTCTAGTAATTACTTTACTGTTGAACTTTATTTTGCCTAGGAAGATCAAATAGTTGAGACCTCATTCATAACGTAAAATATAGATATATTTGTATAATAAGAAGATCCGGTAAAAAAAGACTATTTACTTAGTCAATTATATATTAATTATTGTTATTCTTTATCAACATATATTTCAGCTAGGAGCTAATAATTTACTCCAAATTGCAACTTTATTTATTTTTAGTAAGAATAAAATGGTCATTTAATGTGAAATAAATATTATTGTCCCTCCCTGAGATGCTTTTTTATTGATCTTATTACAGGCTTCTTCCAAGTTACTAGAAGAACATGTTCCATGTTTTATGATATGTTTAAGTTGGTAGGCTAGTATATGTGGTCTTAATTTTAAGAATTCACTTATTTCCAGATAATGGTAAATATTGCTTTCTATATGATACCATGAAAAATTGTAATTACTTGAAATATTATATATATATAAGTATAAAACCATGCTACCTAACTGCAAGTGGCAAGCAGTGTCACAGGAATGTGCCGTAAAATAAGAAAACACACACTGTTAATTAAAAAATCCCTGGCCAGCCCAGTGGCGTAGTGGTTAAATTTGCACGCTCTGCTTCAGTGGCCCGGGCTTCACAGGTTCAGATCCTGGGTGCGGACCTATGCATCGCTTATCAAGCCATGCCATGGCAGGCATCCCACATAGAAAGTAGAGGAAGATGGTCATGGATGTTAGCCCAGGGCCAATCTTCCTCAGCAAAAAGAGGAGGGTTGGTAACAGATGTTAGCTCAAGGCCAATCTTCCTCACCAATAAATAAAAAAATAAAAAACCCCAAGGAAGACAGAAAAGGTATTTTGGAAGGTAAAAGAAAGAGTGAATGAGAAGACAAAGCAAATAGAAGAGTATAAAACAAGTCTAAGTAAAAGAAAATTTTTCTCTATATACATCTTGTGAAAAAGGAAATATGGGGTGGAACTTGAAGACAATATAGCAGAGATTAGTCATTGCATTTCTGTTTGATTTTCTCCAATGATCAACCTAGATATCTATTTTAACTCCAGAGAGAGAAAATTAACTCGCTTGTGTTAGAATGAGATATCTTACTCCCATTATCTATGCATTCTCTTATTTTCAACAATCATCAATGTAGGCCAGATGTCCACTGCTATCAACTCCTCGTCTTAGGAGTGGATGTGTTCAGTTCTAAAAAGTGGATAAAATGTAATACTCGAAATATCTATGTAAATAATGAATGAAGTGAAATGGAACAAATGTATTTTTAATAGCCCTGATGAAATAAATATTAATTTGGAAATATCCCTGTGTTATCTTTCAGGTTTGTGAGTACATGTTGCACTAAATATCTTATGTAAAATAAACATTAAGTTCTCGTGTGAAGGTCAGAATACTATATTTGTAGAGTGCATCCTTCTATGATGCTACTTTTTTATATTTCTGAGATTGCCTGATTTTAACATGGTTAGAGAAGTATTACTAATAACAGAATGAGCTAGCTTTTTCTATGTTAATTGTTGCATACATTAATTAATAAATAATCCCTTATTCCACAGTATATATTTTCCATAGCAATAGAAATCAAAATTCAGTCCTTTAAAGATTCAATATTTTCCGATGCAGTGATTTTTTTCTTGCACGATTAACAATTGTTAATTACTGTTCCACAGCACTTCATGATTTACACTGCCATGTTAACCAGAGATAAAATTTTGTACGTCTAGCTGCAGTCTCAATAAGTATTCTGAATTTCCACAAGCGGTTTTTATTTAATTACTGATGTATAAGAAAGAATGCTTTTTACACAAAAGGTATCGTTACGATGGAATTTATAATATTTTTCTTTTCCTTCATGGGCTTTTTCCTTTGCGATTAATGATGATGAAGTTTAACGGATTTATTTTCACAACACTATATTGAGAAGATGTTTTGATTTAGATTTACTTCACAAAAACTCTTTTAATCTACTGAAATAAGCTATGTAACCTCCCTCGTTTATCTACTTATGTAAACTTTTACTGCTCCTACTTCATGTAGAAAAGTAAAATATGATTAGCAGTTATATAGGCCTTCCTTTATCACTAGAGGGTTAATATTATCTAGCTTCATTATTTTCGCATATTTAGAACAATGAACCCAGATTATCAATTAAAATGTGTTAACAGAGTCTTGTTTTTTTTGCATTATGATATCAATTATTGGAAAAAGTATATTTGTGGGTTAAAAGTAGAGTGGGGAGTAACAAACAGCTAAGGAATATAAATAATGTCTACTTATATGGGTATAACATGTTTCTTTTGCATACTTATATACATTTTTGTAGCTTCATGTAGCAAAATCAATATATACAACACGAATATATCCAAGAGTCACTCTATCCTAAATAGAATATTTTCAATAGATTAAACACACACACACATATTTATTTTTCAGGGTGAGGAGAATATATCCTTGTATTTACCACTGTCAGTGAGCATAGAAGATGCTTAGTTGATTTTGAATATGGTGTAAGATATGGGTCTACTTTTATTCTTTTGCATGTAGATACTCAGTTTTCCCAACACTGTTTGTTGTAGAGACTGTCCTTTTCTCATTGTGTATTCTTGGCACCCTTGCCAAAGATCAGTTAGTCAAATACGTATGCATTCGTTTCTGGGCTCTTTATTCTGTTCCAACAGTCTATATGGCTGTCTTTTTTTTTGTTTGTTTGTTTGGGTATGTAAGTGTGTGTGTGTGTGTGTGTGTGTGTGTGTGTGTGTTATAGAAAAGGTGAAAAAAAATTAGAAATACTCTAAGGATAATTATTTCCAACTGAGGATTGTCTACCCGACCAAGAGATTGATCATGTATTAGAATAAATACATTTTCAGATGGTCACTATCTCAAAAAATATATGGCATGTACAGTTTCCCAGAAAGTTACAGAAGAATATGCTTAATCAAACCAAAGAGGAAGACATTGGATCCAGGAAACAAAGAGAGATAAGTGGAGATCCTGAGAGAATATGTATGAAGCAGATGAAGAGAGCAACTAGTCCAGAGTTAAAGGGAAGGACAGAAAGTTCCAGAAGTATGTTCCTAAGAAAAACAAAACCTGAGAGATGAGTTTATTTATTTGATCTTGTGGAAAACATCATTCCACAGGGTTTTGCAATTGTATGGGGGAGTTTGTGAAAAATTAATAATGGTTATATACATATAAAACTAAGCACACCAAAATGAGAGAGAGACATATACAAGAAAGAGAGACTACAGAGCTTAAGGGAAAAAAGAAAAAAAATTGAATAGTAATCAAAATCATAGCACACTACTTGAGTAATTATAATATTAATATACCTATGTTGGGATATATCCATATGGATGGAGGGGATGTGCTGGGGGAAGAGGGGAGAGCAGGAAAAGCAAACCTAACAAAATAAAAATCAATAGATAATGTATAAATAAAAAATAATACAGTATTTATATATATTGAAATAAAAACCAGAATAAACAACTTAAAGTTGAAAAAAAGTCGAAGTACTATAAGGCATATAGCGACAACAGCAAAGGTCCCTTGTCCCATCTCGCCACAGTCAAATCTACTCCTTACAGGCAACCACTTCAACTTTCTATATGTCTGTCTTTAGGTCAGTACTATGCTCTTGCTCTGTAATGTAAGATGCTGGATGTCACTAATCATCAGAGAAATGCAAATCAAAACCACAATGAGATATCACCTCACACCTGTTAGGATGGCTATTATCAAAAAACCACAAAACATAAATGTTGATAAGGATGTGGAGAGATTGGAACCCTTGTACACTATTTGTGGGAATGCAAAAAGGTGCAGCAGCAATGGAAAGCAATATGGAGCTTCCTCAAAAAATTAAAAATAAACTACCAAATAATCCAGTAATTCCACTTCTGGGCACTTATCCAGAAGAATTGAAATCAGGATCTTGAAGATGTATTAGAATTCCCGTGTTCATTGCAGCACTATTCACAATGGCCAAGATGTTGAAACAACCTAAATGTCCATGGATGGATGAATAGATGAAGAAAATGTGGTATAACACACAATGGACTGTTATTCAACCTTTAAAAACAAGGAAATCCTGCAATACACTACAACATTGATGAAACTTGAAGACATTAAGCTAAATGGAATAAACCAGTCACAGAAGGACAAATAATGCACGATTCCACTTATATGGGGCTACCTAAAATAGTCAAACTCATAGAAGCAGAGAGTAGAACTGCGGTTACCAGGAGTTGTGGGGGGTGGGGGTTGGGAGTTGCTAACCAAAGGACATAAAGTTTCAATTACGCAAGAAGAGTAAATTCTAGAGATCAGCAGTACAGGACTGTGCTTACAGTTACCGAGACTTTATTGTACCCTTAAAAATTTGTTAAAAGGGTAGATCTCACGTGTTCTTACCATGATAATATAATAAAAAAAGAAGGTACTCAGTAAATATATGTTACATTAACAGAGACAAATTACTTTGAAAAATAACATTAATGAAACTATCATTAAAAATATAAATATATTCTAAAAATATATGGATATTTCATGTTCTTTTTCTTGAGAAGGACTTGTGTGCTTTTTGAAATGTGATAAAGGAGAGAAACAGTAACACATATACACACACACACACATATGTTGCTATTCTTTTGCCCCTGAAGACAAATAACTTGTTAAAAAATAAAAAAAATAAGTCTATAATTAATCATCAAACTGCCTAGCAGTTGATAGAAAATTATTTTTCTAACACATTCTGCAAATGATGGAAAATTATTCTAAGCAAGTTCTACATTGCACCTTTGCACATTTAATTTATAGGAAGGGTTAATTGCATTGCTCTCTTAGCACGGCCTGCTTGAGTGTTGAATCCAGGGAGCATAAATGATTTTAAGTACACAGTAAGAGTGGATTCCCCCATAGGGTTATTCCTAAGGCTTTTGTGCTCAGTCGAGCAATAAGAGATGTTACACGTCTCTACTGTGATTGTTCTCAGCATCCCTGAAGTTTAATCCCTAAAGATCAGGAGATGAAAACTCAATAATAAATGGATTTCTGATGCTGGCATCTAAACAGAAAAGGAACATCATTGGCTTTCTTCTTCTTAAAAAAATATAAATCACCTGTAATCTACACATATTGTGATAATGCCTTGGATCATTGACATCTTACTCGTTACCATCAACGTATGAAGATTCTACTCTATTCAAGATATTTTTAATTTTAGTCACATTTTCTTTCTTTAGAGAAGAGTAATTCTTTGGCAAAAATGTGGACTATTGGAGTGAACGTAATTTGGGATACTGTGTAGTATTATATAGCTGCTATTAAGATTTAAACACACCATTGTTGCCACTGAAATGATACTTGACTTCATTTAAAAGCTTCTATTGATATTTCTTGCAGGTGATTTTTTTTCATGCCTACTAATTTCCCAAATCAATTCTGGCAAGTGATGTACTATTTAAAAACTTTGGCTTTGAAACTTTGAAATGGTATGAATCCAATGTTTATACTTAGAGGCAGGAATGAAAATAATGTTAATTTGCTCCTTTCTGGGACTGGGAATCTTTTTTATTGTAATGACTCCTTAATTTGTCCACAAGGAAATTAAGGAGGTAAATGAACTGATAAATCATGCTATTCTTATGGTCATATATTGAATGAAGGGTAACATCAAGAAGTCACAAATTTAATTACTATTGAAGTTTCTTTTTAGTGTATAAAGTCTTCATCCATGAACACCTTCAGAAAATAAACTCATTTATTCTTAGGATATGAAACTTTTGCTTACCAACTATTCCCACATTAACCTTAGTTCCTTATTTTCCTAAAATAAAAACAAAGAAAACTATCATATTGATCCCAGAAAACTGTATCTCTTTAGTGACACTCTGATAGTCATATTAAGCATAAATAAAACGTTCAAAACATATGGTCATTCTTCTTAGTTTTAGCCATCTAGTGAGTGTTTTGTGCTATCATATTGAGATTGTAATTTTCACTTCCCTAATGACACTGAGCATTTTTCCATTTGTTTATTTGCCATGCATATATCTTCTTTGGTGAAGGGTCTCTTCAAATTTTTCATCTGTTTTTGTATTGGGTTTTTTGTACTCTTATTATTAAGTTCTAAGTGTTCTTTACACATCCTAGATACAAAGCCAGATATATGTTTTATAAATATTTCTTCCCAGTCTATGACTTCCTCTTTCTTTTTCTTGTCAGAGTCTATGAAATGCAAACATTTTTTAATTTTGATTATATAAAATTCATTGATTTTTTAATTTTATACTTCATGCTTTGTGCCGTGCATTAAGAAACACTTGCCAAAATTAAAGTCACTAAATGTTTTACGTCACGCATTTAGGTTTATGGCCTATTTAGAGTTAACATTTTTTTTTTATAGAATGTGAGGTAATGATCAACAAAATTGATTGTATATTCAAGGGAGTAATTATAATATTGAACATGCAATCTAAACTGGGTAGGGAGGAGGTGAGGCTGTGTGGAATGAATGAATGGTTCTAATAAATTGTTATATCAATGGATTTTTGGTCCCAGTGGAGTTTTAGAATTTTCAGATTTGTGGTGCTACAAACACTGAAAAGGAGAGATAGGAGCTCATCGTCAGATAGCAGGCAACTTGAAAGTGAGACTATGGAACAAGGACAGCTGCTGGCAATGATGTGCCAAGGGCAGTCTTTACTGAGCTCGCAGATGTAGGAAACATAGATGATGTTAATATTTACAGAGCACAGAGGACAAACTGTAGGGGACTTTTGTTGTGTAGACTTAGCTAAATATTGAAAATTGCTCTATATACTTGGAAGAAGAGAAGATATTAAACATTATTAAATATTGAATTTGTATATACTCCCAAAAATTATTTTAAAAAATTTTAGTTGTAGGGCCAGCCCCGTGGCATAGTGGTTAAGTGCGCGTGCTCGGCCGCTGGCTGCCTGGGTTCGGATCCTGGGCGCGCACCCACGCACCGCTTGTCAGGCCATGCTGTGGCAGCGTCGCACATAAAGTGGAGGAAGATGGGCACGGATGTTAGCTCAGGGCTGATCTTCTGCAAAAGAAAAAAAAAATTTAGTTGTAATCTGAAATCGTTTTCATGAGCATTTCCACGTCAAGATTCTTACCCTTTAATGTTACTGAACAATAACGTAATCATGATCACCTGAAATTTTTGAAAATTTTCATGCATTAGAATATTATTTTGACAGAGAGCAAAATGTGAAATGATTTTATTACCGTTCAAAAAATTTAAACAGTTGAAACACTTTCAAATGACTTTATTTAACTATAATTATTTCCTTTTTTAAGTGAGAAATGTAACTTAAAATTTTTTTTTTGAAGATGTGAGTGAATTTGGAAACGATTGAATATTTTCACATCAAACATTTTAAAATAATAACTCGGAAATTTACAGAGAATTAATTTAGAGCAATAGTCTTATACGTAGCTCAGAAGCCATATAAAGTCGCTAAAGCCCAAACTGAAATATCAGGTGCCAGAGTAAACAGAGATCAGGAACTGTACTAACCACCTGTTCACTGCCGCTTCTCTAGCCCCCATCCCAGCAGGCTGTATCCTGGGCATTGTTCTCTCTTAAGTGAATAGAACATAAATTAATCTAGCCTACCAGAGGCTCCTTTTCCATGATAACAGTTGTCTGTTCTGCAGGTGTCTACTGAAGATGTCCAGGTTATAGAGCATTCTCTTAGCCACACTCACAATTATAACTGGATAAGTAACGCTGGCTATGGATGCTCTTGGCTACTTCCTGGAACTGTGTTAACAGCATCCATCTTGCTTTGCTTAGACCATCCTCTTAAAGAGTCCTGTAGGAGATTTTTTGTATACTCTAGACAACTTGATGGTTTTATGTTCTCCCAAGTGCTGAGGAGATCATTATGTCAAAACAATGAGTGGGACACTGGTTCACAGCCATGAGGGTAGGTGATAAAGTAAACTATAAGACCGGATTTTTGAATAAAAGGAAGTTAAGGAACTGAGAAGCCCAAGTATTGACAAGCCTGTTGAAATAATCAAGAACATTGACAGAGTGTTTGTTAGAGGGAGTAATAGTGGAAATGTTACTCAGGGAACCAAAAGTAGTGCCCCAAAGTGTCTAGAGATCCAAGGTTAGAGAGCAATATAATCCAAAGGCATGAGATTTAAAGCTGCTGGCTTAAAAGGAAAATATATTAGATAATACAAATATATAAGAAGAAAACCAACAACTGATAGAAAAAGTATGTAACTTGTATGATAAAATGATAAATATATGAAAAGATTCTTAAACTCAGCTGTATGAGAAAATAATTGAATTTAATTTACAATTATAGTTCATTTATCAGAATTTGAGAATCAAAAAATTTTATGACAAACTGTTTAAAATTCTTAAGTAAAAGAAAAACTCATTTAAGGCTTTTTGTATTGTAAGTTGGTAGACCATCTATGGAGGGAAATTTAACAAACTGTTTCCAAATTAAAAATAAATGCTTATACACTTGGTCCAGCAATCACATTTATAATATTTAATCTTGAAATAATTCATTCACATGCTTGAATAATTAATATATAAAAATATTACAGCCTACTAAAGTTTTTCAAAGATGACTGATTAAATGCATTATGTTACATCCATATGTATGCTATGCAGTAATTTTTTAAAATTAGCTTTATGTGTGCTGATACAGAATCATCACCAACCTATATGTAATTGACAAAATAGAGGTACTAACAACATACATATCATGCTATTATTGATTTATACATACACATATTCATAGAATATCTTCAGAAAAGCTATTACACGTCACCTATATACACAAATATGGCAACAGTGGTTGCCTTTGTGGAGGAGAATTTGGTGGTTCATGTTCAGGAGAGCACAGATGATTTAATTTTTATGTATAATATTTATCTTTTGGATTTCTGTATCAGGTATTTTTTACAAATTCATAAACATATTTAAAAATTAAAATATAAAAGTAAAGAGGCTGGCCCCGAGTCCTAATGGTTAAGCTCAGTGTGCTCTGCTTCAGCGGCCTGGGTTCTGTTCCCAGGCGTGGACCTACACCACTCATCAGCACCCATGTTGTGGCAGTGACCCACATACAAAATAGAGGAAGATGGGCACAGATGTTAGCTCAAGGTGAATCTTCCTCAAGCAAAAAGAGGAAGATTGACAACAGATGTTATCTCAGCACAAATCTTCCTCACCAAAAACCAAACAAACAAAACCTAAAATTAAAAAATAAGTAATTTAAAGGAAGAAATTTTATATAAGAAATGCAACAGTACTGATATGGGCTATGAAACATGCTATAAATGGTAAACTTATTCTGGAATTATTTATGTCTTTGGAAATGGAAAGACAAGTAAATAATAAAGAATGGTACATAAAGAATAAATAAATTATGTAATTATATTTTATATAACTATATGGAAAAATGCCAATGAAGTTGAATTTATTTATGATAGCATTATACGTCCTTATTGAAGGTGACGATGATGATTTTCTCATATTAGTCATTATCTAAAATATGCCTATTATCTAGTATTGAATTGATAATGTGTACTCCAATTATTATTACAACAAACCTACTGTTTTATAAACAAAGAAACTAGCTCTAAATTATTACATTACTTACCCCAAGTAACAAAACTCGAATATTTAAGAACCAGACTTAGACTATCATACTCTTTTGGCTGTAAACTCTGTGCCCTTCTTCTTCCTTTCTAGCAATGGAAAAAGGAATGGGTTTAGAATCAGAAGAACTGAGCTGTAGTCTTGGTTCCACCTCTTATGTTGTGATCATGTTTTGGTTGCATAATTTTAAAAGGTAAATGTCCTCAGTAAAGCAGCCAACCTTGGGAGTGAATGCACGATGATCCAGAGCACAGGTAACATAATTCATGTTTTAAAAATCCGAAATGGAAATTTTAGAAGTAATTCAATTGACCAAACATGTTTGGTTTATACAATTTGACATAAAGATTAGAAAGCATGAAAGATAAAAGAAAGGATATAGTGTGCTGTATATATATACTATATATATATAGTGTATATATATAGTGAAAATGAAATTCTAAAAGTCAAGAATGGGAAAATCCGTTAAACAATCAGGAAATTTTGATTAATTTTATGATTTGGAATGATTCCAATAACAATATGAAGGATAGTGTCTAAAGGATGAAACTAATAAAGAGCGATCCATTACATTGTTACTGCAGCATTTCAGGACAAGAGAATAGTGGAAGAGATATATGAGACAAATTGATGATGTGAAATCAGAGGCCTTGATGGCTGAGCATGTGTGACACCTGAGGGACTAAATATTCTTGCTTGGTGTAATGTTTGAGAGCTGATTCTATAAAGATACAGTGAAAAGAAGTACTGGGGGAACAAGACTTGGAACTCTTAAATTTTAGGTACTACAGGCTTTCCAGTGGAAGACATATGCCAGAGAGTACTTGCAGATTTTTTAAAATGACACCTCTAAAACATGGTTTTATATTTCATCCAAATAACTTCATCAATAATTGTCTTGCCCAAATCGCTGAGTAAACACATTTAGAGAATTTTGCATTGAATACTAAAATGCATTATTCATGTGATAGCTATAATCAATGAAATGAATCTTATGAATATTTTCATTAACAAATTGTTCTAATCTGGTTTCATCCTTTTTTTTTTTTTTTTTTTGTGGGGAAGATTAGCCCTGAGCTAACATTTGTCCCCAATCCTCCTCTTTTTGCTGAGGAAGACTCGCCCTGGACTAACGTTCCTCCACTTTATATGGGACGCCGCCGCAGCATGGTTTGACAAGCAGTGCGTCGATGCGCGCCCGGGATCCGAACCCTGGGCAGCCATAGTGGAGTGCACACACTTAACTGCTACGCCACCGGGCAGGCCCTGGTTTCATCCTTTTTTATGTTGCAATAGCACTTAAACATAGCTGTAGATTAACTGACCTTCATTTTTATGATATTATTTCTATTTGACTCGGTCATTTTTAAAAATATATTTAAAATAATAAACTATTTGGGATATTTCCACTTTTCATCAGTGCTTTGCACTGGACTTTTAAAAATATTTTAGAGAATGGTATCAGCAAGAAGGTAGAGTAAGTTGTCCTCAGCTCATACTCCTTCACAGAAAGCCCAACTAGAAACAAAGAAGGAGTGGGCTCACAGAAACCAGCATGCAGATTTTGGTGGACCATGTTCCTGCAGGAAGTAGTGCCTGACCAGAGAGCGCAGACAGTGGCTCTGCCCACACGCAGAGCTGAGCAGGTGGCCCTGGCTAGCCAGAGAGCGCTGTCAGCAGTTCTGCCCAGTTTTCTTCCTCAGCAAGTGGTCCAGCCTGGCCACAGAGCTTATCTTATGATCCCACTTGGGCAGGGTGGCAAGCCAGCAGCTCCAGCCAACAGCTGATCATAGCTTTCAGCCATATCCAACCAGCAGGCCTGAGCAAAGACTCCTGGCAGCCAGTGAGATCGGCCATGGCCATGCCCAGGCAGAAGGCCAGCAGCTATGCCCAACTCTGGAGTGTAGCCTGCAGCCCCACCTGAGCAGGGAGTCTGGCCAGAGGACCTGGCCAAGCATAGAGCCCATCCTACAGCCCTGCTCAATCAGAGAGCTTGGGCAGAGACCCCAGGCATCCTTGGCGCCCATCTGATGGTCTCATTTAGGCAGGGATCAAGCAAGCAGCCCTGCCCAACTGAGGGGCAAAGCCTCTAGCCCCACCTGACCAGGGAGCCTGGAAAGTGAGCTTGGGCAACCTCGGAGGCCAGCTTACGGCTCTGCCTAGGCAGGAAGCCAAGACAGCAGCCCTACCAAACTGAAGGGCACAGTCTACAGCCCCACTTGACCATGTAGCCTATACAGTGATCCCACCTGGCAACAGAGCCCAATCTACAGTTCTGCCCAGCCCACAGCTCTGCTTGGCCATGAAGCCCAGCCCACAGCTCCACCTATTGCTGAGCACAGCCTGAAGTCTAGAGCAGGCAGGGAACACAGCCAGTGACCCAGCCCAAATACAGAGCACAGCCTACAGTGCCACTCCACCGGGAAGCGTGGACAGCAAGCTTGCCTGACCATAGAGCACAGCCTCCAGCCTTATCTGACTGATGGTACAGCTGGCAGCCCCAAATAAATAGGGACCCAGCCAGCATCATTGCCCAATAGTGGAATTGAGCCTGCAACCCCACTCAACTGCAGGGCACAGCCTGCAGCTCTGCCCAACTGTGCAGCACAGCCATGAGGCCCAACTTGACCAGGGGTGACTGTGGAGCCCAGTGAGTGGCCCTGCCTGAGTTTGGTGCCAAGCCAGCAGCCCCACCCAGCTATACTTACATTAGACAAAACCAACTTATCTTAAAAACTGTAAAAAGAGACAAAAAATGTGTTATATAAGGCTAAATGGGTCAACGTCTCAAAAAGATAAAACAATTGTAAAATTTATTCACCCAATATCAGAGCACCTAAATATGTAAATCAAATACTAACAGAACTGAAAGAAAAAATAAACAGCAGTATAATAATAGTGAGGAATTGAATACCCCATTTTCAACAATGGATAGATAATTCAGACAGACAATCAATAAGAAAACAGTGGATTTGACCAACACTACAGATCAAATGGATCTAATAGACATATAGAACATTTATCCAACAGCAGCATGATACATGTTCTTCCCAAGCACACACACAACATTCTCTAGGGTAGATCCTATGTTAGACAACAAAATAAGTCTTAACAAATTCAAATTGATTGAAATTATGTCAACTATTTTTTCTGACCACAGTAGTATGAAACTAGAAATCAAGAACAGGAGGAATATTGAAATATTTACAGATACATGGAAATTAAACAATATACTCCTGAACAACAAAGTCAAAGGAGATATCAAAAGGAAAATCAAAAGAATATCTTAAGATAAATGAAAATGGAAACATAACATACCAAAACATATGGGATGCACCAAAAGTGGTTCTAAGAGGAAAATTTAAAGCTGTAAATGCCTACATTAAGAAACAAGGAAGATCTCAAATAAGAACAGAAATAAAAGAAATGGAGAATACAAAAACAGTAGAAAAGATCAATGAAACTGAGTTGGTTTTCTGAAAAGACAAACAGAACAGACAAAACTTTAGCTAGATGAACCAAGAAAAAAAGAGCAAGGTCTCAAATAAATAAAATTATAAGTGAAAATGGAAACATTACAACCGATACTGCAGAAACACAGGGGAGCATAAGATGCTACAATGAACATTTAATGTCAACAAATTGGACAACCTAGAAGAAATAAATTCCTAGAAAAATACAGTCTACCAAGACTGATGATGAAGAGCTAGAGAATCTGAACAGATCAGTAACAAATGAAATTGAATCAGTAATCAAAAACCTCCCAAAAAACAAAAGCCCAGGGCCAGCAGGCCTCACTGGTGAATTCTACCGAACATGTAAGGAAGACTGACACCAATCTTCCTCAAACTCTTCCAAAAAATTTAAGAGAGGAGTACACAACCAAAACTTATTTTAAAAGGTCAGCATGACTCTGATAACAAAGTCAGATAAGGACCCTGTAAGAAAAGAAAATTACAGGTCAATATCCCTGATGAATATAGATTCAAAACATTTAACAAAGTACTAGCAAAAAAATTCAATGCACATTAAAAAGATAATACACCATGATCAAGCAAGATTTATCTCTGGGATGCAAAGATGGCTTAATATATGCAAATTAATAAATGTGATATACCACATTAATAGAACGAAGGATAAAAATCCTATGGTCATCTTAATATATGCAGAAAAAACATTTGACAAAATTTAACATTCTTTCATGATAAAAACTCTCAACAAATTGCCTATAGAAAAAAGGTACTTCAGAATAATAAAGGCCATATATGACAAGCCCACAGCTAACATCATACTCAATGGGGAAAAGTTGAAAGCTTTTCCTCTAAGATCAAAAACAAGACAAGGGTGCCCACTCTTACCACTCCCATTCAACATAGTGCTATAAGTCCTAGCCAGAGCAATTAGGTAAGAAAAAGAATAAAAATCATCCAAATTGGAAAAGAAGAAGTAAAACTTTCTCTGTTCGCAGATGACATGATCTTATATATAGTAAATCCTGAAGAGCACACCAGAAAACCTTTAGAACTAATAAACAAAATCAGTGACGTTTCAGGATACAAAATCAATATACAAAAATCAGTTGCATTTCTATACATACACTAACAATGAACGAGAAATTAAGAAAAGAATCTTATTGGGGCCGGCCCCATGGTGTAGCGGTTAAGTGTGTGCACTCCACTGCTGGTGGCCCAGGTTCAGATCCCGGGCACGCACTGAGGCACTGCTTGTCAGGCCATGCTGTGGTGGTGTCCCATATAAAGTGGAGGAAGATAGGCACAGATGTTAGCACAGGGCCAGACTTCCTCAGCAAAAGAGAGGAGGATTGGCATGGGTGTTAGCTCAGGGCTGATCTTCCTCACAAAAGAAAAGAAAAGAAAAAACTATAAGACATTAATGAAAGAAACTGAGGAAATCAAAAATAAATGGAAAGATATCCTAAGTTCATGGATCAGAAGAATTAAAAATGCTAAAATGTCCGGACTACCCAAAGCGATCTACAGATTCAATGCAATCCCTATCAAAATTTCAATGATGTTTTTCACAGAAGTAGAAAAAACAATCCTAAAATTCATGCAGAACCACAAAACGCACCAAATACCCAAAGCAATCTTGAGAAAGAAGAACAAATCTTGAGGCATTACACTTTCTGATTTCAAATTATATTACCAAGTTATAGTAATCAAAACTGTATGGTACTGGCATAAAACAGAAATATAGAGCAATGGACTAGAACTGAAAGGCCAGAAATAAACCCGTGAATATATGGTCAACTGATTTTTGACAAGAATGCCAGGAATACAAAATAGGCAAAGAATAGTTTCGTTAATAAGTTTTGTTGGGAACACTGGATATTCACATGCAAAAGAATTAAATTTGACCACTATATCACACCAGTCAAAAAGATTAACCTGATATTAAAGACGTAAATATAAGATCTGAAACCACAAAACGCCCAGTAGAAAACCAAAAGAAAAAGCTCCTTGAGGATGTGGAGAGAAGGGAACTCTCATACACTGCTGTTGGGAGTGCAAACTGGTGCAGCCACTATGGAAAACAGTATGGAGATTCCTCAAAAAATTAAGGATAGAACTACCATATGATCCAGCTATTCCACTGCTGGGTATTTATCCAAAGAACTTGAAAACACCAATGCGTGAAGATACACACACCCCGGCATTCATTGCAGGTTTATTCACAATAGCCAAGACTTGGAAGCAACCTAAGTGCCCATCAAGGGACGAATGGATAAAGAAGATGTGGTATATATACACAATGGAATACTACTCAGCCATAAGAAACGATGAAATCCAGCCATTTGTGACAACATGGATGGACATTGAGGGTATTATGCAAAGTGAAATAAGTCAGAGGGAGAAGGTCAAATACCATATGATCTCACTCATTAAGTAGTAGATAATAACAACAACAAACAAACACGTAGAGACAGAGGTTGGATTGATGGTTACCAGAGGGGAAGGGGGGAGGGAGGAGGGCGAAAGGGATAATTCAGCACGTGTGTGTGGTGATGGGTTGTAATTAGTATTTGGGTGGTGAACATGATGTAATCTATGCAGAAACAGAAGTATAATGATGTACACCTGAAATTTATACAATGTTATAAACCAATGTTACTGCAATAAACAAAAAATTAAAAAAAAAAAAAAGCTCCTTGACATTGGTCTTGGCAATGATTTTTTTGTTATGACACCAAAACCACAAACAACAAAAGCAAAAATAAACAATTGGGACTACATCAAACTAAAAACTTTCTGCACAGCAGAAGAAATGATTCACAAAATGAAAGGCAACCTACGGAATGGGAGATAATATTTCCAAGCCATATATCTGATAAGGATTTAGTATCCAAAACATATAAGGAATTCCTATAACTCAATAGCACAAAAAATAAATAATCCTAATAAAAAACAGATAGATGACCTCAATAGATACAGTTCCAAAGAAGACATACAAACGGCCAACAGGTACATGAAAAGGTGCTCAACGCCACTAATCATCAGGCAAATGCAACTCAAAACCACAATGAGATATCAACTTACACCTGTTAGGATGATTGTTATTAAAAAGACACGAGGTAACAAGTGTTGGTGATGATATGGAGAAAAGGGAACACTTGTGCACTGTTGGTGGTAATATAAATTGGTACAGCCACTATGGAAAACAATATAGAGGTTCCTCAAAAAATTAAAAATAGAACTACCATGTATTATCCAGCAATTCCACTTCTGGGTGTATATCTGAAGGACATGAAATCACTATTTTGAAGAGATATCTACACTCCCATGTTCATTGAAGCATTATTTACAATAGCCAAGACATGGAAACAACGTTAAGTATCTGTTGACAAATGAATGGATAAGGAAAATGTTATATATATATATTGGCATATTATTCAGTCATATAAAAGAAGGAAATCCTCCAATTTGCAAAAAACATGAATGAAACTTAAGGTCATTATACTAAATGAAATGAGTAAAATATAGAAAGATAATTACTGTATGATCTCACCTATATGAAGAATCTTAAAAAAAAATAAACTCAGCAACAGAGAGTTGCCTGGTGGTTTCCAGTAGCTTGGAGTGGGAGAAATGTGGAGATGTTGTTAAAAGGTGAAAAGCTTTCAATTATAAGATGAATAAGTTCTAGGTATCTAACTTGCAGCATGGTGATGGTAGTTAACAATATTGTATTTTATACTTGAAATTTGTTCAGAGAATAGATCTTAAATTTTCTCACCACAAACATACAAAAATGATAACTATGTGAGGTGATAGATGTGCTGTCTAACATTATTGAGGTGATCATTTGAAAATATATACATCTATAAAACAATCACATTGTACACCTTAAATTTACACAATGTTATTTGTCAATTGTACCTATGAAAGCTGGAAAAAAATAGAGGGTATTTAAGTTTTCCACATGATATATAAACACCAGGCATTACCAGTATATATTATAGGCATGTTTTTACGTTGCCACTATAACAATGTATTTTAATGGATGAAATCATTGAACTAGTGTATCTCTTTCTCAACTTCTCTACTGAAGATAAATACTTCAATTATTATTGATATGTCTTCACTAAGTCTTTCTTTCTTCTAGGAGAAAACCCAAACTTGTATTGATTCTACTTAACTCACAATTCTCCCTGACCTGTTACAGTAAAATGGTGGACAAATGCTCAATAATGTTCTATAATGTAATGCATTAAAAATAATATTTTATAGCTGCTATTGTGAGAATGAAAATTTTTTCTCATATAGCAAATACTTCTCTGGATTCAGACACGTAGGTATAAACAAACTGTTCTGGACATTGAACTTTATTTCACACTTATTTATTTGTTTTCACTTTTTAAAAAATGTCTTTCGAAATAATGTTATTTTCAAAATTAATGAACAATTTATATTATTGGAAAGGTATACAATTAGAAAAGGTATCAAAACTTAAAGATGTTAATGATAGCATGGTATAGATGTAGCTAACCTATACATCATGCTTGCCATGATCCAGGCACTAACGTAAATATTAATTCATCTAATATTTACAAAAATCAGAATGGCACATTAGTATTGTTTTTAAATTTTGTAGGTGAGGAAAGAGATTAAGAAATAAATTCCTATAGTAGCAAGCGGAGGGGCCAAGAACCAAATCTAGGCAATCCGTCTCCAGAGTCCATGTGTCCAAAGTCCCACTTTGTGACACTGCATCTCTAATGTGGAATCCTGATAAGGTCTGATTGAAGATCCCTCTAATATGAAGTTATTTTGGATATTTCAAATATCAAAATTGTTTAAAGAAATAATTTGATATTTATTATACTGTTATTCCTTCAAACTTATCCAGTGGAGTTAGGGATATGATTTCCTGTGCATTTTGTGTGTGTGTGTGTGTGAGGAAGATTAGCCCTGAGCTAACATCCGTTGCCAATCCTCCTCTTTTTGCTGAGGAAGACTGGCCCTGGGCTAATACTCTTGCCCATCTTCCTCTACTTTATATGGGACACTGCCACAGCATGGCTTGACAAGTGGTGCATTGGTCTGTGCCTGGGATCCGAGCCCGTGAACCCCTGGCCGCTGAAGCGGAGCGCACGAACTTAACCTCTACACCACCAGGCTGACCCCTCCTGTGCACTTTTTAACTGTAAGAAAAATACTGAAGGCACTCTCTTGGTTCCTGATGCAGACAGTTACATATTCCCAAAGCCATATCTGTTTTCTTCTTCTTCCATAACAAAAGAAATTTAGCATGGCAAATTTCTTTTGGTTAACCATTAATTTTTCTATTTTTCATCTTTTGTAGCTAAATATGTTTATGAGATTAACTTCTGGCCATTCAGTTATGTGACTAGCAACCATTAGTGCATAATACGGGCTTTGCCTTTAAAATCCTTGGCTTTTTGCATCCCTGGTCTCTTGCATCTTTCCTCCTGGCTGGGGAATAAGAGGAAGTCAAGCAGCCACTCTGGGCATACAGCTGGAAGCCAGATGTTGAGAGTGTCCACACTCGAGTCATTGTCTTTGCAATCATTAGTGTGTATAATGCAAATCTCGTTTATCAATATCTTTTCTATTTCTTACCATAAAAATAATGAAGAAAACTTCCATACAATTTACTGTATCTAGTAGTGTTTCACTGGAATTTGATGTATTAATAAAAACCAGGCTTTATAGTCAAAGGTATATTAGAAGCAATCAAGAGCTCAATTCTGCACTTGAAAGATATCACTATAAAAGGAGAGCATTTTTTATAGCTTTTTAGCCATCATTGGTTATTATTCCTAATCTGAAGTCTTAATCAGAGATTTATTTTTAGTAAATACAGTGAAATTGTGCTGTTTACAGATTATTTTCATATATTATTTTAGTTTTTAAAAATGATATGCTCATTTAATCACTTATTCTTTATTAGTTTTTTCATTATCACTGGGACTATGAAATCAAGACCACTAAGAAACATGTTTTGATTAAAATGAATCAAATACTTGATAGCAGCAATGAATGATTCAATTTTCCATTTACTGAAATAAATTTCATTAAGCTAAACCCGACACATTATTAAAAAAAAGAAAAAACAGAGTAGCAAACTTCTAATTTCCAAAGCAAAAATGCATATATTTTATTTCAATCAACTGCATCATGGCAATGCAACATAATCAGACATTTCAAAATCATTGTGGCATGTTCAGCCGTATGCAATATTGATTAAGGAGTTACATTCTTGTTTTATCAAGTAGTGATCTGGTTTAGTCTGGAAGAGGGACAAATTATTCAAATTATGTCTTCTGGATTCAAAGTATATTAGACACAAAAGAAAATGGAAAGAGTGGGGGTGGTAGGTTAACTTACATCTACAAATATGAAATGAAATAAAAGAGTACAATGTGCAAGGTATTTGGCTGTTTGTAGTCAAATGATTCCTCAAATTATTTGGTTTATTTATGGTGAGTAGACAAACTTTGTATTAGACACTGTAGGAAAGCTGTTCTCAGCTTTCTAGAGCAGCCCGTTTAGGTCAATGTAATGGCTCCTAATGATTGACGTGCGTTACCTGAAGATCTGTGTGTTTCTCTAATTCTATATCAAAAGCAGATGCTGACTAGTAATGAGATGAATATCTTTTAGGACAGAACAAAGACTATTTTTATCAGTTTGTTTTATGACAAAAGTATAAATTAAGATAGCCAAAGGGAATGAAAAATATTAAAATGGATTTTGCAGCAAATTTTGATCAATCACTATATATAAATTTCTGCTGAGAAATATAACAAGGGTCCCTGCATAGCGTATTGTAAGTGAAATGTCCTTTGAATTTTTAAATATTGGTATATTTTTGAAAATAGAAATATCATATAATTTTACAATAGGCATATCTTTTGTCTAAAAATTATTTGCTGTTACCACATTCACATAGTCATGGATAGCTCTCCACATAGATTACCAAAAACAATTACTTGTCATTCAGGGACACTTTTTCCCAAAACATTATAATTACTAAAAACAAATTATTTCTTGACATAAAATAAGAAGAATTTTAATAATTTTATTCTGATCTTAATAAAAGAACAGCAAATATAACAAATTTATTGACAACTTAGTTATCAGCTAACTCAGTTTTTAGATGAGCACATGAAATCCTGAAGATGCTGCTTTTGTTCAAAATCACCTCACTACTAAGTGGATAATTTAAGCTAGAACCTCACCCTCTCTATTTCCAGAGCAGTTTTATACCTACATCTCTTAGAGGCAAGTTGCCCAAATCATAAACTGAGAAAAATTCCATCACATTTGCTGAGGTTTTCCAAATAAGATATGAAGAAATATCATAGAACAGGATCTCATTTAAAATCAATGAGAGGTGGGGCTGGCCTGGTGGCACAAGCCATTAAGTGCACGCGCTTGCTGCAGTGGCCCGGGGTTCGCCGGTTCGGATCCTGGGTACCCACAGCCGCACTGCTTGGCAAGCCATGCTGTGGCGGCGTCCCATATAAAGTTGAGGAAGATGGGCATGGATGTTAGCCCAGGGCCAGTCTTCCTCAGCAAAAAATAGAGGAGGATTGGCAGATGTTAGCACAGGGTTGATCTTCCTCACACACACACAAAAATAATAAAAATAAATAAAATCAATGAGAGGAGAAAATTCATTGTTTCTAAAATGTTGACTCTCCAACAGCAGACCCCAGTTGATCGACAGTTTCCATTTCAGCATTTTATCAACCGAAATTTAAAGAATATTCTAGTGATATGTCTCTACTCTAAAAAGAGCCAAAAGTAATCAGAGTTTTGTTGTCAATAAATAGTCAAAATATTTTTTCTGAAAACCTCAAGTATATTACTGAATTTGTCCTAAACCTTTAATAGTCTTCAAGATGTCATAATGTTTATAAAATGGAGAATGTAAATTTTACGTAAAATTTCACGTGTAAAAATTTAACCATTTAAACTTTTCAAATTGACATAACAAATTACTTCAAAACAGCAAGTACAAAGTCATAATTTGAGTATATAAGCAAGAAACCTCACAATTTAAACATGCACAAACATTTACTTGGTATATGGTATATATGAGGCACTGTGTAGTAAGCACATAGAAGAAATTATAGATCAATACCACATCATATATTCGAGGATGTCATCTATTGTTAAGATGCACCATTATTTTTTATACAACTTAGAAAAACCCTGCAATTAAAGTATAATACAATACAAAGAATACAACTAATGCGTTGCTGCTGTCTTTCATTCTTATGAATTTTTTTCATTTATTCTACGGACTTTCTAACTCACCTTGCTTTATTTGCATTGCTTAACATGTGACAGGCAATCTCTGTGCATGTACCTCAGTAACAAAACATAACCCAGCTTTATCTACCTGTGAGTGTTTTCCTTTCTTAGTCACTACAGAGCTCTTGGTGGTTGCTTTTCAAAAAAACATGGATTCTGGTCATTCTTCCAAAGATGTATGATTGCTTTGATTCTATCAAATTATGCTTCTCTGCTCTGTTTTCCTGACTTTTTATACAATAATTTTCTATGAAAATGCTGAAATAGTCCAATCTCGTTGAAGACTTAAGTGGCAAGTCAATTTAACATGTTGATTGACAACAGTGCACATAATTCAGTTGAACGAGGACTATGTGAAGAGGTCTAACCCAACTCATGCATGATTCACATGATCGTCAAATATAAAATTAAACTAAACTGAAATACACAAAATATCTGCTTCCTGCTACATTTCTTTCCCAAATTCCAATATTCTCCAAACACCTGAGATAATCATTACACCAGTAGCCACCCATCTAAAAAAATTACCAGAAACAGAAAGTGACTATTGAAACAACTCTCCACAAAACATCAAGCAACCATTTAATTATAAAATGACCTATTCAAAGAAAAAAAAAAATCTCTGTTCTAAGGATAATAGGTCCATTAATAGAGTTGACACGGCCTGTTTCAGATGCTTCTCCCTAGGCATGCTTCAAGGTGCACTTTTTAACGTAAGAATTTTTAGAGAGTAGGTGAACTTTGGCTATGACTGGGTAGCACACAAACACACAATGAGAACAACTGAAGAAGCTAGATGAAATATAAAACATGCTGACACTGGAAAGTCCTAGAAAGCATCCAAGACAGCTGAGATTTAAGGGTCAAGGTAGCACAGACAAAGAAAATGCAGTGAGGCAAGCCTGATATTCTCTGCTGCTTTATCTTTGAGACACTTGCTGGTTCTTAATTGGTATTCAGCTTAGAGGTCAAGAAAAAGGAGATCAGAACTACAGCAGTCTCACATGGCTGGGCAGACGTTGGAGATCAGGGATATGAAGGTGCACAGGACTTCAGGGTTCCAGATGCCAAACAAATGGGAGCCTCTGAAAGATGAGCCTGATATTGTGTCTTACCTTTCTCCTTAAGCTTTTTGTCATTTTCTCAGCTTTGCTTTCAGCATGACGGAGCTCTACTCGAGAAAAATGTGGCTAAGAACAATCCTCACCCCCAAGCTCCCAGGCTAAGGTTACATATTCACTCCAGCAGGGGCAGGCCACATACCTCTTTCATCACACCCCAGCTCTACGGTGCAGAAACTATTCCAGGGAGGCGTAGCTAAGGGGACAACTACTTGCTGACTACCAGAGGCACACTTTAGATGCAAAGTTACAAGTAGATTGAATGTAAAAGGATTGCACCATGTATGCAGAAAACATAAAAATTGAAATGGCTGTATTAATATTAAACAAAATAAACATAAAAACTTACTTGAATAGAGACATTTTATAATAATAAAATTATCAATCAGGATGAAATGACAATTATAAACATATTCACCTAATAACAGTGCCCCAAAATGCATGAAGCAAACTGACAGAACTGAAAGGAGAAAGAAATAGTTCAACAATATGATTTGGAGACTTCAACACCCTGTATTCATAATGTATAGCACAATTAGGCAGAATATCAACAAGGTACAGAAAACTTGAAAACATTATAAACCAGCTAGACCTAACATATATCTATAGAACATTCCACACAACCATAGCAGAATTCACATTCTTCTCATGCACACATGGAACACCTCCAACATAAACTACATGCAAGGCCATAAACCAAGTCTCAGTGTATTTAGAAAAAAATAAAATCAAATAAAGTATGTTCAGTAAACACAATGGAATGAAATTAGAAATAAATAACAGGAATAGTGGAAAAAATGGCAACAATGTGGGAGAACCCAGCCTCCCCGTCCCCCACAAAGATCAACAGACAGCTATCCAAGAACAAAAACAGCTCTGGGAGATCCCTCGAGTCCAATTAAGAGGTTTTAGCAACATAGTGAAATAAAAAGTGGCCAGTTATCCAAAAGACATACAAATGGCCAACAGGTATGTATATATACATATATATATATGTATACGTATATACACACAAGCACACAGACACACACAATGGAATACTACTAGCAATAAAAAAAGAATGCAATCTTGCCATTTGTGACAACATGGATGGAACTTGAGGGCATTATGCTAAGTGAAATAAGTCAGACAGAGAAAGATAAATATATTATTTCACTTATATGTGAAATCTAAAAAAAAAACAATACAAAACCGAGCTTATAGATACAGAGAACAGATTGGTGGTTGCCAGAGGTGGGGGGGTGAGAGTGGGCAAAATGGATGAAGGGGGTCAAAAGGTGCAAACTTCCAGTTATAAAATAAGTAAGTCCTGGGGATGTAATTTACAGGATGGTGATTATAGTTAAAAATACTGTATTGCCTATTTGAAAGCTGCTAAGAGAGTAAATCTTAAAAGTTCTTATCATAAGAAAAACATTTGTAACTATACATGGTAACAGATATTAACCAGACATTGTGGTGAGCTTTCCACAGTATATCCAAAATCCAATCATTATACTGTAGACCTGAAATGAATATAATGTTAAATACCAATTATACCTCAATAAAAATATTATTAAAAAAAATAGAACTACCATATGATCCAGCTATTCCACTTCTGGGTATATATCCAAAGGAATTGAAATCATGATCTCGAAGAGTTATCTGCAGTCCCATGTTCATTGCAGCGTTATTCACAATAGTCAAGGTATGGAAACAATTTAAGTGTCTGTCAGATGAATGGATAAAAAAGATGTTATATGTGTGTGTGTGTGTGTATATATATATATATATATATATGTAATGGAATATTATTCAGCCATGATAAAGAAGGAAGTTCTGCCACTTGTGACAACTTGGATGAAACTTGAGGGCATTATGCTAAATGAAATAAGTCAGAGAAAGACAAATACTGTATGATATCACTTATATGTAGATTCAAAACAGCCAAACTCAGAAAAACAGAGAGTAGAGTGATGGTTACCAGAGGCCGAGGGGTGGGGGCAATGGGGAGATACTGGTCAAAGTGTAAAAACTTCCAGTTATAAGATTAACATGTTCTGGGGATCTAATACACAGCATGGTTATTGTAGCTAATGATGCTGGATTATATACTTGAAAGTTTGTGAGAGAGTAAATTGTAAATGTTCTCACCACAAAAAAGAAATGGTAATTATGTGATGGGATGGAGGTGTTAACTAATGCTATGGTGGTAATTATTTTGCAATAGATAAATGTATCAAATTAACATTGTCGATATTAAATTTACACAATCTTATATGTCAATTATATTTCAACAAAGCTTGAAAAAAATTTTAAAAAGAAATAAGTAATGGAGGAATTTGGAAAATTCATAAGTAGGTGGAAACTAAGTAACACCTCGATAAATAACTGAGTCAAAAAGATACAAAAATACAATAAATGCAACAGACATCATTTCTCCTTCTGAGTTTTTAAATTAATTTTCTGAGTCAATTATATTTGATGGCTAAAGAAGAAATTATAACACTGTCTGATATTCTCCCTGTATGTAGAAGCAATATTTTAAACAGTAAAAATGTCAAATATTTCATTATTTGGGTTGTGATCCAATATTACAATTCTTTATTTTGTTGTTCAAATTATTCCAGCTTTCACCATCGAGAGGTTTCCACATTTTCTCTTGCCCTTTTGACATGCTCCATCCATTTTTCTCTTTTGAGAAATTCTCTATGTTCTACCAATATGATGCTCCAGGCTTATCTTGCATTTCACCTGTTCCAGTCCTAGAATTTGCTATTTCTTCAAGTAGCCCTGATAACTTTCATTGGAGAATGTTAATTAAAAACAAAGATCTGAGCATAAGGTGGGTTCATTGAGTAAGATTTTTCTGCTTTTAAACCTTCTCAGTGAACAGTGCTAGGAAATATATGTATGGACACTAAAGCACATGTGAATATGTGAACACTAAAGCTATGTGAATAAGCACATAGCTATTTATTGTTATACCAATCAATCAACATGGCCTTTAAGCAATTTAATTATCTGCATTGAATATATCTGGAGTCATTATAAGAACTATGAGTGTATCTTTGCACTTGTGTGTGTTAGAGAGAGAGAAAGAGAGATTACTTTTTCTGAAAATCTTCATTCTATTTTGCAACGTTATCTAGTAACATTTCCCTCTGTTATAAAGAACAGCTATTAGTATTTCTTGTAGTGCAGTTTGGCTGGAAATGAATTTTTTCAATATTTGCCTGTGGTATTTTTATTTAGGTCTTATTTTTGAAGAATATTTTCACTGGCTTTAGAATTCTAGATTGATAGTTTTTATTTTCTCTTAGTCCTTTAAACATATTTTCCCATTGCCTTCTGATCACCATTGTTTTTGGTGAGAACTCAGCTACTATTTTTCTTGTTGTCTTTCTGTGTGTAATTCATTTTTTCTATCTGGTTGCTTTAGAAATTTTTCCTTTATATTGGTTTTCAACAGTTTGACAAGGATGTGCCTAGGGGTGTGTGTGTGTATGTGCATGTGTGTTTTGTAATTATTATTCTTGTGGTTTTCTGAGCCACTTGGATCTAAGGGTTAGTGCTTTTTGTTTTTTTGATGAGGAAGATTGGGCCTGAGCTAACATCTGTGCCAATCTTTCCTCTATTTTGTATGTGGGTCACTGCCACAGCATGGCTTGATGAATGGTGTAGATTTGCATTTGGGGTCTGAACCCGCTAACTTGGATCACCAAAGTGGAACATACCAAACTTAACCACTACGCTGCCAGGCCAGCCCATATGGGTTTATGCTCTTAATTTGGGGAAATTATTGTACATTATCTCTTCAAAGATTTATTTTGTTCCATTTTCTCTCTCCTCTCCTCAGGCACTCCAAATACACATATATTAGACCATTTTACATTATGTCACGATCTTGGCCCCTCTTTTATATTTATATTTTTACTCACTTTCTTTTTGTATTTTAGTTGGAATAATTTCTATTGATTGTTTTTCAGTTGTACTGACTCTTTCCTCTATTTTGTTCAGTTCATTAATAAGCTTAACAAAGTATTCTTCATCTCTTTTGATGACATAATTTTCAATATCAGCATTTTAATTTGGTTTATTTTATTGTTCTATCTCACTGATAAACTTCTTTATCTGTGCATGTCTGTTGTTTACCTTTTGCAATGTACCATTAAATATACTTATATTACTTTATTTTTCTTTAATATCTCTCCCTGACAATTCCAAACTCTGTTCTATCTCTGGATGAGGTTCCACAGACTCCTTCCTCTCTTGATCCTGTATCACATTTTCACAAATTTTCTAGTATTTGGTTTGAATGTAAGATTTTGTAAGTAAAATAAAAATGGAGACTGAAGTATAATATTGATATATTATATATAATAATAATAAATATTTATGCCCAGAAAGTGTTATGCCTGTCCTTCTGTCAGGCCATTAGCATGTGTGATGAAGTCGATTTAATCTGGAATTGAACTAGGTCTGGGCTTTGTGGTTTGGGAGCAGAAGCTTCCCTTCAGCAGAATCGTGATTCGAATTGCAGATCTCCTGCCCTACTTTCAGACTTCAGCAGACACTTGCACCTGCACCTCAGAAGCATCTCTTTTGGGCCATCTGCCCTCCCCAATGCACAGTGCCACTGCTCAGTACTCAGTGTAAGCCCCAGAACACCTGTGTGATTTCTCTCTTTGCTCGCCTCTACCTTTAGACTTCAGCAAACACTCTGTGCTTAATCTGTAGTGGATACATTTTTTTTCAACTTCCTTGACCATCTTTGTTCAGCATTTGGCCTAGAATGTTCATGGGTTTCTCTCAGTTGCCTCTCTAACATCAGATTTTAACAGAATCCTTAAATATTCATCCATGGGAGACTCAGCTTTCTCCCCCCCCCACCCCCAAACGGGAGACAGTTGCTGCCTTCTCTCAGTTGTAAGGTTTGAAGTGCCTGGAAAATGCCCCTCTTTTCTCCTGCCCCACCCTCGTCCTTCAGCACTCTTTGCTCAGAGGAGGTCTCCTTCAGTCTCCTGCTATGAAGCCAGTCACTCGCACGAGCTCTCTGAGCAAGGCTGAGTAAAAAGTGGAAATTGCATGGAGATTCCTATTGCGTCTGCGCCTCCCAGGGATTCTGAGCTGTCATGCCAGACCACTCTCCGATTGTACAAGTCTGCTCAGGTTTATCAGTGCCCTCACTTGCATCCATGGCGGCTCCTTCTATTTCCTGCTGCTCGACCAAGAACAAAAGCGGCTGTGGGTCCCTCCTTCCCCAGGATAGACTTGTCACATTTTGGATTTTGGTTAATTAGATTCTTTGCCCACTACGCTCTCAGACGTTATGTTCCTGTTAGCAAGCAAGAGATTTCTCTCGTGACTATATCCCAAGGAAAAACAGAAGTGCCGTAAGTAATTACAGGATCTCAGAAACTACAGACTTTGGAATTATTTTAATTGTGAAAAGCTTGGGATGTCAAATTTAAAACAACATATTTTATTTCAGATTCCTTCTACAATGTGCCTGGACAACAACACTTGGTGAGCACTACTCTCAGGCACTTCCTAATAACTGCCACGCCCAGTGGTAAAAGAGAATGACTCATTACAGAACCCAGTGTGGGCGTAATATCAAGAGAGCTAGACTCTTCAGACACAGAGATCTGATCTCCCCTACCCCCAAATCAACAACTCTGGTCATTTGAAAAACTAATGGAACATAGGAAGTAGAGTGGAAAAAAGAGGTTCACAATATTAACTGTGGCCAGCTGCATAAATGAGGACTGTAGCAGTAATCTGTTCCTCTTTCCTCTCCAACCCTTCCTCACCGTATAAAGAGATTGTGTACTAGAGGTCGTTTGATGATCTTTGAATTACAATAATAATAATCACCCACAGCTGGATAAAGTAAATAAAGGGATATTTGGATATCTTTTGGAAAACTGTTTAATGCATGTGTGTGCATGTGTCTGTGTGTTTGTGTGCACATGTTAGAAGTAAGTGCAATACATTACGTGGAAACAGTTGTTATTTCTCTTATTACTGGAATTTTTTTTGTTTATTGCAGCAACATTGGTTTATAACATTGTATAAATTTCAGGTGTACATCGTTATACTTCTATTTCTGCATGGATTACATCATGTTCACCACCCAAAATACCAATTACAACCCATCACCACACACATGTGCTGAATTATCCCTTTCGCCCTCCTCCCTCCTCCCCGTCCCCTCTGGTAACCACCACTCCAATCTCTGTCTCTATGTGTTTGTTCATTGTTGTTATTATCTACTACTTAATGAAGGAAATCATACGGTATTTGACCTTCTCCCTCTGACTTATTTCACTTTGTATAAGACCCTCCATGTCCATCCATGTTGTCACAAATGGCTGGAATTTTTATGTATACGTGGAATGCTGTGTAGATCTTCAGCAGGAAACCAGTGTAAGATATGGCTTATTAATTCTCAGTATCCGTTCTTCTCCTCTCCTGTATCTTCCTGAACTGTGGAGACTGAAAAGCTCAAAATTACGTTTTTTCTACTTCTTTGCATCTGAATGGGAATTACATTCTAGAATAGGAAGCATTTGTTTGATATACAGAAGAAATGTTTAACAGGAAGTGGAGCCATCTTCTGCTGATTGTTTCTTCTGGCAAGCAAGCCAGCATTTTAGTGGCCAGTTATTAGTTCATTTGTAAGAAGCAATTGAGGCTGTGAGACCTGGATCATAGCAATGACCCTTTGTTCTTTTTCATTTTTAAAAATGTTTTTAAGACTTTATTTTTTGGAGCAGTTTTAGGTTAACAACAAATTGAGAGGAAGGTGCAGAGATTTCTCTTTTACCTCTTGCCCCTACACATGCATAGCCTCCCCTATTAGCAACATCACTTGCCAGAATGGTACATTTGTTACAAGGATGAGCTTACACTGACACACCATAATCATCCAAAGTCTGTAGTTTACTTTAGGGTTCACTGTTGGTGTTATACATTCTGTGGGTTTGGACAAATGTATAATGACATGCATCCATCATTATGATAGCATACAGAGTATTTTCACTGCCCTAAAAATTGCCTGTGCTCTGCCTCTTCATCTCCCCCCATCTCCACCCCTGGCAACCACTGATCTTTTTCTTGTTTCCATAGTTTTGTGGTCATCTGTTCCTGAACTCATTAATTCCAGTGATGGATCTTGATTCTCACTCCTACAGGCCATATGTTGGTTTTGTAAGACTTATACTTCCCTATATTAACTCTATTTCTGCTTTGTATACCTAGAATATTTGTTTCCTACCACTCATTTACACTGATGCACAAGGGAGGAGCTTGTATAACAGAAATAATTATAGAAAAAAAATTTTTGTTTTTTTCTCTCTTTTTTTTTTTTTTTTGTGAGGAGATCAGCCCTGTGCTAACATCTGCCAATCCTCCTCTTTTTTTGCTGAGGAAGACGGCCCTGGGCTAACATCTGTGCCCATCTTCCTCCACTTTATATGGGACGCCGCCACAGCATGGCTTGCCAAGCAGTGCGCCGGTGCACGCCCGGGATCCGAACCAGCGATCCCCGGGCTGCCGCAGCGGAGCGCGCGCACTTAACCGCTTGTGCCACCGGGCCGGCCCCTAGAAAAAAACTTTTAAGTATACAAATATTGGACCTCAAAATTCAGCAAATTCTTTCCAATCTAAACTTTGATGTAGTATGAAAAGAAACAGTACAAGAGACGTAGTGACAAGAACCTGAATGGCTATTCATTTCATGATTGCACAAAAAATAAGCATAAATCATTCTCCTTTGAATGACCTGCTTTTGCAAATACTAGAATAAATTTAAAAATATTACTGTAGGGCCAGCCCCGTGGCTTAGCGGTTAAGTGTGCGTGCTCCGCTACTGGCGGCCCGGGTTTGGATCCCGGGCGTGCACTGACGCACCGCTTCTCCGGCCATGCTGAGGCCGCGTCCCACATACAGCAACTGGAAGGATGTGCAACTATGACATACAACTATCTACTGGGGCTTTGGGGGGGGAAAAATAAATAAACAAATCTTAAAAAATATATATATATTACTGTACACTACATTCAGACACAAGAAAATATAGCAATAAAATATATAATTTAAAAAAATGTAATTTCTCTAATAAAGCATTTCCATGTTTCCCATGGCAAAATACTATAATTATAAACCTTATCTGCTTTATTAATATTATATGTGAGGTACCTTCAGGAAGCATTTTATATAATCTGAAAATCATCCTATTTCAATATGCCAATGTTCCCTCTCATCTTCTGCAATTACAATGTTGAGAATCTAGCCCAAGAAAATAATCCTAAATATAAGAATAGCTTCATGCATTCCAATATTCTTAAATTTCATTTGTATTAATAAAGTGGAATTTATCCCTTAATACTCAAAAATAAGTTTTTCGTCAAGGAAGACATAGGATGACCACTCTAAATTATGGAATTATTATTTTGAAGTTAACATTCTGGGCTAATAAGAGATTCTTATTCTATATTGAATGATAATATCAAGTATGACAAATTGCATAAACAAACAAAACTTTACGTGGAAAAGGGAAAGCATGGTTTAAAAATTATAATGTATTTGGTTTTTCTCACGTGACATTGGGTAGATTGGGTTTTAGGGAAAAGAATTTTTATTATTTTTTGAAATAATCATTTTATTGGCATTTAAATGTCATGAGAAAAGATACACGAACTAAATATGACAGCAAATGTGACTCCTGTTGTTACGGAGCTTATAGCATAGTTGGGGCTATAGACATTCTTCAGACCTCCCCACAATTAAATAACTTTGATAAACAATCTGAGGAGTTGATAAGTGCTATAAGATTATAAATTGAATGAGTTTTACATATCCACAAATAACAGAGGAGTTTTCAAAAAAAAAAGTTTAAAAGCATATTAAATTGTTACCTGAAAACAGTATGGGACCACTGTATATCTCTCTTTTAAACTATTATTTCATTCTGCCTCATGCTTTTATTTTTTAGGTACAGTCCATAATCTGCCTGCTGTAAATGTCTTGATGGTAATGAACATTGATTCCATCTTTGTGTTGTCCACACGATAGGATATGGATTTTATATTACATTTGGTCCTCCATAATAGTATTTGGTTCAATGAGTTAATTAGAGACTTTGCCAGAAATATTCTAAATAAGATGCAAATTCTGTGAAGGCAGATATCATAAGCTTTATTTTCTTGTGTTCCCTTTGGGACCGCGATGGCTTTTTTTTATGATACAAAATCTAGCAGAAACTCTCAGTATCGATGCACTGCAGTGGAGGTAGTAACAAGTGGTGGTTAAGAGCTCAGATTCCAGGGGACTTGAATACTAATTTTACCACTTCACTTATTCTTTAATGAATGGAAAGTTAAACTCTCCATGTCTCAGCATTCTTGTTTATAAAATGAGAATTACCAAACATTCAGCTAGGTAGGACTCAGCATTTGGTAAAGTCTAAATTTATAGTCAAATTATTCTGTAATTAAAATTCTAAGGTTATCAAATGTTATTGATGTGTGGTATTCTCACAGAATATAGCTTATAAGGTGCATGCATTTTTCATTAGAAATGTTGGGGGAAAAACTCTAAAAAGCATGTTTTCATTTTAGGGAAGCCATATTTAAGCAATTTTGAAATTAATATTCTAGATTAGTAAGAGATTCTTATTCTATATTGAATGAATGTATAAAGTATGACCAATTGTATAAAACAAACAAAACTTCGTGTGGAAAAGTGAGGGAAAGCATGATTTAAAAACTATAATGTATTTGGTTTTACTCTGTGACATTGGCTAGATTGTGTTTTAGGGAAAAGAATTTTTACTTTTCTTCCTACCAGAATTGGCACAAATGTGTACGATAGAAGTTGTGACCAAGGGATAAACTAATTTTATTAAGTTTTCAGCACATAACTTGCTGTTTCTGTTTTTGCCCTTATTGATATTCGATAAAAAACAAAATTGAATTTCTGACAATAAATATAAATATCAAAACAAAAAATAAATCTCAGTGGATGTATTAAGCAGCAGATAAAGCATAGTTGAATCTGAAGGTGGCAATAAACCAATGACCTGAAACACATTATAGAAAATTTAAAAATGAAAATATGAAAGAGAAGCTAAGAGACACGATACTCCAAGATGTCCAATAGAGTTGCAGAAGGAGAAAAATTGAGAGAATAGGAGATAGACAATATTCAAGGACATAATGCCAGAGAATTACCTAGTTTTTAAGAAAGTCATGAGGTAGCAATAGGATAACATTAGAGCCTAAATCAGATGGAGACTCGAGAGCTGACTCTGAAGGATTAGTGTTCATTTACCTGTTTACATGTAATGTGAAATCATAGGATGCTCTGTCTCCTCGTTTTGTGTTAGCTATAGATATTGGATTTTTTCTCTCATCTCATGGTTGATCTGTTTTTCTGTTTGGTTTTGTTTTTGATTTTTGAGGATGTGTTAAGGAATTCAAAACAGAAGAAACCATGGCTTCTTACAGACATTGCTGACTCTAGGGCTGGGGCGAGGATAATACTAGAGGAGCCTGGGGCATCCGGTAGTGCCCCAAAGTGAGAAAGTGCTTAGAAATAGGAGGAAGAGAGGCATGACATAAGGATATAGAAAGAGCTTCCCATGATCGAAGCTGGAAGAATGTGAGCAACAAAACATAGTATGTACAAAAGTATTTGCTTATAACCTGAAAGAAAAAATAAATAACTGTGGTAGGGAGGTTTTGGGCTTTCTTGATGTTTGTTGCCTGGAACATATTATGTTACATAGCAAAAGAACTTTGCAGATATTATTAAGGTTATGAAACTTAAAATAAGAACGCTATCCTCAGTTCTCCAGATGGGCCCAATCTAATCATTTGAGCCCTTAAAAGCAGAGAGTTGTCTCTCCACCTGGGCTCAGTCAGAGAGATACAGCAGAAGAGGAAGGCAGAGGAGAGATTCAAAACATGGGAAGGACTGTGCCACCTGGCTGGCTTAGAAACGCACTCTGGGGCCGGCCAGTGGCTTAGCAGTTAAGTGCGCCCGCTCCGCTACTGGCGGCCCGGTTTCAGATCCCAGGCGCGCACCACTTCTCCGGCCATGCTGAGGCCGCGTCCCACATACAGCAACTAGAAGGATGTGCAACTATGACATACAACTATCTACTGGGGCTTTGGGGAAAAAAAAAAGGAGGAGGATTGGCAATAGATGTTAGCTCAGAGCCGGTCTTTCTCAGCAAAAAGAGGAGGATTAGCACGGATGTTAGCTCAGGGCTGATCTTCCTTACAAAAAAATAAATAAATAAAAAACTGTAAAAAAAAAAAAAAGAAAAGAAAGGCACCCTGAATCAGGGAATGCAGGTGACCTCTAGAAGCAGAGAATGACACCTGGCTGACATCCAGCAAGTAAACTTCAGCCCTACAACCACAGGCAACTGAATACGGCCTACAACCTCAGTGAACTTGGAAGTGATTCCAGAAAGAAATTCAGCCCTGTATGCACCTGTTTTCTGTCTTGAACGTCTCCAAGCAGAGGAACAAGATGAGCTGCATTATACCCAGACTTCTCACACATGGAATTTGTGAGAGAATAAATGATGAATGATAAAATTTGTGGACAAATATTTAAGGAGAAACAGTATATTTGCATAGCCTCAAAGGATCTCTCCCAAAAGATATATTAATTTCTGTGGTGTCCACATATTGTTAATAATCCTCTCACCAGGATGTAGAGCTTAATTCCCCCTCCTCTTGAGTGTGAGTACTTAAACATATTTCTATTTTGTACATTTAAAATAATATGTGAGGGCCGGCCCTGTGGCTTAGCGGTTAAGTGCGCGCGCTCTGCTGCTGGCGGCCCGGGGTTCAGATCCTGGACACGCACCGACGCACCGCTTCTCCGGCCATGCTGAGGCCGCATCCCACATACAGCAACTAGAAGGATGTGCAGCTGTGACATACAACTATCTACTGGGGCTTTGGGGGGAAAAAAATAAATAAATAAAATCTTTAAAATAATATGTGATAAGGTATAATTAAGTAAACAGAATCATTTTTACACTGATGCTGGACAGAACATCAAAGAAGGTCCCAGACAATAGGAACACATACATAAAACCCATTGGGATGCAGTCTTCAGTCATTTGGTGAAGTTTGAGCTAATAATTACTCCTGGAATTTGGAATAATTGAATCACTAAGTAAATTGATCAAAAATGGTATCAAAGACATCTGAAATCAGGTAGCCTGGCAGTTGTTGATGTAAGTAGTTGACAAATTATTGCATAACTTAAATCATAATAAACTAATATCCAAGAGAGCCAGGCAGTAATAAATAGACTTGAGATGGGCAACAAGGGAAACTAAGCATAATGTCAGCGCTAAGGTATGGGTAGATAAGACACAAATGTATTAAAATAACAAGCATATATGGCAGAGATTTGATCAAAAAAACCAAGCAAATATGCACAACTGGTTATAAATTTAGAAAAAATATTATCAGCAGCACACAAACAACAAAATTGAAAATGTTCAAAGAGATGAATCATAGGTTCAGAAGCCTGTTTATTTTTTCTGCCTCTTGTAGATTTACCCGCATCTGAGGACTCAGCTTAGAACTTTCAGTGGGATTAATCTCTCGGATGATCATTCAGAGCTCATCAACAGTAGACCTTGGACATAAGTGATGACAAGATAAAATGATGGAGAGTGAAATAAACCTGTTTACTCCAAGAAAACAATAAAGAAGGGGATAGAGAAATAACATGCAGAAATTAGTTTCAGCCATGGAAATCAGTTGGTTTAATCATTATATTAAAGGGAAATTAAAGATAAGGATAGTCATTCTTATCTAGCCTTCTGTAAAACATTGCAAAGGTCAAATGAAATAATATGAAAGGCATGACTGTAAAAACCTCCTTTTATTTTTTTTAATTAGGAAACTCTTGCTGTGTTGGCTGAAAGACGTCTCAAATAAAAGATATTCTTATTATTAATAAGATATTATTATTAATAATTTATTGAATGGAGAGCTTACTGTATTATTCAGAAACTCAAATCCCAGTTCAGTGGGGGAGCAAATTCTCAAGAGTGTAGAGGGGCTCTTTGTTGGCAACTTACTAGATTCACGGCTACTTAACAACCTCTGTAAGCCAGCTGGAGGCAGAGGCCACTTACTAATTGCTGAGCAAGTACCTTAGAGGAGAGTTAAGATAAAAAATGTTTATTCAAGGCCCTGATTCATACAGTGTACAATAGTGAACTCAGTTGTGGTGGGGATAGGCCAAGAAAGTACAGAAGTGAAGACTCAAGAAAGTCTTAAATATTCCAATTGCCTCCTCTATAGACTGAGCTATAGTTACAGTTTGCTAAATGGGAAAACAGCTGAGTATTTTGAGGTCAGAGTTGACATATGATTTTCCTTAATTTATTCATTTACAAAATATAACAACTAGAAGTTTGAGACAAGATCATAGTACAAAGACAAAGGCATATTTACAATGTAAATAATTACATTGATGCTAAATTTTAGACAGATTTAAATTTTCTGGTTTTAATAATATTACTCTGTGCAGAGAATCATGGTAAAGAATTCATTTTATTAATAAAGGTTCAAATAGCCAAAACTCCACCTTTTTATCAGTAATCATTCTATTGTATTAAATAGTTTCAAATGTATAGGTGATTGATAAAGTTTTACTTTTTAGTTGTTGTACTTGAGAATCATAAAGAAGAAATAAACACGATATTACATTTATATTTTACTCATTTTAAAGTGATTTTTCTCCTTAGATTTGAGAAGTTTGAGCTATGTATTAGTATAACCACTGACCTAAGAAAGTCTGATACTTTTCACTTTTAAAAAATGAAGAATAATTATTACCCAGAATTGTTACATTTTATCTCCTTTTACAGTCAAATTGAATCTTAGGTTAAAAGGTCATAATAAAAATCAGGTATATTAAATAAAAATAAAATATTTATTCTGTTAGCAAGCTGCTAGAATTCTTGGTTGAATGCTTTTTTAACATTTAGAATTTACATCTTTTGAGTTCTATGCATGATTTGTTTGGTTAATTGATTTTGTACATTCTTCCAGATTTATGTTTATTTATCTAGTCGTGTAATGCAAATGATGGACAGCTCATGAAAAGAACATTTAGATTTTGCCTAGTTGTCTTGAATAAAAATAAGTTCAGGAGAGAAGATTAAACCTTTGAGACATAAAATATATTTCTCATCACAAAGCTTAATCCCTTAGCACATTTTAGAGGTTAAAAAGTTAGCCTTAGTAATGCACAAGTGAATTGGAAATTCATATTTTCATTGACTCAAAATTATACAGTATGACCAAAAGTCTCAATGTAGAATCCTAGATATATAATATATTCCTTCAAGTTAAATAAAAATGAAAAGTAGAAATATTGAAAATATAGTGATTTATGAATAGCCAAGTCAATTTTTCACATAAATTTTTTTCCAGAAAATAGTGTCAATGTGAAATGTGTCAACCACAGTGTACATCAAATATAAAATTAAAGTTTTTAAAAAACATTTAAATATCAATTTGTATTTCAAAATTTAAATGAAAGTAAATGGAAAACTTTAAAAATCCTGGATGTTAGGACAAATCAAAATATGTGATATATTCTGTATAAAAAAATACCATCGGGGCCGGCCCGGTGGCGCAAGCAGTTGGGTGCTCGCGCTCCGCTGTGGCAGCCCGGGGTTCGCTGGTTCGGATCCTGGGCGCGCACCGACGCACTGCTTTGGCGAGCCATGCTGTGGTGGCGACCCATATAGAGTGGAGGAGGATGGGCACAAATGTTAGTCCAGGGCCGTCTTCCTCGGCAAAAAAAGAGGAGGATTGGTGGATGTTAGCACAGGGCTGATCTCCTCACAAAAAAAAAAAAAAAAAATACCATCAAATTTTATAGCAAAATGTAGCTTCAAAGGTGATATAATTCATCTCTCTCATGTTAAAGATAGAAAAAAGTAAATAAAAGAAAGTTTAAAATATGTGTTAGATTTCATGAAAGTTATAATGTCATTATGAAAATAGTAAATATTATTGGAGTTATAAAGAGTACATTTTAACTCTGGTTAATAATATTGATAATTAATAAGTAATATTAGATAGTACACTATGAACTACAACATGCATATACCATATATCCCCATATTTTTATAATTATATATTCATAATTATATTGCTGTGAATATGCCATACCAATACATTGTATTTATACATATTATATTACTTTATCTATGTGAAATTCAGTATCATACAGATAATACATTATTTAAATATGTTACTATATTATAAAATAAATAATTGGTTGATTCCTTACATTTTGTTACACACCAGAAATTTTATTATCATTATGTTTTCTAAAAAATTCTAAAATGCAATGAGATCTGGATTTTTAGCTCCATTTTACATTTGTGGACGTTAGAACCAAAATAACAATCTTCTGGCCAGAAAGCCCATAATTTGAGCAGCTATGTTATAGTGAGAAAACTTGACCAAATTATGCTGCACCTCTGACCCTCATTTACCCTCCTGGCGTAAAGGGTTTTAATAAAACAATGCATATTATTTTTAGGAAATAATAAGATATTATAGTAAGCCATTTTCACATTGTAGACAAATAGCAAAAATGTAAAACACTTTGAAAAGTATCTTACAGGTACTAAGCACTCAATAGGATAGCCATAATTGCTGTTATTGTCATAATTATTATTTATTATTCCTGTTGTTGTTACCACTTTTCTGGATCTTATTCTACTCCTACTCTAATACACTATAATTTTTAAAAATATATAAACTAATATTTGTATTTAGTCATGCAGTATATTTTATATAATATAAACTGTTTTAGAAGGTTTTAAACTATGATAGGAGCAAACCTTTAGGAGTTAAGACGTTTGAGTAAATGTCCACAGATCACCCTGAAGCTTCTGATATCTCGGCCCAAGTTCAGTGTGTCTTATTGTAGCACAACAAAAATGAAAATTCTTGTAATATTCTCTTTGGGGGGCTTAACAACCTATAAGAAATATTGAGGCCTATCATTCTAAAACCTAATGTCTTTATAAAAACAATATTTTTTCCCTACTAGTTTCTGGTCTACAGTAAATTTTCCAGTGTTAGGCATAATGCTCTATATTTATTTGTATTATTAATTTCTTAGGAATATTTAAATTTTTGTAAGTTTAGCACACATTTTCTGTTCATTATATATCAATTATACACACAAATATGTTGACATTTTCATTTGTCACCTTCCCGTACATTGTTAATAAATGTGAAAAACGGAGTTGTTAAGGTTTGTTAAGAGAAATCTGGGATTAATTATATTTAGATGTGGAAGAAAATTATGGAAAAGAAAGTGGTTTGTTTTGAAAACATCCTTTAATTTTTATATCTCTATCAATATTACTTAAGTCCATCACTAGTCTAAGATTATCACTATAACCTCTTAATTAAGTGGTTTCCTTGCTTCCACTGTAGAATACATTAGTCCAACCTCCATACTAATTTCAGGAGAATATTTTATTTTATTTTTTATTTATTTATTTTTAAATTTTTTGTTTATTGCAGTAACATTGGTTTATAACATTGTATAAATTTCAGGTGTATATCATTATACTTCTATTTCTGCATAGATTACATCATGTTCACCACCCAAATACTAATTACAATCCATCACCACACACATGTGCTGAACTATCCCTTTCGCCCTCCTCCCTCCCCCCGTCCCCTCTGGTAACCACCAATCCAATCTCTGTCTCTATGTGTTTGTTTATTGTTGTTATTATCTACTACTTAATGAAGGAAATCATACGGTATTTGACATTCTCCCTCTGACTTATTTCACTTTGCATTATACCCTCAATGTCCATCCATATTGTCACAAATGGCTGGATTTCATCGTTTCTTATGGCTGAGTAGTATTCCATTGTGTATATAGACCACATCTTCTTTATCCATTCGTCCCTTGATGGGCACTTAGGTTGCTTCCAATTCTTGGCTATTGTGAATAACGCTGCAATGAACACAGGGGTTCACGTATCTTTACGCATTGGTGTTTTCAAGTTCTTTGGATAAATACCCAGCAGTGGAATAGCTGGATCATATGGTAGTTCTATCCTTGATTTTTTGAGGAATCTCCATACTGTTTTCCATAGTGGCTGCACCAGTTTGCACTCCCACCAGCAGTGTATGAGAGTTCCCTTCTCTCCACATCCTCCCCAACACATGTTGTTTCCTGTCTTGTTAATTATAGCCATTCTGATGGGCATGAGGTGATATCTCATTGTAGTTTTGATTTGCATTTCCCTGATAGTTAATGATTTTGAACATCTTGTCATGTGTCTGTTGGCCATCTGTATATCTTCTTTGGAGAAATGTCTGTTCAGGTCTTTTGTCCATTTTTTAATTGGGTTGTTAATTTTTTTGTTGTTGAGATGCATGAGTTCTTTATATATTTTGGAGATTAAGCCCTTATCAGATGTATGGTTTGCAAATATCTTCCCAGGAGAATATTTTAGAAAGCAAATTTAGCAGAAGTAATCATAAAACATGTACAAAGAACTTACACAAAAAAATTATAAATTTTTTATTAAGTACTTTAAAAGAGGCTTCATAAATGGAGAGATAAAACAATGTTATGGATGAGCAGGCAATCATACAAAGATGTCAAATCTGCTGTAGTTAGCCCATAGAGTCAACATGACTCCAATCAAAATCACAGCATCTTTTTGGTAGAACATGGAAAATTTATTTCTAAAATATATTTGGTAAAGATTGAACGGTATACAAAACACTGTGAGGAATAAAAATATGATTGTGGACAAGTCTGTTAGATGTCAATACTGGTTTATAAGGCTGTGGCAATAAAGCTATGCTGTTAGCAGAGAAATGGAGAATAGGTGAGACAGAAGAGAGAGCTCACAGACAGCTTTCTTATGCGAAAGAGCTGAAATTACAGATAAATAGGGAAAGAGTGGATTATTCAACAAATGATGGAGGGAAACTGATTATTTATGTGGGAAAAAATTAACCCCTACTACACACCATACACAAAGCAAGTTGAATACTATCTTAAGTGTGAAAGTAAAATTTAAAACATGTTAGAAGAAAATTTGACAAAATATTAAGCCGATATGGATAGAGAGAAGAATTTCTTAAAATAAGACAGAAATTCAAATCTAAAGGAAAATATTGATTCATTTAACTACATGTATAATTCTCTCCCCTTGTGTTTGCTTGGTACCCGTGAACGTGATGGAATGAGTTCCCTTCATTTAGTTATATTATACGGCAAACATGATGGGACAGTCTCTTCCACGATTAGGTTATATAACATTCCCTTGCAGCTAGCTGGAGAGGGATTCTCCCATTGTCCTTAAAGTAAGCTGGAATCTTGGAAAAGGGCAACATGGCTAGTACTTGAGTGGGATCACTAGGAACTAGGAGCTACCCTTGGCCAATAACCTGGGGCCCTCAAACCTACAACCACAAGGAATTAATTCTCCTAAAAACTTTAGTGATCTTGGAAGAATATATTTATCTCCAGATGCAAATGTAGCCTTGCCAACACCTAGATTTCAGCCTAGCAAGGCCCCAAGCAGAGAATCCATCTATGCCATGCCTAGACTTCTGTCCTGTGGAAAGTCGGGATAATAAATGTGTTGTTTTATGCCATTAACTAACAAAAACCTAAAATGTAGGAGTAGTTTTTAGTACGGGAAAAGCTATCAAAAAGGACTATGATTTTTTTTTTCTCTCTGTACCCATTTCACCCAGGCTAAGTATGCATTACAACACTTAACAGGCCACCATGGTGACTGTTTATCTGTTTGTCATATTACATACAAAGACAGCATTTTATTCACCTCAGTATCTGTAATAATTGGCACATTTCATGACACATAGTATATGCTTAACATATGTATACAACATAGTATACACTTAAGAAAACTGCTGAATAATGAAGAAACCAACATATGAATAAAGAAGGATGAGTTAAGAATATGCATTTAGGAGGATTTAGGAGGGAGTAAATGAACAGATTGAGTAAATATATACATATATATATAGTTAAGAATATATATATAAATGTATATCCACATGTATGCATATAATTTACAATGGTTTTGTAAATAAATTTAGTCTTGGCTTCATCTGTCAATTTTGAAGCAGAAACTGCTTTTAGGTATTTTTCTTTTGGGATGATGGGCTAGGAGAATGCTTCATTGTCAGCAGGGCTATGAATAAAAATCTTTCTTTAAGCCAACAAAATAACCATTCCAGAGTACCCTTATTTACAGAATGGTAGAGCAAATATTCTTTGTTCATTCGGTTGATCAAAGTAAAGTGGAATGTAATTCAATCCAAAGAATCAGATTCCCTGTGGCAAATATTCTAAAAGCTCACTGGCTAATTGAATATTATCTGTATCGTTATCCCAGAAACAATAGTACTGTGCGAAGATCAATCTGGGGTGGTAGTCCAGAGTTCTAGGAATAACACCATACAGATTACTGAATTATTAGTTATGTGTATATCTAGAAAACATAAATCTACAGACTGTGGATTGGGGGTGGGTAAATATTAGCAACCATACTGAGGAAATTAATTTAACTGCCAAATGCTGACCAATTCATTTGCTGTTGATACCAGTGGTCTACAGTTTGAGTACATGTCATTAAAGATTTTTTTTCAAAGAAAGATTAAAATGTGTAAGATGATGAAGTAGAAAAGGATATTTCTTGAACTATCTTAAGCGTATGTTATATTTATTATACAAATCCCATTTTCCTATGGAATTTAGGCTTTGCATGTAATACAGTTACATCGAAACATATAATCACAGGTTTGATTTCATTGCCTCTCTTTGAATTCCTTCTTTTTCTTTTAGGTTTACAAAAGCTGTGAATTACTTTTTACACATGAATGACTAAGATATCCTTACAGCATGAAAATAAATGAATTTGATCACCTCTGAATCTGAGTGCATTTATCAAAATAGTGTATTAAAAATGTTTTAAGAATATCAGAAGTTGGTTAAAATACCATGGACTTGAGATTGTTTTGTAAAATTTTGCTGGTGATTTATGCAGACTGAATATTGATGTCATAGTGAAAAGAGCCCTAAATTTAAATCTCTCTGCTTGTCATATGTAACGTTAGCAGCTCAGTTATTTTTCTTAAGCCTTCATATTCCAAATCTGTAAAATAATTCCTATTTTCACTGGAAAAAAAGAAAAAAATCAAAAAAAATTTCAAAATAGTTAACATCGAGTGGAAATATTTCTTTCTTTCCAAAGCATTCTCTGCAATTTTCGTAATGTACCTTCAAAAAGGTATTTCTTTAAATCAAAATAAAAGGTGTTAGGGCTAGGTATTCTAAATCATCATTTTATTTAGTTAAAAAGGAAGTTGAAAATTATCACTAGATTTCAAGACAGAAGCTTCTAGTGGATACTGAACACAAGTGACAGAAGCTGTCTCTAAAGGAAGTAGCTTCCTGCTAAATCCCAGGTGATCACCTTCTGTTAATTTCTTCACTTTCCCAGCTTCGCAAATACATCTGCCTGGAATTGTTCTGATTTGAGAGTGTTGTCACCCTGACTTAGAAGACCATACCTTAATAACTATGTTTAACTATAACTATATAACTATGGTTACTTTATTTTCCTGTTTTATAATATTCCATTGTATGAATTTATTATATATCTGCTAAGGAGTAACGGATTGTTTCTAATTTTAGCTCTTATAAGCAACATTGTTATGAATTTTCTTGTTGAAGTTTTCCAGTGTACATATGTAAGAGTTTCTTTCGGATATAAAATTTGCAGCAGAATTATTCCATCAGAGATTATATTCAGAGTATGGAAGTGTAAATTATTATAACCTTTTTTTCAGTGGAGGGAGTTTTAATAACAATAAATAATTGGTGTAGGGAATTGAAACATATTTTTACATCTAAAATGATCATAGTTGCATATGATTAAGTTGGGAACAACCTAAATATTTAGACTAATGATATGGTTTAATAAGTAATGGAGCATAATTCCACTAACTCCACATGGGTGTTAAGAATGTAACAGGCGGGGCCGGCTCCGTGGCTTGGTGGTTAGGTGCGTGCGCTCCGCTGCTGGCGGCCCAGGTTCGGATCCCGGGAGCGCACCGACGCACCACTTCTCCGGCCATGCTGGGGCCGCGTCCCACATACAGCAACTAGAAGGATGTGCAGCTATGACATACAACAATCTACTGGGGCTTTGGGGGGAAAATAAATAAATAAATAAAATCTTTAAAAAAAAAAAAGAATGTAACAGGCATTCTACAACCATATGATGCAAAAATACATATATGTTAAAATTTCTAATAAATGTTACATTCAGGGAAAATGGTTACAAATTAATTTAATCCATGGAACATGAAAAATATATTCATTCTTCTGTCCTTTGTTGTTTGTGTATGCTTCTACTTTTATGTGAATTTTTGTATTTTCCAAATATTCATCAGTTGAGATGCATAATTTTATAATCAGAAACGTTTTCTTTCTCTGTAGCTGCAGGATAAGAAGAAAGCTATAGAATATCAAATCAAACTCATTTTAGCTCAATCCATTAAGAATTCTATGATTCAAGGCTCAGTTCTCTTGACTCTGTTTCTGACCTTCTGCATTTAATTTTGTCTCTGAGTTGTATATTTTTATAGATTCAATGGTTATTTCTAGTCTTTGCCTTGATCTTTTCTCCATGTTGCCCCAAATCATTAAAAACAATTTGAAAGATCTTAACACTTCTGAGAATTGCAGTCCCTTTCTAGGAATAGGGGACATGAGAAGACAATGAACTAGAACACGTTATGATCAGGAGGCTCAATTTTATCAGAGAAAAAATAAGCTTTGAAGTGAGACAAAACTGGAACTTCAACACAATTTGCAATTGTTTAAATGTAGGTAAGTCTGCTTGTTTTCACATTTGAAGAAGTCTGAAGATGGTGGGGCTTGCCTTGTGTGCTGGACATACCGTGTATCCTGAATAAAAAACAATTCCCTACTTTCAGAAATCAACAAAGAGTCTTCTCAATTATGTCGGCTTCTGACATCAAAATATAAGGCACTCAAAATAGAGTGTCTTCTGTTTTACTGAGCAGTCCCAGACTGATACATTATTTAGTAATGAAAGCAGTTCCAGGAAAATAGAACTGCGTGGATAGGAATTTGGGGTTGGTTATCTGACCTGAAGAGATTCGAAGGCAGGCATTAAATTAGCAGTGAAAAATGGGTCTCTTGAAGAACACAGCGTGCAGGAACAAAGAGTGTTTTTTTTTTACAAATTTCTACATGTAGGTAAATGAAATGAAGATGCTATTGAAATCCATGTAGTAAAAGACAAGTGACCAGTGCAATAAGATATTATGGCATAAATAATGATTAAAATACTTTGAGTTAGCTCTTTTTGACTGCATTGGAGAGATTATAGAAAGAAAAGGACAATCTCATGAATTTCAATTTCCATTTCAAGTCATGATCAGAGAATGAGAGAGCTTCTATGACTTTCCTGAAGTACTCCCTTAGTTGTTGTATTATTGTAGCTTGTATTATTAACCACAATACAAATATTTCAGAAAATTAGACACAGATTATAAGCCTATGCTTCCTGCCTTACAGTTCACAGACTTGCCAGTCATATAATTAACAAATCAGAGTCTTGATAGCAGTGGGACAATATGGGGGATTCTGATCAATCTATGTGCCTTGAACCCTAATTCCCTTCAACCTCTTCACTGGAGAAGCAATCCCTCCTTCCCATTCTGGAGTTAGCTGCCCTTTGTTTAAATCTCTCTAATGATCCTACTTGAGGAGTTGTCTTGTAAACATCTTTCCTCAAAACCTACCTCTAGCATCTCTCATTGCTATAAAACCCATAATTAGATTTAAATCCAAGTAGATCTCATTTGACAGGGTGCAAGTACAAAGTTTGCATTGGGATACAGCACACACACCAAAAATCTGGTATGATTTTAACAAGTTAAATTGTCAAAATCGTGGGAATACATGCAAGAATAGATTTTAAGGATGCTAGATCTGGGAAGGAGCATAACATTGAATCAGGTTCAACGTGTCAAAATGGGTTTATTTACATATATTGATTCAGGATTCTGGATTCACTGTGTTAGCTTCATAGCGGGAAGTGGCTCTAACAATTAGTTTGGTTTTTTGACTAAAGCGTGCGTTCAAACATGGCCCACGTTAAATGAGTTTGAAATAGCAGAATTCCATGTAATATGTGGGGAGGAATCACAAATCTTGTGGGGTAGGACTATTGATGTGTGTGCAAATTGCTTAACATCTGAAAAAGCATTTTCACTTGGGTTGCACAGAAAAAACTCTCTTCAAAAAGGCATTCAGAAATGCATTGGGAAGTGGGTAATGTGTGGGCATAATATCTTTGAAAAATTTAGCAATATCTGCCCCTTGCAAGCAGGGAATAATTGTGAGTGCTGCCGCTATTCAAATGGGTTCCCTGATTTCGATGGAAGAAGTGGTAGAGGGCAAGGAGCAAATCTTAAACACTGGAGACAAGAGAGGCGTGTCCAGCATAATGGAAAATGGGGCTGGCTCAGTAAGCAGAATGTTGTCACCAGCAAACATTTTTGTCAGTGGCTAATTGATCACCATGTACTAAAGACTGAAACAGACGGGGTGCCTAAAAAATCCTACTTGAACTGTATAGGTAAAAATCCCTACGTCTAATGATCAGTGACTGACAAATAATTTCACTGGAAAAATCATTTCCTGACTTGAACCAGTCATAGACCAATTGAATGAACGGGAAGCTGTGTCTCATTGAGCAAAGACTCTGTAAACCACCAAACAGTATATTTTCTTCTCATCTTCTCCACAGGAATCTGAGGTCATTTAATAGAAATAGAAAAGCCAGACTTCTAGAGGTCTACTGGAGCCTTAGTTAAATGGAATAAAGAAAAAAAATATATCCCTGGCAACTAAAACTCCACTGTGCTACGTGAACAGAGAGAGGTGATAATTCTAACAGAGAGAGAACAATTGATAAATGAAGTTCTGGCCTGGGTTTATCTGATAATTGGACTTTAAAATGCCAGGGTTCCATTCGAATTTATTTCTCCAGATCATAAATGTGTACTGGAAATTGACATAAAAGACAACTGGCAGAGTCTTTATATTGGTTCCCTGACCCAAGAGGACTGCGTTTGAAATTGCCCCAGAATTTCACTCCCGTGATTTATACATGTAAGAAATTGGTACATGTCAATTTCCCTCTGGTATAACGTTAACTCTCAATATCTTCTTCTGAATAGTACGTGACGTATAATAATAAATACTAGGAACTGGAAAGACATAGTCTCGAGGAATCTAACATCTCAAACATTATTTGGTCTTTGAATTTATCCATACAGAGTAAAAATTTTTCCAGAAAATGCCATTGTTTTAGTACATTTAGATACAGTTAAAGTCACATATGGATGCCCCTTCTCTTTCTGTAACAACACAGTTATAAATTAGTTTTATTTCTCCAATTCTAGGAATCATAGCCACAATTCACCAAACAACATTTCTCAAAAGTATCATGATATAGCTGTATTGAGGAGAATTTTCAAGACATAAAACACTACGTATCATGGTTGACAATGAATGAAACATATGTACATGATAAACTATAAATTTACTAAAAAATATCAATAGGCAAGATTCTCTTCAAGTTCCAAGTGCAATCCATATTATAAATAAGAATTTTGACCAGAATTATTTAAGAAACAAGTTTTAAGACAATTCCGTCTACTTACTCTGCTGTATTTATTTCAAAGTCTCATTATTTGCATAAACATAAGCTCCACTGGACAAAAACAGATATTTTGGGAATTGGCGCAATTCAAAATGTTTGCTTCATTTTGACCCAATATATGGTAAAGTTCTATACTAAAAATAAAATAGTAAAAAAGTCATTGCAGTAATTAAAGAGTTCAGTTATCTAATCTACATACTTGCAAAACTTTTAGCATGGATCTCTTTATTTCTTTTTCAACAATTACCTTGCCAACAGCAATAAAAATTTTAATTGGATCGGAGGGAGGCCAGCCCCACGGCCTAGTGGTTAAGTTCAGCAACCGGGTTTGGTTCTCAGGCACGGACATACACCACTCATTGGCACCTATGTTCTGGCGGCGACCCACATACAAAATAGAGGAAGACTGACACGGATGATAGCTCAGGGCGAATCTTCCTCAAGCAAAAAGAGGAAGAGTGGCAACAGATGTTAGCTCAGGGCAAATCTTCCTCGGAAAATAAAAACAAAAAAACTTAATTGTATAAATCATAAACTGTCCTTTGGTATAGTCAGAAAAATCTTTGTGTTATATACATTACTGACAATCATAAATAGAGTGAAATGTAATGCTTTCAGGAAAGGATTAAACTTTCAATGGACTTATGACAAAATACCAAGCATTGACATTTATAAAGAGTAAGATGATCTTAGTGTGGCTGTGTCTCCAAACACCATAAAGGCTATTTCTCTGATCTCTCATCACACAGGAGCTCTTGCTTCTACAACTTCATAAAAATTTACATATGAATATTCCAGAAAAGCGATGCCTTCTCAAGACAGGATTTGGAAAGTAACACCTAAAGCCCAGCTCCACAGATATATTCTTCTGTAATGTAGCAGTCACTTCCTGACTACACAAAGGTTAGATTTTCAATAATTCAGGCACCTAAAATTTTACCCAAAATTGAAATAGTAATGATAAAGCAATAAGATATTTTATTGAAGGAAACTGCTAAGCCATTGGAAGCCAACGAATATTTTAAATGACTCACCCCAATTTTTTTTTCTTTTAATTCCTACAAATTTTTTACAAATGGTGTCTCAAAGTAGACTGATTATTTCACAAAATAAAACAATTGCATCAAGGTTATATCTGTATATCATAAATATACGATCAGTTAGTGGGGTAGCATATCCTAGAAAATAGCTCTGGTTGTGTGTGTTGAGCTCTTTTTAAACACAGATGCTTGTTGATAATATTGAAAGGTTCCCCCTTTATCTGTCTTCTGACCATTTCAGGTAGCAATGTGCACAGTCAGATTGAGAACTAAGAAAACTGTATTTTTTCAAATGCATGGTAATGTTGATAATATTTTCTCTGAAGGAAATGAACAGGCAGTGCTTTCTTATTAATTATCAATAATGCTGTTCCTATACTGGGAAAAGAGTGAAATTGCCTTAGAAAATTGAAAATATTCATTAGAATAGTTATAATTTATGATTTTTATTATTGGAAATAAGTATTACTATACAATGTATTTTCTACCAAAGTGGCAAGTTTCAAAAATCTGACTTATTGTCATATGTTGGAATTATTTTATAATACATACAGCCGTCAGGTATGTGTCTCATATTTATTAGTCAAACACTGCTTTCGGTGAATTTTTATAAAGTACAACATCCTTCACTAAAAACTAAAAGGCACTGACTTTAAGTATGCAGCTCAATGAATTTTTACGTATGTATTATGCACTTGGAACAGCAATTTAGATTAAGGTATAGAATATTACAATCTCCAAAGGATGCCCCTTCCCGGTAATTATCAATAATCTCAATGTAACTCTTTTTGTGGCTGCTACCACCATGGATTAATTTTGTTTGTTCTTGAATCACAAATGAATAAAATTATACAGGACACGTCGTTTTATCTCTGGCTTCCTTCAACATGTCTGTGAGATTTATTCATGTTGTTACATGTAGCAGGATTTTTAAAAATTTTTATAACAATGTATAATTTGTTTTACAAAACAGTGCAATTTATTTATCCGTTGCACTGTTGGCAGATTTTTGAGTTGCTTTCCATTATTGATTTTATTCTGTAAACATTTTTGAACACATTTTGATGCATATTTGCACTTATTTTTTTGAGCATAGACCCAAGTGTTAGCTTGCTGAGTTGTAGGATAGGAGCATGATTCGTTTTATTGTAGACCATTGAACATTTTTCCAAAGTGGTGTGCCAGTTTATAAACTCTCCAACGTGTATGAAATCCCAGTCGCTCCACATCCTCATCAACAATTGTAGTTCCAAGTCTTACCAATTTTCTCCATTTAGTACATCTGCAGTGTTTTATCTCTGTGTTTTTAATTTTCATTTTCCTAAGAACAAATAATCTTGAGCATCTTACTTACTTAGTGATCATTGGAGCATCCTAGAAGTGCCTGATCTATACTTCTGCCCATTGATAATGGGTCTCGTGTATTTTTCTTACCATTTTATGGAATTTTATATACCTTCTGGATATAGTTGTGTTGGAAATGCACTCTACTGGTGTATAGATTACTTGTTCCCTTCTAAATTCTGTTTGTTTGTTTGTTTGTTTGTTAGGTGAGGAAGATTGTTGCTGAGCTAACATCTGTGCTAATCTTCCTCTATTTTGTATGTGGGACACCACCGCAGTAGTTCCATGCCGGGGATCCGAACCAGTGAACCCTGGGCCGCCAAAGCAGAGTCCACGAACTTAACCACTATACCGCTGGGCTGGCCCCAAGACTGTTATTTTTGATGAAGTCAAATGACTCAATTTTTTATGGGTGGTGCTTTTGTGTAATTTTCAATGTCATGAAATATTTTCTTATGTTTATTTTTTCATAGATGTATCCCATTATTCCAGTACCATTTAACATAAAGATCATCTTTTTTCTACTGAAATGGGTGGCCCTTTTATTGGTCCTCTGGTGTTTGTATGGGAATGTTTGGGACTCTATTGTCTAATTAGTCCATCTGTCTATCACTGCCACATGTCTGTAATGCAAGTCCACCAAATATGTTCTTTTTCAATATTATCCAGACTATTCTGTGTCCTGTGTATTTGTGTGTATGTGTGTGTGTGTTTGTATTAGCCTCAGTTTTGTCAAATTTCTCCAAAAGCCTGTTGGTATTTAGAAAGGAAATCCATTGAATCAATAGTTCAATAGAGAATATTAACATGTTAACAGCATTGAGTCTTCCAATCAAGGAAAATGGTTTAGCACTCCATTTACTTTGTTGTTGTTAGTGCCAGTGAGTGGATTCTGATTCCTAGCGACCCTGTGTACAGCAGAGCAGAACCCTGCTCAGTCTTTTTGCACCATCCTCTCACCTTCTAGCGCTACATCAGACAACACTCCACTGCTATTTATAGGGTTTTCGTGGCTGGAAGTGGGTGGCCAGCTCCTTCTTCCTAGTCTGTCTTAGTCTGGAAGCTCTGCTGAAACCTGTCCATCCTGGGTGACCCTGCTGGTATTTGAAATACTAGTGGCATAGCTTTCAGCATCACAGCAATGCAGCCGCCACAGTGTAATATTATTAAGTAAATTATCATTTTACTTAGTTCCTCCTTAATTTATCTCAATAATATTTGGCAGTGTTCAGTGTCAAGGACTTGCAAGATTTATTCCTTGGTATCTGGTAATATCAATGTCATTTAAATGGCATATTTTCCAATTAATTACCAAAGTGTGGTTACTAGTACACGAAAATAGATTTTGTTTATATTTACTGTGTTTCCAGTGGCATTGATAAATACACATTAATTCTACTGTTTTGTTTATAGACTATTAAATTTTCTACATGTTCAATCAAATAATTTGCAAATAATGACAGATTCTTATTTCTTATATCTATATCTTTTGCTAATCATTTTTATTTTACGGATTAGATATACTAGTACACTTGAAGGGACATGGTCACAGTAGACATCCTTGGATATGTTTATCATAGTTGTTATTTATTTATTGTTTTGTTGAGGAAGATTGGACCTGAGCTAACATCTGTGCCTATCTTCCTCTATTTTGTATATGGGATGCTGCCACAGTGGTGAGTAGGTCCATGCCCCGGATCCGACCCTGCAAACCCCAGGCCGCTGAAGCAAAACGTGCGAACTTAACCACTACGCCGCCAGTCTGGCCCCTATCATAGTTATTTTAAAGTTTCTATTTGGTGACTTCAATATGTAAATACACCTGTTGAGCTGTTTCTATTTTCCAATTTTTCTTTGTTTTTAATACATTGTTCCTTGGCCCTCTTTTTTTTCTTGCCTTATAATGTTTGATTGAACAATGGATATTTGGAATGAAAAATGCAGAGTTTCGGCATGATGATATCCTTCTCTAGAGTTGTTTTTCTCTGGAGTTGTTTTCTCGTGGCAGGTGGATGGCAGAGCGCTTCATGCTTTTGAGACTTGGTTTTAGGATTTGTTAGGTCAGGTGTGTTTAATTAGCCCTTGCAGAATAATTATGGGCCTTGCATCACAACTGATTGCCTAGGATGTTTACCAAGACCTAAGACTCCTAAACATTGGTGGAGCCTGAATTCAAATCTCCTTCTCCCCACTACTCAGCAGCTGAGATCTCTGTTCAGTTCCTAAGTCTCCCAGAAGTTTTTGGCTTTGAGTGTCTTGGGTTCTTAGCATACATACATGCAGCTTAAGAATTATACATAAAGTGAATGGATTTGTATATGGATTTTGGCATTTACTTTTTTGAGAATTTTTTCTCTCTAAGATCCCTCCCTTAAATTCCTGACACTTGGGCATTCTCAAACTCTATAGTCTTTTTTTTTCAGGCCAATAAGATGGCTTTGTGTTTTTAGCAGTATGCTTTATCTGACAAAAACTACCCTAAGACGACCAGCACGATAATTACACGTATCATAATGTATTAATCAACCTTACATTGATGGGCATTTAAGCTGTTAACAAACCACTTCTTTAACCACAAGAATAGTACAAATGCATGAGTGCATTCTGAATCACAGTTTCTTTCTCCTTAAATGTCCATTTAACTTCCACTTTCATTTCATTTCCTATGAGATGATTATATCCTGCTTAGATTGTATCTTTAAGCAGAAATATACTCTCTGGGTAAGAGGGTAATTTCAGTGTGCAGAGCAAGTACATCTTTAGCATATAGTACTATAATCTAGAATACGGTATTATAAATCCACCAGTCCTCCCAGTCCCATTCCTAACACACATGCACACAATTAAGAGTAAAGAAGGGCTGACAGTGTGTTAGTGACAGAGGACAAAGGAAGAAGTGACACTGCAGATATTCCACTGCCTGTTCCCTTCAATTCACCATTCCAGAAAACCTAAGGCTCTCTGCAGACGACGGACACAAATCCTTTTAAAACGTTAAGTAAAAAGCAACATATGTCAAGAATAAACTGCAGTTATAGGCCAAATTGGGGACATTTTTCTTTATTAGTGAATTTTTCATTTTTGTTACTCCTTAATAATCCAAAACATTAATGATAATGTTTAGTAAACATCCCATAAATTGCGAGTTCACACACATAACAAACAAGACACACACACAGTGTAGTCACAAAAAAAAGCCAGTTCCTTTAAAGTATTATTATATAAAAATTACATTTGTCATTGAGGATATGAACAGAATTTGATAAGAAAAACCATATACTTTCATATTTTGTTTTCCTACCTTCTTTGAGTAACAAAGTGTTATCTTGCTTGAAAGCAGGACCTAAAGCACAATCGTTTCCTGCTGCATGTTTCTGGAAATGCAACTCTTCAGGAAGCAGACACTTTCAAAGCTATCAAGAATTCCAGCCTTCCAAGCTTCATTTTTCTCATAGTTTCAGCCAGTGATGATAATCTGCAGAGAGCACAAAGTTTGAAAAGAAAATTTTAGTTTTAAATTGAAGATAAGGAGAGTCAAAAAATACTAGAACCTGAGTGACCTTATAGACCCATGGCTTCCTGTCCTGCAGTCTTACTGAAATGGAAATCGTGGCCCACAGAGTCTAAATATCTTGCTTGAGGTAAAATATATAGCCATTGACAAGGTCAGGTAATGTCACCAGGACCCTGGAGTCTCCTTGCAGTATTTCTTCAATACATCTTCAGTTTTCAGAAAGAATGACATATATATATGTCATTATATATAGATGTACATACACAGCAAAAAAAAAAAATATATATATATATATATGCACGTATGTATATACACACACATACATATGGGTGTGTGTATATGTACACATATATATTATATGCAATTAATATATATATATTTATATTTATTTGTATATAGAAATGAATCAATAGCATTGCCTTATTGAGGACTTTCTTCTCTTCCTCCTTCTGCTATAACTCATGGAGATAACAAGAAGCATGCTTAATTTCTGTAATAATACAGAACATTGACTATTATAGTCACATGCATTTGTGTTTTCCTTAAAAGTGTTTGGAATCTAAATTCCTAATTGCTTCATTAAATTGATGAATTGGATTAACCACATAGAAAGAAACTCAGTATTTCATGTTTATCTCTCCAAAATGTCAATTCCCCCTCTCCCTTTACTGTGGGTTTTGCCTTGGCCTCTGATAGAAATGCAGAGAATAATGCAGTCTCCAAGAGGGAACTATCTGTGACTCCCTTACAAGACTTCTTTTTATCTCCAAGGCCTCAAGTGAATACTTTAGTTCCAGTTCCACTTAAGTCATATACTCTTCCCCCCCCCACCCCAAAGCCCCAGTAGATAGTTGTATGTCATAGTTGCACACCCTTCTAGTTGCTATACGTGGGACGCGGCCTCAGCATGGCCAGAGAAGTGGTGCGTCGGTGCGCGCCGGGGATCCGAACCCGGGCCGCCAGCAGCGGAGCGCGTGCTGTTAACCGCTAAGCCACGGGGCCGGCCCAAGTCATATACTCTTAATTGACCAGTTTTATAATTACCTCATTCTGAAATGAGAAAAGGAAGAAACTGTTTTCCAAACTCAGCATCCCTAGAATATATACTTTTTCCTAATGCATTCAATCCTGTATTTGCTTACTAATTTGCTTACTAATGTCTAATGTTCACACCCAACGACTGTTTTCCCTCATATAGGTCAAATAAAAGGGAAAAAAACAGGATTTCATTTGTACTCTGTTCTGAGTGAATCACAAGAGATCAAATATTCAATTACAAAAATATGCCCATGTTGTGGATATATTATGTGCCACCATGTTTGTATTAGCTCCATCTATATTCCTGGGGAATATTCTAAGCAGAAAGCTTATGCTTCAGATGTGGCTTCTTCACGTGCTTTAGTTGTGTTTTTATTTGATTGATAGTAGATTTGCTAGTAGGCTTAACATAATGAATGGATATCCAATTATGAAATTAGTGGCTTGCTAAATAAGAATATGGGTTATAAAAATGAGATCTCTTTGTTGAGATTAGTAGTATAGGTGAATTATTTAAAATATTTAGAAATCCTCCTTATCTCTGAATGAGCAGACCTTAAGCATCTTACAAGCCATGTAGCATGTGACTTTAGAGATGAAACACAAAGCTTGCTGACTACTTATTTCTGTGTCTAACAATTGGATCTAAGTATTGGTGGCTTGATATTGATCCTAAGGATAAGAGAATTCTGCCTCTAGAACTTTTCCTCTTTTTGGAATGAACCATTTAAGTAAGTTTTGATCAGAGCCATAAAAGAACAGAGTCCTTTTTTTTTTTTAAATCAAGCCTCCAGAACAGAATGTATTTAGTAATTTATACTCTCACTAGAAAAATTAGTGTGTGCTTAATAAATATTAGCATGGTGGAAGGATTTGTCTTGAACTTCCATTCATTAGTATCTGGAAGAGATTCTGGAGAACTATAACTCTAAACACGGGCTGCTCCTATTATACAGTCATGCGTCATTTAACGTCAGGGAAACATTCTGAGAAGTGTGTGTTAGGCGATTTCATCATGTGTGAACATCATTGAGTGTACTTACACAAACCTAGATGGTGTAACCTACTACACATCTAGGCTATATGATACTAATCTTAGGGGACCACCATCGTATACGTGGTCTGTGCTTGACTGAAACGCCCGTTACGTGAGCATGATTTGTATACTAAATTGACTCAAGCCAATTCACAGCAGAATAACCTTGAAATCATACAAAGAAAGTTTACCTGCCCCAAGCTTCCTGAGTTGTGCTCTAAATACATCTAAAATCACGTATTTGTAAAATCATGTATTTTAGAAATATGCAGGGAAGGCAGATGCTATGGAATGTATTCCTCTGCCCCTGATTATTTCATGTAAATCTCCATCAAATAAGGCCAGCACGTCTTTGAGTTACCTGCTTCCTATGTTCAATGGAAATAACCAAGCTAACAAAATTTTCTGAGGAATCAGTGGAGTCACAACTGTATAATAGGAATCATATGAGAAATAGAGTAGCAAGGAGCCATGAAATCATATTTAATGGTTAACTTGGGCCCCATCTCTAAGTCACTAATCCCAAGGCAGAAATCAGACATAATTGAAATCAACATCATTGATTTACTGCACGTAGTTAGGATGTTCCTGTCAACGCAGTTTTACCTAAGTCTCTATTAACTGTGCAGATACATCAAAGGCTGGGATAAAACCTCCTTAGGCCCAGTTGTATCACAACAAAGGGGTAAGTTGACTTCCCTTTCATAATGGAAACACTGTTTCAATAAAGTTTAGGTTCAGAATGAGCACCTTTGAGCATTATTTTAGTCTCACTTTTTCTATAACTTATAAGTATTTGGATTATATATTTATGTGATTATTTTATGTTTTCCATTGGAATCTTCAATATACCATTTTTCGTAAGGAGCATGCATAATTACGTATAAGTTAAATATGAAATATCAGGAAATTTTTGATGAAAATGACAAATAACTAGGAAATATTTCCCCTTCATTTATTCCAGTTTCATTAAAGTGTATGCATCTACTTAAATAATACAGAAAAATCATTATTTATTATTTTACCACAAATGTATATAATTATTAAACACTCCTATGACATTTCTAGAAACAACACTGGTTGCTTCAAAGCTGTTTCTTCTAAATTAATAAAATTCTTAAGTCCTATATTATCAGCAGATTCCCAAATTCATTTCTTATGAAAATATTCTTCCTAAAAGTTTCCCAAATATTTCTTTTGATTAAATACTTAAGCTTCTTACATCTTAGGAGAAGAGTTCAAAGTTATTAAATAAAAATTGAATGATTTCATATTGTCTTATTTAAAATGTAAGTACCAGAAAGACAAGCATAACATTCCCCAAAGTTACTAATATAGAGTTTTCACTCTTTAATATTTATAAAACTAAGTTCATGGCTACTTTGCCTAATGCATAAGAAAATGCATTTTAGGGCACACATTATTTCCTTATTCATTTGTAGTTTTAGAAATCTCTTAGTTATTCATGATACAAAACATGTTAGCTAATTTAATTCAGATTGAGTCTGTAAAAAATTTTGAATTATAGAAACCTAAAGGGCCGGCCCCGTGGCTCAGCGGTTAAGTGCACGCGCTCCGCTACTGGCGGCCCAGGTTTGGATCCCGGTCGCGCACTGACGCACTGCTTCTCTGGCCATGCTGAGGCCGTGTCCCACATACAGCAACTAGAAGGATGTGCAACTACGACATACAACTATTTACTGGGGCTTTGGGGAAAAAAAAAATAGGAGGAGGATTGGCAATAGATGTTAGCTCAGAGCCAGTCTTCCTCAGCAAAAAGAGGAGGATTAGCATGGATGTTAGCTCAGGGCTGATCTTCCTCACAAAAAATAAAAATAAATAGAAACCTAAAGATTGGAATTTACTTGTAGGCATTGGAGGAAACCTAAACCAAGTGATGTTTTATTTAAATGTACTAGGAAAGAGAAATATTCATTGCCCTTCCCCCAAATAGTCTGTTATCACTGCTTTATCACATCTAATTTAAGGCTTTGATTCTAAAAATGTTGAGATGGGTAGTACTATTTTAATGAGAGTATTAAACTCAAATTCCTAGCTGGTCTAAGCAGATATGATGTAATATGTGAGTAAAGAGCAGTGTAGCAAATAGAAATCATATTATTCGTTTTTAGAATAGCAAAAACAAGAACAAAAAAAAATCAAATTTATTTCCACGACAGACTAAAAATAAATATTTGTTGAGTTGTAAAATCCAATCCCAAAACTATGAATATCACTAATGTATAGCAAACTCTTGAAAAAATAGAACAGTGCAATTTTTTTTGGTAGATAAGTGAGGAGGCTCTGAGATCTTTGAAAGATAATCCTTTTGTTGGAATGAAAAGGACTAGAAGTGTTAGGAGACCATGGAACGAACCAATTTTAGGATTAGTTTCACTTTAAAAAGCTTTATGGGTGGCTGGTCTAAAGTAAGTGGAAAAGGATAAACTATCTATAACTACCTTGACACAAACTTTTTAACTAGAGTAATGGAAAAATAAAGTATGACAGTTGGTTTGTGACACAGGATTCACTCACCTTTTGCAGAAGCAGCCTCCCTGATAGAATGATGGAACAGCCTACTGAAGACTCAGCTAAGACATCACCTTTGGAATATCTCCATACAAGGTTGAGGCACTGCCATCGAGAACACAGAATATGCATTGAACTGCTAACAGCCAATGTATGGTGTTTTGTGCCCAGTGGTCTCCAGGAGAGAATATCAAAGGAGAGGACCTTGTTACCTAAAGATTCACTTCTCCTCTTGTGATTCTCATCCTCACAACATTAGGTTGTGCTGGATTTTGAGTCCTGTCTCCCAGAAGCGAACATTTCTGGCAAGAGACACAGTAAAGAACACTACCTGCAAGGTGTAACTACTATTTGGCCACTTTGGACTCCAGTTATCAATAGGGAAAAGGAATTACATCATTGGCTAGGGTACTCATCTTTAACGCAAAATATATCTAGGATTTTAAATACAAAATTGGGCAAGGGTGAATATGTCTGGAGCCCAGGGGATTCCCTGGGGCTATCACTTAGTATGTCATGCTCAGTAATTGTCAATGGACAGTTGCAGGAACCACAATCCAACGAAGGGAAGACCACTCAGAGTTGAAGCTCTGGGTCACCCCACCACCAAACAACCCAAACCAGCCAAGTTTCTGGTTCAAGACAGCGGGATGCTATGATAGGTGGTAGAGAAAGTAGCTGATGATCATCAGTTACAGCCTCAGAGCCTGCCTGCCTCAATAACTAAAAGCTCAGAAACCTACCATTTTGTATTTGCTTCTCAGCTGCCTCTGCTTTACTTCCTTTTTCCCTTTCTCCTGTCCTGAGACGGTATCTCACAACAAATAAAGCATCAACACTAAGTTTTGTTTCAAGCTCTCTTTTCTAGGGAAGCCAGACAAAGATGTTCCCTAAGAACAAAGCAATATTAATAGACCGTGGACAGTTCCATGACTAAGTACAGAAAATGGAATCCTATTTAGTATAAATCCAATAGGTGGCAGTCTGGGAAACAAAGACTTCAACTTAACGACGCTAATCAAATATCTGGTTAAATATATGGCTGTAGTCTGTACTCATTAACATTCTTTACATAATCAATTTCTTCTTTTAAAAGTTTTATTTTAACTCAAATATGTTTGAAGCCCAGATTTTGTAAAAAATGTTCAATTTCAAGCATAGAAATTCTACAGCATAAAAGGCACATCTCTGTAGTAAGTAAATCAAAAGATAATTAATATAGAACAGACAATGGAATCCCCTTTACAAAAGAAGTCACTTGTGATCATAAGTGCTCTTTTAACTGTTGTTCATGTTATAAGAGATTTCATTATGCAACCTCCAAAGATTTTTCTAAGGTCAAAAGAAATGACTGTGTGTGTGTATGTGTGTGTCTTGTGTGTGTGTTTGCTTTCTTCCTCAGCTTTTTAAAAGCCCATTTAAACTCTTTGTCCCCAAGATCTCTAGAGATTATATCCTGATTTAAGGGCTGACAAGAACTTTCAAGTCAAATCACCTTAATGTAACTCGCCGAGAGCATCCATCTGTGCCAATGAAATGTACAAGACTTCAAGCAATTCTTAACTATTTAGTGTTAATAATTTCTCATGAATTGGGAAGGGAAGGAGTCAAGAAGTGGAGGAGGATAAAAGAATAGAAGTTGCATTAAATAATCTTATGGATAAATGAGTATTTCACATAAAGTCCAAACTCTTATGTGGATAAATTTGCCTACTCTCCATAACTCTACCATATGTAAAGTTTCATTAATTTAACAGATTTTCCTGTAATACCTTATGTAACATTTTGTTTTTATCTCTATCACCTGTTAATGTTACTCTATTATTCCATTTCCCATTTATTCTTTCAATTATTATATGTAAATTTAAAGCCTAGTATATTATACACTTTCTACTAGATGCTGGATATTCAGTATTCCTGCCACAGTAGTTTACAACCTAGTAAGAACATATGCATCTCTCATCCCCCTCAAAAAGAAGTAACCTACGAGTTAGTGTAAAAACAATAATGGAGGCATATTAAATTTCCATTAAAACTAAACAACCATATTTGCCCAGGAAAAAAATGATACACCTTCACAGAAGGAATACGGATTAATCTGAGAATTGAAAGGTTAGTTGAACTTAACACAAATTGAATATTTGCAAATGAAAATTAAAATGTTATCAATAGATAACTAGCATACTAGGTTATAAATATGTTCAATTTCTGTCAATTTTAATATAAGTTTACATTTATAGACATATTCTGATCCAATGAGCAGATATAAGGCATATTTGCTTCTTATTTTACTCTTCTTTCCAGGCATAATCAACTCTTTGGGATGATGATAAACAGGGAAAGTCAGTACACATTAGCTTATCTCCACTGTTTTAGCATCTTGCTTAAGCTCACATGACACTAACAGAATGATTTTCCATATTTTCTACTCCACGTTTCATTCTAGGTAGTGATGTTATAAGTAAACCAGAAAAGGCAAAGAGTATATCTAACTTATATAATCAATCATCAACGCTCACTTGACCATACCAAAGGGAAAAGTAGCAGATCAGTATTACGCAGAAGCTTTCTCTGGTCTGTAGATTTAAACAAACATTTTACACATAACAAATTCTCTACTTAATCAACTTGTGTTTGCATGTGTGTGCATAGTAGAAACCCCTCTGAAAGTCTGAGTGATTTCCCAAGGTAAAACCATTTGAGATAGATACGGCTCTAAAACTGATTTTTAATTATTTTATTTGTGTATGACTTTTTTAGCATTAGAATGGTATTACCATAATGAAAGATATCTCTCTCTGTCTCACACACACTCCACAAACTGCCTTCCAGTTCCTACTGACTTGAAATATTCCTCCTGAATTGGATTCATTCATTAGTTAAATCGTTTATTAATTGTGACAAACATACCATACTAACATCAGATGATTTAACAGAGAAAAGTGGGTGTGAGGAATATGGGAACAATCTGTACTATCTTCACAACTTTTCTGTAAATCTAAAACTATTCTAAATTTTAAAAGATTATTAGAAATATTCCGGCATTATTTAAACTATTAAACCTATTAATATAAGGAATGTAAATAATAATCTTTTAATATCAAACTGCTTACATTCCTAAAACTATACAATGTGGTCATGCTATATTAGTAACATACTGCTAAATATTATTCGCCAATATTTTAGATAATTGAATCAATATTTAAATATGAGCTTAGTCTATTACTTCTTTTGAATGATATGTTTGCATGTGAATACCCTCTTGTAAAAAATTGGGACAGTATATTTTCATCTAGCTTTAATAATTTAAATAATATTATCCATTGAAGACTTGTAAGTATTCACGTACAGACTAATCTAGGCATAACATTTTATCATCTTCTTATTTGGAGAAGGAGAGGAGTAATCAGGTTATCATGTATTGACATTTTTTAAATTCCTTTTGTGATTTGGTCTCCTTAGATTATGTAGGCGAGGAAGAACTATTTCCCTATCCTCTAGGTTCCTCTAGCTAGTCTAAGAATTAAATTGATTTGAGGCAGATTAACAAGACAAAATTAAACAAAGTTTAATAACATATATACATAGGAGAAGCCCAGGAAAACTAAGTTGCCAAAATGGCCAAAGTCACCACTTTAAATACTGTCTTCAGCTAAAGATAAAGGAGGATGTTGGGGTAGTGGTTTGTGACTCGAAAGAGGAGGAAGGCAATTCACATGGAGAAGGAAAAGTAAATGTCTGGTAAACAGATGTTTGCCATGCCTTGCAGAGACAATGGGACATGGGGAGGACTCTGATCAAATGGGCCCTGCTAGGTTCCTCCCTGTCTACCACACCTAGTTCATATTACACTATAGTTATCTGGGTGAGAGCTCCTTCCTGGAAGAGGCCTTCTGTCTTAAATTCTTTTAGGCAGTTGGGGGGAGGTCAAAGTTTCTTCCTGAGTCTTTTGTTCTTAAAAATAACCAAGCCAAAGAGACACATTTTGGGGTGGCAAATTCTGATCCCCCACAATTACATGTGTTTTTAACATTTTGGTAACATATATTTATGAAATTATTTACTTTAAGCTTCTAAATATATTAACATAGGCATGTACAAAACATTCTTATAACTGTGTCAATTTTCTACTATTGGTTATTTTCTAATTATTTTCTCATATTTCACATTACTAATTTTATCATTGTTTTCTCCATCTCTGTCTCTCTGTCTCTTTTTTCTTAATTTGTTTAGACTAACTATTGATTTTCTCTTTAATGGTTTGTTTATTTGTAAATATTATATTAATCAAATTTATTTTCTTTCCTTTTTTTTTTCTATGTGTTCATTTGAAACTATGTCTTTAGGTCTATATTTTGCCAGACTATGCTAGACTCTGGGGAAAAATGACTAGAAAACCAATACCACCCTTACTTTCCTGGATCCAATAGCCAATTATAAGATATATACACCCATCACCTAAGCAAACAAAAGTAAGTATAGATTGTGACAAATCCTTTGTAGGAATTGTTGAGGAGTATATAACACAGTTATCTAATGTAGTTAGGAGAAATGGAGAGATAGACATAAAATAATATTTCATTGAGGAATAATTTCTCAATATTATGGAAAAATTTTTTACCCTGATACAGAATAAATTTTAGGAAACAGGCCATGTGTACCTAGAATAAAGAAGTGGCCACTTTTTTTCACTGTTTGGAGATTTATAAATGCATATTTTAGAATTTCTCTCTCTTTTTTCTCTCTGTCTTTCTAAATACACATACTACACACAGACACACAAACACACAATTGTTTAATACCTAAGTTTTTTGTTTATTTGTTTGTTTTATTTAACAGATCCCTCTAGTATTGTTTTATGTGGCAGTATCAGTGCTCTATGTCTTTTGATTCTATGTCAATTCCACATGGAGTTCATCTGCTCTGCAAAGTGCATGGTTTATATTTTTAAATGGATCAGTTTGTAGATATAACAAAGTTTTATACTAGTATCACATGTCTTTATTTCTTTTATTTGTGTATACTCGGATGATACACAAGTCTCTACTTTGGCTTTTACATTTTCTGTGTCTTAAAAATTTTTTTTTAAATAAATGTATTTTTCAGAGCAGTTTTAGGTTCACAGCACAATTAAAAGGAAGATACACAGATTTCTCATATATCCCCTACCTCCACACATGCATAGCCTCCCACATTATCAACATCCCCCACTAGAGTGGTACATTTGTTACAACAGATGAACCTACATTGACACACAATTATTGCTCAAAGTCCATAGCTTACATTAGAGTTCATTCTTGGTGTTGTAGATTCTATGGGTTTTGGCAAATATATAATGAAATGTATCCACCATTATGTGTAATTTAGAGTAGTTTCACTGTCCTAAAAATCCTCTTTGCTCTGTTTTGTGTATTCTTAATTTTTTTTTATAAATAGCTTTGAGATGACTTCAATGTTTGACTTCATTTGAGAATCACTTTATTTAGCATATGAGTTCATAAGTTTAATCTTATGTAAATAATTTTGTAAAAAATATTCTCATTACATTTTTTTTTGTCATATTTCCTTCTAGTTTCATTTCTTTCCCATTTTCTTGATGTGTTTTTCTTCCCCTTTCTCTTCCTATCTTGATCATACAGTGCAAGTAATTTGGAATGCATATGGTCTGTTTAGATTCTAGTAATGATTATGTTTAGAATTTTTAGTTTTTAGCTTACAATCTATATATTCTAGTTCATGAAACTCATAAATAAGTCAACATCTGTTGGCTCTTCCAATGCCTTTCCCAGCTTGAGGAAAGTGTCAAAGTTCTAGGGAAATAATATGGTAATATAGTTTTTATATTCACAAATATACTGACAGATAGAATTTCTTGGATAGCCTTGTTTACTTCTGTTATCCCTAAGCCTGCTAGCAAAGAAGCTTATGTCAAAAAAAAAAAAAAGAAGACAGGCCAAGAGTCAATTTTTGTGTTTCCTCATTCTTAAATAGTCAAGGATCATCAGTCAATGTATGTCACTGTATACTAAGGGAAATAATTCGAGGGACAAAAAATAATTTTTAATATAGCCTTTAATTAATATCTTTAGAAAGATCAATGACATAGTGTGTATAAAAATTCCACCATGTTATAACGTAAGTAAAAATCAGAAAAAGAAAACGAATCTTGGGCATTTTTTAATGTCCAAATTCATTAAATTAAATGTTGAAATGCAAGCTGAAGAAATAAACTATAAAAATAAGTAAAAACATAGATAAAAATAGATGATAAAAAGAGATGCAGAAGATCTACATAAAATCTAATCATCATCTACAAAGGAGAGTGGAGACAACATGGAATGAATGATGTTACATCACAGAAGAATATTCCACAAAGCTGAATCTTTAGTTTGGAAGGTTCCAGTGAGAGCCAACACAATGAATTAGAAACAACAACATATCCAACTAAACATACTATAAAAATTCACTGCACTGAAGATAGAAGATATCCATGTGCAAGTGTGCATGCACACACACAGAGTTCTAAATGATTATTACAAAACTATAATAATCAGATTGTAATTTGACCTTTCATCAAAACATAGGCTGCTATAAAACTATATAATATTGCCTTCAATGTATTATAAGAAATTATTTCTAAATTAAGAATTATATATCAAGCCAAAATATCAAAGAATATAGGAAAACAGAATAGACTTATTCAGGCATTGAAGGACTCATAAAGTTATGTCCCAAGTATAATTTCTTAAAGTTTACTTGAAAATGTACTGTCGTAAAAGTTGAAGTTATAACAAGAAAGAGAATAAAATTGTGTTCAGTAAAAGAGATCAAGCACAGAAGAAAAGTGAAGGGAAGAAACTCGAAAACATCTGCTTAGGCAGCCTGGAGATCAATGACTCTGAATTTGAATTTCATCCAATGGGTAGAATACCATGGAAGTGAGTAGCGTGGGGGGCAATTTGTACAGTAGCTGTGGTGATAAGGAGGTTGGAAGAAGATCTGAAACAGTGTTAAACTAGATAATCCATTTGAACTCAATATTGGAAACATTTCCACTGTATGATATAAAGATTTCTAAATTGAATAATTATAGGAGAAAATATAGTCTCACAATAAGCCTTGGTTCTGAAGTGAACAAAATTTGCATAATTATGAAGTAATGGCAGAAAATGTGACAGCAAAGATACAGCAGACAAAGGAGGAGAATTAAATGAATTAGGAGTGGGGGAGGGAAGGGTCAGTTTACTAACATCTTCTAATAGAAGATAAGAGTCCATGCATGCTATGACAAGAAATGAAGATTTATGAACATTCTTTTCATATGCAAAGAGGATTATTAAGGATTTGTAACATTATTATATTATCAAGGAAAGAAGGACTTGGGAATTCTCTATCATACCCAGACAACTAAAGGCATTTTCTAAAATTTATAAATGAATAAATAACAAAAGTCACTTTATGTAGATATATTAAAAAAATTCATCAGGAGAACCTAAAACTAAAGACATTAAAAGTAGTTACATCTAGGGGCTGGCCCCGTGGCTTAGCGGTTAAGTGCGCGCTCTCCGCTGCTGGTGGCCGGGGTTCGGATCCCGGGCACGCACCGACGCACTGCTTCTCCGGCCATGCTGAGGCTGCGTCCCACATACAGCAACTGGAAGGATGTGCAGCTATGACATACAACTATATACTGGGGCTTTGGTGGAAAAATAAATAAATAAAAAAAGTAGTTACATCTGGTGTGTGAGCTTGGATGGGGAGACATAAGGTATTGGTCTATTGCTTCTCATTACAAGCTCTTTTGTATCATTTGGTTTTTGAATCTTGTGTATATGTTACTTTGATAAAAATTGAAAAAACATCTGAAATATATTTGCAATCAAACTCTTCCAAGGTTTTAAAATTCTAGTGTTGACGGTAATGTGTTTTTGCTGATTTCTATCCAATTTCTTAACATGAATAACTTCCTTATTTAACTAATATCTGGTAAAAATAAATTAATTCCACATACAACTTAAATGGGTATATCAGATACATTTCTCTTCAAAAGTATGTCTTTAAATTACAATTAAAATATAGATCAAGGGCCAGCCCTGGTGGCCTAGTGGTTCAGTTTGGCACACTCTGCTTTAGCGACCCAAGTTCAGTTCCTGGGCGTGGACCTACACCACTTGTCTGTCAGTATCCATGCTGTGGTGGCAGCTTGCATACAAAATAGAGGAAGATTGGCACCAGATGTTAACCCAGGGCGAATCTTGCTCACCAAAAAAAAAAAATATATATATATATATATATATGTGTGTGTATATATATATAGATCAAAATATATGTGTATATGTACATTCATAATCTAAATATATACACACACCATAACAGAATATAAATAGCCTCTTTCAAGCTTGACAGCAAAATTCATTGTCAAAACAAACTGCATTGGGAAATTTATCATCTCCTCTGGTTTTTACTTCAGAGAGCTCTAAAAATCAAATGTGCCTTTCAATATTACTTGATCTAGTCTAGATTTAAAATTTATGGCTCTATTAAGAAAGTTAGGCTGAAGATTTAGAACTGATATCTTTTTCTCTGAAATATATGGCAATGTATATTTTAATGACATGTTTTTCTCATTGTTGCTTTGACTGATACAGCTCATATCAAAATTTCACTAGAAAACATTTATTTTTCTTCGTTATTATGAAAACTATAAATGCTACTAAAAATGTCTCTTTGCATTTATTTCATAATATGATATCTGTTGTTATTTAAATTCTACATATTTAACTATAATAATCCAATGAGGAAACGACTCTGTTATCTTAATTATATATATTATTAATAGTATTATATTTATTTTTATTCTAAGGAGATCATGGCTCTATTACCATTCATAATTCATTACACACTAAAATATTCAAGTAAGTGAAATAGCCTTTTAAGCATTTTCTCTTGGCACAAAATGTGCAAAGAAAGATGCAAATTATGTGGTTAGTTTTTTACTAATTCCCTTTAGTAAAGAGAGCTGCTGGTCTTCCTCTTATGTAATAAACACATTTTTAGGCATACGTTATTCATTAGAGATACCTTAATCATTACAACTTTTACATTTTTTATATTTCCTTATAGCTATAAAATTTGAGCTGTGTTATTTAAGTACCAAATTTAAGCCAACTTAAAAAAATCCAAAATTTGTCACTGGAGAAAATGTAAAACTCAATGGTATATTAAAATGAACACAATCTAGACTTCCATATGTTAAAAATATTTTATCTTAGTTGGTGATGCTTTATCTATTCATTTTCTAATATATTTATGTTTCACTGTTCTTTCAAATGTATTTTTGTTATTATGATGACATAAAATAATAAGATGACAAAAGTAGAACAATAAGAATGTCAGCAAAAATCCACCAGAGGACAACCACCCACTTAAGTCATACACCCAACTCTGGCAGGAACGGGACATCCTCTTTCACTTTTTTCAATAAATAACGCTTCATGATTATTTTATTTTATGCCATATGCTTTCGCTAAGAATACCTAGATGAAATACAAAAATTCTTGATTTCAAGAAACTAATGGAAATAAGGACATTTAATGCCGAATGGTCAGGAAAGCATCAGGAACACAAGGAAGAAAGGTTGTATAAATATTAAAGGCTTTATTTCCTCAAGTCACGAGAAGTGGCTTCTCAACTGAAGTTTTATAGCACAGGAGATAACCAGATAAAGCTGAGAGTGAGGTTAGTCACTAAGGTCATTCCAGGCTGACGGAGAGCCCAGAGACATCAGAGACTATTAAACACTTGCTTATCTTCAATTAGTTGTATATAGCTAAGACATACGTTTTGAGGGTAAATCATCTTTATAGCACATTAAAGAGTTTGAAAATCATTAGTCTATAAATAGTCTTATATAATATGTTTAGGAGGTTGGATAAAGGGAATAAAATTTCATGAAGAAATATGAGAATAGTTACATGATGAATTTTGAGTTTTATAAAGAACATTTGTGCAGCCATATGGCAAACAGATCCTGAGGCTTGAAGATTAACAAAAGGAAATTATTGCCCGAATAGAAGCAAAGGAATTATTTTGAAGGAGACCAAAGGAATTTGGAAACAGTAAGGCAGTAGAATTGACAAACTTGGATGAATTTGAATATCAAAGGTGAAGGAGATAAGGGGTCAAGGAGGAACCAGTGGCTTTGGTTTGCCAGAGGATGTAAAATAGGAGAATATTTAATCAGAAAGAAATGATGACAAATTCACTTTTGAATACTTTGAGCCAACAATATCCAGACAGGTTAATATGTCAAAGAAGAAGCAGTTTTAACAGGTCTGGAAATCAAGAAAAAAGTTTGGGTTGGAGAAAGAGATTGTAAAATCATCAACACACAGCTGGTATTTAGATATGAACATGTAGCACAAAACAAGATGACTGAAGGAAATTCTAGAGAATACCATCATTCAATGGGCAGATTAAGGAAAAGAGGTCCACAGTGGAGCTGGATAAGGAACAGCAAAGAGGTTAGGGGTTAAAAATGGTGTCAAAAAAATCAAGGCTTCAATTTTTGAAAAAGCATGGAGTAGTAGATGGGGCAAAAGGTCGAAGAGAGATCACATTATATTGTCTAAGAATTGTCTGCTGTATTGGCAACCAGAAGATTATTGATCACCCGAAGTCATTTTGTACTGAAGTAATGGTTACGAATGACTAGTTATGGTAGATTGAGTACTGAATGGCAAGTGGAGGTATAAATGCATTGATTGTCAAGATTCTTTTCTGAGAAGTTCAGCTAAGAAGGGAAGGTGAGAGATGAGATACCAGAGTTGTGTTTCCCAACTTTTGCACATCATAGCACACAAATAAAGTGATAATGTTTGATTGGTGCACTGAAGAAAACTGTGGGGGAATTTAGGGACATATCCTCTAAATGTGGAGGATATAGGGACATATGTATGTTGGAAAAATATCAATCATGTTTTCTTTGTTATACAATTATCTTTAAAAAATATATAACAGGAAAAATATTAAAAATTGTACTTGGGTCAAACAAACCTACAAAATTATTATAATATTTAATTTTAGGAAGTGAAAAATGGGAAATTGCTTACACAAATGTATTATTAGCATTCTATTTTCTTCTTAAAAGGGTATATTTAATTTCTGGTTAAAAATTTAATCATGAACTGGAAATTATTCACCATGCCCTTCCACCCAGATCTGTTGCTACCATGGACCACAGAGCACTTTTCTTGGCATCTGGAATACAAACTTTTCCCGGAGCTTCATGGTGGGCCTATTGTCTATCATCAGTAGTAGGGCTGCTTGCAGTTGGCTGCTGAGGTAAGTTTCCAACATATAGTCTTTTTTTATTTTTGGTGATTTATTTATTTTATTTTATTTTTTTGTTTATCGCACTAACATTGGTCTATAACATTGTATAAAATTCTCCTTTATCACTTTGGTGTGATTTCTCCTGGATGCCATCATGCACACCCTAGAGTATGTTTACAGAACCTGATGAATCTTATGGAACCCAAATAAAATGGTTTATTGCTAGAGGCAACTAGCCCAGAAGATCCAATCCACTCAAGGTTCCTCCAATCTACCACTAGACTCTGAGGATCACTATTTTCTGTTGTATCTGTAATTTAATTGCAACAGACCAACGGGATGTCCTTACTAAAGAGAGACATAAGATTGAGGGGTTTTTGTTTTGTTTTAAGTTAGAGAAATTTAAGAATGTATGCAGGAAACCATGCAATTTAGAGGGAAGATGGAGGTATTAACCACTAACAAAACTGGAGGGAAGGTGGGAAGAATCAGAGAGAACAGAAATTTGTTTGGTGAGTGAAAGAGAATAACTTACATGCAGCTCCAATTGATTGACTTTTTTGTTGTTGTTTTCTGTTTTTGACAAAGTGGTGAGGTGTTAGAATGATGGAGTTGATGGTAGGACAGAGGGATTGAGGAGAGAATGTTAAACACTTGGAATGGCTTTTTTGGAGTATGGTAGGGAAAACCGACCAGTGTCATATAAAAAAGTGCTAAATGATGTTGCAAGTTAAAGAAAATTATTTCAATGTATCACTTCATTGGACAATGTGTGTGTTTGGGAGGGGGCGGTGGCAGTGGGTGTTGGTAAGTGTAGGTGTGGGTGTGTTATTATATTTCTTCAGTAGGATTTCCCATAGAAGTGACTTTCTGTAGGGTAAATTTTTACTAGGCTTGGGGTTTGTTTGGAAAGATGTGTTTACTGAAAAGAGAGCAAAGAAGCTAAGATAATAGAGAGAGAGAGTTGAAAAGTGCAATCTAGGCTACTTTAGGGAAGGAAAAAGATTAAGGAGAGACTGATTAGGAGAAAGGAAAGGAGACAAAATTTGAAGATATTGATGATAACATATGTTGAGTATAAGGGAGTTAGAAAGTCATTGTCATTGTATTCAGATATTGGAATATTTTAAGTTTTCTGAAGAAATATGACAAAAATTAGAGTCTCTAAAGGAATAGAAGAAAAAAGTAATTGAAGTTAAAAAAAGGAAGAAATGCAAGTCAAGGTTTTTTTTTTTTTATAGTTTTTTTCCCCCCAAAGCCCCAGTAGATAGTTGTATGTCATAGCTGCACATCCTTCTAGTTGCTGTATGTGACACGTGGCCTCAGCATGGCCAGAGAAGTGGTGCGTCCGTGCGCACCCAAGATCCAAACCTAGGCCACCAGCAGCGGAGCCTGCGCACTTAACTGCTAAGCCATGGGGCTGGCCCAAGTCAAGGGTTTTTTTTAACCCTTATTTTAACCTCTTTAATTTTACTATTATTTTTTTGCAGGCCGCATCTAACACTAAGAGAGTGTATAAATACAACCCTCTTCTGTTCCAGGAGTGGAGGAGAAGTGAATATTGATGAACAATAGTAATAACTGCCATGACCAAGCCTCTCAAGATAAATGCCGCCAAGCCTTTCTGCGCTTCCCACAGTGGGGTCCATACAGCATTGCTCTGGGATTCCCATCATAAATTAAGGGGAAACTTTCACAGTGTTCAGAGCCCTTGATGTCCTGCAGATGAAGGGGAAAGATGTCCTCAAATTTCTTGCAGCAAGAACCCACTTAGATGGCACCAGTCTTGACTTCGAAATGGAACAATGCATCTACAAAGGGAAAAATGATGGCATCACCTCATAAAGCGGAAGAGAACCTGGGAGTAGCTTCTGATGGCTGCTCATGCCATTGTTGCCATTGAAAACCTGGCTGATGTCAGTGTCATATCCTCCAGGAATACTAGCCAGCGAGGTGTGCTGAAGTCGGCTGATGCCACTGGCACCATTCCTACTGGCTACTTCATTCCTGGAACTTGCACTAACCAGATCCAGGCAGCATTCCAGAGCCCCTTATTCCCTTAGATTAAGTCAATTCAATTTCTTTCCTCTTCTCCTTCTAAGTTATTGTTATCACATCTTATTCCTTCTTGTGTTGTGAGTTTGTTTTTCACATGATGAGGCTATATTTATTTTTTGTGCTTACCTTCCCTTGATCTTTGGTTTTATAATTAAGTGTTTACTAATCTATTCTGATAGAGAGCTGCAATTTTACTGGTTTTGTAGACCTATTTTCCTCCTTGTTCAAAACTTTGAATCCCCTTTCTCTTTTTTTTCCTCAGGCATGAGGGCCTTCTTGAGCACTTCTTGTAGTGGGGGGTCTTGTGGCAATGAACTCCCTTAGCTTTTGTTTTCCTTGGATAGTTATTCTCCATCATATTTGAAGGATATTTTCCGTGGATAGAGTATTATTGGCTGAAAGTTTTTGTCCTTCAGAATTTTGAATATGTCGTTCCACTCTCTCCTAGTCTGTAAAGTTTCTGTTGAGAAAAGGGCTGAGGCCCTGATAGGAAATCATTTGAACCTTTTTTTTTTTTTTTTTTTGTCTAGCTGCCCTTAATATTGTTTCTTTGTCGTTGACTTATGCCAGCTTTATCACTACATGTCTTGGAGTGGGTCTTTTCATGTTGATATATTTAGGAGATCTATTGATTTCATTCACTGGTATTTCCAGCTCTTTCCTCAGGTTTGGGAAGTTCTCAGCTATTATTTCTTTGAACAAGTTCTCTGCTCCTTTTTCCCTCTCTTGTCCCTCTGGAATACCTATAATCCTTATGTTGGATTTCCTAATTGAGTTGGATACTTCTAGGAGAGTTTCTTCATTTCTTTTTAGTCTTAGTTCTCTTTCCTCCTCCACCAGGAGCATTTCTGCATTGCTGTCCTCAATATTGCTAATTCTTTCCTCCATATTGTCAACTCTTGTGCTTAAGGCTTCCAGATTTTTCTTTATCTCCTATATTGTGTTTTTCATCTCTAAGATTTCTGATTGATTTTTCTTTATAGTTGCAATCTCTTTTGTGAAGAAATCCTGATTTCGTTGAATTGTCTATCTGTGTTTTCTTGTATTTCATTAAGCTTTTTTAATGATGGCTATTTTGAATTCTCTGTCATTAAGGTTATACATTTCTGTGCTTTCTAATTTGAATTCTGGGTGCTTGTCATTTTCCTTTTGGTGTGGAGATTTAACATATTTTTGCATAGTGCTTGCATAGTGTTGGTGTTGGCTTATTTTTCCTCATAGTGAAAATATATGGTTACAGTTTCCTCTTGCCACCACTGGGTGGGGGTCAAGGTCTGTGTATTCTGGCCCACCTCCATCTGCGGGCTCTCTGATCTGCCCCCGGCTGAGCTGAGGTGTGGCTGAGCTGAAGCGTGGCTGAGCAGAGGCAGCCGGGGGTGAAGCATGGGAATAGCTGGGACTGGAGCACAGCTAGGCCAAAGCAGCTGGGGCTCGAGTGTGGGTGAGTTGAAGCAGCTGCAGCTAAGTGTGGCTGGGCTGAAGAAGCAGGAGCTGGAGCACTGCTGGACCAAAGAAGCTGGAACTGGAGTGCAGCTGGGCCGAAGATGCTCGAATTGGAGTGAGGCTGGGCCAAAGTTGCTGGAGCCAAGTCAGCTGGAGCCTGAGCATGGCCAAACTGGACCAGCTGGTGGCTGAACTGAAGGAGCAGGGGGTGGGGCACAGTCAAGCTGATGTAGCTGGGGCCAGGGCACAGTTGACCCCAAGGAGCTGGGCCTGTGGTGCGGTGGAGCCAGGGCAGCTGGGACCATGGCATGGTCCAGCCAGAGCAGCTGGGGCTGTGGTTGGTGGGGCCTGAGCTGCTGCCACCTCTGGTGCAGGGGCATGGGCATGCCCCGCCACTGGTGGGTCCTGGGCCCATGGTGGCCCCTGCCTCTGGGGGTGGGGTGCAGTCATGTTGCCACTGCTGGTGGGGCCTGGATGCCTGGGGGCTGCTGCCTCTGATGGCAGGGCCAAGCGGAAGCGCCACAGTGCTGAAGCTCCAGGCAGGTGTTCTGGGTGGGGAAGGGGCTCTTACTTTTGCCTCTCCAATCTCAGAGGTCTCTTGCCTCGCTGTCGGTCTCTGCTCTCCTGAGGGGTTAGCTTGTCAAAAGTACCCTTGCAACAGTTCTTCTTCCTTTGTAGGGGCATTCCCCATGGGCTGTGAAGGGTCTTGGAGAGTGCCGGTTTTCTCATGGAAAGCTGCCCCTCCCTCACTCTCTGAGAGCCACGTGGCCTCAGTCTCAGGGTTGCTGCCTTTGGGGAAAGAAGGGAGCTTCTCTTGCCTCCTTCCACTTCCTCTGGGTATTCCAGCACCTCAGTCCTTGGGTGTATGGCTGCCTGGGTGCCTCAGACGTCCCCTATGTTGTATGAATAGCTTCTGTTGGAATCTGAATGTCCTTTTGTTGTGTCTTAGAGGGGGGGAGTTCACTGGGAGACGCTCACTCCCCCATGATGCTGACGTAACTCCTCTTTTTTTTTTTTTATAGAGGTATGATTGGCATATAACATTATATTAGTTTCAGGTACACAACATAATGATTCAATATTTGTATACATTGTGAAATGATCATCATAATAAGTCTAGTTAACATCTGTAACCATACATAGTTATGAAAAAAATTTTTTTCTTGTGATGAAAACTTTTAAGATTTACTCTCTTAGCCACTTTCACATATGCTAGATAGTATTAACTATAGTCACCATGCTGTACATTACATCCTGGTGACTTATTTATTTTATAGCTGAAAGTTTGTACATTTACTCTCTTCACCCATTTCTCCCTCTCCCAGCTCCTGCCTCTGGCAACCACCAATCTGTTCTCTGTATCTATGAGCTTTGTTTTTTAATTTTTAATTTTTTTAGATTCCTCATATAAGTGAGATCATACAGTACTTGCCTTTCTCTGTCTGACTTATTTCACTTAGCATAATGCCCTCAAGGTCCATCTGTGTTTTCACAAATAAGAAGATTTCATTCTTTTTTATCACTGAAAAATATTCCATTGTATATACCACAATTTCTTTATCTATTCATCTATCAATGGACACTTGGGTTATTTCCATATCTTGGCTATTGTAAATAATGCTGTAATGAACATGGGGAAGCACATGTTTTTGCAAGTTAGCGTTTTCATTTTCTTCGGATAAATACCTAGAAGTAGAATTGCTGGATCATATGGTAGTTCTGTTTTTAATTTTTTTGAGGAACTTCCATACTGTTTTCCATAGTTGCTTCACCAATTTACATTTCCACCAACAGTGCACAAAGGTTCCCTTTTCTCCACATTCTCACCAACACTCGTTATTCCTTGTCTTTTTGATAATAGACATTTTAAAAAGTGTGAGGTGATATCTCATTGTTTTGATTCGCATTTCCATGATTAGTGATGTTGAGCATCTTTTCATGTGCCTGTTGGCCATCTGTATGTCTTTGGAAAAGTGTCTATTCAGATCTTCTGCCCATTTTTTAATTGGATTGTTTGGTTTTTTGCTATTGAGCTGTATGATTTTTGATATGTCACCTGTGTGGATATTGAAGTTCTCAGTATGATGTGAGCATTTTTTTACAATAAAAAAAATTATAACCCTAGGCTCTTGTTTACATTAACATTCCATCTTTAACCTGATGGTTACAACAGCAGCAGTGTTAAAAAGAAAAAATTGGTTTTAGATTGATCTGGAAGATGTCCTGCCTGAAGTTCATGCCATTTTACCTCCAAATCTATCAGGGCCCTGAACTACATTTATGTATGAGAGAGAGATGTGGATCACCACTCTCCAGGTCTGATGGGAAATAGTGAAGAGGTTCCACTCTTTGTTATATGGAGGCCTCCTCTTTTCCCTCTATTCCACTATGACTAAATTCCTAGGGGTCCAGAGTTTCACTTCTGTTCTGGGCATCTTATAAGTGTTCTCCTGTGTCATTGAAAACTATTTGGTCAACACAGGAAAACTGAAACAGTGGCTGAGAGAGATCTAAAAGATCAGGACAGTCTTCACTAATGAGTGAAGTACAAACTTCTGTTGAGAGAAGTCATACACCAGCCAGGAACATTTAGAGCTAAGAAACCTTTGGCAAAGGTGAGGTACGCTGGGCTCTAGGGTGGGGTCTGGTGGTTTCTGGACACTGGCTTACAAGGATCCCAGGTGAAAATCAGTGCTTGGTAAAGTAGAGCTGTGAGTTTCTCATGATTACCACAACACACAGTCTAATACTTCCTTTGAGCCCATTTGGAAGTCCATGGAAGCTTTATCTGGCCTCAGGGCAGAGAAGAATGATCTGGATCTATTTAAAAATATTTTCTGTTTTATACTTGGATCACAGCTTTGAAATGTGACAACCAAAAAATTGTAAGCTCTTTGCTGTCTAGTTCTGCTGTGAGGATCTTTGCCTAAAGTAATATATGGCATATGGTTATATGACTGGTTCAGGGCTCAGAGCAAGAGCCTTCAAAGAATAATTAAAAAAAAAAAAAAAGATGAAGTACCCAGAAAGAACACATTGGTTAATATTAAAATGTGATCTTACCACATATGTATTGCAACTGGGGAAAAGAACAGCTAATTAGAATTGCTCTAAATTGGTATAATAGAAAAGGATTCTCCTGAGATATTTTTTCCTAAATGATTAAATTAAGTAGATAATGTGGAAGCCTATGTCCTCATGTGAAAGTCTCTTTTTAGCAGACTATACTATTTTTTGGTCCTTGTGTTTGTTTGTTTGTTTGTTTCCTACATCTACAGGACCACTGTGGAGTGGCCACATTCAGTGAGTACCTGGCGGGCTGGATACCCATTTGCCTGATGCCTTGATTCACAGTCAACTAAATAGAGTAAGGATCAGATTGATATTTGGATGCTGAGAAGACAAGATCCCCTTCACAGGGATAGGCAAGCTGGGAAGCACAGCTCTCAAACTTTTATTTGTCCTTGTACAGAGCATTTCTAGGAAGAAAACTGACGAGACAAGCGGAACCAAGAGATAGAGGGAAGGGCAATTATTTTTGTAATTATTTTCTGTTCTGGAATCAAGTCTTTCCTCAGCTTGCCCTATCACTGGGTATTGAAGTTATTTGTTCTAGTGCACACCCTTTACAGACCCAAGTTGGAGTTGGATTTTTCACTTTGAACTGAAAGCAATCTATGTAATATAGAAAATTGGTACATGGGCGCAGAACGTGGCAGGTGACAGACTTAAAAGATATAACTGATTTTATTTGAGATATAGGGGTGACTGAGGATTGAGGTTTAGAACACTGTGAAGAAATATGTGAAACTGTTGTATTTGGTTGAACACTTCTTGCAGCCAAAAAGTTGCCATATAAAATGGTCTTTATGAAAGTAGATAAACAGCACACAGCAGTATCCCTCTTTTTGGTTATGGCCAAGAATCTGGAATGGGCGCAGACCAGATAATTACGTGCCTTATAGAACTACAAAAAGATTGGTATTTCTGCTGCAAGATAAAGTTAGTGACAGCAAAATTGAGTGTGAATCTTGAATGAGAGCAGAGGATAAAAATAGGATCCAAAGAAATGGAAAAGTTTGATCTCTCTGCGCTGTCCAATACTCTACTAATGTGGCTATTGAACACTTGAATTGTGCTTTAAGGGTACAAAACACACTAGAGTTCAAAAACTTTGTACAAAGTAAAATATATCAGTAAAAATTTTTGCGTTAGTTACATGTTGAAATGATAATATTTTTGAATTTTGGATGTATTGGATTAAATAAAATATCACTTAATTATACCATTAATTTTTACTGTTTTCAATGTGACAATTAGAATGCTTAAAATTATATATATGGCTCACATTTGTGGTTCACATCATATTTCTACTATACAGTACTACTTTAGATTTTCCTATTAGATTGAACAATATAAAATTACATATCTTCTGTTGAAAATCTAACATAACTAAAGATTTGCTCCATTTTAAATTATTATCAATTGGCTTATAACATGGTTTCTGGAGACATACGCCAATTCACTTTAGTCCTGGACCCCAAAAAGAAGCCAGTAAACCATGAAGTCTGATAATTAGAGATAAAACCACAAAGTCCCGTTATCAAGTTTCTGGTGTTGGTTATTAAAAAATAATTTCTAGAACTTGAAAGAAATCTAGCTTGCTGAGATTCTGAGGGAGGCGCCTTGCTGGAGAAACCCCAAACTGTCAAACGTCTGCCTCTCCTATGGTCTGAATGTTTGTGTCCCCTCAAAATTCATATGTTGAAATCCTAATGTCCAAAGAAGATGATATTAGGAGGTGGGACCTGTGGGAAGTACCTAGTACCTCCTTGAGGGTGGAGCCTTCATGAATGGGATTAGTGTCCTTATAAAAGAGACCCCAGAGAGATCTCTCCCCCTTCCACCATGTGAGGAGACAACGAGAAGTTTCCAGATACGAACAAGGAACAGGGCCTTCACAAGAACATGACCATGCTGGCAACTTGATCATGGACATCCCAGTCTCCAGAACTGTGATAAATAAATTTTTGTTGTTTATAAGCTACCCAGTCTACAGTATTTTGTTATAGCAGCCCAAACAGACTAAGACAGTCCCTAATTTTTCATCCCCATGAAAAGTAAACATTCAAGAGATATAATCACAGTAAGCAAATCTGGAGACAGCTAAATTCACTGACTTAAGCAAGACTCTTCTATTGGGCATGGAGGTGCTTTATTTTGTTGTTTTTTCTCAGATTTTGATAGAGAATATGCTATGAATTTGTTTTTACTCCCTCAACTTCATTCTTTTTCCAAAGGAGAGTTGCCATGGCAGATTTTTTTTTCACTCTACCATTGTGTTTGGGTGCATTGGGTAGGAAGAAGTCTTCATTTAACCTCAGAATGATGTGCCCAAGTCACAACTTGCACCAAAACAGAAAGACAGTTTTAAAATACTTGGAGCTTTATAAAAATGTGCCTGCCATTCTTTGGGAAAGGACAGATAAAACTTCCATTGCAGGTACAAACCCTGTATTATATTAGGCGTGAACATTATGGCAATTGAATATACCTTATATGTGAAATGAAATGAATACATATTGGCAGTAAGAGAGTCAAATAAAGTAAATTCAGTACATATGTTTAGGTATTTTTTATTTATTCAAACGTTCACTTTTTTTGTGTGTGTGTGAGGAGATCGGCCCTGAGCTAACATCTGCCAATCCTCCTCTTTTTGCTGAGGAAGACTGGCCCTGGGCTAACATCCATGCCCATCTTCCTCCACTTTATATGGGACGCCACCACAGCATGGCTTCCCAAGCGGTGCGTCGGGTGCGCGCCTGGAATCCGAACCAGCGAACATCGGGCCGCCGCAGCAGAGTGCACGCACTTAACCACTGGCGCCACCGGGCCGGCCCCCAAACTTTCACTTTTGACTCTTCTAGTAATATATATCTTTCCTTTCCTTTGGGCATTTTTTATTATAATCTATGCAGTTATGGCTGTCTGTAAATTATGGTGCTTTCTTCCTTCCCAGGTACAAGGCTGCATCTAAGCAAGGATTTTTTTCTTCTTATCTTCATCACTTTTCATAAGATAGAGCTTATATATTTAATAGCATACGTTCATATGAATATATAGATGTGTATGTCAATATCTGGACTTTGCTTTGCCTTATCAAATAGGCATTCAATACATTCTTGTGTAAGAAAGGTAAGATAAATAGAAAAAAAAAGAAAGGAAAGAAGGAAGGAAGGAAAGATATTAAGAAGGAAGGAAAGAAGAGGGAAGAATGGAAGGAAGGAAGACTTAAGGAAGATAGCTCTGTGAGAGAAAATTTCTCAATTAATTTCTGTGGTTGTATAAATAATTCTCCCTTCACATATAATCTAATGGGTTCACAAAGGAGCCAATGATGATGACAGCTCATGACTCCATGGGGTTTATCTCTTGGCTTCTTACTAAGTAAGAAGTAAAGCTCTCCCTATTTTCCCAATTCTTTGCTCAGATTTACTCAGTTATACGGCTATGTTTTTGTATATGAAAAATATGATTACAACATTAAAAAATTATGCTGTAACTAATTTAAATTTGTTTTGGTATATTTCGTAGGTATATCCAGACTTATATTCTAGTGAACAATTCATTTCACTTTTGCTTGATGCATTCACCCCATTTGCTGGATGCATTCTTCCCCTATTATTTAGAATGGATACCTCAATTTGTAATGATAATCTTTCATTGGGGGAAAATTGTCTCACACTAAGTATCTGATCATACTACTTCTAAATCTAAGGTCTTGCAGTGACTTACATTTGTGAACTTAATTTTCCAATTCAAATGTCAGCTGTATTTCAAAGTACGAGCATGTATTCCTCTGGTAGAGAATAATGACAGTTATTTTCAAGTGCATTGTACAACCACATTGGCTGTAGGAGTTGACTGACAATAGGTTGATTTATTTCTTTTACACCGCTGGATTGGAATTGGAATGTCTAGCAAATTCATGCACAACAAAATTGAATGAATGAGAAATATATGAGAGAGAATCATAATAAGGCTTTTAGATACAGATAAAAATATGAAAAATTAGGCTAGCTGAAGATACACTACAATAGTTGGCTTCATTATGATGAAAATTTCTTCCCAGTTTTCAATTTTATTCACAGTTTTATTTTTATGTCACATGAAATTAATGTAAAATAAGTAAAAAATGCACATACTTGTGATTATTCAAATACTTCTCTGAAATTTTATATACACACCCAAATACATATAAAATTATTATAGTTATAATTATAAAATAATTATCAAAAATACACATATACTTTGTAACTGACAAATGCATTTTAATAAAAAATGTTGTAAGATATATACTTTAATTTGCTATGTATCTAAGTTTGTTCATCATCAGTTTCAAAATATTTTTGAAAATTTAAGGAGAGTGACATCAGCAATATGGCAGAGTAGAAAGCTTTGGACCCTCCTTCCCCCATAAACACACCATTCAGCCGTGATTCACAGACAAAGTCCCTTTGTGAGAAATTCAGAAATTAATTGAAAGGCTCCTGAACCCTAGGAGACCAAAAAACCAGACTCACTGAAGCCAGTAGGGACATTAAGAACAGTTTCTTGCAGAAGTCCCTGCCCTGGCACAGCACCATATGATCAGGAATAAACCCCATAGCTTCCAGCTTTACTCAGGAAAGGGAAGAGGTTAGTTTGTGCAACCAGTGTCCCAACTTTTCTGAGGGAGCTTCCCAGATAACTGGATTCTGTCTTGAAAGTCTTGTAGCTCTGATAGGTCTGTCATAATCTAGCCACTCGGGGGTCAATGAAGATGGCAGCTTAGGCCAATAGAAGCCATAGACTGTCCTCCTTGCTCAGCACAGTACAAGCTGATGAAAAACCCCAGCTCTCAGCTTTCCTCTGGGGAGGCAAAGAGTTAATCCATGCATCCTGCACTCCAACTTCCACAGCTGCACAGAACTACCATCTGTCTTGCCAGTCTAGAAGCTCTGACAGATTAAGCACAGTCTAGCTATCAGGGGAGAATGTGAAAAGCAGCTTGGGCTGATAGAAGCCATATATCCTCACCCTTGCTCAGCACAGACAGAGCAGAAGAAAAATCCCAGCTCTCAGCTACCCCTGGGATGGGAAAGCCTTGATCTATGTATTTGGTACCCCAGCTTATCTGGGGATGGCCAAAGAAGTACCATCCGTCTTACCAGTCTTGAAGTTCTGATGGATTGAACACAATATAACTGCCTGGGAGAGATCAAGCATGGTTGTTTGGACTGGTAGATGCTATACATCCTCTCCCCTTTCCAGCACAGAGTGAGCCAATGAAAAATCCCAGCTCTCAGCTTCCCCTTAGGGAGGGAGGGAGTTTATTTGTGCATCTAATACTCCAATCCTCCTGGGGCTGCCACAAGAATTGACATCAGATTAGACAATCTTGAAGCTCTGACATGTCTGGCACAGTCTAGCCAACTGAAAGAGAATGTAGATGGCAGCTTGGATTGATAGATACCATAGATCCTCCCTCCTGCTCAGCATGGAGCAAGCAGACAAAAAATCACAGTTACCTGCTTCTTCCTGAGGAGAGAAAGAGTTAGTAGACGCCCCAGAATCTCTGGCCAGGATGATTGATGGAAGTATTCTCCCATACGAGGCCTGCCCACAAAGATTGTGAGAGATGCCTGCTTTGTCTAATGTGAATACAACAACACAGAGAATCAAGGAAAGTAAAGAAGTGGGCAAAGATGTTTCAAACAAAGGAACAAGATAAATCTCCAGAAACTGATCCTAATGAAATGGAGTTATATGATTTACCTGACAGAGAATTCAAGATAACTGTCACAAAGATGCTTACTGAGGTCAGAAGAACGATGTATGAATAATGTCAGAATTTCAACAAAAAAAATAGAAAATATTAAAAAGTACCAAATAGAGATAATGGAGCTGAAGAATACAGTAATTGAACTGAAATTTTCACATAGAAGGGTTCAACAGCAGACTAGAACAAGCAGAAGAAAGCATCAGTTTTGGAAATAACACATTCAGAGGACCAAAAAGAAAAAAGATTGAAAAGGAGCGAAGAAAGCTTAGGGGACTTGTGGGACATGATTAAGTGGGCCAATATATGCATTATGGGAGCCCCAGAAGGGAAGAGAGAGAGAAAAGATCAGAAACTTATTCAAAGAAATAATGGTTGATATGCTTCCCAAATCTGGGGAAGGAAATGAATATCCAGATCCAAAAAAAACCTAGAGTATACCAAAGAAGAAAATATGTAGATAACCACACATAGACATATTATATAGTCAAACTGCCAAAAGTTAAAGGAAGAGCATATTTTTAAATCAACAAGAGAGATGAGACTTCACAAATAAGGGAACCCCCATAAGATTTTCAGTGAATTTTTCAACAGGAACCTTGAGGGTCAGAAAGGAATGGGATGATATATTCAAAGTGCTGAAAAACCAAAAAGTGCCAACCAAGAATGGTGTACCCAGTAAAACTGTCCTTCAAAAAATGAGGGAGAGAGAAATACTTTCTCAGACAAACAAAAGTGGAGGGAGTTTATCGCCGCTAGACTTGCCTTATAAGAAATGCCAAAGGAAGTTCTTCAAATCCAAACAAAAGGACACTACACAGCAACATAATAGCATAAGAAAGTACGAAACTCATTAGTAAAAGTAAATACATAGATAAATACAGACTACTATATTACTGCAATGGTGGTGGGTAAATCACCTTCAACTGTAGTATAAAAGTTAAAAAATATATATTGTAAAATAACTATAACTAAAAATATATTAACATAAACAATATAAATAGATGTAAATTGTGGCAGCAATAACATAAAGTGTATGTGAAGGGGAGAAATTAAAATATAGAGTTGCTGTATGCAATTGAAATTAAGTTAACAGCTTAAAATAGACTGTTATAGCTATAAGATATTTTATGTAAGACACAATATACCCCCACACACGCAAAATACCTATATAAGTGACACAGAAGAAAAACAGAAAGGAATCAAAGCATATCAATGTAAAAAATCAATAAAACACACACATTCAAAAGCTAGCAGGAGAGCAAAAGACAGAGAAAAGAACAATAAGGCTAATAGAAAACAACTGACAAAATGGCAATAGCAGATCATTCTCTAGCAATAATTATTTTAAATGTAAGTGGATTAAATGCTCCAATCAACAGTCACAGACTGGCTGAAGGGATGAATAAAAACAAAACCAACTATATTCTGCCTACAAGAAACTCAGCTTAGATTTGAAAACACACATGGGATGAAAATAAAGGGATAGAAAAAAAATTCCATTTGAATCATAACCAAAAGTGAGCAAGTGGCTGTACTTATATCAGACAAAAATACTCTAAGTGAAAAACTGTCACAAGACACAAAGATGGTCATTACATAATGATAAAGGGATTAATCCACTGAGAAGATATAACAATTATAAATATGTATGCACCTGGTATCAAGGCACCTAAATATACAACTAAGAAAAAAAGTGAGAAGACAAAAATAAAGTCAAAAATGAGAGAGGAGACTTCAATTGATATCACAGAAGTAAAAAGAATTATAAGAGACTACTATGAACAAATATACCAACAAACAGGATAACCTAGTAGAAATGGATGAATTCCTAGAAACATACAATCTGTCAAAATTAAATCATGAAGAAATAGAGAGTCTGAATAGAACTATAACCAGTATGGATTTTGAACCAGCAATCAAAACATCCCAACAAAGAAAAGCCCAGGATCAGAATACTTCACTGATGAATTCTACCAAACATTTAAAGAAGATTTAGTGTCAATCTTCCTTAAACTCTTCCAAAAACCTGAAGAGAAGGGAACACTTTGAAACTCATTTTAGGAGACCTGTATTACCCTGATACCAAAGCCAGACAAAGATACCACAAGAAAACAAAACTATAGGCCAACATCATTGATGAGCATAGATGGAAATGTCCTCAACAAAATACTAGCAAACTGAATTCAAAAGTACATTAAAAGGATCATACACCATGACCAAGTGGATGCAAGGATGGTTAAACATATGAAAATGAATTAATGTGATACACCACTAATGGAAAAAAGGATGATACACTACTAACAGAACAAATCTCATGATGATCTGAATAGGTGCAGAAAAATCATTTGACAAAATTCAACACACTTTCATGATAAAATTTCTTAACAAACTAGGAATAGAAGGAAAATACCTCAACATAATAAAGACCATGTAGGAAAAGGCCACAGCTAATGACATTTTCAAAGACGAAAAACTGAAATCTTTTCCTCTAAATTCAGAGAAAAGGCAAGAGTGCCCACTCTTGCCACTCCTATTCAACATAGTACAGGAAGTACTAGCCAAAGCAACTAGGCAAGAAAAAGAAGTAAAAGGCATACAAATTGAAAAGGGAGAAGTTAAATTGTTCTTGTTTGCAGACAACATCATCTTATAAAAAGAGAATCCTAAAGACTCCATAAAAAATCTCTTAGAACAAATAAACAAATTTAGTAAAGTTTCAGGATACAAAATCACCATACAAAAATCAGGTATATTTCTATACACTAACAACAAACTATCTAAAAGAAATTATGAAAATAACTCCATTTACAATAACACCAAAAAGAATAAAATGCTTAGGAATAAATCAAGGAGATGAAAGATTTGTATACTAAAAAATACAATACATTGATGACACAAACATCTGGAAAGACATCTCATGTTCATCGATTGGAAGATTTAATAGTGTTAAAATATGCATACTGCCCAAAGCAATCTACAGATTCAATGCAATCCCTATAAAAATGTCAATGACATTATTTACAGAAATAGAAAAAAGAATTCTAAAATTCACGTGGGACTACAAAAAAACTCAAAAATCCAAAGCAATTTTGAGCAAGAACAAAGTTGGAGGCATCACATTTTATGATTTAAAAACATATTACAAAGCTACAGTGATCAAAATAATATGTTACAGGAGTCAAGACTCACATATAGACCAATGGAACAGAATCAAGAGTCCAGAAGTAAATCTAGGCGTATATGGCCAACTGATTTTCAACAAGGGAGCCAAGAATACACAAAGGGGAAAAGATAGTCTCTTCACCAAAAGGTGTTTAGAAAACTGAATATCCCCATGCAAGAGAATGAAATTGAACTCATCTCATACCAAATAAAAAATCAACTCAAAATGGATTAAAGATATTTAAGCATAAACTGAAACTGTAAAACTCCTAGCAGTAACATAGGGGAAAAGTTTCATGACATTGGTCTTGGTAATGATTACGTAGATATGACACCAAAAGCACAGACAGCAAAAACAAAAATAAACAAGTGGGACTGTATCAAACTAAAAAGGTTCTGCACAGCAAAGTAAACAATCAACAGAGTGAAAAGGCAGCCTACAGAATGGAGAGAGGATTTGCAAATCATATATCTGATAAAAGATTAATCCCCAAAATATATAAAAAACTTCAACAACTCAAGAGTAAGAAATAATAATAATAACCTGATTAAAAAATGGGCTAAGGATTTAAATAGAAATTTCTCTAAGAAGACATATAAATGGCCAATAGGCATATGAAAAAATTCTCAATGTCACTAATCATTATGGAAATGAAAATAAAAACCATAGTAAGATATCACCTCATACCTGTCAGGATGGCTACTGTAAAAAAAAAAAAAAAAAGACAATATGTGTTGATGAGGCTGAGGATAAATTGGATCTCTTGCAAGTGTGCAAGAAACATATGGAAATGGGAACCATATGCTGGTGGGAATGAAAAATGGTTCAGTACTCCAGAGAACACGGAAGTTCCTTAAAAAATTAAAAATAGAACTACCATATGATCCAGTAATCCCACTTCTGGGTACTTATCCAAAAGAATTGAGATCAAGATCTCAAAGAGATATTAGCACTCCTATGTTCATTACAGCACTATTCACAATAGCCAAGATGTGGAAACAAACTAAATAGCCATCAACAAATTAATGGATAAAGAAAATGTAGTATATAAATTCAATGGAATACTATTCAGCCTTCAAAAAGAGAAGGAAATTCTGCAATATGCCACAACATGGATGAACCTTGAGGACATTATGCTAAGTGAAATAAACCAGTCACAGAAAGACAAATGCTGCATGATTCCACTTCTACAAGGTATCTATAATAGTCGAATTCATAGAATCGAAGAGTGGAACGGTGGTTGCCACTGGGTGTGGTAGGGGGAAGTGGGAAGTTACTAATCAATGGGCACAAGATTTTAGTTAAACAAGATGAATAAGCTCTAGAGATCTGCTATACAACATTGTACCTATAGCTGACAATAATGTATTGTATAATTAAACGCTCTTACAAAAATAAAATAAAATTTAGAAAAAAAAATAAAACACAAGAATCCATTTGAAAAAACTCCCAATAGCCAAAGCTGGGGCAATTTGAACAACAAAACAGATAGAATAGTTTTGAATTACAACATAAAGTATAAAATAAATATAAAAGACAATACTGATACGAAAATAAGTAAATAAAGAAATAAATAAATAAGACACAAACTTTCCATATGGAAGAATGTGAAATAATATAGGTAGGTACTCTTCCCTCTAAGAGGGGGAGCTTAATTCACCCACTTACTCACCTCTTCAGTATGATCTGGACTCCTTCCAAAGAACAGAGTACAGAAAGAAAAATAGTAACTTTACAGTGGAGAAACATGCAAAAATACGTTAAACAAGGGGTTAAGGCGAACATCACCAATGATAAATCATATTAATTACAGAAAACCTCTGGCACGATAATGATAAAATGAAATTTGATATTCTTCTTCAAACTAAATGCAGTCTAATCATGAGAAAAATATTACACAAATCCAGCTTTAGGGATATTCTAAAAGGTACCTGACCAGAACTCCTCAAACCTGTTGAGGTCATGAAAATTAAGGTAAGACTGAGAAGCCATAACAGAGCAGTGGAGCCTTGAGATACAAGATGACTAAATATAATGTGGTATTCTGGGTTGGATCCTAGAAGAGAAAAAAAAAACACTTTAACGTTAAATCTGGTAAAATGCAAATAAAGTGTAGAGTTTAACTAATGGTAATGTTCCAGTGTCGGTGTCCTAGTTTTAACAAATGTACATAGTAACGCACACTGGTAACATTTGGGAAAGCTGGGTGAAAGGTATTTGAGAACTCTCTGTATTGTCTTTGAAATTTTTTTACAAATCTAAACTTATTTCAAAATAAAAAGTTTACTTTAAATTTTTCTTTAAAAAGAATGAAAATTTAACTTTCTGGAAAATATGAGAATGTGTATGTGCAAATGTGTAAGAGAGAGAGCAAGAGTGAGCACAAGCACGTAAAACCAATGTGCTGTTTGGTGATATTGGACAATATTCAAGAGCCTGTTTATTCATTTCTTTAAAGATTTCTTATGATCAAAGTTCCTATGGCATTTTTGGTGACTGCTCTTGAATATCAAATACAAATATAAGAGTTTGCAATTCTCTTTTGATGTGCCACTCTTTTAGAAGTCTGATGGTTTCATTTTAAGATATTTTTCCAGTACTTCTGTACCTCAAAATAGTTTTATATTTTCAGTAACTCTTAAAGAATAAATGAGTTGACAGGCAAAGAGTTTAAAACAATGCCTAGCACATACTAACTACCGAAAATATGTTAATCATTAGTAGTCACAAATTAAAACTCACCTGCCTTGTTCAAGTCCTAAATCTCAAACCAAATTTTTTACATCAGTGATTAATTATTAAGATCTTCTGAAAGGAAATGTGTTAAATTATGTTCCATCATGTCTTGAGCAGGCTCAGCTTCAAGATACGCTGAGAATTTGTGGGCTTACTCATAGGACAAATGGGATTAATCTAGGCCTAAACACGGTCAAGACAAAGCTGATGCAAGCCATGTTTGGTAGCATGCCAAATGGCAATGGCCCCCCCTCCACCACCAAAAAAAGAAAGAAAGAAAAGAAAATGAGCTCAGGCAAAAGGTTTCCAAGGAAGGAACTTAACTGGTGCGTGGATGTATTTGTTAAAATAACACTAGCTGTGTAACAGGTAGAACCTTGAAATCACAATAGCTTAACAAAACGGCAGTCTGGATATTTCTTAATTAGCAAAGTCCTAAGTCATTGTGTGTGTTGACATCTAGGTAGTAGATATGAAAGAGAGAAAGGATCACCTCATGGGAATTTTTATGTACCCAGCCTGGACAGAGTGTATGTCACGTATGCCCATATCCATTGACTAGAGCTGTATTAGCTGGCCATATTTACCCACAAGGGAGGCTAGGAGGTATCAACTAGTTATGAGTTCACAAGGAAAGAGAAATGGTGTGGAATTTGACAGACTTGGCCAGAAGGGCTTTAGGAAGTACTTATATTCGGAATTAATCCAGAAGTATTATCATCACTCTAGATGGTCCTAATATTTTCGAGCATATTCACTAACAAAGAAAAGAATGTGTAGGTAGAAAGGCTATGACCAGATAAAAAGTGATTTAGAGCTGATTCCTGCATAAGTGGATTATCTTAAGGAAAAATTTAAAAATCAAGAAACAAAACAAAATCTAGTCTTGTGGAACAGGAAAATAATGTGGAAGTATGTACAAGAATTTGGCTTCATGGCAAGCAGTTCTCAGTTCTCACATCAAATTTATCAGATATTGGGCTTCAATCAATTCAAAAATTTCATATTCCACTAAGTAGTGGATGCTTTGATCAGAGAAAATTCAGAGATTGGGCAGGGATGACTCTGAATCTGGAAGCGTCTTATTGCCTGTAGCTGAGCAAGATCAGATGTTATTCTATGACAAAACAGGTACCAACATTCTTGTGACTTAAAGATGCACTAACTTATTAAGTTAGGACAGTGCACCAGCAATGCAGTCCATTTTTTTATTCATTGGTAGCTCAATGACTAAACTCAAATTGTGTTTTGTTCTAAATGTCCTGCACGTCTATGAGAACGGGTTATAATTTAAATTTTACATTAAGATATAGCATTTTAATATACTTGAAAAACTTCATATTGTAAATTCATAAAACTTCACTTAAAAGCTGTTAGAAAACTAAGTGGTAATTTTTAAGCTCAGTCATTTTCACATATAAAATTAGGAAAATCAAAGCCATGCATTTGTTCTGGATTTGCTATTTAATCAATTTAAAATAACAATTTAGGGGCCGGCCTGGTAGCATAGTGGTTAAGTTTGCGCTCTCTGCTTTGATGGCCTGGGGTTGGCAGATTCAGATCCCAGGCGCTTACTTACACACTGTTTGTCAAGCCATCCTGTGGTGGCGTCCCACATACAAAAAGTGGAAGAAGACTGGCACAGGTGTTAGCTCAGTGACAATCTTCCTCAAGCAAAAAGAGGAAGACTGGCAACAGATGTTAGCTCAGGGGCAATCTTTCTCAGCAAGAAACAAACAAACAAAAATCTTAAGTTTAAGAAGTTAGCGATGCTATAAGAATGCAGATTTATTCTTTTTATAAGAAAATAGATAATATTTTAAACGGTTCTGAAGATAGTTCTTGAAGATATTTGTAAAATCTAGGAGGAAAAACGTTTCTAGTTATATCTCTTTAAAGGTGTCTTAACCAAATAGCTGAGAAATATTTGGTCCATTTGCTTCACAGGAGCTTAGTAATATGGCTGTTGCCCCTGACATGAGGCCAGATATACTGTCTTGACCATACATCTGTCATCAGGACAATCTATAGATGAATTAAAGATCACCAAATTTTGTTATCATGTGCAATTAAATACACATCATGCCATATAGAATTTACTTTATTTCATTTTTTCAATATTAGTATATATATAACTGGCATTATAAAGTAGGCCTACAGAGACAGAGGAATGCAATTGCAAAACAGTCAGGATATATAATCCTAATTATTGAATTATTTTAAAAATCCATTTAGTACCTGGTATGTTCAAGTCATCACAAATATAGAAAGATGAATATGAAGTTCTTACTAAGAATTTACTTTAAATACTAAAGAGTTCAAATGGGTGGTTTAAATGTTTTTGCCATGAATGTAAATAAGGGGAAAAACGATTGAAGAAGGATATACTTGGCATCACCCAGGGAGATAAATTAGACCACCATTTGCTAGAACTCAAATACAAGGGGAGAAGGAAAATAAAATAATACATATATACACCAGACTACACACACACACACACACACAAACTTACCACAAAAATGTAAAATGCAAGCAAACACATAAAATCACAATTAGACATTATTCCAAGAGATGCACCATTCAACAATATTTTACAGTAACAGATGCCAGAGACACTGAAGTGAATAAGACAAGCACATTCCTGCCCAATAAGGTATTCACCATCTGGAAGAAAACAAATAACTTAAGCATGATCAACATAATAAAGAGAAATTCAGGGAGCTGTGAAGCAGCTAAATGGATGACTGAGCCTAGTCTGGAGTAGCAGCATTTTAGAGGAGCCGTGAAAGACAAATAGGAATTAGATATCGCAATGGAGGAAGGGGAAAGAGGGAAAGTAGCATTGTGGAGCCTCTAACGCAGGACAGAGCACAATCTTCAAAAAATAAGTATATCGCTGGAGCTAAAATAGCTTGAAGGGTTGTGGTTACAGTTGAGACTGGGCATCAACACATGTAGAACATCATGCAGGGTATATGGAGCATAGAAAAGATTCTGGACACTACCCTAAGGAAAAGATAAAGCAAAACACATTTAAGTAAGCATGGTCAGTAATATATTTTGAATTTTAAAATGATAACCCTCTAATTTCAGTGTAAATTTGTTGCCATTAGTCAACAATTGAGTTGAGAGACCAGAAAGAAACTTACTTCAATAGTCTAGAGGAGGGATGGTTCTGGTGTGGACTACAGTAGTGACAGTGGGAGTAGAGAGAGAATGAAAGAAGCAAGAGAGATATATGTAGAGTAGAACTGATCAGATTTAGAGATTGATTGACTACTTAGGTTTATAAAAGGATTGCATTTTGAAAAATGTGGCTGCCTTTTTTTTTTTTTTCCTTTTTGGTGTAAGCATGGTTAGTGGTACTGTGCACTGAGATAGGGAAGACTAATTAATAAGCAAATTTGGAAAAGAGATGTTAATATCATCTATAAACCTAGAAATATGAGATACCCAACAGCCAGCCAAATTGAGGTAATTAGTGGCAAGGCAGATGTATAAATCTGAGAGTAAGAAGGGTGTTCAAGACTAGAGACAACTGGAGTGAATACAATCACCTAAAGATGATATATAAATTGAGAATAGAATATACACATTAGAGATTACTGAAGAGTTCCAACAAATAATCGCTGACTAGAGAAGGAAGCCAGCAGAAAAAATTAAAGGGCACTAACCAAAGATGATGAGGAAATTCAGGAAATTTTATTGTCATCTTACCCAATGGAATTCACTTAAGAGAAAAAAATGATTGATGCAATTTATTTGTAGCTTGTTTATGTGGTGGTAAAAATTTAAAGGGGTTTTGTTCTACTGCTTTCTCCTTGACTTTAGTTTCTTTAATTTTAACTAGATAAGGAGATCATCAGCTAAGATTGGAGAGAAAATAAAAATGTCAGATATTTGGTTAAGAATAGATAAAGTTCAAAATAGAGTAGGGAAAATCAGGTATATAGATAGGATTGGTGTTTTACCTTGTAGGGATAGTAAAAGGATAAAGGACAGAGGAGATTTAATAGATCATCAAAGGATGCATTCAGGTAAATCATGGATTCTTACCTGAATCAAAGAAAGAGGCCTAATGGACAAGAAAAATGGAGTAACTTGCAAAATACAGTTGTTATGGGAGTAGTTGAGCGTGGGAGCAAGATGGATAGAAGGATCTTCTCGGACAGTGAGACATCTGACATAGAGCTATCAGAGCTTAAACAGTATTGAATGATAATAAGTTCTAGTGTGTGACCAGGGAAATGGTAACTGATAAAGTGTGAAGAAGAGGACCTTTGAATCTTTGAATCTAATCACAGGATCTTTGACTAGAGATCTGAGAGGACAGGTCTTTATATGATTGGTCAGCATGGATGTTGAATTCATCCAGGATAAAGGCAAAAATTGCATCAGAGAGAGAGAGATACTATGAATCAAGAGCCAAACATCAATGAATGAAAAGATTTGCTTGCTTGACTTCTATAGCGATGAGGAGTGGTAGAGAGTGAAATAGGTAGATAGAATGAGCTAAAAGGAAGAGTAATTTTTCAAATAGTGAGATAATTATTGTCTGGAGGTAGAATTGATGAGTAAGAAGCGACCAAGTTTACTTAAGTTCAAATAGAAGGTGAGCAAGAATGAGCATTTTACGTCTAAAAGAACTGGAGAAGATATTGTCACCTCATAGGTGGGCTACATTTTATTAAGGCATGAAGACATCGAGAACGTTCAGTGAGCTGGTTCACAGGTAGGAAACTTTTTGTTCATGAAGTGGGAATTCTGGGACTCAGAATGCAAGGAACTAAAAATGATGCCAGAATTTGGAGTTTGGTACAAGAGAAACAAAGGGGAGAACCTCCTGAAGAGATTTTCTATTATGGATGTTTATGCAGGAAAATTCAAAATTTAATTAATTCTGACATTTTATTGGAGGTGAGTGGGCATATAACTACAGACAGTTCCCAACTTAATTATGGTTTGAGTTAATGATTTTTCAACTTTACGATGGTTTTTGTTTGTATACCTACAATAGAATGTAAAGGAATTAGGAGAAGAGAGAGTATTTGAATAAATCATCACAAAATTATATACTACATGCTTTACTGTTTACTAAATGTTTTCATATGAATTAATTCAATTTTTAAAAGACTTGAAAAATTAACTTATATATCAACATCAGAAAAAATACAAAAAAATCCCCACATTATTAAGAGGACAATAGAAGGATTGCAAGTTTCATACTTTATGTGCTCATTTAGTTTCCCTGTTGATGATACATGCAGACAATATTTTTTAACTGAATAAACTTGAAAAGCAAAATGACTGGATACTTTTTACCCAATTGCTTAAGCCAAGTCAGATGAACTGTTGACGTTATACTTATTCTCTTATTAGAAATTAACTTCCACGTTGATTGCTATATTTTTCTAAAGCTGTGTTTGTGTCCTCCATTAAATATAAAATCATTACAAGAGACCCAGACTTTATCACTCTCCGAAGAATGAGCATGCTTTAATTAATGCTGGAGAGAAAATATATTAAGTAAGGGCTGATAAAACCAACATTGATTTAGTTGAATAGCTTCTAGTGGATGTAGCTGTCTTCAGAGGCATGCTATAAGATCACGGCAAAAGAGGAAAGTTATAAAAAAAAAGAGCTAATGAGGGGCCAGCCCGGTGGCGCAGCAGTTAAGTGCGTGTGTTCTGCTTCGGCGGCCAGGGGTTCACAGATTCGGATTCGAGATGTGGACCTACGCACCGCTTGTCAAGCCATGCTGTGGCAGGCCTCCCACATATAAAGTAGAGGAAGATGGGCATGGATGTTTGCCCAGGGCCAATCTTCCTCAGCAAAAAGAGGAGGATTGGCAACGGACGTTAGCTCAGGGCTAATCTTCCTCACCAAAAAAAAGAAAAAAAAGACATAATGAAATAATTATTTCACAATTAAATGCATATCATGATATTACCATTTTACAATAAAAGCTTTTAATAATTCACAAAATAATAGAAAACAATACAATGAGACTACTTACAGATCTTAGATGCCTTCAAACGTATGACATATTGTTAAGAGCAATATGATTATATTGAAAATAGATTATCTTTTGGACTTTTATTTTTACAAAATATTCACACTGATCAATACATACGGAGGAAAAATTTAGATATGTATTGATATGACTAGATATAATTTTATCTCTCGACAAACAAAATATAAATCTATATTTGTCATAAAATATACTTACAAACGTTTAATTTTAAATCATTTGGGTGGTGATTCTTAAATGTGTAAATTAAATTATAAATTCTCTGTCTACAAATGAAATAAAATTTTATAGCTTGTCTTTTTAAGAAACAACTTCCAGGGCAAACAAACCCAATTCATAATTCAGCCTGACAGTTGTAGTTTACAATTATAGTCAGGAGTACAAAAATAAAATAACAAAAATACCACAAAGTACACCTCATTTACTTCTCATTAACAAAAAAATATGTCAAAATAGTAAAAAAAAATTACTATAATCATTAAATAAGTAATTTTCCATAAAAAACAATTGCTGAAGTATACTAATACTTTTTACTTGTAGTCCTTAGTAATTTCAGCAGGAATGGTTTGCCAAAATATGTACTAAAATAGCAAACTAAGGAATATAAAGATGTTATTTGTTTGTACAAAAGATTGTTCATTCTGTGTTTGAAATTTTAAGCGTGTTTGGCATTTAGATTTCTAGCTTTTGACAAATGAAAAATCAAATACGGAATAAATACTTGTGCTAGAGAATAAATAAAACTGTAGTAATAAAAGTAACCAAAAGTACGTAGTGCAATCATGAGACTCTCCTCGTATGTAATAAGCCAGACACAGATCAGGAGTTCAGAATAGGTAGGTAGCTTAGCCCCACAATGTCATCCATAGCCCCTCTTTAATTTTGCACTTTCAGCCGCTAAGGTGTAGCCCTCCGCTGCATAGTAAGTTGTGACAGCTAGTGCTGTGTTCTAGCCCATGGGAAGCATAAAGCAGAAGAAGCAGACACATCTAATTGTATTAAGGGCGTGGTTGAGAAGTTATATATTTCAAATCCTTTCAGATCTCATTGGCCATAAATTAGTCATTTGATCTCATTTAGCTGCTGATGATATGTAGTCTCAATTTTGGTGTCCATGTAATCTACTAAACTTTGAAGTGGATTATATTATAAATGAAGAAGAGGAGGGAAGAAGGAAGAAGAGAAAATAAGTGGGAATCTCTGTCAAACTCCTGTTTTTCACTTTCAAAATATAACATATAACATTCTGTCTATTTATAGACAGAAAGATTTTGATACATGTGAGAATACGTTACACATTTAACCAAAGTAAACAATTAAGGAAAATAATTATATACCACAAATTTCCAATTAAATAGATTAATACTAAATATCTTCTTAGGATGTATTAATTTCTGATGGTCTATTATTTATGAAAATTAAAGAAAATAATATACTTCGGAAAATATAGTTTCTTTAAGTATTCTTTCATCTTCCATTAAAGCTTTACCTCAGGAAAAGAAATAGTAGGTTAGGAGAAAGAAACCACTTGCTTGTACAGTCTTTATGGAAATGAAAGGAAAAAGAACACGGACACGGACACTCCAGAATGTGATCATCTAGGTTGGAAATAAATGGCATTTAGAGGCTACCTGAAAAAATAAGAAAAAGAAAGAAAGAAACACACACAAAATTCTTGGAATATAGTTGGAAGGTAATTTCCAGGGAATCTATTTAATTCAGAAGCTTTTCATTAAAGTTGCTCTCAAACTTTTGGTGGATTAGTTAAAGGTACCATACAGTCTTTTAAAATATGTTCCCATTCCATAGGAAGAGGAAGAGTTTAGATCTTTCCTTCAATAAAGCATTTGTATTTGTGTTCTTTTCTCTTGGCATGCTAACATAATTCCAAGGAATGAAAACAACAATAACAAATATAGATGTATTGTCATCATCTCTAACTGAAATGTTCTGTGTACTAGTATCAGTAAATATATTTAATCCATGAGTTAACTAGGTATGTGCACAGGGGAGAGGTATGCAGGCAGAGGGTACAACATATACAAACACACTTGTATGGGAGGAAACCTGGCAAATTCCAGGTCAGAGTATTTGGAGTACAGAGAATGAAAGAGTCAAGGACATGATAAGTCTTGCATTTATTGCGTTATATGTAGAGTGCTATAATATTATTTGAAGATAGACTCTGATAAATAAAAAATGTACATACTTGATTCTAATCAAACTGGAGAGAGAGAGAGCATGCACGTGCTAATTATCAAATAATGGAGATAACATGAAATAAAAATAATCCAAAATAACATAGGAAAAGAAGAAAAAGAGGGATAGAGAACAGATAGGACAGAAAGAAAACAAAAAGCAAGATGGTAGGCTTAATTGCAACCATATTGAAATTTTATTAAATATAAATAATTTCAACACTCAAAGGCAGAGAATTGCAGACAGCTTAAATAAGGAAAACATATCCATATGTTATTTATAAAAACATTTTAAATATTAAGAAACAGACGGATTAAAAGTAAAAGGATGGGAAAAAGTTACTATGCAAAAATAATCTTTAATAAGCTAGAGTGACTATGTTAGTATAAGACAAAATAGAATTCAGGGCAAAGAATGTTGCCAGAGATAGAGAAGGTGAATTAGTTCCACAAAGTTCCACAACTAGGTAGCTTAAACAACAGAAGTTTATCGTTTCAGAGTTTTAGGCTAGAAGTCTGAAATCGAGGTGTCAGCAGGATTGGTTCCTTCGTAGGGCTGGGAGGGAGAATCTCTTTCATGACTCTCTCGGTTTCTGATAGTTTGCTGGCAATTTTTGGCACCCTTGGCTTGTGACAGAATAACCCCCATCTTCAAATGGCATTCACCCTGTGCTTCCATATTGTCTTCCCTCTGTATGTGTCCCTCTATGCACAAATTCCCCCTTTTTGTAAGGAAAATAGTCGTATTGGATTAGAACCTACTCTCATTACCTTCTTGTAATGTGATTACCTCTGTAAACACCCTATTTTCAAATAAGGTCACATTGTAAAGTACTGGGGGTTAGGACATCAGTATCTTCTTGGAAGTACTCAATTCAACTCATAATAAGGGGTATTTCTTAACGATCCTAAGGGTCAAATTTTCAAAAAGAGATAGCAATTCTCAATATGTTTTCACTTTATAACAGAGCTTCAAAACACTTGAAGCAAATTCTAATAGAACTGAAATGATGAGTAGACAAATGAACTATTATAATATAGTTGCAAGTTCAGCATTCCTCATTAAGTATGCAGATATATAAATAAATAATAATAAGACAAACAATGCAATTAAAAATAGTCAAAATAGACTAAAACAGACATTTCACAGAAGACACATAAGTTATATGAATCTCAAATAAACACACGAAGAGAAACTCAATATAATTAATTATCAGGGAAATTAAATTCAAACTCCAATGTGATAGTATTATACAGCCATTAGAATGGTTAAAATTTAAAAAGAGTGACAACATCGAGTGTTTATGAGAATGAGGAGAAATCAGAACACTTCTCCACTCCTATAGGAAATGTAATATGATACTATCACTTTTGTAAGACAGTTTGGCAGTTCTTTATCCACTCACAAATTCTTAGAAGCTTTTTCAGAAAACACAAAAACTGGAACAACCCAAATGTCCATCAACAAGTGGATAGATACACAAACTGGGGTATATCCATGTAATGAAATATGGCTCAGCAATAAAAATGATACTAAACCGTGGATGAATCTCAAAACCATTAGGCTAGGTGAAAGGAAGTCACAAAATTGTACACACTATATAATTCTATGCCTCTGATATTCTGAAATATGCAAATATAATCTATTGGACCAGATTGGTGGATACAGCATCCAAAGGATATGAGGGAAATTTTTGGCGTGATGGAGATGTTTTATGTCTAGACTTTTGTGTTGGTTACACAGGTGTATCCATTTTGTAAAATGTATTAAACCGTACTATTAAATATTAAAATTTGTGTGTTTTTTATCCAGATTGTATCTAGATTAAGTTTATGAGATAGAAGAAGGAGAAGGAAGAGGAGAAAAAAGGAGGATAAGAACAAGGAGGAGTATAGGGGTCACTATAAAAGTGGGTGTTAATAGATGAAATGCTAAGTGTATTGATTTTCTTATACTCCTGATACTAACTGCACCAGTCAGTTCATACTTGAGTGTCAAACAATTATTGCATTAATATTCTCTTTTTCTGAGAGAAAAGGCTTTTATTATATTGAAAGATAGAATACTCCCAACTTTCTAAATATAGAAAATAATTTCATGCTGTATGCATTTTATTGTATATATTTGTGTTTAAATGCATTGAAGTATGAAAGACAATTCCAATGTTTAAGAATTGGGCATACATAATAAATGCATATAAAATAATCCCTTAAGATACTATGCATATTTTACAAAGTCCTTTTAAGGGAGAAAAAACAATAGTTTAAATCTTAAGTCTAAAAGAAAATTATTCATTTCCTTCTGCCAAAAATGCTGTGCTATTAAAAATATCTCTGCAGCATTTTTCAGCCCTCCAGCAAAATAATCCTTCAGTTCGATCCTAGACAAGGACACATTGTCTCAGAATATCAAGACCATTTGCAACCTGAAGATTTATTCAAAACATCATGGTTTGTGGAGTTATTACTGAAACATTTCTTAAAGGCATTTTCAATTGCAATTTTCCATTATGTTATTCATATTTTTATTTTTATTCCTTCCACTGAACAGGTATCCTAATTCGATAACATTTTCATTAAGGATATGTGTTTATTTTGTTAATATCCAGACTTCTATCTGTAAGAGTTGCAACAAATACAGACAAAATTAGTTCCAATAAAAGAAACAAGGAAAGTCTACAAAGAGCATGAGCTGCTCCCTAAAAGAGTGAGATTTACACAGCCTTTCCAGAGATGAGGATGCCTAAACTACTTGAAAGTTCTACTTGTTCTAAGGTCATGATCTGAGGGAGATTTATATTAAAATGTGGAAATGCTTTTTTCTAAATTTTCTTGTACTATGAATGATACCATGTTGCTTTATATGCTGTTTGAATAAATACAGCATATCTTGATTTGTCAAACTTTATCTGGACTAGTTTTCTTGTTATTAACTAACAATACATATATACAGTGCTCATCCCAAAATATATGGTACTCATCCCTATAAAAGTCAGCCATTATCAGTACAACTATATCAAGTATGCCATACCATAATTTAACAAAAAAAAATGCTGAGGTGTGCTCCCATTGTCAGTTGAAACATTCAAAAATAAAACACTTAAAGCATTATTTAAAGTGTAAGGCAAGCTGCTTTCTCAACAAGATTTTGCATTATCTTCACACATTAATATTTTTCAACTTTTAAATTATTTTTAATATTGTTTAAAACAAGTTAAATACCAAATTGACTTTTCAATTTAAAATATAGACCATAAACTTGAGTTACCAAGGCCAAGCTGCTTCAAGACAAGTTATTATTACAGGACAAGAACAGAATGAATCTATATATCCTTGTATCTGTCTGTGGGTCTATCTATATCCATGTATAACACTATAAAACAAATATATCATTTCCTTTTAAAAAAAACTCTTATTATTTTATTATAATCAAGAGTGCCTAGTATATAATGTCCTTTTAACTTTCTTTTGTGGAAATTGTCAAATCAGAATGTTTTGATTCTCAATTTGGTGATTGACACCAAGTTTGCTTTAAATGTATCTATCTATAAGAGAATGCAATAAAATCAAATACTAATAAACTGTTATTCATTCATTGACTATCTGTGTCAACCTTGCTGATAGATTCATTGTAGTAGTAGGTAAAGCAATGCTCAGCTCCTTCTTCAATAAGCTCTCAGCTTAGTAAGAGAAGTAGACATGAAAATAAGTAACTAGAAGGCAATAATTGCTAAAAGAGATAATTTGAAATTTGTAATCAAAAGGAATATTTAGTTCACAATTACCAACTCTCTTGGTGAAGTCAAAAAAGGGTTCGATAAAGAGGTAGCATTAGAACTTGGTATTAAATAGCAAATAGAAAGTTGGAAGTCTGACAAGGATGGTACGATTGCATCAGGACAAAAAGCAAGAGAGAAGAGAGGTAGAAAGTGACAGAACACTTTGGAATCTATAAGAAATCCAGTTTAGTTGAATAGACTACATTGTGGGATAAGATAAGAAATGTCTTTGATAAAAAAAATAAAAAATAATAAAAAGATAAGGAACAGACTGGGAGAAAATATTTCTTTTTTTTTTTATAGTTTCTATTTTATTTTATTTTATTTTATTTTTAATTTTTTGTTTATTGCAGTAACATTGGTTTATAACATTGTATAAATGTCAGGTGTACATCATTATACTTCTATTTCTGCATAGATTACATCATGTTCACCACCCAAAATACTAATTACAACCCATCACCACACACATGTACCGAATTATCCCTTTCACCCTCCTCCCTCCCTCCTTCTCCTCTGGTAACCACCACTCCAATCTCTGTCTCTATGTGTTTGTTTGTTGTTGTTATTATATACTACATAGCGAAGGAAATCATATGGTATTTGACCTTCTCCCTCTGACTTATTTCACTTTACATAATACCCTCAATGTCCATCCATGTTGTCAATATATATATCTGACAAAAGACCTGTATCTAGAATAGATCCTACAACTCTATAATAAAAAGACAGATAACTTTTTTTAAAAAGGCAAACATAATTGAACAAGCATGTCACAAAGATTATAGAGTTGGTCAAATAAGTATATGGAGAAGAGCTCCATACCATCAGTCAGGGAAATTCAAATCAAAACCACAGTTACCACCACTTCACCCACTAGAATGGCTAAAATAAAAGAGACAGGAAATATTGGGGAAAAAAAAAGAAAAGGAGATGTATCTGAGTCCTATTCCTAGATCACAATGTTAATATATATAATTTTAAGACAAAAAATGAGGAACAATTGAAATATACATGTTAACTTTAACCAAACACCTGACATTTCATATTGGATATAAAATTCTAGAATAAAATATATTAATTTATGTTTCACAATTTCCTCTGTATCAAAAGTCTCTTGTGTTTTAAAAAAAATAATTAAGGACATTTTGTATGGTAGATATAGTACTAAGCCATTTATGTGTTACATCATTAATCATTAAAATATATGTATAAAATAGGGACTATTATTTCCATTTTAAAGATAGGACATTTACTCATTAGGGATAAATAATTGGCCCATGGTTACCTTCTTGATAGGTTGATTTTAGCTGGCCCATGGTGACATAGCTGGTATGTTTAAACCCAAGTCAACGCAATTCTAAATTTTATCTTTACATATTAAATGAGACGTATGTTTTGTCTATCCTTACTTTGATCTCCAATAATATAAAAACATAAGTAATTAAAAGTATGGTTTGAAAACAAACTAGGATTTGTCTGATTGTCCTTTCTGACTTCTATTTTCACTAGAACTTTTTAAAATGCATTAAAATAAATGGACACACTGTTATGGAAGAGAGGAGAACACAGAGTAGACGAACCATCTGTCAAGAAGTAGTTTTATATCATCTTAGTTCTATTAAGCTTTCCTTTGCAATAGCATTATATCTCTAACTCATATTCAGCTGACTGATTTGCTCATAACATATTTATTGAGTACTTACCACATGTCAGGCACTCTGCTAAATACGAACGCAAACAAATCTATTATCCGTCTCCTCATGGAGTTAGGTACTTGTCAAAACAAGGTTTACTCAGTAGACATTGAGACCTTGAATGAGTTTAGGCAATCATAATCTAATCTCTTTATTTCATAGCTAAGGATATATTATTTACAACTCTCAAATGCATTCCCAAATTACTACAGATTCCTAAAACCCAGACCTTTTGACTCCCAGGCCAATGTTATTTGCTCTCTAATCCAACATATATCTTCTTATCTCATTGGGGATGGGTGTCTGGTTTTTCTCCTAAGAGTATGTCCCTTCACTTGAACATAAAAAACCTTTACATTTTATTGTTTAGATTTTTTTCAATTTTTTCAGAATAATGTTGAAATCAGAGACTAATATGATGACTTGATTATGTAATTCTTAAAATTAGTAAAGGTTTATAAAAGACTAAAAACAGCAGGGGCATTGAACTCTTTAGTGTTATTTGCATGTGGGGACAAAATGTAAGTACCATATAATTAGCATCCTGAAATGTTAGTGTAAATATATTCCTTTCAATTACAATCTTCAAAATACACATCTTCTAATTTGGTAGTTTATAGTTCAAGTAGAGTTATAATTTATTAAAGATACTTACTGAACATCTACCATATTTAGGACACTGAATTTTGTACTGTGAGTAAGGGTAAACCATATAAGACTGTCTTTTGTTTCGTCTCCTATCTTAGATGACATCAGTAGAGTTTGAAACTTCAATTTAGTTAATGTATTTAACTATAAAAATAGCGCAAGTACCTCACAATCATTTTCAATAATATAAAAGTCTAGACAAAAATGTGGCTTGAAAACAAACTGTAGTTTGTCTCATTGTCTTAATTTGTTCTCAGTCAGGATATTAATTTTATTTTGACTCGAAAATTAAGGGAAGACATGATTTTTGTTGTTGTTGTTGAGGAGGATTGGCCCTGAGCTAACATCTGTTGCCAATCTTCCTCTTTTTTTTTTTTTTTTGCTTGAGGAAGATTGGCCTGGAGCTAACATCTGTGCCAATCTTCCTCTGTTGTGTACCTGGGACGCCTCCACAGCATGGCTTGATGAGCGGTGTGTAGGTCCGTGCCTGGGATCCAAACCCGTGAACCCCTGGGCTGCTGAAGCAGAGCATGTGAACCACTATGCCACCAGGCTGGCCCCAAGACATGATATTTTATTTTTCTCAAAGGGATTCATAGGGTAAAGATATGAGGGTGTATACTCTAAAAGTAAAGCATGTCGTTTTTACTAGCAAGCACCAAAGCCTTTGGGGATATTAGGAAAAGAGTTTCTTTTGATAAATGATAAAAATTGAAGCATTTCTATTTAAGCAGGTTTGTATCTTGTATTTTGTTCCTTTTGATATATAAATAGAAAGTCATTTATCCAGTATTTCTGTTGGAAAATAAATGATAGACTTTTTTAAATTTAAAGTCCAGAGGTAATACAGCGAACTAAGATGTAAGCAAAAATAGGGAACAGATAAAAGGAGAAAACGAGTTGCAAACTAAGAGAAATAAACGAACCAATAACAGATTCTGCTGAAAATACACCAGACCTAGCAAAGGAATCTGCACACCCATCAATAATAATAACAATATCACCACATCTTGCTGAGTTATGAAGGCAAGTGCTGATTGGACAAGCCAGCAACACTGACTGTGGCTATAATGCTGACCATAAAAATCAGTCTGATACTGCCTTTTGCATCCCTCAAAGAAAAAAACAAATTTGAAGCAGTTGAATAGCTTTCCTTCATAAGCATGTGATTAGATCATGTACAACCAAAATAAATGACTAAATTTTGAAACTAGAACTGATGTAAATAGAGATGGGATTATCTGAAAAATGTCATAAGATGTGGATTGAAGTTTGCAAACCAATATATAAACAGATATATATGAATTTACTACCTGCTAAGCAAGCACTAAATAATTGATTTATATTCATGAATCCATTGAATTGAATAGTTCAGCAGAGACAAAATAAATCTCACTATATTTGCAGCAATGTTGTGGTCAAAGTGATCCTATAAAGAGCTAACAGGAAACTGTTATTCATTTTCACTTCAAAATAGCTTTAAGGTGGACATCATTAAAATGGAGAAAATAAATATAATGATTGTTTTATTTACAGAAAAGAAATTGACAAGGTTATTGCTGATGTTTCTAGTTTTGAAAATAAAATAGAAGCAAGAACATTATACTAAACAATTTTCAGTCTATATCAAATAAACATTAATAAAAAGTACTGTGGTCTGAATGATTTAAAATTTATTAAAATCTTAATATATTGAAATTTCCCTGGTTGTTTATTATTGTTTGAAAACAAAAGCACATTTTAAAACATACAAAGAATTTCTTGGCACATAATACTCAACACATTTAATTTGCTAATTTGACATAAGATATGATATAGAATGGCACGTTATACGGAAATATGCTTCCCCCCAAAAATGTGAAAACTCTAAATGAAAAAATCTATGGATAAATCTCTATCATGATTAATGGAAGATTTTTTTGGTTATTTGGTCTGTATTTTTGTGTTTCATTTTTCTAACTTCAAAATTTCCAGGCAATTTGAAGTTCTTGGCTAGAGCAAAATTGCCTGATTTATTTATTTTGAATAAATAACTCATCGTACAGCATCCAAATATATGAATGATAATAATAATAACAACAGCTAACATTTACTGAGTATATGCAGAGATTAACTTGTACACGTTATAAAAGTCCATTGAGTTGGGTACTATGATTAGTGGATTTTACAATGGGGAAACTGAGGCTCAGGGAAGCCAAGCAATTTAGCCATGATAGTTCAGTGAGTGAGAGGTAGAATGGAAATTTGCAGCTCAGCTTTTAGGTCTCATACTTGTACCTACCGTGCTATACTGAAAGCTCTAATTTTCTTATTCTTTCCTCATTTATGTTGGCGCACTTCTCCATTTATAGGTACTTTGATTATACTATTTGGATAAAGCTTCTTCCTAAAAGTCAACGGCTTAAGGATTCAAAGTTTAATATTAAAAACACTACCAAATTTGTCATGTTTTAGATTTTTTTCTTTCTATAGCCTATGATACCATCTGATTGCAGTAACTGCCTCTAAAAATATACTTATTTTTTACACAATTAGATTTATGCTTAATACACCATTTTGAATTATCTTATAGTTGGCGTTTTATTAGAATATTTTATTTAAATATGCCTTAAACTATACCCAGAAAGAAAGGCATGGAAATGTCAAAACTGGCTATCATGGTAGATATTTTTAATTAATTTCATATATATAATATTTTAAATTTTCAACCAGGCATTTATGCTACTTTTAAAATAAAGGCATTTTTAAAAAATTTTTTTTAAAGTTCAATAATAGGGAGAGGGAGTCAAGATGGCGGCGTAGGCAGACTCGGAACTCACCTCCTCCCGTGGACACAGCCAATTTACAACTACTCGTGGAAAAATTACCCCTGAGACAGAACTGAAAACTGGATGAGAGGAACTCCCGCAACAACGGACAATCCTAACTGGGGTAGAAGAGGCAGAGGCTCCCTTCCGGAGAGGAAAAACGCCGCCTTCACAAGCCGCCAGCTTCACGGCCGCCGGGAGCAGCTCACAGGTACGCAGCCTCCCTGGAGGCGCGGGGCCCTGAGCCGGGAAGCGCACCCGCTGTGGGCATTTTGTGGACCCAGCACAATCGACACCAGTGGCATAATATCTGACTGTGCCTGCTACTAAAGCATTGGGGAGCACCCCCAGAAAACCCGGTTCACAAAGAAACTAAAACTGGCTCTTAAAGGGCCCACGCACAAACTCACCCATTTCAGAAAGCATCCTAAAATCACCAGAAAGAAAGGTGCACAGTGCTTTGGTGACAAGAGACTCACCTAATAGGCCCTGAGTGCATCTCGGTGAGGGGTGAGACCTCTCCAGGGACTGGGACATTGGCGGCGGCCATTGTTGTGGCCTGGTGTGAGCGTGCTGACACAGACGCCATTGGAGTTTTCCCTGAGACCTGCTAGCCCAGGGTCTGCTCCACCCGCTAGAGCACCAATTTAATCCAGCTCAGCCAGGGCAGGCAGCCCACCCTAGAGACTGGCCCCACCCAACAACAAGCCCTCAGGCAACGTGTGGGCCTGCATAGATTGGTGACTGGATTCTCTGCAGCCTGGCAACTGAGCCGACTTGAGCGGGGCAGGGTGTGCACAAGGAGCGGGTGGAGAGTGTGGGGTGGTGGCGGAGTGCATGGGGCTCCCACCATGGAGAGACTGGGTCCGCTTGGGGAGGTCGGGGCGCTCACACGGGGCACGACTGTGTTGACTGTGTGTGTGGACCTGTGGGCAACAGGGCTTGTCAGCTGCAGAAGACTTGTGCTTCTCAAAGACCCACATAGGAGGTTTGCCCCACCTTCCAAAGCCTGAAAAAATTGGGTGCTCCTGTGCCTGAGGCCAGCCCCACCCAGCTGCAATCCTCAGAGAGCTGACAAGAGACCTAATAGGCTAGAGGTTTACAGCAATTCTAAGGCCCTGAGCCTAACAACCTGCCTCACTGGGGGCCTACTCACTTGAAAGAAATACTGCAACACAAATGTGGTATTAGAACTTACAGCCAACTGTGCTGGGGATCCCCACACCTGATAAAGAGACTGAAGGGCCCATAACAACTACAATCAGCTGAGCATTACAACAGCTGGCCAGGAGCATAACTCAGCCTCCCTGGGCGCCTATAGGAAGAGCTAACAGGCCACAATAGAAGCACACACGTAGCCCACATAGGGGCCACCCCTGGAACATTAAGAACTGAGGTAAGCACACTGGAAGCCTCCTAAGGCATCACTTACATAAGGTCACCTATCCAAGAGCAGGAGACGTAGCTGACCTACCTAATACGTAGACACAAGCACAGGGAAAGAGGCAAAATGAGGAGGCAAAAGAATACATTCCAAGTAAGGGAACAGGACAAAACCCCAGAAAAGGAACTAAGTGAAACAGAAATGAGCAACCTACCTGACAGAGAGTTCAAACTAAGAGTGTTAAGGATGCTCACTGATCTGGGGAGAAGAATAGATGAACTCAGTGAGAATGTCAACAAAGAAATGGAAGATATAGAAAAGAACCAATCAGAAATGAAGAATACAACACTGGAAATGAAAAATTGACTAGAGGGACTCAAAAGCAGAGTAGAGGATACAGAAGAACGAATCTGTGAGCTGGACGAAAGACTAGAAGAAATTAGCCAAGCTGAACAGGTAAAAGAGAAAAGAATTAAAAAGAGTGAGGACAGTCTAAGGGACCTCTGGGACAACATCAAGCACACTAACATCCATGTTATAGGTGTCCCGGAAGGAGAAGAGCGAGACAAGGGGTCAGAGAATCTATTTCAAGAAATAATAGATGAAAACTTCCCTAACCTAAGGAAGGAAACAGACATCCAGGTACAGGAGGCACAGAGAGCCCCAAACAAGATAAACCCAAAGAGGCCCACACCAAGACACATCATAATCAAAATGTCCAGAATTAAAGATAAAGAGAGAATCCTAAAAGCCGCAAGAGAATGTCAAGTTACATACAAAGGAAACCCCATAAGGCTATCAGCTGACTTCTCAGCAGAAACCTTACAGGCTAGAAGAGAATGGCACGATATATTTAAAGTGCTAAAAGGAAAAAACTTACAGCCAAGAATACTCTACCCAGCAAGGTTATCGTTCAAAATGGAAGGAGAGATCAAAATTTTCCCAGATAAGCAAAAATTAAAGGAGCTTGTCACCAAGAAACCAGTGTTACAAGAAATGTTAAAGGGACTCATTTAAGGGGAAAAGAGAAGACCACAAATAGGAAAAATTATCTATTTCCACGATTAGAACGTAATGGATACAAATGCACAAAAAAGAGGTTAGATATGATATCAAAAACATAAAAGGAGGGAGGAGGGTAGTTAAAGAGTACAGCTTTCAGACAGAGGTCAAACTAAAGTGACCATCAATTCTGTAAAGAAGAAGTAAGGAACAGAGAAGGACTACTAAAAAACAGAAAAAAAAAAAAAAAAGTTAAAAAATGGCAGTAAGTACATACTTATCAATAGCTACTTTAAATGTCAATGGACTAATGGAAGTTTATAGCGATACAGGCCTACCTCAACAAACAAGAAAAATCTCAAATAAACAACCTAAAAATGCACCTAAATGAACTGGAAAAAGAAGAACAAACAAAGCCCAAAATCTGTAGAAGAAGGGAAATAATAAAAATCATAGCAGAAATAAATGAAATAGAGACCAAAAAAACAATAGAAAAAATTAATAAACCAAGAGCTGGTTCTTTGAAAAGATCAATAAAATAGACAAACCTTTAGCTAGACTCACCAAGAAAAAAAGAGAGAAGGCACAAATAAGTAAAATCAGAAAAGAAAGAGGAGAGGTTACAACAGACACCTCAGAAATACAAAAGATTATAAGAGAATACTATGAAAAGCTATATGCCAACCAATTCGACAATGTGGAAGAAATGGATAAATTCTTAGAATCATACAACCTTCCAAAACTAGATCAAGAAGAAGTAGAGAATTTGAATAGACCAATCACCAGTAAGGAGATCGAAACAGTAATCAAAAACCTCCCCAAAAATAAAAGTCCAGGACCAGACGGCTTCCCTGGTGAATTCTACCAAACATTCAAAGAAGACTTAATACCTATCCTTCTCAAAATCTTCCAAAAATTGAGGAGGGGGGGAAGCTCCCTAACTCATTCTACGAAGCTGACATTACCCTCATACCAAAACCAGACAAGGACAACACAAAAAAAGAAAATTACAGGCCAATATCACTGACGAACATCGATGCAAAAATCCTCAACAAAATACTAGCAAATCGCATACAACAATACGTTAAAAAGATTATACACCATGATCAAGTGGGATTTATTCCAGGGATGCAGGGATGGTTTAACATTCGCAAATCAATCAACATAATACACCACATTAATAAAATGAAGAATAAAAATCACATGATCATCTCAATAGATGCAGAGAAAGCATTTGACAAGATCCAGCATCCATTTATGATAAAAACTCTGAATAAAATGGGTATAGAAGGAAAGTCCCTCAACATAATAAAGACCATATATGAGAAACCCACAGCTAATATCATCCTCAATGGTGAAAAACTGAAAGCTATCCCTCTAAGAACAGGAACCAGACAAGGATGCCCACTGTCACCACTCCTATTTAACATAGTATTGGAAGTCCTAGCCGGAGCAATCAGGCAAGAGAAAGAAATAAAAGGGATCCAAATTGGAAAGGAAGAAGTGAAACTGTCACTATTTGCAGATGACATGATTTTATATATAGAAAACCCTAAAGAATCCACCAGAAAACTTTTAGAAGTAATAAACGAATATGGTAAAGTTGCAGGATACAAAATCAACATACAAAAATCAGTCGCATTTCTGTACACTAACAACGAAGTAGCAGAAAGAGAAATTAAGAATACCATCCCATTTACAATTGCAACAAAAAGAATAAAATACCTAGGAATAAATTTAACCAAAGAGGTGAAAGATCTGTACACCGAAAACTATAAAACATTTCTGAAAGAAATTGAAGAAGACACAAAGAAATGGAAAGATATTCCGTGCTCTTGGATTGGAAGAATTAACATAGTTAAGATGTCCATACTTCCTAAAGCCATCTATAGATTCAATGCAATCCCTATCAAAGTTCCAACAACATTTTTCACAGAAATAGAACAAAGAATCCTAAAATTCATATGGAACAACAAAAGACCCGAATAGCTAAAGGAATCCTGAGAAAAAGAACAAAGCTGGAGGTATCACACTCCCTGATATCAAAATATACTACAAAGCTATAGTAACCAAAACAGCATGGTACTGGCACAAAAACAGACACACAGATCAATGGAATAGAATCGAAAGCCCAGAAATAAACCCACACATCTATGGACAGCTAATCTTTGACAAAGGAGCCAAGAACATACAATGGGGAAAAGAAAGTCTCTTCAACAAATGGTGTTGGGAAAACTGGATAGCCATATGCAAAAAAATGAAAGTAGATCCTTACCTTACACCATACACAAAAATTAACTCCAAATGGATTAAAGACTTGAATGTAAGACCTGAAACTGTGAAAGTTCTAGAAGAAAACATAGGCAGTACGCTCTTCGACATCGGTCTTAGCAACATCTTTTCTAACACCACATCTGACCGGGCAAGAGAAACAATAGAAAAAATAAACAAATGGGACTACATCAAACTAAAAAGCTTCTGCACAGCAAAGGAAACCATCAACAAAATGAAAAGACAACCTAACAATTGGGAGAAGATATTTGCAAACCATACATCTGATAAGGGCTTAATCTCCAAAATATATAAAGAACTCATGCATCTCAACAACAAAAAAACTACCAACCCAATTAAAAAATGGGCAAAAGACCTGAACAGACATTTCTCCAAAGAAGATATACAGATGGCCAACAGACACATGACAAGATGTTCAAAATCACTAACTATCAGGGAAATGCAAATCAAAACTACAATGAGATATCACCTCACGCCTGTCAGAATGGCTATAACTAACAAGACAGGAAACAACATGTGTTGGAGAGGATGTGGAGAGAAGGGAACTCTCATACACTGCTGGTGGGAGTGCAAACTGGTGCAGCCACTATGGAAAACAGTATGGAGATTCCTCAAAAAATCAAGGATAGAACTACCATATGATCCAGCTATTCCACTGTTGGGTATTTATCCAAAGAACTTGAAAACACCAATTTGCAAAGGTACATGCACCCCTGTGTTCATTGCAGCCTTATTCACAATAGCCAAGACTTGGAAGCAACCTAAGTGCCCATCAAGGGACGAATGGATAAAGAAGCTGTGGTATATATACACAATGGAATACTACTCAGCCATAAGAAACCACGAAATCCAGCCATTTGTGACAACATGGATGGACATTGAGGGTATAATGCAAAGTGAAATAAGTCAGAGGGAGAAGGCCAAATACCGTATGATTTCCTTCATTAAGTAGTAGATAATAACAACAATAAACAAACACATAGGGACAGAGATTGGATTGGTGGTTACCAGAGGGGAAGGGGGAGGAGGAGGGTGAAAGGGATAATTCGGTACATGTGTGTGGTGATGGGTTGTAATTAGTATTTTGGTGGTGAACATGATGTAGTCCATGCAGAAATAGAAGTACAATGATGTACACCTGAAATTTTTGCAATGTTATAAACCAATGTTACTGCAATAAAAAAAAAAAAAAAAAAAAAAAGATAGTATTTGTTAAACTTAAAAATCAAGTAATTTTAATAATTTTAAAATATTTCTCCTGTCTTATCTTTTGTCATTCAATAGCTAAACCTTCTTTAAAAATAGTAATACAGATAAATGTTAGAGTTACTGGAGTTATTAAACAATAAGTCTTCACAATCAAGGGTAAAGAACAGGGAAGTTTATTGGATATTGCAAACATCAGTCTAAATAGAGAGAAACAAATAAATCCTACTAATATGTAACTGTACCCCCAGCACATTTTGCACTTTTGGGTGAGGCTAAATTAAATTAAAATTAAAAGTCCTTCTTTATGTGATATTTGTCTTCCAAGCCAACAACTCAAAGGTACTCTACACTGATTTATTTGACATTTTTTTTGCTGTTTTGGACATAACTTATTTGTAGTAATGCAGCATACCCAGTGCTAAATATTCAATATTTATATGAAAAATTTTCTGCCTCATAATATGTTGAAAAATGAGTCATTTGCCTACTAGCACACTAGAAATATAATGTTTTTACTCAAACTCCATGACTAAAGTTGTACTCTGCTCACTTTTCCCACATGGAGTTATGAGTAAATTTTGAGAAGGTGAAAAAATGAGAACAAATCTCCCCTTCATAGATTTAAAGACTGTTAAATTTCTTACATGAAATAAATCTCTTGGTTCTTGTAAAAAGATCTGCTGACTGGAGGCTTGTCAAACTGGTGAGAAGTTAAACAAATGAACAGGCAGCAAGTATAGCTGTCTTGGGCAGAGGGAAAAACATGCAGAGTGCATTTTCCACTGATGATCAATAACTGAATAATAAACATATTATATATATATTTTTTTCAAAATCTATAACACACACGGATGACATTTTTCTTACATATTAAAATAGCCAACATTTGTTGAGAAACTACTATACTCGCAACTTTATGAGGTCAGTATTGTTTTTCCTTATAAGGCATAAAGAGATTAAATAAGTTGCCCAAGGAAAATTAGTCTTGAGAGTGCATCTGTATGAAAAATACTGTATAGTGTCACTGCTGTGTTATACTGCCTTTCAGCATAGCATGATGGTGCCGCATGTCCAAAATCAATGTTATGAAGACATTGCAAAAAAATAGAACACATATAATAGGATTTCTATGTGCTATCTTAGCATTTGCCTTTAATGTTTTTAAACATGTTCTTAGAATTAATAACAACTGAATGTTAATTATTTGCTAAAATTAATTAAACCTTATTCCTGTGATTCATTTAAACAGCAAGATCTAGCAAATGTATGTATACCAATCAGGTTTCTGAACTAAGAATGAGTCAAACCAATTTCTAATCAAATCCTATCTAATCAAGGAAAACGCTTCAAAAACATATTTCAGGTTATTCTGGCTTTATCTAAATAAATTCACATAAAAATTTGAGAATTTTGAATTATGGCAAAACTATGTATGTATATTTAAAGATTTTTTTTTTGATGACTTCTATTTGCAAAACTGTGTTAGATTCAATTGTATTTGTAAACCTGGGTTTACTTCTCTAAGAAATGTTTTTACATGCATTTTCCCTATTCTTTCACCTATGACACCTACATTTGTTGAGCAGCAGTTATGAGCCTGGCATTATGGAAGGGGCTGGAGATCCAGCAGGGAATGAAAGAGACTCTGCTCTCATGGCAGAGAATAAAGTCTAGAATGCACAAAACTAATAAGTAAAATATTCAGCATGATTGATGGTGATAAATACTACGGAAAAGAATAAAGAAGATTGTAAGATAAGGAAGTCTGTCTGTTTGCGTGTGCATGTGTGTGTGTGTGTGGTGTTGGGGTAGGCAGTTACAGTTTTAAATAGAATGGTAGAAAGGCCTTACCAAGAATGCTGTATTTTAATTATTGCAAATATAGAACTTTATATCTTCTTAACACATGAGAAGTAATTTTCCATGTTGCTTTAACTCTTTAAAACCATAAATGTATTGTATGAATTGCGGGCTAATACAATTTATTTACACTGTTTCACATTTTGAGACTTCTAGGAGGTTTCCATGTTTTTAATATTAGAAATCACATTAAGATTATTTCATCTTCTTTCCTTTTTTAATGATGGCAGTTTCTTAGGCAAGAATTACTAGGTCAAAAATTTGAAAAAAATTCAAACATTGAAATGAATCCCCATATTGATCTTCAAAAGAGTTGTCCCAATTATAATTAATTTTACCTTTAAAGTACTATTTTTTTCACAATATCCTCAATTACATTTAGTACAATGATTTTCATAGTTAGAAAATATTAAAACATTGCCTATTTTAGCATGTGTTTTTCTGTTAGGAAGCTTGAAGGTTTTTTGCCCATATATTTTCTTACTTAAATTCTAATTTTGAAATTTGTTAAACTCTTTATCTTTAGGTAAATATTGTTTTGAGCATCTACATATTTTAATTAAAAGCATTTGCTATTTTAGAGACAACTAATCTTATTGTATATCCAGAAATTTTTTCTCTTAAGAGGGAGAGAGGGCAATTTTTACTCATAGAGTATTTCAATTTTAGAAAGTCTTACAGTTTTTTCCATCATTTAGAAACAGAAAAAACTGTCATCTTCAGAGATTTGTTAGGTAACCAAGCATTCCCCTTCTGGATTTTCTTCGTTTTAACACTGTCGTCTACATTTAATTTCTCTGGGTGTGTGAACTGAGGTGGGAGTCTAGCGATTTTTTTTCCTATAATTGCTAAACAGATCTCATAGCAACATTTTGTGGATACGTAAGTTTTCCAGCCAAGAAATCTAATTTCATTTTTGACTCTGACCTTTACCACACACATCCCTAAAATATGATGCTGTAATGATTAGAAGATGGGCTCAGAACATAATCACTAAAACTCTTTGCTCAAATGTCCTGCAATTTTGAGTAGTCTTAGTAATTCGCCCCCTCATCAACTTTCATATTTCACGTCTGATCACTGAGCTCTTTTTGACAATATTTCTTGATTTCATTCTCCTGCCTAGATTTCTGTTATGCCTCAATAAATTCATTAATTTCCTTATGAAGTCTTATCTTTCAATGTTTTTGCTATCCAACTGAAAAGATAACTTTTCAATCAGCAACTCACTAATGTACATATCCAAATTTAATATTACCTCCAGGATTTTAATTCAATAACTTGATTTAATGTCCTAAAAATATTGGATTTTAGAATATCCTATTATTATGCATTATTCCTATACCTGTATGTAACAAATTGTGAGCACAAAGTACGCTCAAGTCAATCTAATTACATCTTTATGATTAATAGCTTATGGTCAAATAAGTTCCCAAATATATTGATGATAAAAATATCCTCTCTCATTTAAAGGGATTTATATGCAGATCAAGAATGAAAATGGTCTCTAAAGACTTTGCTACATGTATATTAAATTATAATCACAATATACAAGTTACATTGTGAATGTCATAATTTCTTGATCAGCTTTGTTCCCAAACAACAGTAAGCTTTAAACTACAATTGACCTGTTATTAACTCACATCCAGTTATTCCTCTTTAATCAACTCTGTATTATCCATCTCTTTGTCAGTTTATCCTTAGCAACTATCACATACAACCTTTGGCTTCTATCTAATGTTGCATAAGAGAATCTAAGTAGTAACCAAATTATGATTCACCCTCCAGCATGTTCTTTGTTTAAGCTTGGGTATGTGAATTGGGAGATAACTGGGAAAAAAAATAGAAGATTGAAACCTAAAATTTTCTTCTTAAAACTTTCTCAAAGTGAAGATGCATATTCCAGAAAAGGAAAAAATAATTTCTTTTGTTAATGTCTCATTTATTGCCTCCTTAATGCAAGTTAACACGATGAGCTCATCTGTCGGCTGAGATTAGGATTAGAATGAATGGTAACTGAACTTGGTAAATCAGAAGAAGAAAAGTATAAATGAGGACATATTTCAGCAAAGATAAAAGAATGCCTTTCAGAAGAGCAAGGCTCAGTGAGCAATTAATGAAGATTGACAGGGCAAAGGTGGTCCCCTTGGAATCAGTGAGATGATGGCAGAGTCATAAAATGTAGATATCTTTAATGGAACTTTAATGGAAATCTTATTGCTTAATTTAATAGTGGAACTTTATTGTTAGCTGAGATGTCTTTTGAAATGTGATGCCTATAAACTTCAAATTATGTTAGTTCAAAACTGTGTCTCTCTGTCTTGAGTTTTCCCCTTCTGTGTGACAAAGAAGGAAGATATTTGAGTCTGAAGATCATACAAATTCGTTTCCCAAAACAGTTTAAATTTAAAATATCTTTCCTCTATTTTCATATACATACATAAGATAATTTTTAAAAATTCTTAAGTGTGTTATTGATCAATGGTAGAAAGTCAGTCAGGAATGGCATTCTTTCCCTTCCAATTTCATTATGAGTTCTTTTGTATAGCTGTTTACAGGTTGCAGAGGGGACTATGTACCTTACTTCTATGCCTAAAGTGTCTGAACCCATATTTTTATAAACAGTATAAGCAGTGCTGAAGGTCAATAGTGAAACAGAAGATCAATTTGGGCAAAAATGAAAAAAGAATTTATATGTTGCAATAGAGAATAAGTTTTCACTATCCGAAATTGAAATGTATATATTGGGAAGATCTGATCTTTTCCTGAACATATCATTCTAAAAGGCACCAGAGCTTAGTCAGTGGAACTACGTGGCCTTGGATTCTGACAGCTCTGCTAGCAAACCTCAGCTCTATCAGTTGACGGTTTGTGTTTCTAGTCAATTGCTATAAATTTTTGATACCACTCTACTCATTTGTAAAATGGAGATATTGATGCCTCCTGGACAGAGTATTAATGCAGTATCGTACTAACTGATGTAGTTAGCAAACTGTAGATGCTCAATTGATGAGATGCTCAATTAATTTAATGTTATGAAATATTGCTTCAACGCCGTGTGAAAGGCAATAAATCCTTTTTTTTTTTTTTTTGCAGGAAAGAATTTACCCTAAGCTAACATCTGTTGCCAATCTTCCTCTTTTTTTTTCTTCCTCCCCAAAACCCCAGTGCATGGTTGTATATCCTAGTTGTAAGTCCTTCTAGTTCTTCTATATAAACTGCTGCCACAGCATGGCAACTGACAGACAGGTAGTGTGGTTAGGCAACTAGGAAATGAACTCAGGCTGCCGAAGCGGTGAGACAGCTGAACTGTAACCACTAGGCTATCAGGGCTGGCTCAAAAGGCAGTAAATTCTGTTATGGAAAAGTGTAGTTGATGGCATTCAAAATGTGTTTCTATTTGTTTTCATTCATATTTAAATTTGTCATCACTAAAATAATATTCTAAATCGCTATCCCTATATTAATAAAGTATGCAGACAATTCAAATTGATCAAACCGTCAAACTGCTAGTATTTTCTATAAGGCATTGTACTATGTACTGAAAGAATAGGAATATATAAGCTGGCATTCATGCTAAGATAAAGTAATATAATTTGAGAAATTCATATACAGAAATAAGCAAATCACTAGGAGAGAATAAAGAGATTCATCTAGATTAAACTAATTGGAACCTAGAAAACGAACATTTAAGCTAGATCTTTAAAGATGAGCAAAATCATGTCTGGTTTGGAATGGCAACAATTAGACTTTTTAATGTGACCAGAGCCAATATGATAATTCTAGATGTATTCAAGATGCTGTCACTTATGGACTTCAAAAATCTCTACATCTCATAATATAGATACATTAATATAATTTATATTACAGATGCATATAAAAACAAATAAAAGACTCTTTTACTTCAAAAATAATTGTATCTGTGTTATAATTTGCCCATGGCATGTAGTGACTTTACAGATAAAGTCCTATATCACATTAGTGCTGATACATACATGCAAAAAGAGAGAGATTATTATAGTGCATATAATTGGTGTGTGTGTTTCTGTGTTCGTGTACCTGTATTAGGTACCATGAGTCATCTGTGAAACTCATGAGCATTCTTTTCTACTTTATGTCACATATATATGTCATTTTGTCTAGAGGTTTTTTTTTTTTTTTTTTTTTTTTTAACTTCTCCCAATAAAGAAGAGCCTTTGGAAACCAAGAGCCATGAAAATGACCAGAGGGTCAGAGAACATAACACCTAACAGGTCGTGTGGTGCAACCATAAATTTCCTTTACAGGTGGCATTTAAAATAGCATATTCCAATGACAAGACCTCTTTTGACAACAGAGGAGAATGGCATAACAGTAAGCTCTTTCCATGACAGTGATTTTGGCAAGAATGTGAAATAGTACCTTTCTTCAATCTTAGCTTACAGAAAAATATGGTTTTATTTGTGATAATAAAGAAAACTACCCAGCAATAGTTGTTAAGGAAATAGGAACATAGTTCATAGACTTACATCCAGCAGGTAAAAATCTTTTTTATACAACGGGTTGTAATAAACGGTAATATTCAATGGTGGTTAAGTATAAGCAAGCCAATACTTAATGAAATTTGATATACATTTGATACACAACATAAGTGTAATATTTCAAATAGCTATTTAATTACTAAGATATTTAAAAGTAATTAAAATTATATGTTAATGGTAGAATTAAAAGTTTGTTAGGCAGCACATTTACATATACACGTTCATACAGGCCTAAAGATTTCATTCATTAACAGGTTTTTAAGAATGTTTATTTTTGCCAAATAGTATTCACTAATATAAAATCTTCTGAACAGTCATAACGGGGACATATTTTATAATTGAGAAAAAGAAAAGCAAACACAGCTGAGATTAGCAATTCTCATAGCTTTCCAATAAAAAAGAAGGGGAGTTAATTTTGTCTTTCTGATAATAAACAAATAACTAATTAGCACAAAAAATGAAAACAGTCCAGAGCTGTGGTTATGTATGGCAACTGAAAGTCATTTTCTTTCGTGTCTGCTGATAGCTATCTATGTAAATAATGTACGGTCGCGTGCCGCATAACGGTTTCGCTCAACGATGCACATACGACGGTGGTCCGATAAGATTAGCGCCACGTAGCCTAGGTATGTAGTAGGCTATAGCATCTCGGTTTGTGTAAGTACACTCTGTGATGTTCACACCATGCCGAAATTGCCTAATCACACATTTCTCAAACATATCCTGTCTTTATGTGGTATATGACTGTACTGTGTTTATTACCAACACTGAAGAACATAGGAGGCCACATTTTTAAAAGCCCCAAACTCTCTTTCAATCATTTAAATATTACTACTTCTTTGAAGTTTATTACTTACTTCACTTTTTAAACAGCAAATTGTGTCTGTGAGAGAGAGAGGGAGAGAGATTAATCGTGGTAGATTGTATTGGTGGTATTGTGCTAATTCACCTATTTCTGTTTCCGTGTCCTAGAGCATGTGAGATGACCTTGGTGTTGCTCCCACTAGAGGCTGGATTTACTTCCCTCTCTCAACCTTGACCCCACTTGTGTGGTTTCCTTTATCCACTGGAACATTAGCCCACGTGACACAAGCACATTTGTTAGGTGGGCTTTCTCTTTAGTGCTTCTGCTCTTGCCATGAGAACAAAAAACTTGGGTAGACCACTTCTTCAAGAACATGAAGCATAAGTAATTGACTTGAGTCAACACAGACTAAGCTATATCACCCAAACACAAGACAGATGAGAGACATGTGAGCAAGAGAGATAAATGCTGACTTTTTTTTAATTTGTAGGCTACAGAGTTTTGTTCTGACATATTATTGTGGCTTAGCTAACTGATGCATAAACAAATTTAATACATATACACACAAAAAATCATTAAAAAATAAAAATTATTTTTATTTGTTCTACTTTTTTAAATAGCTTTATTGAGATTTAATTCATATTACACACAATTCATCCAATTAAAGTATATAATTCTATGGTTTTTAGCATCTTCATAGGGTTGTGCACCCATCAACACAACCACAATATTAGAGTATTTTCATCATGTCCAAAATAAAGCCTGTATACATTAGCAATTATTTCTCATTTCTTCCCCAACCTCAGCCCCCTCAGCTATAAGAAACTACTAATCTACTTTCATTGTAGCAGCAATTCTGTAAAACCCTGTAAGAGATACTTTTCAAGATGACTTTTGTGTTTTATCGGGTTTCTCTTTTTCTTTTTTTAACACTCTATTGAGATATAATTCAGATACTTTAGAACTCAGACATTTAAAATGTAAAATTTAATGATCTTTAACATATTCATGGAGTTGTGTAACCATTACCATAATCTAATTTTAGAACATTCTTATCGTTCCAAAGAGAAACCACATACCTAATTATCAGTCACTATAAAATTGCCTATTCTGGACATTTTATAAAAGTACAATCATACCACACGGGGTATTTTCTGAAGGTTTTTTTTCATTTCGCATAATGTTTTTAAGGTTCATCTATGTTATTGCATGTATCAGTATTTCATTACTTTTTTTGTTTTGTTTTTGTTTGGTGAGGAAGATTGGCCCTGAGCTAACATCTGTGCCCATCTTCCTCCATTTTATATGTGGGTCACCACCACAGCATGGCTTGATGAGTGGTGCTTCAGTCTGTGCCTGGGATTCGAACCTGTGAACCCCAGGCCCCCAAAGTGGAGAGTGTGAACAACCACTTGCTACCAGACCAGCCCTTCATTACTTTTTATTGCCGAATAATATTCCCTTGTTATCAACAGTTGATGGACATTTGGGTTGTTTGAACTTTTTGCTATTATGAACAGTGCTGTTATAAACATTAGTCTATACAAGTTTTTGTGCAGGCATATGTTTTCATTTCTCTTAGGTTTATTCCTAGGAGTGGAATTGCTGGGTCATATGGCAAGTCCATGTTTAACCTTCTGAAAAACTGAGAGGCTGTCAAAGCTGCTTCATCATTTTACATTCTTATCAACATTATATGAAGGGTCAAACTTCTCCACATCCTGGCCAGCAGCTGTTTGGTTTGTCTTTCTACTTGTAGCCATCCTAAGGGCTACTGATGTTAAATTGAACATTTTTGCAAGTGTTTATTGGCCATTTGTATATCTTCTTTTAGAAATCTCCACTCAGATCTTTTGCTGATTTTTTATTTAGGTTGTCTTTTTATTATTGAGTGGTAAGAGTTTTCACATAATCTGGACACAGGTTCCTTATCAGATATATGATTTGCACATCATTTCACCCATTTTCTGAGTTGCTTTTCGATTTCCTGTGGTGTCATTTGAAGGACAAGTTTTCAATTTTGGTGAAGTCCAGTATCTGTTCCTTTCTTTTGCAGCTTATGCTTTTGGTGTCATATATGAAAAATCTTTTCTTATCCAAGTTCACGAAGAGGTACTCCTAAATGTTCTTCTAGTCTTGAAGTTTTAGCTCTTACATGTTCTCATACTTTTATGTCTTTGTCCTTCTGGCAATATGACAATGTACTCATTAAGAAAACTTTTAAATAAGTCCTAACATATGGAGATATATAATTTCCCCTGCTTTATGTTCATGGTTTTCTCTGCTATTGTTCATTGATTATTTGTTTCTCATGCAAATTTTTTAATCAGATTGACAAAGAAATCTGATAGGATTTTATTTGAGATTGGAAGAAACTCATAGATAAATTTGTGAGAAATTCGTACTTTAAGATTATTGAGTTTTTTTGTGTGTGAGGAAGAGTAGCCCTGAGCTAACACCTGTTGCCAATCCTCTTCTTTTTGCTGAGGAAGATTGGCCCTGAGCTAACATCTGTGCTCATCTTACTCTATTTTATGTGGGATGCCTGTCACAGCATGTCTTGATAAGCTGTGTGTAGGTCCGTGCCTGGGATCTGAACCTGCGAACCCTGGGCCACCAAAGTGGAACACTCAAACTTAACCACTATGCCACAAAGGCCGGCCCCTATTTAGTTTTTTAAATCAGTGATAATAGGCTATTGATTCATGGACTTTTTATCACCTTTCACTTTTGTAAACAATGATTGCACATTCTCTGTTACATTCTTGCACATCTTTTAAAATATTTAGTCATGTATAATGTATACTTTTGATGCTATCATAAATGGCATTTGTACTTTTAGGATATTTTCTAATTGTTTGGTACTAAAATACAGTTTTTTTATATTGTACATGTAGTCACAAACTTACTAAATTCACTTATTTATTCTAATATTTTCCCTGTAGGTTCCTTTGTATTTTTTGTATATACAATCATCCCAACTGAAAATAATGGCATTCGTGTCTTCCTTTATAATCATTGTTCATTTATTTTTTTTCTAGACTAATTTTGTGAGCTAAATCCTCCAGTACAATGATGAATGCAAATGGTGATAGTGACCTTTCTTGTTTCCAATTTCAATACCTGTTTCACAGTTCTGTGGAGATTGGCAGAAAATCCTAAGTAATTAAGTTCTATTCTCTTCCAAATGAGCATTGAGCTTTTTAAATACTTATTATATTGATAAGATCACATGATTTTTCTACCTTGTTCCCTTACTGTGGTGAATTGTATTTCGTGGTTATAAAATGCTAAAACAAATAAACTCTCTTGGCATAAATGCAATTTGGTTATGAGGTGCCCCCCTTTCTACATAACACTCGATTTCAGTTTGTTAACTGTTTCAAGATATTTGCATCTAAGTTCATGAGAGAGATCAGCATTAAGTATCCTTTCTTATAGTGTACGTGTCTGACCCACCTGCAACATCTATTCGCCATTTCTTATAATAAGGAAGGATGTGAGAGGAGAAGGTGTTTGAAATATATTTTAGGGTAGGAGCAGGTGAGAAGTTTGTTTGGGTGCTTATTAAGTCAAAGATTCTTATTACACATCCAAGAGGAAATGTCAAGAAGGAAATTGAATATATAGGTCTGAGGATCAGACATGGTCTGAGCATCAGTGTTTGAAACTGGGACTATTTGGGAGTTGTAGGCATTTATAGTGTTTAAAGCCAGGACACTCAGTTCACTCACAACATAGATAAAGAAAAGAAGTCTAAGGACACATCCCTAATAAGAGAACATTTAAAGCTCAATGAAAGGAGGAGGAACCATAAAAGAAATTGCCAGTATGGTAGGGGAAAACCAAGGGCAGAGGGAGACCTGAAAACCCAGGGAAGAAAATGGCTGTGCTGCTGAAAAACCCGTGTAGCTGAGGACTGTGAATTGACCTAGGAACCGGCAGCATCCAGGTCAGCGGGGACTTTGAAGAAAATTGTTGAAGTGTAATTATAAAGAATAGAAAAGAAAACATAATTAGATTTGGTCCAACAGATGTTAGAAATAGACAAACTGAAGTAATTTAGTATAGAAATGTTTTTGAGGAGTTTTGCCGTAAAGGTAGGAGACAGATAGTGAGATATTTATAGGAGGTAAAGATAAGGAAAGCTTTGTTTTGATTTGTTTTGTTTTATGATTACGGTTCAAAAACATATCTCTATTTATATGCCAATCAGTGATTCTATAAAGAGGGAAAATTGCAAGATTTGTGACAAAAGGGGGACAATTGATGTGATGTCACTGAGTGCTCAAGAGTAGATGGGATCCAGGGAATGAGGTGATTAAAAAGTCAATGTTACGTACTATTCAACTCATTTCTAAATTCCACATTAACTAAGCTAAGTTGGATATCATACTCTAAATTCAAGCAAAAGTGGCCAGAAGAAATATCTCTACAATTTCCATTTCTGCCGAGGACATTGATCATGCTGTGTCTCAATGTTTTCTTTATGCTACTGCAAGTAAGATATTTATCTCAGAATTTATTATCAAGAGAAACATGGTCACCTTCAAGACATTTGTCCCCCTTTTCCTTGGAAATCCATGTTTGCAAAAAGAAAAGGTATAGGTATAAGATGTTATAGGTATAATTATATTTTTCCCTTAATACCATTTTCTCCTTTTACTTTTTAAAATCTTCTGTGTGTATATATTTTTTATTTTCTTTCTTAATAGATTCAATTAGGCAGGAATATATTTTTTAAACAAATGGAAGTGTCGTGATTAAATAGCACAATGAGCTAGAATTCTGCTGAATAGTTTTATTAAATCAGGCAGCAAAGTAAGAGTAACTCAAAAGCTTTTATTATTCTCTCACACAAACCTCATATTTATAAATATTATGCTTCGTACGTATACACCTGTGTGAACTATTATTTAATTCCGTGTTCACTATAACAATCAAAGCCTACCCAGTCACTACTGTCATAAGTCTTACAGTCCCAGAGATCCGGCCATGGAATGTTATAGGGATAGTGATGGGGCGTATAGAGGCTTCTGAGGGATCACAGGGCAGAGTCGTGTATACTGCATTGACTTAGATGAGAGGAGGCTGCCAAGAAAAGTGATAATTAACGTAAGTTTTGAAGAATGAGTGTAGGAGAAGATAAATAACAGGAAATGAGTGTAAATTACAAAGAGAATCTCTTTATATTCCCTCAAAAAAAGTATTTTACAATTAAAGTCATTTTACCCAAATCATTCAAATTATAAGTAAAGACAAAGAAGAAACCAAAATTGATTTTGTGACATCTTAAATAAACATGACTTCAGTTTAGTCACTGGAAAGGGTGTAGAGATTGCAAAAAATTAAATATCTCCTAAAGGAAGGCAGACACTGCATAGGAAGAGGACAGTGGTATTGGGCAAATGTGTATAAATACATAAGAAACAAAACTTTTAAAATATAGCACCAGTAATTTAAAACAACTACTCCCTAGTTGTTTATGTAGCTATTTATAAAGTATATTGAATCATCATGTTTAGCCACATAATCACACATAATTGCTAGTAATTATTTTCCTTGAAAAAATCTATACAGTTTTGCTCAGAGATTTCTAAAACTTATTTTAAAGTAAAAACTATTTTGTCTTGTTTAAATAAGGGTAAACATTTTTAAATGTTTAGTCTCATGCAAAACTCCTATTACGTTTTATTTATTATAATTATTTGTTGAGTACCCAATAATGCAGGCCCAGGTAAAATGCTAGATATGCGAAGAATGTGGAAATGAGTAAGAGGCAATTGTTGTTAAGCAGCTTTATAAAACCATAGCTTGTGTGTGTGTGCGTGTGAACATGTGTGTGTGTGAGTGTGTGAACATGCACGTGGGGAGAGCTCACAAGCATATAGTATATTCTTTAATTCTTCTAAGCTAGGCTATGATATCCACATCACTTTGGGTCTGCATGGAGGCAAAGATTACAGCAGGTTGTAGAGAAATTCAGAAGAGACTTCTTAAAAGAAAGGTAATTTGAGATTGATCCTGTTGATTTGATTCTGACAAGTTAACCACTGAGGTGGGAGTCCAGGAAGGACATTCTGGTGTTTGGAGTCATGTGATTAAGTCACAGAGGTGGGATCAGGCAGGTGTCTTCAGTAAGCAGAATCCATTTTCCCAGTAATGAAATCCTGTGGATTGTCAAGTTTATGATCCCTCTTCCGAAAATATTGTATCATTTCTTTACTTCTATTTACTCACTAATTCCACAAGACTTTATTGATGTTCTATTATATTCCAAAAAAGGCAGTATAATCTGAGAAGACAAAAGTAAATAAAACATAACTTACCACAAAGAAACAGAATTTAGTGGAGAAAAAAGTACTCATTAACAATTTATTGATGCATTGTGTAATAATTACCATGCAATAACAATATTACAAGTTAAATGGCAGCGTGTTTAGAGAAATAGGGAGGATGTTATTGGAAAATATAACCTGATTTTTGGTTCTGAAATTGAGTACTACGTTATATACAGAAGACCAGCTCTCTGTTAAATACAAGAGTGTACTGGAAACACACTGAACTGGGATTCAGAAACCCACCATTCAGGTCCTAGCTTGTTTATTTATTAGTTAAATGAACTCAGCCAACTGAGCTGACTGAAAGTTGAAGAAGTCCAAGAAGAATTTCTTCTTTATGAAATCACCAATTGGAATCTTGGGACTGTGTGGTTAATAAAGCCATACTTTACACAAGCTAGGTATATTTAACCCCTTCACAGAATCCCTGAGGGCATAGTAAACATCATCCAGAAATGTGTGCTATCTTTAATTGCATCACACGTGACATTTGTGGATTCAAAGATTGTACAGAGCCTTATTTTTATTCTATATAGTTTTAAGTTGTATGAGAAAATCAATAGAGCTATTTTCATGACAGTTCGAATTTTGTAGCTCTGGACATTGAATTTTAGGGCTCTTTTAATAATACTTTTAATATGAATTAATACTAAAAAAATACCTTTATTTTTATGTCCAATGCTATAATATTATACCAGAATTTTGGTTTGTCTTCTAGAGTTCAAATACTAATGCAAATAGAATTTAAAAAAAATTATATCTGATAATATTCTACAAAATAATTAGAGTCTAATATTCCTCAATTAATTTTATATTTCAAATTTATGTCCTAGAAATACCATTGTAGGGAATCATTTTGCATTAAAATTCTTTCCACCTGTAGAGCCTATGAAATCTATATTTTATTTAAGAACAAATGCCTATATTGATAAATTTTGTCTTTTACGTTTGAAAACCTATAGAATATAAATGTTTTTGTCTCCAAGTTATCAATTGTGTATATTTAAATCCTCACCATTCAAATTTGTGCAATTTATTTTCCCACTACACTTTAGAACTAGTTGTTAACAGTGACTATAAAATAAATAAGCAGAGGTATGGAGTCACCTAGATAGTCTCAGAATATGTAGATACACAAAAAATCATAATTAGAACTATAACTCAAATCACCAACTTACGCAATAGGTAATCTATTCATTGTCAATCTTTAATTTTCCTTAGTAACATAATTGTGAATTATAAAAACTGATACTAAAATGAATTTCGTTTCTAGTTATCTTCTTACTTCATTGTTAAAAAATAAATTCTCCTGGTTAGCTCTCCATAAGTTGGTAGATTATTTTACTGTTTTCAGTACCTTTCTCTAAAGGAGATAACATTCTGACTGCTTATGACTTTCAAAGTTTCTATCTGCCAAAAAAAATTTTTTTTTACATCTGTCTGTTTCTGTACATATGTCCCTAGAGATCCCTGTAGCATTTGATCAGCTCGGTCCCCAACCAAAAGGTGACATGAAGTACATTTTTGCTGTTGTTTCTCTTTTTCACCCATGGGGCATGCAAAGAGCAATACAAATCCTATTCCCTACCTTATTCAATTGTGAGAATCAAATGAAATAATATTTGAAAGTGCTTTGAAAACTATAAAGCACTGTGAAAATATAAGGCATTGTTATTGGTATTAGGAGAAGGACATTTTTCAGTCTTTATTATTTTTCCCTTCATCCTGAAAAGTCATTCCTTCAAATTGTATTCTCACCACCTCTGATTTCTATTCATCATTGACAATTTGCATTGGATTGAGAGCAAGTTTTAGGAAAAGAACCACAATCAATAGGCTTCTTTATTTTCAGATGCAGTGTTTATAGAAGTTTTGCATATTGCAATAGAAAAAGTCAAATAGAAATTTAATACACTTTACTCAATTTGATTCAGTGGTCAATTTGATTTAGCAGTCCCTACAGAATGTGTATATGTGTCTCACCTGGGTATTGGCTGTAATACAGAAACCTGGGGCCCCTAGTTGATCTACTAAATCAAATTCTCAGGAGATGGGGCCAAATAACGTACATTTCTTAAGGTCTCTGGGTGATTTATTTACGATAATTTGAGAGCTTTTGTGCTGGAGGAAGTTAGTATTGGATAGTATGAGAATGGCAAGAATTTGGAACAAGTCCAGATTTTAAATAAACTGTAGCTGTATTCTGATCAACACATTTTTTAAAAGAAAAATATATTGAAGTAAGTTTTGTGATTTCAAGATAAAGGAATTCAAATATTTTCAGTCAAAATAGATTTAAACATATTAAACCATCTAAAGGAGTTACAATTCCCAAGATTTATTATGATTATTTTTTTTGAATGTTTTGTTGAATATATATATTTTTTACTATGATTATTTTTTGTTTGGAAGCTATTCATTGTATACCAAATAATATTTGAAGGTCATATTTGAAGGATTGCCTAAATAACAAGGAATATAGAATGGTTAAATAGTAAAACCCTGGAGTACTATAGCCAGAAGGATGTTTGATATCATTTTAACAGTAATATCATATAGAATAATAGAAACTCATCTTGGAAAATATTCCTTCCCATAAAAGCTAGAGCAGAATTAATCTGTATGTCTCCTACCCTTCCCCATCCACTGCAAAGACACATGACGATAAAATTCAGAGCTGAGATGCTGTAGAAAACTGGTGAGAGAGGCTGAAATTGGGTTTATTAGTTGGTGTTTGATCCAAGAATCAGAATCATTACAGTAATAGGGAATAAGAAATGTATTGCACATATTATACCTTATATAAATGCGGGAGCTGGTTGAGCAGCCTACGTAAGAATGTTCCTTCTACATTTGGTGTTGGACTTGAACCATACAGAGCCAGTAGGTGAAAAGGGAAGATAGACATAAAAAGTGAAAGACTAGGGCTGCACAATGACAATCTGGAAGTAAAAAGAACAGACTGAAGTATGCACCTGTCTCTTACCATCTTCAACTCCAGTGGTACAGGTGACGCATACATCAAGATGGAACTCTTACCGCAGTTGTCCACATGCTTGGCCCGTGATTTTGGAGAAGCCGAAAAAGGAGATCTGATGGGAGCTATAGACTTGTGAATATGGCTGCTACCCCAAACCAAAAGTTTAGCGAACAGATGAGCGACAATGCATAGGAAATGCAAGAGGATCTAGCTTTCACCAACCTTCAGAATCTAAAAATGCTGCTACCTCCTTTCCACATTCCAGATCTCATGCAGACTTCTTTTTGGCCAATTCTAACAGAGCGGTGTGAGGAAGGGAATTCTGGGAAGTGCAGTTCCAGCTTAGCCAACTTGACAAAGTACAAAGCCACCAAAGTCCATACTTGTCACCCTGGCACCCATAACCACCACTTTTCCCATAACAATGTTCAAAAAAGGAAAATAGAAAAATTATGTTTCTGCTTGACATGACACAGCTTGGCTACAAATAATCAAAAACGCAGTAACTCATTCCTCAAAAAGGATACAAATTCCCATTCTTCTCTTTAGGTGATATTCAGATGTTCATTTCTCTGCTGAGTATACTCTCCCTTTTAATAGCCTATAACTTAGATACTAGATATAAAATTACCTAAAATTTACAGTTTTAAATTAACTGGAAAAAGGAAAGGAAAGAAAAAAAGGAGGGGGTTAGAATATATAAAAATACCTTCTGATCAGAATAAGGAGGAAATACTCATAACAATTACAGCCCTCATTTCTGCAACTGGACATAGTCATAGCTGATATTTATGATATTCTTCTTTTACTACTCAATATGTATTCCTTTGGCCCCCAGCAAGTGCTCAGTGTTCATAAAGACTTGCTTGGTGGGCTGACCCAAAGCTATATTCCTAACGAATATCTGGGCCATTATCTGTGCTCCTGGCACTGGGTTATTGTAGTTTTCTATTTTCTCTAATCACAGGACATGGTATTATTTAGAGACACCCTGTGAATCTCCTGAATTCCAGACATACTTCTCATCTCTGGTGTGTAGTAGCAACCCAGCTTCCCTCTAGGTAGGGTAAGGCATTCCATCCAGTATGGTAGTTAACATTTTGCCTGTTGATTCACTGGCAAGGGAAAGCCAAGGTGGCCAGATGCTGTCTTGTCTTCAAATTTAATGAAACTCTTGCTGGATCCCCTGATGGAATCATTTCCCTTTAGGGGATCTAAGATCTTCAGACCAACAGACTTGAGGTGATGAGATCAATAAGGATAGTGGTGAAAAGATGCACTCCAATCTCTACTCCTTGACTCCTTGACGTATGAATCCTGGCTCTAAGAAAAACATCACATATATTGGTACTGATTTTGAACATCGTAGAGGACATTACCTCATGCCAGCCAGGTTTTGCCACTCAGCTGATGTAGAGTATGAGAAAAGCTGTTCCATCCTTTTATCAGGACAGCCACTTTATGGTAATGGGAACATAATAAGACCAGTGAACTCCATAATTATCAATCCCATTGCCATGCTTCACTTGCTGGGGGGTTAGTTCCTTGGTCAGAAGTTATACTGTGTGTAATACTAAGGCATTGAATACGGTGTTTGGTAAGTCCACAGATTTTGGTTTCAACAGACAGTTTGGGTCAGAGAAAGCAAATCTATAACCAGAGTAGGTGTCTATTCCTGGGAGAACAATGTTCTGTCCCTTCCATGATAGAACTGGTCTACCATTGTCAACCTGCCCCTGGGAAGCTGGCTGATTCCACCAGGGAGTATAAAGATATGGAAACTCAGTGTTGTTTTCTGATATTGGCAGGCTGAGCACAGATCAGTGATTGTAGCTAGGTAGGCCATGGTGATTAGAAGTCATTTTGCTTAGTCCATATATAAAAACCATCCTTGCCACAATGGCCATTTTGTACATGAGCCCAATAGGCAAGAAAAGGGATAGCTGGAGAAAGTCTGACTGTCATCCACAGAATGATTTATCTTATTTAATTGTTACTCCTTCTTGAGCATTTACATGGGACACAAATATCTTTATATTCTCTGCCCCTTCTGAATGGCCTATGCACATTCCTCTTCCTCAGACCTCCCTGTTTCCAAGTTTCCTCCAAGTCCCTGCCAAACCATTAGATCTATACCTCTGGCCATCTCTCCTTTCAGGCAAAATGAATGACCAGATGCATTGCTCAAACTCCTGTCCGCTGGGATGGATAAGCTGGTGTCCTTCATTACAGAGCTTCACACATGCCTGGCTCAGGATTCAGAGGAGCTGATGGAGAGGATCTGGCCGTTCTGGAGAAGCTGCAGACCAACTGCTGCCCCACACCAACAAGGAGAGCTAGGAGATCAGTAATAATGTGTAAGTGAAAAGCCCTTGGCATGACACTGACCTTCCGAGCATAAAAATGGATGTTTTCCATTTCTGCTTTGCAAATCTCACAGAAATTTCTCTTGAGGACAAAATTGACTTGTAAACATTTAGTGAAGAGAATTTTGGGAAACGTAGTTCAGCTCGACCACTTGACAAACAGAAAGCCATCACACAAGGCAATGAAATTTTGGATGGGGAGAGGGAGCACATTTGAAAAATGTGAATAAATTGAGAGTGGTGCTAAGGAAAGTAGCTGTCAATTGTGATTTTTCTCCATGAGATTGGGTGAATGGTTGTATCATCAACTGAAAAGATGCTGAGGAGGATAGAGATGCCTATCATATCTCTGGCAATTAAGTTTCCATTACAACTTAAAAATCCAATTCTTCCCGTTGAAATCAGGGAATATTTCATTGCAGCATCCCCACTATCTTCTCTACTATAAGAGGACAGCCTCTTAGAGCTTTTTAAAGGTACCAGCGTTCCTATGACCGATTAATTCTTAAGGTTTTGGTCAAAGGAATGTCCTAGGGGCCCACCCACTGTGATAAGAGGGTGACTGAGCAATTTACTTATAATAGTTTATTCCAAAAATTTCATCTCCCTGAGCATTCACACTACTTCCTCTACCTAGGATGTCAAGAGTTTTAGTTTTCTATTCCTTTGTAACAATATTGCCACTAACTTGGTGGCTTAAAACAGTACACATTTATTATTTTGCAGTTTCTGTGGGACAGGAATCCTGGCATGGATTATTTGGTTCCTCTGCTTAGAGTTTCACAAGCTTGCCGCGAGGGCTGCAGCCTAACCTGAGGCTTGAGTGGGAAAGGATCCACTTCCAAGATCACTGAGGTTGGCAGATTTTAGTTCCTTGTACTTGTAGGACTGAGAGACTGAATTCCTTACTTGCTGTTGACCCGAGGCTGTCCTCAGCTCCAAGAGGCTGCCACATTTCTTTGCCACATGAGGTTTCCCAGAATAGACACTTGCTTATTCAAAGTCAGTGAGAGAGAGAGAGACACTCTAGCAAGATAGACATTCAATTCTCATGTAACATAATGAAATCACATACATGTAATAATGTACATCCCATCATCTTTGCCATATTCTATTGGTGAAAAATAAGTCACAGGTGTCGTCTATACTCCAAGAGTGGAGATGATGGAAAGGGTGTGATCAAGAGGAGTTAGTGGTCCTGAGGTCACCTTGCGAGTCCATCTGCCACACCAAGGTATTTCTGCCATTTCAACTTCATTGACTGTAGGCTACTATGAGTTGATTTTTATTAGCCAATCTATATGACTATTAATAGCACTCTTAGGTTCTCAAACCAAAATATCAAATCCCTAATCCTGAAGAAGTATTTCCCTATAGGTGAATTCAGCTCAATAAAGCCTTATATTTTATTGGTTATGATTCTGTACCCTTAGACTCTACTCCCATAGGTTTGTACTCCAGACTTCTCCTATTACTGTTAGGTGAAGTCCTGTAATGTTATCTGCACAAACATGTAAACATGTAAGGCTACATAGGAATGTATGAAGCTATTTGCTGCACAGACTGTCTTCCCTGCAGCAGGCCATAGACTCCTTGCCTGAGCTATGCTGACATCCAACTCTCATTCTAGGGCTGAGGACAACGAAGGAGCTGAAGTTGGATTTTGAAATTTGGCATCAGCTTGTGAAGGTATCTGTCCTAAATTTAATGGCTGAGAGAATTTTACTTGTTTTAATTAATTAAATAATGAATTAATTAGCTTGTTTTTAATTAACGTCAGAGATAGCTGAAACTTAAATGATGTACAGAGGATAGTTTCCGTTTCCAGCAAGGGAGGTCAGTGAAATTTGTTGACTGAAATTTCTTAGTCCTATCCCTCTCATCAGAGGACTCCATTCCCTCCCCACCACTGTTGTCGTGTGATCTGGCAATTTTGAGATGGAATTCTGCAATTCTCAAAATCAGGTTTTAGGCTTTGTCATCAGTTATTTATTTATTTATTTAAATAAAAGAAATGGAAATATTCTTTCAAAATGTCATAGAGGCTTTCTGATGTTTCTTTCAGGCTCTGATTTGTGCATCCACAGACTTCAATTTTCCCATTTACCTCTAAGACTATTAGAAGAAGCCAGCTGACAACCAGCTTTTATAATCCCTGTTTTACTGTGATAACTAAGTACTGGTTCTATTTCATCTACCAAGGCCCTGCCTTCCATCTGCATTTTATCCCATAACACCACAGACTACAAGTTTGAGGAATACTACTAAATTGCACAGATTACTGGTGTTTTACTCACAGGCGGTAAGGAGATTTTCTATGTGAACCCTGTAGGGGAAGAGGGAGAATCCCCCTCCACCCCTTCCCTTAAGGTTCTTATGTCTGGCCAAATAATTAACAAGACAGGCTAGCAGCAGAAAATAATACCGTGTTTAATAACATGTACACATGGGAGAAACCGGGAACACTGCGTTTCTCAACACAATAGCAGAAATTCTCATCTTAAATACCATCTTCAACTAAAGACAAAGGAGGATGTTGGGGGTGGGGGAGTAAGTTACAAGAGATTACCACTAAAGCACAGTAAACAAGACTAAGGTTATTATGCAGATTTCAGGCCTCACCTTCCACATTGATAAGTTTCTAGAAATGAGGTCATCCCCCCTCTTCCGAATACAGAGAGGGAGATACCTTTACAAATGGAGATTTCCCTTATAAATGTAAATGTTTGTCTGGCAACTTCTTGCAGGGCCATCTAGAGAATGTGTCCAGAGAGACAGAATTTTTGACAAGATGGACTTGTTGGTGCCTTTCCTATTGTAACATCTATTTTACATTATATTAACTCCTTCCTGGAATAGATCTTCTATGTCAAACTCTTTAGGCAGTTAGTGGGGGAGGTCAAATGTCCGTCAGAGAAAACAATCAAGGTAAAGAGATATATTTCAGAGTGGCCAAATCTTGATCACCCACAACCCCAAATACGAAAATCTCGGTTTGAGGGTTGTACTTCTCAAGGACAGTAACTGCTTTTCGGTGTCAATTGTTGCATCACCATGGTGCCATCAGAAAAGAAACAGACACTCAAATGGAAAATTTGAAGAGACTTTACGAAAGAGAATTTATAGGGGAGAAGTCAAGATGGCAGCATAGGCAGACTCTGAACTCACCTCCTCCTGCGGACACAGCGAATTAACAACTACTCGTGGAAAAATTACCATGAGACAGAACTGAAAACTGGATAAGAGGAACTCCTGCAACAAAAGACAATCCTGATTGAGGTAGAAGAGGCAGAAACTCCCTTCTGGAGAGGAAAAACGCCGCCTTCACAAGCTGCAGCTCACGGCCACCCGGGAGCAGCCCACAGGTACGCAGCCCTCCCTGGAGGAGCAGGGCCCTGAGCCGGGGAGTGCCCCCACTGTGGGCATTTTGTGGACCCAGCACAATTGAGACGAGTGGCATAATATTTGACTTTGCCTGCTACTAAAACATTGGGGAGTACCCCCAGAAAAGCTGGTTCACATAGAAATTAAAACCGGCTCTTAAAGGGCTCACGTGCAAACTCACCCGTTTCAGAAAGCATCCTAAAATCACCAGAAAGAAAGGTGCACAGTGCTTTGGTGAAAAGAGACTCACCTGATAGGCTCTGACTGCATCTTGGTGAGAGGTGAGACCTCTCCACGGACTGGGACATTGGCGGCGGCCATTGTTGTGGCCTGGTGTGGGCAGCTGACACAGATGCCATTGGAGTTCTCCCTGGGGTCTGCTAGCCCAGGGTCTGCCCCACCTGTTAGAGCATTGATTTAATCCAGCTAAGCCAAGGCAGGCAACCCACCCTAGAGATTGGCCCTACCCAACAATAAGCCCTCAGGCAACTTGTGGGCCTGCATAGATTGGTGACTGGATTCTATGCAGCCTGGCAACTGAGCACACTTCAGAGGGGCAGGGCATGCACAAGGAGCAGGTGGAGAGTGTGGGGCGGTGGTGGAGTATGTGGGGCTCCCACCATGGAGAGACTGGGTCCACTTCAGGAGGTGGGGGCACCCACACGGGGCAGGACTGTGTTGACTGTGTGTGTGTGGACCTGTGGGTGGCAGGGCTTGCGAGCTGCAGAAGACTTGTGCTTCTCAAAGACCCACTTAGAGGGTTGGCCCCACCTTCCAAAGCCTGAAACAATTGGGTGCTCCCGTGCCTTAGGCTAGCCCCACCCAGCTGCAATCCTCACAGAACTGACAAGAGACCTAAAGGCTGGAGGCTTATAGCAATTGAGAGCCCCTGAGCCTAACAACCTGCCACGCTGGGGGCCTACTCACTTAAAAGGATTACTGCAACACAAATGGGGTATTAGAACTTGCAGCCAACTGTGTTGGGGCTCGCCACACCTGATTAAGAGACTGAAGGGCCCACAACAACTACAAGCAGCTGAGCATTACAACAGCTGGCCAGGAGCATAACTCGGCCTCCCTGGATGCCTACAGGGAGAGCAAACAGGCCACAACAGAAGGACACACGTAGCACACATAGGGGTCACCCCTGGAACATTGAGAACTGAGGGAAGCACACTGCAAGCCTCCTAAGGCATCACTTATATAAGGTCACCTATCCAAGAGCAGGAGACGTAGTTGATCTACCTAATACGTAGAAACAAACACAGGGAAAGAGGCGAAATGAGGAGGCAAAGGAATACATTCCAAGTAAGGGAACAGGACAAAACTCCAGAAAAGGAACTAAGTGAAACAGAAATGAGCAACCTACCCAACACAGAGTTCAAACTAAGAGTGTTAAGGATGCTCACTGATCTGGGGAGAAGAATAGATGAACTCAGTGGGAATGTCAACAAAGAAATGGAAGATATAGAAAAGAACCAATCAGAAATGAAGAATACAATACTGGAAATGAAAAATTCACTAGAGGGAGTCAAAGCAGAGTAGAGGATACAGAAGAATGGATCTGCAAGCTGGATGAAAGACTGGAAGAAATTAGCCAAACTGAACAGGTAAAAGAGAAAAGAATTAAAAAGAGTGAGAACAGTCTAAGGGACCTCTGGGACAACTTCAAGTGCACTAACATCTGTGTTATAGGTGTCCCGGAAGGACAAGAGCAAGACAAAGGGGCAGAGAATCTATTTCAAGAAATAATAGATGAAAACTTCCCTAACCTAAGGAAGGAAACAGACATCCAGGTACAGGAGGCACAGAGAGCCCCAAACAAGATAAACCCAAAGAGGCCCACACCAAGACACATCATAATCAAAATGTCCAGAATTAAAGATAAAGAGAGAATCCTAAAAGCCGCAAGAGAAAGTCAAGTTACATACAAAGGAAACCGCATAAGGCTATCAGCTGACTTCTCAACAGAAACCTTACAGGCTAGAAGAGAGTGGCACGATATATTTAAAGTGCTAAAAGGAAAAAACTTACAGCCAAGAATACTCTACCCAGGAAGGTTATCATTCAAAATGGAAGGAGAGATCAAAAATTTCCCAGACAAGCAAAAATTAAAGGAGTTTGTCACCAAGAAACAAGTCCCACAAGAAGTGTTAAAGGGATTGATTTAAGGGGAAAAGAGAAGACCAAAAATAGGAAAAATGATCTATTTCCATGCTAAGAGGGTAATGGATACAAAAGCACAAAAAAGAGGTTAGATATGATATCAAAAACATAAAATGAGGGAGGAGGTTAGTTAAAGAGTAGAGCTTTCAGACAGAAGTCAAACTAAAGAGACCATCAATTCTGTGTAGAAGGAGAAAGGAACAGAGAAGGACTACTAAAACACTGAGAAAAAAAAAAGTTAAAAAAAGGCAGTAAGCACATACTCATCAACAGCTACTTTAAATGTCAATGGACTAAATGCTCCAATTAAAAGACATAGGGTGGCTGATTGGATAAAACAACAAGACCCATATATATGCTGCATACAAGAGACACACTTCAGACCTAAAGACACTCACAAACTGAAAGTGAAGGGATGGAAAAAGATACTTCATGCAAATGGCAATGAAAAGAAAGCTGGGGTAGCAGTACTCATATCAGACAAAATAGACTTTAAAACAAAAACTGTAAAAAGAGACAAAGAAGGGCATTTCATAATGATCAAGGGAACAATCCAACAAGGGGATATAACACTTGTAAAAACCTATGCACCCAATGTAAGTGCACCTAAATATATAAAGCAATTATTAACAGACATAAAAAGAGAAATAGACAGTAACACAATAATAGTAGGGGACTTTAAGACTCCACTTACACCAATGGATAGATCATCCAAACAGAAGATCAATAAGGAAACATTGGCCTTAAATGACACACTAGAACAGATGGACCTAGTAGATATATACAGAGCATTCCATCCAAAAACCAAAGAATACACATTCTTTTCAAATGCACATGGAACATTCTCTAGGATTGATCACATATTAGACCACAAAACACGTCTCCATAAATTTAAGAAGATTGAAATAATACCAAGCATCTTTTCTGACCACAACGGTATGAAACTGGAAATCAACTATAGGAAGTAAATCAGAAAAGCCACAAATACGTGCAGATTAAACAAAATGCTACTGAGCAACGACTGGGTCAATGAACAAATCACAGAAGAAATCAAAAAATACCTGGAGACAAATGAAAATGAAAATACAACATGCCAGAATTTATGGGATATGGCAAAAGCTGTTCTAAGAGGGAAGTTTATAGCAACACAGGCCTATATCAACAAACAAGAAAAATCTCAAATAAACAATCTAACAATGCACCTAAAGGAACTGGAAAAAAAAGAACAAACAAAACCCCAAATCAGTAGAAAAGGGAAATAATAAAAATTAGAGAAGAAATAAATGAAATAGAGACTAAAAAAACAATAGAAAAAATTAATAAAACCAAGAGCTGGTTCTTTGAAAAGACAAACAAAATTGGCAAAGCTTTAGCTAGACTCACAAATAAAAGAGGAGAGATGGCACAAATAAGTAAAATCAGAAAAGAAAGTGGAGAAATTACAACAGATACCTCAGAAATACGAATGATTATAAGAGAAGATTATGAAAAGCTATATGCCAACCAATTCGACAATCTGGAAGAAATGGATAAATTCTTAGAATCATACAACCTTCCAAAACTGGATCAAGAAGAAGTAGAGAATTTGAATACACCAATCACCAGTAAGGAGATCGAAACAGTAATCAAAAACCTCCCCCCAAATAAAAGTCCAGGACCAGACGGCTTCCCTGGTGAATTCTACCAAACATTCAAAGAAGACTTAGTACCTATCCTTCTCAAACTCTTCCAAAAAATTGAGGAGGTGGGGAGGCTCCCTAACTCATTCTACAAAGCCGACGTTACCCTGATACCAAAACCAGACAAGGACAACACAAAAAAAAGAAAACTACAGGCCAATATCACTGATGAACATCGATGCAAAAATCCTCAACAAAATACCAGCAAATCGCATACAACAATAGGTTAAAAAGATTATACACCATGATCAAGTGGGATTTATTCCAGGGATGCAGGGATGGTTCAACATTCGCAAATCAATCAACGTGATACACCACATTAATAAAATGAAGAATAAAAATCATATGATCATCTCCATAGATGCAGAGAAAGCATTTGACAAGATACAGCATCCATTTATGATAAAAACTCTGAATAAAATGGGGATAGAAGGAAAGTACCTCAACATAATAAAGGCCATATATGACAAACCCACAGCTAATGTCATCCTCAATGGTGAAAAACTGAAAGCTACCCCTCTAAGAACAGGAACCAGACAAGGATGCCCACTGTCACCACTCCTATTTAACATTGTACTGGAAGTCCTAGCCAGAGCAATCAGACAAGAAAAAGAAATAAAAGTGATCCAAATTGGAAAGGAAGAAGTGAAACTGTCACTATTTGCCGATGACATGATTTTATATGTAGAAAACCTTAAAGAATCCACCAGAAAACTTTTAGAAGTAATAAGCCAATAAGGTAAAGTTGTAGGATACAAAATCAACATACAAAAATCACTTGCATTTCTATACATTAACAACGAAGCAGCAGAAAGAGAAATTAAGAATACAGTCCCATTTACAATTGCAACAAAAAGAATAAAATACCTAGGAATAAACTTAACCAAAGAGACGAAAGATCTGTACACCGAAAACTATAAAACATTGCTGAAAAAAATTGAAGAAGACACAAAGAAATGGAAAGATATTCCGTGCTCTTGGATTGGAAGAATTAACATAGTTAAGATGTCCATACTTCCTAAAGCAATCTATAGATTCAATGCAATCCCTATCAAAGTTCCAACAACATTTTTCACAGAAATAGAACAAAGAATCCTAAAATTTATATGGAACAAGAAAAGACCCCGAATAGCTAAAGGAATCCTGAGAAAAAAGAACAAAGCTGGAGGTATCACACTCCCTGATTTCAAAATATACTACAAAGCTATAGTAACCCAAACAGCATGGTACTAGCATAAAAACAGACACACAGATCAATGCAATAGAATCGAAAACCCAGAAATAAAGCTACACATCTATGGACAGCTAATCTTTGACAAAGGAGCCAAGAACATGCAATGGAGAAAAGTAAGTCTCTTCAACAAATGGTGTTGGGAAAACTGGATAGCCACATGCAAAAAAATGAACGTAGACCCTTATCTTACACCATACACAAAAATTAGCTCCAAATGGATTAAAGACTTGAATGTAAGACCTGAAACTATGAAACTTCTAGAAAAACACATAGGCAGTACGCTCTTCGACATCGGTCTTAGCAACATATTTTCAAGCACCATGTCTGACTGGGCAAGAGAAACAATAGAAAAAATAAACAAATGGGACTCCATCAAACCAAAAACTTCTGCACAGCGAAGGAAACCATCAACAAAATGGAAAGACAACCTAACAATTGGGAGATGATATTTGCAAACCATACATCTGATAAGGGCTTAATCTCCAAAATATATAAAGAACTCATGCATCTCAACAACAAAAAAACTAACAAGCCAATTAAAAAATGGGCAAAAGACCTGAACAGACATTTCTCCAAAGAAGATATACAGATGGCCAACAGACACATGAAAAGATGATCAAAATCATTAACTATCAGGGAAATGCAAATCAAAACTACAATGAGATATCACCTCACGCCCATCAGAATGGCTATAATTAACAAGACAGGAAACAACATGTGTTGGAGAGGATGTGGAGAGAAGGGAACTCTCATACACTGCTGGTGGGAGTGCAAACTGGTGCAGCCACTATGGAAAACAGTATGGAGATTCCTCAAAAAATCAAGGATAGAACTACCATATGATCCAGCTATTCCACTGCTGGGTATTTATCCAAAGATCTTGAAAACACCAATGCATAAAGATACATGCACCCCTGTGTTCATTGCAGCATTATTCACAATAGCCAAGACTGGGAAGCAACCTAAGTGCCCATCAAGGGACAAATGGATAAAGAAGATGTGGTATATATACACAATGGAATACTACTCAGCCATAAGAAACGATGAAATCCAGCCATTTGTGACAACATGGATAGACATTGAGGGTATTATCCACAGTGAAATAAGTCAGAGGGAGAAGGTCAAATACCATGTGATTTCCTTCATTAAGTAGTAGATAATAACAACAATAAACAAACACATAGAGACAGAGATTGGATTGGTGGTTACCAGAGGGGAAGGGGGGAGGGAGGAGGGTGAAAGGGATAATTCGGCACATGTGTGTGGTGATGGGTTGTAATTAGTATTTTGGGTGGTGAATATGATGTAATCTATGCAGAAATAGAAGTATAATGATGTACACCTGAAATTTATACAATGTTATAAACCAATGTTACTGCAATACACAAACAAAAAAAAAACAAAAAAAAAAAAGAAAGAAAGAGAATTTACATAGCTGTTAGGAGGTTTAAGGACACCAAAAAACACTTGGAACACCAGTGGTAGTATTAGAGAGGAACCATTACCAGCCCGTGATGGTTAATTTTATCGGTCAATTTCACAGGGCTAAAGGATGCCCAGATAGCTGGTGAAACATTGCTTTCTGGGTGTGTCTGCAAGGGTATTTCGGAAAGAGATTAGCATTTGTGTGAAGTTCACTCTCATCCATGCCGGTGGGCGTCGTCATCCAATCTGTTGAGGGCCTGAATAGAACAAAGATGGGGAGGAAGGGTGAATTTGCTCTCTACTTGAACTGAGACGTCCGTATTCTCCTGCCCTGAGACGTCAGTGCTTTGGTCTTGAGTCTTTGGACTCAGACTGGGACTTATACCATCAGTTCCCCTGGTTCTTGGGTCTTCAGACTTGGACTGAATTATACCACTGGCTTCTCCTGTTGTCCAGCTTGCAGACAGCAGATCGTGGGACTTGGCTTTGAAATTGTGTGAGCCAACTCTTATAATAAATCTTTATATATATATATATATAAAAAACTGATATATACCCAGATATATACCTATAGCTACCTATATCTATCTCCTACACAGCCCTTGGCCTAAAACAGTGGTTCTCTGAAGGGGAAGGTTTTGCTGCCAAAGACTTGTGGCATCTGGAGACACCTTTGATGGTACGACTAGGGGGTTGCTATTGGTATGTAATGTTATGTAATGTGATGCTATTGGTATGCAATAGGGCAGGTATGCTGCTAAACATTCCACAATGCACAGAGCAGCCTCCTCCTAGAGCGAAGAATGATCTGTTCCAAAATGTCAATAATGCCAAGTCTGAGATAACCTGGCCTAAACAATTAAAAGTTAGGAAAGACTAATTTAAGGAAGTTGGAAGGAGCAACTCTAGAGACAAATGCCTGAAAAGAAGCAATCATTTCAAAGTGACTGGCAGAACTAGAGCCCGGGGAATAAAATCCTACTATAACATCTCTCCTGCTTTTCTACACCTTGCCTACGCTTGCAATGGAGTGAATCCAGCTGCATATCAGATGTCAGATGACGAAGGAGCTGCCTTGACACTGACCCTAGAATTCAGCTCCTGACGCAGAGAAGAAAGAAGTCAGGTAAAGAGTGAATCTGGAGTGACAAAAGGAAGATATCTACTCGATTTATAAGACTCGATAGTATACATGACTGTCTAAGAAAGGACTGTGAATAGAAGAAAAATTCTAGGATAGGACATTGAAGAACAACACATAAATGATGTGGAGAGGAAAAGAACTTTACACAATATCAAAGAATAAAGCAAAGAGATAGGAGGAAATACGAATGACTTTCTTTAATGCTGACACCACAATGTGAATGTGTGGTCCAAATGGGGGTCAGTGTATTTCATTTTTCTTTTCCTTTGTTAGAGTTTGACTGTATATATCACCCAATAAGCATCCAACATTTTGCCTTGTTCAGATGTTGGTTTCCTATAACTCAGTAGTTTTCAAACTGTCTTCACTAGATAGCAAAGCACTTTATATGGAACACCCAAATCACAGTCCTTCCAGAAAAAAATCAAAACAAAATCAACAGGCTCCATTTAAGTTAATTTGTAGGATTTCTATGAGAAGAAATATCTTAAAGCTAAATTTAAAAAATAGAACATCCATAGTATTATCTTTATTTTTCACTCTTTGGCTAAGAGGTTTAAAACCATAAAGAGACATCATATGAACGATATCTAAGTAGAACAATTGTGGCTTTGAGTTTAATCTCCTTGAAAGCATCAAATATGCCATAAATATAGGAAGAAAGAAAAGAGCTGTTTGCAAAACAGATTTTCTTTCTCTATGCACACCTTGACAGTAGTAAAGCAACTATCAAATGTAAAAATTTAAGGACATTTAGATTATTTCAAAAAATGTTGTGACAATTACAAACACATATTTTCAATATCCCTGATAAATTAAAGGCACTATTTCGAAATCAACTTTATTAATGTTTTAGTAGTATTGGTTTTGTGTTACATGCACAAACTTTGGATTTGCTTATGACATTGAGCAATTTTAGTGAAATTGTCTCATTTATATGCATGTCCACCATTTACTTGCAAATGTGAACTGAGGAATCTCATAACCATCTGAACTCTATTCAGGGAAAAATAACATCTGTTTAAAAGAAAAACAAGAAACATTTCACAAACGTTTCAAGAGACTTAAGATTACATTGTCTTTTGGTATTTTGCAGAGTCAACAGTTAAAATACACGTGTGTGAAGGTAGAATATTTTGCATATATTCTTAATGTCATTGAAGGAGAGAGAGAGAGAGAGGGTACTCAGGAAAAAGGAAAACCATTATGTTTGCAGATTCCTGTTTGTTATTAATAAAGTATGATAATTAGGAAGCACGGAGTCATAAAAAGAGTACTGAGATTTCGAGAATTAACTAATTACTATAAATTATTTGGCTAAGACCTCAGAGGTATATAGAAATCTTTAATGATATTAATTCACCAATTCTAGAGAATTCACAAATTCTCTATAATTTTGATCATACTGAGAATTTAAGCTGCCTATATGGAACACGAGCCTAGTACTTTTTCCAAGAAATTCTTGCCCAGGAGGATTAGACTATAAACTGGTAAATAATTTCATTTGTCACTTTAGGAACTTACTAAAAATAAGTTTATCTGACTGTATTCATTGTACTATGCCATTTTTTATAAGGGACTTGAGCATCTGCGGGTTTTGGTATGTGCAGGGGTTCTGGAACCAGTCCCCTGAAGATGCGGAAGGATGACTGCATGGCCTCTTCCGCCGTGCCCATTTCATTGACCCAAGTACAGAGAGAGAATTAGCAATGGCACAGGCACCACCATGACTAGCCAACAAGAAATATAGAGCAATGAGATGGTCCTTTACTACTCATGCCAATGAACTGAGACTGATTCGTATTCCACTTTGGGTATAAGTGGTACAGTGGTCCCCCCTTATCCACAGGGACACATTCCAAGACCCCCACTGGATGCTTGAAACCATGGATACTACTGAATCCTGTATACACTATGTTTTTTTCTATACATGCATACTTATGATAGAGTTTAATTTATAAATTAGGCACAAAAGAGATTAACAATAACTAGTAATAAAATAGAACAATTATAACAATATACTGTAATAAAAGTTATGTGAATGTGGTCTCTCTCAAAATATCTTATTGTACTATACTCACCCTTTTTCTTCTTGTGATGATCTGAGATGATACAATGCCTATGTGACAAGATGAAGTGCGGTGAATGAGGTAGGCACCGTGATGCAGCGTTAGGTTACTGACCTTCTGACTCTGCGTCCAAAGGAGGATCACTGACCCACGATGTTAGTGGCTGAATGTCAGTAGCAGACGATGTCTGCAGTCTCTGTGGGTAACTGAAACCACAGAAAGTGAAACCACGGATAAGAGAGGACTACTGTTAATAACTTCTGCTGGAATTAGTGATAAATTTTTTACAGTCTTTTCTATTTATGTTATTCTCACCAATGAGAGCACTGGTCTGATTGCATAAACAATTAGTCAGTAACTCCCCCTGGTAGAGCGCCCGGATAAAAGTGGCCTCATTTGGAGCTTGTATCTGAGTTGGAATTTCCAGGTTTGGTGATTTATAGAATTAGGATCACTGCGTAAAGACAAGTCTTGGAATATTATTCATAAAGTGCATGAGGTCTTAGTCTGAGGCAAGCAAGACCAAGTGTCCTGAGCACAAAGAAAATAGTATTAGTAGAGGGGCATGAAGATTCAAGGAGAAAGAGTTGTTCATGACACGAAGTTGGAGCCAAGGCTTTGCGTTAGCTCCGTTACATATTTGAATCTATATTGGTATTTTCTACGTTGCAAATATTTGACCTATCACTCTATAAAGGTTGTTGAAGTCAAATTTAGAGTTTTCTAGGGCTCAATTGATGAATTGTAGTAATTAGTTCTTTCTCTGGGTGAGAGGGACACTAGCAAATTCACAGGCTGATTTCTGTAAGGTCGTTTGCCCATGTAGGTACAAATGGAGACTCCATTGGTTATAATTCCTTATGATCTCATTTAATGAAACCAGAATTACCCAGAGGCTCTTATCATGGGGTCTTGTGATGGATGACACGTCCAACAGCCAGTAAAATTAGGGCAGTGGCTACTGTTTGGGATAATCTAAGAGTGATATTGCTAGCCCTTGTGGCCCAGTGGTTAAGACCGGTTGCTCTCACCACTGCGGCTTGGATTCATGTCCTGGTCAGGGAACCTCATCATGCATCTGTTGGTTGTCACATTGTGGTGGCTGTATGTTGTGGTGATGTTGAAATCTCTGCCTCCGGGATTTCAAATAACAGCAGGGTCACCCATGGTAGACAGTTTTCAGTGGAGCTTCCCGTCTAGACAGACTAGGAAGAAGGATCTGGGCACCCACTTCTGAAAAAAGTGGCCATGAAAACCCTGTGAATAGTAGTGGAGCATTATCTGACATAGCATATAGCACTGGAAGGTGAGAGGATGGCACAAAAAGATTGGGCAGAGTTCCACTCTGCTATACCTGGGGTCACTAGGAGTTTTACAATCGACTCAATGGCATTAACAGCAACAAAGAGTGACGTTAGAGGGAGAAGAGTCATGTTAGAGTGAGAACGGTCTGAAATAACAATTATATTAGAAGGAACATAAAAATAAAAAGGGCCATTATGGATGGACAAAAACAAGAAATCTATAGAAAATGAGAAGAAAAAGTAATAAGCAGATAAAAAATAAAACAATAAAACAGGGGTCTTGGTCCCATGTCTTGGGCAGAAGCTGTCCACTCTGAGGTCATTCACTTGTTCCGAAGATCTTAAGTCAGCTGTCTGCTTCTGAGAACTAGCTGTTTCTGGAGCTGCTCTGAGAAGTCTCAGTTTGAGGTTCCCTATTGGAGTAACCTTTTAATTGTGAGTCATTGTAAATTGTTTCTTTAGTTTTAAAACATGAACACAAGGATTGACTCCCTGGAATTTCAGTGCTGTATTTGTTATCAATACCTGATTAAGTCCCTTCCAGTAAATTTAAAGAGCAGTTTTTATTTATTTATTTATTTTTTCCTAATGTCTCTTCAATAGCAAAATCTTCTGGTTGAAGGCCATGAAGAGACTGTTTAGGAATATATTTTGGGAAGGAGGCTGTATTCTGTTAATGATAAGACTGGGTATAGTACATGAGTCCTTGCATATTTTGCCATATCTGCATGAGGGCAGAATCTAGTACTGGAGGTGAAATCTCTAAGCATGTGGGCCTTTGACTTACCAGTTCCTAGGGGAGTAACCAGTGTGAAGGAGTGGACCATATGGCCTTGAGAGCTAGTGGAAGTACTTTCAGGCAAGAGAGTTCATGGTTTTCTGAACATTTTTATAATTTTAATTTTAGGATGCCATTGATTCTTTCAACCTTTCCAGAAGATGGTGGGTGGCAAAGACAGTACAGCTTTTGATTAAGTGGTGAAGACTTACATGGTTCTTTTATATTGGTTCCTGGCCATGTCCCATCTTTACAGTTTTTTTAGGGTTGTATGTTGACTAGCGACACATGACTATAAAATAGCTTCAGATGCCTTTGAAAAGTTTCCCCACCAGTGTTTCTTTAAGACAGTAACCAATTTGTATGTACTACCATGATGAAGAGTGTCATGGAGAAATTTAGATAAAGTTTATTTGAGATCTATTGGTGCCAGCAAGCCCCCATCTTGGGAGTGTTAGAAATTATCTGAGTGGAGGGTACAACTAGATTTATTCCATTTTTCCTTATCAAAATCAGATGATAAACATTGATATATATTTTTTGTGTGTGTGAGGAAGATTGGCCCTGAGCTAATATCTGTTGACAATTTTCCTCATTTTGCTTGAGGAAGATTGCTCCTGAGCTAACATCTGTGCCAATCTTCCTCTACTTTTTTGTGTATGGAACACCACCACAGCATGGCCTGGTGAGCAGTATGTACGTCTGTGCCCGAGATCCAAACCCGCGAACCCTGGGCCGCCAAAAGGGAGCACGCAAACTTAACCACTATGCCCCTGGGCCAGCCCCAAACATTGATATTTTTTAATGGCACCTTTGAATCCTTCCAGAGATTATCCTTTAAGGGTTTAGGTAGGATCATAACTTTGGTTTAGGTTGCTTGTTTGGCACAGTTATCTTCTAGAACCTCTCTTTTTGCATGGACCTCAATCTTTATAATAGCTACCCGTTGGTGTTATGTCTCAGATTGCATCTGAAAGTTCCTTAACTTGTCCAATTTTGGAGGAGTTTCCTGAAGAGATGAGAAATCCCTTGTGTTTCCAAAAGCATTTCAAAGTTGTGTGATACTACAAAAGCACGCCTGATATCAGTACGTGTTAGTCTGTTAGGGCTGCCATGATGAAATATCACATACTGAGTGGCTTAAAGAACAGAAACGTATTTTTTCACAGTTAATGGAGGCTGGAAGTCTAAGATCAAGGTGTCAGCAGGGTTGGTTTCTCCTGAGGCCTCTGTCCTTGGCTTGCAGATGGCCATCTTCTCTCTGTGTCCTCACATGGCTTTTTCTCCCCACGCTGGAATCTCTGGTGTCTCTTCCTCTTCTTATAAGAACACCAGTCCTATTGGACCAGGGCCCCGCTATTTAACCTTAATTAACACCTTAAAGTCCCTATCTCCAAATATAATCACAATGGGGGTTAGGGTTTCATCATATGATTTGGTAGGGGTGTGGGGGGACACAATTCAGTCCATAACACTATATTTATGTTTACTCTCTAGTCTTTAGCTAGTTGACAAGCTCTAGTAAGTGCAATAAGTTCTTCTACCTGGGCTGACTTTAGTGTAGGTAGAGGACTATATACTAAAGAAGAGCTTAAACAAACATATCTTGCTTGATAACCTCCAGTTTCAGTTTTCAGGGAGGATCTATCAATAAATAATACTAGTGTGGTGCAGAAAGTTCCTCAACTGAGGTCAGAGTCCTAAGACTCCCTCTCTTCTAGTCGGGGCAGAATAGCCGCAGGGAGTCAGGGTGTTGAGGTAATGAATAGTAATGAGAGGGGAGAGAGAGTAACTGAGTTGCTGGCTGAGAAGTGTAGATTCTGCAGGTAGTAATGTCTGTACTGAATGAGGGACCATGAGGTCAAGCAGGGAGCCTAGAACCAGCTCAGCAGACGTGTCAGCAGGTTTCACGGGGCAGTTATTGCCCAAAGACAAGGGGAGTGAGCCTTGTCAACCAGGTCGGGGGTGAGGCTAGAGTAAGTGAAGAGCATTTAATAGTTTAATTGAAATAGAGTTAAAACTCCGAGGGATTTCTCATGCACAAATAGACAAAAGGACATTTTACAGTTTGGGATGGCTAGGAAAGGAGGCTATTTAAGTTTTCTTTGGATTATCGAAGCCCTGCTCATGTTTGGGGGACTGGAGGAGATGATGTCTTCCTGAGGACTAAGCAATTCATAAAGTGGTATGGCCATCTCAGAAAAATTTGGTACAAATTGTCTGCACTATTCAGTAAAACACAGAAATCCTATTAATTGGTGTTTTGTGGGGGTCTAGGATACGTTTGGATAGTCTTTTGTCTATCAAGAGACAGTATTTTTCCCTCTTTCAATAGATCCTGCACTAAATAATGGACTGTTTTGGCTAAATTGTAATGTGTCTTTTGAGGCTTCATGTCCTTTTTCTGCTAAGGCTGAGAGTAAGTAAGTGGAATTTTTTTACTGGTTTCCTTGTTCTTTGCACAAAGTAGGAGATTGTCTACATATTATATCAGAACTGAATCACAAGGGAAATTTAGATCTTTTAATTTTTCACAGGGGGCCTAAGAAAAATAAGAAGATGTTTTAGTGAACCCCTTGGTATAGACTTAGATGGCCCTTTGAGAGCTGACAGTGATTCATCGAAATGTGATGCTTGTATACGGCGTGTCTGGGGCCCTCAACCTGATGGCTGGCTGCTGAACGCAGACCCAACAATCTGTGCACCCTCACCTCCACTACCAGGAAACCAAAGAGAATGCTCTATCTGGATCAAAGGCAAGTTCACAGCACAAAAAAAAAAGGATGGAAGAACTTCTTCATTCAGTTGTATGGGTAACCCACAGCAAAATTTATCTGAGTGAACACAGGTCCGGTGGGAATGGCAAACTCACTAGTTTGTGAGACCACCTCTAAGAACAGGCTTATAGAGACTGTGCCTGTGTTCTGCCCCATAATCCTCCTTCTCATGAGAAAGAACACTTTTAAAGAGCACAACAAAACATAGAAGCCTAAAAGAAATCTCAATATGATAAACAGGAATGGCCTGATTCCACCAAAGATGACAAACAAATGGGAACCAGTACCAAAATCCAGCTACCAAACTGAGAACGAATATCCAAAACCTCATCACCAAAAGAGTAGAGTTCAGACCTAGTGCTGAGTTACCATGTTTGCATGGACTGGACACACTGTTAGCAGCAAGAAACCAGGGGCCTCTATGGGTACTGCCCCTGGTCAAAGGTCTGCTGAGATTTCTGTGTAGACAGACACACCAGATGGGAACAGACAGAAGCTATCTATTCAGAGCTTCCTATGGGAAGAGAGTGAGCCCAATTGCATTCTTTTGCATGTGGTTATCCAGTTTTCCCAAGATCGTAAGTAGATTTGTAGGTAGAATGTGTGACAACACTGAAAATAGCAAGGAGGGGAGCGAAAGAGGAGAAATTAAATATGAGTCCTTCCCATGATTCTCATACCCCATATCCAAGACCATCTTGGATCCCTTTACAACATTCTCAGCTTGAGAGGCATCTAAAATTTGTCACTACATAGATATTTATGAAGAACTCATTGACACTAGGTACCCTTTAAAATGTAGATCAATCTTACCTTTTTATGTATACCCAAATGCACTATGATTACCCATTTGTACATTTCCCTTTAGGGTTCAAAACAAGTAAAAGAGAAGCAGAGAGGAATATGAGAGTGAGCAGTCTTCTTGTCTGTGTATCATGTTTACAGCCCTGACCTCTTCTGTAAACTTCAGTGGCCTGTATGCAGCTCTCTATCTGACATCTTCACCTTGTTGGCTAAAAGTTTTCTCAAAATCTACCTGTCCAAAATTTAAATCTAATTTTTCTTACATCTTCTAACTTTTCCCTTCCCACTAAACAGTGCCTTCATGCACTCCATAGTCAAGCTAAAATTTGAGAATCACAACTGGTTTCTCCTTTTGCTTCTTCCTCTATATTCAGGGATATTTACTAAAAATGACAGGGACACCAAACACTGAGAAAGGATTCTAGCCTTTCTGGTAATCAAGACACTAATGCTTCATTGATGAACTACAGAGACGTCTGGAGTGTTCTGGAGGATAGAGCTCCCTCAATGTGATTGAGGGGAGGCACTTGGGAAACTAAGGACAATGATTATATACTAGCTGGTACCTATGCATTTTACTATTTTAAAAACCAACTTAATTCTGGCGATAAGTAATGGGTGAATATTATTGCTAAATAGCGTCTACCAGAAGTTTTTCTAGCCTTACCTGTACAATACATCTTGAATTTCCACTTCTCTCCATCATTGTGGATACCACCCTAGTCAACCCCGTTATTTTCTCTCACTGCTTCAAGCCCTAACCACCTCATAGACATCTACTGTGAAGTAGTAAAAGAGTAATCTCCTAAATGTACAAGTCAGACCATGTCATTCTCCTGTTGGGAAACTTTCTGTGACTTTCCTTTGAAATCAGAATAAAATATAAACTCTTACCTTTGCCGACAAAGTCCTACATGATTCCAACCTTATATTCCAGATTTCACATTCTACCATTCCCCCCTTGCTTACTATTGTTGTCACACTAATCTTATTTCTCTCTCTAGATCAAACCAATTCATTCCTACATCATGACCTTTTGCACTTCCCCATGCCCTTTAATGAGCTGGCTGTTTCTCTAACTTTCAAGTCTTACTTGAAATGTCACTGCCCTGGAGAACATACTTCCGACAAACCCATGAGTTACATTCTATCACATTAAACTGTTTATTGCATTTGTGACATTTATCAAAATTTGAAATTATCTTTTTACTTTTGTATTTTCATATTTATTGTCTGTGTTTCTCAAGAACATGTAGACAAATTTATGTGAGAGAATTTGCATTATTTTTCACAGCTCTACTCTCAGTATAACCGCACAGTAGAACCTCAATACCTTCATGTTTAGTAAAAGAATGATTATTGTTGTCAACAGTATGAAGAACAAATCTTCTCACAATCTCCATAATAACCAAATTATATAATAACAGCTTATGTTTAGCAGGTAGTAAAAATTTCTGTCTCCATTATTTTCACTTCTGGTAGAAATTCTAGGAAGTTTCTCTTGTAATAAAGTTGCACTTGTGGGAAACAGTTGAATAGATATTAGCAGGGACAAGTGAGATAAAAATTAGGACCCCTGAAATCTATACACAACATTGATTTTTAAATGGTGCCTAAACTGCATGCAATTCTCCTTCACAGGATAATTATTCAGACCGAGTGATTGTTCATTGAATCAAAGTCTATTCATCTGTTCCAAATGCATTGACTTTAGAAATGATTTTGAACATAGTTACTGAGAGTTATGGGGAAAAGAAAGCAAGATTTCTGTGATAATGTTCAAAGCACCTGTGGCTCTCCCCCTGCCCCCTCCCCTTTGCCCATGCTGGATTTAAAAGGAAAAGAAAAAGGATTCACTGGGTTAGAAATACACATTTTCATCATTCTACAGCAGCCAAGTGAAACATTTAAAAATCAATTGTGGTTGATTTTTTTCTGCACAAAAGAAGTTGATAAATTTTATAGATTGCTTTTTGTATTGCTTTTGAATAATTCACAGCGGTGACGTGTGGTAGACCTACCACATATTTAGGGCTTACTCTGGGCCACTAACTTCTCTCATTTAATTCTGACAATTGCTTAATGACATTGATTAGGATAATCAGTTTTACAAATGAGACCTTGAAGTATAGAAAAGTTAGGCAGCTCATTCAGGGTTACACAGCTCTGACTATTAGTGATGCAACTTATTCCCAGGTGTGTCTGACTATAAAGCCAGTGTCTTATCCACAAACAATTGCCTCATATTTTTTCACCTACCGACACACGGTAACATGTCCTTCAGTATTTATTTATCAGCTCCTTTTAATATTAAGCATCACTAGTCATCCTATGATTTTTAAGGTTATTGTTGTTAAGTTTCACAAACATTTATTTTAGAATAAAAGAATATTAGAATTGAAAGTGGACCTTCAAGATAGTCTCGTTATAATCTGCTGAGGAGAGCATATGTTGATAGGATCTATTTCAAAAACAATATATTTTAAAAGCCTTAAAATATATTAGCTGCCACAGTTTATCTACTTCTAGAAATGTAATCTTGAGAAAAATCTTAAGGACAAATTAAATACAACTTTACTACATCACTACAGTATGTCTAAAAGAAGAATTGTGAAAACTTAAGTATAATCAGGTAATTAACAGAGAATTGGTTGAATAAATGATGGAATGTTACGCAACCATAGAAACTGTGTTTTTGGAGAGTATCTATTTACGCAGAAAGAAATTCACATAATATTTGATTAAATAGGAGTAAAAATTGAACACAGGATAAAATCCAAATTTCAGTACTATACATTGAACTATATATTAGAATGGAAGGAAATAAAAATATATGTCCATTAAAGATGTATTTTCTAGTCCAAAAGAAGAGTCTAAAATGGTGGGTAGTTTTTGTGTTTGTTTGTTTCCTAGATGAATGAGCTTTTACACAAAATCACAGACTGAGTTTAAAAAATACATAAGTAAGCTTTAATGTTACCTTAAGTATACCGAGACAGAGTGGGGAAGACGTGGGGTGGATCCTCAGCCAAAGAGCAGAGTTAGGTTACTAATTCTATATGAAGCAAATTCTAGTGCCTTCCTACAGCTGAGAAGGGGGAACTGGGAACTGACGTTATTTAAGTAACATGGGCATCTTTTTTTTTTTTTTTTTTTTTTTGGTGAGGAAGACAGACCTTGGGCTAACATCCATTGCCAATCCTCCTCTATTTTTTTGTCTATGGGATGCCGCCACAGCACGGCTTGATGAGCAGTGTGTTGGTCCATGCCCAAACCTGTGAACCCCGGGCTGCTGAAAGCAGAGCACGTGAACTTAAAACCACTGTGTCACTAGGCCAGCCCCTACGTAACATGGGCATCTTTAAAAAGATAAATTCTGTCTCTCTAGTTAAATCAAGGATAGGCACTGCTATCAGGACATTTTAGCAGTGACGGAAGCAAAGCCTGCTCCAGATGAAAGGCGAAGTCCCTGTGTCCTCATCCCTTTCTCACTCTCTTCCAAACACAGACAAAATGAACCAAATGGACCAGCTGAGTGTGCCCTGACACTTCCCATACTATCAAGGCATTTAGGGGGTGGACATATTAATCTTATAGAGAATGACCATTTTTAAAGGTTAAACACATAGGTTATACATCCTGTGTGTGTGTGTGTGTGTGTGTGTGTGTGTGTGTGTGTTTATCCTAATCCAGCTTTGGAGGAGAGAAGGCTGCCACACAGGCCAATGAAGGATTGCTCCGAGGAAAGTGTTAACAGCAATCTGGAGCTGTAAGAGTCGGTTTATGCATGGCAAGCTGGCTTCCTGTGGATTGGGTATTTTGAATATTTCCATGGGCCTTAAAAAGAAATGCCTGTCCCTAGATGTTTGGCATCCAGGATTTCTGGCAGCTGGGTGTGCGTTTTGTAACCCAGCGGTTAGAGTCGGGTAAGGGAAGTGGCTGGGAATCAGACTTAGCAAACGGCTTGCAAAGTGGAATTGAGAGTTTTTAGCCTGATCTCAAAGCTAGGTCAAGATAGCACCTATGAAATATGATATTATAACCTCTCCAGGAAAATATATCTTTTAAAACACAGTCGGTAATACACCAAACATAGCTATGATTCTTAAATTCAAACTTTAGTGCAAGTTGAGTAGCATCTGTAGATTTGTAGATGTGTATGTGTATGTGTGTGTTTGTGTGTGTGTGTGTGTAATCCTTCAGTCTTTAACTGCTTTAGAGGCAAAAATAAAAAGGAAGCAAGTTGTTTTTCAAAGATGCTTTTGGGAAGAAATAGGCTAGGCCCCAGAAATGGACTCTCTCAAAACATCTTTACTAAGACATTCATAGATATGGTAAAAATATTACCATTGGCTATCTTGTATGGTTTTTATTTTCCTTTTCCACACACGTATTTCTACAAACTTTTCTGCAGTGTACATGTTTAGCTTTTATAATCATAGAAAATATCATCCAATTTAAAATATGATTATATTCAGATATACTCTGGACAAAGGATCTACTAAATATTAGCTTCCTGATATCACATTAAAATGCTAATGTTTTCTGAAAAACTATACTCATATTTATATTAGATTATTTGACATTTCAATCATCCTCATTATCATACTTTTTATTAAACATTTATCATTGTCATAAACCCTGTTCATATGGACAGAAATTAAAAATACTCTTTTGGAGATTACTTTCAAAGAGTTTTGACCTTTCTTTTTTATGGAAGTTTTTATTTATCATTTGGACTTTTCATGTGTTATTTTTCAGATGGTCTGATTGTGTGATGACCTTTAAGATTTTGTTGATTATAAATCCTAGCTCATCACCATTTCATATGCTTCTTTTCCCAGGAGAAGCACAAATGTAAGAAGGCAATAGGATACAGAGAGAGTAGTGAATTTTTATTGCTCCTTCAGTGAATAGGGAAAAAGGTCTAAGATCTGTAGATGGTTGTCAAAATGAGGCTAATGTAGGTCCAGCGTTAAGAGAATTGTGATAATTGGAGAATTTGAAACGCGGAATGGATTGACTTGCAAAATTTTAAGCTCTTCCACAAAAAAAAAGAGTGGAAGCCGGATGATAATGTTTCAGGAATATTTCATCAGGAATTCTTATATTGAGCCACAGAAGTCAGATGATTTTTAAGATTAATTCTAATTATGCTATTTTGTAATTTTAAAAGTTAGGTAAAATGTTTATCTCTTTAAAATATTGATTCTTTCATTAAGACATAAGCAATGATTTAACTAATTGGGCTGTTTGTTTTTAAATGTTTCCACCCTGATTTGAACGGCAATGATTTGATTTGTGCAGAGATCCAGAGCAGTAACAATAACACATCAATTGCTTTGATAAATGCTCATATTTATATCATCTTAAAATAGCACTCAGGAAACCAAGTGCTAATTCTGTATTGATCTGCCTCCTGGTCCATTTTTAGTTTAATGTTGTTATTGTTTTGATTGTTGTTGTTAGTTTGTCTGGTTGTTTTCTTGTATATTCACATGACTTATTTATATACAAAATGTTAAACACAGTGATCTTGTAGTCTAATGTAATATAAATATTGTGTCAACCACTGATTAACTGACCGGTAGACATCATTTATAATGATCTCGCTAATATTGGACTACTGCCCACTCAGCATATGTTTTCTATGGAGAAATCATGTTATAGCATTATAACTTCAAATCAAATATTCATCTCATTGGCTTCTATCTTTTCCTTATCCAGCAGCAATTGAAACAAACAAAAAAGATTCAAAATATATCATATCTAACTGCCAGATGAAGATTACGGTGATATGCTTGCTGACCTGGTTTTTCCCCTTCAAAACTAGATTTGATGAAGCTGCAACTTGAATTGGAGAAAAGGGACAGAGAAACAAGGAGTCCTAGACAGAGAAACAAGGAGGCAGGAAGCATGAAACTTACATCACAAAAGACCAGAAAGCAAAGTCTGAGGGACCCACAGGAGGTATTTTCCACTGGAGAAACTCTATCTGGAAAACTAAAATCACACATGGATAATATGTCAACCCACAGCCCAGGTCGCTTGCAAGTCCTTGTGAACACAGTGTAAGAAACAACTTAAACCCCTTGTTGGAAAGGCAGATGTGGAGGAATAATCTTGCAGTGGAGTCTCCTTATACGTGGGGCCACAACAGACCTACTACCACCATATGTTGTCATATCCCACTTACCAAATTTCATTAAATACGTTTTTAATACAGAGAATCTGTCTGTCTAAAAACTTTTTGTTACGATGCACTTTCATGGAGCTTGATAATAGACAAAGCTTTTTTCTGTTACCTGGAGATTATATTAAACATCATTGGATCTCATGGGAAATTTTCTTTTATTCAAAGATATTTTAATTTTAAAAATACCACGAGGGGCCGGCCCCGTGGTGTAGCGGTTAAGTGTGCACACTCCGCTGCTGGCAGCCCGGGTTCAGATCCCGTCGCGCACTGATGCACTGCTTGTCAGGCCATGCTGTGGTGGCGTCCCATATAAAGTGGAGGAAGATGGGCATGGATGTTAGCCCAGGGCCAGTATTCCTCAGAAAAAAGAGGAGGATTGCCATGGATGTTAGCCCAGGGCTGATCTTCCTTACCAAAAAAAAAAAAAAAAAAAAAAATCATGAAATATCTTGACATAGAAAAATTAACAATGGGTAAAATAGTAAGCCTCCAATTATCTACCAATTGGCTTAAGAAATGAACTACTATTTAAACTAAACTATCCCATGTATGCTATTCTTCTACTAAAAACAAAACAAACAAAAATTTCACCTTAAGCATCATCCTAATGTCCCTGCGTCAAGGCAACAAATATTCAGGTGTTGATGTTTATCATTACCAGGCCTTTTTAAGTATACTTTATGCCAAATATACGTATTTATAGATTACATATAATATTGTTTTGCTTTTTATTAGTTTATGAAAACATCACCAAACTGCATATATTCTTCTGTAATTTGCTTTATTCTATCACGTTTATGAGATTCATACCTGTTGATGTATCTAGTCTTAACTTTTTCTGTTGTATAATATTTCACTCCATAAACATATCACAACTTAAGTGTCCATTTTTATATTGCAAAACAGATAAATGTTTCCCAATTATTTGCTTTTACAAACCATGCTACTATGACCATTACATATGTGTCTTTGTGCATGTGGTATTCTTTTTGAATACCTTTAATATTAATAGATATTCCCAATTTGCTCCCTAAAATTGTTATATTAATGAACACCATCACCAATAGTGTATGAGATTTCCCAAAACTCCAGATTCAGGGCTACATTTGATATATGAGATTTTTAATGTTTGCTGAATTGGCGGGTGTGCAATTGCATCTCACGGGGATTGTAATTTACATTTCCCTGTGTAATTGACATTTGCTATATGTTTAGGCTTCCTGGCATCTAATTCCTCTTCTATAGGAAATTCCTCACTTCCTGGATCTTGTTGGGGGCAAAGTTTAGCTATACCTCTAGGAACTAAAATACCACTTGGCCAGCCCCTGTAGTGCAAGGATGTAGGCACATATTCTATATTTCTTTTGTCAGGTGTACTTTGACTTTATAATGTGATGACTTTCGACTCTAGAGTAAGTGACTCGAGAAGGAAAGGGTAGGAAGTTCTATTTTTCTCTGGCCTAATCAGCACTAGCTGTAGTCACAGGGTCAAGTTTCTTGTACAGCCGTTGGCGGGGCAATGATTTTGCCCCACCTATGGCTTACATCAAATTCGATTGTTTACATCAAATTCAACTATGCAAGCCGTCCTTTGCAATTCTTCATGAAGGTGGTATAACCACCTCACACCAATTCTATGGTAGACATTGGGAGTTGTTTATGAGGAAGGTCTGATATACTGAAGAAGCACTTGCTGATTTATATTCTCCCACCACAGACAATTCTAAGCTGCCATAATGATATGACCAAATGTGGAGTTGGCAAGAAATGCTAGCATTCAGCTCTGAAAAGGTAAGTCATCTCCCAACACACACACACGCACACACACACACACATGCACACAGAGTAGGATTTGGGTTACCTTTTACACTAATTCTCACTTTTATTTTTTAATTGTTGTGTTGTGTGGAAGATGTGGAGATGCATATTTATCTTAGTCTTATTGCTTTATTCTGGCTTTTAGTCATTTGTTAATTACATGTGTTTCCATTTTCATCTCTCAGTCTGTGACCATTATGATGTGTTTTGATTCACAGAAGGTTTAAGTCCTTGTTTTTCTTAATATGTGTTTTATGCTATGTTTAAGAAAGTCTTTCTCTCCCCAAAAGTCATAAAGGTATCCTCCTATACATTCTAAAAAATTAAAGTACTCCTTTTGCATTAAGTCCTTAACCCAAATTGAATTGATCTCTGTGTGTGACAGGAAAGGAAATTTATTTTCTTTTATTTTCCATATGGATAACAATTGTCTCATTTATTGAATTTTCTATCCATGTCTGCTTATCTGCAATGACATGTCAGTAATTTATCAAGTTTTCATAAAAGCATGTGTTCATTTCTGAGCTCCCCATTTTGCTCTGTTAGACCATTTATTACGTCTGTTCCAATACTAGACTCCTATTTTTCATAATGTTGATAATAAGTGTTGAAATCTGACAGGACAGTCTGCTCACTTTTTCTTCTTCAAAAGTTTCTTGGATTACTTGTCACTATGCTTCTTCACATAAAGTTTAGACTCATTTTGTCAAGTTCTACAAAACAAGTCTGTTGGGAATTTGTCCAGAATTACAATGAAGTTTTAGATTGATTTGGAAAGAATGAACATTTTTTATGTGTCATCATATCCATAGACATTATGTATCTTCTCATTTTGAAGAGTTTTCTGTAATATCTTTAATAAAATAGTATTTTTTTCTCCATAAAGTTAATGTAGATACATTCCTTGGCAAATTATAGGCTTTGCTGCTATTTTAAACAATATGCTTTAATATGTTCCATTTTTACAACTGTCTATTGCTTGTTTAAATCAAGCAACCCTGCTAAACTTCATAATAGTATTATATATTTACATATTTGGGGGGGTTCAGGTAGACAATCATATCGCAAATAATGGCAAAATTGTTCCTTTTTAAGTCCTAATTAGATCTAAGGATTTTTTCTTGACTCACTGCACTGGGTAGGACCATCAGCAAAGTGTTGGAAAGAAGTAGTGATTCTTTCCCTGTCCCTCGCTTTAAAAGAAATATTCCTAAGTTTCTCTATTATGAATAATGTCTGCTTCGGGTTTGTGTATTTATTTTGTTGATACCTGTGTTAGTTTCGTGTAGCAAATTACCACAAACTCAGTGGCCTAAAACAACACATATTTATTATCTCACAGTTTCTGTGGATCAGAAGTCCAACATGTTTTAGCTGGGTCCTCTGCTCAGGTTCTCACAGGGCTAAAATCAAAGTATAAGCTGGCCACATCCTCACCTGGAGACTCCACCGGAGAAAGATCTTCCACGCTCATTCAGGTGGTTGGCAGAGTTCAGTTCCTTATGGCTATGGAACTGAACACCTCATTTTCTTGCTGTATATTCAGAGCACTTGGCAGAGTGCCAGGCAAATAAATGAGATGATCCTTGTTCTTTAGATTTGTTAGAGGCGTAGGGAAGATAACATTTAGATAAATAGTGATAATACAGGGTGATGTTTATAGGTAGAGGAATAACTAAAATTTTAGAAGAAAGCAGGGAGAATATATATAAGACAGAAAGTAAACAAGTTTCTAGGAGTATGAGTTCTTAAAGGACAATAATTACTACCTACAGTCAGATATTTGAGCATCATGTTAAAGAAGTGACCATATTTTTATAACACCTGTGTTAAACCTACTTAATAGTTTTCTTTAATCAACCAAATTTTACTTACATGAATTATATATATATGAAATTTCTTTACATGTGTACATATATATAGAGATGTTTATATATGTACAGGTTTATCTGAACATCACCTAAAATTATTGTACACACCACCAGTGACACTACCAATGGCATCTTTACGACACATTGTGAAATGCTAATGATGGTTATTAGCGAGAACCAAACCCGCAGTACATTACAGTCATCAGGTAGACAACCTTAAATTCCATACAAGAGGACTTGTTCTTATTTCAGCAACACGTGTAGACCCACAGCACTTTCTCAACTGGAGATTGAATCGAGGTATGCTTTAGAATGGCTGATCTTGAAAGGCTACATCAGAATAACTGGATAGCGAGAATACTGGCAGACATACAGGAAAGAAGCTGTTATAATGGACCATCTGATTTTAAATCTCCATTAGCCTTTGTGCTTTTATGACATGGATTTAAGTTGAGTTGTTGATTATATAGTCAGCAAAAACTGTTGGCTTAGATTTGGTTTTGTTTACTTCTGGACAGGAAATTTAATAGTGGTTGATTATATTGTTGTACAGCATTCATGACAGATTTAACACATGACAGGGGAGGAAATGAGTGGCTAACATAGATATTTCTGTATTGCAAACCCTCATTTTTGAAAGATAATTTTCTGTGAATTTCCTTTAAGGAAAAGGTAAATGTGCCTATTCTTTCTGCCAAGGAATCATTTCCTAAAGCATAGTTAAATGTCACTTCTAAATTTTAAAGTAGTTATGTAATGAAAATCTTTTTGATTGGAAAGACACATCCTTAAACTAAGAAAGTAAACAATTTACAGTAAAAAGTAATTTATAAAATGACTGGGAATGATTTTTAAGATGTGCAATATTTATATAAAGAAAGTAGAGGTTTACAGAGCATCTTAAAAAGCAACTTGAATAGTCATATTTCTGGATTTAAAAATGCAACAATTCTAAAGATATCATTTACCCTTAATTAAGATACAAATTTAATGCAATTACAAATTGCAATTTAATGCAATGCTAAATGGAAACTTTTCTTACAAGCATAATAATTCATGGGAACATTTTACACTAGATATTTTAAGGCATTTTAAAGCTGGCATCATTAAAACCATGTGTTACTGGCAATATGACAAAAATACAAGTTTCAGTAATGAAACAAAAAGTTACATGTAATAATTTATTTGATCATAAAATGGCATGTAAAATTGGTAGAAATAAGTAGAAGATTAAGTACACTGTATTCACAGAAGAGGGTAAGCTTTGGGTAAAATATCCTATTTATACATCATTCCACAAACCAAAATAAATTTCAATACGTGAAATATTATATATAAAAAAAGAAATCATGAGAATATCAGAAGTGAATCAAGGTGAATACTCTTGTAACATAAGAGTACAGGGCTTTATAAAGACAGAAAGAATATGAAAAAATATTGATATAAGTGAATGTGACTAACAAATAAACAAACAAAAATCTTCGAACACAGAGCCAGCCCTGATGGCCTAGTGGTTAAAGTTCAGTGTGCACCACTTCGGTGGCCCAGGTTCAGTTCCCAGGTGTGGAAATACACCACTTGTCTGTCAGTAGCCATGCAGTGGTGGCGGCTCACATAGAAGAATTAGAAGGACTTACAACTAGGGTATATAGCTATGTACTGGGACTTTGGGGAGGAAACAAAAAATCTTCAAACATAAATGTACGGCAGACAAAAACTCAGGAACAATATCTGTGACATATATCACAGGTAAATCAGGAATAAAACTGGTAGATATGGGGCAAATCAGTAGCGATTAAGAAGGCACCTTCTGGGGCCTGCCCCATGGTGTAGTGGTTAGGTCCAGTGCTCCACTTCGCAGGCCTGGGTTCATGGGTTTGGATCCTGGGTGCGGACCTGCCCCACTCACTGGCCATGCTGTGGAGGCAACCCACATACAAAATAAAGGAAGATTGGCACAGATGTGAGCTCAGGGCAAATCTTCCCAAGCAAAAAAAAAAGGCACCTTCTGTCAGAAAGCACTGAGTCAAATCCTAGCCACAAAGCCTTGACTTCAAATAACTTAATTTCTCTGTGCTTCATTTTTCTCACCTAAAGATTAGGGATTTGTAGCATTTACCTAGCAAGATTATTTTGAATATTAGATATATTTAAAGATAACTTATCACAGCACTTAGCATATAAGTACTCAATAAATGCTAGCTTTTAAAAAGACAAAAAAATTTTTTTTAAATGGGCAAAAGACATGAATTGGCAATTCTAAAAAAGAAAAATGAAACAACCAAATATTTCAATTTATCTAATAGAAAAATGTTTTAAGTGAAATATTGCTTTTACCTAAAATAAACACTGATATCTAGTTTTACTGAGTTTATGTGGGCAGACAGAAACGTGACAAGTACAAGACAAGAACATGTGAGGGGATTTTGGCATTTACAACGGCAGCTGTTGTTTTCTTGCCCAGAATTCATTTCTCCTTCTTTGGGTAGCATCATGCCGTTTTGTGAAATTGTACTCTAAAAAATGTAGCCTGAGCAAGATCAGAGAACCAGAGCTCAGAGCATGAGTGAGAGATGCCATAGCTTATCATCTGACTTCCTAGATAAGCTGCCCCAGGAAATTATCCCTAACTGTGGATGCTTTACTTTTGTGATTGAATATTGCTTAAGTCAGTTTTATTGCTTAAATCAGCTGGCTTAGATTTTTTGTCCCTTGTTTCTAAAAGGATCATAAAAGATTTAGAACTTAATACTTGAAGTTAAGGTGGAGTAATTAAAGACTAAAATGTGGAAATGATGAACTGAGAGAAGAAAGACACGCTACACTGGGGTGAGAAGTTAGTGATTCTTATAATGCTGGCCTACAGAGGCTAAACCACAATTGATTTTACCTTGTGACTCAGGTAATAGCCTTCTTAGTTTGCAACAATGGAAAACACAGTAGAAAAAACTTTTTATCACTTTCAGTGATGTCACAAAATTAAAACGTGAGCTCAAATTGAAACTGGTTCTGTAGAAGCAGAGAATAGGGAAGATTTGCAGATACAAACTTTCCCGTCTTTTACTTTCAATCCATAAACTGGAGGCTTTGGAGATTGAAAGAACTGGATTATCATTGTATCCCAACTAAAAAAGATGGGAGCCAAAGCAAAGTCAAGGAAAGTTTGAGAGAGAAGATTGGGATCTGGGGGAAACCTGATCTCCCAGGCCTGTCCTAAATGCTTACTATGATAAACTTTTGAATGATAAATGTGACAAAATTCTTCCTGAAAAAGCTGTGACTGGGCTGCAGCCTGAGTCTAGAAGCAGATTATAGGGGTCTGCCCATCCTACGGCAGTGTTTCAAATTGTGCTAAGGCAGAGAACAAGTTGGAGGCCATTAAGCTGAAATTTAGGGAATGGACATGGCACTAAGACTTATTTCTAAGACATAGGAATTACAAAGCTGGATTCCCACAAAAAAAGAAAAACAAAAGCAAGCTCTGAGTCAATAAGATCTCTTGTTTTAGCCATTAGACCAAGAAAGTAGCCTGAGGCAAATTTTGCAAAAGCCAGTAACATATTTTGGGAATTGTTTCCAAAGTAGTGTGGTCTCCAGAATAGAGAGCTTTCCCAAAGCCTATGTCGTAAATACTCTTAGACTTGGACAGAGAAGTGATGCCCAGGGTCTGGTTTTGAAGACTCCATTTATCACAAACACTGTGCCACATAGACAGTTTATTGCTCAGTTTCATAAGTAAGTTTCCTTTGTGCCCCCAAAATTTTATAACCCGACTGATCATACAGGAATAATGGGAGAGGGACGAGATTGGGGTGGAGACTGAATGGGGGCCTCAGGCTAGAAGACAGGGAGTAATGAGTTTGTTGTGTGCTGGGAAGAGACATCACAGCTTCTGCCTGGAGAAAGTAGAGCAAGAATTGCTGCTTCCATCTCCAGTCGGCAACCCTAATTCACCCAAAATATATGGCACTTGGGAGGCACCTAGAATTACCTGGGAATCCTGAGTGTGAAAATTGAAACACAGGGGAGACGCCTTAGCCCGAGGCTATCAGATCCTCTCCCTGGGCTGAGGAGCCGCAAGTAGGAGCAGTGTTGCATTTAAATAGATCTCTTTATCAAATCAGATTTTATAACTAACCACTTCATTTATTTATAAGGCTAGACTAGAATATACTTATATGATGTAAAGTCAGAAAGAAATACAAAACTAACTATTCTTAAATACTTCCATTTTAATTATCACCCATCTCCTTTTCTTTTTAATGAATCTTACCTGTTTAACATTTTATTCTTCCCTTTCTAAGGGGTCTATATACAATTGAAATGCGTAAACTCTGAATATACACTAGACTTTGGAAATTTTTGTAGATTTATCGCTACCAGGCTGTGTGATCTATACTAACATCACTAAGGGTCTCTAGAAATCAATTTCATTATCTGTAAAACGAAGGAATTGTACTAGATTATATAGTTATGCATCACGGATACGTTCAGAGAAATGTTTCGTTAGGTGATCTTGTCGTTGTGTGAACATCACAGAGTGCACTCACACAAACCTAGATGCTATAGCCTAGTACACACCTTGGCTACATGGTACTAATCTTATGGGACACCATTGTATACGGGGTTCGTCCTGATCAAAACGTTGTTATGCGCTGCATAACTGTATCTTAAAATATATGGAACGCTTATCATAGGAGGCTTTAAGGAGAAGATGCTAGAAAATGTGGCAGAGACAAATGGTGCTATGTTTCTTACTCTAGTAAACATTTGTAAGCCAATCAATAAAACAAATAAAAAACAAATTTCTGATTATCCAAATAATTGGGCAAAATACTCATTCTACTAGTGGATTGTGGAATAATGAGTTATCAAAAGTGATAATTAAAACATTGTGTGGCATATTTTAGGTTAATTTAGGTTATTATAGACTGCCTAATTTCTATAAAATCATAGTTTAATATTTCATAAACAAAATTACACATTTTTCAATTCAAAATGTAAAACTGAAACCATAAATGATAAAGAGTTACAGTTGTACCTTATTCCTAGACCACCATCATGTGCTAAACACTCTTAAATTTAGCTCTAATTTTCACATAACATATCAGGGAAATGGGTATTTAGGAATAAGAAAAAATATTTGTAATATATTTAACTTATAATATTAATTCATACAGTAAAATATGTTTGTGAGATGCATTTGAGCGATCTATTATACACATCCCTCTCTATCTCTATCAGGATTATTCACTGAAGTAACTAAAATAGAATTGGACCACTGGAGACTCCAGTATTTAAATAATATCTCATAGTCTCATAATGTATTTTTAATATTCATTACATTTTAATAGAATTGTGATTTTTCAAATGTAATATTGTTTAAATTAACTATTTAAAATTATACACAGCTTAATAGTTGATGTTTCCTTTTTCAGACAGTTTTGCTCATATATAACATCAGTGACAACGTTATAAGAATAACCAAATGCAACAACGCACTACCCAAAACACCTATATTTAAAGAATCAAACACAAGGAGTACAACTTATAATTGACCCTGTTTAATGTCTTTAAAAAATTTTTACAATAGCAATATAAATAATGGAAGTATGAAAACCATAGATATCCGTACAAGTAGAGTTAGACATAATTGTGAGCTTTTCCTTTCATATCAGGGCTCAGTATGAACTTCCCTTTTCAAATGCAAAGTTTTACATTTTGGAATACGTATGTTTATTGGAGTATGTTTTGGAGTGTGTTTAATGAGGTATGTTTTTGGAGTATGTTTAATCACTTGTATTTTAACTGTCATGAAAGTAGAATAGAAGCTTATTCAAGTACATTGAAAATCAAATTCAAAATGATGATTTTCCTTTTCTTCTTTTTCTTAGAAAATATTTTCCAATATATTCAGAACTTTGAACATAGACAAAGCTATTGATGAGCTGTCCTTCAGAAAGGACTTAGATTTTAGGAAAGGATTTAGAAAGAGTGTGTTCAAGTTCTCAAACACATTAATCAGAAATATCCTGCAGTATTCTAGAAATGAAGTAGAAGAAAACTGGCCATAATGTTATATTTGTTTCTCTGAGTGGTTGTCATGTAGCAAACCATTTTATGATGTAACTTTTAAAATGCATAAAGAATATTTTAAATGATCACTGTACACATTTTCAAAGCAGAAAATCAGATGCCTATAGGTAATTTACTTAATAGCAGAATGAATCTCTGAAACCAAGGTATTCTTTCAAAGAGTGCTTCTGGAAAATATGGAAAATATATTTTCTTTTCATTTGGGAAATGAGGAGAGATCTTAAATATTCAAAATAATGGTAGCAAAGTGAAGCATAAAAATTTAAACAGATGATCGAAGAAATAATACAGGGAAAGTAATATGTGTTAAAAAGAGAGAGTTTGAGATATTTTCCTTTAGCATGAAAAATAAAAGGGTTTTACTTTTAAAGGCATCACTTTTTTTTCTCATAAGCGTCATTCCCTGGATGTTTGACATGCAGAAAAGGAAAGCCTACAGCTTTCAAATAACTCTCAAATCATTAATTTTATGTGCTCTGAAGTATATTTATATACTGTATAAAACTGATTAAGATATAATGAATTCTATAATATTAATGCATTATTTTAATCTTTCCTCCTGATATTTGATATTCAAAATCACCTCAATGATAAATCTCAATTTGTATGAGATAATTCATTATGTAATAATATAAGTAATAGGATAATACAGCATTGTCATATCTGGGGGCAATGAAAGAAAATTCTTCATGATACTTATGCAACTACTGCTGTATTGGCTAAGCAACATATAGACAGACAATTCCAAAGGTTTTCCCACCAGCTACAGGTGTATTTCCTGTCTCAAACAATAGCTTCTGGAAGAAGAGCTTCATGAGATAGTCCTCCAGTCATGCATTTAAATTGCTTTTTAAAATTCCGTAAGACACCGTCTTAAAAGAATAGGCCATTATCCATATTTTAAGTGTTAGGCATTACAATGTGACTTCCATTTTTATGTCCCATACACTACATGAGAAAAAACAGATGTTAAGGCGGTCAATGTATTAATCTTTTTCAACTCGTGGATTTGTTCTTTAAAGAATTTGCATTGTGCAGCTGATTTTCAGCTACCCCTGGTAGAGCCCTTATGAAGGCCATGCTTAGCTAGATCAATGAAATATTTTTCATACGTATGTTTTATTTCAGGGGCACAGATTAAGACTCCAGTAAGTTTCATTCTCAATTTGATCAAATTTAAGAAAATATTCTTGTGTTTCAGGGCAAAGGCAACAGGAAATGTCATCTGCATGCAAAATAATGTGCTTTATTTTGCAAATGACCTATGTAATTCTATAATAGTTCTAATTGATGACTTTGGTCACTTAAATTTTAGATATGGGCATAGGTGAGTAATAGATCAGCAGTCTAAACGAGTGTTAATAAATGAACACCTGTTACCAAGCTCCTGACACTAGTTCGTTACTGGTTATCTCCCCCAGAGGGGCTTCATTCTCACTCTTGCCCACCAGTGTGAATAGTAAATTTGAGAGAGAAAGTATACAACTCTTAAATTTTCTTGGTGAATCCATCACTAATTTTAATCATGTGGTGAACTAATGTGCTCTGAAAGAGATCTTAGATAGCCAAAGCGGGTAGAATCATTTCAATCATTTCACTTTGTGTGGCAAACAGACAGACCTATTCTTCCTGACTCATACAATGGTGTAAAAAGTTGAAGCAAAATATGAAAATTAAAAAAAATGCCAGTGTTCCTTTTTCTGTTTATTCTTAAGATGAACTTTGGCCTAAAGTGACAAGTCTATTTCATTCAAATTTCAATCAAGACCAAACAAAATTAAGTGCTCACTGTGTTCATTCAATGTTGATGATATGTCAAGAGTAGATTACAGGAAATTCTTCTTGGCCACCAAAATGTATATAAATATATGTAAATATATATAAATATACAGTATAGAAGTTGATTTATCCTCAATAAAGTATCATAAAATCTTAATTTTGTCCAAATAAATGATGTTTAGGTTTGCATGAAGCAATATAGTTTTATGTTGGATGGTCTTCAGAGACGAAGAATATCTTGAATGTCATCAGCTGAGTCAAAATTATTTTCTTTGATTCTCTTCACCTGCTTGAACTTTTAGCTGTGCTAATTTGTCCTACATTGAAATCTTCAGGTCACATTTGACATTTGCTTTCCTTAAAGCTATCTAATTGATCACAAGCCCTATTGAGTCTAGCTCCGAATCATACTTCTGATCTCTTTCCTCCAAACTTCCATCATTAAAATAGTTAAATTCTGGTTTTGTCCATCTTGTGGCAAGACAATCTTAATAACTTCTAACCTGTTAGCTACTTTCTATTTTTCATTCCTTCAGTGTAAATTCCATACATTTAAAAAATGTAGTGGATGTTAGCAACGGTTAGCATTTGCTGTGTATCAAACCACCCCTAAAACTTAGTGGCTTAAAAGCATTATTTAGTTATGATTCTGTGGATTGGTTGAGCAATTTTTTCTGGTCTGGTTCTGTTTGGCTGAGAATTTTGGATTCTCCTCTTCATTGCTTGTTGGTAGGTCAGCTGGAAGCTGTAAGATTTAGGATGGCTTCCCTCATGACTGGCATTGCACATGCTATCCTGGGCTGTCTCAGTAACAGGATTCAAAACCAACAGAGAAAGCCATTCCTGTTGTGTAAACAATTTTCAAGTATCTGCTTTTGTCAGTTTTGCTAATATCCTTATGGCCAAATTAAGTCCTATGGCCAACCCAGACACAAAGAGTAGGACAGAGATGTTAACTCTTGATGGAAGAGAAAGAATTGGTGACCATTGTCGCAATCTACTATTACTTTCCTGATTAAAAACTCTCAATGACTCCTCCTTGCCACAGAAAGCTCTACCTTTTGTGTCCAGGCCCTATACTCAGCCATGTCACGTCTATTCATCAGCTTTATTGCAGCTCTCTACTTGTGTTTTCTCTGTCAAAGAGGATTTACATTTTCATGTAGTGCTCACTCTGCCATTAACATCCTGTTCATACCTCCTTTTTTCTAGATGACTAATTCTTTTGTATTAATTAAAGATTTTAGATCACTTTCTCCAAATTATCTCTAAAGTTCCAAAGATGTTTCCAGTAAAAATGACCAGTTTTACTTTGCCGATCTTTATATTTAGAAAAACCATAAAGTGTTAGAGTTATTTATTTGCTTTAACATTTCTTTTCACTGCCACGAACCAAAATCCAGATTGCCAACTACTTAGGATGAGGACACTAATGTTATCTCTTTTTATGCAGAGACTAGGATAGTGCCTCTGATATTGAATGTTGTTGAATTGGATGTACTGAGGCATTATTAATCTCTTGTATGTTACAATCACAAATGATTCTATGCTACCTAAGTTTTATTCTAAACTAATGGAGCTATATGTGTTATGTATGTGTTCTATTTGTATACCTTTCTTTCTCTTATAACAGCATAAACTCCTTCAAGGGAAAATGGATATTTTTACTTTTGTGTGTGGTTTAACATAGTTTGGATACAAACAAGTATTCTAATAACAGGTTTTGAATTGAACATAAAAATTTCTCTCTTGCAAATTAAAATTATACATTAAATATCAATTTTAATTTTTGTGTTGGTGACATCAATTTTATTGGGTTTTTAAAACTGTAAAATAAATTTTTTTTTCACCGTTACAAATATTTGACCATAGCTCTATTCAATTTAAACAACTCTGTGGAGTTAAACCACTTCCAAAAGCCTTACACATTAAAAAAAAAAAAAAAAAAAAAAAGCAATACAGAAGTGGTAGAAAACATTTACTATATATTTATTTTACAATTATGTGCCTTATAATCCAATTACAAGATTGATGAAAAACCTCAGCTATAGTTGAGACATTTTAAATAAATGCTAGTTTTTGTGAAACGGTTTTAAGCCCTTGACCCCATTTATTTAGCTAAAGTTTGTGAAGAATTTAGTCGCTCAGACCAACAGCTTGTGAGTGAAAAAGAACAGTGATGTGTTTTGGATGAGTGAACTTTGGACTGCAAACTAACACAAGGCTTGACAAGATAGCTCTCATGGTTTAGCCACATTTTCTATAGATTTTCTCTGCTTGTAGTCTTTTTCTCTTTTCTGCCCTTATAATATTTTCACTTTTCATCCTTTTCTTATGGTGGATTATATTATTTATTTTGTATCAGTAAATTATAAATTATAAGTCAGTAAATGATAGGTCAGCATAAGCAGATGCACATCTCTACCCTTCTCCTACCAAATTTTCAGCAGTGAAAAAATAATGACAATCATCAATGTATTAGTCAAATATGTATAACTCAGTGCTTGTTTAATTCTTAGTTTTGACCCACAGTGAAAAGGCCAGCCCCTAACACGTACAAATAATATGCACTCTTGTCATTCAAAATACTATGATCAAAAGAGCCATGTCCGTGGAGATGGATATTATTTTGTCATGTTAAACAACTTCATTCTGGAGCTGTTACATTGAATTGCCTATGTAGAAAGCATCCTGATTACAAATCAAAACTTGCAAGTCTAAGAATCTATATAAACTGTATTCAACCCCAGGCTCATTTGAAATCACTATTTTTTGCTCCACAGTTTCTTCGTACAGATGACATGAACTTCTCATTCGGAAGTCGGGCAAACCTCACACACCTGTGGTGCCGCACTGACGCTGTTAAGAGGATGATTCTCTATTTTTTCCAGTGCCCCCAGAGTCTCCAGAAGGAATTTTCACAAGTTATCTAATCTATCCTAAGCTATATTTAAATCAAAGTAATACAAATATTTACAAAATATTTTGTTAAAAATCTTCCTGCATTCTCAAGCTTTCATAAAGAAGATTCTGTATTTTTGAGATGCTCCTTCAAACTATGCAATGAATATATATCGTTTTTGTGATATACCATATTGAAAGTCACACCAAGTCAAATTTATCCTTCTAACTCGTTGAAAATCTGTCCTAAGGCTTCACTGCCCTGGAGAATGACTGCCGATTTCTAAGAGATATTTTCCAGGAGACCCAAAGTGAATTTTGTAACTATCACATGACCTGTATCTTAAGAAAAATATTCCTAAAATTCAGTCCTCAAATAGTTTAAAATATATCTAGCTATTTGCATGTAATGTGGTGAGAAATTTGCTTTTATTTATATAACTGTAAGTTTTATTTTAGATTATTGTCAAAATTGGGAGTTTAAGTGTAAAAAGGAGTAAGAAAATCCTCAAATTACCTGAGGAGATAAGGTTATATTGTAAGAATACGCAAGGTTTCCTTCTTTTTTAAGGCTGAATAATGTTCCACATATGCACCACATTTTCTTTATCCATTCACTAGTTGATGGACATTTGGGTTATTTTAGTATCTTGGCTATTGTGAATAATACTGCAATGAACATGGGAGTGCAGATATCTATTTGCAATCCTAATTATCCTATCATTTGAGACAACATTGGTGAACCTGGAAGACATTATGCTAAGTGAAATACACTGGTCACAGAAGGACATATATTTCATGATTTCACTTATAGGAGGTATCTAAAATAGTCAAAATTCTCATATCTTGATAGCTCATTTCTTTTTATTGCTGAATAATATTCCACTGTATGTATGTACCACAGTCCATTTATCCATTCATCTGTTGAAATACATCTTGGCTTCTTCCAATTTTTGATGATTATGAATAAAGCTACCAAAACATTTGTATGCTGGTTCTTCTGTGGACATAACTTTTCACCTCATTTGGATAAATACTTAGGAGCACGATTGCTGGATTATATGATAGTCCCATGTTTAGCTTTGTAAGAAACTGTCAAACTGTCTTCCAAAACAGCTATGCCATTTTGCCTTCTTATTAGCAATGGCTGACAGTGCCATTTGCTCCACATCCTCACCAGCATTTCTTGTTGTCAGTGATTTGGATTTTAGTCATTGTAATAGATGGGTAGCATTGTCTCATTGTTTTAATTTTCAGTTCCCTATGATATAAGATATTGCCCATCTTTTCATTGTTGAGAAGTTTTATTTTCCATCTACATGTCTTCTTTGGTGATTTAGCTGTTCACATCTTTTGCTTATTTTAAATTGGATTATTTTTTATTGTAGAATTTTAAGATCTCTGTGTATTTTAGATACCAATCCTTTATCAAATATGGGTTTTGCAAAGATTTTTCTACCAGTCTGTCTTTCCTTTTTATTGTCTTAACAGTGTCTTTTGCAGAGTAAAAGTTTTTAGTTTTAATAAAGATCAACTAGTCAATTCTTTCTTTTTGGTGTTTTATCTAAAAAGTCATCACCAAATCCAAAGTCACCTATATCTTCTCCTATGTTATCTTCTAGAAGTTTTGTAATTTTACATTTTACCTTTAGGTCTATGGTGCTTTTTAATTTTTTCTTGTGCTAAAATATATGGAACATAAAATTTGCAATTTTAGCCATTTTAACTGTACTGTTCGGTGGCACTGATTACATTTACAATGCAGCTCAGCCATAGCCACTATTCTCAAAACAATTTTACCCTAAACATTCCAAAGAGAAACTCTATACCCATTGAGAAATAACTCCCCATTTCCCCTGCTCCCAGTCCTAAATTATCCTCTAATCTACTTTATGTCTCTAAGCATTTTCCTATTCTAGATATTTCATATAAGTGGAATCATAAAATATCTCTCCTTTTGTGTCTAGTTTATTTCACTTAACATAATGTTTTCAAGGTTCATCAATATTGTCACATGTATCAGAACAACTTCATTTCTTTTTAAAGCTGAATAATATTCCACTGTACGTTTACACAGCATTTTGTTCATCCCTTCATCTACTGGAAACATGATTGTTTCCACAAAAAATGCTTCAATGAATATTTTTGAACAAGTTTCAGTTTAAGTTCCTGTTTTCAGTTTTTGGGGGTATATGAAATTACTGGATCATATGATAATTCCATTTTAGCTTTTTGAGGAAGCAGCAAACTGTTCCTGATCTCAGGGGGACACTTTCAGTCTTTCACCATTGAGTATGATGCTGGCTGTAAGTTTTTCATAAATACTCTTTATCGTGTTGAGGAAGGTCCTTTCTATTCCTGCTTGTCTGAGTGTTTTTATCACAAGAAGATGTTGGATTTTTTCAAATGCTTATTCTGCATCAATTGATGCAAAGATAATCATGTGCCTCCTCATCTGTTCTATTACTGTCGTATATTACATTGATTTTCTTATTTTGAACTACCCTTACATTCAGTTGGTCATGGTGTATAATCCTTTTCATGAGTTGTTGAATTTGGTTTCCTTGTATTTCGTTGAGGATTATTTCATCTATATTCCTAAGGGATATTGGTCTGTAATTTTTTTTTCTTTTTGATTTCTATAACTGGCTTTGGTTTCTATTTTTGGATTTGGTTAGCCTTACAGAATGAATTAGGAAGTGTTCCCTTTTTCAAAAGTTTGAGTATTAATTATTTTTTAAATATTTCATAGAATTCATCAACAAAGCATTCTGGTCTTAAACTTTTCTTTATTGGAATGTTTTTGATTACTAATGCAATCTTTTTACTTGTTATAGATCTGTTAAGATTTTCTATTTCCTATTAAATAAGTTTAGATAATTTGTGTGTTTCTAGGAATTGCTTATTTCATCTACTTACCTAACTTGTTGGTGTGCAATTCTTCATCAAATTTCTAATAATCCTTTATTATTTCTATATGGTCATTAGTAATGTTCCCACTTTCATTTCTGATTGTAGTTATTTGTGTCTTCTCTTTTTCCTTTGTTAATATAACTAAAGTTCTGTTAATTTTGTCAATCTTTTCCAAGAAACTACTTTTGCTTTTGTTGATTCTCTCTGTTGTTTTCTCATTCATCATTGTATTTATATTCATTCTAATCTTTATTATTTCCTTTCTTCTGCTGGCTTTATGTTTAGTTTGTTTCTTTTGATTTAAGATATTTCTTCTTTTTTGATGTAGGTGTTTACCGCTGTAATTTTTTCTTTAAGCACTACATTCACCACATGTCATAGATATAATATGCTGTGTTTTAATTTTCATTTGTCTCTAAATATACCTTATTTTCCTTGTGATTTCTTCTTTGACTTAGTGGTTGTTTAAGAATGTGTTGTGTAATTTTCACATATTTTTGGATTTTTCAGTTTTTGTTCTGTTATTGATTTCCAGCTTTATTCCATTGTGGTTATAAAGAAAGTTAATATGATTTCAATCTTTTAAAACTCATTAAGACTCATTTTCTGGCCTAACATATGGTCCATGTGCACTTGAGAAGAATGTATATTCTGTTGTTGTGGTGTTGAGTGTTCTATATTTGTCTATTTTATCTACTTTCTATAGTTTTAAATATAGGCTTATTGTGTTCTCTGTTTCTTATAGATTTTCTGTCTAGATATTCTATCCATTATTGAAAGTGGTGTCTTGAAGTACCCACCTATTATTGTAGCATTGTACATTTCTCCCTTCAATTCTGTCAATGTTTTCTTCATATATTTTAGACTCTGTTGCTTGGTGCATATATGTTTATAAATGTTATATCTTCTTGATGAATTAATCCTATATTGGTGTATAATGCTATTTAGTCTCTTATAACAGTTTTTGACTTAAACTCTATTTTTCCTAATATTAATATAGCCACTACTTATCTCTTTGGTTACTATTAGAATGATATATCATTTTCCAGTCTTTCATTTTCTACTTAATTTTGTGTTTGGATCAAAAATCTGTCTCTTTTAGATAGCATATAGTTGGACCATTTTTTAAAAATGCATTCTGTCAATCTCTGTCTTTTGATTGGAGAATTTTATCCATTTATATTGACGTAATTACTAATAAAGATGGACTTCTGCCATCTTGCTATTTTATTTTATATTTCTTATACGTTTTTTTGATTTTTGTTTCCTCCATCACTATCTTCTTTTGTGTTTACTTGAATTTTTTTAGTGAACTCTTTGGATTCCCTTTTTATATCCTTTTTTGCATATTTTTCAGAAAATTTCTTTATGGTTACCATGGAGATTATATTTCACATCACAAATTTACAAAAGCTTGTTTGAATTGACTGACTTAACTTCAATAACATATGAAAGCTCTGCTCCTAAACAGCTTCACATCCTCTTCATGTAGACTGTACAGTGAACTTAACTAAAGTCTCAAGTTTTTCAACTAAAGACAATTGGGTCATCTCCAGACCACAGGTTTTTTCAGACCATATATATTCAAAGGCATTGTCCGTAATGACTATACATTACTCAAACCATCTAGGTAGAAGTTACCCTTATAACTTAGTGGATGATTAACTTATAGTCTCTACAGATTTCATGAACTCCAATTGTTATTATTTTGGAGAAGAAACCTTAACTTTCTTCATGTATACATTTTATACTTCATTTTCTGTTTATTTTAAATTTTGTTTTGATGAAATAACACTTTAAAGGCTACAATATATTAATCTATGAATCTTAAAATGTCATAAAAACATTAACTAATTTTCCCTGGTGTAGTGACAATCAAACCAAACATCTCAGGAAAAACAGTACATTTTGATTAAATAATGTGAATATTGCCAGGTCTTTACAATGTAGAAAAGAAAAAAATTATCTATATTGTACTTTTAGTTGCTTTAAGAAATGTTGCCTAAAATCAAAAAGAGGAACATATTCAAAAGTAAAACCTGTTTGGTGTGTGCAAACAAACTAAATACTAGTATGCAATAGAATTTAAAGACAGGATAAATATTCAGCATCAGCTGCATTCAACTCATGCTGGAACTGTTTAGCATCACTCCTGTCCATCACTGCTAGAGTAGTTGGCCAGTGCTTGAACACATATGGCCAAAATCAGCTGGCAAGAGCATGACATTGTCAGTTAAATTTTTAGTGACTTTCTATCATGTTTTCAAGTCAAACGTCTTTTTTTAGCTCACTTTTTGCAATTTCATGAATTTGAGTGATTTGTACAAAGTCAAAAGTATATTGCATTTCTAGAAAGAACTCTCATTTTCTTTATTGTGTTTGTTTTATGTATGCCACACACACACACACACACAGATCACCACCACCACCACCAAAACCAGAATCCAAATAATTCTTTTCTATGTTTGAGTTTTTATCACTTAAAATTTTCTATTACTTATTAATTAAATATTTATTAGTTATCTATGAAATACTTCAAATATATTGTATTCTTGTTCATTTTCAAGGGTTTTACTAAACCAAATTTTGAATAAAATTATTGAATCAAATCTTTTGAATACTTATAATTGTAAAACAAAAGTACATAGCATGCTCTATCTATTTTTAATATAGCTGTTATCTAAACATATTCCTCCAAAACAAGATCCTTACGTATATATGAATGTAATGTCCATTTGATAAATAACTATATTAATAAAATAAAAGATCAGTTTCAACAGTTATCTATTTCATAACTATACCAAGATGTTCCCAAGTCTAATAATTTCCAATACAATGTTATTATAATGGACTATCTCATTAAAAATATTATATGATTGCACACTAAATCATTTAAGATATAATATCACAAAATAGTTAAAAATTACAAAAAATAGGAGCCAGCCCGATGGCATAGTGGTTAAGTTCATGCGCTCCGCTTTGGTGGCCCAGGGCTCGCGGGTTCAGATCCCTGGTGTGGACCTGTGCACTGCTTATCAAGCCATGCTGTGGTGGCATCCCATATAAAGTAGAGGAAGATGGGCACAGATTTTAGCCCAAGGCCAACCTTCCTCAGCAAAAAAGAGGAGGATTGGCAACAGATGTCAGCTCAGGGCTAGCTTCCTCAAAAAAAAAATATTACAAAATATAATTAAAAAATTAAAGGTATAGCCCTATAAGGTTTTTTTAAATGAAACTGATGAAAAGAGCTGAAGATTTTGACCTAAAAAACAAAAAAAAATGTATATACTCCCATATAATTATATCACTACATAATTGCAAAGCAAGTTGCTGATTTTATATATTTTAGATGTTTTAGCACTTTAATACATAAGTAAAAATCAATGTTTCATATTTTAGATTCTGCAATCTCAATCTCATAAAGTCGTATGTGAAATTATGTAAGGCAGTTATATATCTAATTCAGATTTAAAATCCACTGTGGTTAGTACACTTCAAATGCCAATCATGGAAACCAACAAAAATAAGCTTAAAAATAAAGGAGTACAGGATTTTTATAACAACTCTAAATGCAAAAGAATGGTTGTACCTAAAAAAGGAACTAGAACCACAAGAGGGAAAAGGATCTTTTTCAGACCGTTGCCTCTACTTTTTCCATCTTCAAATGACTTACTCTTTTCTATTAGCACACTTTTTTTCTATATAGTTCAGAAAGTGTGGTAGGGCCTTCCCTATCTCCTGGATCAGCCTAGATTCCTACTTGCACAAGGAAAGGAAATTTACTTAAAAGAGATCGGATTCTTTGTGGAGGCTTTGGGAATTGTAAGCCTTTGGGAAGACTCAGAACACAAGCAGGAATAAGCACAGATGTACAAAGTAATAGCAGAGCTGAGCTGATCAGCTGAGTTGATTTGGTGAAGCTATCACTGCCACTGGCATTTAATATTGGATTCCATATCCTGCAATCTGACACCACCAGTATTAGACACTGGATGTTGCCACATACCTTTGCTATGTTGCTTCTGGTAATGGGTGTGACAACCCCATTGTTACAATAATCCTTAGTTCCAAGTTCAATAGCCATCATGTATGTATCTCTCTTACTGGTTGAGCATCATGTACCATTATAGGTGTATCTGAGCTTCTCATGTGTATTCTCAATGTGTATTCTCTACGAAGAATACACGTATTTTTTCACCTTTAAGAATACAAGGTGAGCTCTTTCTCCCACAGAGGCTTACAACTTGTTGAAATATCTAATCAAGAAATAGGGCACAGAAATTCTCATAGACAAAGTGGCGACATATTTGCCTCTGTTACCATGTTCACATGTTAAATGTCTAGGTTAATGGAGAAATTGTAAGTTGCCTAGTTCCTCTGCCAAATTTTTAGGGGAACAGTGTCTGATTGGGACAAATTTGATCAGGTAGTCATTCCTGTCACATCTAACTGACTGAGGCCACAGGACAGGGACAGGGAGCATAAATTTGGGCAGGCCTTCCTCTGTATTAGTTTCTTGCGGCTGCTGTAATAAATTATCACGAAAATGGTGGCTTAAAACAACAGAAATTTATTCTCTCATGGTTCTGGAGGCCAGAAGTTTGATATTAGTTTTAGTGTGTTGAAATCACGATGTTGGCAGGGACAAAAAACTCTCTCTAGAGGCTTTGGGAAAGATTCTGTTCCTTATCTTTACTGGCTTCTGGTGGCTGCTGGCTTTTCTTAACTTGTGCTCATATCACTCCAATCTCTGTCTCTATGGTTATGTTGCCTTCTCCTTTCCATCTGTACATGTCAAATCTCCTACTTCCTCCCTCTTAAAATGGTACATGTGATTGCATTTAGAGCCCACACAGATGATGCAGGATAAGATTATCTCAAGAGCCTTAATTTAATCACATCTGTAAATTTGTGGGGGTTTTTTTTTTGTGTGTGTGTGTCATTTAAAGTTACATGCACAGCTTACAGGGATGACAGTACAAATATCATTTGTGGGGGATGACATTCATTAGACAACTGCAGTCTGGCCCCTGGTCCTGAAAGATTCATGTCTACCCTATATGCAAAATACATTCGACCCATCTCAAAGTGTCCAAAACTCTTAATGCATTAGAACATCAACTTGAAGTCCAAAATCTAATCTAAATATCAGCACAAACACCCCAAATGCCATCACCTAAATCAGGTATGGGTGAGTCTCTAAGTATGATCTATCCTGGGGCAAAATGTGTCTCCATTTGTGGACCTGAGAAATTAGAAAACAACTTATCTGCTTCCAAAATACAATGCTGGGACAGGCATAGGATAACAGTGATAGACATTCTCATCCCCAAAAAGAAAAAATGGAGGAAGATCTCATTGATCTCAGCAATTTCAGACTCCAGCAGGGAAAATTCCATTAAGTTTCAAGGTCTGGAAATAATCATCCTTGGCTCAATGTTCTGCCTTCTGGGCTCACCCAGAAGGACCAGTGTTAGAAGGAAAAGTTCTTATGATTTGAAAGAAACCTCAAAACACATATAACCCCAAAAGAAAATGCTGGTAAACTTGAAAAATATCCTTAAAAATATGTTGGACATTCTCAAGTTGTCTTAGGGAAAATGCCAATAAAGCATACAATGAGTAGAATGTCTTTGAAATCCAGATTTATTCAGTAACTCATATACATGAGCGATTCAGAATACAGCCCTATATTGTGACTTCTTTTACTTAAAGGCTTTTGTAGGGGCCAGCCCCGTGGCTTAGCGGTTAAGCCTGTGTGCTCCGCTACTGGCGGCCCAGGTTCGGATCCCGGGCGCGCACTGACACACCGCTTCTCTGGCCATGCTGAGGCGGCGTCCCACATACAGCAACTAGAAGGATGTGCAACTATGACATACAACTATCTGCTGGGGCTTTGGGGAAAAAAAGGAGGAGGACTGACAATAGATGTTAGCTCAGAGCCACTCTTCCTCAGCAAAAAGAGGAGGATTAGCATGGATGTTAGCTCAGGGCTGATCTTCCTCACAAAATAATAAATAAATAAATAAATAAAATAAACTTAAAAAAAAGGCTTTTGTAAATTAACAGTGCACTTGTAACAGTAAATTTAATACATATATTTAAAATTCTAAGTAAAGTATTTTATTTTCTTAACTACCTCTTCAGTCTAGAATTTTTGAATATGACTCCTCAAAGAAGAAAGAAAAATAAGGTTTATTATAAAAGGAAAATATTTTCTAAAATCGTGACCTTGAAAATTCATCACAGCTTCTGTTGGAGCATTTTTATAACAAATATTCTTGCCTCTCTATTTAAAATCCATTGACATATATGTGCTATTTAAAATGACAAATAGTCTTTTACAGTGAAAAGAAGTTAAGCTACCAAACAATGTGTCAAATTCTACTTTTCTTGTAACTTTGCATTTGCAAGACTGCCTGGTTAACGATTTGAAAAAAAATGTTCCTCTGCCCCATTTGCCGCTGGGTGAAATGAAGTAACATTGTCATACTTCACTGCATTTAGGCCCAACAACATGTCAAATTTTTTTGAGATAAAGTACAAACCATTGACTGATCTTTTTTTTCCTAGTAAACCTTATTTTGGAAATAATTTCCTGATAACTCCTACCCTTCTCGTAGAAGGAAGAGACAAATTTTTCATGACAAAATAATTCTGAGACCATAGATATGAACTACCATTTTCTAACATATTATATATTTATTTTTGTTTGTTTTGTTTATTTTTTTAAAATATCTAACAATACTAAGAGCTACCATTTATTTAGCAGTGCTGTGTATCAGGGCCTATGCTAGATGATTGATTTTCACAATTATAAGGAAAGTAATATCTCCCTTTTACAGATAAAGAAATTGAAGCTGAGAAAGTTAATTTTCAAAAAGCCATACTGTTATTAATGGCAGACTAAAAATAAAATATTATGTTTCTGACTGCCAAATCTATGATCATTCCACTTAATCCATGGCCTTTGTGACAATGGATAAAGATGAAAAGTGACTTTATTTATCCACATTTACACCACCATGTCTTATCCAGGAGCAGTATAGAATTGGGCCAAGAGTAAACTTCTTTGAGGAGTGAATGGAAGGATCCTTCTTTTAGACCTTTTTATATAACAAGAAATCTAAAGCCTTTGTCTTTGGGCACAATAAGGTTATCAAAAGCAGACATAAAAACATAACCAACGGTGGTCCTGTGGCTCTTCATCATTATCCACCAGCCAGATCACACCCTTGTCTGTAAACATGAAATGAATCCAACTCCCTGATAAGGCACTGGTGCAAAGCTGAATAAAAAAATCTCTTTATGGACTGAAAGACCTCAACGTAAACTGACTTGGACCATTTTTGTACTGGAACAGATAACACCTCTGCTGATTAACTTCACTGTTCCTGAATGTCATGGGCTTCTAGCTACCATTTGCAACTTCTATTATTCTCTGCAGTCCTCTTTATGTATATTTTTATGACCAGGGATGATGCTTCATTGTTCTGTCCCTTGTGGGCTATACACATCACACCTAAGAGGCTAATGGCATACTGCTCATGTGTATGGGAATGCATAGATTCTCGACAGTTTATAAGGTTCTGTATTTAGGCTGAGTCTGGGGTAGAGGCATTCTTCATGCTTAGGGAGCACAAGTCGCCACACTGGTCCCTGAATTAAGTCAGGGATTGTAGCCCTTTGGTCTCCTCATCTCTCTGAGATAGTCTTTACACTCACACATTGCAACTTTTCTTGTTAGATTTCCCTTAGGTTGGGTTTTTAAAAGAGAAAAAAGAAAATGTTTTTAAAGGAAAAAAGAGATAAAGTCTTTTCTCACTGTTTTGGGGATTGCTCCATGCATGTAACAAATCTAATAATTTAATTTACATAAAAGACAGACATAGAGGGACCAGCCCAGTGGCATAGTGGTTAAGTTTGTGCCTTTTGCTTCAGAGGCCCAGAGGTTCACCAGTTTGGATACTGGGTGTGGACCTACTCACTGCTCATCAAGCCATGCTGAGGTGGCGTCCCTTATAGAAGAGCTACAACTCTACAAGTATGATATATGACTAGGTACTGGGGTTTTGGGGAGAAAAAAGAAGAAAGAGGAAGACTGGCAACAGATGTTAGCGCAGGGCCAATCTCCACCCCCCCACCTCAAAAAAATAAGCTTGGAGAATTGTTTAAAAAAAAAAAAGACAGACATAGAAATAGGAAAACAGCCTATTGGAAATATAGATAGTTGATTGGTCAAATTTTATAGAAAAATATTCAGTATAATACCAAGTTTAACAATAAAGTATTTTTTGTTTGTTTTTTACTGTATGCAAGAATAGCATTTCTCTCACAGGGTTATGTGAGGTTTAAATGACATAACTTTTAAAAATCCCCATATCTAAAATAGGCACCAAAATAGATATTGCTATTATATCCATGATTATGTTAGCAATTATGTCAATATTATGGAAGCTGAAACCACTTAGAGGCATTCTTATGGCCAGAAACAACAGGCATTGCATGTTAAGAAACCACTTGCCCAGTGCTGAGGCGGAGTCAAGATGGCGGCGTAAGCAGACTCTGAACTCACCTCCTCCCGCGGACATAGCCAATTTACAACTACTCGTGGAAAAATTACCGCAGAGACAGAACTGAAAACTGGATAAGAGGAACTCCTGCAACAACGGACAATCCTCACTGAGGTGGAAGAGGCAGAGACTCCCTTCTGGAGAGGAAAAACGCCGCCTTCACAAGCCGCCAGCTTCACGGCCGCCGGGAGCAGCTCACAGGTACGCAGCCTCCCTGGAGGCGCGGGGCCCTGAGCCGGGGAGCGCCCCCGCTGTGGGCATTTTGTGGACCCAGCGCAATTGACACCAGCGGCATAATATCTGGCTTTGCTGCTACTAAAACATTGGGGAGCACCCCCAGAAAACCCGGTTCACAAAGAAACTAAAACTGGCTCTTAAAGGGCCCGCGCGCAAACACACCCGTTTCAGAAAGCATCCTAAAATCACCAGAAAGAAAGGTGCACAGTGCTTTGGTGACAAGAGACTCACCTAATAGGCCCTGAGTGCATCTCGGTGAGGGGTGAGACCTCTCCAAGGACTGGGACATTGGCGGCGGCCATTGTTGTGGCCTGGTGTGGGCGTGCTGACACAGAAGCCATTGGAGTTCTCCCTGAGGCCTACTAGCCCAGGGTTTGCCCCACCCGCTAGAGCACTGATTAAATCTAGCTCAGCCAGGGCAGGCAGCCCCCCCTAGAGACTGGCACCACCCAACAACAAGCCCTCAGGCAACGTGTGGGCCTGCATAGATTGGTGACTGGATTCTCTGCAGCCTGGCAACTGAGCCGACTTGAGCGGGGCAGGGAGTGCACAAGGAGCCGGTGGAGAGTGTGGGGTGGTGGCAGAGTGTGTGGGGCTCCCGCTGTGGAGAGACTGGGTCTGCTTGGGGAGGTCGGGGTGCTCACACAGGGCAGGACTGTGTTGACTGTGTGTGTGGACCTGTGGGTGGCAGGGCTTGTCAGCTGCAGAAGACTTGTGCTTCTCAAAGATCCACATAGGAGGTTTGCACCATCTTCCACAGCCTGAAACAATTGGGTGCTCCTGTGCCTGAGGCCAGCCCCACCCAGCTGCAATCCTCAGAGAGCTGACAAGAGACATAATAGGCTAGAGGCTTACAGCAATTGTAAGGCCCTGAACCTAACAACCTGCCACACTGGGGGCCTACTCACTTGAAAGAAATACTGCAACATAAATGTGGTATTAGAACTTGCAGCCAACTGTGCTGGGGCTCCCCACACCTGATAAAGAGACTGAAGGGCCCACAACAACTACAAGCAGCTGAGCATTACAACAGCTGGCCAGGAGAATAACTCAGCCTCCCTGGGCGCCTACAGGGAGAGCAAAAAGGCCACAACAGAGGACACACTTAGCCCACATAGGGGGTCATCCCTGGAACATTGAGAACTGAGGGAAGCACACTGGAAGCCTCCTAATGCATCACTTACATAAGGTCACCTATCTAAGAGCAGGAGACGTAGCTGACCTACATAATACATAGACACAAGCACAGGGAAAGAGGCAAATTGAGGAGGCAAAGGAATACATTCCAAGTAAGGGAACAGGACAAAACACCAGAAAAGGAACTAAGTGAAACAGAAATGAGCAACCTACCCAATACAGAGTTCAAACTAAGAGTGTTAAGGATGCTCACTGATCTGGGGAGAAGAAGAGATGAACTCAGTGAGAATGTCAACAAAGAAATGGAAGATATAGAAAAGAACGAATCAGAAATGAAGAATACAACACTGGAAATGAAAAATTGACTAGAGGGACTCAAAAGCAGAGTAGAGGATACAGAAGAACGAATCTGTGAGCTGGACGAAAGACTAGAAGAAATTAGCCAAGCTGAACAGGTAAAAGAGAAAAGAATTAAAAAGAGTGAGGACAGTCTAAGGGACCTCTGGGACAACATCAAGCACACTAACATCCATGTTATAGGTGTCCCGGAAAGAGTAGAGCGAGACAAGGGGGCACAGAATCTATTTCAAGAAATAATAGATGAAAACTTCCCTAACCTAAGGAAGGAAACAGACATCCAGGTACAGGAAGCACAGAGAGCCCCAAACAAGATAAACCCAAAGAGGCCCACACCAAGACACATCATAATCAAAATGTCCAGAATTAAAGATAAAGAGAGAATCCTAAAAGCCGCAAGAGAATGTCAAGTTACATACAAAGGAAACCCCATAAGGCTATCAGCTGACTTCTCAGCAGAAACCTTACAGGCTAGAAGAGAATGGCACGATATATTTAAAGTACTAAAAGGAAAAAACTTACAGCCAAGAATACTCTACCCAGCAAGGTTATCATTCAAAATGGAAGGAGAGATCAAAATTTTCCCAGATAAGCAAAAATTAAAGGAGCTTGTCACCAAGAAACCAGTGCTACAAGAAATGTTAAAGGGACTGATTTAAGGGGAAAAGAGAAGACCACAAATAGGAAAAATTATCTATTTCCATGATAAGAGGGTAAGGGATACAAATGCACAAAAAAGAGGTTAGATATGATATCAAAAACATTAAAGGAGGGAGGAGGGGAGTTAAAGAATACAGCTTTAAGACAGAGGTCAAACTAAAGTGACCATCAATTCTGTATAGAAGAAGAAAGGAACACAGAAGGACTACTAAAAGACAGAGAAAAAAAAAAAGTTTAAAAATGGCAGTATGTACATACTTATCAATAGCTACCTTAAACGTCAATGGACTAAATGCTCCAAATAAAAGGCATAGGGTGGCTGACTGGATAAAAAAACAAGACCCATATATATGCTGCATACAAGAGACACACTTCAGACCTAAAGACATTCACAAACTGAAAGTGAAGGGATGGAAAAAGATACTCCATGCAAATGGCAATGAAAAGAAAGCTGGGGTAGCAGTACTCATAACAGACAAAATAGACTTTAAAACAAAAACTGTAAAAAGAGACAAAGAAGGGCATTACATAATGATCAAGGGAACAATCCAACAAGAGGATATAACACTTGTAAATATCTATGCACCCAATGTAATTGCACCTAAATATATAAAGCAATTATTAACAGACATAAAAAGAGAAATAGACAGTAACACAATAATAGTAGGGGACTTTAACACTCCACTTACACCAACGGATAGATCATCCAAACAGAAGATCAATAAGGAAACATTGGCCTTAAACGACACACTAGAACAGATGGACCTAGTAGATATATACAGAGCATTCCATCCAAAAACCGAAGAATACACGTTCTTTTCAAATGCACATGGAACATTCTCCAGGACTGATCACATATTAGGCCACAAAACAAGTCTCCATAAATTTCAGAAGATTGAAATAATACCAAGCATCTTTTCTGGCCACAACGGTATGAAACTAGAAATCAACTATAGGAAGAAAATCAGAAAAGCCACAAATACATGGAGATTAAACAAAATGCTACTGAACAACAACTGGGTTAACGAAGAAATCAAAGAAGAAATCAAAAAATACCTGGAGACAAATGAAAATGAAAATACGACATGCCAGAATTTATGGGATACAGCAAAAGCGGTTCTAAGAGGAAAGTTTATAGAGATACAGGCCTATCTCAACAAACAAGAAAAATCTCAAATAAGCAATCTAAAAATGCACCTAAAAGAACTGGAAAAAGAAGAACAAACAAAGCCCAAAATCTGTAGAAGAAGGGAAATAATAAAAATCATAGCAGAAATAAATGAAATAGAGACCAAAAAAACAATAGAAAAAATTAATAAAACCAAGAGATTGTTCTTGGAAAGGTCAACAAAATTGACAAACCTTTAGCTAGACTCACCAAGAAAAAAAGAGAGAAGGCACAAATAAGTAAAATCAGAAAAGAAAGTGGAAAGGTTACAACAGACACCTCAGAAATACAAAAGATTATAAGAGAATACTATGAAAAGCTATATGCCAACCAATTCGACAATCTGGAAGAAATAGATAAATTCTTAGAATCATACAACCTTCCAAAACTGGATCAAGAAGAAGTAGAGAATTTGAATACACCGATCACCAGTAAGGAGATCGAAACAGTAATCACAAACCTCCCCAAAAATAAAAGTCCAGGACCAGACGTCTTCCCTGGTGAATTCTACCAAACATTCAAAGAAGACTTAATACCTATCCTTCTCAAACTCTTCCAAAAAATTGAGGAGTGTGGGAAGTTCCCTAACTCATTCTATGAAGCTGACATTACCCTCATACCAAAACTAGACTAGGACAACACAAAAAAAGAAAATTACAGGCCAATATCACTGATGAACATCATGCAAAAATCCCCAACAAAATACTAGCAAATTGCATAAAACAATAGGTTAAAAAGATTATACACCATGATCAAGTGGGATTTATTCCAGGGATGCAGGGATGGTTCAACATTTGCAAATCAATCAACGTAATACACCACATTAATAAAATGAAGAATAAAAATCACATGATCAACTCAATAGATGCAGAGAAAGCATTTGACAAGATACAGCATCCATTTATGATAAAAACTCTGAATAAAATGAGTATAGAAGGAAAGTACCTCCACATAATAAAGACCATATATGACAAACCCACAGCTAATATCATCATCAATGTTGAAAAACTGAAAGCTATCCCTCTAAGAAGAGGAACCTGACAAGGATGCCCACTGTCACCACTCCTATTTAACATAGTGCTGGAAGTCCTAGCCCGAGCAATCAGGCAAGAGAAAGAAATAAAAGGGATCCAAATTGGAAAGGAAGAAGTGAAACTGTCACTATTTGAAGATGACATGATTTTATATATAGAAAACCCTAAAGAATCCACCAGAAAACTTTTAGAAGTAATAAACGAATATGGTAAAGTTGCAGGATACAAAATCAACATACAAAAATCAGTTGCATTTCTGTACACTAACAACGAAGTATCAGAAAGAGAAATGAAGAATACCATCCCATTTACAATTGCAACAAAAAGAATAAAATACCTAGGAATAAACTTAACCAAAGAGGTGAAAGATCTGTACACCGAAAACTATAAAACATTTCTAAAAGAAATTGAAGAAGACACAAAGAAATGGAAAGATATTCTGTGCACTTGGATTGGAAGAATTAATGTAGTTAAGATGTCCATACTTCCTAAAGCAATCTATAGATTCAATGCAATCCCTATCAAAGTTCCAACAACATTTTTGACAGAAATAGAACAAAGAATCCTAAAATTTATATGGAAAAACAAAAGCCCCCGAATAGCTAAAGGAATCCTGAGAAAAAAGAACAAAGCTGGAGGTATCACACTCCCTTATTTCAAAATATACTACAAAGCTATAGTAACCAAAACAGCATGGTACTGGCACAAAAACAGACACACAGATCAATGGAATAGAATCGAAAGCCCAGAAATAAACCCACACATCTATGGACAGCTAATCTTTGACAAAGGAGCCAAGAACATACAATGGGGAAAAGAAAGTCTCTTCAACAAATGGTGTAGGGAAAACTGGATAGCCACATGCAAAAAAATGAAAGTAGACCCTTACCTTACACCATACACAAAAATTAACTCCAAATGGATTACAGACTTGAATGTAAGACCTGAAACTGTGCAACTTCTAGAAGAACACATAGGCAGTACGCTCTTCGACATCGGTCTTAGCAACATCTTTTCAAATACCACGTCTGACCCGGCAAGAGAAACAATAGAAAAAATAAACAAATGGGACTACATCAAACTAAAAATCTTCTGCACAGCAAAGGAAACCATCAACAAAACGCAAAGACAACCTAACAATTGGGAGAAGATATTTGCAAACCATACATCTGATAAGGGCTTAATCTCCAAAATATATAAAGAACTCATGCATCTCAACAACAAAAAAACTACCAACCCAATTAAAAAATGGGCAAAAGACCTGAACAGACATTTCTCCAAAGAACATATCCAGATAGCCAACAGACACATGAAAAGATGTTCAAAATCACTAACTATCAGGGAAATGCAAATCAAAACTACAATGAGATATCACCTCACGCCTGTCAGAGTGGCTATAATTAACAAGACAGGAAACAACATGTGTTGGAGAGGATGTGGAGAGAAGGGAACTCTCATACACTGCTGGTGGGAGTGCAAACTGGTGCAGCCACTATGGAAAACAGTATGGAGATTCCTCAAAAAATCAAGGATAGAACTACCATATGATCCAGCTATTCCACTGCTGGGTATTTATCCAAAGAACTTGAAAACACCAATGCGTAAGTATACATGCACCGCTGTGTCCATTGCAGCATTATTCACAATAGCCAAGACTTGGAAGCAACCTAAGTGCCCATCAGGGGAAGAATGGATAAAGAAGATGTGGTATATATACACAATGGAATACTACTCAGCCATAAGAAACGATGAAATCCAGCCATTTGTGACAACATGGATGGACAACGAGGGTATAATGCAAAGTGAAATAAGTCAGAGGGAGAAGGTCAAATACCGTATGATTTCCTTCATTAAGTAGTAGATAATAACAACAATAAACAAACACATAGGGACAGAGATTGGATTGGTGGTTACCAGAGGGGAAGGGGGGAGGGATGAGGGTGAAAGGGATAATTCGGTACATGTGTGTGGTGATGGGTTGTAATTAGTATTTTGGGTGGTGAACATGATGTAATCTATGCTGAAATAGAAGTATACTGATGTACGCCTGAAATTTATACAATGTTATAAACCAATGTTACTGCAATAAACAAAAAATTAAAAAAAAAAAAGAAACCACTTGCCCTTTTAAATAACTTTTTGTTGTTGTTGTTTACAGAAATCAATAGCGAAATCAGTAAGCTTTTCAATAAGTAGTCATGCTTTCCAGATCAAGATAGTCTATTCTAGAAATTCTTGTCTTCCTTAACTTCCATGCTATGAACCTATTGGCAGCAAATCAAATTGGAGACTTGCCAAATGGATTATTATCATCTGTTCTCCGGAAATATCTCCTATTTTCCATCAAGTCAGTCAGTCAGCCACTGCTGAACACAGCAGTTACACCATCCCCAATCAAGGGTGGTCAATTCTCTTATTCCAATGTTTGATTCAAGTTTGCTATTATTGAACTTTATTTTATTATTATTTTTTTTATTTTTTTTCAATTTTTTGTTTATTGCAGTAACCTTGGTTTATAACATTGCAAAAATATCAGGTGTACATCATTGTACTTCTATTTCTGCATGGACTACATCATGTTCACCACCAAAATACTAATTACAACCCATCACCACACACATGTACCATATTATCCCTTTCACCCTCCTCCCTCCCCCCTTCCCCTCTGGTAACCACCAATCCAATCTCTGTCCCTATGTGTTTGTTTATTGTTGTTATTATCTACTACTTAATGAAGGAAATCATACGGTATTTGGCCTTCTCCCTCTGACTTATTTCACTTTGCATTATACCCTCAATGTCCATCCATGTTGTCACAAATGGCTGGATTTCATCGTTTCTTATGGCTGAGTAGTATTCCATTGTGTATATATACCACATCTTCTTTATCCATTCATCCCTTGATGGGCACTTAGGTTGCTTCCAAGTCTTGGCTATTGTGAATAAGGCTGCAATGAACACAGGGGTGCATGTACCTTTGCAATTTGGTGTTTTCAAGTTCTTTGGATAAATACCCAACAGTGGAATAGCTGGATCATATGGTAGTTCTATCCTTGATTTTTTGAGGAATCTCCATACTGTTTTCCATAGTGGCTGCACCAGTTTGCACTCCCACCAGCAGTGTATGAGAGTTCCCTTCTCTCCACATCCTCTCCAACACATGTTGTTTGCTGTCTTGTTAATTATAGCCACTCTGACAGGCGTGAGGTGATATCTCATTGTAGTTTTGATTTGCATTCCCCTGATAGTTAACGATTTTGAACATCTTTTCATGTGTCTGTTGGCCATCTGTATATCTTCTTTGGAGAAATGTCTGTTCAGGTCTTTTGCCCATTTTTTAATTGGGTTGGTAGATTTTTTGTTGTTGAGATGCATGAGTTCTTTATATATTTTGGAGATTAAGCCCTTATCAGATGTATGGTTTGCAAATATCTTCTCCCAATTGTTAGGTTGTCTTTTCGTTTTGTTGATGGTTTCCTTTGCTGTGCAGAAGCTTTTTAGTTTGATGTAGTCCCATTTGTTTATTTTTTCTATTGTTTCTCTTGCCCGGTCAGATGTGGTGTTTGAAAAGATGTTGCTAAGACCGATGTCGAAGAGCATACTGCCTATGTTTTCTTCTAGAACTTTCACAGTTTCAGGTCTTACATTCAAGTCTGTAATCCATTTGGAGTTAATTTTTGTGTATGGTGTAAGGTAAGGATCTACTTTCATTTTTTGGCATATGGCTATCCAGTTTTCCCAACACCATTTGTTGAAGAGACTTTCTTTTCCCCATTGTATGTTCTTGGCTCCTTTGTCAAAGATTAGCTGTCCATAGATGTGTGGGTTTATTTCTGGGCTTTCGATTCTATTCCATTGATCTGTGTGTCTGTTTTTGTGCCAGTACCATGCTGTTTTGGTTACTATAGCTTTGTAGTATATTTTGAAATCAGGGAGTGTGATACCTCCAGCTTTGTTCTTTTATCTCAGGATTCCTTTAGCTATTCGGGGTCTTTTGTTGTTCCATATGAATTTTAGGATTCTTTGTTCTATTTCTGTCAAAAATGTTGTTGGAACTTTGATAGGGATTGCATTGAATCTATAGATGGCTTTAGGAAGTATGGACATCTTAACTATGTTAATTCTTCCAATCCAAGAGCACGGAATATCTTTCCATTTCTTTGTGTCTTCTTCAATTTCTTTCAGAAATGTTTTATAGTTTTCGGTGTACAGATCTTTCACCTCTTTGGTTAAGTTTATTCCTAGGTATTTTATTCTTTTTGTTGCAATTGTAAATGGGATGGTATTCCTCATTTCTCTTTCTGATACTTCGTTGTTAGTGTACAGAAATGCAACTGATTTTTGTATGTTGATTTTGTATCCTGCAACTTTACCATATTCGTTTATTACTTCTAAAAGTTTTCTGGTGGATTCTTTAGGGTTTTCTATATATAAAATCATGTCATCTTCAAATAGTGACAGTTTCACTTCTTCCTTTCCAATTTGGATCCCTTTTATTTCTTTCTCTTGCCTGATTGCTCTGGCTAGGACTTCCAATACTATGTTAAATAGGAGTGGTGACAGTGGGCATCCTTGTCTGGTTCCTGTTCTTAGAGGGATAGCTTTCAGTTTTTCACCATTGAGGATGATATTAGCTGTGGGTTTCTCATATATGGTCTTTACTATGTTGAGGGACTTTCCTTCTATACCCATTTTATTCAGAGTTTTTATCATAAATGGATGCTGGATCTTGTCAAATGCTTTCTCTGCATCTATTGAGATGATCATGTGATTTTTATTCTTCATTTTATTAATGTGGTGTATTATGTTGATTGATTTGTGAATGTTAAACCATCCCTGCATCCCTGGAATAAATCCCACTTGATCATGGTGTATAATCTTTTTAACGTATTGTTGTATGCGATTTGCTAGTATTTTGTTGAGGATTTTTGCATCGATGTTCGTCAGTGATATTGGCCTGTAATTTTCTTTTTTTGTGTTGTCCTTGTCTGGTTTTGGTATGAGGGTAATGTCAGCTTCGTAGAATGAGTTAGGGAGCTTCCCCCCCTCCTCAATTTTTGGAAGATTTTGAGAAGGATAGGTATTAAGTCTTCTTTGAATGTTTGGTAGAATTCACCAGGGAAGCCGTCTGGTCCTGGACTTTTATTTTTGGGGAGGTTTTTGATTACTGTTTCGATCTCCTTACTGGTGATTGGTCTATTCAAATTCTCTACTTCTTCTTGATCTAGTTTTGGAATGTTGTATGATTCTAAGAATTTATCCATTTCTTCCACATTGTCGAATTGGTTGGCATATAGCTTTTCATAGTATTCTCTTATAATCTTTTGTATTTCTGAGGTGTCTGTTGTAACCTCTCCTCTTTCTTTTCTGATTTTACTTATTTGTGCCTTCTCTCTTTTTTTCTTGGTGAGTCTAGCTAAAGGTTTGTCTATTTTGTTGATCTTTTCAAAGAACCAGCTCTTGGTTTATTAATTTTTTCTATTGTTTTTTTGGTCTCTATTTCATTTATTTCTGCTATGATTTTTATTATTTCCCTTCTTCTACAGATTTTGGGCTTTGTTTGTTCTTCTTTTTCCAGTTCCTTTAGGTGCATTTTTAGATTGTTTATTTGAGATTTTTCTTGTTTGTTGAGATAGGCCTGTATCGCTATAAACTTCCCTCTTAGAACCGCTTTTGCTGTATCCCATAAATTCTGGCATGTCGTATTTTCATTTTCATTTGTCTCCAGGTATTTTTTGATTTCTTCTTTGATTTCTTCGTTAACCCAGTCGTTGTTCAGTAGCATTTTGTTTAATCTCCATGTATTTGTGGCTTTTCTGATTTTCTTCCTATAGGTGATTTCTAGTTTCATACCGTTGTGGTCAGAAAAGATGCTTGGTATTATTTCAATCTTCTGAAATTTATGGAGACTTGTTTTGTGGCCTAATATGTGATCAAACCTGGAGAATGTTCCATGTGCATTTGAAAAGAACGTGTATTCTTCGGTTTTTGGATGGAATGCTCTGTATATATCTACTAGGTCCATCTGTTCTAGTGTGTCGTTTAAGGCAATGTTTCCTTATTGATCTTCTGTTTGGATGATCTATCCGTTGGTGTAAGTGGAGTGTTAAAGTCCCCTACTATTATTGTGTTACTGTCTATTTCTCTTTTTATGTCTGTTAATAATTGCTTTATATATTTAGGTGCACCTACATTGGGTGCGTAGATATTTACAAGTGTTATATCCTCTTGTTGGATTGTTCCCTTGATCATTATGTAATGCCCTTCTTTGTCTCTTTTTACAGTTTTTGTTTTAAAGTCTATTTTGTCTGATATGAGTACTGCTACCCCAGCTTTCTTTTCATTGCCATTTGCGTGGAGTATCTTTTTCCATCCCTTCACTTTCAGTTTGGGAGTGTCTTTAGGTCTGAAGAGTTTCTCTTGTATGCAGCATATATATGGGTCTTGTTTTTTTATCCAGTCAGCCACCCTATGCCTTTTAATTGGGGCATTTAATCCATTGACGTTTAAAGTAGCTATTGATAAGTATGTACTTACTGCCATTTTTTAACTTTTTTTTTTTTTTTCTGTTTTTTAGTAGTCCTTCTCTGTTCCTTACTTCTTCTTTACAGAATTGATGGTCACTTTAGTTTGACCTCTGTCTGAAAGCTGTACTCTTTAACTACCCTCCTCCCTCCTTTTATGTTTTTGATATCATATCTAACCTCTTTTTTGTGCATTTGTATCCATTACGTTCTAATCGTGGAAATAGATAATTTTTCCTATTTGTGGTCTTCTCTTTTCCCCTTAAATGAGTCCCTTTAACATTTCTTGTAGCACTGGTTTCTTGGTGACAAGCTCCTTTAATTTTTGCTTATCTGGGAAAATTTTGATCTCTCCTTCCATTTTGAACGATAACCTTGCTGGGTAGAGTATTCTTGGCTGTAAGTTTTTTCCTTTTAGCACTTTAAATATATCGTGCCATTCTCTTCTAGCCTGTAAGGTTTCTGCTGAGAAGTCAGCTGATAGCCTTATGGGGTTTCCTTTGTATGTAACTTGACATTCTCTTGCGGCTTTTAGGATTCTCTCTTTATCTTTAATTCTGGACATTTTGATTATGATGTGTCTTGGTGTGGGCCTCTTTGGGTTTATCTTGTTTGGGGCTCTCTGTGCCTCCTGTACCTGGATGTCTGTTTCCTTCCTTAGGTTAGGGAAGTTTTCATCTATTATTTCTTGAAATAGATTCTCTGACCCCTTGTCTCGCTCTTCTCCTTCCGGGACACCTATAACATGGATGTTAGTGTGCTTGATGTTGTCCCAGAGGTCCCTTAGACTGTCCTCACTCTTTTTAATTCTTTTCTCTTTTACCTGTTCAGCTTGGCTAATTTCTTCTAGTCTTTCGTCCAGCTCACAGATTCGTTCTTCTGTATCCTCTACTCTGCTTTTGAGTCCCTCTAGTCAATTTTTCATTTCCAGTGTTGTATTCTTCATTTCTGATTGGTTCTTTTCTATATCTTCCATTTCTTTGTTGACATTCTCACTGAGTTCATCTATTCTTCTCCCCAGATCAGTGAGCATCCTTAACACTCTTAGTTTGAACTCTCTGTCAGGTAGGTTGCTCATTTCTGTTTCACTTAGTTCCTTTTCTGGGGTTTTGTCCTGTTCCCTTACTTGGAATGTATTCTTTTGCCTCCTCATTTTGCCTCTTTCCCTGTGCTTGTGTCTACGTATTAGGTAGGTCAGCTACGTCTCCTGCTCTTGGATAGGTGACCTTATGTAAGTGATGCCTTAGGAGGCTTCCAGTGTGCTTACCTCAGTTCTTAATGTTCCAGGGGTGGCCCCTATGTGGGCTACGTGTGTGCTTCTATTGTGGCCTGTTAGCTCTTCCTATAGGCGCCCAGGGAGGCTGAGTTATGCTCCTGGCCAGCTGTTGTAATGCTCAGCTGATTGTAGTTGTTATGGGCCCTTCAGTCTCTTTATCAGGTGTGGGGATCCCCAGCACAGTTGGCTGTAAGTTCTAATACCACATTTGTGTTGCAGTATTTCTTTTAAGTGAGTAGGCCCCCAGTGTGGCAGGTTGTTAGGCTCAGGGCCTTAGAATTGCTGTAAACCTCTAGCCTATTAGGTCTCTTGTCAGCTCTCTGAGGATTGCAGCTGGGTGGGGCTGGCCTCAGGCACAGGAGCACCCAATTGTTTCAGGCTAACAAATACTATCTTCATTAAAATATAGATCACAGATGATGCTATGTTATTTTTTAAGAACAAAAACTTAAGAAAATAAAGTCAGTATTCAGTGTATTCACTATTTTTACACTTGAACATTTTGCTCACTTGAAAATAATTCAACTCAAAGGAAATAATTATGCCCGAGACAATACCAAAAAAATGTATTTTCTGTAAATTTTGTTATTCTACAAAACTGTCATAAGGCTTCTTATTCTTAAATCATGCTATCTTTGCATAGCATCGTGAAAATATAGCTATGTCCTATTTTCCTTACCTTACAACTCCTGCGGCATTAATGAAGTAAGTAGTCACAGTTTATAGCTTACGTAATTTCCCTAAGTATAGAGAAGATTCGAAAGATCAAGATACACTACTTTTACATTCTAGAACTCTAAGTTCTATGTTTTCTAGAAAGCTATGAAAGAATCAGCTTACATCAGAAATATTTATGAGGTGATCTTTATGTAGGAGTATAAGCACATAAAATGTCTGAATTACATTGCTAGTTCCTAGAAAACCTTGTGAAAAACAGCAACAAACACACACATAGAGACAGAGATTGGATTGGTGGTTACCAGAGGGGAAACAGGGAGGGAGGACGGCGAAAGGGATGATTAGGCACACGTGTGTGATGATGGACTGTCATTAGTATTTGGGTGGTGAACATGATGTAATCTATGCAGAAATAGAAGTATAATGATGTACACCTGAAATTGATACACTGTTATAAACCAATGTTACTGCAATAAAAAAAATTAAATAAATGAACAACAAAAAAAAACAAGCAAAAACAACAACAACAACAACAAAAACTCCAATTCCTCAAGATGTTTTATTTCCATCATATGGAAAATTATCATTATAAATAAAGCAATCAACGATGTCTCTAATGTGAATGGTGCCAGTCACCTACCTCCATGGTGACTGTGCTGTAAATAACTGTACAACTCTAGTTCTGGCCCAGTGTGTCTTCACAGAGGAACGCTATGAGTTCAGGCAAAATTTGTAAACCTGTTACTATATTTTTGTGACACAATCATGAATTTTTATTTTTTTTGGTAAGAAAGATATTAAATCTGTTAATGATAATGCAGTGGATGCCTATTTCCATATTGACAGAAGAGTTTAAGGAATATTAAATGGACAAGAACAATACATGCATAAAAATATAACATTTAGAGATGGTAAATAAGTATATGTTTACGTAGACAAGTCGTTGCATGGATGGATCGACAGATAGATAATACATACATTCAGACGTACATATAAAATATCAACAATTCTTACCTATGTAATTGGGATTATTGGACTAAATCTCTATTTTATATACTTTTCTATTTATTTTTTCTAGTGTTTCATGTACCATATCCTACTAAAAACAATTAGATTGAGTTGCATAAAGTATATAAGTAAAGCAATTTTATTTATATTTAATCACAATATAAATGGTGAGATTTCTGCATTTGTTCTTCTAAAGTTAAAATGTTTCTTAGAATCCAATGTTAAGAAAGAAAAACAAAAGAAAATATATCATGAAATTTAGATTGAATGTGTTTTAACCTTTTACTTTTTTTCTGATTATACCACTTTTACTTGTTTCCTCTGCTACACCCACTCACAGATTCATCAACAAATGTTCTGATTAAAACTATGTTGATTAAAGATGACTTAATGAAAGCTACAATACACCATGTAGCAATTTAAGCTTATACAAGACAGAGATTTTAATCACATTAAAAGTTGTCATTTAATATGGCTGTTTTCAATGGGGCATTTTTTCATTACTCTGTTTCTCCAAATTTTATTTTCCATATAGTCTTAAATCGGTGCAGAGGGAAATCTATATCTTTATATATAATCAAAGAAAGAACAAACAATGAGAACAAAACCAGAAAATTCTAAATATAAAAATTAATCTAATACATACCATCAGCCACTTTATCAATAGAGAGATTGTACATTTTACCCGACAGACATGTCTCTATTATCCTATAGATCCACGATTTTCACTTGTTTCTTTGTTTTTCTCTAGCTAAATAGTGTTCCTTTAGCTTCTACTTCTACCTGAAATATAGAATATCCTTGCTTGGTTTAGGAGAAATCTGGTTCCCGATATGTCTCCCATACATTGGTGATGGGATTTCCATAGAAAAGCCTTTTGAAAAATTGAAAATTGAGAAAATTTTGGTATAGTTTTGGATAAGGACTAAAAGTAGTCTATAGTGTGAAAATTTTATGATGTACATGCTGAGTGAACATTGGAGTCTATATTTTTTGTCTAAAATGTTATGGTTTGGTCAATACCTTGATTGGACTTTATTGAAGATCAAAATACACTAATTTTACATCATAAAACTTAGATAGGCTATGAAAAGATCAGCTGGTTTTACATCAGAGAAAGTTATGTGGTGATTCTTATGTAGGAATCTGAGCACATACAGTGTCTGAGGGACACTGCAAGAGGAAAATTCAAAGACAAGCCAAAATAAAACCATAAACTTCACTGCAAATGAGGAAGCAAGTTAGACATGCGCAATACCTTAAGACAGTGAATTCTAAGCACGACAGAACGAGTTTAATACTGTCTACACTTTCGCATATACTAGTCGAGCAAACAGGACTTGGAGAGAAACTGTGCAAAGTAGATTGACTTCTGAGGAAATAGTGACAACAAGAGCAGTCAGCCAGATCCCGACGTCAGATCATTCACCTGTTGTGTGGTCCTCCATTAGCACATTCTTTCATAAATCACTTTATACAAATATAATTCTGAGATTCTTATGCATTCCATCATTGCAACTATATTGCCAACTAAAAAAAACACTTTTTACCAAGTTTTTATCCCCAAGATTTATTCCCCTAGCATTTAGGAGCTTGTTGTATTGTGGATTATGATGTATGGAACATATTCAGCCAACTAACATAGAGTATCTACCAAATACATTTTTCTTACCAATTCCTTATTTTTTTCATTGTGATAATATTTATACACATGAAATGTTGAGATTTTAAATATTTAAATATTCTATTAGTTTTGGCAAATGTATATTCTCATGTAACAAAGACCCCAATGCTATAGAATGCTTCTGTCTCCCAAGAAAGTTTTCTTATGCCCCCTTTGAGTCACTTCTTGTATCTCATGGGCAACATATCTTGTTTGTAATCAGTCATTTTTCTCTTGTTCTTTTCAAGATTTTGCCTTTGTCTTTGTCTTTCAAGAGTTTGATTATAATGAATTTAGTTGTGAATCTTTTTGTGTTTCTTCTACTTGGAGTATGTTGTGTTCTTTGGATGTGTAGATCAATATTTTTATCTAATTCAGAAAACTTTGGGCCATTATATCTTCAAATATTTTTTCTGCTCCTTTCTCTCTCCCCTTTCCTTCTAATATTGCCAGGATGCATATGTTGGTGTGTTCAGTGGTGATCCATAGATCTCTGAGGCTCTATTCAGATTTCATTTTTTTCCTTTCTTTTTTTTCAGATTGGATAACATTTATTGATCTGTCTTCAAGGTCACTGATTCTTTCTTCTCCTAGCTCAAGTATGCTGTGGAGCCACTGTAGTGATTTTTTTTTTTTAATTTCAGTTATTGTACTTTAAACTTCAGAATTTCCAATTGGTTCTTTTTAAAAAATATAATTTTATCACTTTACAGATACGCTCTGTTTGATGAGTCCTTCCTGTCATATTTTCCTTTATTCTTTAAACACCATATCTGATAGTTTGTCGAACATATTTATAAATGCTGTAAAGTCTGTGTTGGCTAAATTCAATATCTAGACCCATCAAAAATGCTTCTCTCTTGTGTTTGAATGACACCTTTCTGTATCTTGGCATGTCCCATAAATTTTCATTAAAATTTGACATTTTCAATATTATATTGTAGTAACTCTAGATGCTGATTACCTCTCACTAGGAGGAGTTGTTTTTTCGTATATGTGTTTGTTTAGTTATCTGACTGGAGAAATTCTGTATGTTCTACCCACCTGTTGATCTCACATGCTGGCAATGTGTGGCCAATGATGTCTACACCTATATTTTTGTTGTATTTTTGTTTATATTTTGTAAGCCTGAGTCACCCTGGGTCAGCATAGCGTACCAGTGGTCTACCAATTAGTCAGAGGTTGTGCTTAAACACCTAACTGAGTAAGGCTTCTTTCCTTTGCCATTGGACCTATGAGTAGCTGAGTCAGACATTCAAATTTCAGGCAGTTTATAAGTCTGTCCCAGCTTTTATTTTCTCCTCCTGTGAGGTCCTGTTTTCAGCAAGGGTGTATTGATAGCCTAAGCCCTCGCTAGTTGTCTAGTCTCTTCTGAGTGTGCTAGTATCCTGGGCCATGAGTGCAGCATTCCAGATTACTAAAGAAGCTAATTAAGTTCCAGTGTGGTTGTCTTGTTCCATGGTTCTCCTTGTTGAGTTTCTGGTTTGTCAACTGCTTGCTCCAATCGGTATCATGACTTCAGGCTGGCTGTGGAACTGGTCTTCCTTAAATGTTTGTAATGAGACATCTATTGTTTTAGACAACACACCTCGTCATGTGTTGTTAGTTCTTTTTTTTTTAACCTCTCCATATGAAGTCAGCCTCCTCTGTCAGTGAAGTTGTGTTTTTCCTGGCTTGCCTTGCCATCACAGAACTCATGCATGGAATTGTTGGGGTGGAAGCAGTGCCAGCCTAAAGCACCACAGATTCCCACAATTTTTACTAAAGTTCAGTAGTTTTTTCTTGAATAAATATTCTCAATTTGTTATATGCTGTTGGTCAGTTTCTTGAGTTCTGAATTGTTGTTTTTGACAATTTTGTCCCATTTTATGACTGCATTGAGGGAGGAGGTTTGGTAAGCTTCTTACTCATTAATTTCAGAAGTTCTACCCTCTGTTATTTCTTCTATTGTGACAATTTCTCTCCCAAGTCCTCCTCATTGTGTCATGTGGATGTTTAAGTGGCACAAACCATAAGTTCAGAAGAAATACACATATTTTACCATTGACAAACAACTGAAACCTTAAGCAGAGCTATCGTACTTTGTTTAAATACTGAGAATTAAAATAAACTGTGGGTATGGGTGCTGTGTATGTGCAGATGTGTGATAAATACATTGTCCTTAACTGAAGAGTACTGGCTTCTAGGCATCTGGAAATCAGGAATTGATATTAAGAACATCTTATTGTAATTCTCCGAATAAATGGAAACAAATTTTGTAGCCCTTTGGCAGATATCTCACTATGTTAAAAAATGGATCCAACATGAATACACTACTTGCTGTAATTCAAATTTGAATCTACATTCTGATAACCTTCAGAAAATAACCAGATTTTCAAAGTGAACTTTTCTACAAGATTTGAATGCCCTGAACATAGATGTTTCTGTTTCTTTTGTGGTTATACATATTTATTGTTGATTAATAAATTGGTATTTGGGTTATCAGGCAATATCGTTTTTGTGTGTTTAATATGAATTTGTTTCCTATGAGATTTTCTCAATGATGCATCAACTGGTTAAAAAAGGCTCAGGATCTACGGTGCCAACATACAGATTTTAGTGACCATCCCACTTTGTGGACCCAAGGGTAGTCTATAATTTAAAGGTTTTAACAAGGAGATCCATAAGATTGAATATAATCTTGAGTGGAAAATGACCCTTTTCTGTCTAGGAAATTGTATTACTTTCTTAGAGCTGCTGTAACAAATTACTGCAAACTTGGTGGCTCAAAATAACAGAAACTATCTTACAGTTCTGGAGCCTAGATGTCTGAAATCAAGGTATTAGCAGAGCCAAGCACTCTCAGAAAACTCTAGGGGACAATTGGTTCCAAGTCTTTCCCTTAGATTTTGGTGTTGCTAGCAATCCTTGATGTTCATTGACTTGTAGATACATCACTCCAAATTCTGCCTCTGTTGTCACATGGACTTCTTTTTGTGTTTTCTATCTGCTTATTTGTGTCCTCTCCTCTTCTTATAAAGAAACCAGTCATATTGGATAAGGATCCACCCTCATGGACTCATCATGACTTATATCTCAATTATTTCTGCAAAGATTATTTCCAAATAGGCGACATTCACACTGCCAGAGGTTAGGATTTCCACTCATCTCTTTAGGGGACAAAGTGCAGCCCACAAAAGAAGCCATCTTTTACCATTGAGTGCATGAAGCACTGGCAATGGGAAGAGAAATTGGTAATCAATGAAATGTCAAAAGACTCTCTATACGATCTTTCACACCTACGGCTCACTTGTGAAGCCTCTTAAAATAGAGAAAAACCAGTCTCCCTTTATCATTCCTTGAGATTCAGATTTGACAAAGCTGGTACAAAACTCTAAAGGAATTTTCATATTACTTTGGAAGACGCTAAGTTTTCCATTCTTTGTTTTACCAAACAGATATTTACGTGAATTCTTTAAATAAACAAATAATTTCACCTTTAAAATCAAAATTTTCGTTTTTTATTAGACTTTAAATTTTATTAGTTTTCTTCAATAGCCAAAGTATTATTTTTAAATTATTTTTTTTAAAAATCTGCACAGCAATAATCTCTTCTTTTATTTTTTTTAAATAAAAATAAGCCAATGTAACTGGCAGTAAAATCTCATGCATGTGTGTGTGCATGTGCAAGTGTGTTTTGCTATTCTCCCTTCTACCACCCATTTCTTAGTGGAAAATAGGACCCTTTTATTGCAAATATTGAGAGTTCTATACAATAAATGGTGATTTGTTCATAAATAGGATAATAGTGGTCACCAAATAGCTGACGACCCAACCATTTCTTCCATTGGTACATTTCAAAGACAAAGAAAGTTTTCACCCTTAGATTGATAGTCTTTTTTTAAATTCTTCATTTTCTTTCGTGTCATATCTCACTTCTACAGCTTCCTTTTCAGCATAACAAATGCACTGAATCATTTAGAGGGTAAAGTTTGTTTCCTTAAGTATATGGATATCCGGGGAATAACTGTATATCAACGGACAACTGCAAGCATCTTTCCAATACTAGTTTGGCTTGGTAAAATTAGCATGGTAATTAAAACCTTAATATTCTGTTACTCTCAGTCTTCTTTCCTGTCTAGCACAGACTTTTTAAAAAAATCACAGTGTTCTTTTTTCCTTGCTATTTTACCTTTTTCCAGTCCCAGCTAGAAATGTTTTTGTGATTATCCTCATAACTGAGTCATTACATGATTTTCCAGTGAAAACAAATTATCTTTTAATTTTGTTTGGTGCTTAGTTGTCTACACAACTATGAACACATTGATTTCATTGCCTTATTGGGTACCATCCCAGATGACAAAATCTCTCTGAAGTAATTTGTCAGAGATCAGGAACATATTCTCAAAGTCTACTCATGTGAGAATATTATGTACTGAACTAAATGTTGTGAGTAAATTACCTAGTATGATAGAAAGGGATGGTGATATGGGGGAAAAGGAGGAAATGAGGTAGGATAAAGAAGATCAGGAGTATTTTGGCAGAGTATGTGGCCAATTGTTTGAGATTTTTAAATAGGGCAGTTGGGAGATAGCCAAGGGGTAGAAGTAGATTATAAGCAGATGAAATAAAGATCCTAAGTCAGAAGTATACCCAGAATCTTTGAGAAACAGCATGGAGACCATAGTGTCTAAAGTGGAATAAACCAAGGAAAAATATAAAAAGAGCAACAGTGAGACAGGAGTGGGAGGCCAGTTCATGTGGGCATTTAGCCATTGTTTAGAATTTTGACATTTATACTAAGTTAAGCATAATTAGAGAAATGGAATGGCATCATGTTATGTCTCTTTGAAAAGAATGACTCCATCATTAGTATTAAGAGCAAACTTTAGGTGTTAAAGCAAGAACTGCTCACTCAGCAATCCAAGTTAGAGATTATGGAGTATGGATCATGTTTTAGCAGCAGAGGCAATGAAAAGTACTCAGATATTGGGTATATTATGAAGGTAGAGCCAACATTTTTTTCACAATGGATTGAGTGTGGGGCTTCATTAAGGGTATGAATGAGAAGAACAGTCCTGTAAGAGTCCAATATTTTTGGCCTGATAGAGTATCATCAACTGAGAGAGGAAAGGATGAGATTAAGAGAGAGTAAGAGAAAAATCAGGAATTTAATCTTGAACACATTACATTGGATATCTTAATTATTCAGTTATATAGATGAGTTTGGAGTTTGAGGAAGAGAAGTGTCAAGGCATGTACATTTTGGATTTATTCTCATGTGGTTATTATGCAAAGCTCTTGGGCAGGAAGAGATTAGCAAAAGAGTAAGTGTAGATCAAGAAGAGAGAAAGAATAAGAACTGAGTTTGGATGTCCTTTAATATTAACAATCATGGCGAAGAGGAGGAAGCAGCGAAAGAGCTAACAGTGAGACAGGATGGTGTGAGATCCAGAAAACCTAGGGAAGGAAATACATCAAGAAGGAAGGAGTAGTACGTTGTTTCAAATTCTACAAAACACTTAAATTAACCTGAATTTAGATCAGGATGCTTTCCTGTCACTTTGGTAACCTAAGCAGATGATGTCTGTGTAGGTAAAGTTAGTCTAATATATGGACAAGATGCGGCTGATAAATCTGAACGCCTAAATCTCAGCCTCTTTGGGAAAATTCATATCCTCAGAAACCTATACTTTTGTTTCCTCTTCACAGTCTAAAGAGAGAATATGAATGATTGCTGCCTTTCTCTTGGGATATTTTGCAAGGTTTAGTTTGAAACTGTGGGTTTAAAAAGAGAAAGGGAGAGTTAGACGGAGAGAAGCAGAGAGAGAGGAAAAGGAAAATTGTTCCTGTGGTGAAAATATTGTCTAACATCCTCAAACACGGATAATAGACTCACTCATAAACTACTTGGTTAGTTCAACAACCAGTCTCTGTGGGACTAGGAAATGTCTTAGTTGCTGATGGTAAATTAATGAACAAAATTAAGAATAACTGACCTCAGGGAGTATACTAATGGAGGAGGCAGATATTAAGCAAACAATGACATAAAAATATTCTTAAATATGTAATAGTTTATAGATACTTGCAAAGATTGGAGTACAAGACAATATGGGGATGAAATTTTCCTAACATCAACGTAATCCGTCCTAAAATATTGACTATAAAACAGTAAACTTCAAGATCAGGGATAATTAGCCTTGAGATATGGACAGGCTTCAAATGATCCAAGTCTCTGAAATTGCATGCAAAATCTTGTGAGCGTGTGAATAAGCAATTTCCCCCAGGGATTGGGCTGATAGTTATCATCTATTGCCAAACAGTCCTTTGACCCCAAAAGTTTATGAACAAGACTCCAGATGAACGCTAAAATGCTAATTCCAACATCCTGCAGTTTCTAAATAACCAGATGTTTGGAAGCATGAGGACACATATATGGATGATTGACTAAATTTCAGTTTCACATGGATGTTTTGACAGCAAGTACTCTGTGTAAAAAATGCAAATTAGCTCATTAGCTTGGAGATAAAGCAATTAATGCTGGAATATGAGGAGGCATTAAGATTCAAAGGATGAAATGAAGAATAAAATCCTCCTTACCTGAAGGTTGATAGGTTTTTATTAAGATTTTGTAAGGGACATAAGCCAAGAGAATGAAAACGTCAGTGGGATTTAACTACACACCCACTTTATTTCACACGTTATGTTAAATCTTAGAATAACTACATAAAGGGTATTAACAAATTGATAAACACGCTTTATTTTTAGCTATGGAAATTACATAAAAATGCATAGAATTTTTAAGAGTTTAGAGCAAAAAGTACTTGAGGTTCCTCTTAGTTCTGTTTCCCACCCCACCCTCATTTTACCAATGGGGAAACAGTCTCTTTATTAATTTATTTATGCACAAATATTTATTACTTGCCTGCTAGATACATGTCACTGTGCTACATACATGTCACTGTGCTAGAAGAAACAATGAAAGCAAAGAGAGGCAAGCTATGACTTCAGGTTCCCTTCTAATTTTGGTAGCTGGAGAATCCCATCTGATTACTTTTGAAAGTTATAATTTATACAGAACTTCTGTTTTGGGGGAAGAGTGGCAGAGAATGCCTTAAGTCTGCTCAGCGTGCCTTCTTGATTTAACATCTCAGAGACATTTAAATCCCAAAGTCTCCCATTCCTTCCTGAAAGCATAAATATATTTCCGCTAGATAAAATGTTATAATGTTTCCACTCCTTACCCAAATTTAGCCTTTAAAATTTTTTTTTTTTTTTGCAAGGAAGATCAGTCCTGAGCTAACATCCTATGCCAATCCTCCTCTTTTTTGCTGAGGAAGATTGGCCCTGGGCTAACATCCATGCTCATCTTCCTCTACTTTATATGGGACGCCACCACAGCATGGCTTGACAAGCGGTACTCCGTGCGTGCCCAGGATTCGAACCTGCGAACCCTGGGCCACGGAAGCAGAGCACATGCACTTAACCACTGGGTGACCAGGCCGGCCCCTTAAAATTTTTTTGAATGAATTTTTCTATATAGCCATTTGATCTTTGTTGTCATTTGGCTTTTCACGTTATTATGGTTCAGAATGAGTCACCGATGGGGGTGCTGTCATAAAAGTTGGTGCAACAGAACTAATGAAGCTGGGTATTAGCTTCTTATCAGATAATCTGGCCTGTAAATCTTTCTCCAAGATCATTTATTTGTTCTGTATAAAAATGCAAATTCTTCATGAGTTACACATGTAAAAAAATATTAAAGGAGCAATATTTTTATTGCTAATGAATTATGGATTTACTCATCATATGAAAACAAAACAAAACAAACTTTTCATGGAATGTTGACTTAGAAGGATGGTGGTGAGGGAGGAATGCTCTGTCCTGCCCTCACTCCTCACTCAAAGTCTTGACATAGCATTTCACTTACTTTGGATTCTCAGGATCACTTTCCACAGAAACTTCTTGCATAGCAATCAGTTACATCTCATGATTAAACTTAAAAATAAACTTCAAAAATTACAGAAAACTCTGAGAAAATCAAATGATTATATTTTCTATATTTACTGAGAAGGCCACTTGATATCATCTTATGGGTAATATGCAAGGACAACAAGCTATTACAGAGCAAGAAAGCAGTTAGAACACAGTGCCTGGGGCTGCAATCTATTCCTTGTGGGGTTTTTTGTGAGGAAGAACAGCCCTGAGCTAACATGCATGCCAATCCTCCTCTTTTTTTTTGCGGAGGAAGACTGGCCCTGGGCTAACATCTGTGCCCATCTTCCTCCACTTTATACGGGACGCTGCCACAGAATGGCCTGACAAGCGGTGCATCAGTGTGGGTCCGGGATCCGAACCCAGGCCGCCAGCAGCAGAGCGCGTGCACTTAACTGCCAGGCCACGGGGCTGGCTGCAATTCCTTGTGTTTTAATACCCAAAGAGCTAGTACTTTCATCCAGTTCAGTCAAAAATATCATTTCTTAATATTTTTCCACATAAAACAGAACAAAACAGCATGTGTTATGAGGTCTATACCTGATTGAATACATTTTTATTCAGTTATCTGAAATGAATATACATTTTTAAAAATTTTCAGACAGAAACATAATCTAATAAGATATTAAATAGTTATGTCTTCAATATTTTACTCACAAACATTTCAATCATTTCATCAATGCATTAACAGAAATTTCACTATAGCTATGTTTCATATCTTAAGAATAACTTAAATCCTGAATGCCTGTTTATGTACCACTGAGAGTTCCTGAAATTCAGACATAAATTCATCAGGGAAACAGAAGCAGGCATACAGGTCAAGGAACACATTTTCTAAAAAATTCATAATGAGCAGCCTGGATTCTGGGCTGCCGTATTTTTCTTGATGTTAAATCTCTAAACATTCTGGGTTTGCAGTGGGATTCACAGTTTGATGAGGAGACAACTTGATTGGTGCTTTAATAATGAATGATGTGAAAAGAAAAATTTCAAAAATATAAGAACAATGCTCCACATTTTGGTAAATGACAATGGAGAAAAACATAAATTTCATTTTTTTATGTATTTTATTTTGCAAAAACAAATCCTTGCAACCCTATAGTAAATTATTTGCAGCAGCGTATTCATGACATTGTGTGCATCTCTGTGATGGAGAAAAGCTTCTAAAGGAATACTAGTACTCAGAACTCTTTTAACTCTGTACGTGAAGCTCTAAGCTTATACATTATCTTCTTCATATGATATTATTTATCTGTTTCAGTTGTTTCTGGAGACTCTATTTGGCCACCATATTCTAGAGAGAAAAACTCACATGTATTTTTCCAATAACAAAATTAAAGCCTAAAAATAATATCTGTGAAAAGGTTTTACAAATTATAAATTACCAACCATATAAATATTTTAGTTTTTAATTATTAACTGAAAACAGTAAAAATGTATCAATAATCAAGACGTTTTTGGAGTAAAATGCCCATTGAGAAAAAAAGCCAAATATAGTAATATATGTAAGTTTGTATCGCCAACATGTTAAGTTGTGGATGTCTTATTCCTGTTTAGTTTCTAAGGGTCATAATGGAGGGAACAAACAATAATAGTTAGAGAAAATATAATAAATAGACTTAAGTTTACTTTTAAGGTCAGGGAGAAAATTAGCCATAATTTTGCCTCAATGTGTGTGGAGGTGGAAATAGTTTATTTTTTTTTTTAAAGGATTACTAGTTCCTTTTTTCTACTCCTTATGATTGAGAATTCAGGACATATCGAAAAAGGATATTAAATATCAACTAATATAATTAAATTTTTCTTGACCTTAAAGTCTCATCCTGTACATTTAGATAGCTCTATGTTTGGAGGGGATTATACAAATAGTAAAATATTGTTTAAAGATTAGGTGGGTAACTCTATCTCTTGATTCTTACTTGACTTAGTATTCATATGTGAATGTATGAGTGATAATCTTTAAATTCTTAGACAGGAACTGCTAACATTGGGCCTGAGACATGGGAAAAGATGGCTTGTCAGTCTATGTCCTCTCTAGAATGGAATCTTCCTTTTCTATAACAAAAATCAAAAAAATAACTTCCTCTTTGGATTCATGAGAATAAAATCCAGGGAGAAATACCATGATAAAAATAGTAAGCATTTTATTTCCAAATAAAATGAATGACAATGAATGCTATTCAAATAATAATTGGCTGACATTTTTTCTAACATTCATTAAAATATTTATTACTGTGCAACCATAGTCTTATTTTCGGAGAAAACACCATGTGCTTAGCACTGCATCTGAATCTTCTGGTTTGTCTTTCTTTGATCTATCTTATCAAAATGAAAAATGTTATTTTAAATAAGTCATGTTTATTTAAGTATTTAAATAACTTTTAAGTTGAGGAAACCGCAGTGAAAGAAATACAGATTTCTTTATTTTCATGAGCAACTGACTCTCTTTTATTGAAAGAAGATTGAAATCTGTATTACCAAAAAACCAGACATTAAACTGAACAGAAACAGCAACATAAACAAAATGCAGCAATTTCCTCCTTTGAACTCCAAACCAGAAACTGATCAATTTTTAGATCTAGAGAAAACAAAGTATGCAATTTCACTTACTTTGTGATTCACATAGACTTTCATTTAATTCCAAAGCTTGAGTGATGACAGTTTCTTTGGAAAATCATGTAATAGGTTTGTATTGTTTTTTTTTGGTTGTGTTACATATCCTCTTTTAAATGTTTTTTGTTATCTAATAGGTGTAAACTGACAAAATTTATTTTAGAATTGCAAACTGTCCATGATGTAGCAATGAAACAGAAACTATGAAGTGTTGGAATAGGCCTTGGGCCCAGCCCAATCACTGGGAGGAACCCTAATTTTTGTGACTCAAGATCTAGTTTTAATCTCAGAAATGAACCATTCTTTAACTCCTATAGATCCTTCCCCATGTTAGTAATTAGAGAAGGATAAATAACCTTCTGGGGCTATTTTATATGAAGTTTAGTTCAGTGCCCTTTTTCACGATCATGAATTTCTATGTCAATGCATCTCATCTCTGACCATTAAATTCTAGATCCTTGACAGTTCTAATATTCTTTCCTGAGATAGAAATTTAAGATGCAATTTTAAATAAAATTTTTAGAGACGATAGGAATAGTATATGATAGTACTTTAGACATTGTACAACAAATCTTATTTTCTAGTTGAGGGTGCTGAGTTAGGAAATGGAAAGCATCACATGAGAAGGGCTGGTAAATATTTTAAGAATTGGAGAGAAGATTAATCCCGTTTCCCTGTCTTTCATCTCTGTGCTCTTTCCAGTACATCTTATTGGATCCTACTGCTTCATGCTTAATTAAAGTAATTATTATTTTAAATAGAAGATGCTTGGGATAAAAGTAAATACAGTATCAGATGAGCAAGAAGGTAATGACTAATTCTCATTGTGACATCATCAAATATGCAAAGCAAAAGACAATGGGATACTGACTTTCCCATTCATTCATTCATTCATTCATTAACCAAGAAAGCCACTGGGGACATTTTTCTCTTACTAAGAACACTAGATTGAGGGGCTGGCCCTGTGGTGTAGCAGTTAAGTGCACGCACTCTGCTGCTGGCGGCCCGGTTCGGATCCCAGGGGTGCACTGACGCACTGCTTGTCACCGACGCACCGCTTGTCAGGCCGTGCTGTGGCGGCGTCCCACATAAAGTAGAAGATGGGCATGGATGTTAGCCCAGGGCCAGTCTTCCTCAGCAAAAAAAAGAGGAGATTGACATGGATGTTAGCTCAGGGCTGATCTTCTTCACAAAAAAAAAAAAGATACTAGATTGAAAGACTGAGATGAAAATGGCTAAGTTTTTTGTACTTCAAGATGAATAACTTCAGGGGTCCTAGGTAAGTTTTAATTGTCCTGTGAGGCAATGATTTTTTTAATTCAAATATTAGTATTTCTACCTGGTTCATTGACAATGATTTCAAAATGTTAAAAAGTCAAAGCTTAGTCCTGAGCTGACTCAATATTATTAAGATTGTTCTCAAGTGACAAACGTAAGGCATTGTACTCAACCTCCACCCACTCATATAAAATATGCATAACACCATATAAATGTACACACACACTTGCACATACACACACACATACACACAAACATTGGGTCGTATTAGAATCCATAGAAAAGAGTATTATTCCACCTAATCTGTAAATGTTTTTCTCTACCCCTATCATCCACCCCCTCTCCTGGGTCTAGAGCTATCTAGCTGTGCAGGATGAGGTTTTAAGCCTAGGTAAATTTTGATTGTATTATGTTCACATTTACTATCATTTTCCTTACTGATACATCTTTACCGGGATTTCAGTTGGAATTTATCAATGGAGAGTTTCTTTGTTTGTTTATTCTTCTCAGACTCTACAATTTATTTTTAACGTAAAACATGTTTTCAGGGAGATAACTAAGTCTGCTGTCAGTGATTATAAATTCCTATAATAATAGCAAGGCATTATAAGGTTGATTTAAGCTGATGTTCCATTGCTGTTTGTCATTTATTAATAAGGCAAGGAAATGCAACACAAAATACATCCTCAAGGAAAACTCAGTACATTCAGAAAAACAATAGTATGCATTAAAACCAAACAAAAATCAACCTGATAACAGGAAACTGTGTTCAAAATTCATACACTTAAGTATAAAATTGATAAAAGAATGTGTTAAGACCTTAAATACTTAAATACAGTTGTTATTTTATTCAAAATAATCAAGATAGGCCCAAAATTTTATGCATTACTTATTAAGCAATTTCAAACCCACCTACCCAATTATTTGGAAATTTTTCTGTTTTGTATTTTGTTTTTAAATTACATTTAATAGGTATGAGAGAAGGGATGTGCATTTTTCCTTTTCCTCCAATTTTTGTGTTAATTTTTTTCTTTGAATGTGATCCACACAGATATTAAACTCAGAGGTCCTACAAGCAGTAAGGCAATATTTGTGGTTTACTTTTCACAGGTGCATATTATTATTTAAAATAGCAAAAGTGCATTCTTTGAGTATTAATTGACACTCATTAATTATATACAAAATATCATCCCAAAGTGTCCTTTTGGAGTGATGTCAGCATCATGGTGGCATAAGGCATTCTCCTTTTTGTTCTCCCTTTTAACAACTAAAATTTGGCATCCACTCATTAATGAAAGTGTCTCTGCGGGAGTTGTGGAATCTAGCACCATATACTAAGGGACCTGGGAGAAGTCTGGCCCACCCGTGTATCAGGTAACAGGCAGTCAGGGCTCAGTATGGGCTGTAGAACTAGCAAGAGCCTGTGAACTGGCCTCAGCTCCTCTCTGCCATGATTGGGGAACATCCGGAGACTGCTGGCCTGGGAAAACGTCCACAGATGAGAGAGCGTTTGTAGAAGTCCAGATTTTCTGGGGAGAGATTCCAGCACTTCATTAGCGGAAAAAAAAAATTGAGTTTGGACACATTTGCAAGTACAGCCCCTCTCCCAAGGTGGCACACCGTGGGGCGGAACTAGCAGGATAGACCTCTCCCAAGGAGGAAAGGGAGAGCAGATGTCTCTATGTGCAGATGAAATGACATTATACATAGAAAATCCTAAAGACTCCATCAAAAAACTGCTAGAAATAATTAACGAATTCAGTAGAGCGGCAGGATACAAAATCAGTTGTGTTTCTATACAATAATAACAAACTATCAGAAAGAGAAAGTAAGAAAGCAATCCCATTTACAAATGCATCAAAAAGAACAAAATACTTAGGAATAAATTTAACCAAGTAGGTGAAAGACCTGTACACTGAAAACTATAAGATATTGATGAAATTGTAGAAGACACACATATGTGGCAAGATATCTGTGCTCATGGATTGGAAGAACCAATACTGTTAAAATGTCCATACTAACAAAAGCTGTCTACAAATTCAATGCAATTCCTATAAAAATATTTTTTACAGAAATAGAAGAAAGAATCCTAAAATTTGTATGGAGTCACAAAAGACCCCAAATAGCCAAAGCAATCTTGAGAAAGAAGAACAAAGCTGGAGGCCTCATTCTTCCTGATTTCAAACTATATGACAAAGCCATAGTAATCAAAACAGTATGGTATTGACATAAAAGCAGAGACAGAGATCAACACAACAGAATAGAGAGCCCAGAAATAAACCAACACATATGCGGTCAATTAATTTATGACAAAGGAGCCAAAAATATAATGGAGAAAGGATAGTCTCTTCAATAAATAGTGTTGAGAAAGCTGGATAACTACAGGCAGAAAAATGACACAAGACCCTTTCTCACGCCACTCACAAAAATTAACTCAAAATAGATTAAAGACTTAAACATAAGACTTGAAGCTATAAAACTTCTAGAAGAAAACACAGGGAAAATCTCCTTGACATTAGTCCTGGCAATGATTTTTTGCATTTGGCACCAAAAGCACAGGCAACAAAAGCAAAATTCAAAAAGTATGACTGCATCAAACTAAAATCTTCTGCACAGCAAAGGAAAACAAACAACAAAATGAAAAGGCAATCTCCAGAATGGGGAAAATATTCACAAACTATTGGATGAGGGATTAATATCCAAAACTTTTAAATAATTCATACAACTCAATAAAAAAAATCTGATTAAAAAATGAGCAGAGGAACTGAATAGATATTTTCCAAGAAAGACATCCAAATGACCAACAGGTACATAGAAAGATGCTCAACATCACTAATCATCAGGGAAATGCAAATCAAAACCACAAACAAATATCACCTCACACCTGTTAGAATGGCTACCATCAAAAAGGCAAGAGACAAGTGTTGGCAAGGATGTCGAGAAAAGGGAACCCTTGTGTACTGTTAGTGGAAATGTAAATTGATTCAGCCACTATGTAAAACAACATGGAGGTTTCTCAAAAAAGTAAAAACAGAATTACCAAATGATCCAGTAATCCCACTTCTGTGTATATATCCAAAGGAAATGAAAACAGGACATCAAAAAGATAGCTGCCCTTGTGTGTTTATTGCAGAATTATTCACAATAGCCAAGACATGGAAGAAACCTAAGTGTCAGTCAATGGATGAATGGATAAAGAAGATGTTCTATATATAATGGAATATTATTCAACCATAAAAAAGAAGGATATCCTGCCATTTGTGACAATATGGATGGACCTTGAAGGCATTATGCTAAGTGAGATAAGTCAGACAGAGAAAGAAAAATACTGTACTATATCTCTTACATGTGGAGTCTAAAAAAGCTGAACTCATAGAAACAGAGTAGAGTAGTGGTTACCAGGGACTGAGGTATGGGAGAATTGGGGAGATGTTGGCCAAAGGGCACAAATTTGTAGTAGAAAATGAATAAGTTCTGGAGATCTAAGACACAGCATAGTGATTATAGTCAACAATACTGTATTATATACTTCAAAGTTGCTAAGAGACTAGATCTTAAATGTTCTCATATGAAAAAGAAATAATTATGTGAAGTGAGAGAAGTGTTAGCTAATGCTATGGTGGTAATCACATTGCAATACATAAATGTATCAAATCAATATTTTGTACACTTGAAACTTACACAATGCAATATGTCATTTATATCTCAAGAAAAAATTTAACACAATAAAAACCTCTTTTTTCCCATAGAAGAAATCCACTAGCTGAACATAAGTAAAGCAAATGATTTCCACCAAGCTGAAATGTGGGAAAAAATTAGAGAAATTTGAAATAAAATATACTGGTGTGAATATAAAATGCAAAAGTCATATTTATGTGTAGTCACTAATCCACTTCCACTAACTTTCTCTTGCTTCATTATTTTCCTTTGGAAATTCAAGGTTCACACCTACAACAGCAGTACACCTATGAAAGATTAGAAAACTGAGACAAATATATGGGACAAAGACCAACCCCAGGCAGAGCTATGAAATTATAAAAATGTTGTTATAAATAAAAACAAAACAAAACCAAAATGTCCCCTCATACTTATAACTTCAATAACTGAATAGCAGGCAGTGTCACTTTTGCTTCTTAGTGTTGAAAATCTGTTAGAAATATGTCTACTATTTTAGATTAATAAAAAAATATAGTGCAAAATGCCTATTAACATTAACTTACAATTAGCATTTAGGATTTAGATCTAAAAAAACTTTAATTGAAGTTTCTTCTGATTTCCAAACCATTCTATCAAATAAGGATGAAGCATTTTATTGTTGTAAATGCAAATGTTTGTTCTGTATTGTGCATGAAAGATCAAAGCAATTTTATATCTGCTTCTACAAAATATTTTACTTCAAAGAAATCCCTTGATTAATATTTCATTCAAATAAATTTTTTTCCTACACTTTATGTTTTGGAACTTTGCCGTTTTAAGTTTAACTGGCTCCAAGAAATTGCATTCTGTGATTTCTCCTGAAATAGCAAAGTGTCAGGAGAGGGAAGTGGCTGTCAATATGATCATAAACCTGAAGAGTCCTTATACCTCAGATAAGCATCCGGGCTTACATGTGCCTATCAGTTTTGAGTTAAACATCCAACGTTTCATCAGTTCTTAGCACAAAATCCATTGTATCACGCTTTGCTGTGTTTAGCTGTCTATTACATATTAGATATGCTCTTCAATTTTAAAGAAGTAGTAAATAACTTAATTTTCGAATGAGCATACTTGATATGGTAAATTTTTAATAAAATGTAGTAAATTTTAATGCATATTGCTTTACATATTATTTACATATACATACTATTACATATTTACAGATTATTGATCGCTTTACACACTGATTAATTTACTATTAAAACATTTGAGGTAAACAGTTATAATGGTCCTGTTTCTATGTGAGGTGCCGTATGTTTGGAGATGAAGTATATCAATTACTCAAGGAAATGAGTAATAAAACCAGAAGAAGGCGTAAAGAATGATGGTCTGTGACTCACACTAAATTGTATCACTAGTTGTATGCTAGTAATTGTATACTAGTTGTCTTGCTAGTCCTATTTGACAAATAAGTAAATTGAGGCTTATTCAGGGTAAGTATTTCCAAAGGGTAAAATCTTAATCTGTGTAAGGTTCATATGCAATAATGATGATTAACATGGTGATCACAATCATTCTCATCATGAAAATGGTGATACTATTAGCTACTATTTATTGAAATTTATTATATCTGAGGAAAAGTGTTGAGAGATTTATGCACATATTGGTTCAACAAACCAGGGAAGTAGGTATAATTATTTGTGTGGTCATTTTATAACCTACACTGTAGGACAAGTTTGCTGCATTGTTTTGAACTGACTCAAATGTTATTAATCATTACAAAAAGTTACTAGGTACTATCCTGACAAACATGATACATTAAGAAAGAGATAAGTTTCTAAGAAGTATCATATATGTTTGAGAAAATAAAATAATTTCGAGATGATTAAATGTATGAAAGCTCTTTGACATGTAGATGTTCTTTAGAATACAAAGGTGATTAAAATAAAACCCAAATGAGATCAGGAAAATATTTAAATAAGCTGTGATTTCAACTGCTGTATATGAAAAAATGGCTGGGTAGCAGGCTTTTAATTTTATTTTTTAAGCTTATTTTTGCATCTATGACAACTATGGAGAATGCATAACACATAAAGAACAATTTGAAACATTGGGAACCAACCAAATAAGTCATGATATAGTAAGTCAAGATCTCAGAGGAAAAACAAGTGCTATGAAAAGACCCTTATACTCAGACCCGTGGTTTCTCTTTTGTGGCAGGAGCATGGAGAACTGACAGAAAGCTGCATCTTAGAGCTTATAGCTCTGTGACAGAAATATCAAATCTCTCTGCAAGAATATCCAGGTCATGTACCAGCTATCGTACACAATGACTGGTTAGGAATGTGGACTAGGAAAGAGTACCAAATAAACAAAATTGAAAAACGTAATTTAAACTGACTTATAACTGATATTGACATGGGAGGTATCAAAAATGATCATTATGGTAGTGACTGTGGTTAATATATTAAGGAAAGTAGACAAAAATAGAGAATTTCCCCTGAGAATTTGAATCTATTAAAAAAGTACTTCCTAAAACTAAAAAAAAGTGTAAATATTATAGAGGTGGGCTTAAAGAACAGAATAGACACAACAGAGAAGAGGATTAGTAAGGTAGAATTTATGTCAGTACAAAATACCCAGATTAAAGCATAAATAGGAAAACACGATTATAAATGCAGAAAGATGTGTAGGAACATTATAGAACATGATGGAAAAGTATAGGATATAAGTAATTTAAGCTACAAGAATTTTCAAAACTGAAGAATTTTTAAAAACTGTTGAAAGAGATCAATCTACACATTCGAAAGACTCTATAAAGCCCAAGGTTGATAAATGGAAAGAAAACCACATTGAGTACACCCTAGCAAACTGCCAAAAATCAAAGACAAACAGAAAAATATTAATAACTGCCATGAAAAAAAAACATTTTTCTTTTAAAGGAGCAGTTAAGATTAACTATTGATTTCTCAAAAGAAATCATGTAAGCGTGAAAACAAAAGAGTGACACCTTTTAGAGCTGAGATAAAATAATTGTCATCCTAGAATTCTGCAACAGGTGAAAATATATTTTTTTATTTAGCAAATAAAAACTGAGATATTTTCTGACAGAGGCCTAGACTAAAAGAGATATTAAAGTAAACCAAGGTAAATGATATTTTATAAATTACACCAATGCAAAGCAAAGGAATGAAAAGCATTACAAAATATTATGTCAGAATGCAAATACCTCACATTTTTTTGGAAGTCATAAAAGTACATGTTTAAGGTTGACTACAAGTAGGAAATCCATTGTCATTACTGAAGCAAGCACTGAGAAAATATTAATATCTATTAATAACTAGTTGAAAGTAAGTATCTCAACAAAATACTTAATAAAGAGACAAGGAGACAAATAGGAACATAAATAGAAGAGACATAAAGAAAAGAAATAGTAACAGGAAAATATAGACAAGATTATATTAAACATAAAGGAAATCAATGAAAATAGCTTTAAAAAATAATCATCAGGGCCATCTGAATGGTGTAGTGGTTAAGTTCACGCACTCCACATCGGCGGCCCAGGGTTTGCAGGTTTGCATCCCAGGCACGGACCTACACACCGTTTATCAAACCACGTTGTGGCGGCTTCCCATGTAAAGTGGAAGATGATGGGCACGGATGTTAGCCCAGGGCCAGTCTTCCTCAGCAAAAAAGAGGAGGATTGGCATCGGATGTTAGCTCAGGGCTGGTCTTCCTCACCAAAAAAAAAAAAAAAGCTAAAAGAAAAAGAAAAGCAAATGAAATTCATATTAGACCATTTAAAAGAGACATCCTTCAATAGAAGAATACCAAAAAGTAGAGAGTAAAAAAGTCTGTATAACACACACATAAACACACAAGACTAAGACAAAAACACTAACTAAAATAAAGATATGGCTTTATTAATATATAAAGGTAAACTATAAGGCAAGAAGATCAATACTAGATAAAGAGTTTTATTGATGGGTCAATTCAGAAGGAAGATGTGTCAATATGAGATTGGTATACAGAAAACAGCATACCTTAGGTATAAAGAGAGCCTCAAAAAGGTGACAAGACAAAATAAAAAATTTTAGAAATGAATAACCAAAGAGGAATCAAGTACTAATACACGCTACAACCTTGAAAACATCACACTAAGTGAAAGAAGGTAGTCACAAAAGACCACATATTGTATGAGTCCACTTACATGAAATGTCCAGAATAGGCAAATTCGTAGAAAAAGAAAGTAGATTAATGGTTGCCAGGGCCTGAGGGGAGGGAACAGGGAATGTGCCTGGGTTTGGGAATTTGGGGGGAAATGAGAAGTGACTATAAATGGGTACAAGACTCTTTTTGGGGTTGTGAAGTGTTTTAAAATTATTTGTGGTGACGGATGCACAGCTCTGGGAGTATACTAAAAACCATTGAATTGTCCAATGTAAACTGATGAATTGTAAGGCATGTGAATTATATAGCCAAAAAACTGTTTAAAAAGTGAAAAACTGAAAAATCACAGTTGGGTAATCAGCATTTCTTATATATAAAGAACTAAGAAAATAAATCAGAAAAAATACAGACTATTTGAAAAATATTAAAAAATAAATTGACTCACTGAAGAATTTTAAAAATGGATTTTAACAGCATATTAGGCACAGCAGAAGAGATTATTTATGAACTGGAAGTTAGAAAATATCCAGGTTAAAACAGGAAGAATATAAAATTGAAAAGTAGAAAAATGTGTAAGAAACTTAATGAAAATGATAGATACACATAATATATTATATAATACATAATAATAAATGATCTAAATCATGATATATATTATGATATTATATAATATATACTATCCTATATAACATATAATATGTAAAATGAAAAATGTAAAACATAATATATATCATGATTTAGATCATATATGATCTAAATAATTGCTTTATTTGTAATATGATTTATATAATAGACATGTATAGATAGAAAAATAAGGCTTCTAAAAGATAAACACCAGAAAATCTCTAAATACATTTCATATAACATTACACCTAATATAATATACTTAACACATAATACGTAATATATTATACATTAGATGTCATGTCATATCTATTACATATTACATGCAATATATGTTATGTGCAATATATTATATATAATATTCAGTATATTTAAAAATATTCTAGTGTTTATCTTTTGGAAACCTTAATGTTGCTTCCAAAAATATTTATATTTATTCTATGACTCATTGGGAATTGACTTTTGTTTATGGTGTGTGGTAGATGTCAAGAATCATTCATGACCCTGGAGTAGGCAAAGATTTCATAAACAGGATATGGAAAGCACTAATCAAAAAGAGAAAAAGATGGATGAATGAGACTTCATTATAGTTAAGAATATATCTGTTCCTTAAAGTACAAATAACATATTCACTATATCTCTCTCTACATATATATATGTAGATAAATAGATTGTATACTTATATATATCAATATGTATATTGATGTATATTGAGTACTTACATATTTTATACTTATATATTTATATATGAAACATGATCTATAAAAGCATAAAATAAACACTTCAATATTTATATATATGAAATATATATGACAGAATATGTGAAGAACCTACAGAGATCAATTTAAAACAGCCAGAAATCCAATTACATATTTGAGCAGACATTCTCAGAAAAATACCCAGATATCTACTAAATTCATGGGAATTTTTTCAATATCATTTGTTTTCTGTGAAATACAATGAGATACAACTATGATATGTCCTCCTCCCATGGAAATAATTAATAGAAAATAATAAATAAATAAAGCAAATGGCAGCAACAAGAATATCATCACTTACAGCAAACTAATAAAGCTATGTTTGACAAATATTTAAAGTAACTGAAAACAAATAAATAAAGTAACTAAAAATTCTCAGACATTGGAGTTGGGAGTGTAAATTGTTACAACCACTTGGGTCCACATTTCCCAGCGTCTACTACAGCAGAACACGTACCTGCACTGTGACTCAGTTATTCTTCTTCTAGGCATACACATATTTTTACCAAAGAGGCATGAACAAAATATTCATAGCAGCCTTATTTATAACACCCCAAGATAAGAAACAACTTAAATGTCTGTGAACAATTAGAATGGACACAGTTTGTAATAAATTACTATAGAGCAATCAAAAGAACAATTATTTTTACATGTAACAACATTGATAAATCTCACAAACATAATCTGGAGAGATACAAAGAAGTCAGATATAAAAGTGTATATAAGGAAGAATTTCAATTTTATACAGTTCTAAAACAGGAAACCATTTATAATGTCAAAAGTCAAAATATTGGTTTTCTTGAAGAAATAATGACTGAACAGGAGCATGAGAAAGGTTTCTGGTGTACTGTCACTACGCTCCCAGCCCACCTCAGAACTGTAATTTCATGGTAGTATTTGGATTGTGATAATTCAGCACGTAAAAAATTCTTCATCACATCATTAATCAAAAATTCATTGCTGTGCACTTAAGTACAGTATTATTTAACATTAAAAAGTAAAACAAAAAATTGTGATACATATTTATACTTGAATAATGGCTAAAATTTAACAAGGAAAAAACAGATTGAGTGGATTATTCCAGGTAAATAAATCTATGAAGGAAGGAAAATAAAAGTAGGCACTGAATAGCTATGTGTAGTTTGCTTATTTATTCATTCATTCATTCTTGCGTTCCTTCACTTAATAAATATGTTATAGTCAGTGCACTAAGCATTGGGAATATACTAATGAAAAAATATTTTTCTTATAGGTAGGACTATTTTTAATGGGGAAAGAAATGAATCTTAAAAAATTATGTGATACTGTGTGTTAGAAAGTAAAAGTAATAGGGAAAAGTTATAGCAAATAAGGTTATCGCAAATATTTCCAGAGGGTGAAGAGTATTAGAGTAGGGATTTAAATTGGGACTGTCAAGGTAGCCCTTGATTAAAAAGTGATATTTGAGCAACATGTAAGGGAAATAAAAGAGCGAACCATGTGGCTATCTATAGCAGGAATACTCTAGGCAGAGGGAGAAATTGGCAGCAAAGACCAGAGAGGGAAAAATGTCTACTATGTATAAAACTCAGAGAGCACCCCAGTGTGACTACAGAGAAGTGGGTGAGGGGAAAAATATCAGAGTTCAGGCCCAAAGGAAGTAGAGAGTGGGGGTATACATCATGTAGGGGCTTGTAGTCATCATCAGTTCTTTAAAAGAAATGAGGTACCACCAAAAGAGTTTGAGCAAGATAGTGACATGCTTTTAGAAGCTAACGCCAGCAACATTTGCGTAGAAACTGGATGAGAATTGAGAGAAAAACAAAGAATCAAGGATGACTTCAAGGTGTTCAGCCGGAATAAATTAAAGAGTAGAATCTTCAACTAATGAGGAGTAATGGGGGTAGAGCACATTTCAGAAAAAGATGAAATCCACTGAGTTTGCAATGTCTACTTAACATACAAGAAGAGATATCTGATAGGCATTTGAATATACACTTAAGGGGTCAGAGAAGAGGCTAGGGTTTGAGATATAAATTTGGGAGTGATCAGCAACTACATAAAGTCACAAGACTAGAGATTGTCAAAGGGACAACTAGAGGCAGAAAAAAGAAGAGATCTAAGAACTGAGAGCTCTAGAACATTCCAAGGCTAAAAGTTTAGGAGTATGTCGAGAATAAGCATGAAAGCAAGGGAGAAACCAGTGAGGAAATGGAAGACTCACCCTAGAAGTCAAGTGGAAAAAGTTTGTTAAGGAGGAAGAAATGTTCAATTATGTCAAAACTGCCAACGTATCAGATGAGTTGAGAGAGCCACTGAATATAGCGATGTGGTGGTGATGTCCAGGGACAGCGGAAGTGTGGGCAATGATTCTAGTCAGATTATAGCACTCTTTAAATAAGTCTGGGTTTTGTTCTCAGCAATTATATTTCCTGAGTTGAAACATGCACGGAATATTCTATTGTGGCAAAGATGCTTTATAGAGCCAGAATGAAAGTCCACATTTTACAAAAAATTTTCTTAGATTAAATGAAATACAGTTAAAGACCACATTAAACAAGGAAGACAGAAAGAAGAATATAGGGCACTTTGAAAGGCATCTTCATGCAATTAGCATTGCGCATTAGTCCTATGGGCTTTATGGAAGTCTGAAAAGACAGCTCAGGTTGTGGTTGATGCTCTTCAACAACTCAGTGCACAGCAGAGAAGTGACTCCCATCCTCCATTTACAATGTGGCTCTATTAAAATGCTAACAAAAGTTTTTAGAACAGGTCCAATTGTCTCTTCCAAGAAAGATCTTGACACTTCGTGTCCATATACATAGCCTTCGCTATATGAGATGTTGCTTCCACCGGTATGCTCATCCCTGATGATTATACAACTTTGAAAGTGGAGACTTTTGTGACCATTGTCTTTAGGAGGGCTACACAATGATCAAGAGATGTCTTATTCAAGCACCTGAATCACACACGCTAACAAAATCGTTTTTAGCTTTCTTTTGGGTCCATGAGCCAAGAACCAACTAACCAACCAATGAATAAGAGCTTAAATAAAAGCAGAACAAAAAATCAAACACAGCCATTGGATGAGAATATAGCTTTACATACCTAACTGATGAGTTTCCTTCAGTGGATCTGGAAAAACAAAGTGTGAGGTAATTTCTACATGAAAGTATGGGTGCATTACTCTGCCACACAACTTTTCACCCTTCTGATCCTTTAGATAGCTTTTACTTTGGGTGTCATGTTGCTGATGATAAAAAATTTGAAATTAATTTTAATGGCTATGTTTATTAGTACCTTTAAATGTCTTAAATTCCTTTGACACCTGTCAGAATTACTTGCATAATCATAGTTCATATGTTTTACATAATTTTATGTATAATTATAATACTTTTTTTCCATTAAAATGCCTTACAAATGAAGAACAGAAATCTAGTTTATGATGTGTAAATAAATGTTTCCTTCTCTTCCTTCACCAAACCCAACCGAAACAATTGAAAGAATATAAAATAAGAACATTTACATAATATGATGCAAATCAGGAAACGTGTTGGTAATGGAACAAAACAATGAGAAATTAATCTAAGACACAAAGCAGGAGGAATCAAATTAATATAAAAGGATAAAAATATTGAGTGTCTTTCAAAGAAATACAGGTGAAAATCAGATGACAGAAAATACAGATTCCTAGCAGAATTTTTGAGTATCTATATTATCAGAGGCTAAAGAATCTGGAAAAGGGAACGGAATACGGGTCTTCAATAAGTTACTAATATTGCTCTGTAACACCTGCTCTAGTCCCTGGGTCTCAGCGTGGTTGACTTCAATGTTTGAAGACTGAACTTCTAGGAAAGATGACTGGAGAATCTGCCAGAGGAAACTGTGCGAGTGTGGGGACCTGTTGGAAAAATGAAGCATCGATCCTTGGTAATGTGTGAGCTCTTCAATAGATGAACTTAAACCCAGAAAGCAAGTTTCCCATATATCCAAAAAGAAATACTGCTTGACCTCATATCCACCTCTGATTCCTTCTTTCCATTAGCCAAGGAACCACCATCAGCATACATATATCCATTCGCTTGTTACTCCCTAGAGAGTACATGTTTTTAAAAAGATGATGACGTTTACAACAAAAAGGAAAATGTGTGATAATACAAATAAAAACTATTCTAAAACTAAAAATACATACCAGAATGACAATCAAAACAAAAACATACAATTTTTTCATATAATAGTTTGCTTTTAGAAGATTTCAAAGTTGAAATTATAGACTGAAATAATTTATAATAAAAAACCTAGAAATACTACTGGCCTGAAAGTTGCTTTTATGCAAAATAAGAAAAGGGGCTCATTCCTCAAGGTAATGTTTCCTATGTTATTGTATGTCATATGATGTTATTACATTACTGAACTTGGGAAAAGCAAAACTGAAGGGGTCTCCCCATTTCAGCAGTGAACAGCATCAACTTGAAAAGAAAAGAAAGGAGTAGGAAAGATGTAGGAGAGGCCCTGACTCTAGGAATCAATGAGTAGCACATTGCCTAAATTCACCCAAAGAGCCATTCTTTAAAAATAAAAATAATAAGTAGTACAAACTTTGAAAATCAATGGCCTGAGCCCTGATTATGAATCTACGGAAGTTGCTGCTATATAGCACATCCTACTGCCTGATCAGTTTCTGCCCAGGGGAATCAACAGCGAGAATCCAGGCTTCAGAGAAAGAAGTCAATTGGAGAAAAGAAATCTTATAAGATGCCCAGAATGCATCTCAGAGTATGCCCAGAAAATAGTAAGGATAAGAAGAGTCTGCAGGTAGATCTGTGTGCCCATTATCAGCTATTTGTGCTAATGTGGGTTTATTTAGGAAGCTTTCTTCTTCTGCTCCAGGACTTTGCAGAGAGACCAAAAACTGTGTTTCCTCACATACTTTCACGTAAGTTAATATCTAAGATGTGAATAGCATGCACCTAGATGGTGTGTTATTGTGTAGAGCATAACTTGAACGACCATATGAAGACGCCCTGTCAGACCCTAATGGATATGATCAAAGCAATGCTAGGAGGAGGATTCACAGCCTTAAATATGTACATTAGTAAGCAAACAGGTCTAAAAATTAATAAATTCAAGTTTCAACTCAAGAAGCTAGAATATAGGAAGACTAAGACTAATAAAATGCAAGTATGAATAGGATATATGCTAAAGATAATTGAATCTAAATATTAAGCATTAGAAATAAAAAAGAGTATACTGAGAGATTCCGAGGTGACTAAACAGAAGTAAATTTTATACTATGACAAAGTTTTATAAGCAAATTTGAAAGAAATTGAACAAAGTATGTAAATTTCAAATAATACTAATGTTAAATCACAAGAATTATTTAATTTGAGTAGGCTTTTTCTGAAAAGAAGCTTAGAATATGTTTAAAAAGAGAAAAGAAAAAATTCTAGTTCCGGATGTTCCAAAACATAGAAAAATAGAAGATGTTTTATAATTCTTTCTAAAAATGCGAAATAGAATTTACCACTACATTAGGCATTATTACTCTCACGAAGAAAACAGATACATTTCACTGGCCATCGGGCTGGGCCCTTAACAAGTGATTTTGATTAAATTCTTGATAAAGCAGGAAAAATATTATGATTTCATTGATAAAGCACATCCTTCAGATATCAATACTTAACATTGTGCTGAAGTGATAGCAGAATGGCTATTATTGTCAGGAAAAATAGTGAAGTCTCTCATCACTGCTATTTTTTATTATTGTTCTGTGATGACTAAGCCATAAATAAGAGAATGAAAAGGCAGTATAGATATTGAAAAGACATAGTCAATATCCACAGGTGGAAATGCAAGAGAATTAACTTAAAAAACAATTGTTAGGGACCAGCCCCATGGCTTAGCGGTTAAGCACGTGTGCTCTGCTACTGGCGGCCCGGGGTTCGGATCCCGGGTGTGCACTGACGCACCGCTTCTCCAGCCATGCTGAGGTGGCGTCCCACATACAGCAACTAGAAGGAAGTGCAGCTACGACATACAACTATTTACTGGGGCTTTGGGGAGAAAAAGGGAAAAAAAGGAGGAGGATTGGCAATAGATGTTAGCTCAGAGCCAGTCTTTCTCAGCAAAAAGAGGAGAATTGGCATGGATGTTAGCTCAAGGCTGATCTTCCTCACAAAAAAAAAAAAGAAAAAAAAAAAACATTTGTTAGAATCAACACTCAAGGCTAGTACCTCTCCTGTGGTTTTCATTTATTCTAGCAATAACCACTAAAGTAGAGTGAATGTGTATTAGTGTCCTTCTATAGCTATAGCAAATTACCACAAACAGTGCATGGAAAAACATTCATTTATTATTTCACAGTTCTGTAGGTCAGAGTCTGGCAGAGCATAGATGAATTCTCTCTTCAGTATATCAGAAGGTTCTCATCTAAGGCTTGGGGTTCTTCCAAGTTTACTTGTTGGTGGCAGAATCCAGTATTTTGCAGCATTTCCTTGACATCACATGGACCACTTTCTGCCCCTAGAGGACGCCTACATTCCTTCTCAGCTAGCCCCCTCCATCATCAAACCAATATCAGTGTGAGTCCTTCTCAAGTTTCGGATCTCTTTGACTTTTTCATCTTCTACCAGCCAGAGAACATTCTGCTGTTAACAAGACTCCTGTGACTACATTTAGCCTATCAGGATAATCTCTCTATTTTAAGGTCAGCTGAGACATAAAGCATAATGCAGCCACTGGAGTGATGTCTCTTTACACCCACCATAAGTTCCAGGGATTAGGGTATAGAATCTTGGGTTCATTTTTAGGATTCTGCCTACCACCAAACAAATGTACAGAACATACATATATAGCAACTTTATAGAGAGACACATCGTAATGTTGTGGAAAAGATAGTGTAACTGTTATGAACACAGACTTGAAAGAGAAACTGCATAGTTCAATCCCAGACTCACCTTACTCTAAAATAGAAGTTGTTTAAGTTTCGTGAGCCTCAATGTTCTCATCTGTAACACAGGAAAAAAATAACAGTACACTTTTCATGGGCTTGTTTTGAGTACTTAATGAGCTAAAATTGCACTTAAAACAGCACATAGTAGCCTCAGATTAACTTTGAAATGTAGTACAATTTCATCTGAAATCAAAAAGTAAACTTTGAGACAATTGGCAAAGAATATGAAGTTTCTTTGTAAGATTAAATATAAAGGAATAGTCAGTAGTCTTTTGAAAAGGAAAAGAAATCTATACTTCTGGTAGAAAAATACACTGTAAAGCATCAAATGATGTAAGTAATCCCAGCACAGAAACAAATTCATTCATTCATTCACTCTATAGCAGGCACTTTTGTAGACACTGAAGACAGATAAAGCAGTAAAAGAACAGACAAAAATCCCTGAATGGAACTTGAATTTAGAGTAAGTGGAAAAATATCATTTATGATGTTCTAAGAGAATTGTGAACTTGACTATAATAATCACTGTTCTATGTGCAAGATGATCTGATAATCACGATTTATTTTAATCTGAGAGAATAATTTGGTGGTGCTAATTTCTAGCTATGTTAATTGCTGATCGAAATAGAGCATAAGCTTTTAGAGGCTAGGAGTTGATTTACTCAGCTTTATATCTCCTGTAACATTTAACAACATAGCAAACAGAATAGAGCCTCCCTCATATTATCCGAGTGCCTAGATGGAAGAAGATCTGAGATACTAACTTACAATAAGTCTTTCAAAAGCTATGAAAAAAAGGGGAAGGTTTTTAATTTATATGCTCTTTTATTTTTAATCAATATTCACTCAACGAAGAAAGCATAGAGAAGCAATTTTCTTTAAATTGTAATGGAAAGATACAAAACTAAACCGTCTGCTTGCAAGAATATCAGAGAAATAATAAGAGGTGAAATCAAGTTCAGATTAAGAAATAATTTGAATTAGGAACAATTATATATCCAAGTTTTTCCAGTGAATAACTATTTTAAAGTAGGAAAATTCTTATTATTCTTAAATTAATGTATTTAAATTAAATATTAAGATCTAAAATTTCTAGAGTTTGCCTAATTATGTTTTTATACAATACCACTGATGTTTTTATGGAATAAAATAGATATATCTGAAAGAGAAGTGTCTGCTCTTAGGTTGACAGTATATTAGCACCTTTACTTTCATTTTCTCCTTTCAAATTCACAATATATTTGAAGAAACAGATGTAGAAATTCTAGTTCACCAAGGTCATGGAATTAGCCCAACACTACACATTTATGAAGTTTTTGAGTTGGTATTGAATGTAAATTTGTGTTTCTCTAAAGCTTATACTTTTTATCATATATTTTCCATACTGGGAAAAGGAAGAGAGAAAAGAGGTGGAAAAAAAGAGAGTATGGGAGAGAGGAAAATTAAGTACAATTATTAAAATATTTTAATTGCATTAAAATTGTTATATATTTAATCACTTACTTTTTTTTTTACTAATATCATAGATACTTTTTAAATAAATGGCAATGTATTACACATTTAAAAATGGTATTTAAATCATTTTACATGGTATGTATTTTTATTCATAACTTGAATTCTCGGGATTATGTTTGTGAGGTTCATCTTTGCTGATGTCTGGTTCTATTTTATTTATTTCACTGGAGACATAGGTCATTTTAAGTTTTGAAGTTAAAAAACAAGGCTGCACTAAACATTGCCCTGAACCTTTTTGGACATAGTGTGAGAGTTTCTCCAGGGTAAATAACTGAGGAAGAATTGGTGGGCAGTAGGCTATACGCGTCTTTAATTTTGTGAGATATTGCCAAATTGACATTAAAATTGCTGTGGCAGATTTGCACTCCCACCGGCACGCAGCCCTTTCCTTTATTCCACATTCTCAGCATCAATTGATATTATCAGACTCATTCTTTTCAGTATGAGGCCCCGTAGATTTTTTGACATGTATTGATTTCTGCCAGTTCCCATTTCTACAGGACTCTTCACACTCACCTAAAAGAAAGCACTCTGTTTGGAGCTCTTCTTTCCCTGAGAAGAAAAGACTAACCATTTTAAAGGTATGAAAGAATTAGATGAAAGGGTAAAAGGGTCAACATTTGAACTGCAGGGGAGAAAGAAATATTCCTCTACCCTCTAGGTTCTTCTGGCTGGTCGAAGAACTAAATTGACATGAGACAGAATAACAAGAGAAAATCAACAAGTTTAATAACACGTATGCATGGGAGAAACACACAAAAACTGAGTAGCTTGCCAAAATGGCCAAAGCCACCACCTTAAATACCATCTTCAGCTAAAGACAAAGGATGATGTTGAGGGTAGTGGTTTGGAACTTCAAAGGGGAGGAAGGCAATTCACATGGAGAAGGAAAAGCAAATGTTTAGTAAACAGATGTTTGCCATGCCTTGCAAAGACAGTGGGACATGGGGAGGACTTGGATCATATAGGCCTTGCTAGGTTCCTCCCTGTCTACCACACCTGGTTCGTATTATGCTATAGTTATCTGTGGTGATAGCTCCCTCCTGGAACAGGCTTTCTATCTTAAATTCTTCTGGGTAGTTAGGGGGAATGTCAAAGTTTCTTTCTGAGTCTTTTGTTCTTGAAAATAATTAAGTCAAACAGACACATTTTGGGGTAGAAAATTCTGCTCCCCTACAGAACATATAGGTTTACCAGAGGCAATCCTCTAAAGGAAGCCAAGTTAAAAAGGAACTAAAGAAAATATTGAGCTGTCTAGGCGTTATTAGGTGGCATCTGGGGAGCAGCACTAGCTTGCTACCAACTAACTTGCAGCACAAATTCCTGTTGATTGTCATCTATTCCACCACCGAATGAATAAGAATAAATTGAGAATTTTGGTTTTACATAATTGGAAGTCCCTCTTTTTAAAAAAATTTTTTTTAAGACTTTTATATCTGTTTTTAGTGGTGGTTCACCCACATCCCGGAAAGAAACATGCATTGAATTTGAGCTGTCAAATATAAGGAGTGAACCTACTGTAGGCAGGAAAACTTGAGCTGTGTCAGTAGTTTGTACTGTCATTATTTACGGTATGTTTACCATTTTTCTTTCTAAGAGATCATTAAACCATCAAAAATATCCTTTCAAAACTGCAACTCATTTCCTAGAAGTGAATATTTATTTCCCTTTGTAATTAGAAGGAATTACGGATTCTATATTTTTCTGATGTATACACCAAGACATCTTATTTTAAATAATTTTTCTTGCTAAAAATTAAAAATATCATTCCTTTAAGGAATAATGTTTTAACTATCTATTTTTTTACTTGTTATTTTTATTATATAAAAAATTTAATAATTTTTATTAAACAGGTAAAAACACAAGAAACAACATGCAACTAACACTCAACTCAAATCCAATTATTTTTATAAAATTCACCTGTATTCTCAAACAAATGTCCACTTTAATACATACAATTTAAAAAATTTAATGATATATGGCCACATATTTAATCAATTTTCCCATGAGAAATAACAAATTCTTGAAAAATCATTTCTCCAGTGCTAACTCCTTTTCACTTTGCTGTCTATAAGAAGTTGTATTATTCCTTTTAAGGGGATGAAATATTGCTAATTTATGTCCATAAAGCAGGTAAATCATTGACTAGTTTCTTTTTTAGATTGCACTATTAGATATCTTAGAGCAAAAGTGATAAAGCTAATGATATAAGAAGTTAAGGTATCTCAAATTGAAAATATTGAGCCTCCTTAGAAAGCAATAAGAGAAGACAAGTTAAAGGTTAACTATATTTAAGGTGATTTGCAGTTGTAAAGGAAAATATGTTGGGAACATAGGAATTTCTGAATAAAATTAATTATATTCCATCACAAAAGAAGCTGTTGAAGATTGGAGAGTCTGTCTTAAAGTTTATTAGACTCAAGCAAGACCCAGATAACTGACTGTCAAAATAAAACAATACAGCAAAAATATCCTTCTCAAGGTAAAGGACCTACAGAGAGTTTTAAAGCAACTACACATGATGCTCAAAAGCTATCAAGGCTTACTAAATCTTCACTTTTATCATAAAGGCAGTCATTGTATCACAGTTGATAGAATTATTCTGGGGGAATTGCATATGCCTCTTTCACCCATGAAATGTCTCAGTCACATTACTGAATGTTACTGATATTTACTTGTCAGTAGCTGGGTATTTTATTTGTGACTATGAGAGACGAAATGAGAAATAGTGACTGCTTCTCATCCAGAAAGCAAAGTGCTGCGACCAATCAAATCACTATTAAACTATGGCTTGAATCAAGTTAATAGTGTTTGGGGTGCAGAATATTTGATTAAGGGAGCCGTGCTTCCCAGTATTCCCAGTATATGAGGAATGTGTTTATGAAATATTAATTTTAATAAATTGAGAGATTTTGACATTTCTTATAATTTTTCATTTGTAGTGTTACCCTAGAATGTATTTCAAATACCGTTGGTGAGATTTTTGGAGGAATCTCAATTTGCTGACAAAAAATTTTCTGTTTTAAAAGGTATCCACGGGCTAGCCCCATGGCTTAGCGGTTCAATGCGCGCGCTCCGCTGCTGGCGGCCCGGGTTCGGATCCCAGGCGCGTACCGACTCACTGCTTCTCCGGCCATGCTGAGGCAGCGTCCCACATACAGCAACTAAAAGGACGTGCAGCTACGAGATACAACTATCTACTGGGGCTTTGGGGGGAAAAAAAGTAAATAAAATGTAAAAAAAGGTATCCATGATTGGGAATTATTATTCACTTAAAAATAGAAATTTATTTAAAAAAAGAAAGTAAAGAAAAAACAAGAACTTCACTTGTAGTGTGTGGAAATTAAAATACCAAATTATATTTGAGTGATTGTAATCCAAAAAAGGCATCATAATAAACACATAAACACACACACACACACACACACACACACCCATGGCTATACTTTAATGAAACACAAGACCATGATTTGACGTGAAATAAACTTATATGTGTTGAAAACGTGTAAATTGACAACCTAACAGAAGAAAAGCATTTCTCCTCGGAAAACACTGTCACTTCAAACATGTTATTTATTTATTTAACAAATGTCTCCTTCTCATGTTAGTCAAGTTATAATTTGAGCGTCTGAGAACATTTTAGCACCTGAGGCACCCCCTCATCTTTTTTTTAACTTTTATTTTGAAATAAAATAAAAGAAGTTGCAAAATAATACAGAGAATTCCCATGTTTCCCCCATCCAGCATTTCCTAAGTGCTGACACTAAGGTTCAAATGAATGATTTTGTTCTTTTCCTTTTGGAGAATCATGCATGAATTAATGAGATAGTAACAAAATTTGTTTTCAAATGATTCCAGGAAGAACTCTCTGTGTCAGGTTATACCAGAGCAAAGTATAGAGAATTAGCTGGAAATTATAACTCTAGCGCCAGGGGCATTTGTACAATGCCTATCCAGTTACTTTTATTTCTCTCAATGAGAATAGTTTTGGCATAATCATATACTTATTGTCCTTTTTTTGTTTGGTCTAAAAAATTTCCCAAAGTAGTTCTTTGGTGATAGTCACTCTGCCACTGGCAATGACTGTCTCATATTTCCTTTCCCATGAAGGAGTCTAGTCTAAGACCCTCTAGAATAGATAAGAAAAATCCAATATAGAAATTTGTCAATTAATTAATATTAAATGTATTTTTTAAATCCAAAGCTTTACATAACTAATTTACATGGCAAAATTTAATGTCCCTTTGAAGGAAGGACAGTATTCCTCTGGGCACTTTAGCAAGGAATTAGTTATTAATTCTGAGTTGTGATTTATTAAAAGCGATTTATCTAAAGTGATTTGTTACTCACTTTAATGTTAATTATTTTTTCTTATTTTTAACTTCCATTTAAAAACATTTATGAACCGTAATTTACTTTGCAGATATTGTGCTTCATTTGGAAGTGTAAAACTAAATGACAGCAATTTTATCTATTAAGAGCTTATAATTAAATAGAGTGATTTGGCCCTCAAGGATATATGTTTTGTCATTATGGGGAAGTACATTGAAATGTCCCAAATAATTGGAAAGTGGTGGAAATTATACTGCTGTCTTAGAGTAAATATTATAAAATCAACACATTGGTAATAAGAACAGGGATGTGGCAAAGTCACCCTACATAAGTGCATTCTGATTAAATTTGTTAGCATAGATAAAAACAAAATACAAGGATCAAACAAGGATTATCAAACATGACAACAGAAAAAAATGTGTATTCAATCTGCAAAGTCTCAGTGCTCGTCCTGTGGCTACTTAGAGGCCAATATACTCCAGTCCAAGGAACAACTAGCCCAGTTCCGCGGTCAGCTGCTCTCCTATAATGGGAGGTAGATGCATATAACGCTTCCATTTTTTATATCATCTAGTGGAATCAACACTGATTATAATGATTTTAATATAGGATATGTTGAAAGTTTCTAGTTTCTAATAGTTTCTAAACTGACAATATGAGCTTGTAGGCTTTCAACAGCTATGTTACTCTTGGCAAATTAAATGTGCAATTTGTTTTAAATTAATAGGCAATTTTTAAAGCAGTTTTATGTTTAAAGAAAGTTACCATATACTATCTCTCAATTTTCCCTATTTTTAGCATCTTTCATTAGTGTGGTACATTTGTTAGATTTGATGAACCAATACTGATACGTTATCATTAACTGAAGTCCATAGTTTACATTATGGTTTACTTTTGGTGTTGAACAGCTATTATTGTGAAGAGATTATAGAGAATTGACGATGATATTTATTTCAACTATATCCTTAGTGATTTTTTTGCCTGCTGGATCTGACAATTTCTAGTAAAAGGACATTGAAGTCTCCAAGTGTAATAGTGGATTTATCTATTTCTCCTTGCTGGTCTATCAGTTTTTGCCTCTCATATTTTGACACTTTATTATTGGGCGCATACATATTGAGGATTGCTATGTCTTTGTGTAGAATTGACCCCTTTATCACTATGCAATGTTCCTCTTTATCCTTGATAATATTCCTTGCACTGAAGTCTTCTTTCCTTGAAATTAATATAGTTACTCCAGCTTTCTTTGATTAATAATTAATATATTTTTCTCCATCATTTAGTTTTAAATTATCTGTATCTTTATATTTAAAGTGTGTTTCTTGTAGAAAACATAATTGGGTCTTGTTTTTATTCGTTCTGATAGTCTCTGTCTTTTAAATGGTGTAAATAGACCATTAACATTTAAAGAGATTATTGATATAATTGTATTAATATCTACCATATTTTTAACCATTTCTTATTTGTTACCTTTGTTCTTTGTTTTTTTTAAATTCCAGTTTTTTATACCTTCTTTGACTTTGCGTGTTTTTATATGATTCCATTTTCTCTTCTCTCTTCGTATATCACTAATACTTATTTTTTTTAATTAGAGGTTGCTGTAATGTTTGCAATATAGACTTATGACTAATCTAAATCCACTTTCAGTTAACACTGTACTGCTTATGGATAGTGCAGAGACCATAAAACAGAGTGTTTCCAATTCTTCTCTCCTATCCCTTATAAAATTATCATTCATTTTAGTTATCTGTAACCTGTGATAATCTAATGTATTGTTATTATTATCTTGAACAAGCTGTTATCTGTTAAATCAATTAAGAATAAGAAAATGAGATATTTTCTTTTACCTTCATTTCTTTATGTAAATCTAAGGTTCTTGCCTTTATCGTTTTTTTCTCTCTGAGGATTTGTTTTCAACATTTCTTGAAAGAGAAGTCTACTGGTGACAAATTCACTCAGTTTTTATTTGTCTGAGAAAGTCTTTATTTCTTCTTGATTTTGAAGGATAATTTTTCCAGACACGCAATATGCAATTCCAGTTTTTTTTCCTTTCAGTATTTTAAATATTTGACTCCATACTCTTCTAGCTTGCATGGTTTCTGAAGAGAAATCTGATGTAATTCTTATCCTTAACCATCTATCGATAGGGTATTTTTCTCCCCCTCTGGGCTCTTTCATTATTTTCTCTTTGTTTTTGATTTTCTGAAGTTTGAATATGAAATTTCCAGGTGAAGATTTTTTGGTATTTATCCTGATTGTCTGAGCTTCCTGGATCTGTGGTTTGGTGTCTTTCAATGACTGAAAAATTCTTAGCCATTATTACTTCAAATATTTCTTCTGTTCCTTTCTCTCTTTCTTCTCTTTCTGGTATTCCCATTGTGCGTATATTATACCTTTTGTAATTGTTCCACAGTTTTTGAATACTCTGTTGTCTTGTTCCTTTTTGATTTTCAGTTGGGAAATTTCTAGTGACATATCTTCATGCTTACTGATTCTTTCCTCAGCAGTGCCCATCTACTGATGAGCTCATCAAAGGCATTCTTCATTTCTGTTACTGTGTGTTTGATTTGTAGTATTCCCTTTAGATCCTTTCTTAGAGTTTCCATCTCTCTGCTCACATTACCCATCTGATATTGCATGTTATCTAATTTTTTCCATTAGAGCCTTTAGCATATTAATCATAATTATTTTAAATTTCTGGTCTGATAATTCCAAAATCTCTGCCATATCTCACTCTGATGCTTCCGTTGTCTCTTCTGATGTGGTTTATTTTTTCCTTTTAGCATGCCTTGTAATATTTTGTTGAAGCTGGATACAATGTATTGAGAAAAAGGAATTGAGGTGAACAGGTCTTTGTTGTGAGGTTTTATGTTTATTTGACTATGAGTTAGATTGTGTTTACTGTTTGCTGTGGCTGGAACTATTGGAGGCTAAAATTTCCCCTAGTTTCCTTGTTTTTGTCTCACCTATTGTCTGTAGGTTTCCCTAGTGACTCCTTTCTAGACTCTGAGCCTTACAGTTCTTTCTGTTGTAATAATCCTTCATTACATAGAAGCCTTTTGATGTGGTAAAGTGTGACAGATGACAGGCATTCTATAAGCTGATTGGAACTCAGCTGTTAGTGGGTCTGTGCTCCTGGGCTGTGACTTACACAAGTGCTTCTAAGCTTTTCTTTTAATCTATTTACATGGGCCAGGAAGGCAAAAAGGGGTTGGAGTGGGAAATTTAACTTCCTTCACATTGCTTAGGCTCCAGTAAATTAGTTTTACTTGAGGGCAGGACTTTGTTAAGGAAAATAGAACATTTTGGGCATATTTCAAAAATGGTTACTTTTCTTCTCATCCTGTTGGAAAAATGAGAGTTTCCCCCCTGATTTTTACCCTGAGAAATTGGTGAGGTCCATGGAGGTAAAAACTCATGAAAGAATGGGAGTCTCCAAAGTCTGGTTCCCTTGGAGTTTTAATCTCTCAAACTAGTCCATGATCAGTCTCCAGCAATTAACCAATTATCCTTTAAGTTTTCCTACCAGTTGCCGGTTCTAACAGTGGTTTCTACTCCAAGTAAGTTATGATTCTCTGTATTTTCTTGTGTCTCTTGTTTTCAGGGTAGGGGTTGTCATGTGACTTCAATTCTCTGATGGATCTAAAAGACTCGTTGATATTTGGTGTTCAACTTTTTTGTTGTCATGAGGACAGAGTGTGATGATTTCCAAGCTCTTTATATGTTGGACCAGAAACCAGAAAAGTGGAGTTTTTATTTATTTATTTACTTATTTATTTTTTGTGAGGAAGATCGGCCCTGAGCTAACATCTATTGCCAATCCTCCTCCTTTTTTTTCCCCTTTTTCTCCCCAAAGCCCCAGTAGATAGTTGTATGTCATAGTTGCACATCCTTCTAGTTGCTGTATGTGGGATGCGACCTCAGCATGGCTGGACAAGTGGTGCGTCAGTGTGTGCCTGGGATCCGAACCCAGGCTGCCAGTAGCAGAGTGAGTGCACTTAACCACTCAGCCACAGGGCCGGCCCCCAGGGTAGTTTTTAAAATTTTGGCATACAACAAGACATTTCTACTGTCTTGACATTTTCTTCTATCTTTGCTTTCCTTTATCCGTTGCCTATGTATATATTCAGCATTTATTTTTATATTGATGCAATCTTTTCCTTAATTCTAACTTCCAAAGTTGAACAGGCCATGTCTGAAAATTCAAACTTCTGGAGATATGAGGTATATTTTTATCTGAACATAAGAATATCTATGAGCTTGAAGCAAGAAGCCATTTCAGTCGTCTTTCTTGTTCCTTTCCATCTTTCTCTGCATCAGTACATTATTTACGAATTTCTTTCCTAAAATTCCATCATTGTCAATTATATCTGTTGCTGCAAATGAAAATTCAAAAGGGAAAAATATAAACAAACATAAGCATGGTGGGCTAGAATATTCTTTTTAAAGCTCCCACAACCAAATTACAGTAACGAACACATGCATTGCTAAAAACTAGGATTTAATTATTTCAAGGCATACAGAATACTTTAATTCCTGACATCTACTCCAAGAGATGGAGTAGATGAAAAGCCACTTTTCATATACAACATATAAAATTCTCCACTTATTTATTCATTCTTGAACAGTGTAAAATAAATCCAGTGAATGTCTAAATAAGGAAATGTGAGCTATAACACTGGACAAGATCATTTTCTGAATAGTATGTAAAAACTAATAGATCTTTCAAGTTTCATATCAAAACCAGCAACATAACGAACTTACCTTGATTTGTTTCCAAAATATCCCTGACCTGTTTCTCTTTTCAATTCCGGTAACATTATGTCTCTTTCTTGCAGACCTTTACTAAACATGGATGCATTTTACCCTCCCTTGTATAATGTTATCTTCCTAAATAAAGTAATTGTTTATTATTTTCCATCACTGTGGCGGGACTACAATTTTGTGCACAGAGTAGGTTTTTGGCTATATTGGTAAGTCTGTGCTTCCCAAGTCTTTACCCAAATGAGTCATATTCCATTTTTTCTCAGGATGGGATTTTCAAGCACCATTAATGGTAAACACATATGTGCATAGTCTCTCATTCTCACTCTCAGATGCTCTCTTTCTTTGATTTCATTCATTTTGTGAGGACTTGAGCTATTTGTGTCTCTACATTTTTGGCTACTCTCACTAACATATGGAAACCTCATCCTCAGCCACTGTTCTAACATGTGAACATCAGGTGATGGTAACCCAGACAAATTTAAACTAGTCATTGGGCAGCACATATCTCTTTGTGGATCCATTTCTCTTTATAGACACTGGCAAGTTTATATTAGTTCACTCTTAAAATGAACAACAATTTTAAAATCTAGGGTAAATTATTGAGCAGGGCAAAGTGGCAGGGTGAGAGGATACAACAAGCAGGCCTAACAGCCAGCTTTGATCTAAGCCTATTTATTGTTAAGTGAGATGGGAAAAATAGTCTTATGTGAGATCTATACTACTTAACAGAATGTATACTCAGTTCTGGGGCAAATAGCTCAGTCAATATGTGACTTTTCCTCATTTATACATATACATCCTTGAAGGAATTCTTAGAAAAGGAACTTTCCCTAAACCCAATACCATTTTAATCTGTCTCAATGCCACACTTTAATAGCACCTTAGTACATCATCATTTGTAGCAGTCAGTTGTGTTTTAGAATAATGGACAAAAGAGCTCATGGGTAAATGGCCCTCAAAGGGCAGGAAACAGAAGGAGAAATCCAGGCTTTGGTGAAACCCTTCAATGTTTATCAGAGAAAAACTAATATTACCAGAAAAATGTTCAGTAAAGAGCCAAAAAAAATGTTTGTTCAGTCTTCAAATCACAAATACAGAAAGTTCCATAGGGATTTAGGACATAAGTGGCACTTTCTTCTTTGTCTTTGGATCTTTAGTTGGTGGTATTACATTGTTTTGATTGTATTTTACACTTTTTTTCTCTCTCTCTCTCTTAAAATACATCCTGGGTAAAGAAGATAACAGTGTCAATAACTTTGTCTGAATACTTGCTTGTCCCTGTACACATTTGACAAATTATCCTCAAACATATGTTCTCAAGTTGACTCTGGTGTATTAATTAGATTAGCCATGATCATGTCTGCAAATTTACAGAATAGAATTTTGGCCCAACTTATCAATAATCAATAGGGGTATTGTGGCCACATATTTCATTTGATTTGCAAAGGTGATATTGAGTGCTTCCACATCTGCACTCCAACTATTAATATCTCACAGACTTAGTCACACTACAAATTGAGAGCTAAATACATGTCATATAATGTTCGAAGAGATGAAGGTACAGCAAATGGAAAAAACGTTAAAAATCTCTGTCTTTTTTGGACCTTACGTTTATTGTACGATGCAGTCATTATAAAACCAAAGAAAAAACAAACCTTCCCAACCATAATACACCCCCATACGGCAAACACACGCACACATATTCAAACACACAACACACCAGGGAATCTCACTTGCGGTAGGCAGAATAATGTCTTCCCATCTCCCCACAGATTGCCATGTCCTAATCTTTTGACCATGTGAATATGTTAGGTTACACAGTAAATGAGAATTAAAGTTGTGAACGAGTTAAGTTTGCCAATAAGCTGACCTTGAAATTATCCTAGATTAACCAGGGGACCCAGTGTAATCGCAAATTTCCTCCTAAATGGCAGAGGGAGGCATGAGAGAGGAAATGAGAGTTATGACAATGTGAGAGGGGCTCACACTGATATTGTTAGGATTGAAGGTGGACACGTGGGGCCGTGTGTCAAGGAAGGCAGGTGATTCCTAGAAGCTAAAAAAGGCGAGAAAATGGATTTTCCCCTGGAAGCTCCAGAAGGTATGCAGCCCTGCTAACATCTTTAATTTTATCCCAGTGAAAACTAGTTTGTACTTCTGACCTCTAAAATTGTAAGATGATAAATTTATGTTGCTATAGGCCAAGAAGTGTGTGGTAATTTGTTACAGTAGGAATAGGAAAGTAGTTTGTGGTTAGTGCCATCAAGTCAATTCTGAGTCCCAGCAATGCTATGTACAGCAGAGCTGAGCCCTGCTCAGTCTTTTTGCACCATCCTCTTCCTTTGCTACATCAGACAATGCTCCACTGCTATTCAGACGGTTTTCATGGCCAATTTTTTCAGCAGTGAGTGGTCAGTTCCTTCTTCCTAGTCTGTCTTGGTCTGAAAGTTCCACTGAAACCTTCCCACCATGGGTGACTCCACCGGTTTTTGAACTTCTGGTGTCATAGCTTTCAGCATCACAGCAACATGCAGCCACCACAGGATGACAACCAACAGACAGGTGGTGTGGTTCCCTGACAGGGACAGAGACGGGAACCTGGGCCGTGGAGGTGAGAGCACCAGATCTTAACCACTAGACCACCGGCGCTGTCTAGAAAACTAGTACGGTCAGATAAAAAGCTATGATGTCTCATTTTATATGATTTCTTAAGCAGGCAAAAGGACATGTCTTTTGCTCATGTTTCTTTTTCCATCTACAAGGTGTTAAGTGCCGAGGACGACTCTGAGCAGCAATGATTATCTCTCTTTCCTCATTTGTACACATGGTCTCTCACCTGACAGTCCTGTCCAGGGATACGAACTCAGAGCAGCGATGCCGGGAGTTGTTGACTCTTCTACTTATACCATAAGCATCATGGCAAAAGCTCTTTTGTTAACTTGTTGTCTCCTGCAAGCTAATCAGCCTTCTTCATCAATATTGTAGTAAGAATTGCCTGAGGAAGAGTATATTCTGGGGTGGGCTCACGACAATCTTAGGTCTAAGGTTATTTAGGTATATCTAACTTAATTAAATGTAAGAAGTTGGTAAGAAGAAGGAGAAAGAATAAGTAGAAGAACTTCAGTATCCAAATGTAAAAACAAAATGGGGGGAATGTACATGTAAATAGAAAAATGGGGGGAGATGTGATTGGATATAAATTAAGACAGAAAGAGAAAAATAAAAGGAGTAGCTACACTTTTAAAGTCACTCTTGCCTCTGCGGAAACGCAACCCTATGTATGGTTTTAAGGCATGGGAAGTTTTCAGAACAAAAACACATTTTTGAAAGCTTGAGAGTTTGGGTAGCTTTGTGTTGCTAAGTGGACAGAAAGTACTTCAAATGGCTGAACCCATTAATTTCATTACTGGTGACTGCTATGGACTCAATCGTGCCCCCCAAATTCATATGCTGAAGCCCTATCCCCCAGTGTGAATGTATTTGGAGATAGGGCCTATAGGGAGGTAATTAAGGTTAAATGAAGTCATAAGGGTGGTACCTTGATTTGATGGGATTAGTGTCCTTATGAAAAAGAGACACCAGAGAACCAGTGAGGTCCCCCCACCCCAACTCCATGCACACATCAATGAAACACCTTTTGAGAGGACGTTAACAAGAAGGCTGTTAACTCCAAGCCAGGGAGACACCTCTCACCAGAAACCAATGCTGCTGGGCTTTGAGCTGAGACTTCTAGCTTCCAGGACTGTAAATAAATTTCTGTTGTTTAAGCCACTGTCTATGGTATTTTGTTCTACCAGCCCTAGCAGACTAATACAGTGACAATCCCTCAATAAATACATATCAACTGAGTATGCATGTCAAATGAAATAATGATGGCTTCTTAAAAATCTGCTTAATTGAATATGGCAGCTGTGTCTGAGTATTATATGTTAATATTTTATCCTCTTAATCACCTTTTTCTAGATAAAAAATTAAAATATTCTTCTACAAAATCTGTAGTCCATATTCTGCTAGTGTTGTTGAGTATTATTTCATACTGTTTCTATAATGATATATGATTGGACTGTTGACTTCAGAATTAAGTGATGTAGACGAAAGTTCGTGCCATTATGAATCAAGAGCTCTAGTTTTTAGCCTTAGATACGCCATTATTAATTTTGTGAGCTTAGGCAAACTTTTAGAACTCTACTTTTTTATATGGCTGTTTAAAATCAATAGATTGACTTTGGTATATCAGATGGGTTCCAAATCTAAAATTATATAATTATTCATGTCTCCTTGAACACTTCTAATTAGGAAATCTTCATTATATTTGTGCCAATATAACATTCCATTCTATTTTTTTCAGCATCCATAGACAAATTTCAGTTATATTTTAACTACATATAGATATTTCTCAGCATATGGCAATCCAACCGCTGAATGTCACTATCAAGTAATGTTTAAATCAGGAATTGATTTGATATAGCCTTTTTATAAAAGAAGAGTAAAAATTTTTTTGTGTGGTCCTACATCTGGTCCTGGCCTAATCTCTAGCCTAACTATAAAAACTGCCTGTGAGGAGTCTGGCTCTTGCTTCAAAAGCTTTGTGAAAATTTTCAGGTCAGACCATAGACAATTACAAAGACTGCTTAGAAGAATCTCTTGTTTGTTTTCTTACAGATTGAACATTCTTTTTGTTCCTTACTCTCTAATGTTTGAAGTCGGAACACCATTGAAATGATGAGAAAGGGACAGAAGTAGGATCAAAGTTTCTCCTTTCATTTGCTCTAATAACATGAAATACTTACACCTTTAAGAAGAAAGGTACTGGGAAAACATATAATAAATCTATGATGATTAAAAACCAGTGGAGGAAACAAATGTTTCAAGTGGTGATGTGATTTCAAATATTTTCATAGTACACTAATTACCAAATTTTGAATTCATTGAGTGTAACCACAAAACAAATTACGCAAACCTTTCTCTTCTATCTCAAATAGATGGTCATTTTCTCTTCCGAAACATTTCCAATGAATTCACTGCCTCACAAATTGCCATTCTTAAATGCTTCTCTCATATTCAAATAATATTTACCTTTATGTAACATCTATATTTCAAATTCTATATTTTATGCTTCTGAAATTTGTAGAGTGAATCTATATCTAGTCATTAAGGAAAACTTTTACAGATGTTTCATGTGGTCCTGTATCTTCTCCAAGCTAAACATGTCTAGGATCTTCAGTATTTTAAAGGATCTGAACTGGTACTATAGATTTTGACATCCAGCTAACATTGCAGTCTCATTGAAACTGGAATTAACTGCAGAACATGTAACTTGTAATAATCATTCCTTCAAAGAAATATATTTAGTAATATAATTTTTAGTCTTTAGTAATATGTTTCATGTTAGACTGCAGCTTTCCTGTGTAGTATATAAATAAACACTTAATTTTCTTGAGCTGTACCTTTGGCTGGGGTAGAATTAGTTTCCTTCTATTTTACAATAAGGCATTTTTTTCTTTAAAAACTTGTAAATTTTTTTATATATATAAAGAATATATGTAATCTATATGTAGGTTTTGAAATAGATAACAACATGAACACTCATAAAGCCTTTTTCACCAAGGAAATGGAAAGTTATGTACATATATTTTTAAAATTTATCTATACATTCCTTTTAAAAATCAGCTTCCTGCCTCCTGCCCCAGATTACCAGAATCTTGAATTTAAAAAAGTATCCCCCTACATCTCTTTAGGTTTTATCATTTACTTATAGAAGCGAATCTAGTAGATTATTAGTTTTTGTACTATGTAAAATGTTTTCATAATAACAATTTTTTTGAAACTTCTCTTTTCATTTAACATTATATGTAGAAGACAAATCCATATTGACACATGAAGCTGAAGGTTATTTAGTTTCAGTGTTTGGAATATTCTATTGCATGAACAGTGTTAAATTATTTTTCTACTATTCTCTGTAGACTTTGAGATTATTATCAGATTTAGCTAGTAAAAATGAGGCTCTCGAGGGGCCGCTGGCACAGTGGTTAAGCACACACACTCTGCTTCAGCCCCATGGGGTTCGCAAATTCGGATCCCGGGCGCGCACTGACACACCGCTTGTCAAGCCATGCTGTGGCAGCGTCCCATATAAAGTGGAGGAAGAGGGGCACGGATGTTGGCCCAGGGCCAGTCTTCCTCAGCAAAAAGAGGAGGTTTGGCATCGGATGTTAGCTCAGGGCTGATCTTCCTCACAGGAAAAAAAAAACAAAAAAAAAAACAGGCTCTTGTAAGATTTTATGCGTGTTCATTGGTTGGAATGGTCAAGACATCTCTAGGGTATAAACTTACTAATGTAAATGCTGGATCTTACTCAGATACCTTGTGCTTGATCATTTTTAAAGGCTAAAGTCCATTCTTTTCCAACAGCACTGTTTATTTTATTACAGACTTTCCAGCATTGGGAGGTACCAAATGAGACAAATCCTTGTCAACATTTGCTATTGAAATACTTTAAATTGTTTTTTACTTTGTTTTCAATTTTATGATAATGATATTAATTTTCTAATTAACAATGGGGTTCGGCAAATTTTTGCGATTATTGGTCATTCTTATTTCCTCTTATGTTTTACCTCTTTTCTCTTGAATTGCCTCTTTTTCATGATCATGAGATTTTAGTAACACCTGAGCACTTCTTTGCCAGTTGTATATGTAACAAATATCTTCTCCAGTTTGGGGATTTTGTGTCTTGATGCAATAAAGTTCTTAATTTTAATATAATGAAATTAAATAATAGTGCTTTTGTTTCCTTTTTATGAAAACATTACCTTTAACATGGTCAGAAAGATATACCCTCTGTCTTCTTTTGACTATTTTAAAGTTTTGTTGTTTAGAGTTCTTAACGCACCTGGAGTTAATTTTTCCTTGTGTGGTAGGCATCCAGTTAAAAATGGATATACAGCACCAACTGATTACTGAATAGCCTGTTCTCAAAAATGATTTCAACTCAAAACATGTAGACATTGTTTTTGATATAGGATTTTGCTTCACCACAAATGGTTTTGAAATGTTTTTTATGTTGTTCATATATTTCATAAACTTTAAAGTTGATTATACTTTTTAGAGTAAAGATAACATGGCACTAATTTAACTTTGCATATGTTTAGAGATAATGCCTATCCCAGGTAATATATCATGTAGATAACTGAAACATATGATTAGTCAAATATAGATTCAGCAATGGAAAAATACTGGATATAGTTGCTATATGCATTTTTGATATAAATGATTTTACACGTATTCCAATATGTATATGTGTATGGGTCAATAATCTCTCTCTCTCTCACACAGACATGCACATACACACTCTCAGAAGAACAAATCCTTCTTTTGTTAATTCAAAGTTCACATTATTTTATTGTTAATGCTTTCATCAAGGAAACGTATGATATAATTTGACTCACTATTTCCCAAAATTATCAGATACTGAAGCTTCATTTTCATTTTTTTTGTTTGTTTTTTTTTTGTGCCATATAACTGTTAATATTCAGTGCAATATTTCTTCTTTTCAGGACTATTAGCTTAGGGCATAGTCCCTTGTGTTTTTTATTTTTGTTCAGGAGGATTTGACCTGAGCTAACATCTGTGCCAATCTTCTTCTATTTTGTGTGTGGGTCACGGCCACAACATGGCCACTGATGAGTGGTATAGGTCCAGGCCCGGGATCTGAACCCGTGAACCTGGGCCACCAAAGCGGAGTGCACCGAACTTAACCACTATGCTGTGGGGCAGGACCCAGGGCATAGTCATTTAAACCTACATTATTATCATTTTTTTTAAGATACCTAAACCCAGCCAAAGCTGCAACACTGAATAATTAAAACAAAAACAACAAAAAACCCAAGGAGAAGTTTTTAGCAAATAATATAAAGCCATAAAGATTGTTAACATATTCCTCAAGGGGTGAAAAACAGCAGGAGGAAAATGGGCAAGTGAAATTTCAACATAAATTTGGTTACCAAAGTGTTCATAGTTTTGGTAGATCTAGTGATGTCCAAGCTTCAAAATGATTTCTCTTCTGGAAGTTGGTGGTGGAACACGTGATTTCATTCACCTCTGATATCCACACTGTGCCATTTGAATCCACACAGTATATATTTTTCTATATTGCACACAGAAAGGAAGAATGACTGGTAAAATGCATTTTTAAAGATACAAAATTATTCAATGTGAAATGCATTCTACCCAATATTATTTACACATTGTAGAGTTTGTATCTTTTCACTTAGTCAAACTGTATTTGACACCACTAGGTACGAATATTATTTTTTCTTTAAATAGTTTTTATAACAAGGAAACATTTTGTCCCAGAGACAAAATCATAACAGATTGTGAGGCATGAGGAAATTTCATATATATTAATATATTATTTTGAATGTATCTAAAATAAAACATCATGCCTGTGTTGATAGTAATATTCTAAAAAACTGTAATCTCCATCTTAATTGTTTAAGCATTATGTAATTCACAGTTTGTTACATGCATTTTAAAAACCATAATGTCAACAGGCATGTATGTTGAGAGCAAGACCAGAGCTCTCTGAAGGCAATACAAAACATTCTATTTACCACAAAGAAAACAGAAACGGCCTGATGATAGAATCAAACACATGGTTTTACTGTGTTTTAAATGGTGATTTGTAACCAATAGCTGGATTATTGCATGTCCAGAAACAATCGAAGTTCTCTGATTTTATCTAAAAGAGTCATAAACCAGGACTTTGAATGCAATTAAAAGGAGCCAAGATATAACATTTAGGTTCTGTGCCTACAACACAACAAAAATTCAATTTTATTCAACAAATGGATAATTAGTTCTTACTTTATAATATTATGAAAGCAGTGTGTACTCTCGCAGGATGCATAATCTGGTGTATAGGGAACTGGCAAAAAATGCAATTCCCAAAAAGATGAGGAGTTTAATACTTAGCAAAGTGCAGAATGCTCTCAGAGCACATAGGAGAAATGCATAATCCAAATTAAGGGTAAATGAGACATACATCTCTCTCAGTGAAATGATACATATTCTGGCACCTTCTTTTAAACAATAATCAAGTGAGTAATGAAATACAGAAATCTCTAGTTTAACAAAGACTACAAGTATGTATTTCATTAAAAAGCGGTTTCATTGAAAATATTGAGTTTTATAATGGTTACATTGTTTGCATACTTGTTTAAAATGCAGTAAGGAATTTGATAAATCTTTGCATACCCACCCCAACTGTACCCAAAATCTGTCTTTCTTAGTTCTTCGCCTCTTCACCACCTTGGGTATTTTATCTTTTCTTACTTTACTATTTTCATATATTATACCTATTTCATTATTGTCGCCAATAGGAATCCACACATTTGAATATAAACCAATAAATTTTGGTTTTGGCACCTCTTGCTTCTTTCAGATTCTGCAGAACAAATATCTAGAATCGTGCTGTCCCACACGGTAGCCACTAAGTACATGTGCTTGTTAAAGTTTGAAGTGTTTAAAATTAAATTAAAAATTCAATTATTTATTCACACTACTCATATTTTAAATGCTCAATAACCATGTATGGCTCCTAGCTACCTTATTGGGCAGTGCAGATTAGAGACCATTTCCTCAATTGAGACAGAGCTGGATGGCTCTGGTAGAACGTGGACTGGCAAACCCAGAATTCTGCCTATTAGGAGAATATTTGAATGCCAATAACGTCATGTGTTTTTCTCTCACACATAAAATTGATTGATTTATTAATTGTTCCTAAAATGAAACTCATTTGGTTACATCAAACAGTGATTTATATTTTAGACTTTAAATTTAATCATCTAATGAAGTGTTACCCATTAATAAAGTTATTTTTGTACATCATCAAATAAGTATAAAGATTTGGATCAAATGAACTAGATAGCAGTTTCTCAATTATAACTCAATAATAGCAGCACGTGGAAACTCTTAAGAAATAATGAGGTCCTACCACCAAACAATTAAATCAGAATCTCTTAGGGTGGGACCTAGATATCACTATCTTTAAAAACTTCCACAGATAATTAGAATGTGTAGCCTTAGTTGAGAACAACTAAAGCAGAGAATCTTGTGTAGTCACTATAGGACTTTTTAGATTAAATTTGAAAGTAAACTTGATTCTCAAATATTCTGTAAGTCACCCATGGTCCTTTGTTCTACTCTTTCCATACGTATATGGAATATATATATTTATATTTATATATACACACTCACATGTACACACATGCACACACACAAACACGCATATATAATACACATTATGTTCACATATCTGTTTTTTAAATTTTTTATGTGTTTTAAAATTTTTTATTTTCAGCTAGTTTTGAATTTACAGAAAATTAACAAAGATGGTACAGACAATTCCTGTACACACTGCCCTACTTTCTCCTATTGCTAATGTCCCACATGACTATAGTACATTTGTCACAATTAATAAACTAATTTGATACATTATTAATAACTAAACTCCATACTTTATTCAGATTTCAAAAGTTGTTCCCTAATGTCCTCTTCCTGTTCCAAGACATCATGTCTCCTTAGGTTCTTCTGGGCTGTAACAGTTGCTCAGATTTTTCTTGTTTTTCACGATCTTGACAGTTTTGAGAAGTACTGGTCAGGTATTTTGTAGAATGTTCCTCAGTTGGGATTTGCCTGGCAGCAAATAGCAGAAGGATCTTTCAAGGAGCAGGTTGTAATAATCCTTAATAACCAAAGCCACTTTACAGAATCCACCAGGAAAATGAGTGCTGTCTCTCACTCTTGGGTTTTATCCATATAATGATGCCTACAGGAAAGAAAGATGAGGTGATATAGATAAATAATCCCTTGGTTTATTTCCATAGCTCACTGACACTCCAGCTAGTTCAGTAAAGTGTGGGTGCTATTACCAAGCTTACAGGCTTAAGGCAGGTCCTTGTATCCATAAATCACACACTTAACCTATATTATCTCAGTTACTATCATTTATACAAACTCCTTACAAATATATGCAATTTCTCCCTCTCTCTTTGTAGTCTCAATAATATCAAGACCGTCCAGTCTTTCTTCTTGTACCATGTCTGCCTCTCAATGTGTTTTATCAACTGAGATAAGCTTGGTGGCTGAAAAAAGTTTCTCTAATTCTACTGATTCTTTCTTTCAACACTACAAAAAGATGAAAACTATTTCCAGATATATAATCATATCATGCCTTTTCTTTACACAAAGCAATTTCTCTAATAGTCTTTTTCATACATGTTTGTAAACCAAATAAATTTTTTCTCTAATCAAAAATAGCCCATTAAGGGGGCCGGCCTGGTGGCATAGCGGTTAAGTTCCCATGCTCCACTTCTGTGGCCCAGGGTTCGTGGGTTCAGATCCCAGGCGCGGACCTACACATCGTTTATCAAAGCCATGCTGTGGTGGCGTCCCATATAAAGTGGAGGAAGATGTGCACAGATGTTAGCCCAGGGCCAATCTTCCTCAGCACAAAGAGGAGGATTGGCAACAGATGTTAGCTCAGGGCTAATCTTCCTCACAAAAACAAAACAAAAATAGCCCATTAAGGGCTAGCTCCGGTGGTCTAGTGGTTTAGTTTGGCATGCTCCACTTCATGGCCCAAGTTCAGTTTCTGGGCACTGATCTACATTGCTGTTCAGTGGCCATGATGTGGCAGTGGCCCACATACAAAATAGAGGAAGATTTGAAGCCAATGTAAGCTCAGGGCAAATCTTTCTCAGCAAAAAAAATAAAATAAATAGCCCATTAACATTGCATTATTATTTAATCATTACTATTATGTTATTAATCTTATCAAGTACATTCACCTAATACTAAGCTTATAGTCTTGTTAATTCTTTTAAAGTTGCCATAGTTGCTCACAATTATATATCTAACACACATTTTTTTCCTTTAGAAATACTGTTGGGTGCAATAGTGTTTGGTGGAAAAACAAGTTTTAAAAGTTTACTGTCTTCAGTTTATACAGCAGCAGCACACTACACTGTAAATACAAATATTATTATGTCTCCCAAATTGTATTTTATGCAACAATAGTGTTCATTAATATATTAATATTAATATAAAATATTAATAGATTTGTAAATATATTATAACCAACTGTTATGTGATTAAATATGTTTATGAAACACAGTTAATAGGATTCTTGAATGCAGAACTTTTCTACATCTTTTACGTGTTTATAAACATCATGGTCTCCGAGAAGGGTACAGAGTATCCAGCATTCCCCAGACCGATTATGAAAAAAGAACTCCCCCTCACCCCACAATTCTGCTCCAGAAAGTCCTTTAGTGCCTTTCCATTTTCACATAATACACAGTTTGGAGAACACTGGTCTATTGCCACTGTTTTATCCCATATTTTGCACATATTTTCTAATATCTGGCTTATTTTGTGCTATGGTCTGAATGTTTGTGTCCCCCCAAATTCATATGCTGGAATCCTCATGCCCAATGTGATAGAATTAGGAGGTGAGGCCTTTGGGAGGTGTTTAGGCCACGAAGGTAGAGCCCTCGTGAATGAGATTAGTGCTCTTATGAAAGAGATCCCACAGAGTTCCCTAGACGCTCATGCTGCGTGAGGAGGCTAGAAGCCTGTGCCCCAGAAGAGGGCCCTCACCATGCCACGCTATACCCTGAGCTCAGACTTCCAGCCTCCAGAACTGCAAGCCATGAATTTCGGTTTATTAGCTACCCAGTCTGTGGTATTTTCTTATAGCAGCCTGAGCAGACTAAGAATTTTGATATCTGAAGTTGTAGTTTTATTGATAATCCATCGATATATGTTATCAATATTTATAAGGTGACACATTTTGTTTATACAGATAATTATTTTCATTTAATTACAAACTAAATTCTTATCTCTATCACATTCTGATTTTATGCTCTCTAATTCAGAAAGTTTAATTATTTATTTTATAAACACATTAAGTGTAAGAGCAACAATAATTACACTTCATGGCAAGGTCCATAGGTTTTTAAATGCATCACAGGACAGTCTCCATGACTTTCATTAATTTAGACATTTCATTATGAAACAGAGACTTTCTTTGCTACAAACTATGTTATAGTTTTTACAAAAAGACATAGCTTAGGATGCTAATTAGTTTTTTGACATCTAATTGATCAAAGACTATTATTTACAATAAAAGTTTATTTGATTTTGAAACTAAATAGAATACTTTTTTTGCTAAATATTAATGTATGATTAAATGCATCACAATTGATTTAAAAAGTAGCTTAAAATTATACTCAGAAATAAAAATTTCAAAATGTAATATAGAGAATAAGAAATGAAAATGAATATAATGCTAAATATTTATCCTTGAGGCATTCAGAATATATGTACATCTGAAGTCGTGATTTTGTTGATGATCCATTGATATATGTTATCATTATTTATACTGTAGATCACTAATAGATATTATCTGTCACAGAGGTAGTTAAGGTAACAACAATGTACTTAGGTAACAAGTTACTTAAGAATGTTTTTTAAGTTCATTTTGTATTTTTATCTTTCTGACTCAAATACTCTTAATCTTTGGATACCTATGGATTCCATAATTTATCTGTTATCTGATAACTTACATAGGTTAAAAAATATAGGAATATATATGGGTGCATGTGTCTGTATATCTCTATATACACAGACAGACACATACATATAAAATATCTGTGGTAACATAGCTAGCACATCTAAAGATTGAGATAATAAAAATTTAAGTAAAAGCCTAAAGTTAAGTCAATCTAATATTAAAATAAGTACATTGTACGTACAGCTACAGATATCATATAAGAACAAATAATAACAAGCAATATGTTAAAAATGTTTTATAAACACTATAAATTAATTCTAAAAATAAATTTTAAACATCTTAAGGTAAATATTAAGGCAAAAAATAAGGAAAAAAAGAACCAGCCAAACATATGACATATAATATCACTCTGGATGTCAAATTAAAAATTGTTAAAGATTATTTATATGGAATATATTGCACAATTTTGTAAACTGAATTTATTAAACACAATAATGGATTCAAGAGTCTTATTACTATCAGTATTTGTGAACAATAGAATACAATTTATTTAAACAATATAAAAGTGATACAGTATTTTCTAAAGTTTCAGCATCTTTACATCTTCAACTATTGGAATAATAAAATCAGAAAATGGAACCTCAGGTAAAACTACAATTAAATTAGAAACATGTCTTAAAAAAAGAATTCTCAGTCATCACAAATATATGTGTGTTTATACGTGTGTGTGCGTGCATGTGTGTATATGTGGGTGTATACATATTCTACAGCACTTTGCTGGATTACTTTCATTTTTCTCATATCAAGATTGTGATTATTTGGTTAAATAGAGTATTATTATTTTCTACTTAGGTATATAATCTTTCGTATTCCATAGGTATTATTCTGTTCTATTTTTATATTTGTGAAGCAATAATGACTAGTTGTCTGAAGTGGATAAAAACTTGATCACATTTCATTGTGTTTTCAGACAAGCCAAAGGTGTCCATTTCCCTAAGCTATGAAGAGTGAATATTGAATTGGCTTCCTTCAAATGCATTTAGCACTCCTGCCTCTTAATGACAGTGATGAATAATGTCTTACATCGCGCTTCTGAATTTTTTCTTTTTTGTTTGCCTTTATATGATATGTTAATAAAGTGTATTAGTCAGGGTTCTCCAAAGAAATTGAACCAATAGGATGTATGAGTGTGTGTGTGTGCATATATCTATAGAGATGATAGGTAGATAGATAGACAGATAGACAGATAGATAGATAGATAGATAGATAGATAGATAGATAGGAATTTATTATCAGGAATTGACTCATGGGATTATAGAAGCCAACAAGTCCCAAGACCTGCAGTGGGCAGCTGGAGCCCCAGGAGAGCCAACGGTGTCATTCCAGTCCAAAGGCCTGCATGCTTGAGACCCAGGAAGAACCGATGTTTCAGCTGGACTCTGAAGGCAGGAAAAAAACGATGTCACAGCTGGAAGAAGTCAAGCAGGAGGAATTCCTTCTCACTCATCTTTTTGTTCTATTCAGGCCTTTGACCGTGGGATGGGGCCCACCCACATCAGGGAGGGCAATCTGCTTTACTGGATCTACTGATTCAAATGTTAATCTCATCCCACATCACCCTCATGGACACACCCAGGATAATGTTGATCAAATGTCACGGCACCCACAGCCCAGGGAGGCTGACACATATAATTAACCATCACACCAAGTGACGTGATAGACATACACTATTAGAGTATTTGTCATTTGTAATTGTATAGTAGAAAAATACGGAAAAGCTTTGTACTTTTAATTCATTTTACCCTGATAGTTTGATAAATAACAGATCGGTGGTTACGAGAGGGGAAGGGGGTGGGGGGAGGGCTAAAGGGGTAAAGGGGCACACATGTATGGTGACAGACAAAAACTAGACTATTGGTGGTGAACATGATGCAGTCTATACAGTTGAAATATAATGATGTAGACCTGAAATTTACACAATGTTATAAGCCAATATGACCTCAATAAAATAATTAAAAAAATTTTTGTCTGTGACTCTTTTTCCCTTTACTTTCCTGGTGTCAGTGAGAATGTGCCCTCTCACTGGACTCTTTGTTAGACAGAAAGAACAACTTTATATAGTCTTCAGTAAATAATGTAATAACTCCTGATGCGACCTTGTGATCTGGTGAAGCCTCCTCTTTACTGGTTCCTCTACTTCCTGCAGTATCATCATTTCCAGGGTCTGGCTTAGTTTCTCTCGCCACTAATTTTCCTTCTCCCTGCCACTGTTTTCCCAACAGCCTCCCCTGTCCTTCAATCACCTTTACTTCCTATAAAACAAACTACCTCTCTTACTGGTCCCTGAATAATGCACACGGACACCCGGCATCCTTCTTGAAATGCAGCTCAGTCACATCTCTCACTCAGGCAGGGGTGGTGAAAAGAGCATGAACTTTAGAAGCAGACAGGTCTAGGAATCATTCCCTGCTTGATAATTACCAGTTGTATGATCTTTCAAAAAGGAGTTAACGCTTTCACACCTTAATTTTCTCATTTGTAAGATGGAGTCAAAAATGCTGCTTCACAACTTTCTATTGAGAATTAAAGAAATATTTGTAGAGGACACATAGTATCAGGCATATAGGAAAATCACTGTCTCACATGGATGGATCTTGAGGATACTACGCTAAGCTAAATGAGTCAGACAAAGACAGACAAATATCATATGATTTCACTTATATGTGGGAGATAAATGAAGACATAGATATGGAGAATACATTGGTGGTTACCAGAAGGGGAATGAGGGGGGAGGGAAAATGTGTATGGTGACGGACGGCAACCAGATTTTTGGCGCTGAACACGATGTAATCTATACAGAAAGCAAAATATAATGCTGTACATCTGAAATTTATACAGTGTTATAAATCAATGTGACCCCAATAAAAAAAAGAAAAATCATTGTCTCCTTTCTCCTTTGCTCCAGTGTTTACTAAACATCTATGATATATGAGGCACTATGGCTGTCATCAGGGATACTGGGTTAAAAGACGTGGCCTCCACCATCAAAGAGCTCACAGGCTAGTGAGGAGACAAGATAAAAATAAATAACTACCAACAATGTGGAAATGTCTGTAAAATAAGTAAGCCTGTTGCAATATGGTTATTCAGAAGACATGTGCCAATACTGGTCTGAAAAGGATCAAGGGTGGTTTCTTGAAGCAATAAAAGCAAGCAAAGATTTGGAATGAGCAGGGTTTTCCAATGGAGAGGGAGATGGGAGGTTCCAGCATATGTAACATATGGCAGCCAAGGAGAGCTGGTGGCAACACACAGGATCTCAGAAGGATTAAAGTTTAGTTTATTCAGAATGCGGCTCGAGCTGTCCAAAGAAAGCTTGTAGAATTAAGAGGGGGCCCAAATGAGTAAGGTCTAGGCATAGTAAATACATTAGTATGTTTAAACTCTTAGAAAGTACATATTTTTGTTATCCCCATCTTAACAAGGAAACAGAATCAAAAAGTAGCTTTCCCCAAATCATAAAGCATTTAATCTGCTGAGCTAAAGTTCATACCTTGGGAATCTACCTCCATCTCCAGAGCTTTAAACTGCCCTGCACTGCTCCCC